>NC_044260.1:6774515-8064015 GCF_003957555.1 Calypte anna
AAGAAGAAAGAAGAAAGAAGAAAGAAGAAAGAAGAAAGAAGAAAGAAGAAAGAAGAAGAAGAAAGAAGAAAGAAGAAAGAAGAAAGAAGAAGAAAGAAAGAAGAAAGAAGAAAAGAAGAAAGAAGAAAGAAGAAAGAAGAAAGAAGAAAGAAGAAAGAAAGAAAGAAAGAAAGAAAGAAAGAAAGAAAGAAGAAAGAAAGAAAGAAAGAAAGAAAGAAAGAAAGAAAGAAAGAAAGAAAGAAAGAAAGAAAGAAAGAGAAAGAAAGGAAGAAGGAAAGAAAGGAAGAAGAAAGAAAGGAAGAAAGAAAGGAAGAAAGGAAGAAAGGAAGAAAGGAAGAAAGGAAGAAAGGAAGAAAGGAAGAAAGGAAGAAGGAAGAAAGGAAGAAAGGAAGAAAGGAAGAAAGGAAGAAAGGAAGAAAGAGGTAAAGAAAATTGATATTCCCAACCAGGAGGCACATAATATTCTGCAAAAAACCCTACAAAATACTGGGCAGATACCCTGTGTATTAAGTAGTTGCATTAAAGAAAAAAAAAATGCAAAGATTCCTTCTTCAAGACAAAAGAAACACAAGAGCCTTAACAGTCTTCAAAAAACGTGAGGTGTCTCAGACTTGAAAAATCCCTGAGGTATACAGCATGAATTCCAGCCAACATCATCCAGCTCCTACAAGGACTGTATTTCTGTAACCAGCACCAAATGTATGAGCTACAAACATACAGACATATTCTGCAGTTGAAGCACATTAAGTGACAATGAGTTTAGTGAAACTGATAAATACTGAACTTAAGCATCATTTCAAATACTTTCTTCTGAGTCAGGATCTAATTCTCCCTAAGGCAAGCCTTCTGGAATTGGAATAGCACAGGGACTTAGGACAGGAATGTCAAATATTTTATTTTAAAGCTGCAATTTAAACCATCTGGAATACAAACAGCTGAGTGCAACTTTTTAAGTAATGTTGCAGGCCTTAAGATTGAGGGCAATGGGTGTTCTGGAAACCTGTAAGCTGCATGACCATGCTGAATGGCAGCAGAGGTTCTTTAGGGCAGGAGAACTTCAGAATTATTTTTTTTTTCAAGCTGAAGACAAAAGTATCTAAAACCACTGCCTAAAAGTATCAGATTCAGAAAAAGATCAAGCATAATAGGAAATATTTCCCAGCACCTTTGTCCAAAGACACAATTTTTAATGTTTATATGTTTGGTTAGACTTACTGGAAAATATCTTGATTTTCCAGGGCTTTATTTCTTTTGTAACTGCAATATGTTCATGTGAATTTTTTAGCAGAGATTCTATGGTTGTATAGGAGAAATAAAGTTTAATTGCTTGGGAATAGCAGTTATTGAGCAAAAGAACAAATAAATCACTTTCCAATAACAATTCCCTCACTTTCCAATAACAATTCCCACACGTAACTTTAGTTTGAACTTTTCAATTAAAGAGGCAGAAATGTAATAAGAGGACATCCCATGTTTACACAGCACACATATGGGTAGGAAGTGAAATGAATTCCTGTACTGGGCTTCCCACTGACTGGATTCATTCTAGCCCTTCACAGCATACCCGTTTTAAGAGCTTTGCACCCTAAACCCAAAGAGAAGAATGACTACCACATCACTCCAGGTTTAAAGCATGAATTAAATTCTTTCCAGGGAAGACAGAACGAACATACAAAGAACCTACAATCTGATAGTAAGAAGATGCAGGAAAGGGTAAGGTTATGCAGACCAAGGCATTAGTAACACAAAGCTTTGTCCTTGTCCTTCCTACATCCTGCCTCAACACTGTACAATGAGTACATACAGAGTCTGCATCTACTCTGTTTCTAACAGATGGTGCTTTATGTTTCAATAGTGTTCAATGAACTCTCAATAGTAATGAGGTAAACATTTCACTGCTTTTATTAAGAGCAAAGCAGATCTTTAAAGGAATTTTATGAACATTACAACCCTTTCCCACAATCCATTTTCTACCTTGATTTGGAGAAGAACAATCCCTTGTCAATTTGAAACAATAAAGTACTCACTTATCTGGGATTCAGTTCAACTGCCAGATATGGAATAATTTTTTTGCTAGAGGCACAGAAAATGTGAGATTACATGTACAGCAATAGCATTGCTGGTTTAAGAAATAGTCTGCATTGTTTTGGCTTCATATAGCAAAGGTCTTGTCCATCTCCTTCATGATGTATACTGATATCATATGAATAACCTGGAAAGCACATTAAAGTCATTAACAATCAAATGGAATAAAAGTATAATGAAATTCCAACCTAAAAATCCTGCACAGAGTACTCACACACCACAGATCATCATCAGTGAGTGGCTGCCATATTCCATTTAATGAAGTTCACATTAAAATCACAAGATTTTGCAACTCTGACAGAGTAAAGATTGCAAAGGTGTCGTTCATAAGTCCATAGACAAACAAGACTGAGATTAAGAAGAAAAAGGAAAAATAAAGGTTTAATTCAGACTCAAATGAGCTTGGTTCCATTATTTTAAAAAGAAAAAAAAATTAAAAAAGGAGATGCAAGAGCTTGAAAATAAAATTTCCTAGAATCTTCTCCTTAATAACCGTCTCAATTTCTGCAAAGTCCTTGATCTAGTCCCATTGTTTCATTTTGGTGCTTATCTCAAATGATGATAATTACAATTAGGGTTTTCAAAGGAATAGAATTTTGCAGTAAACATGTGAATCCATTGCAACTGAAGTCTATTTGTTATATGCCAGATGTACACAAGGCATGACAAAAGTGGGTCATTATCTAAGGGAAAGACACTGCTTTGCCTAAAATCACATGAGCATAGGTTATTATGAACAATTTCCCAGCCAGTTCTCTCTCATCCCAATATATTACCTCAGCTCTGCAACTTGTAAAAAAACCTTCTTGACTACAATTTGTGAAAATCAGAAAAAAACCTATTATTTTGTTGTATCAGTAGAGAAATAAGTTGTCTATGGAATGCATTGGTAGTGAAAATAGAAACTCGGTTCCAAACCAGTTTTAGCCTGGTTTGAATTAAAAAAAATTTTAAAATTTAAAGCTTGAATTCAATCTTAAGTTGAAATTTAGATTTAAAGTGTATGTCAGGTTCAAATAATACTTGGAAGGATCATGTGCAACTTTTATTGCTTTTCCATTGGAGACAGAAAGACAGAACACATCATTCACATTGCAAGTGGTGCTCCACTCTAGTCCCATGCCCTATGGTTTACCCCTCATGCACAATTATTCCCTGAAGGAGGCAGCAACCTGACATTTAACTGGTAGATAATACTTCAACAATGTGTGGATATAAACAATTCCTCTAAGAGAATTAACATTCACTGCTGAACAATGTTTCTGAAAGGCTGACAACAATGCAGTGTAGGAAATAAATATATTTGATGTTAAATTGAGCATCAATTTACTATTTATCAGCTCTGCATGTACTTGGTGGGAGAGAATTATCATGCAGTGTGACTTCCCTTTTCAGGACAGTTTTTGAAGGAATCAGTGAAAACAGTAGTGAGAGAGAAAGCAGGCAATATAGAATCATTACAGACAACCATTTGGGGTCTTCCTAAGAGGCAACTCCAGTGTGTGGAATCAGTAGTAGCAGAAAAGTGATTCTACCAGGGAATGAAACCAAAAATTTTAAGGGTACTGGACATAAGGAGGATCTGAGCCACTATATTTGGCATTCAATAACACAACAACTGACAAATTGTTCTTCACTGAGGAATTCTAACAATAAAAAGCTGTATGAGATGAATTATTGGGATATCATAGAATCATAGAATCATAGAATCCTAGGGGTTAGAAGGGACCTCGAAAGATCATCTAGTCCAACCCCCCCTGCCAGAGCAGGGCCACCTAGAGTACATCGTGCAGGAACGTGTCCAAGCGGGTTTTGAATGTCTCCAGTGAAGGAGACTCCACGACCCCCCTGGGCAGCCTGTTCCAGGGCTCTGTCACCCTTACAGTAAAAAAATTTTTCCGAATATTCAACTTGAACCTCCTGTGCTCCAATTTACACCCATTACCCCTTGTCCTATCACTGGTCACTACTGAGAAGAGCCTAACTCCATCTCCCTGACACTCACTCCTTACATATTTGAAAACATTGATGAGGTCACCCCTCAGTCTCCTTTTCTCCAAACTAAAGAGACCCAGCTCCCTCAGCCTTTCCTCATAAGGGAGATGTTCCACTCCCTTCATCATCTTAGTAGCTCTAAGATGGTTTACCAATATGACTACCAATGTTAAAGTTTGAAGGAATAAAGTTTTTTTTTTCTTATTTTGTTCTTGTTTTTCGGATGAAAAGTGTGGTTGGCTAAGAAAAAGCTCAAGGTGACAATGTGCAACCATGATATCCTTCAAAAAAATGCTGACAGCTAAAAATAGCAGAGCCATGAGAGCCATATAAATGGCTGTTCTCATTGCTAGTGTCTTAATCCAATCTCAAAGATAGATACAGAATAGGTTTTTTTTCTTTAGCATGCTACTCTAGAAGCACAATTATATCGACAAAGACAAATTATCTCCCCAATTCTTTTTACTAATAAAAGAAAAAGCAAAAGCACTGCATGAATTTGGGCAGTTCACCAAGAAAAGAAGTATACCCATGTAAGATACACAAGCAAGTATTTTCTGGGTGACATTGTAATTACATGAGACAGACCAAGCTTTCAGAGGAATCTGATGCAAAGTTGTTTTGTATTCCATTTGCAATAGCTGAGTGCCATCCAAAATGCAACTGAGCCGAAAGAGGCAGAAAAACAAAAGCATCTCCTTTGTCCCAAATGAATTCAAATTCATTAGTTTTGGCAGCTTTTCAAAGATCAGAAGAAAAATATTTGTTTGATCTTTCCCTTCTTTCTACTTAAGGTCAATGATTAAAACAGGATCAGCTCAGTAACTACACCTCCAGTTCACAGGCTGGTGGATAAGCCTACTAAGTACCATTTTAACAGTTATGGAAAAAAATAAAAGATGCCAAGAATTTTTTTTATTATTATTACAGCTGTGCAGAATGGGGAAGACTGTTTCTTTCTCAGGCA
Source organism: Calypte anna (assembly GCF_003957555.1). Taxonomy (NCBI): domain Eukaryota; kingdom Metazoa; phylum Chordata; class Aves; order Apodiformes; family Trochilidae; genus Calypte; species Calypte anna. The sequence continues at coordinate 6,779,563 of NC_044260.1, forward strand.
GCTGAAAGCTTAGGCCATGAGGCAGAACAGTTCTGTTCTGGTCTCTCTGCAACATGGCAAGTCACTCACACTAAAAATTTTCAAGACATGTCACAAACTTTACACACAAACCAAATTCAGTACCCAATCTGTAAAATAATCTGCAGAAGAGTTTAAAATCAGATTATGGAACTTTGGAAGTCCCCTACCAATCATCATCCACACTTGCAGATTCTACCAGGAACACGTGCATTGGAACTTCCCTGGATTAAGCCAATTGTGGTTCCCTACTTGTGGAACCAAGGACAGCAGAGTCACTGTTATGAGACAATTAGTCTTGTAACAAGAAATCATGTGTGTTTATAAATACACTTCTGGTCATTACCATACTTCAAGTTGGAACATGAATCTCTTGTTTTGTAGCCTAGGAGACTTTAGCAACAAGAAATCTCCCAAACTGTAGTACAGACATTCAATTCCAAAAAGTCTTACTCTTATCATCTCATGTGCTGTGAAGAAATTTAGAATAACTTTTACAAATATTTATCCATAATTAAATATAAAGGGAAAAATATAGTAAAGAGCTTTAGGACAGCAACTTTGTTTGCTCAGATTGCTGATGACTACATGAAAACTTCAGATTGATGAGGCTCAATGCTGAGGAATTTTGTCGACTTTTGATTTAGTCACAGAGTTCTTGGGATCTAAACTGACCAACCAGAAAAGTGCTGAATATGATTTATTTAATCAGGTTTCTCTTTTACTAATATAATACTTGATGCCTGCTTTTAATCTGAACTGACAGATTCGTAGGGGAAAGATTGATTCTTAAAATGAGTAGGGAGGTAGATTTAGGTGAATCGAGGGAGAAATTATCCTTTCTGACATTGTCAGTTCTTCAGTCCTGTTTTTACCAAGTACAATTTGATCCATTTAATAGCTGTAAGGAAAAGAGCCAAATCAACTCTATATTTCCTTTCTTTAAACAAGAGAAAATAAACTTTCCCCTGCTCCAGAGTATCACAGATCTACAGAAAAGGATCCACCTGATGCTGTGAATACAGTAGAAGGAAGTGGAGAATTATGGAAAACTTGAGGGAAAGCAGGCATGCTTCAGATTGCTTTTTACAATGACATAAACCCAAGAGATATGAATTGCTATAAAAATACAAACATAAAACACACTTGAAAACATTTAATTATAAATATTGAATACCAAGGCAAACCAAACAATTGGAATAACTTACAGTACTAACAGCTCCTTTGGATTAGTTGCATGCACTTGGAGAATTTCTAATAGGTATCCAAGAAACATACCATACATACAACTTCCTGAAAAAAATCTTCTCCAGAAATATAAAGAGGAACTATTTTTTTTCATTCCAATAATAATTTCAGAAAATAAAGTCACTCTCCAGAAAAGATTCTGTACTTAACCTTTGGCATTCAGAAGAGAAAATTCAGTGAAAAAAGTTCAGTAAAAAATTCAGTCTAGAGAGCCTTTAATTAATTAATTAATTCCTGTTCTTAGGAAAATAAAGGTTAACAAAGCAGCCAAGCAGAGATCAAATTTCTAAGTGCTTCTATTTTCAAGAAGAAAATACAAATATTTATAAAGCAGCAGTTTTGGTGAAAACCCTTACATTATTCAGACAGACTGCATTCTGCACTATAATAAAGAGAGACAAATCAATGAAGATACATGGAAAAAATATTAACATCCCCTACATTTTGGCACTGATTACCCTACATTTGGATATCTTTATGACTTCTCATATACTATGCAATTTCACTGGGATAAAACTAATTTCCTATCCAACTGATGTTTTAATTATTGAAAGTTAGTACTATTTGTATTTTTTAATCTTTATGGTTCACAGTCTCTAAATTACTATTTCAAAATTGCTGGTTAGATGAAGACTACTGAATCTGTTACAAAGCATCGAGTAAAATTAACTGTTAAAAAATAGATAAAATACCTAATCTTATGCTTTGTGACTAATTCTCACATTTAGAGTATGGAAAGACTCTTGACTATAGATGAACTCTATCCCTATTGCTGCTGTAGCCTTACTTTACACAACTTTTGTCTCAGATCACCTATATCAAAACTTCAGCACAAATTTTGTGGTTAACACTTTCCTGAATGAAGATCAGTGACAAGTCAAGAAAGCAGTTGCCAACATCAGTGCTTCACCTTTATATTTATATATTAGATTTATCAAGTCACATTTATATTATCTCCCTAACCATAGTATTTGGATGCACTGGAATAAATAATGGCACAGTTAAGGGGAGAATCCACCTTCATGCCCCTTCTGTGTCCTTGGCTTATTGCAGAATGAGTTGGAGATTGTAGGTGCTTTTCTTTTGCTGGATAAATGGAGGCTATTAACAAAGTCCTTGTAGTGGAAAATTTAGGAAACATCCTGGGCTCTTCATTAGCGTAAATGCCAATATATAGCACAGCCACTAATGCAAAAGAGCCAAAAAAATTTAGTAAGAAGGATGGAAGGAGAGGAGAGAATCAATATTATTATTTTTTTAATTTCTGCTTCATTTAATTTAAACATTTTATGTTTGTCATTTGTGAAGTGAATACTAAATGAAAATCCCCAGCATTTAACTGTACTCATAGATCAATCAAGTGAACTGAATGCTCATTTACACTTCACTTTTAAGTTCTCTCCTGAAGTCAGAACTACACAGATAGCTCTGAATAAGCCATCTGGGAGAAGCCCACAATCCGTCTCCCCTGTCTATGAATTACACACCCAATTTCTTCTTTCACCCCCAGGAATGCAAATGCAGAGTAACCCCAGCACAGTCAATGTGAAAAGATAATTTTAATCACAGCCTGTATATTTGGGTTTGACTTTCTGAGAGTTGGCAATACTGCAGGGTGCAACAGAAAATACCCAGGAACCAAGCAGGGATTGTTAAGAGCGAGCAGATTTATTCCTTTGTTCCCTTAGGAAAAATTATGAAGAGCAGAAAGCTTTTTGTCTTACTGAAAGATACTGTTCCAGTGTCGAGCCCTTTGAAGGCAAAGCTGTCTAGAGAATACAGACAATGACCTAAGATTTAACACCTTCTGAGCTGCTGGGTGAACTTTCAAGAGCTCCTACACTTTATGCTGGCCCACAGGTGAGCAATACAGATCATTTTTATAAATACATGGCCCCTGTACCATTGAACTTTACATGTCTTGTCATTTCTTTATCACAATTTTGGGATGGATTCCCAAATTTTATACCTTGCGGGTTTCTTTGGACCAAATTGTAGTCAAATCAGTAAAATATCTAATGTAATTCATGTCTTCTCTAATTTAATTCTCCTTTTTGCAGACAGATGGAAAAAGTTTCTGCAATTAAATGGCAGCTGAGCAGTGCAGAATAACTTTGTGAAGCTCCATACAACAAAGAATATACATCTCTCTAGTAAATAGCTCTATTGATTTCTTATGGTCAAGACAACCCTTTGAATCTAGTTAAGTACAGTAGTTTTCTTAAACAGTTGTCTGATTTTCTTTACACTCTATCTTAAATTGGGAGGGACTGGGAAATGTATTTACCTAGAAACCATGTAAAAAATCTGAAAAATAGGGATATAGTTCAGTACTTATTCCTAAGAAAAACAATATTCATTCCCTTCTGTTCTCCTTTATTTGCATTCCAGTGTAGAGGTTAAGCAAGTTTACTCCATGGTATGAATGCAGAACTCCTGCCAAAATATTTATGTAGTCCATAACTCACAGACCCATTTCATCATCTAATCATAATCATTATTGTGGATTGTTTTGACAACATATTTGACAACAGCACTGCAGAGCTTAAGAAAAAGAAATATTTTGCACATTCTTCATTGGCTGAACTTCATTTTTCAATAAACAAACTAATGAAAAATTCTCTCCTGAATTTCTCAGGCTCTCCCCTGAACCTCTATCCGTGCAAGTTCTTCCCCATTGGCTGAGAATGTGATCAGGGCTTTTAGGCAGGGGACAGTTTTAACATTCTAATGCTCTGAAGAAAGAAGTTGTTTTAGGATGAAGCAGTTAGAAAAACAGCTTCATAGTTTGGGAGACACAAAAATCCTCAGATGAGCATTATTAGTAATATGCAAAATTAGTAGACTGATTGTTTTCTAGTTTTGCTGCAATTCCAGTTAAACAACATGAAGTACTATAGAAAAGTCTGAGGAGACTGAAATACTTCTAAAACTGATCATCACTTCCATCACTTATTTAAATGTAACCTGAGGAAAGGTCTGTGCAACTCTGAGCAAAGCTGAACCTCTGAATTAGGGAAAAAATTTAACTACATCTTTAGATACCTCAATTGATTCTAAGACATTGCATGGGGCAACAAAGAAAAAATAATCTTTTTTTACTTAGAATTTTAAGTTTCAGAATTTACTTTTTCTGTTTTTCTGTAGAACTGTTTAAAAAAAAAACCAACTGAGAAACAACAGAGAACTTCACTTATCATAAACAGAGAGACCCTGTATATAGGTAATATACCAATAACATGCTCACTGGAACTGAAGATCACTCCAGGTTCAAACACTTCCCACTGCACTTATCCTAGTCCAGCAATCAGGGAGTTCCCATGGGACATAAGATACTTGCACCTAATCCTGATTTAGAATTTGGACTAATTGTTATAACTCACTCCTTTTGCTGTTTTTCTATAATAAAAAAAATATATTTAAAAAGATTAAAAAAGGTTGATTTGGGATGAGGAAATCTTTGAAGAGATTATCATTTTCAAACACTTCAAAAGACAGCTTTTCTTTTAAATAAACAAAAAACCCAGCCTGTGGAACCTGTTAAAGAACACCAGAAGAAACCTTACTGCCCGAAATGGCACAGCACCAAAGATGTTACTGTGCAGTCCAGAGGTCTCATGTTGGCTCAGTACAAGACACTTGAGAAAGAGGATATGAAAATGAAGATTGGATTAAGAATTATCACTGCAATACATTCCTATTTTCTCAGATGCAGCTTTGGCTCAAGACAGAGGTGACTGTAGATGCTTTTTGATGTCATGATTGATAGGGTTCCCTTTCTCCAAGAAGACCTTGAAGCAACTCACAGGTAATAGGAAATAATTACAGTGGTTTTTTTATTTGACTGCATGTAAAGAAAAGAAAAGGAGATCATGGAGTTTCACAGGTAGGCAGAGGAAATCTTTTAAACCTGTATTTGTTTCAAGATAACTTTTCAGAGAAACTGTACAGTATAATGTGTTTTTATGGGGAGTGCAGCCCCATGTGGCTTGCTTTTAGCTGTAACATGTGCAGTATTGTTACAGGAACACATCCTAGGGCAAAAAACTGAGCTCCAGGTGTTGGGATACATTTTACCCTGGAGAAAGAGAGAAGGAATAAAATCAAAAAGCCAACTGTCCAGTAAAGTTAATATTCTCCTTTCTTTAAAGCTCCTGATTTCCTCCTTCTAAATGAATATTTAGTTAATGATAATTATATTTGTATCCTGAAGGTGTTGCAATTACACTGTACTGCAGCCTGCCAGCTCACCTCCTGAAAGGGCAATCTCACTCATCAGTAGAGGCTTTGGATTCTCTGCCCTCATCTCCTCTGTCAGCCACACAAAACAAATGCAGCCTTGCCCTTTGCATGATGTTTCCACCAGATTATCCCATGTGCTTTTGCTGTCATTGCTGCTACCTTGCTACTTGATCACACGTGCTGGGTTCCTTCCCTCTGAAGCTGAGGGAATATTTTGAGACCTTTCCCTGTCCATTGAAAGAGATTGCCTAGAATGAGAATCCTGCCACTAGGAAACACTTAAAGATTATCAAAGTTACAAGCCCTAACCTTCAGAAAAAGAAAACAAAGAAATGAGAGACATAGTTGAAGATTTACCTGATCTTGAAATTCCCCTCACCAAGCCATATGCTGAAGTTTCTCAGAGAGTATCGTTGCAGCATAGGGAGAAGAATAAGTATTAGTTGAATAATCAGGACAGATTATCAAAATATATAAACTCAAAGTTTGTACCCTACAGCAAGTCATAAAGAAAAGCAGCCATCTGGAGCTTAAGAAATGTTTCTAGCTTTGTCAGTAAGACTTTATTATAAGCACACAATATAGGCTGCTAATTAAATATATATATAGAAAAAAAAATACAACTAAGCATTCTTCCTCTCTCCAGGGATTTTTTTTTTCCATACAGGCTTTAACATTCAGATTTGTGGTCTTCATAAGATCTCTAAGCCTCTGGGGCTAGTGGAGACTGATTTCCCTTACTCACATTCAGTATCTTGAACAAGTCCAGACCAAAAAGCACTAAGAAGCAAATCTTTAGTCATTGCTCGGTTCTTGTTTTCTTGATGATCTCAAAAACCTTGGCATTATGAAAACTAAAAAACACAGAAAACCAAATGAAAGTTCTGACAAGGAGCACACTGCAAGTTCCTGAACCATGCGTGTGCTTTTCAGAGGTTCTCAACCCTTATGATTTCTAAGAAATGGAACAGCAAAGGCTAAGTAGCTTGTTGATATCTACATAAAGGACAGCAAGAGAGAAAGGAACTGAAAGGTGAACACAATAAAACAAAATTAAAACCCCTATCAAATAAATAAAATAAAGTAAAATTAAAAACCCTATCAAATTATTTTCCATTTCACTTATAAAGGAAGGTAAATTGCAAACTTTTTTAATGGAGTGAGAAATTTAGTCACGTTTACTGATGAGGAAGTTGTATGCTCAACTTCTGGTCAGGAATATACTTTTAACAATAGAATAATCCAGGACAGTACTTGCCTCTTGTTATATTTAAACTTTCAGTAATAACAATCATCTTCATAAAAATATATACAAAGGATCAGTTTACTATCCTTGTACTCCTGATAGATACTAACCTTATGAGCACCTGGCACATTTGCTTCCCATTCAGTTTCCTGCTCTCCTTTCTGAATAATATTTACCTCTAAGAGTATCAAAGTTCTCTATTTTTCAGCTGCAGCATTTTTAAAACAGCCTCTGCTAGAATAACCATTTAGTCACATCATAAAGCAGTCACTGGTTAAGCCAAGATCTCAACTCAAAAGGCCTCAATAGTAAATTTGCATTCAGTCTGTCTCTAATCAGCATGTTCTCCAGCCTGACAAGGTAATAGACTCACAGGTAGTCAATCTGAAACTGCACCAGAACACAAATCTGTATTCTATACAAAAATGGGAGATTATTACAGAAAATACAGTTTTTAGAAGTCACTGATTTTAAAAGATGGCTTTTATTTGTTACCTCTTTCAAATACCACACTACAGTCTTCCCAAACTCAGCAGAAGGGGAAGAGATGCAATCATGGTAGCAAACTGGACTATATATTATTTCTAAATCAGAAAGTTAACAACATTAGTGAAGGCACTTGAGACTTTCTTACTACTTGGGCACTGTTTATTTACCCATGCACACAGAAGCATCTCTGAACATCTCACACAGGTTGCATTCACACAGCATTCAATTTCAGTGGAGTAAGAACACTGGAACACTTTGCAGAGCAGCCCAAGTCATGGTCCAGCTTCAAAAAAACCAAACAACAATGATCTGAACATGGTGTGAACCCAGAGATACCTTTGTTCCCTCTTCTAGATGCAACAGATAGTATTAGAAAAGAAAGAGTTGCAGCTGAAATAGATCTGGAACCAATCAAATCCATCTTTAAGATGGCTTTCAGAGTTTTCCACCTCTTCTACCAAGAGACCTCAGAAGTGGCCTGCAGAGGAATTCTAAAAAGCCAAATCCATATTTCCCTGTGTGCACACAGAAGAAGGTCTGGTAAATATTGGGTGCAATAAGAGAGTTTCCTGAAAACAAAGGATCTTCATTATGTGTTCAGTTTTCCAGTTCAGGTTCCAGGGGGGTTTGGTTTTCTTTTTGGTTGGTTGTTTTTTTGTGTGTTTTTTTTTTAAATAAAAAAGCTTTGTTTCACATGATGAGAGGTGCCCTATCTACTGAGAAAACAATTTACATTTTGTTCTTTTGATTTCCTGCTGCCCAGGATGTACAGAAAATGAGGAAAAAAAAAAAGGGGGGACAGATGATGCTGAAGTACAGAAGAGATGAACAGAGTCACTAGCTTGCACTCCTGGGGTCTGGCTGAAGGATTTCTGCTTCCTAAAACTGAGAAGTGAGAGATGATGGACTCAACACTCAATGAAAACTGAGTTATGATTTTGCAGTATGAACTCACTTGGCTGCTTTCCATGGCCTTGGCTCTTCAGGCTGAGAAGGCTCATGAGAAAGTGCTACTTTGATGTCTGCTGAATTTTTCTGTGGAACATATGAGACATGAGGCATATCACATAGAAGTTAAAAGTATCTGGGCTAAATTCACAGTTAGTATTGATTGTTTTCTGCACTGTTTCAGGTGACATTTTAAGCGAGTTATTTAATGTGCTAATAACCATATAACCAAGACTATCTGACTAGCAACAATAGGTCTTTTGTAAAAAGATGTAGAACACAGAGTCACACTAAACTGGACAGATACTAGGCTAAGATACATACAGAATTGTCTGAGGACTGTTGAGTAGTGTGCTGGCATCTTCATTATGCAAAGAAGACAGTAGAAGTTGTGTTAATACAGAAGTGTGGCAAAAGCTGCCAAAACATGTGCCATTGAAATGCAGGACATCTTACACCTGCATGAAACTGGAGTTTTACCAGAGTAACCACAATGCACTATGGTGAAAAACCCCTGTGCAAAACTGGTATGGAAAGGCAACACATTCATAAAGGGGGGGAAATTAAATAAGTAAATCCTGCAGTTTAGATCTGGATCTTCTATTTTGTCATGCTATCTTTGCAGACACAGTATTATGCTCATCTATATTCATATCCTATAGAATATCAGGGGTAAAAAAAAAAGTAGATCATGCCAGGTAGTTGCTGGCTTCAACAATAGAGAATACATTTTCTTTAAGGCTTCAGCCTCTACTTATATCCAGGTCCTTTCTAGGTTTTAGTAAGTTTCTAGGGATAAAGACAGAACAACCTGGTCTCAAATCCCATCATCCTCTCTGCATCATGGCCTAGGAGAGAATAAGGACTCTCCTTACCTCCAAGAATCTCTTCTGGACTGTTTTTTCTGTTTTCTTTTTGACCTCAGTTACAACCTTGTATTGTGAGGGGTTCTTTAGGATGCAGATGCAGAATCCATGGAACCTACTGAGATGTTGCAGGCAGGAAATCTGAGGGCATCCCTTTCCAGAACCTTCCCAAAGCCCCTCAGACTGGGCTGCTATCCACACGGAGCTCCCTCCTGCCAAATGTTATCCAGGAATGCTCACAGTATCCTTTGATTTGGCCACAGGTACCAAGAAAGATTAGAAAGAAGCATCCTGGTGTGGTACAGCTGTTTGCAGTTTGGCTGTTTGCTTTATGGTCCATGCTCTACTGCTGCTGCTGCCATGGAAACGTGACCTTCAGCAAATGAACATACTCCCTGTATCTTAACAAGTGCCACCTTGCAGGAAAAGCCAGCGAGTGTCATTTAGTAAATCTGGTGATAGATGAGCAAGGAAAGAAAGAACTGGGCTGTTCTGAACTTTAATGGCTGCAAAGAGCTAAGAAGGTCAGGAGGCATATGGTCTGGGCATTAAAATAATCCTGCCAGATTCACAAAAAATTTGTTGAGTAAGGAAGGTACCATTTTTAACTCTAATTTCTCCTACATTTTAACTGCAAGCACAGAAGGCTTAATTATGAGGTCTGACAGAAATTTTTAGGCTTTGATATCACATGCTCAATTTTTATAGCTTGTATATTTCTTCATATTCGATGCCTGTTCTGAAAGCTCTGTCACTGATACAGATGACATGGACTCAAGAAAGGTCTGTGACTGAAAACAGCTCAGCCCCATCTTGTTCTTAGGCACACCTGCCCTTCCAGAAGCAAAGTTCTGAAACATTTTGTGCAGTGCAGATCTTCATAAGTATTTTGATATTATTCCTTTTACTGAAGTTAGAGAATCAGTTACATGTGGTAGAACAAATTTGTTGGCTCCATTTCCACAGATCCCTGAGAATTATTTTACCTCATATGATACTAAGCCTTTAGAGCACATGATTCAGGTAATAAAAGAAAATTGTAACACATGACAGTTTATTTTAAAAAATTAAAATAAAATTAAAAAGAAAAGAAGAAAAAAAAAGAGGATCTAGCATGAAAAATTTCTCTACCATTCACTTCAAAATGAGAGAGACTGCATTCAGAATGCTGACAAAATTAGAAGCACACCTTGGGACTGAGATTTTACCTGGAAGGGTCTGGCAGGGTCTGGCAGTCACAGTAATGCAGAGGTAGTTAGTATGGGCTGTACCACCACAGACAAACTAAGATAATGCTTCAAATTGGAGCATTTAGAAAGAAGTATTCTGTATTTCAACAAATGAGCTAACATCTATTTTGTGATCTCATGAACTCTGAAAAGAAAGGATAATCTTTTTAGAAGTTTATCAGATGCAGATTTTTTTTCTCTAGAGACAGAACTTCTCTTCTGAGCTGAATGTAAAATCAGGGTACGTTGGAAGTCTCTGACTCACTCAGGTGATAGACAACAACTTTTTCATGAGTTGAAGGAACAAGTTACTGTCCTAGTAAGCAGATCACAAGCACTGTCATCATAACTAAATGTATGTCTCATATTGCTGATTTTGTTGCAAATTCAATGGGATTCCAGAGAACTGTCTATGTGAATCCACCAACAAAATGAATGTCAGAACAGATCATAAAGACTTAGCACAAAACACCCCAAAAATATAGCCCTAAAACATTAATTCAATGACATTTAGGACTGGATATCAAACACATTAGCAGGCACCCTGCTGCTGCAGCTTACCAACTAACCCTTCACTTTCAGTTTGTAAAGTTTCATTAAAACACTTACTTTCCATTTTATTCTGTGCCATGGGAACATAAGCCTCAAAAAAGAACTTAATGTGGGATATTATGGGCCAAGTTCTTCTGAAAGTATCAAAGTCAATGATAAACCTCCTTTCAGCTTAAAAATGGCGAATTAGAAGCCCTCAAATAATATGAAGTAGTAATAGAGCTCCTTAATAATAGTGTAACTTTCACTTGCAAGGCAGACAGCTTCCAAGAGACTGGCTGATGTTCAAGTCAGAATATAGTGTTTATACATTTCTCTGTATTACTGAAGCCTTCAACAGAACTGCTACATCTCTCGAGAATGGGAGGTTATATTTCTTTCTTTATCTGAAAGGTGATTTCATGCTTCAGGAAGTAAAGAAAGTTTGTGCATTGACAATATAAATGCAGATGCCTCCCATAATGATTGACACCAGAGGTCGTGCAAGTGGAGTTTCATTTCTACTCCCAGTAGATCAGGCAGCCATGTGAATTAACGTCTCTTTAGGAATTAGAAAGTCAAAGTTTTGACAGCTCCAGCTTCTCCCCTTGAAATGCATTCAGTTCAGAAAGCCTCCTTGAGGTCTGATCTGCTCCTCACAATTATCTTTTTTAATAGACAATATGAAAGCCACTGACACTCAAAGTGTCTTGTCATAAAGAGGAAAATTTCTTTCCCTGCAAAGGACATAAGTGGCAATGAAGGAAACTGACTATTACTACAGCAAGCAGCAAAACACTCTGTCATAAAGAAGTATCAATTTCATAGAGCTGTCAGAAATCTTTGTCCCAGTCCTAAAGGTACATCTCAAATGGGAGACCTTTTCCAGCTTGTATCTGGAAAAATAACATTTGTGTAGAAGATAAGCAAAGTATATTCCTAACAAGTTGTTTTTGCAATTTGTGCTCTCTTACCAAAGAGGGAATTTTCCAGTACAATAGAAAAGCTATGGAGCTACAACCCAAATATTGTGACAAAGAGTAAAACTGCAGCTCAGCATTTTCCTCTGCTGTGTATATTCAGTTGTCTAACATCTTCTTGCATAAAGACACACAAAATACAGCACAGCATTGGAATACCAATAGAGTATCAGTAATTCTTCTATTCTGTTTCTCCTGATGGAAGGCTGATTTGGCCTTTGTAACTTTTTAGGAGACAGCATATACAATGTCTTTGCAGCCTTAAAAAGCACAAAGCATTTCAGCACTACAGTTGTAAAAAAATCCTTTAGCAGAAAGATGTTCACAGAGAGTTACAGGATCAAGACCTTCAAATCAGACTATCAAACAATGTGGGTGTAAGCTATTTGGTACTTTTAGCACTGATCAGAGCAAATTACAAACAGTCCAAGCACAGCACTTTTAGCCATGGTTAAGGAAAGTATTTTCAGTGACAGCATTCACTGCACAAGCCACAAAGAGCCAATCTAAAACCAGAGATAATCAGATTTTTATTCAGGAGCCAAATGACAAGCCCTACTTGGAGTTCTACACTTTTACAACAGAATCTGAACTGCATCTATCTTTAGAGTATCAAATTCAGTGCTTCTACTTACTTAGACAGACAAAGAGATGTTGTATGTATATCTTCAACACTTCTGTCTTCAGGAAAGACAGTGTGGAATGAGTGGAACAGAACACAAAAGGAAGGAAACAAAATGGCTCCATAAAGAATCCTACAGGGAAATTAAAAAATCAACCAGGATTAACACACATGAAGCTGAATTACCTCACCAAATCATCAGCCACATTGTGGCTGAAAGCCCTGTGTCTCAACAATAAAACCAATAAATATTGATATGTATAACATTGATCCTTTCAGCCTGTAAAATCCTAAAGTACCTCACAAGCACTAAGCACAGAAGTACACAGATTGCAACAGCCACTGAAACAAAGCAATAATTCTCAATAGCTGAAGGCATTACTGAAACAACAAAACACCATATTATCAATTTTAGGAAACGGACAAAAGCATCAAGAAAAGGATTCAGTAAGAAACAGATTAAAATTTCCTAACAGTGATATAATTTTCATTTTTCCTTTTCTTTCTTTCATGTTTCTCTTTTTTGTTACTCATTAATAGTCTTCTGTAGGATTCAAAATCAGACCCTCTTCCTTTGGTTTTCTCATGGCACAAACAGAGAACATGATTGATGATATGATTACTTGCTTATAGCGAAATATTAACCTTCTCTACTGTTAATTTGATCTGAGATGGAAAAGTCCCAAATCACTAATTCTTTTTCTTTTTTTTCATATTAAAGGTATTTCGGGTTCCATGTCAGAAGAGAGAAGATATGAAAGACATTACTATGACCCCTTAGCTAGAAAGGGGCTCTATTACCTTATCTGACAAAGTTCTGCAAATTTAGTTACAGTACAGTGTATTTACTCCCTGATTACAGTGTTGAATAGTGTGTAGCTTTTGAATGATCAAAATCAATTCATAACATTGCAAGTCATTTTGCTTGTCTCTATAATTGTCCACATTTGCAAAGCATCCATTTTTCAATATGATGGAATTTCCCTCAAAGAACAAAGTGAATAGAAGAAGAAAAATCCTTCCACCTATTTAATCCTTTAACTGTCTCTTTTTCTCTCTCCAATATTCTTTAGGAAAGAACACAGACTAAAGAGGAAAGCAACAATAGCCATGGAAAAATACATACTTCTGCAAGATGGAATACAATGGGGGGACTGTAGCAGTTAGATATGGAATTTAAACTGCCTTCCAAAATCCAGGTCAGCTTTATCTGCCTGAGTAGTTTTGCATTCTGCACTTAGCAAGCTTTAAGCTGAGCTTCAGCCATGTTTTCTGCATTTCCAACCTCACATCCCCACCATCTGGAGAGGTGATTCTAAGGGCAGAACTTGGGAATGTCATCACAAGAAACTAGTCCTTGTTTTTATATTTGACTGAATTACTGAGAATCTGAAATACACTCCTAATGCAGCAGAGTGAAATCTAGTGACAGATGGTAATATTCACTTAAAAATAAATCTCCTTTATGCAACCAGCTTTTGCATTCATTGAACAAATCATGAAATCTACAATATATTTGTGTGTGTTGTGTTGTGCATTGCAGAAGTAGCACTGCAAGGCATTTTTCTTAAAAAAATCTCGTGTGCACTTACCCATCCTTCTCATTAGATATAATGGGTAAAGTCTTGGTCCTTCTAAAATCAATTACAAAACCACTCCTTCTGCAAGTACAAGGATTTTACCTAAAACTCTATCCAGCAGAAATAATATTAAAAGTATACATTAAAATACCTGAAACTCTAAAGATGTGCAGCTCATGAACTAATCATCTTGTCTAGAGCTGTAAAATGGACTAACACAGACAAAGGTAATACCATCAAGTAATATTCTGTCACCTGTGACTCCCTATGATACTGCATGTGTATCTTGCTATGAAAAAATTTCTTCAACATATTCAGCTCTGCAACAAAGAAGGATGGGGAGGAAGCCCATGTATTAGAATTTATTTATTCAGTCCAAACTCAAGAATCAGCAATCATAAATGAAGAATCCTTATATTTGGATTAATGGTATAATTCTGAAGATATGCAGACATCTCTGGAAACTAGGTCTGGCTAAAATACAACACCTTTTACCAACAAATCCCTCTACAGAGAGGGAGTAATTTTCTTTATTTTGCAGGTGTTAACACTGGGGCTTACAAAGACAGTTGCAGAGAAGCAATAGGACAAGCACCTTTTTAAGACTCTTCTCTGCTAGGCCACATGACATTCAATAATCAGATACTCCTGGAAGTGGATAGTTACAGCCCTTTGTCTCTAGCCTGACTGTCACAGACTGAGGCAATCTTCTCCTTTCTTTGCACACAATAAAAACAAGTTAACAGGAACAGAAATAGTCTAAAGAAATAAAAGGTAAGGCATCTAATCAAGATGTAATTGAAGTTTTCCATATCTTCTTCTCAGTCTCTTCACAACTTCCTGGAAAGTAGAAGAGATTAGAAAATGTTCCATCTTAAAGTATTAGTAATTAAGGTAATTATTAACTCATTACTTAAAAAACAGGTCATACAGGGGCTTCTTAAGGGAGAAAAGTTGCATGGTCTTTTCCTACAGAGGGAACTCCCACTTAAAGGAGAAAAAATACTATCATTGCTACTATTACTTCCCACTTCAAAGAGATTCTGATACCATGAGGACTTACCTGATGATTCAGCTCCCTAAAGAATCTCCTGCTAAAGCTGTATTTTAGGAGCCCTCTCAGGTGCAAATACCTGTAACCAAGTGCTCTAAAGGTATCACTATGGGTACAAACATTGATCATTGTCAGATGAAAGCAATCACTACAAAGCCAAAGGAGGATACTTCTGAGACAGAGAGTCAAGTGTCTACAGATTTTTGGGACAAGTGCTATCTTATTTGTTTCAGATTTTGTTCAAGTCTTCCATGGGAAGCCTGCTAGGTATCTCTGTCAGTATATAAAGTAACAGCAACTATCAATAAGGAAGGCAAAGGGAGAAGATGAGAAAATGTTTATCTAAGTACAAAAATACATGAAGCCCTGGTCTAGATAATTCTGATTGAGGTAAGCAATCAGAAAGACTTAATTCAAAACTCCTCAAACAAGAAACAGCCTTAGAAATCCCTGTAAAATTAACCTGAGTCAGATTGGTTTTAAAATTCCTTTTCTAAGGACAGGCTCTGCTAGAAGCAAAGTGGATAGGTACATCCAACTTTTTAATATCAGAAAATTTCAGCTTGTCCCCATTTTGGAGATTGGAGATTCCAGTTTTAGAGATGAATCTGGATCTGTTTCTCATTTTGTCCTCACTTCTCCACTCAACCTCAACTATAAAGAAGAATGTCCAGATCACATCATGTCCAAGATTTTGTCCATGTCTTCCAAAACAAAATGTTTTTCATAGGAAGCTTCCTTCTCATTTTGGAGATATAAGTAGATTCAGAACTCTGAATTATGATGTTCACAAAGTCAGATGAGCACAAGACTGAAATAATACTGTACTTGCCCTAAACAACTCACTGGACATCAGAAGAGGTGTACAGCTGTCCCATCCCCACAGTCATTTCAAGCAGACAGCTTTTGAAGTTAATTCTCTTTCCCATTGGCCATAAAACTGCTACCAAAGCCACATGTTTCACAAAAACACTTTCAACTGCCAAAAATCCTTATCCACGATGGCAGAAATGCTCATTTTCTCATTAATGAGATCTGTAAATTACCCTGATAGCTGATACCACAGTCAATCCTGATAATATTAAAAAAAAAAAAAAACCAAACTAAAACCCCCATAGTCTAAGGATAACACGAAACTGGAAAGGCAACAATCTGTTCCCACAAACCAGAGCCCAGCAAGAAGATGAAGCCAACAGAAACACAAAAAGAAAATAAACTCAGCAAAACTGATGAAGCAAAAGGCAGGGTAAGGCAGTTGTTGTAACAAACTGAGCTGTCCTTCCATCTGTGTAACCAAAAATCCTGTTAGTCCTTAACGATACATGGATCTGCAAGACTTTACACACTCCACATTTTCCTATGTATATACAGCAATGATTGCAAAATAAACAACCTGCACCTCAAACCACCAACAAGCAACCAAAGCTGGTGTCACATGCAGGTTTCCTTTCATTTCTAAAGCATCTCTTCTTTCTCCTCACTTTGCTTCTTTCTCCTTTTTCAGTCTGCATAACCACGTTACACTGTTGTCCATAAAATTATCCTGAATGTATAGTGGAAAATCCTATAGCAATTCCTAAAAAAATGGGGGTTCAGCAGAAGCTTAATGGTATTTCAAAAGAATGTATACGTAGAGGCAAAATGAGAGTACACAATATTTAATGAGCTTATATATTTGAACATATAATATATATAAAGTTTATACTGTGCAGTTGTCTAAAAGGTTTGTTCTTCAGACATATCATGAAGAAAATGTTCTAGCTGAAGAATTCCAGGGGGACAGCAGTGCCAGCCTGCAGAGCAAGGCTCACTGAGTTCTCATTGTTAGGATCTCACTGTGAGGGTCTAATGTTCCTCAGGGCTGTGAAGTGAACATCACAGGTTCAAAGGACAGGCACCTGGAATGATCTCACTCAAAGGTGGGAATTTAAAAACTTCATTTTTCTTCTTTAAATGCTAATTGTTGGGAACATTTGCAGCTGGCTGTAAAGAAGCACAGAAGGCAAATGGCATTGCAAGCTGTGTGTTTGTGTTTGCACTGCAGAGGAGCAATGAGCAGATTGGCAAGTTTTTCCTAAGTGATCTTGAAATGGAATAACACTGATGCCACATGAATTATGCAAAAGGAGATGGATTGATTAGTGGGTCACACAATTCCAAAGATCCATTTTACAGCTTCCTTTAAATAATTAAGCACAGGAAAATGTACTATTCCTCCAAAGCTAGCCAAGATCATCACACTACTTAGAAGATTCACTGTGTACTGCATTGCTGAAGAAAAAGCTAAGTAAATTCTCACTGACTTGGGTCATTGCCCTCAGGTTCATAGACACTGCCATATTCCTTCAGACACATCTTCATACAGCACTGACATGTGTCGGCTTCCCTGTGCCAGGATGTTTAGGGAGACCTCTGCTTTCTCATGGATTAGGAAGCAGTTCATTTGCTATCTAGTTATGCAACTGATTTGTATTCCTAAGCATTTTCCAAAGGTTCAGTGTTGGGTTTTGTTTATTTTTGGGGAATAGCACTACACATCCCAAAGAACCCAAGCAGATGGAAACTGATAAAATATTTCAGGTTGAAATTTATTTTTTTTTGTAACCAGAACTGACCATCAAGCCAAAAGGAGTTATGTTCATATTCAGCTCTCTAGATAGTGTCCTTTTTGTATCAATTGTGTAAAAAAGTTCAAGCATTGCCAAGTTTTAAGAAGGGTATGTAGCAGCTCAAAGAATTGAATTATTTAAAGCTTAAGACAGAGCCATTAGCCAGCACCTTTCTGACGCCAGGAGGTTTAAGGAAGTCAGTACAGATGAAGGAGTGACCCTGCCTTCAGCAACAATTTTATGAAGGCACAAAAAGGAATGGCACATTCTGCATCTTCCTAAAAGCCACTTAGAGGGAGACTAAATAAGCATTACCATTTTTAAAGATACTTCCTTCAGAAACACACCGGATTTAGAAAGAATTATTCTAGCTATAAAAGCAGAAGAACAATGAGTCATGATTTCACAACCCAACAGATCTTTTACAGTCTCCAGGTACAACAGGAAAAAAAAAATTACATGGATATACCTTACATCTACAGTGACTGATCTGACCTCTGCTAGCTAACCAGATTTGGAGGGATTTAAAAGCTTTTCTATAATTTAGAAGATGTATGTCAGTGTTGAGAAGAGTTGGCTTCTGTGTTTTGCTCTTACCTCTCAACCTTTTTTGAAATTATTGTATGTCAATGTATTTCAGTTTCTCATCACTTTCTAATCAGACTGATATTTTATCATCTGCTACAGAAATAAAATACCAGGAGAAACTAATACTCAGAAGCAAAGTGTCAGGTACAGGTCAGCCCTAGATAAGTGATCCGTCTGTCATATTCATATCATGGCATGAGATCAAATGCAAGCAAGGAAAAAAAGCCAAATAAAGTGTTTTGATATTTTTGGACAACATTCTCCCCATTTTTCATCCAGCACTACGGAATATGATTTTTGAATGAGACTTGTGTTTTTTTCTCTCTTCTAACAAATCAAGTGCAAAAAGCCACATGTAGCTGGAGTCTACATAGGTCACCCTTTCCTATGGAGATTTTATACATTTTATAAACTGCAAGTAAACTATTTCCTGCAGTTGGGAAGCACACAAAGGATACTCCTAAGGCTTTGACCTTCCATCAGCACCTACTTTCACAAAGCCTCTATGAGCCTCTATAAATACCTTGGTCTTGTCTACCTCTTCATCAAATGGGGCTGAAATCAAGTCCTGTGTTCAGAAGTTACAATGCAAGGTGTTAGTCTCTCACATACACACTCAGAACATAACAATAATCTCATTTCCTTAAGGATACACCAAATACCAAACTCACAATTACACTGCAGGTATAACACCTGTGTGCATCAGCCATAGGAGACTCCTGAGAATTTATAGTGTTTTTTCTGTAGCACTAGTGAAGCAGCTTTTCCCAAACACAGTTGTACTGAAAGCATTTCCATTACTAACTCAGAGCAATCTGTTGTTAATACAAAGTGCTGGGAGGGGACAGATTCCTAAGGGACTGAATTTAACTGTAATGGCAACATACCTGAGGGAGAGTGAGCTGAAGATCTCACAGGTTGCTTCACCGAATTATTTCCAGGATGTTCTTTTCATCTACTTTTGGGGTCTGAAGGAGAAAATATTTTTAACTAAACACAACCCCATCTTTCTGCCTTCCTGCTTTGCCTCACAAGTGACAGAACAGAGCAGCCACAGGCTGTCACTCCTTTAGGTCTACTTTTACAGAGCAACATCACTGAAAACTGTAGATACATAGCACTGACTCAGTATCTCCTCCTTATGCTCTTAAAAATTTTGTCTCACATTTGCACACATAATTACAACATCCACTTTACCAGATGTTTTGCTCCTGTGATCTGTTTGAGTTCTAATTGTTCAGCAGGAGAACAAGGAACAGAGCACCCTCACTATGTCACACCAAGATCAGGTTTAGAATGAAATTCAATTTGCCCATTATCCTTCCATTCCCTCCTGTGCTATGATGCATGTGCTCACTTCCTCAATGCAAAAGGCAGTTCTCCCGGCATGGAAATTAATTTGATTGTAGGACTTCATAGACCTGTGCTGAAGTACTTAAACTTTTTACAGATTTTTACTCTAGAAACATGATCTAATTC
This sequence comes from Calypte anna, assembly GCF_003957555.1. Lineage (NCBI taxonomy): Eukaryota > Metazoa > Chordata > Aves > Apodiformes > Trochilidae > Calypte > Calypte anna. The sequence continues at coordinate 6,799,292 of NC_044260.1, forward strand.
AAAATTCTCTTTGTTTCCCTTCTACTTTACCCTTAGTGCTTGCTGACATACACATGTGCTGATTTCCAGCTGAAGAAACCAGCTTAAGACTGGGCATGCTGCCAGAGGCTCAGAATGTGAGAGTAGTAACTCAGCTATTTGAAAGGTTGTGTTACTTTATTTCAAAATTATTTTTTATTTAGAAAATTGTTAATTATAGCTAAACAAAACTAAAACCAAAACCAAACTGAGTTAACAATAAAATCTTGCAAGGGAAACAAAACATTCAGTTGACCAGAGGCAATTGTTTCCTTACTATTTCCAGTTTAAGAACAACAATAACAAAAGCTCCAGTTTGGGTTTGTTGTTGTTTTGGGGGTTTTTTAATATCCTGTGTACAGACAAAATTTTTACAGGATGCCAGCATTTTTTCCAGAACATTAAAACTGTTTCCCATGCTCCCTGAAACACCAGCTTTTCTGTACGTTCAAAAGTTGAGCATATGCAAAACAGCTCATTGATTTATGTATGACCTGAGCACAGGTAGGATGCCTTGATGAAACGTATCCAATATGCTTTTCTACAAGAATCCTGTGATTATGGAGTACACTGGCTAAATCCCAATGAAATGACAGATGAACAAGTTAGCTACCAGCTTTATAATGAAAAATAAACCATCAGTGTAAATTCCAGAGGTCTTTTACAAGCTGTAATTAATTATGTGTTATTTGATTCTAGTTACTTTCAGGAAACTAAATGCTATAGTGCCCATAATCATTTCATACATCATTCACCTTTTAACAAAACTGAGCCTCTTATAATGTAATTGTTTTCTCTACTCCCTCAATCTCACGTGCTCTTTTGTTCAGCTACACATAGAGAAAAGCTGATGCCACTTCACAAAGAATATTTGGTATTTTGACATTGGAAGAAAACCCAGTGTTTGGAAAATCTGTCTCAAAGGTAATGCAGTCCCAGGTGTGGGCAACTTCAACTGAAGTTTTTCAGTCCACGCTAATACAAATGCAGCTGGATTCCTCCTTTGCTGTCAGCAGGAAGCAATAGTCAAAATCTGAGCTGACAAAAGCCTGGCAGGCAAATGAAAGGTGGAGAGTTGCAGCCCATTGACCAATTTGGTTCATGGAATAAATTTGAATAAAGCAACACAACAAGCAATTTCTTGTGAGCATGCAGCTTCTGAAATCACTGTAGGCAGTCATATCCATAGACACTTAACAGCCTAAAAATTCCAGCTCTAAGCTAGATATTGCTATCCTACCTTATCCATCACAATTGTTATTTGTGCTGCCAACAGTTCAAATGAGACCAGGATTCAGCTCAGTTACTGTGGGGTCTGTCACCAGACTATCAGCTCTGTGACACCAAATAACCCCATTCAAGAGTGCAAATCTTTTCTTTCCTCATATGTTTAAATAAAGTCTTTACTGGAGAGCAAGAGGATAATGAAGAGATGTGAGAGTTGAATGACTGCTTGTACATATAAAGAAGTGTTTGAAATCAAAGGAGTGTTGGATGGTATTTTCATTTTATACTAGGAGAGGATATTGTTTCATGTTTTAAACAGTGGTGATCTTTAATATTAGTAGGGAGTTTCAAGACAGATGACAGATGGAATAAGTGTGTGCAGTGATGTGCTCCTTGGAATTTGGGGAAAGTATGGCATGTCCCATAATCACCAAAACACACCTGGTTTATTTCCTGCTGGAAGCTGGCCTCACAGGTGAACAGATCACCTTTCTCTGCAAGGCTCCTTGGCAGCACCTAAAGTCATGGAGTGCTGACACCTGTGCAGCTCAGGGCTAGTTATAACTTTATTCAGCCATTTCAGGTGCTCACACTAGAGGAGAAAGTCCAGCTTACTTGCTGAAGCACATTACAGTTAAGGAGAAAAACACCATTGTGGAACAGTGACTGAAGAAGAGATTGGTGGTTATACAGAGCTGGCCTGAGAAAGTTAAGTAGCTTCTTTCACCCCCGTATCTATAACACTGAAACGAGAATGCTGATCCCAGAACTAAAGGGATGTTGTGGAGCTAAAGGTGTACTTGTTTCTAAAACACTTGGAGGACTTCAGCTGGAAGGCATGACAGAAATGAAACACTTTTTATTATTTTTCTAACTTCCTCAAAGAAATAACTGGGAAGAAAGCCAACACTTTATAGAACTTTAAAAATACGAGAAATTTAACTCATTTCCCATTGGGGTCAAAAGGAGTGTTTTCCACTGGCTGCTGTGTGGGCAAGATTTAGACTAAATTACCCTGTAACAATTCCTTATAAACAAGGTCCCTAAACCAACTTATAAGTAGATGGCTGCTTTCTTGCCATGGCTTTCACCCATCTTTCACCATGGAGACAAGAAGAGGAAGATAACTAATCTGCCCACAGATAAACGTCTGCATACTAATTTATTTTCCTCTGCTAACACTGAGAGCAAAAACTATTGGTAATTTTGTGGACTGAATTTTTTGGCTCCTAGAAAGTATCAGAAAGACAACACACCACAGACTCATCTTTGTCTACAAAGAAGCTCCTCAGGTCTAGAGACATGAACACTTCAGATCACTTCTCTACAGTATCTTCAAGTACCATACTTCCACCTCATGGTTCTTAATTGTTTTAACTCACTTTAGCTGATTTCAGAAGTCTGGTGAACTAGAGGATATGTTTACATTTCTGTGGCAAGTTTATTTCCCAAACATTGTTCTGCCAGCACTGGAAAGAGAAGCCCTGCTTTCTGGAAGTGAGCCAGCCTCTCAGTACTTGAACTCCATTCACAAAGTGCTAAAGGAAGCTCAACCACTGCATATATTTCCTTTAAATGGCTTTGCTGCTGTTGCAGCTGGGAAAGACTCTACATGGTTTGAGTATATATCAAATTAACAGGCTCTAGAATGTCCTGAAAAGGACAATGTGCCCTGTCACAGATATTGCTCTACTGCATTATCTAGGGAGTTTTTCTGCCTGAAGAAATATTTGTGCTTCCTACTTAGCTCCTGCTTTAACTAATAGCAAAAATACCACTGGTTGTTACACCTCCACCACTTACCTACCAAAATAACAAAGCAGCATCTCAGCATGAAGAGGACCTTGCCTGTGCAGAACGGGATACTTGAGGGTCCTACAAACAACTGCTGACATAAAAATATCAGAACAGCTAACCTGGATCACACCAGCTAGCTCTGTTCCCTGAATAAGTGTAGGAGAAAAGTGACAGACAGCATTCAGGGAAGGTCTAGCCAGGGGCCACTGTCAGGAAAGTACTCACAGCACAGCAGACACCTGAGATCAGTCATTCCAGGGAGAAGCAGCAGAGCCAAGGTTGGAGATGGATGTGGGACATTTACATGCTGAAGGATAAGGACCCCACACCAACATGCTGCCGTTCCTGGGGATAGTCCTGAGAAAGGCTCCATATCCCAGAAAACAACACAATCAGTGGGATACTGACCCAGCAGCTACAGGCAACACAGCAGGAGAAAAGCACAGCCTCCCCCTCCTGGATGAGGACCATCAGAACTGACCCTCTAGAGAAAATGTGGAGGTAATCAAAACCAGTACCAGCTCATGAAACCCAAGGAGTTTCCATCACTTTTACCTCCCCTCCTTTCCTCTGCTTTTAACTTGCTTGGGTGTAACCCTACTGTTCAGTGTTGTTTACATACTATTTTTGCTAAATAACTGCAATATTTTAAAAATCACTAATACCAGGTAGCTTAGAAATAGGATAAAAACAGGGCAAGCATGTTTCCATGGAATACTGCCTTGAAAAAGCAGCAGAATCTGAGTTTAGAAGCCCTAGGTGGACACGTTTTTCATGATCTTACCTAAATACAATTTATGTCTGTATGAACACTCATGATACATGGGGGCTAAGTAACACTTAAAAAAATAATAAACAAATTAATAATGCCTCTCTTCACCCCAAACTAGGAAAAATGTCCTGCTCAGGTCTTCCTTCATCAGGGCAAATCATATGGAGACCTCTAACATCACAGCAGGCAGAGAGCCACTCACCGAGACACCACTACACAACACAGTGTGCTTATACCCACAGGTTGGTTTTTTCCTTCTCCAGTTTCTATGATCCTCTGTAATAACCTAATTTTTTACTTCATTTTGAGATAAGACATACTGGAATGCTTTCATTGATAAGAAAAACATACTATGAAACAAAAGCAAAATATCTTATTTAAAATGTTTCAAGATTTCCGACCTGTGTTCTGGTTCTTATATATAAATTAAGTCTTCCTGTGAATTTTGCTACTTTAATGATCCATAACTACAGAATGTGTGTCTTGAATGTAAGGGAGAGAAAAGGATGATGAAAAGGAAAACACACATAACATTTTTCAGTGTCTTAAGTTTTAATCACCACGAAACGAAAAATAAATGAGCTATGGGCATTGTATAATTGCAATAAATTTTGAGAAATGAGTAGTGTTCAGCAAAATCCAATTAAATTTAATAATTTTGTGCATCAGGGACTGGGAGGATGAGGGGAGGAGATAAATCTAACAAGTTACTGATTAATATAAAGTTTTCAACTGCAGAAAACGTTTAAATTAGTATGACAGACAGTAATACTTCGAGCTGCCTTTCTAGTTGGTTCTTGTTAAATCAAGAGGAACTTGTACACAATAAGAGGATTGCTGAGGAGCTATCCCATACACAGAGAAAACAGGTAACTTCAGCCAGGTGCACAGTGGTGCATTCGTAAAAGAACAGTTTATTTTTAAATGTAGTTGGGGCTTGCTTGTGGGTTTTCTAGTTAAAGGTCCAATGTAAGAAAAATGAATTTCATCAGTCCAGGTCCTTGCATATTCCTGCTGGATATATTCATTGAGTGAAATTTTGATTCAAATTTTTAAAAAACTTTTAAAACATAATTAATTTCAGAAACTGTTAAAAGAGGTGTGGGACAGGTTGTAGGGAGGTGCAGCTGCTTCAAGCACTGAAAAAGAAGTCATTAATTTTTCCTATCCTATGTGGGAAATATCTCTAAACCAAAAAGGTGATAGTAATAAAATAGGACAGAGAATGAATCTTTTAAAGACAGAGTCCTCTTCCCAGCTCAGAGAACAGGATGCTTTATTTCTATTTACCTGTTTACAGGATGCTGCAGGCAAACCAACCATTTTTTTAACAAATAGAATAAAATTCAAAAAGTAAAAAAAAAATAATAAAATTAAGTCTGTTGAGGATGGTATCCCAAAGAAAACATTCAGTGACTTAGAAGAAATAAAGAGGAATCCTTTTTTAAAAGCATAATCACACATTTTCTTCTTCCACTGAATTGTGCTTTACGTGTAACGTTGGCAATGGTGTCTACGTTATTCCTCTACATCCAAGTCTTGTCCTTTTTCTGCATTTACATCAGACAAAAATTAGATTATAGCTAAGTAACAATAAGATTTTTGAAAGCCTATAGGATTCTCTTCATGTATGGAAGGGCACAGACCTGAGAAGAAAGAGGACGTCTGGTCAGTTTAGGATGTTAACAATGGGAAGAAGAGACCAGAGAAGCTGATTTCTTTATGGTGCACTATGGACAATGTATGCTGTGGTTTTATTCAGTTAAAATCAGAGACATTACTTTAACTAATATTTTCTTTACTTTCATTGTCTGCAGTAATTATTTAGCATATTGGACAGCTTCATTTTTTGCATGCAAGTTCAAGCACATAATAAGAGAAAAAGTTACCCATTGTTCAGTAAATTTGCTCTGCTTCCTGTTGTTGCTTTGTGTTGGATTTTAATTGTGCAAGTTACAGTATCTTAACCATTTTTCACTTCACCTTTTATTTTATAGCTTCTGTTACATGTTAAGGAAAATGTTCCTCTCCCTGAAGTAGCAGCACACCAGCAGCTCTTGAAGCTGCAAGATAAGGATTCTCACCTGACTACTCATAACAAATGAGACATGCCTTGCAGACTTCACCCATTTTATTCCAGTAGGAGAAAATGTGTGCACTGGGAGACAGAAACAGGTATGAGGAATGCCAGGTGACCTTGGGCAAGTCACTTCACTTCATTGTTTCCCTTTGCTGCTGTTTTCCTTGCTAACTTTAGTCTGCCTTGTCCAATTAAAGAAATTTGTAGCAGGAGTGGCTCTTTGAATTGTCAGCATATCTAGCAAATAAGGTGCTGACCTCACTTGGATACAACAGTAATAATAACCATGACAACAATTTACCAATGGTACCCTGCATTCCTAATGCTGTGGCTAAGAAGCTATTCAATAACTTATTAAAGCACATGGGTAAATTCTTTATACTGAGAAGCTGCTCTTAACTTGTCAGATTTATTAGAACTTAAAAGCTTAGGTTTTCACTCTGATAACTTTCTGTTTCCAGTGCTTTGAGAAATACACTCTTGGACAACTCTCACCCTTCACTCTTATGTCAGCAAGGTCTTCTCTAGTGCTCATGCCTGTGCTGTATTTAGAGACAAATCACAACTCTTTCAGCCTGTGTTATACCAGTTGAGAGAGGACAAACTCTCCTCTGAGTAGCATGCTAAGCCTGCATTAGAACTTCTGCTCTGAGCTCTAATCCATCACCCATGCACTCATTATAACCTAATTCAGGACTTAATCTCCCATTAAACTAAGTAAAAACTCTTTCCACTCTTTGCAGCAGGGTGTACAACCCTGGGTCTCCATACATTTTAGCCCAAAATAGAAGAAAGTGAACTGTGTCCTTGCTCCATAAATCCATTGCTCTGTGCTGCCTTTACCTGCCAGCATCCATCCTTGGAAAGGAGCAGATAGAACAAGCTTCTCTTTCAGGATACGATCACTTCCTTCTAGCTTGGGTCTCATATATCTTCATAAACACAGTTAAAAGGGTCTAGGGTACAGAAGTTTTGGGGACTAATGGCACAATAAAAATACAAAGAGACAAGAAAGAAACTTTAGCTTAGAAGAAAATACTGTATCACGTTATATATTTGTAGTAGGAAGGTTAACTTTCAAATGCCCATCAGAAAGAAATGTATAATAAGATCTTTTCTTTCTCTATCTTTTCTGTTGACAGCATAGCACTTTCAAACATCCTAATTTTGCTGGGTTAAGATGTATGCCCTCTTTAATACAGATAAGTCATTTGCCATATATAAGCCTTGTTAATTTATGATTAATGTTGCTGAAGTAATTAAAGTGACCTTATGCAAAACACATGACTCTAACTTTGTACTGAAGTGCTACTGGTTATCTGTAGGGATAACTTCAGTTCAGTGGTATTAACAGTTGGGCCAGCTTTGGCTTTACAACTTCAGAGGTCTCCAAAACCCACTTGAAAACTAAGGTCTTCTGTTAAATCTTCCAAAGACAAATGAATGTCAGTCAGTTTTTCTCAGCAGCTAACTCCAAGAAGTACAAACTCTTCAAGAAAGGCTCGAAGAACCCAGAAATCAAGGATGCAGAAATTGTATGTTCCCCTCTAGTTTCAACAGCCACGAAAAAAAAAAATTTAAAAAGGCAGAAATCAGTCAGTGGGTAGAGGTGGCACATAAATTGCTATTGGATGGGCACTATCACATGCATTAACTTTGAATTTTGCCTGAACTTTTGTCTCTAAATAAAAGCTCAAAATAATTTTCACTATACTGCAGAAGAGCACTTTTAATATGCCAAAATTGTTTAGCAAGCAACTGCTGCCAGATTAATAATTTATCAAGAACAAACTACGGTTATTTTCATATGGTTTCTCCAGTAAAAAAAAAACACTGTTGGGAGATTTACGTAAAAAGAAACTTAATAGGAAATGAAATGCTACTGCATGGGCAAGGATATAAAATATAAAAGTTTGTTTTGTTCGATAACACTTTGTGTTGGTGGCCATTTAAAATGCTTTTCATGCATTCAGCCAAAGATCAAAGTATTAATGGGGACAATTACAGAAAACAACTTGAGTGCACCATAGCAATCAGTTGCTAATGGTAGAAAGTTTATTATAAAATAGTGTTTATGTGGATAAAGTCCTACTGACTTTCATATTGCAAAATATCCTGACCCACCAGGCTATGACCTCAGATTACTTTATCCTTCCCTAGAAGGAGAATCACTGTTTCAAACAATTTCCTCTTGGAGATACAAACATCAGCTTTCTCCACTTTTGAAGCTGACACACAAAGTCCATTCAATAAAAATAGTTCCTTTATTTGCATATGGTTTCCAAGGACTTTGTTCAAATCCAGATCACAGTATAATAAGTGTCATTTGCTTTTCTCCCATTCTTTAAATCCCTATTCTTACACTCATACAACACCTTTGTTCACCTTCATGAGAGAAGGGAGAAGAGACGGATGGATTGACCTCAAAAGGAGGCTACATTATTATAGATTTCAAAGCAGGGGTATTTCAAAGAGTATTGCCTAGGGTCACTTCTGATACAAATTCCAGACATTCACGTTGAATTTTGTAAGAGACTGCTATTCAGTCAAAGCCAAGTTCAAAAGCAGCATCCCATCATACGTGGGCTATTTCTGATACAGAAGTCGTTATTAAAAGAAATATACCCAGCACTACAGAACAGGAACCAGCATTTACAACTAAAAGGAAAAGGAGTTTCATCTTTTCCAGCATTTCCTGCCTGTATAGATCAAGGGAAACAGGTTATCTGCATTATGGGATACTGTATACCTAGCACCTAACTGGCCCTCTGCCTACAGAAATGGACTTGAAACCAGAATAAATCCTAGGTGCACAGGACTGCAGAGAATACAAGCACAGGGATAAGAGCTTAGAAGAGTGATATCCATGAAAAGTACATTTTTTAATATACGCATTGCAGCATCTGTCAAAATAGTGCTGTTGAAGAAGAGATACCTCCCCACACATGCACACACAGACCCTCTGCACATTCCAGACCTCTTGCTTATGGCACTTCACCAACTGCTGCCCCAGGCTCAAAGCAAGACCAAACAACCTTGCTCCAGTGAGCTGCTTCTGACCTGTACTTGAAATACTCTGCCCAGGTTTCACAGCCATCTATTGCACTGCACTACAATCTGTGAAGAGATCCTGAAACTGTAACAACCATTCTTAGTCCCCTTCAAATTCTTTATAAATGCAGGCATAGTTAAACTGCTAGAACATAAAGACACCAGCTTCTTTCTCACTTACAAATTCACCGGAAGTATCTTGCAAAAATTACTGCCCACAGAGAGCACTACACTTGCTTGGCTTTTTCTGTATTCCCCTCCACCATCAGACTTTAACACACAAGACATATAACAATGCCTGGGGCATCGTCCCTGACTTTGGGAGTCCCCAGGCAATCTGAAGCCTCCGTAGTTTTGTTATAGGTGAGAGATGAGCAATAATAAAAGAACATTACAGTGTAGAACCTATGGGGATTTTGAAAAGAGATCAAGTAAATAACTTTCATCAGAAGCTTGAGAAGGAAAAAAAACTCCTCCCTGCTAGCTTCATCTCATCAGATTTCAGGGTTGAATAAAACGTTTACAGTGAAATGAAAGCCTCCCCCCAAAGCTCATCTGGGTTTGCAGTTTTGCAACAAAGTCCTAACTCTGACAAGACTGACTGAAGGCCCAAATGTATTTGGAAAAACTTGGACCCACTTTCAAGGACCCTGAGTTGAAGAATGTGTTTTTGTACCTAAATCTTGATCCCCAAGTTATGTGGGGTTTGAACTCTTCAAAGATGATAGTGAAATTACTTGATATACACTCACATCATTGTAGCAAAAAAAGAGTTGTAAAGCCTTAAAGTTGGAGATTTCTGGTAACATGGACAAATTGCTTGCAATGAGTATTCATATTTTCCTGTTAAGTATATTCATTTTTTCTTTACTGCAGTGTCACATAAGAGGACACAGGTCAGGATGCTATTATTTTAGGCACTTCAAAAGCACAAATATGAGTACCTGCCTCTCAAAATTTCTAATTTAAGCTGTGGAAGAAGAGGGTGTCTTTCAAAATAACTGAAGCTTAATAAGTGGGCATGGGAGCATCTGTGGTTTTCCATTTGCATTGGAAAGCCTACAGTGTTAGCAGGTATCTTGGTATGTTTTGCTTTTTTCACCTTACAAAGTTTTGTTAAATGTTCTGATTGACCAAGGCAAAAAGAATTTTTAAAAATGTATATAAGAAGAATTCATTTTTAAAAAGAAAAGGTGAGGGTCTGGGGCTTTTTCTCCCTTTCCCCCCTAAGTGCCTGATAATTTTTAAGGAGTTTGAAATCAAGCTTCCATGTAAAACACAGCCTGGTGAATACTGGCTCATCTTTCATGAGACAAATGTGCTGACAACATAACTTCCCTTGACAGAAGTAGGTGTGCAACAAATCCCTAGAAATCATACTGCAAATATATCCCTAAGAACCTTTCAGATTTCCTAAAGTAGAGTGGCAAATAGTGATATGCTTAAAATCCCAAAAGTAAAGTGTATTGTCAGCAAACAGGCTAAACTGCTGCTTCATGGGTAATGCAGGTAAAGAGCCCTTAAAATGACTGTGCCAGCATCAAAAAAGTAGCAATTTTTATGACTTATGTCACATCACAGAAAAACAAGTCAGATGATGCATTTTGTGGGATTGTTTCACATGACCCTACAGAATCACATGTCAGACCATTTAGAACTTCTTACAGTTTCCTGTCATTAAGGTACCATATTTTAAGGACAGAGTTTTCAATGGTCAGTAGACCTGCACAGGAGCCAAGCCCCTGAAATTCCTCCTTCATGTCCTTTCTATGGGTCAGCAGGCAAGGAGGAGGGGTTGACAGAGGCAGAGGAAAAGCAGACCCCATATTATATATTTCCTTCCACAAGTCAGAGAGAGGCACATTCACACTCAGGGCTGTGACAGGACATTCATCATCCTGGCTCCTTTCTCCTGGAGAGAAAGGAGAGCAAATAATTGCTAGTAAAAAGGGTATCTCGGGGCACAAGGAGAGACAGCTCAAGGTGTAGGTAACTTGTGTCCTCTTATTCAAGGTATGTTCTAACCCACAGATTCACTTTAGTTTCATTTACCTTTCATGATGAGGTCACTCTTACTCAAGTCTGCAGAAAAATATATGCCATGCCACCAATGCCTTGCAACACTGAAGTTGGAAACAGTATTGGTTGTGGGATGCTTGTACATGCAATGCTGGTTAACATCTCAGAAGGAAAAAAAAACTAATCACATGTAATGCACACACGTGTGCAAAAGCACAGAGCCCAGTGATTACTCTGACAAACGTATTGGACAGGTGTGTTCATCTTCCCAAAGGAGAGAGCAACCCAAGACAGTTATTAGAACCACAGAAGAGCCAATTACCTTTTTATTTCTTTCTATACAAAGGTCTTTCCCGTTGTTCTACCAGATCTGTTTCATATGAATGCACATGAAAACTGAAAATATTTACCTGCTCTTCAATGTCAGGCTGAATTTAATCGGAAAACTAATTGCTTTCACTTTTCTGTTACAAACTCTTCAGTTTGCTTTAGAGATTACCAGGATGAAAATTTTCTGCCAGCAATGAAGAACAAAAGAAAATGGTCTGTGTTGTTACAAGGAATGAAACTGCCTTCAAAAAAATCCTATTTTTTTCCTAAAGTATCAAGGAAAGATGCATAGCTTTTGAGATTAATCAATTATGATGAATGAGAGAAAAGCTATAAAAGATCTCCATAGTCTATCACCACTTAGCATGCAATAATTATACCCACAGCTGCCATTTTCTCTGTATTTTTCTTGGTTCTCTCCCTGCTAGTGTTGGCTCACTAAAGAACTGATGTATAACACCCAGCTCTTTACTCTCAAGCCCTAAGCTGCTGGCGACTAAAAGAGAAATTAATCGCAGCCAAAATACCATATTAAACTATTTCCAAACATCTTAGCCATGCACAGAATACTCATGGTTTAACAAATAAATAAATAAGAATTGGTGAAAATAAATCTTTGTCTTTTTTAGCTTAATAGTCAGGACTGACTACAGTCAGTAATGAAGAATCTATCAGGGGTAGGAACAGAAGGTTGCACAGGTACAGAAAAGCCCTGCTTGTGTACTTCATTGAGTACGAGTTCCATGGTGCTCAAAGTTACCAGCAGCAGCCAGGTAAATCCCAACTCTGATGCCCAAGGAGCTCTCAGACCAGTAAGTCACAGACACTGACTGTCACACAGAGATCTTAAATGGCTCCAGCTGACTGGAAGAAAAAGCAACATTGAAAACAGCAACATCACACTGGTAACAGACTGAAGGAGGAGTATTTTTGGTATCAGAAATCCCTACTGACCACCTGCCTACATGTGACAAGCTGACAATGTTCTGTCGCCTCCACAGAAGCAGAGTATCCTGTAGGGAGAGGAGAAAAACAAATACTGGGAGTGAATAAATAAATAACTAAGCCAACAGACAGGAAATCTGATAAAACACAGAAAACAAAATACATACAACAGGCAAGGAAGAGAAGCATGAACAGGGGAAGCGACTAATGCCTTTTGTGAGCACAGAGAAAGCAAAATCTGCCAGAAAGAAAGAAGCAATGTTGCAAAAGCAGGAAAACCAGGAGGTACAAAGGATGACAAAGTAAAGGCACAGTCAAAGTCAAAGTGAGACTGTTAAACAAACCTCCACGCTTGCACAGAAATAGCCAGTGACCAAGCTGTGAGCAGCAAAGAGTTTCAGGACCCTTGAAGTAGTTCTACAAGGATAAAGCCTCCGTTAGTACTTAAAGAAGTGAAATTAGCCATCAGTTTGTTGACAGGAGAAAAGGAGTTGTCTAAGAGTGAGAGATGGGTTTAGGGGAAGGATCATGGAACCACCTGGAAACTCAAAGGAGGGCTTGTTTTGTTACCAAAATAGTGCTCACTGTCATCACATCTGAAGGAATTTCTGTGAATGACAGGCTAGGGGTTCACATATAAAGACATCTTTTAGTTACAAAGGGCTTATGAGACTATATTTATACCCCAATTTTGAGCAACTCTCAGAAAGCAACTGTCAGAAATGGTCTCATTATGCCACTGTCAAACAGAAGCACAATAGAAGAACTACTACCCAGAGTCTAAAACTTAAATAGGTGCAGAAGACAGCAGGTCTTCAGAGAACAGACAAGGGGAGAATGACAGAAATAGGGGCACCATTTAGAGCTTAAGTCCCTGTGAAGCTAACAGAAAGACTATTGATTTATTTCAACAGAATCTGTATCAAGCTTCTCACTTCTGAAGAGTTTTGAAGATGAATAGTGTTCAATGAGCACTGAAGATTCTTATTAATGGAAAAAATGTGGCTAAAGAGATGTATATGAGTACCTTTTTAATTTGTCTGGAAAGGTCAGAAGACCAAGATGAACATCAGTACACAGGAGGTGATTCAATGGGATTTGAGGGGGAGCACTTCAGACACAAAGCATGGATAACACATGAAAAAGGAGCAGAGTTTTTCTTAGAAGATTTTGTGCACTATAGACTTTCCAGAACTACGTACAAAATGGTCAAAAAGCAAATGAAGTTAAATTAAGGTGTTTTTCTAACTCATGAATGCCTTGAATGTTTGCTACTAATCATAAATGAAGCCAAAATATTTTATGATTTCTTTAGCAGAGATGCTGGTTGAACAAACAGTTTCTACCCTACCTGCTCCAGCAGTTCCTTATCACCCAACATCAGTCATATTCGATGCAAGCCATTTTTTCTCATATAGTCTGGAAGCTACTGGCTGAGGTTTACAGATGTGAATATCAGGAGGGTCTCCCTGTAATCCTTTAGCACCACTCTTCATGCCCTTTCACCAGTGGAATAAGGCACATTCCAATTAGTTTAGCTATCAAAGAAATACAGCAACAGAATTTGCAGCTGAAGACCGTACACAGAGTCAGAAGTAGATACAAATAAATAAATACAGGTACATAAATAGCAAACCACACTTAACATCTCATGCTCTGGAAAATATATTTCTCAGCTCAGTGAAAGAATACTTAGACGTTTCTTCTGTATGAAACCTTTTGTCATACCTCTATTATACCTGCGCTACCTTTACAAAATTAAATAAAAATCACCAAGTCTCTGGGTTAGGTTAGGTTCCAGAGCAGGTCACTCCTACTACCTCACCTATCCCAAACAGGTACCTGCTGATGTCAGCTGATGCATCTTCTCCCTTTCAGCCAGCAGAGAGTTCAGACACAAATCATGTCAGCTGGTTAGCTAACATTTGTTAAGCTAAGATGAGGCAATGACTTATGATGGGCATTCCCTTACAATAATACACATATTACTATTATAGATAAACTTTCAAACACAGAACAGCTATTCACTAAACATACCTGTCTTCCAGAATTTACTATTCCTCTGAGGAGTGCTAAAGCTTTGAAGAAATCTAGGATATCTGCAAGAACTGGTGACATGGCCAGGTTTCACTTATAGCACAAATCACACTGTAAGCAGGCCAAAAGTTTTAAAAAAGTTTACCAGTTAGGTTTTCTGAAACAGCAGCTGCAGTATAAGAGACTCCAATAAACAAAGGCAACTCAATGTGGAGCCCTTTCCACAAAACTCAAATATTGAGCAAAGCAAATCAAGGTGGGTAGAAGGCTAAATACATAGGAAGGTTTCTAGATTGCAGTATTACTTCACAGGCAAATCTAAGCATTGCTGCCTGACAAACCTTGCTCCATGGGTGAGCTGCTGATAAAAGATGATGTTTACCTCTGCACAAATCTCTGCTGAATGTTTCCATATGGTACATAGAGAGTGAGAAGTGACAAAAGTGATGGGTAACTTCCACAGCACCTTCTTCAAGGGTCTCATTGAAATCTGGAGCTAATTGCATGTCCTGCAGATATGCTTCATGGGTTTAGAGCTATTTTTTCTTTTCCTATTTTTTTTACTAAGAAAGTAATTAGGGCCACAGTCATGCTATGTTTTCTTTTCAGTTAATTTATCTAAGTTAAATTAGCTGTTATGCAGCTGAATAGGAAATAATGTTCACAACATAAAAAGTGCTAACTAAGTAGAGAGTGCAGGATGATAACTGTACAAAGCAGTTTCTATGGGTCTGGAATTTATAGTCACTAAACCAGAGTGAAACAGCAACTGCCTAACTAAAGTCTGTCAGCAAATCACTGACAAGGTAACTTCCCATTGTTTTATTTACCATGTCTGAGTGGAATTTACTGTGGTGGCACTATTCATTGTTAATCAGCATGCCATGTTTTATTATACATAGAGCCTTGCCAAGCATTCTGCCTTGTTCTTTTGAGGCTAAAAAAGAAAACCTGTGGAAAACCAACCTCTTCCTAGAGGTGAGATGTGGTTAGCTGTGGGCCTGACATTACAGAATAGTTATTTTTTGATACATGGATGTTTTAAATACACTTATTTTAATACACGTAGACATAGAATAAAAAGAAGAGGGTTTAAGCTCAAACAGAACTCAGCCTCAAAAAAAAACCCCAAAAAACAAAACCAAACCACCACACCAAAACCCATGAATACTGTTGTCTCTCATTACACTGTAAATATAGCACAAGATGCCAAGTCCACTTGCAGAGTGCAAAAATAACTCTTGACAAACCACAGTCCTGGACCTCTCTGACGTCTTTCCAAAGATTTCCGCTCCTTCCGGTTTCTTCCTCCTCTTCAGTGCTCTTTGTCCTCCTCTGGGGTACGTGCTCCAAAATACATTCAGCAGTAGGAGACACATGGGGAGGCTGAGTCAGCTAAAAGAGTTATAAACCAATTTCTGCCATTGCAAAGAAGCCAAGGCAGTACAGGTGAGGCAGAGAGTGCCTTATGGTGATGAGAGAGCTGACACCATTTTTGCTGCAAAGAAAGCTTTTAAAGGTGGAGGCTATTACACACCTTCCAAGGTAAATTTCTTGCTCTCTAGTTTTTCCAGCCACACCAGTACTCCCTTACAGATCAACAACTCTTTTCTCCCACACTATTTGGTCTCTTCATGCGCTCTCCTACAGTTTCCTCTGCTGCCATGGGTGTAACTGAAACTGTCTGCAGTTAGCATTATCAGTCACAAAAGGAGAGAACGTGGCTTCCTCAAACAGACAAGAAGATGTCAAAATAAGAAAACTTCATTTGATGGGAAGGCTTGCGGTAGAAGAAAATACTGATTAAGGAAAGGAAGTGAGGAACAAATTACCTCTATTATAGCCATCTGTAAATCTCTTATTTCCAAAGCCAAGTTATTCCATCACAGAAATGGATTCATGCTGGGAAGACCAAACCTGAAGATAGCACCATGTGTGCAGTACCTTTCTTTGTGAGCAGATACAAGAGTGTGTGTAACATCTGTGCTTTCACTAGCACATGAATGGGACAGGAGTATCTCAGAGGAAGCACAGAATGGAGTTTGAACACCAAATACCTATAAATATGTAAAACAACTGGATAAGACCTTGCTTGCCTTCTACTTCTCAGTCAGAATTGCTGTATGGACTGGCAGGAGTGGACCATCAGAGCAGTACCTCCGATACTGCCTCCTATGTTCCCTCCCACTGGAAGTGCTCTCATAAGATGCTACCAGACCATCTCACTGCTGCAAGCCTGATGAAGGGATCATGATAGCCTCCTCCAACCTTCAACAACAGGAACATAATAAATTCAAGAGATGCTCAGGTCCCTCACCAGCTCTCCCATGTGGATGTCAGGTGCATTTAAGGAAACATCCAGGCAGTGTGCAAAACTCCACAGATGATGTCACAACTGAACCAGAGCTGTTTTCCTTTGTACTGGAAAGTGGCAAATAGAAAACACTGAGAACCATTTACAAGAGACATCCCACATGCAGCCCCATCTCCTGCTGCTGAGAGGGTAAGAAGTTCAGGGTCAATAACCAGGCTTTTCCAGCCCTCTCTGCTGAGGCAGTCAGCAAGGTTTCCTCACAGTCAGTGACAATGAAGGTTAGAGAATGTACTCAGCTGAAATATTTCATATTTCCCCTTCCCATGTACTCAAAGCCACAAAAAAGTTACTAAGCACACACCAGGTTTTTGGTTCCTAATAGTATTAGTCTTCTGACAAACTAAATATCCTAACCACAGCACCTGGTCTCATCACATCCATGGTTTATGGACATGAGCTGGGGGCCATAAGCTCTGTTCAAAAGTTACTGTCTCCTCCTCTAAAAGTGGAAAACAAACCAGAGAAATGCCTTTTACACCCCTAACCTCACCACAGCAATGGGCTGCCATTGTTTACTTCCAGACATCTTGGATGAGTCTCACTGAGCTGTTTACAGGGAAAATGGCAAAGTTCAGAAGGTTCCACTTCCCCCCACAGACCTATAATTATCCTGTTTTCTACAATTTGGTCAGATGAGAGATGAATGTTATTTCTTTCCAGAAGTTCTATTTTCAACCTAGCATCACTTTTTGGCAGTAAGTTATGTCAAAACTGGAAAGCATCCTATGTCAAATGACATCTAATTTGACCTAAACAAAGGGGAAGAGAACTTGTTCACCTTTCCCACTTGCTTCTGCACATCCTGTCTTCACAAAGGGTCAAAAGCACAGAATTGTTCTCACTTATATTAGCTGAGAATCCAGCCCAAAAGATTTGCCTCATTATGCCCCTTTTCACCTCAGCATTGAGTCCAACCTTAGCTGTCATCCACAACCAAAAGAGAAACATGAAACAGGTGCTGGAAACAAGACTTCCTCTTTCAATTATGTCCTTTCTTTTCTTTGGTTTTGTTTGATTGGTTTGGTTGTTTGTTTTGTTTGCTTGTGGTTTTTTGTTTCATTTTTGGGGTTTTTTTGTCTTTATAAATAAGGAAGGAGTAATGTTATGTTGCAAGAAAAATGTCTCCCATCTTATTCTTAAAGGTATATTCCCAACGGTGGTAATCCTTGTTCTAGCCATCTCCTCGGCTTTTCTGAATCTGTTTCTTTCTCACAAAATATGCTCTTCATCTCCAGCACCCCAGTCTTTCAGTTTGCTCTATTAAGCCTCAGTCCAACACAACTGACTTCCTTGCTGTGCTTTGCCATTTTATCCTTTTGGCAGCAGCCTCTATTGTTTCAGCCCTCACTAAATAATGTTTTTAACTGCTCCCTCATTTGGCTTGAATAGACTTTCAGATGTTATGCCCACCAGTCTGAAAGAGGCTCACAGCAATAATCATATGTATTAGCTGGAACCAATAACGAGCTAAACACTTGTCATTTTGCATTGTAGCTCTGATCCTATTTGCTTTCTTCCTAAAAGAAGCTATTAAAAAATATCAGATATTAGAGAGAAAATTTTAGTATTGGCTCATGAATAGTGATGTTTTTATTATTTGAGAGTATTGAGAGGACTTTGTTGTTTGGTTGGTTTTTCCCTGCGCCTTTTCTTATTGCTATTGAAATGGGTAACTGCTTTCTCCACTGTATTAATTTATTTTTCATTCATTTCTCAGATGTCTGTGAGAAGGCATCTGGGATCCTGCCAAAGCACCAAAGAATATTGGCTAAGAAAGAAAAACAAACCAACAAAACAAAAAACACCAAAACAACCCCCCAAAACCAACCAAACAAAATAAAGACATCCAGAAAAGGCCACCAAATATCAGAGCTCACAGGATCCAAAGCAATTTCCTGCTGTACCACAGACTTCTTCATTGGCTATGAGCAACTCATATCAGTGTACCAGTTCTGTAATTTTATACATATCATTCATTCCTTTTTACCACAGTTTATCTTCCCCAAGAAATAAACTAAAATTCTCGAGGAAGGAAAACTAGAGATCTTACCCATATCCAGTGTTCAGAAGGAAATGCCATACATCACTGCTGCAAGACAAACCTCTCTTAGGGCACGGTGCTCCAAGGT
Source organism: Calypte anna (assembly GCF_003957555.1). Taxonomy (NCBI): domain Eukaryota; kingdom Metazoa; phylum Chordata; class Aves; order Apodiformes; family Trochilidae; genus Calypte; species Calypte anna. Next base: position 6,818,071 of record NC_044260.1, read on the forward strand.
CCAACAGGCGTCCCAGCAGAAGTGCACAGACAGTGCCCTGAGATGGTTGCCCTCAGGACTGGTCGGCCTGGCTCGGTGCTACTACTCCAGAATCAACCAACCTCTTTGCTAGTTTGCTCAGGAGTGATCTGAGCCTGTGTTTAGAAGCTCACCTTTTATTGGCCCCCTAATCCTGCTCATGCGCAGTTGGGGCCTGCCCTAATCAGGCACAGGTGGGCTTAACACAAGCTCATGCCCACTGCCTGGTAATTAGTGGTGGCACCTGGTTGCCTCATTGCCTCATTTCACTACACATCACTCCTGTGAGTCTGCTCCAACATCACTACATCAAAATGGAAAAGTCTGGCATTTTATCCTCATTTTAATAACTAACTTTCCCTTTCTATAATAAATCTGTGCTGCTGGAAAAGCAGGGGCAGGGTGGGAGGTAGAGCACATTTTCCTGAAACTCAGAACTGGGACAGGAACTCAAAGAAAAGTGAAAAAACCTAAATAACTAATGTAAAGGTGGATTTTTACAATTCTTCATTGTTCTCATACTTTCCAGCGAAAATAGTTTTTTCGTTAATTGACCATATTTGATTTCTTTTTCTTTCTTTTTCATCTATGAAGTTGGCATAACTGAGAATACCTCTCCTGAACAACTGTTCAGGTGCCTCAGGAGTATTTAAACCAAGAAATACAAATATTTGTTCTGTTTAATTAGGTATAAGAGGAATATTCCTCATTTTTCATATTATTTTTGTTATCAGTGGAAAAGAGGCTTTTGCTGCAAATGGTAGACAAAATGTTTGTTTCTTAGGAACTAAAGCCACATATAGTAATCTTTTGGAAGTACATAGTGCCCTAGCTGTTATGCTATGGCTGCTGGGGAAACAAGCACACTAGGAAATTAAATAGTAGTCAAGACAAAAAATATATATACAGTGTATTTAGGAAATATATGTGAAGATGCAGAAATCCCAGGAAATAGTCCAAGAGTATAAGATAATTAACAGGCAGTGGCCTGAGGGAAGTGTGGGACATAGAAAAAGAGTTCAAAAAAGGGATTTACAGGTCTCATCTTTCAAATGCAAACTTTTCCTTTTGACCATGAAATGCTGTGTATGTAGATTCCTGTGCTTTCACATATCAGCACCATTGCATGAACTAGCATTTGTTTTTTAAAAGAAGACTCTATCTCACAGCATCTGAATTAACAGGTCCCCATGTGTTCCTTTGATACAAATCAGATTCATATCACAGATGCACAATCACCTGTGGAAAGACAAGACAGGAAAGACAAAAATACAGGTTCTTTTGTATGCATACTTATGTGGATTCTTGTACAGTTTCAAAAGAGGCATGGATTATAGTTTATCAGTAAAAATGCAAAATTATAACTCCTTTAAGCATAAGAATTTTCAGTCCATGCTTTAAAAAAAGCCACAAAGAGAGTGCTAATATTACCCTGTATATCTATAGCCAAGTCTCACTGTCTAAGGTTTTCTAGGGACCTGTTACACTGGTATCTAAGTATCAGCAATGAAAGCATCATTCTCAAATAATATGAACCATTTTAAAGCCAATTTTCATGTCAGTTCTGTACAGAAAGGGTGTTATTCTCTAGAGCCCAGAGAAAGGTTTTTTAAAAGGCATGGGATTTATACTGTGCAAAAGGACTCTTGCCACCTGCACAAAAAGGAGGCCAACTCATATCTCAATGACTAGTGAGTCTAGAAGGAGAAAAAAAATTTTTTTTTCAAAAATCTGAATTCATATCTTCTACACTTCTGCAGTAGTTGAGGGCTTTATGCCAAGCAATAGACAATTTGTCCCCTGTCCCAGCCTGACTGTGAAGAATAAGCTCCAAAGAGAAAGTGCCACTGGCAGCACTTACCCCAGTCTAACTCTCCAGTTCAGTGCACATCAACAGAAGACATTCAGTGTCACCAAAAAGCCAGACCAAACCTGTAGCAAATTTACTACTCACTGAGGAAAAACACATAATTATTCAAGCAACACCTTGGTCTCATCAGGTTACAATACATAAATTCCTGCAACTATGAAATTACCAATCAAACATGTGGACATTCCATGTTCAGCTCTTGCAGAGGATGGAACATTGGCCATCACTAAATAAAAAAGGTCCTTAGAGGAAAATACAGGCTCATGGAACCTGAACAGAATTAGGCTGAGCTGGCTCTCACATTAAAATTAATTCTGCAACTTTCAAGCTTTATTTTGGGTCTCAAATAAAATGAGAACAGGATGTCTTTACAAGGTAGTACTCACTTTGATTCCCACTAGGGCATCTTGAGGACTTTTCTCTGATCACTCCAGCTGCAGCTCTCTCTAACCTGTTACTGGCTTTAATTTAAAGGAACGTACTTTGAACTCATTGTGTCTGGAAACATCTGACATAGATTAAGGCATAACACAGCCTGCCAGCTGGCTAGAAAAGATCAAACCCATCTGCTGCCTCAGCCACTGCTCTCATGGGTGACACAGTCTTAGCACCTGTTGCCACAGGACTCTGGTCACAAAGAAGGATGAGTGAAATCACTCAACCTGCTTCATATCTCTGAACTTGTACTCTGGCAAGAGGCAGCCAAATCACATGCTGGGAATCTGAGCAGTCATCTTCCAGACCTGGGCAGGGCCCCACAGAAGTCAGTGAGACACTGCACAACCCCTCAGGCTCTGCCTTTCAAACTGAGCAGGCTCTGGGATGAAGGCAACCAGCCTACTCTTCACAGAAATACCAGAGAGGCTTCAAATGAGCCATGGTCAGATGTTAGCAGGCTCTGAAAGCGGGAGCTCATCTATTATGGCCATTAGGCTGAAGACCCCTGGCTGAGAGGCAGCAGGGGAAAAGGAAGAGAACACAAGAAGAGGGGTAAAACATGTACAGAGATTACATCATTAGTGTACAAAGGAATCAATATTGTAAGGTGTTTTGTCATGTGTTTGAGGTATAGAACAGCTGCTTAGCTAATAGCATTATACAGGATCATGACAGAAAGGAGCATTAGCAGTATTATAGTGTAGGAAAGAAAAGAATTATGGGTTGCATATTTTTTCTCAAAGACTAATATAATGAAAAGGGTTCTGCTGAAGCCACTAAGGCAACCTTCAAATCACATATGTTATAAATCAGGAAAACCCTGAGGCATCATGTTTATATAGACACTTAAATTTAAAATAAAAATACTCAATCTTCATTTCTGAGTAGAGATTCAATTACTTTGAGCTTTAGAGTCTGAATAATATGAAGCATAAAACTAAGTTTTGTCCCCAAGGTATCTCTCACTTATGGACCATTTAAATCACCTAGTTGCATGAAGCAGACAAAAAAATTAAGCCAAAAAAGCAACAACATTAGTCTTTTATCTGTGAAATCTGATACAAACTGTGAAATACAGAAATACACAAAAGCACTTGGGGCGTGAAGCATCATGAAGCCTCATCAGCTGTACTTCAACCTTTTCCCTAATCCTATAAATGCCTCCACAGAAAGACAGGAAATATTTTATTAGTGCAACTATTTGACAAGCTAGACTTAATACCCTCTCAATATCTAGGTGAATCAGTGCCAGACTAGAGCATAATGAAATTTCAAACATAATGCAATAGAAGTTACTACAATGACAGCTAGAAAGTTCACCTGAGACTGTTCTGTAACTGCAAGTTCTTGTTTTTCCTTTTCTTTTTTTTCCCCCCTTATTTTCTTTTGAATCAAATTAGAGACTGAACACTACAGCTTTGATTCTATAGCTGAGAAGAGGAGCACACAGTGCTCCCACTACTTCAGAGTAGCTCAGCCGAGTTCAGCAGAGCCCAGCACAGACAAGTGCACCACAGCATGTTAGAGGAAAGAAGCCAAAGGATCTGAACTTCCCTAAAAGTCTGAGTTTGCATATCTGGGGCTTGCTCCAGTTCCTGTGGGTTGCTGCAATATCAGCATGGTATAAATCCAGTTGCTTCCTTACCCAGCCCGTTTACAGGCAATGTTTAGTATTGCCTTGTCATCTGAGACAATTGTGCTACACTTGCATGAGTAACCTTTGTAGTTGTTATTGGAAGGAGAAGAAAATGGTACTCTCATGAGTAACACTGAGCCACATTACACTGAGTACCTGGGCTCCTAAATTTCATCAAGGCTCCGGATATAAAGCAATGGACAGTCCTGCCAGGATGGGCTTGCAGGCATTGGAGGGCTGCTCACTCCAGAAGTTGGCAAGCAGGCACGTTAAACTGCAGCATCTGCCTCTGAGGTGGCCAGGACCCATTAGGCTCAGATAAATCCAAAGAAATACTGATTGCCTGTGACCTGAAGCAGGAAAACAGCACAAGACTTTGCTCTTGAGTGTAAGCCAAGAGGCTTCCAACCAACCTTTTGCACTGTACTGCTACACTGCAATGACTGGAAAGGAACTTTCTCAAAGGCCTCTATGCTGTGTTCTCAAAATATAAAGGATCCTGCTAACAGTCCTCTGAGGCTAGCTGAATGTCACTTTATACTGCTTCAGAGGTGCAAAGCAGCCTTATCTGAACCAAAAGCATGGCCTTCAGGTCTCCAGAGATAAAAGGCCAGAGCACTAAACCATTCTGTCTTGCCAGCCACTATAAAGAGTCATTTAATTTAACCAAACTCATTTAAAATAGAACTTGATAAAGAACAGGACCAGATTATTTAATAACAAAAATGAAACTATTCCTCTGGGTTGGATGACACTCCAACGTTCTTGAAAGAGAAAGAAATGATAAAATGTTTAATAAAATTTAGAGCATTTTATTCAGATAAAAATTAGAGGATGCTCAATTTATGGGTGGTGTTTGGCTCAGAGCAGCAATAAAAGTCAGGCCAATAAGTGATTCTTTTTCTTAACCTGGAAAAAGTATCCTGAGTAAATAAAGTATCACCATAAACCACATGCAGGCAGAAAAAGGAGTCCCCTGACATTAAGGCACCCACTGAAAAAAATGCAAAAGGTGGCTTTCTTTTAAATAGCTGAAAAATGCCAAAGCAAAGCAAATTACTTATTTGGTGTCTGCAAATAAAATATTTTCTTGACAATTAAGAACACCAAGTTTGAAATAAGTCAGGAAGTCATTCCCTGGCAAAGAAGCTGGTCTTTTTAATTAAGCACACTTAGCAAGGTCATCAGCAAGCATGAAAGTCTAATGTGATTAATGGGGATGTTTCAAACTTAAGAAAATTCTGGAAGAAGATAAAAATAGCAAAGGAAGTAAAGGAGCTCTAGAAAAGTGTTGAGAGCTTATTGCAGAGCAGCCATGGAGATGTGTCTGTCTGACTGGGGAGAAAGGAGGTGTAGAGGATTTTCATACATCACTGAAGCACACTCATCTTCTATGCTCCTGAAGGACTTTCTAACAAGGCACTGAAAAAGCCTGAGAAAACTGTAGTTAATACTTCCCCTAATACAGAAGAAAAACTTCTGCAAATTTGAATGACAGTAAAGTGAGCCCCAAGTCCTTTAGATTCTGTATAATAGTTTGCTCTTTATCCTGCTAGCAGCACAATTACATTTAGGTCCTACTCTGTATGGAGGACTGAACGTACCCATAGTAAGAAATAGGGCTTTGGCCTGGAGCAGTGACAAACTAGAGCTTGAGGGAAAAAAGTTGTGTGAAAAATAAGATTTGCACTCTTATACAACTGAAAACCATGGCACAGACAGCTTAAATGAATCATGCAGTCACGTGTGCTCTGTGGTATAGCCAGAAATGAAATCTGTCTCCTTAGTTTCATGCCAGGGCTTTAGTGTATCATTTCACTGTTAAAAAATACAAAAGAACCAAGCCCTGCCTTATCCAGCAGTGAGCTAAAGCATCCCATTCATGTGACAGACAGGCAAACTGAGGCAAAGGAGAATTAGAGGTAATGAAATCTGCCAGAGGCTCATTTGTTTTGAAAGGCAGGTCACTGATTTAGGTGCTTAGCTCAGGAGCCCACTCAAAAGCTCTCAATCCCAGAACTCACTCTCAGTCAACTCTTATTACTGCAGTGTTTTGCCCTGCTGCTGTACAACCCCACTGTATTTTTTTTAATTACACCATCACTCTCTGCAGACATTCCCCTGGCTCCTAGGGTGAAATTACTTGAAACTTATTTAGTAAATATCCAATGCCAAGGAGTAATCTCTTCCATTTGAGCTGGGAGCAGAACAGCCAAATAGGCACATGACTCAAAGCTACTCTGACTAAAGAGAAAGAGAACAAGAAGATGGAGAAAACCACAAAAGGGAACTTACTGGTTCAACCACAGCAAACACAAACTTATTTATGAAACAGGTTGTAAAGATTTCATGCCAAGTGCTAGCAGGCAGCTGCCTTGTATTAAGGTCAGGCTGCAAGTGCAGTTATAATGAAGATGGGGAATGGTCCAAACAAGCATTTAGATAGGTGGGAAGGTACTGCTTCCCCTTCTGCCTGGAACACAGATATTATTGTACTAAATTGCATGTGTGGAGGCACAGGTACAAACTTCTGTGTTCTTGCTACCTGAGATAATAACCAAGCCAGATACTAGATCTCTTAAACTGTTTCATTTATCAAAAGTACCATTCCATTACAAAAATAACTAATGAAATAAATATAAAGTCAGTTAAGTTTTTGCACTTGGAATTTTTTGAACCACCTCAGAGTGAACAATGGGATGAACAAGACTGAACACAGTGGACAGACCACTGCCTGGCAGCAATCACAGTATGAGATTCCAAGGCTAATGTCTTGGAATTTTGTATGCATGCCCCAAGCTCTGCAGTTCTCAAGGAATTGCCACTGATAATTGTTGATTTATGATCAAGGCCAAAAAGATTTACTGTATGCTTCCTCCTCAGGTATTTTTATTTTTAACAAACTAGAGTAAAAGGAGGATACGGTGGGATAAGAATCAGCAACCAAACAGGAAAATGCCATATTCTGTCTAGGTTTCCTTATGTTGTTATCCCTGCATACTGAACAGCCTCTCAATGCCATTAGAGTAAGTTGTGGCAGAAATGGGATATGTAAAGTGTTAGCTCTCAACTTGAGTTGCAGTTTGGCACGTGAAATACTGGGATTCTTAAAGCAAAAAATCCAACAGAACTGGGTCATACTAACTGCCATCTGAGGTAAAGACAGTGTAAAGTCTGCCAGCTACAGATAAGACATAAGTTGCTGAGACATAAGTCTGGATTCACATTGGTTTGCCTTGTGATGACAATGTGTGACTTTGGTTTAATCAGAACACAAGACATGAGACAATGAAGCTGCTGCTTGCTGATGTGTTTTCTGAAGAAAAGCTTTCTATATATTTATATAGATTTATATATATTTTCTATATATTTTCTGATATATTTCTTTCTATACTTTCTGATGCCATTCACTATTAATCCTCTTTCATTCACAAAATAAGGCTGAGTCTGCCAAAAACTGGAAGATGTCATGCCTAGCCTGACAGTTTGAACCTGAAGCAAGCTGGGTGTTCCTATTCAGTGTGGCCATCACCACTGAAAACTTTCCAACTTGCTGATTACAATTGTACTCTGGGAACAACAAAGGGACAAACAACAACAGGCAGCTGGGCTACAGAAAAATCACTAGTGATAAAATAGGACAGGTGATCACTCTAATGGTTCATGCTGTCTTGGCTACCACCTCTTCCCCATTGCTCAACTCCACGGGAAGATTTATCAAGGATGAAAGGAAACTGTAACACCAAGTCCTTGAAAGGCCAAGATGAGCCAGTAGAAGAGATTTGGTGAAATACGCAGAAAGAAAAGAAAATAAAAAATCCCTAAGTGGGGTAAAGAGAACAATTTTCACTTGAGTATCAACTTTTTCATTTAACAACACTAGAATTTAGAGATTTCTTTAAAATTGTCCACAGCTTAAGTGTCATAAGTCAAATATAACAGATGTTTCCCACACAGAGAGCCAGTGCCAGTGGCATTACCACAGTTACTCTGAGCCAAGGTGTCAGAGATGCTGCTGTGTCCCATGGGCAGGCATTGTGCACTGCACAAACTGCCTCTGAGGGCTTCAGACCTGAGGGAGCCAAGAGACATTTCCCAGAAGTCAGAAAGAAAGAACGACTTTACACACTTGACACCTAAATAATTTCAGGGTCAAGCACAGTATCTCACCTGGATTCAAGGGCACAGGTTTAGAACAAAGCTTTCTACAGCTCTTATATTCTATTTATAAAGAAAGGAGCTGACATACAGGTTAAGAGTTGAATATAAACTGAAAACTACTAATTTTTACTTTTTTTTTTTGGTGCAAGCCTACCAGAGCAGCTACACTTCAATATGGAAAATCTGTTTTGCTTTGATATATTTCAGTATTGATTAAAAAATTAATACCTAAGCATAAAATTTAAACACAGCAAAAATAAAAAATTCAAAATTAGTTAAAATCACTGTTTCAATTAAAGCAATTTTATTTTAATAACTACTCCAGCAATACCATATAGAAATGATCTGGATATAAGGAATATATTTTTTACAATGAGGGTGGTGAAGCATTGGCAGAGGTTGCCTAGAGAGGTGGCAGAAGCTCCGTCCCTGGGAGCATTCAAGGTCAGGCTGGACCTTGTTCAGTATTTGTGTCTATACTACATCAACTAGAAGAACTGTCTGTGTAAGAAACTGCTGCAGTATAAGCATCTGGAAAAGAAACACAGGTAAAAATATGCCTGGCTAAGTAAAGTAGGGCAAAATTTCAAATATCCTTCACCCATTTCCTTTGGTCAGTCCTGAAAAAAAACCAACCCCAACCAACCAAACAACAACAAAAAAAAAACCAAAAAACCCACAAAAAAATAAACAAACCAAAACAAAAAAAAACCAGCAGCAAGACCTACAAAGTCCACATGCCACTTCCTCTCTCCCAGGTTTTGCTGTCTGCTCCCCTGACCACACAAAGAGCCATCACTTTATGTACATACATCTGTTTATGTCTGTCTTTGGAAACAAGGAACTAAACTCCACTGATTAGTTTGTTCCTCACAAACACCATAATTAGGCTAAGATGTATTTCTGGTCTTTGACAGATGAAGTGCATGGCATGTCTGAAAGCAATAGCTACAAAACAATCATGGTCACAGTTTACAAAAAGTACTTTAGAGGAAAATTACGTTGACAACAACCAAATGAGAATAACACAGCCCTCATTTGTCTCTTGACTGGAAAGAGGAGAAGTGAGTGGATTTTTAACTGGAGTCTCCATTTGAGGCAAACAGGAGGGACAAGTGGGTATATCATGAAGACAACATACCAAAAGCTAATGGTGAAAAGCAATGACACAGTACAAACAAACAAACAAAAAACACCAAAAAAACCCCACCAAAACAGAAGAGCACCAAACAACCCTTCTCTCTAGATGGTACACTAAGAGTGTGGTAGATTTGAAATTTGTACTTTATTTATGGAACTTTTTTTAAACAAATCCTTTCAAGAAAACCTGCCCACTGCTTTCATAAGGGAATAGTCTCTTCATGCGTATGGGTATGGAATGGAGGCAGAATTTCTTCATTACTTTGAGATTAAGAAAACAGAAAGGTCACATTATAAATTTTGTGGATTAGTTAACAAAAAATTGCTAAATTTGTCATATTGAAAATACTACTACCTAGTAGGTTTTTTTTTCTCTACTTTTGCCAAAAGAGCACAAGACTATCTGGTAGTTAGATAATGAAGATTTCCACAGAAAGCCAGTAAAAACTTTGGACCAGGTACCTACACCAACCTCATGGGCAGATGTTGGCCCCATGCTCAGGGAGCAAAGGACAGCACTGCTCATCTGTCCTGCCCAACAAGGTCTATGCCTGCAGGGCATCAGGGCAAACACCAGTGTCTCTACAGGAAAAGCTACACATTAACAAATGTTGAGATGAGAACTTAAATGGATCATGGCCTTTCAGGATGACAATGTCATATTGACTTCTCTAACACAAAGTCCTGTTTCTCTGTCCTCATTTACCCTCTGATGTTCACAGGATTGGCCCCCCTTTCTACTGACTACACAGTTAGTAAGTCAATTGGCTGACCTGTTTAAGGAAAATTAAGTGAAGTAACACAAACAGAAAAAAATTGGAAGCAAGAAAGTCTTCATCTTCCAAAACAATGACAGTGTCTCAGTTAACCATGTGAGATATGTATGACATGGGGCAAAACCATCCAAAGAAAAGTTGTGCATGCACAAGATGTCATTCTGAAAAATACCCACTCATTCTTTTTATTTAAGTTTTATTTAAGCTTAAAGAAGGTATTGGTTATCAATGTAAAAAAAAGATCCTTTTCATTACATTAAAACTCAAACCAAAATCAGGCCTAAAAGATCAGGACTTTCAGATTGCAGGCAGCTGTTCTCACCTTCTTGCTTCCTAGGATGTGTACTCTCAGGTAAATATCAAATTACTGGGATTTAAATCTAACACCATGCCACAATGTAAATGCCACATGCAGTTAACAGAGAAAAGCATTTTCTCTGCTTTTGAGGAATTAAAAAATATTGTTATATGCCATTTTAAGCCATTTCCCAGAAATGCTGGGCTGCTGTTCGTTGGGATCTGTTTTTTTTCCATGTTTTTCTTTTCATAAAACTGCTACACCTCCGATTGCTTCCTCCCCTCAGCAGGAAAAAAGATTCATTTTAAATATGCCCCAGAATTGCTGGTTTAAAATCCTCAAATAGCCACAGTCAAACTGTTCCTCCCTAAAGATCTGACACTAACAAGGCAAAATTGTTCTTGCTTAGGTTAGGAGAAAAGAAAAAAGACAACCAAAAGAATGAAAAAGATAAACTACCAAAGAGAAAGTTAGCTTTTCAGGTTAGATACGTATCTATCCAAAAGTCCGCTTATTCCAGATGTGTAGGGGCTATTTGTGTAGGCAAGGAAGATGTAGGCAGATGTGTAGGTAAGCACAGAGTGAAACAGACCCACAGGAAAACCCTGACTCACTTTGCAACCTGCACACATAGTACAGATAGAAATGCAACCCTGTCTAAATACTTGCTTTAGCCATTAAGAAAATATCTTTGACCATTTTTAGCCAGTCCACAGATGGAAGGAGAACTCAATATACTGGTTATTTTCATATTACATGTAAACTTTATTGTATATAAACATTTTATCAGCATCAGGAAGGTAAGCAAACAGCAGAGCCAGGCAGTAACTCACAGGACAGACAGACAGCAATACTATGTCAGCACTGGCAGAATCCCAAGCCTAGGGCACCTGACTTGCATCTGAGCAGTGAACCTGGGCAGTACCAAACAGGTGTGAGATTAAACATTTATGAAGGTCTAGAAGGACAATGAGGAAAAAAGGACAGTGAGAAATGCTCCCAAACCACTAATATCCTGCATGAGATTTAACAGCAAATCATAAGCTTTACACTCAAGAGATAAGAAAAACTCATGCTACTGTCATCTTTCATACACTCTCATCATACAGAAACATTTGTGAGACTGAGTCTGTAAACTACCCAGTAGCCAGGAGCATCCTTCCTGTCCTCTCAGGGCTGGAAGAAAAGTCTGGCCTCACAGCATCATCACTGATTGCAGTGCTTTGAACAGAGACCAGTCTGACTAGGGGATCCAGTCACTGGACTGACACTTCTGCTATGCCCATACTCCCCCAAAATCCCATGAAGTTGATAGGTGCAGTGGTCTGCCCTTTCAGAGACTGGAAAACAATACATACATTCTGAACTCTTAGAAAATCAGACTATCAGCATTGCAGTCTGTAGGCACAACTCACCACACTTATTCACATGAGAAAACCTGTAAATCTACAGCTTGCCCCAAAGGAATAAAGGGAGCAGTATGACAGAAGAAGATAGGCCCAAATCTGAGATCATCCATAGCCTCAAGCTTTGGCAGCTTTTAATTTCTCAAGTGTCACAAGGGTGAAAGAAACATCTCTTTCACAGAGACAAGAAGCAGAAGGTTATAAACTGTTCTGTTATACAACTACAGTCAACATACATCAGATGTGTGAAGTAGAGTGGCACTTCTCATAACAATGAGCCCAATGGTGACTGCAAATATTGCAACTGCCAGAAACAAGAACAACGGTGAGTGATAGTTTCTTCTGCTGTGTATTGGCAGCTGGCACTCCTGGAGCAAACCAACAAATGCAATCCTGCTCTCAAACTTTTAGTTCTGTGTGGTAGTCACTCTTCTTCAGGGCTTTCACCTACTCAGAGCCACGGAGTTTCTGGCTATGCAGATAGACAGCACCAAGCTCTGCTGTCAGGCAAGAAGGATTTCCAGCTACAAGATGCTACCTGAATCTCCCACAGTGCAAGTTAGAATCCATCCAGAGGGAATTTATGACAATAAGGTCTGTTTATAAGTGATATGTGATTGTCACAACAGAAACACACTATGGATTAAACCCTGCCTCAGTTCCTAGTGCCAGCACTAAATGTGTTCCACTAGGGATAATGTTAACCTTGAGACCTTTTTTAATCTATCCTAGGTCTCTACCTATGAAAGAGGAAAATTCTCTCCTGCTGGGAGTTTATAATAATAGAAAAGATCCATTCTAGTTTCTTCCTTTGCCTCCAGAACACCAGTGAGACAGAAAGGGAGTCTGAGGCACAGATCAGCTGTTCTGTTATTTAATCCCATTTTGTAAGTTCCTCTTGTTGCAGAGTTACTTTTCAGTTCTCTAAACTGCTGAATAGCCCCATACTAAGGCCTGGATTTCCAGAAGCACTGAGCATTCACTGCATGAGGCAGGTATCTGCAAACAGTAGTTTTGATAGGCTTGTCAGTACATTGCAGACCATTACCAAGTTTCAGTAGGCTCTTGTTCTTTGCATTTTACCTCTCAAGCAGAATTCCTTTTCTTCCTCCTACTCACTCCAAGTGAGGTCCCTTACTAAAAAGAAGCTTTGAATACCAAAACTTTTCACTACATCCTGAACCTGGATCTGCAGATGACCCTGGAAATACTTGGACGGAGACACTTCGCACAGTGATATGAAAGTGGTCACCCAGAAACAGGTGGCATTACCAAGAGAGTGCTGGCCTATTTGCTCTTTCTTTTCATTCTTTCCATCTTTCATCTTTAACACAAACTTCTTCATTTCTTTCCTCTCCTTCCTGTTTCCCAGAGTAGCAGAGAACTACACACTTCAAGACCACATGGGTCATTTAGTGCAAACACTGATTTCAAAGAAACTTGTGTGACTTGCTAGCTGGTCAACAGATTTTACACCCTGTCTTTAAATATGTGGCACACCAGGGAGTGCTCAGTGCTGGGACTTTGATTCACTAAGACATTGCTTCTGATTTGACAGCAAGGAACAATGACAACCTTGTGAGAAGATTTTGTTTCTTTATCTTCTGTTTATGTGCTTTCACAAAGGGAAGAGCCTTGCATTCTTAGGCAGTACAAGACTAATGACTGCTATTGCCTTGCATTATTCAACAGGAAGTACACAATTAGATTCTTATGTTCAATTTGGTGTTCACATTAGCATCAGGTTATCATAAAATACAATTATGTGAAGTTGTAAATATGCACTCATCTTTGCTGAAAACCAAGGGCAACACGAGCATTTCAGAAGCAGGGTCACAGTTCTCTAACAAAGCACAGCAAAATTCTGCTTAGGCAAATTCCCATGTGGGGAGATCTTAAAAAAATATCTATACCACCTGATACAAAAGGACTGCAAAAGGCTGCCTTTGAGTATTGAATAGCAGAGTAGCACAAAATAAGACAAATGTTGCAACAATACAGGCATTTTCCAGCAAGTCAGTGTGAGCAGAGAAGAGAAAGGGGCCTTTGCCCTTCCTTGCCTTTCCCCTTTGCCCTTTACAGATTGTGCTAGGTTAGAGACAAGCATCCAGTGCATTGTCACTCAGCTCTACGTAATCCTTGTCAGCCACCTCATAGTTTTACAGCTCAGGTTATACACCTGTGAAATGGGTGACACTGCAACACTGCTCCTGTTTGAACACACTGAGTCTGACTACTGAAAAATGAAAATGTGAGAGCAAGGCCTTAGAAGCTCATCACAGGTCCGGGTTTTATGTAGTCTGGCCAGACAGCTTCCTAGTCCTCAAGCATGACTGGGACTGGATAGCCTTGCTAGTATGTTAGCCTCCCTGATGATAAAGTAGCATCTATCTCCCCCTTGTGGTCCACTGCAAAGCGTATCCCAGAAACAGGTTACTAGGACAATCTGACCCTCTTGAGCCTCATTCCCTACCAAAGACCATACGAGCATTGCCAACAGCTGGTTAGGATCCAAAGAACTGTGCTTGCACGAGTATGTTTCCCTTTGGCTCACTGTCTCCTTTTCATGCCTTGCCCTGCTGAAGTGCTACACAGGGGCAGATAAAGCTGTGCCATGCAATGCTCATTGCTTTAACACAGCTACTCCTACATCCATGGCTTCCTATAGGTTTAAGTCATTAAAAAAAATTGGCACATGGACTCCTCTTTATTAAAAGGCTCCTATACCAGAATAAAAAAAGAGAAGTTCACACAGAAAGAGTGGAGCAAGCCTCTCCACGGGGAAATCATACCTGAGATACAACAAGAGATCCAACTCTCAGTACACTCAGGCAGTGAGCAGGGACCCAGCCATTGGTGCAGACTGAATTGCTCATCATTCCAGCTTTCACCACCAGGACACCTTGCAAAGCCTGCAGGAAGCTGTTCATTGTTATGAAGCCAGTGGGACCTTCCTAATTTTGCAGCAAAGCTTTCTGCTTATTGAGTGCAAAAAGAAGACAGGCACAAGAAGGGAAAGAGAAGACAGAAGATGTGTAACATCCTTCAACTCCATCTCTAGGGAACAGCCCTATTCAGGAATTATTAGAGGGATGATTACTGGATTGAGATGGCTCATTAATCAAAGATACATGGGTCTGAGTCTCCTTTCTCCTCAGATCTCCTTTCAAAGTTATTCTACTTACCCACTTGTTGAACACAGCAACACAGCTCCCTCTTTACCCCCTACTAATGGTGTTGTCCAGGTTCCTCTTAGAGATGGCAGTCACTCAAAAAGAAAAGAGTCAGAAATGCTTCTGTCCATATTCTAGCACTGGCAATATCAGATTAGAAATCAAGGGCTTCCACCCACCTCCATCACAAAGAGCCTTTTAAAGGTAGTCCCACAAAGGCAGATGGATAACATGAAAGAATATTTTTCTCTTGGTGCTGTCTCAAGCATTATGTTTTGTGTATGGTCTTTTTTTTTTAAGGATTGTAAAGACTTGGACTTCTACATTTTTAACTTGATTTTTAGATGGCTTTCTAGTCTATAACTACTCCTGTACTGCTCCAGATACATAAAATAGTTTAAAGGCAGCTTAGATAACATCTACACTACTGTATCAGCATTATCATAAGACACAGGAGACTTTTTAAAATATTACCTCCATACTTTTCCATACCAGGGCAGCCATTTATAAAGAGACTGACATTAAAGAAGTCTAAGGGTTTCCCAAAGAAAAGACTTCAGAAAAGAAAGTACCAGTAAATATATTTTCTCTTCCCAGTGCAAATGGCCACTGTTACAGAAAAAGCATCATCTGACACCCACAAGAACCACACTGCACCTGTCCTTGCTTTCTTTCATTTACAGACAGATATTCTTGTAATATGAAAGCACAGATGTTCCTAGAAGTGATTTTCATTCAGACGGTGTCCCTCAAAAAAAACAAAGAAACCTTCTCTAAAAGACACCTGAAAAACATGAAAGGAATATATATTATATCGTAGATGCTTTCTCTTTTAGGTACACAATTGCTGAAGACCTCCCAGAAGAGCCCTGCACTTCATCTACTCTGTCAGCCAACTTTTTTCATGGGGACTAAAGAACTTCCATTTCTGCTTTGATAAATTCCTTCTGTCTTTAACCAGGATGAAGATTAAGCATAGGAGTAATTACAGCCACACATAATTATTCTCATAATTACTACCATATAGACAGAGAAGCCAACCCATGGTTTATTAAAACCAAAGCAAAAAAAGTCTGTGTTCATTTCAGTGGAATCAGAACTAGCTCAGGTATCGTATTTGGACAGCAAGTCTCAAAATGACAAAGAAATTGCTACTTATTTTCTGTCATTCCCCAAATAATCTCCCACATTAGTGTATGGACAGCAGATCAAAATGGATACTCCAAAAGTTTCTATTTTAAGTGCTTTTACAGAAGAGGCCAGAATCTTCCCCCTAATACGATCACCAAAGACAGAAGAATTACTGGTGCTCAGGGTTTCATGGAAATGCATCATCAGCTGCTCTGAGACCTAGAAAGGCTTAGCTCAAGGATTCGACAAATGCTAGGGAGGGTTCACAAGCAATTCATCCAACTTGTTATCACATGCCAAGAACAGAAAGGAAAAAAACATGAAATACTGCCCCTTGGGCTTCAGAACATGTCTACCCACCTCAATGATATTGTGATATAGGTGAAAGAGCACAACTCATAATATAAAGGAGGAAGCTTTCACTCCGTACACATTATGTACACGTTGCCACCAGTGGATTCTATACAGTCAGGGCTTGTAAGTACCTCCTCATACAAGACTCCATCTCCTAATAATGACTTAATAAAGCTCCCAAAGACCATTTCCCATTACCAAGCAAACCAGGCTGATAAATCCAGATCTGACAATAGCATTTAAATGCTTTACACCTAAACAACAGAGACCAAACAAGAGGCATCTCCCACTTTTTTTATTTTGAGGATAAGCACTTCGTGGGAATGAAGTCCTAGCAAAACCTATTATAAAATCCTGCCCCTAATGAAGCAATTGGAGTTTTGCCATCTGCGGCAAACTGCCAGGATCTCATTTCCACTGCCTGACTCCAAGCACGCTGAAATCAGTGAGAGCTCTCCTGCTTATTCCAGTGTGTACAGCCTGAAGTCCCGAACAATTTGCTTTGTATTAATTGCCTTGTAGAGGCATGTTTGAGATTGAGTTCACCTCTGACCAGCATGCAATAAATTGCGTAAGCCCTATTCTACTAGCAAATTTCTCCAAGGCTATTTAATGAATGTTCTCTGATTTTCTTTGTTGTTGCAAATTCCAGAGGAGAGCCTAGTAAGCACTATATTTAAAATTCATATTTGTATAAGAAACACTGAAAAACAGTAAGAGTTCTTCAATATCTTTGCTTAAGAAAAATTAAACTTTTTTTTTTTTTTTTAGCCAGGTCATTAAAGTATATTAAACTTATTTTCATTCCAGATAGGATTTGTTATTTACAATGTTTTAAAATTTTCTCTTTGTTTGGGTTTTGTTTGGTTTTTTTATCTATACTGCTCCCTCACTGCCTTCAGTGAAAGTTTACTAATCATTTATAACCAAGACATTGAGCATTTATAGATTCTGCAAGCTAAAGGCACTGAAGTCTTGATTCAGAAAATCTCTAACTAAACAATTTCAAGCAAATCTTTATATTACAATATAAAAAATTCTCTCAGAAAACAATATCATTTTCTTAACTTTTTATGAGATGAAGTCTTGCTGTAGATATCAATGGAGGTTTTGAGAACACTGCAGTGAGTTTCCATTTTTCATTCAGAGTATTGGTTCCTCAGTGAAAATAAAAAAAAAAAAGTTGAGATTATAGTTTGGCAAAAGCCAATTGACCACCCCTAACGTTGCCTTTAGACCCGTTAGGAAGAAGAAACCTCAGTGGTATTTTAATCAGTAATATGATTAAATATGCAAAGCAGGCAGTCTCATCAATTCAGTAATGAATGGCAAAATGGATGATAAGAGAGCACAGACACCATCCTATTTTTCTATTACTCCTGCTTTTCTTTTTAAAACAGATAGGACAGACCAACTGATTACATTCCTTTTAATTTCCTCTTCTTTTAATGTCAATTAAACTTCTCTAACATGAAGGGAACACAGGGAAAGGCACAAAGCAACAATGCAATACTAATTACCTAGCAAGGGAACAAGATGATTATGATTAACCATGAAATTTTTTATCTAGAATAAAAGGATTTTGAAGGAAGGAGAATTCTGATTGGCCTCTGTGTGTGTGTGTGGCTTATTGATACAGACTGCAGGAGTCCTGCCCCAGCCAGCCTGGGTGCAGAGATGCTGTCATGGTACTGTCACAGGATTCCAGCCTCCCACAAAACAGAATTCCTATTTTCTGGTTGGTTGTGCATTTGATCTGCATAATCACCCCACAGCTATTCAAAGCTTCATGCTCTGAGCAGATGACAGCAACATTTAATCCAAGGTCAGCGATTTCCTTTAATTATTGTCATTTTTTTTTCTTTTTTTCTTTTTTTTCAATCAGCCATGCACTCTGCATGGTTCTCTGCTCTCCCTGCTGGAACAGATATGTTTCTCCAGTTTACTTAAAACAAAATCCAGAAACCCAATGACAACCCTGGGCAAATAAATACTCATCAGCAAGTGACCCTGACTGTTCAAAAGGTACACAGGAGAAGTAAATGTGCATAGAAAGGAGGAAAACTTTAACCAAAGAGTTTTCACATGATTCTCCATCCTGCCTTGTCTGCCAGCCTCCTCCATTTACAGCCTCATGCAGTCGACTCAGATGACTGAGAGCCCCAGGAGGCTGCCTCTTGCTGCAGAAGCTACTGAAGCCAAGAAGAACCCTCTAAGGTTTCCTCATGTTCTTTCCTCTGAGCCAGTCCTCAGCACAGGAAAGCACTTGAGTGGCTGCTTCTTCCAGAAGCTCTTAAACTCAGATTACAGAGTTCCGCCTTGAGAGCCATTCACCTCCCATAGTAGCCAGGAGCCTTCCCACAGCAAATGGAGAACATCCCATTATATCTTCCCATTGCTGTGATACCCAACTCAATCTATCACTGGCAGGGCTCATGCCTTAGAGAGGACAGCAGATGGGACCTAGAGGGAGGTAAATGCATTTCCTATCTCCATTACTTCCCATGTGGGTTCCCGCTTGGAGACCCCAACACAGCTGGAGATGGGTGCTGTGAGAAGCAGCTTCCCTGTGCTCTACATGGAAATTATCAGGGCTCCCATGTCATGGCACCATGCTGGGACTCCAAGTTTTCTCTCTTGGAGTTTATTCAACCCAACATACACTTATTATTTCCTCAACAGGAAGCCCCTTCCAGTTATCATCATAATAATGCATGTCTCCACGGATACATAGCTTCCTTTATAATAATTCACCCATGAAAAGGCAAGAAAAACAGACAGTAGAGAAAGCACTGAGCGGTCTCATTTTTTTATTTTTTTTTTTCAGTCTCAATGAATAGGAATTCACTTCATGTTTTAGGAGTCATTAGGAGCCTAAAGACTGTAGCAGCTTTAAAAAATTGGCCACTTAAATCTGAGTTGCAGTGATGTTACTAGTGAGGCTGAGTGAAGATGGCCCTGCATAAGAATGAGCAAGTCCCTTCACAGAGTTAACCATGCAGCAAGCACAACAAGACAAACCAGAAAGGTCCATCTTGAGGTCATAGCTTATGGGGCATTGCATTCAGTTTGTCCAAGTACCCCCATGTTTCTCCAGCTGGCACACATCCCAGTGTTGGAAGCAGATGGTGTTTCAGTACTTCACAGGGCAGCAAATGCATGTTCAGCTGAGACAGGTAGCTGAGGTAGCCTGGTGCCATCACCCTTCTTTCTCCGAAATCCAAAGCCAGAGAAGAAACATAAACCAACTAAAAATCTACTCTAATTTCTACTGGCTGCTACTGAGTCAGAGGGGTGACCAGCCAATAAACTTGGCAGCGAAAGAAAATCCAATGGTCTGGGAGAATCCATGCCTCAAGAAGATGGATTTTTAAAACATCTCCAGAGCCATTCCCCCCGCCTCTGTCCTTGCAATAAGCTCTAGTGTTTTTTGAGAGAGAAGATCCAAACCTTTTTCAGACTCTAATTTAAAGTGAGCCCATCTTCTAATACATAAAAAATACTCTCACTGTAGCTCTGCTAACCATATGTTACAGCACAGGCACTTTGAAGTGGAAACCCTATGAAGAACTAAAGAAGTAGGATGTAACATAACATTATTTTATGTGAGGCAGTAGTTTCACATACACTTCAAATTGGCTTAAGCTAGGACAGACAACAGAAGAGGCAGTTCTGCCTTCCCCCCAGGTTCTGGTTGTTTGTTCCCAGCTCCACTACTTCATTGTGCTGACAAGTATCTGTGTGGCCATGAGGGGAAGTGGATCAGTGAATTTATCTGAATGAAAACAATGCAGTTCACCAAGGAGGGCAATTCTGGAATGGGAAAAAGTAGCCAGGGGCATAGGGAGGGTTGAACTGCTGCTTTTGGCAGTAATGTCTGCTTATGCTGGCTCGAAGTGCATGTGAAACTACACTTACTATCATTTAGACAATTAATGGCATTGTTACAGAAATGCTCCTGGGCAAAACCCCTGTGTCCTGACTGTTCCTCCACTGAATAAGCACAACATCGTTATTCACTGGAAGATGTTCTGAAATATGCAGGTTCTTGAATGGTGCAAACCTTACGGTGAATTCAGAACCGAAAAGTGATGACATCATATTATAAGGCTAATTTTTTAATTAAGGTCAGTTAAAAACTTTTAGCTGAAGGAGACAAACGAGTTTTATTTCTACATGTCTGTAGGGCTGGGTGCAATACATCCAGCTCCATGGAGTGCAAGTTCCCACTTTGTCACAAGAGCAGGAATTAATGCAGTACTCACAGCCTCTGTGCTCATCCTCTTTGCAAATTCAGGTGATTTAGCTCCATACTTCCACAGGGGTAAAGCAGAGATCTGTGCAAATGAAAGATTAGCTTCCAACAAAGGCCTGAGCAGAGCTAAGGAGGGCTTTGATCCTACAATTGGATCCAAGCAATCATGCTCCACCCATGCCCAGAGGTCTCATGCATAAAAAGCAGTTGGACTTTCACCACAGGCAACAGCTACAAGAGCTTGGGCTTCATTCAAATGGCCATTAGGAATCACCATGGGTGTATGCTAGAGGCAGAGTGTGTCTCATCTTAATTGATATATTAGGGTTGGTTTCTCAAACTCAACAGATGAGACAGGAATCAAAACACAATGGTTTTCAATCCCACTAATGAAGGGAATGTACTGAAAACTAACCTGCACAGAACTGAACCAAGACAGGGCAAGGAGGGAGATTTATTTTTTGCTATTTCTCATAGTTTTCTCTTATTTAGCTAAACCAATATTAAGTGTTTTGCTGTTGCTATCCATTTGTCCTAGCCCCAGCCAGTACAGCATGCCCTTCAAATTTCAAAATCAAATATTTTCAGTAGTTCAACAAATTTCAGATGCTTGTACTTGGACATGGACATGTCAAACTGAAACAATTTAGAAAATAACTGTATCTGAACCAGTGCATCTTTGAATGTGATGACTAAACTTCCAAAAAATGAAATGGCAGGACAGAGCTTTCTGGGGCTATCCCCAGCTCAATCAAACACAAGGCAGCAGTGAAAATGGATGGAAAAAACATTGATGAGGCAAGGAAAACTGCCTGAGCACCATGCTTAAATATTCACAGCATCAGTGGTATGATGCCTATAAATAACATAACTCAGTTTCTTTAATGCTTCTGTAGACCTGTCTATAGAGTCCCTGGAATTTGAATGACATGATATAATCAAATCAAAACACTCCAGTTTGCTCCCCAGTTAGTTGCTTTAGAAATCTCAGCAGATTTTTTTTACCAGCAAAATGGCAAGAATAAACTGGTTAATTAATGCAACCTCATTTATCTTTTTAACTCATTCTAAGGAAAAATTGCTTGCTTGTTTACATTTCAGTTATTAAGATTTTTATTGTCAAAAAGTTTTTATAGATACGTAAATATAACTGGGCATTTTATCTAGAATATTGTTATAATATTAAAACTAATCATAAAGTAAACATTATAATAAAAGCAAGATAACTTAGTGCCTATAAAACCTTCAGCTTTGTTTTTGACAAGAATTAAACCCATGATGAAAATTTATATTGTTTCTAATTAGCCTGACAATATTTTATACATTGTGGAAGACCTAAAATTAAAACCTAAAAAAAGGGAAGAAAAAGTATTGCCTGGATACACCCTGCACTGCATTAAAAAACTGTCTTCTTCTGTAGTACCAGACAAAACCTGGTTATGCAAAGCACAACATAGTTTATATTTAAGACAGACAAAAAAAAACCCCAAAAAACAACCAACTCCCCCCAAAAAAGACAAACAGACACAAGAAACAAAACCAAGCAAAACAAACAAACAAAACTCTAACCAAAAACCAAACAGAAAAATTAACCCTGTTTCAAGATGACTGCCTACAGCTTACAGTTTGTAGCCCAGCACTTTATTTTAACATTGTTTCTTAGAGATTAAAATACCTATTTTGAAGACTAATATGTAAGAGTTTCAAAAAGACACTGAGATTTTCTCTGACCCAAATCCCAGACAGTACTAATGACAAATGGGTGCTTTCAAATGTCTGTTTCGAAACAGTTATAAAATGAGCTTGCACATTTATTCCAGTTCCTCATTTAGAAGTCTTCACATCATCAAAACCATCCTGTTACTGGCATTAATTGGCACCTGTCTCAACAGCAAAGGTGAGGATTGAAGAGATCTAAGACTGAACAGCTCTCACTGTCCTTTTATTTGATTTCATTGTTTCAGAACCAAGGCACTTGACAGCATCACCAGCATCAGTGTCTCTGGTACCACATATTCTGTGGTTAATGGAATAGAATATAATTTTTCAGCTTGTCCCTAATTCATAGCTCCTAGCTAGAGAAGAGAAGGGAAAGGAAAAGAAAGAGCTTTTTCAAATCATACGACTCCTGAAATCTTCATAGAAGGCCTGCTAATAACCAGTGTTGCAGTGCTCAGTATCTCAACACTATGTTCTTTTGCCCCTCTGATGGTCCTGCAGCTGCAGTTTGCTATCAAGCATTTCTGAGCTGTACCAGCAACACTGTTAAAAAACGTGACTGGACAGGAAAAGCTACAGTTTTAAGTTCAGTTCGGTATCTGAATAAGGTGTTTACCAGACTGCAAAAATGTATTAGGATAAACATTTAATTTTAGGTGTACCAAAAGCATTTTATCAACTAAGGTGAAGTTGGGAGTACACTGTAGTAACAGTACAGACACAGCATTTTACAAAGTCCTGTTTACCCTCCCTTATTCAAGAGGCTGATACAGTCTGAGACAGCTACGTGATAAAGTCTCTTATGCAAAATGCTGATGGTCTAAATAAATTTTCCAGGTTAGAAGCTAAACTTTGGAATCCAGCAAGGTATCTAATGAGCTATTGGCTCTCTGGGTGACTGGAACACTAGTGGGGAAAAATGAACAGAAGGTCAGGAACCTAAGAGAAATGAGTACAAACCAGGAGTGAAAAGCCCCCAGAAAATCTAATAAAACTCTGAAACCATCTCTCCCTCACAAAAAGAACCATTTCCCATGGACACCTTGTAACGGAGATGGAGATTATTTGCACCATAGTAATAACACTCTACCTTGAGCTGCTGTCCCTCATTCCTAATGACCTAAAGCAGCTTCATTTATTACAGAATTTTCACAGCAATAAGAATAGATCCAAGCCTGCTGCAATCAATGGAAATACTTCCAAGAGCTCAAGAGGGCTTTGAACTAGGCTCATATTTCACAGCAAGCTCAGCCCTTTGCTTTATCAGATTCACAAACACAGTTCCTGGCTGACTTAAAATGTTCCTCTAGAGCAAACTGAAACTCACCTAAATTAAAAGACAATGAAAACTCAGCAAACAGAAAGAAGCTGTTCTCTTACAGTGTGCCATTTACCAAGGGAAATCACCACTGCAGGCTGTATCTCTGGCTCTCTACCTATAAGCCCAGAGACAAACTGCACAGGGGCACAGCACTGGCACCCTGGCTGGTGCCCACGGGCTGGCTGGCAGCAGCAGGGACACTGGCACAGGTGGGACACTGGCACAAGGCACCTCCCAGCCTCAGGTTGCCATGGACTCCAAAGGGTGGATACTGCCACACTGACAGCTGAACCTGCAGTCTCAGGATCTGGAGTGTGAACAACTGGTGTTGAGGCTTCCCTTGGCCTTGAAGACACAGACACTGAGGTAAGACTTTATATTAAGGAGTAAAACTTCATAGAATACTTAGAAAGCTTCCTATGTTTTTAGATGATAGGAGAAAAAAAAATGGTTTTGTTTACTGGAAAGAATCCATTACCAAACTTTGGCATATGGATTGAACACTTCCAGATGTAAAAGAATTCCTTCAGAATTTATTCTTATAGGATAACCACAAATTGGTTTCTTTCATATTCCATTGCCACACCACATATTGCTCAATACAAAATCACCTCCTGCTTTGCTTGAAGCTCAAGGGGAGAAAAAACACCAACCAAATGCAAGCTACAAACTCCTTCTGCTACACTGCAAACACAAAACTGTGCTCAGGAAACAATAATTCTCATCTTTCTAAAGTTTGCACAGCTATAGTTATTTTTACTGTTTTTCTCCATCATATGGATTTTTTTTTCCTCTTTACAACATGAGAGCTTACTTGTCTTCTGACCCAAGAAACACAAGAACGAGCAAAACTCCTGTGCCCAAAGACAGGAGGTTTCCAAAGTCAGCACCCTGGCTGTAATTTTGGGTGCTACCTTTATAATTTCTTAATTATACAAACTTCTGCAGGACTTAAATGACCTGTTTTGAACAACTCCAGTATTTAGGACTAACAAGCATAATCTCTTATTAGTATGCAGGCACATCCAATGGTTTGGAGAGAAAGATTCTTCGCATAAATTCAATTACAGCAAAATGTTTACTTAAAGCAAACACATGGTATAGTTTAGCTATCAATATCCTTGTACTTACTCAAGAAAAACAATCCTTTACAACATCAGTAATAAGCTCAATGCCTCACTGTGCAGTGACCTTATTTCTTTCTAGTCAATACAATCAACATAAAATTCTATGTGCTAGAGTAATACAAGATGGGCAAGCATTTGAGCTTCAAAGTTGTATGTTGAGACAGCAATTTTACAGCTTTTTGGAAAAAAATCTGTGTACAATTGTGTTTTCCTTCTCATTACACAAAAACTATTACAGCATTTTCTTACTCATTCTATACACATGAATATACAACATAGGTAGGCTGGTTGCATGAGCCAAAGTACAGAAAAATCTACAGGAAAGAAACCAAAATGTTATGACAGACTGCAGACAGTCTATTCATAGCCCCAGTGCCAAACTTTGCAAGTACCTATTATCCATAGACTTCTGGAGGAGTGCCTGCTCTTTCCCTCTTTCACATTACAAAGGAAATATTTCTTTGATGGCATTAATGATAAGGAAATGCCAGCCTGATGCTACATACTGGGTGAGAAGAACAGGCCAGCTATTGTGGGGGCTGACACAATATTGCCAAATGCTTTTAGGCCACTCCAAAGAAGGGCCAGCTGGGGCTCACTTAAATGTATTCAGAACACAGAACAAAACCGTATTATATCAGTCTGTAGCCTTTCCTCTCAAATTTCTTCATTCACTGCTTGGCATGGAACACCAGCAGTGCAGAGCAGGACTGCATGAAGAAAGCATTTATTATAAGTGACAACCAAGGGGTACAACTTCACACTGCACAGGGCTGTGCAAATTGTATTTCTTACTGCCTGAGATGATAACACCTAGAGATCAGGAAGGACTTTGAGGTATCTTTGATGTATACACCACCCTTTTAAAAAAAATAATGTGTAACATTTCTGAGAGCAAAGAGGATTTTTGCAACAGACTGAAATGTCTTGGGGCCTTTTAGAACCTGATAGCATGGTGAGGACAAAAGTGCTAGACAGAAACAGCAGGCAGGTGAAGAAACTAAGGGATCTCATTCTTTCTGCACTCTATAAACAATTTGTTTCATGCACAGCTCTTCCTAGTTCTCTGCTGCTCTGTGTGTTGTCTTCCTCCAAGAATGACAACCTTACAACCATGTGAGCAGCAAACAGATGGCTTGTCCAGATAGGTTCTCCTCTCACTCACAAGAATTTCC
Organism: Calypte anna; assembly: GCF_003957555.1. Classification (NCBI taxonomy): domain Eukaryota; kingdom Metazoa; phylum Chordata; class Aves; order Apodiformes; family Trochilidae; genus Calypte; species Calypte anna. The sequence continues at coordinate 6,844,069 of NC_044260.1, forward strand.
CCAGCACAGACTTAGGGTCACGTTCAACGTTCATGCAAAGCAATGAAACTCCACTGATTCTGTGTGACTGGCAACTTTTTCTTACAGCAACTTTACACCCAAGATCAAGGCAACAGTGAATAGACTGTCTGAGTACCTGAGTAATGATAGGCACAGTCTGATCTTAATTAAGAGCCAATCTGCTAACTCTGTGTATTGAGAGGCTTTACCTCCTTTCCTTGCTTTGACATATGCACCATATGGTTCATTTTCCAGCTTGGAAACCTGCTCTATAAACTAACTGCAGTTCTCCTGGGTGAAATATTGTGTTTACAATCCTATGACATAACACAGCTAAATTACTTACCTGATCAAACTCTGAATAGGGAGAAAGCTTTCCATCTTTTTTCAGATGTGCAAAGCCTGTTTTATCAGTTTTCCATTGTCTTTTGCAGCAGGTATTTGAATCTGTCAGCCTGCTCACCAGTGTTCATAAAGAGACAGAAAAAGTCTTTCCTTTCTAAACATTAAAACACAGGTAAACAAGCTCAGGATTGAATTAAATCTTGAAAGTCATTGTATAGTTAAGTTCTCATTGCTGATTGGATAAAAACAGAAGGTTTATGAAATATCCCTGTCATTTTTCTTTCTGAACAAAAAGGATCATCTAATTTTAGGCATCCATACTTATTCTCTCTATAGTAGCAACACAGCCAAGTTGTTTCCTCTAAAGTACAACCTGGAACTCACTTTTACCCATTGACTCTACAATACTGAAATTAAATGGCTAGAGTTAGATAGCTGCCTGAGTCACCCCTTCTCTTGCTCATCAAATACATTGCATGTCTGAACACTTTGTATGTTTCTTCAATAACAGAACTTATCTAAAAGATCAGAGTTTTCCAACAGATCAAAATTGCTGATGTAACTGTCCAGTAATTTAAAATGTCAATGAAACATGAATCCAGCCTGGCTGCTCAGTTAGAGGTCCTCTATGTTTGAAATTCCAACTGTTAGCACAATTTCTGAACTTGCAGAAGTTTACAAAATGACAACTCTCTTTTCATCCCCCCCCATTTAAAAGTGTGTATTTGTGTATGCATACATATATGAAAGAATGAAATTTTAACACTAGAAATACCCATTATGGATTCAGTAATAAGTTGGACATAAGTTCCATCTTGCTGTCTATACTAGTACTGTTAGACAAATGTTAATTAGCAAATAATTTGAAATACGGATGTTTCTCTCCAGAAACTAGATGGGAACAATAAAACACTTAATGCAAGCTAACATTCACTTGTCAGAGCACAATAATTTTGGCTACTTGCAGAAGTATTACTATGCAGTGCAAGGAAGAGCAGCAGGATTCCTCTCTAAAACACCCACGCAGTCACATACAGTGAAACATTAAAACTCGAGGTGAATTTGTCAGACAGGCTAGAAGGGGTTAAAACTGGCATTCCTGACTACCCACCCTCCTCTCTCCTGTCTAGCATGGAAGCAGGGAGACTGCAGCCAGCATTTGCCAGATGAAGTGTATTATTTTGCATTAGTGAGGGGTCTTGTGTTCAAGTGATAAACTCTGCTTAGTGGCATTTTCTGTCATGGTCTTTTGCACTAAACTGAGCTCTGAGGAAATCAGCTCAGCAGTAGCATTTTGAAGAGGGCAAGTTGCACAGAGAATGACAACACAAATTATAGCTGAAAAGCTTTTATCTGTAAGTACCTGTCTATTTCAGCAAAGCTGCAGAAAAGTTGACCAAGAGCAACAAGAACTCTTTCACCAGTTGCCTCAAAAGAGGAGGCACTAGCATGTCTCACCTATAAACCAGTGTTATGGGGATGTGCAGATAACAAAGTACTGAGAGAGAAGGAAAAAATATTGTTACAGTTCTGCCTTTTGTACAAGCTTCCTGCACTACCTGTAGTTCATCACGAGTGTTTTTCTATCCATCTTTCAGCAATATTCCTTAATTACATAGCACAGTAATGAAATACACTCCAAATCAGTCAGAAAACTACAAAGCAAATAGTCTGTGTATAGCACATGAGAAGATAATCTTCTTACATTATATAGCTTACACTATTTCAACAAAAAACCCACACACATTTCCAAAAGCTCTACCACTGCCAGGCTGCAGCATAGCAAAGTTTTCAAGTTAAATCATTGCATAATATGATGGTAATGAGTTTCTCAGCAATCGTTATGTCCCTGTCAGATGGTAATAAAATGGAGTATTTGTCTCTGTTCTTGATGTGCTCAGAGAATATGCAGATATGCCAGTCCTCATTATGTCTTGATAGAAACAAAACCCATCAGCACAGGTGCTACACGTTTTAATGAGGGAGACATGTAGAAACTAATCCAGGTCAATTATAATGAAATGGTTACACCAAGCTGAAACTGATAAAAATCTAATTACCTCCATATCAATGGGCTGTTTCATAGATGCATGGGGTTGATCTACTCATGGTAGGAGTTTATAATGGGCTTTCAACTAAGGAAGTGTAGGTAAGGAATGATGTTTGTATGGTAAGTGCTGCTTTTTGAAGTGAATATCAATACATAATGGAAAATTAATGCTTTGGAAAAAATATATTTTAAAACCATTTTGTTTCTTACAGTCAAAAAGGAGAGGCTGCAAAGAGGAAGACAAATCTTATTCTGTTGATGAGTTATAACAGAAACAGTTTGCATGTTTGTCCACATCATTAATCCTTAAAGGTAAGAGTCATAGCTGAAATCATAATTAAAATTCTCAGGCCTAGAACAGAGAAACCTAAAGATACCCAGACATCAATGTACTCATTCTTTTCAACTGCACTACAAATAATTTAGCAAGTGGCCGTATTGGGCCCAGTGTTCCAAACTGCCACACCACACCAAGCTTACCCAGGGCTTGTCCATCCCAAGCCTCATTTGGGACAGAGTGCAGAATAGTTAGCTTTTAAATGCAAGACAGTGAAAAAGAACTCACTCAAGGCAGGGAGGACACAGGATAAGTTTCTAAACTAGTATCGACCATTCATAACAATCACCATATGGTCAGGACCTCCAAATTTCAGCTTTCAAGAAGAGATTGAGCCTGCCCTCAGTAGACATCACTGTCATGGCACAAGGCTTGCCTGGCTACATTCTCATAGCTTCATCTTAGCAGGCCCTGTAGTCTCCCAAAGGAATCATCTTGCTTAGGACTACAAGGCTATGAGAAAAATGCCTCCAGGTTAAACAACAGTCTCCTTGATGTTAGCTTCCATGAATTGTTATCAGAATGTTTTGTCTTGAAGAGGCCATGTGGATGAGTGAAATGGCTGCCTAACTTTTTCTTTTTTTCATGCCTTACATCCTGAAAGGAAATACAAGCTTAGCTATAAGACTGCTTCAAATGTATACCAGATGAAATCTCCAACTGGCCCAAATTCCCACAGACTTCAGTGGATGCTTTTAACAGGCACGAAGAGAGAGTCTAATAGCTCTAAGCTTGAAAACATAGTCACATATGGCTGCCCCGTTTGTTCTTGACTCACTGAAAGCAATGGAATTGCTTCCATGTTTTCACATGTGTATTTTTTTTATTCCATAAAGCACTAGATAGAAATGGTTGTAGATTCTCATATCTTTGACAGTTGTCTGTGGTAGATGATTCACAGAACTACTTTCCTCCAGTTAGCCATTTATGTACTTCCTTTACCTGTTTTAACTCTCCCTTGGTTCTTTTTGCTTTGAATTTGTATTTTCAGCTCTTTTACCTGCTATGCTTCAGAGAGTTACAACATTTAAAAAATATTTACCCTTTCCATTTAGCCTACAAACCTCTGTGCCAAAAGGCATCAGATTTATTTGTGCCATGCATTTAGAAATATCCCCTTTCCTTCTGCGACATAACTGGCAGTCTACTAAGAGGGTCTTCAGGTTTCTCAAGGCACACAAAGTACTATTTCCCTGCAGGATAAGAATTGCAATAAAGTTTACATATTTCTTTGGAAATTGGTCATTTAAAATTCAAATTCACTTTACATAACAATTTTTGGAGTAATAAAAATTCTCTTTTGCATAAGGGAATTTGCTAAACAGGAATTTAAAAACAATTTTTCAAAGTGGCTACAAATAATAGTTTCAAGGAAGCATGCTTATTTTCTCATATACTTGGATTCTCATTTTCTTGCACTGAAATCCTAAGGCTTGCTTTTGGAAAACCTATCTTCATCTCAGAAGGCCTGACCTCTTTTCACTCTGCAGGTGTGCCCACAGCCTAGTGTGGGACAGACTTAAAGATCCCCAAAAGTAGCTCCACACCAGCTGTGCAGCCAAACAGAGCAGTGGGTCACAAGTATCATGTCCAGGAAAGGAAACAGCCTGGATACCCTGTGTTTAGTCCTTTTCATCACTGAAGTCTCACCTCAGGTGGCTATGCTGTTCTGAATGTTCTAGTTTACTCAGCATTACCACATCATCCCATTTGTGCTCTGCTTCATGGTCAAGGAGACACAAAGTTACTGGGGAGGATATGGAGGCTTTAGCTGCACTCATTTCACAGTCCCCTGACACATTCCCAGCAATCTGCACATCCTCAGCAGCTGAGTTGGTCTCAGTGCTTCAAATGTGAAACTGCAGAGGAGCTGAGCTGCTGCAGTGGGAAATATAGGAATATACCCTGAGCCTTTTCACATGATGCAACAAGAGAGTGTGAAAGACAGGGCAGAAAAATTGAGAACAGCAACAGAGATGACAATAAGTCCAACACTGCTGGGTGATTCAATAGCAGAGCCAGCACTTAAATGGTTGCTCTATTTGCAAGCAAAGACAAAGCTCAAGTGTTCTTAGGCAGAGGGCAGAACTAACCCCACTCTCATAGAAACCAACAGTTTGACCAAGAACTTGTCAGTCTCTGGCCCAAATTCTTCTTCCTTTCAAGTGGTATACAGAGGCCATATTGCAGGGCAAAAGGGTAATTAAATCTTAATTGTACTAAACATTAATGTGTTGCCATTTGGGTGTCCATGGAACAACTGTCACACACCAACAGAAAAGTATGAAAATGACAGTAGACATTAAATTCCTCTCTTCTCTGGAATATTAAATGTCATTTGCTCGGCAATAATCATCTCTGTAACAATCCTCCTTCAGACTCTGTCTTTCAACCTCCTAAAACTGCCAGAAAATATAAAAGCAGGCTTTTTGCATCAGATGCACAGGTAGCCAAATTCCTGCCATCATACAAAAATGAAAATAAAAATTGTATAAAACTTCATGTAGTCTACAGCAAAACCAGTTATAGGTGAGGCAAAGTGAAGCCATGTTTGCTGCTTATATATGCTCTTGTTTGCTGCTTGTATTTTCTCTCAAATTAAAAGCAATAATCTGTGGATGGCCTACTGGCTATTATAGTGGATTGCAATTTAAAATCAGACCTGAGGCTTTGCATGTCACTGAGATTAGATCATGTCATTACATAATAGATGATAACCTTTGTAGACCCAGATCTGTAGTTGCAAGCTTAGCACAGAACTGATAAATAAATCATTTGGAGATTTCAACAGTCAGTAAATAGCCTTACAGATTGACTTAATACCTTATTTCTCTGGTCTAGTCAGGCCATACATGAATTACAAGAAGCTCTTTTCTTTTTCACTATTATTATTTAGTTTAAAAGAGCTTATTTAGAAGTTATCAAGAACCCATACCCACTTATTCACCAGTGTAATTGCCTGGAAACTTTTCAGCCTTTCTGGTGTGACATTTCTCACCTTGGAAGGGAAATTTGCATTGAGAGTTGAAAACAATTTTAAAACTCAAGGCTGAGAACACCTAGGATTGCTATTACTCATCTTTACCAAGAACTGACAGCTTTAAAGCTCTTGAGTGCTGAGATAGCTATGTGATTTCCTAAGGGAGTCAACTATTGTGTGACACCATTGTTTTCATGTGATAGCACTTTGAAATCTTTAGTCCACAGAATCCTATACATATCTGTAAACAGGTATGATTTATAACTTATAGGGGGGAAAATCAGACTTAAAATACTACTTTTGAACAACAACAAAAAAAAAAAAACTGCACTAAAAAGCCACTTTGGATTTCTGAGCAAAATGCATCATCATTTTATATTGGGAAAGCACCAGGGAGGGACAAATATAAACCAAAGTACAGTGGGCAGTATGTAAATACAGAAAACAATAGTTCTTTCACAAAGAGCTTATGCTCTGAAAGGACACTTAAAAATGTCTATTTGAGACATTACAAAGGACTGTTAATGCAAAAAACAAAGTATAATTAATGATTATATAAAAAATAAAATTGGATCTTCTTTTAAAGATCTTTAAAAAAAAAAAAAAAAAAAAAAAAAAAAAAGAAAAAGAACTGGAAATAGTTTACTGTTACACATTTCAAGAAAAAGGGTATTACAAGCAACTTAGAATTTTAATTAGCTTTCTATAGCCACCAAGACTGAATCCACATGTGATCTGGGACAATATGTTCCAAACTTTGGATCAGAACATGGTTAGGGTGCAAAACCAAGACCAAAATCAGGCACAGACATTAGAACACAAATCTTATTTCAAGGGGCTCAATAGCCTTTCTAATAAAATAGAACAAACCAAGAACATACATGAGACTTTAGAACTGCATCACTGTAACTAATAAGGGCTAACTAATAAACAACAGTTCTTCAGTAGCCACAAACATATTAGTAAACATAAAACAGAGAAGCCAAGAGGAAACGATGAAGGACAAACTCAACATTCTCTAAATCCCATCAATATTTATGCAGTAGGTGTTCAGAGGCCAACCCTATTTAGATCTCAATTAATTTAACTAGATTATTATAATCCAACTTACATTTTCCTTCACTATTAAACCACCAGTTCTATCTCTAGAGCTTTTAAAGGCAGGATCCTGCACAGCACTCAGTGGCAGCAGCTCTGCCACAGCAAGTGGAGAGCATTACCATCAATAATTGACAGCAAGTTCCACAAAGCTTAGAATGAACCATCACAGCTTTCCTCACCTCTTTCATTTTTATCTACAAACCACACAAATACCCACATAGAGTGCAGAAACCCCACTCACTTAATGCTACTTTGTCTGCTTAACACCACACTGCGGATGGACTAATCTTTCAAATTCTGTTTTGTTAAATACATCTCAGTCTGAAAACCTTTTTTTTTTTTTAATCTACAGTAAATTCATACTCTGAAAATAACTCACAATCTTTAATTTTAACATCACAGTGATCTGCTCCCCCATTATCTTAGCAGAATCCCAATTATTTTTATTAGGTAGCCCCATGGCAACACAGCCCCAAAATATAGAGTAGCCCAGTGACATGTAACAAACGTGAGGTTCCTTAAAATACCAGCTGCAACTACAAGCTATCAACAGCACAGTAAAAAAACAAAACAAAACAAAACAGTGTTCCATATTGCTTACTGTTTTCAAAAAAGAAAATATATGGCTCTTGCAAGGTGACAAAAACCAGAATGCTTGCAAAACCAAGAACACCCCACAAAACCAGCTGTGATTAATTTTGTTTGATTAAACTAAAAAAAAAAAGATTGTAAAAATTATTTAGATTTTTAGTATTTTTAAGGTTTGAAAATAAAGTTATTAAAGTAAGCTCCTTTTGAATTAAAAAAAATCAAAAAATTTTGTTTCCTTTGAAAACTATTAAAAAAGAAAAACCACTATATTGTTTCCTAAAAACAAAACAATTTCATAAAACTTGAACGAAATAATAAAATGCCTTGATGTTGGTGGCTTTGTATTTCTCACCAGTTTCTGCTGACACTGAGACTTGTTTTTATCCAGTGTGGCAGAACTTTATCCACAAATAATGTAACACATACCATAAAGACTTGAAGTGGGTGAACTCTGGCTTCATTCAGGACATGGTGGTGTTGCAATACCACATCCAAAGCCTGACTGAGATAAGTACTGAAATATACAGGATCATTACCTTAACATTATCAAGTGAGCATCCATAGACCACTTTAAAGCAAAGAACTTCAGAAAAAATATGACATTATCCCATATCAATAACAAAACTCTTCTGGAAGAATGCTTATGATACTTGAGAGAGCAGTGATAAGAATCAAGCTATGGCATACTCTGCTAATAACAGTACCTTTACCCAAAGATTAGTTTGCTGAAGAACAGAGAGTATATTTATAAGGCTTATTCCCTCAAAACTCTGTCAGTCTTTTTCCTATTTATCCTACATAATACAGCAGAAGAAAAAATATTCCCCTTTGCTGCTGTAATCAAAGTGATTGTGTTTCACATCAAAATCACATTTATTTACTGCCTGGATTAAAGGATTAAATTGTGTGCTTTGACCAAGATTTTGTGCTTGTGCTACAATTCAGCTGCCCTTAATCTCCATGCCATTGACATAGTATATTAACAAAATGGTTTTCCCATTATGGCTTGTTTGGAGTTTTGTGATGTATACAGAATTAAAGTAACAGAAATAAGATTCTCACATCTTTTTCTCCAGTGAGGTTAACTCTTCAGCCAGCTTTCTTAACATGCCATCTATCTTCTGCCCAAGAATTGCTCACTTCTTGCAGAGAGGATAATGAGAGTGAATTCCTATTGAATGTGTATGATTGCAGGACACTTAAAGGCAGTTATATAAAAGGGAGGAGCAAGGGCTATGCCTGTTTCCAGCTGCAGTACACTGAGTAAATATTTGTCTTGACCAGCAATCTACACTTAGACCAACTTTCTGTATATTTACTCTTTGCCTTTTTGAGTTGTTATATGAGCCCTAGAGGTGTCTGAAAAGCATGATGGAAACCATCACCCACAAGCTGCATTCACTCATTTAAGAAGGCTGAGCTGAGCTGTCCTTGAGGAAAGCACAAAATTCCAATTCCACTGTGGAACTTTCTTGTGCATCATCTCCCATAACAAGCCCTGGGACGTACTCCAATTGTGGGAAAAGCAAACAGGATTTTAATATTATTGATCCCCCTTCATCACTAAACTCATTATCCCTAATACATATCCATGCACCCGTGTTCATGACAAAACCTGGATGAAAAGCCTGGATGAAGAGTCTATAGGTGTCAGGAAGTGACAGCTGATGCTTACTCTTCTTCCACAAACAGGGAAACAGTTCAAAATACTGACAAACAAAAAAATGACCTTATTATTAGCAATCAGTCACAGAAGATTAATCACTTTTCATCTCAGGTCTATGAGGCTGTCTGCAAATTCAGGCAGACATCTCTGCATCTAGCAGAGTGACAGTTAAGAAATTACAGATAAAAATCAGCTCCTTGATTTCTCCTCTGATAAGTGGGAGTGCATCCTCATATCTACTTTTCCCAATAAGTTTTCAGTTCTCTGCAGCTTTTGCTTTGAGAATCGTTGATTTACTGTAAGCAAATATGGTAAACTAATTTAGTACTATTGCCAAATGATTGTGAAAGAGGGAAACAAATTAAGAAAGGTCCCAATCACTTTTTTATATCTTATTATATGTTACAGGGCACGTGTTGGTGTGTTGCTGATAATGATTATGATGCCTTTAAGGTTTATTTTGTATCTGCAGGCCCCTGGTTTTTTTGTTATCAAATGCATAAAAGTAAGTGGAATAATTATGTAATTTACGTTAATACACTTTCTCCCACTGGTGTGCTGCTTCTTGACTGAAACTGTATTTGATTCATGAACCTACCCATTAAAGATGTTGGGGACAGATACTACAAATCCCTAAGAGCAATCATGAAAAAATATTTCCATTTACACCACTGACGTCAAGTGCATTTGCATATTTTTATCACTGATTCATGTTCTGTAATCTACCACTTAAAGTGACAGCATTTATTCCTGCTTCTTTTGAATAATATTAAAAGCATATAGAGAGGTGAATCATACAACTCTAAGTATGCAGTTCTTATCACTGATTTTGGCAAAAGAGAAATATAATAGTTAAATTAAATCTACAAATACAAAAAGAAAAAAAAGGCAATTAAGGCAATTGTGTGTTTGTGTGGTCTTTGACAGAATGCAATAAATACCTCAAAAGTGTTAAATCAACACATGTAAGTTGAATGGGAAAAATTCTGCTAAAGGTAAAAGAGCCAACATTTCTATGTCTGCATCTAGCTGAGAGTGCTCTTGGATGCAACTATTACTACAGCAAGCCACCACTTTAAGGATTTCATTGAGGTCACAGAAAAGAAGTGATGGATCACATAGTACATATAATGCCTAAAAACTATGTCCAAATGAAAGCTAAACTGGACTTATTAGATAACTTGCCCCACATGAATAATATCCCATACTGATAGCTGAACACAGAATTCACATCTGTACTGAACTATCCCACAGCTCTACAGCATCATCATCAGTCACAAAAGGAATGAAACAATCATTTTGTTTTTTCAACAGTTACCTCATTCACAGCATAGCAGCTTAGTGACACAGCCTGAGTGGAGGCAAGTAAGTCATAATTTCACCCCAAACTTATGTTTTCTTTGCAAGCTTTAAAAGGTTCAGGAAGATTCTTTCCTTTTTCCAGAATTACCAGATCAAAACAAGTAGCAGATGGTCAGAGGAAGGGCTCCCAGGGACTATTTCAGTCTCCTAATGTTTCTGTTTAATAAGGCTTCAGTTTTAAATCTATTTACAGAATAGAAAAGAGCACAATGCATACTTTGAAAGGTCTTTAAAGATCTTTCACAGAAAGAACTGAATTGTCAGAAGATTGGGCTAGTCTGCATGATAATTCTTGTGCTATACTCTCCGTAAATCACAGGAGAAGGATTAAAGTATTGCCCCACTGCAGCAAATTAAGTCCATCTCATGAACAGTAGTACACAATGTACTGAAAGTTTTCTATTTAGTATCTATAGGTATATTTAACAATTAAGGTTATATCTTTGTAGCAGGGTTGGTTTAAGTTATCTATTGTCAGACTGCATCCTCAAAAACTAGTTTAGTTTGTCTGAATGCCACATAACTCTGAAGTAGGACTGTGGGATTCTGTGTGTGAGTGAAGCTTGATGCCAACTGACACATTAGAATTAAGTAAAACAAATTGAAAATGCTGCCACAAGAGGAAAGTGTGGTTCCTTGGAGGAGAATCTTGATTCTGGGCAACATCCAAATTCAAGTTAAGACAGTACTAAAGATGAGCTATTTGTAAAGAGAAGCAGGTAAATCCTTTGCCACAGTATGATTGGTATATTTCTCCATGCATTCTTGCCCACAGAAAAAACCACCAGAGTTACAAACCACACCCAGCAATATGCAGTAACTTTCTAGAAAGTAAGAATCCCATACACCAACCAACACTATCAGTAAGACTTCATATGCAATTCTGAAAAGAATACTAATTTTTGATACTCCAGAAATTTCCAAAGGCTAAAGCAATAGCAACATCTCTCACACAGGATGCATCTATCTACACATCTGGAAACCAGATACAGCCTACAAGGAAAATTCATCTGATCCCACCTACTTTTTTATAGGGATTTTTCCATCTCCTATGTATCTGTGCATACTCATGCATTCAGTCATTTCTAGTTGCCAAGCATGTGTAGTGAAAGGGAGAAGAAGAGGGTAAAGGTGCTATGGGAGATCAGCAAATTCTGGGCACTGTCCCACAGAAGTGTCCCAGAACTCATTAATTCCAACAAAATTAAGTTTGGACCACCCTTATGAAGCACCTTAACAAGAAAGATAAAATTATATCAACTGAAAGCAGCATTTTTTAACCTGTGAACTACTAAGCAAATGTTTTACAACCCCACACTCCAAGTATCACATAATTTTCTCCACACTTACTTCATCCTGGAGAGTGTGCCTCACTTATAGAGTTAGACAAGGAAACCTGAAGTCCTCCTGATCCATTGTCTTCTACAGTACCTCACAGAGGTGGTAAGTAATCTCTTATCATGTAAAGCTAAAAAAAAAATAAAATGAAAGCATGGAGGTTATTGCATGAAGTTAAAAAGTATCCTTTGCAGTAACACATGCATTTAACTTACAGAATTTTAATATGGCATCTTTCTCTACTTGATAAATTTTTTATTACAGAAGGCAGTAGGGACAGCTATTACAAAATGAAACAACATTTCGATGACACTACCAGACCCCAATTAAAAGTTTTGTGCCACTTGTATTGCTTCAAGGGATGGTTAAGCAATACTCACCCACTGTAAAGTGGTTTATAAATTGCTACTGATGAGAACTCTTGCTGAATAAGCAGAATAGATTCTTTAATGCCAATTTCCTACAAACAGCAGCAAGGAGTGGAGAGAGACAATAATTAATGCTTTAGTATCAAGAGAAGCAAAGCGCTTGCAAAGGTCTCTGTCCTTTCTCATCTAACAGACTGAGAAAGCTTCTTTAATATTGCTGGTACTGCAAGGGTTCATGGAGGCTGGACTGAGGGCAAGCTGTGGGTGACTGATTATGGTACAACTCTGACAGCATCTTAGAGCCTGGATAAATATCCTTCCAAAAACAAAAAATAAAGCAAAAACAAAGCAATCAAAAAAGCCCCATAACATCAGGCTACAAGCAAATGAGGGCTGGTATTTAGTCTTAAGGCACATGAATTTTAAAAGCCAAAGCTAATACTGCTTCTAAATATAACAGATGTCTATATCATGAACCCAAGAATCAGGTGGACTGGAAAAGGGCTTTAATCATCAGTTCTTTATGGCAGTTGATTTCTGGGACAGTTAAGAGTTTTCTCTCAAGAAACCCATCCAACACCAATAAAATGGCAAAATTGTATCAAGTGCTAAAAAGGTTCATGTTGTTGAACATGAGAAATAAACAGCTTCTGCCCTCATAAACCCAAAAGACTACACTGATAAAATACAGGACAGGGGTGAAAGCACACCATGGTGCTTCTCCCTTGGAAATGCAGACATAGCAAAACACCACAAACCACCTGAAAATGTTGTCATGACTGTGGTTTCACACCTCACTTCTTATAAGACACGATATTTCAGGGCTAGACAAGGTCAGGACAAATTTTTTAGCTCCCACAAGAAGTGTATTAACCACATGTAATGCTTCAGTAGAATATGAGGAAAAAACATCACCTAATAAAAAAAAAAGTAACTAATAACTGATTTTTGTAGCACCAAAATCACCCTTAAGAAGCCTCCTTGACAATGTCTTCCAAGCCCTGGATGTACAAGATCCAGCCTTGAGAGTGAGTTACCACAGCTTTTTGTCACATTTGCTAAGCTGTTTATTGTCTTAAGCACAAGTCTGGACTGAGGGAATTTCACTCAACTTATTGACAACACAAAACTTGAATTACTGATTCAGCTTTTGAGGGAAAAAAAAATACCAAACCAAAACCAGCAAAACCAAACCAAACTAACAAACCATGAAACAAGAGCTTAGGGAAGGACTTCCCATTTCTTCCAGCTCAGCTTCAGTTCACCACCTCTCGTCCTCGGTTCACTCCTTTTTCCATGGATTCTGCTCAGTCCCTCCCTGCCCTTTGTCTGAGCCCATGGGGAATCCATAATGGTGCCTTTCAGCCACCCCTTGATTCTTCCTCTTTTCCTCCACACCTCATCCTCTGCTTCTTACTTCTCACCTGCTCGACATGGATGACCTGTGCCTGGGGTCCCTCACGGCCATCTCTGAGGCACCCGAGCCGCGGCGCCAGGAGCTCCTTGAGCAGCTGAAGCTCCCGCCAGGTTCCCAAACTGTCCGGAACCAGCTGGAACCGGCCAGGACTGGCAGAGGGCAGTTTGCAGACTCCTCACCACAGGGGCTTTGCTCAAAGCCGCTGCTACCCAGATCCTGGTGTTTATCCCCCATACACTCATATGTGGTGTTTTCTGTGAGGTGACTGAAAGAAATAAAAAATTCCGTAAAGTAAAACCCTGGATTACAACAGGGAAGTTCGTAAAGAGAGAGGAGATGCAACATGGCCGACACAAAAATAGCATTTCCTTTGCTCTGTTCCTGAAACGCTCAGGGAAAGGCAATGCTAATTTAGAGCAAAAGACAAGTCAAGAGATGAAAGTCTAATTTAACAGCTTCAGAGTTTGGTTTGTTTTTTCTTTTCCCCCCTGCATTTCAGCACCTTGAGTCCTGCTTTAACAGAAACCCCACGCAGTGCCACCATTTGAGTAACGCCCTGGAGTGAGCCTGGAGTGAGCCTGGAGTGCCTGCACACGTGGACACCAAGAACCCTTGACACATCCAGTGAATGAAGATAAATCACATGAGAGACACCAGTTGTTTCACATGTGCTATCTTGAACCTCTTAAATGTGAAATGCACCCACACTGAGCTGATTAAAAGCTCCTGTGAATATGAATTCTTCTTCCTGAATAGGTTTCTTCACCACAAAGGAACATTTCATACATCATATTTGAAACAGATTGGAGCCTTAAAAGCAACTTTATTCTACTGCCATTACGAAACAGAGCTTTCATTGTCTGCTGCTGAAATGCTTTGAGTCATCTTCTTCCAGTAATAACTAATCTCTCGCTCGCTCTCTTTGTATCTGACAATTCATGGACAGCCCAATTACAGGAGAGGAAAGCAGCACACCAGATTCAGAGGGTGGACTCAAACACCCAACTCATGTTAAATGATTTTGGTTTGGAGTATATCAGAATTCATTTGCTTAAATAAATTAATCTGCTTTTAGAGCAGGCTGCAATAATAAATGGTTAAATTGTAGCAGCATCTAGTAAAGATGGAAACGAATATGATCACAAAAACCAGCAGACTGAAATAATCCAGTATAAATTGAGAAACCTGACTATTCTCCATGTAAAAATCAAAGCTCGCATTTTTATCTACAGTTTTTCATGCCAAATGAGCATCTTAGTTACACATCTTATCACTTGAGTGACCCACCAGAAAGCCCACTTCACACCAAGACAGGTATGTGTGTGAAAGTCTACCAACATGTATATCTCCATGAATTTCACCCAGACTTAAAATATGACTGGCACAGCTTTGATGTCAAGGACTTGTCACCAGTTACCCTCATGAAGACCCAGCCAAATCTATCAAGGAGCCTGGAATCTACAGGGAAAACCAAAACAAAACCAACACACACAAAAAACCCCAAACAAACAAACAAACAAACACCAGCAGGAGAAATTTTTAAGAATGGCATAATGAGCATGCCCATGATTTCAGATACAATTTTAAATTTCATCTCTCTTAATTCTCAGAGATTTTACAGAGTAATATTGTGAGGTTTGGGGGTTTTTTCTGTAATACTTAATCTGAGGGAAGAAACCTTAGAGGGAATACTTGAAGTGGACTGATAATTTATGTATTTCACTTTCAAGTATCTGCTCAGCAAGATGCATATTGAGCATATATCTGAAGTAATGAGACAGAGGGAACCCTTAACTACAATCATAAAAAATTAATTGCAGCTAAGATGCATACCATGTGTTCCTGAAGATAATCAGGAATTTTATATACCACACTATGTCAAACCACTTACCTACTAATGGACAGTCATTGATTACACACGATTTATCAGATTATTTCCTCCAGACCTGGAAGAAGGCTCATGTAAAAATTCTAAAAGTTTTCAGGATTTACCTCCTTGGAGACTGACATAATTCTGGGTCAAGAGCATGTAAGCCTTATCAGAAAATAGAGTAAATCTATAGCATACATTCATGAAAGATGAGAAGGAAGTATTAACATCTGCACATTAACACTCTCAGGGATTTCATGAAAATAATTATGGTTCCCCTACTAGCTCTGCTCCCTTACATCCCACATTTTCTTTTAGGAGTTTATTTGAATAACCAAGAGAGATGTCACAAACCTAAAACGAACAAAGTTTGTCCTTTAACTTACATTCCCATTTTTCTATTATGATTTCTATTGGGAACAGACAAGTGGCCAAACTTTGTGAGGATTTCCTTTCAGGGAATGCTGTCATCTCACTGAGCAGGATGTATCTAACACATCCAAAAGCTACTGCATCTCCTCTGATGCAGCCTGCACCACATTTCACAGCTAAAATGTTACAATCTTTAATGAAAAAAAAAAAAAGCCAACAATTCCTCTCAAGTCATGAAAACACTAAGCTTAGTTGTGACTGACTGCATACAGAGTATGTTGTGACAGATGCAGAAAGTGTTGTTTTATAAGAAAAAAGTTCAGACACTTCTTGCCAATGTAATTTTGATAAGAAAAAATCTTTGCCAAAGACAGATATTTGTTTTCCAAATCCTTATTTAGTCCACATCATTTATGTATTTGAGCTTCCACTTGTATATGCTGGCAGACAACATGACTGAAGCTTTCATCTGCACACAAACCAAGTGTGGGAATAAAGGGGCCATGCTTTATTCATCAGACAAGGAAACAGGACCATAATATAGAACAAAAAGTATCTGCTGAGACCTAATGAACTTTCCTGCCAGACAGATCTCACAGCAAATCCTTTGATCCTCGCAAGCACTATGTCAAGAAGAAAGGTCTGATCTCCTTGATCTAAATGCCTGCATCTCAAGCCCACAAACTGCCCAGCCTTACCTGTTACCACATGGCTGAGAGTCAGTCAGGACCCAGCTGGCTACCATTCTTTTTTACCATTTTTTTACCATTTCTTTAGAAAAGTCATGACTTGCTTGATGAGACCTCCTTTGCTCTTGCTAATAGCTAATGGGAAAAAGGCAGCAGCAATTCAGCTGAAGGAAGCTCTGGTCCATCTCACCTAGGAAAGAATTGAGAAATCCAAAACAAAAACAAAACCCAAAACCAAACAAAAAACCCCAACAACAAACAGAACTTGGATGAGAAATCCTCCAAGTGTAATAGTTTCAGAAAAACATAATGCATTATTACAGTTCTATCAGGCAAACAAGTATTTCAAATTTTATTTAAAAAATTCTAAGATTAGATTATTATAACTCCCACCTAGAATGAGGTATACTCCTTTCCTTAATACCATGTTCTATTTTACAACAAAAAAATGAGCACTGATTTATTTTCCAGGATTTTTATCTAAAAATGGAACATTTTTCCACGAATTCATTCACAATTCAATAGTACCCTAAGTTCCATTTTCAAAACTGGATTTTATTTTTCCTGCTATGTTATTGTTTTATTCCAAGGGGGAAAAATGCATTTAAGTTGGAGTGCAAGGTATATTCGTCATTTTTAATACCAGATATACTTTTTACTAGTCAGAAAGTAAAACACAGCTGCAAATTCATAAATTAAATTTGCAAAACTATACATTAGCCTCTATATTATATTTGTCACATACTCTAACATTTAGGCATAACTAACATACAGAAAAATTTTCTATACTAACCACCAAAGGTTTCATGCCCAGTGCAATGCTGGAATATCCCACCTGAAAAGGTGGCATGTTTAAGTAACTAATACCTGAGCTCTGAGATGACAAAGTCAGACATACCATAAAAATCTACATAACACAACCTTCAAATGGGTTTAAATTCATGAACTTAATTAACGATTTTGAGTTCATTACAGTCATAGCTGCAAACTCATATCTGTGTGTGCATTTGCATATGGATTTAAATATATACACATGCATACACAACACTTTCTGTCCATCAGCCTCACATCTCCCTGCACCAGGTTCAGAGCATTAGAAGTGTAGCATGAGATGAACAGAAGAGAGTGATGTGACCCCTGCACAATGCTGACACTCAAGACCCCTGAACAGGTCTTTTTGAAACTCTGTAAGAGATCTGTGTAAAGCACTTCTCACTTTCATTTTAAATAATGACTCGACTACAGTTGTACCTACCACAAGCCTGGACCTGCAGGTAATCAATGAGTTAGATGTTGTCTATCTGTTAGCTTGCAGGTGAGCTCACTCAGGAAAACTGATCAGATTGGCTTTCATAAGTTCCTTTGTCTCACAGACAGTACATTACTGAATGGTGCTAATTAACTTCAATTATGTTATTCTGAGCACGATAATGAACCTGTTGACTGCATATTAAAACCTAAAAGAAAAAAACAAACCCAAAAAAAAGTCCCAAACCAGACCCATCCTTTGGTATGGCAATCAAGATCATCTTTGCTTCTGTGGGAATAACAGAAATCCCCTAATTGAGTTCATCTGCAGATATAATCTTGAGCTCTGAACAATTACTTAAAAGTGGAATTTCTTGTAGACATGAAACAGACTATTCTGGTTAAAGGGTAGACTCTTAGAAAACAGATGGTTAACACATTAATTGGCTAGGAAGAAAGACAGTATACTGAAAGAAAAAAAATCTTGTATGCATACTTCCTATTTTCAGCTCTTCTGCAAAGAAATTCAATGCTATACATGAGAACATCACATCCATATGACATTAATGCAGTCATCACCCTTTACCATACAGGTTGTATTAAACTCACTTCGGGGTCTTTTCTATTTAGCCCAGACTATTATACTAAAAATATTATTAATAAAAAGAATACCATAGGGAGTTTTACAAAATATTTATTTTGAAAAAAATCACTCTGTACAAATTGAACATTCTCAACACCAAAGTTTTATAAAAATGCTAACACAACAGAATGACAAGTAAAACATTAAACTGATCTTTTCTTAAATTACAAAGAAACAGTCATTCTAAAGAAGCTATTGGAATTCCAAACATTAAAAAAAAAGAGAGAACTCTATAAGATATATTTTTATCTATTACAGTGAAATACATGTATCAAAGAATGACTTCTTCCATCCTTTTTATAAACTCCCCCAACACTGCCCACAACTAAACCAGTTACCCTAAATGGTTTACACTTGTACTGTACATAGCTTGTGCTCCACGAAAAGCCAGCACAATTTGATCACCATATTCTCAGTGCCTAACAAATAGTCACCTCTATACATTTGGTACAAAATTCTCTGTACAAACCAACATTGCTCAGGTAAATTTGAAACAAACTTAAAGGAAGAGTATTTATTTGTACCTTCAGTTTGGTATAACGAAGGGACAGCAATTAAGTAAAATTTCAAATAAAATTCAATAACTGGGAATACTGTCTTCTTTTTTTAGTAGTTACTACAGTATAAAAAATTTTATATACTGCAGGTTATTAGGAATGGCAGACCCTAAATCTAACAGTGCTAGTTTTATAGTTCCCATCATAAAATAAGATTTTACTGTACATTACTTAGGTTTCCTCTCTTCTTTTTAAGCTATTTGTGAAAGCTGTCATTGCATATTAAACTATCTTTTATAAACAGGAGGAAATATCCCATCACAAAATTAAAACAAGTAAAATTTTCATATCACTGTAAACACAATTAAAATGAAGACTGGCAAAATGCAGTGTGACAGATAAGCCATGGTCTGGAAAGCTTTTTCACATTTTCTTAACACAATATATGGTTCATACCACATAAAACAGCAACAAAAAAAAAGCTATTGAAAATTTCAAGTTACAGCCAGGGGTGCCAAGCAGGATCCATACGACAGAGATTATCCAAGCTATTTGCAGCTGCTACCAGAGTGTTGACTTTGCTTTCTCCTCCTTCAAACTGAGCAAGATTATGAAGTCGAGTCATGATAGCAGTAACAGCTTTTTGAACTAGTGAAACTAGCTGCTGGCTGTCCATATTTTCTGGCTGCCCAGCTGCTGAGAGTGGAGAGGAAGTATCCTCCTGGGTTTTTTTGTGCCATGCAATTATTTCATCCCGTAGCACTGTTTTTAGGATGCCATCAACCTACATGAAAGAAAAAAATTAGACAAATAAAAACTATTTCTTTACAAAATTTTATGCTCTCAGGGAATGATGTTTTCTGCAAAACAGGGAAAGAACACTGGCTGACTGCAATATACATCCATATGTATATTATATATCTGTATAAACATGTACATACAGGCCACTTCTATCCTCAGGTGAAAAATAAATGCCTGCACCAAATAGTTCCCTTTTTTCCCTCATCACTGTGTTGAGTTACTGACATTAAGCTGTCAACTCCAACAGTCCTGAGCTTCTAACACAAACTTTTAGTTATGCTGCCTGAGTCAAAATCACTGTCCATATTTTATGGACATTAGTAAAAAAGATAAATGCAGAAAAATGTTAGAAGTACCCCTGTCATATCCAAAAGATAAATAATCTAAAGCAATAATTGCTACATGACTGAACTGACCTGGGCACCCACTGCTCAAAAAAAACCTGAATGGGCATCTGTGCTTTGACCTTCAAGAAAACAAAAAATCTTAGAATATGTTAAGTTGGAAGGGACCAATAAGGATCATCAAGTTCAACTCCCTGCTCCTCATGGGACTAAACCAAAACTAAACCATATGACTAAGATTGTTGTCCAGATACATGTTGAGCACTGACAGGCTTGGTGCAATAGTCACTTCCCTGGGGAACCTGTTCCAGTGAAAAGCCTTTTCTTAATGTCCAATTTGAACCTTCCATGCTACAGCTTCATCCCCTTTCATGGTGTCTGCTCACCAGACAGAGGAGATCAGCATCTGCCTCTCACCTGCAACCCTTGAAGAAGGTGTAAGAGTGCAACAAAAGCACCCCTCAGCATTTCTTAGAAAAGAACCAATCAAATTATCTCAGCTGCTCCTCGTGCCCTCAAAACCTTTCACCATCTTTGTCAGCCTCATCTGGACACACTGGTAGCTTGATGTCCTTATCCTGAAGCACACAGAACTGCACACACAACTCGAGCTGGAGCCACACCAAATCTATGTGGCAAGTATAACTGGGCATCTTACAGGCTCTATCTGCAAATTCATTGGCACATATAGGCATGACTGTGTAAGATAAGATAAAGAATAATTAAAAAACACAGCTTTCTGCATTAGAGGTAAAGAAAAAAAATCACTTAAAGATAATTTCCTTCTTTTAAAAAGTAACTAACTCACACCTTAGCTACAGTACATTCTGTGCAATGTCATTCTGGTGCAAACTGCATGCCTCATTTTTGGAAAGCATTAGAATTTAAAAGAAGTTAAGACAATCACTTTAGAAAACTACACCCTGCTAAGAGCTATAATTCATCAAAGTACATCTTTAGCCTTCTATTCCATTAACAAAGAACTAAGACACATTTCAGTTCACAGATTATTATTATGAAGATTCTAAACAATATTGTTAACATATTGTTAACACTAAAACAACACAATTGTTATTTTACTGTTTATCACTGCTAGAATATTTAAGGTTTTATGAACCTAGAGCACTGAAACAATCAGCCTGAATTAACATGCTTGGACAAAAAATCAAGTTAAGGGTAGAACTACAACTAACTTCCTCTTATTTGTTCCAAAAAGAACAACTGATACCATTTCAGCTGCCCTTTGTGATTACCTGAGGGTAGGATTTAGAAACAAACACAGACTGTTCAGTTTCTATCTTAACTGATAAAGGGCTGTTCAGTATATAAATTGGCAAATATAACAAGCTGCAGACAAGCTTTCAAAAGGTATACAAACCTTAAAGTTTGGCTGTGCAAAGCAGCGAGCTACTGCAATCATAGATGCAGTCAGTGGACCAGACACCCCAATGGTGGTGAGAAATTCAGAAATGTTTGGTGTGAGCCGGAATGGAACTGGACGATTGGCATCCAAATCTCCAGTAGCATCATTAATGTCAAAGCGAAAGTAAGCTACATTCAGCTTGCCAGTATCCTGGATGTAAATCAAGAAGAAGAAAAGTAATTAAAGAAACAGATTTTCATTATTGAAGCCAAAAGAAGTTAGTTATTTTTATTTATTTATTGTGAATACTCAAAGTACAAATAATACTCCAATAGGTTTTCACTCAGTTCAAGAGTTTTTGAACAAAAATGTTACAGTCATGCACAAAGTTGGGTATGAACTTCTCTCCAAAAACATGTTCAAAATCCCTTAGAAAATACACATTATAGTAATATGAAACTCAAGAATAGATTCTTCTGTATCATGGTCTGTAAGGAGTCATGCAGACAAAATCTTTCTTTTCTATGCATCCCTGCTCTGGCAAGTACTCTCTGCATTTTTCACTCTGGGTAAGCATCTGAGTGCTTGAGAATAAGCCTCCATCCCTACATGCATTAAAAGAGAAGAAAGATTTTAACATACACCACCTTTGCCTTGCTAAGGTGGCAAGCTCCATTTTAAACGTTGGGTTAAAACAGAAAAAAACCCTATTTATATGAGTTGTAGCTTCCTTTGATGGTGATGCTGAAAAGAGAACAGAATTTGAAAAAGGAAGCTCTAAACGTTTGGGTTTTTTAAATCTGTTTGACAGAGAGATATATTAAAAGCAATACATTTGGAGAAGGACTAAAAAGAGAGACATCATTCACATGAACAGTTCCAATTCTGAAGAATGATTTTATGGACAAAGTTGTAAATTCTCATCACAAAAGGCAGGGTTGATGTCCACGGAGACTGCAGCTTAAATTGCTACCTACATGATGTGCAATGAGATATAAATGAAAAGCCTACTGAAATGCACTGTTAATTATATATGTTGAATCCCCATTTTGACTCATTTCAAAAGTATAGTTGAAATTTCCATTTGATCAGATGACAGCATTCATTTAGAACAAACTAAAGAATACCTGGGCAATCTGCAGCATTTCAGGGTTGAGTCTATTTAAATGAAAGATGAATTCTGCAAAGCCAATTAGGGCCAACTGAATAGTGAACATCTTTCGAAAAGTCCAGTAATCCGTAGCATTGGGGAATGTATGCAAAGCCCACTCCTTGAGCATGCTGCGTGGCACCATGTTGCTCTGTACCTCTTTAAGTATATCTCTGAGAACCTATAAATGAAAATACTAGCTCAATGAGATCATTTTTAACACCATTCTTAGCAACAAACAAACATGCAAAAAGCAGTTACCAAACATCTTCACTGAATTGCTGACAAAACCACAAAAATATCCTGAACTTGGATGCTTTCAATGTATCGCTGTTTCCTGATTTCTTCATCAAAACACAGTATTTTCCTAGCCCAAATTCTGCACAGCTAGAAAAAATTCTTTATCTGAAAAGACTGAATTTTCAATAAAACCATGTAAACATGAGAACTGTAAACAGGCATGTTAGAAAGCCTGAAACGGAAAAGTTATGTATCCTGATCTGAAATATCTTCTGTTCAAGATTTTCAATCAGAAGTGAGCTAAAGAGACATTCAATTCACAATGCTGCCCTTCCCTATGGGAAACTAGAGGAACATACTTCATTATTTTCTAGCTTAAATACAAGCTAGATATGCATTCTGCAGCAATGAAATACTTTATTTTAAGCATAATGGCAAAATCTGATATTATACATGGGCCCTGCAATGCATGCAAAGATGGCTCTCTGCATGGTTTCTTCATATACAGGGTAGAAGTTAGATTATTTTTATTATATAAGATAGGGAAAAACACTGGGTAATTTGCATTGTATATTACAGAAGCAAAATTAACTAAAAAATATAAAAAGATAAAATCTGAGAGCTGTTTTTAACTGGTTGTTAAGAACACTGTACAGCAGGGTTTTCCCTGGATGTACACATTTGAAAGATATAAAAATATTTAATTACTGTAGCCTAATCAATAGAAAACAGAAATAGAATTAGGATCTCTTCTTTTACAGTAGAAACCATGATAATGACACTGACTTGACTGAAATGGTTGTTAAAGAGTTTCATAACCAGAAGGAAAAAGTCTCAAAATAGAAGCAGATGTTAGGTAACACTTCACTTTATTTTGTAACAAATTTTCCCTAAATGATATCTGTGATGTAATTATACTGTGTATTTTCCAATAGCTGTATTTGAAATGGGACAGATATTTTATGCAAGAATTTGCATTAACCTTAAGATAAAAAACATAAAATACTTTATTTTTCACAGTTGGATGTGTTGGTGGCTACAGATAGAAGCAGCACTGTTCTTTCCAGGTGTTATGATTTATTAGGGTAAGATTGCTCGACTGTTTCTATTCAATTTAAGTTAAATGAATCCACAAGCAATTTTAGGAGAGGCATTAGAAGAACATGGGGAAGCCTGCCTCAAACACCATGCTGTAACTACTTATGTAAATCAGGAATGTTGTTTCCCATGTTATGAATTGATTATTTTCAAAGCACAAAAGGTAATAAATGCCTTGTATTTTTCAGTTGCAGTTACCCTAAACAACCTAGAGTAAAACAAATACAGCTTTTTTGAAGCTTTTTAAAAAAAATCTGAAATACCAGAGATAAGACTTTACAAGAATGCATTAAGCAAGATCAAAATAAGCCCACCACCTCCTCCCCCCCCAAAAAAATCAAAACACCAACTCTACAAAACAGATATGACATCTAATAAGAGGTGAAAGCTCAAGCAGGGGATACGAGAACGATTGGACACAAAAGAGTCCTCAGGAAAAGCCCTTGATTAAAATTCATTATATATTCTCATACCTGATGGCTGGCTTGAGTCCCTCGTGCTTGGACAGTTGCCAGTCTGTCATAGTAACGGGAAATGGGGTTATCATGCTCAATGCCTTTCTTGGCACAGCGTTGCTTATAGATCTCCACCAGGGAAAGAGAAGAGGGATTGTCCTCAACCAAACGCATCTGTGGAGAAACTGCTACAACACGGGGCACTGGGCATCATTTGAGAAGGGTGATGAGAGGATGGTGGCAGGGAGGGGTGGGGGCAGAGAGAACAAAAGAAAACAACAAAACAAACAATTAATCCATAACCTAAATACAAAGAACTGGCATGCAAGTATCAGGCATCAAAACACAAGTGTGATGACCAACAAAGAGAAAATTATTACTACACTCGTAAGTAATTCACAAGCTCAGTTAAAATGAAAATAGGATGGTAGATTTTTTTTTAATCTTAACAGAACCATTAACTATATTAGCAAAAAAAATTTTTAAATCAGCACTTGTTATTCTTCCTACTTTTCTTTAATTGCAGAAAAGAGGATAAAACTTTCCTTAGACAAAAAAGAGTTTGTAGTGTGTGCTTTCATGATAACTGGCATTAGGTCAATAAAAATTACTTTGAAGGAAAAAAGCTACTAAACTCAATAGGGTATTTAAAGTGAGTCAGAAATAATGGACAACAAAAATTTGACCATAGTTGAGTAGATGTTTAAATGACATTATTTGAAAATAACATACAGAAGACAGCAAAATACTCAATAATAAAATTTAAGCCACTGAGCTTTTTCACTGATGAGCAGAAAATCTGCAAAAAAACAATTTGCACCTTCATGGTGCTTAACATATGTATCATCCTACTGATTCTTGCCTGCATCCCCACCTACATTCATGACAGAAAATGCCTCTTCCATAGCCAGCTTTTCCAGTGACAATGTTTCTACTGTTTGACAGTGACCTCCAGTTATCACCAAAACTGTTCACCAATTGTTTCTCTCAGAATCTGTAATAATTAACTTCAGAAAAGTTATATATAAAGTATAGGGAAAAGTTGTTTAAATGCATTTAAATTGGTTCATGTAACTTCTTCAATCTTGAAGAAGAAAATCCATTCTGCAGAAGAGGTATTAATGAGCTGTTTCTCCTGGTCTGCTTCCATTAACCTCTGGCAGCAGAGAAACAAATGTGCTTTAGGTTCTTTCAAATAATATCAAACCGCGAGGCACAGAATTATTTCCAAAAATACTATAGTTTGAAAGCAGGCCTTTGAACAAAAGCATGTTACTTTACTAATCATGTTATATCAAGAATACATTTCTGTACCAGTGGCCTTCTTTATCAAAACCTTTCAAGGCTTTATCTAATGCAGTTCTGTTATTTTCACCTCAGAGTGATGCAAAATTGTCTTCACATATGTAGAGATACTGTATTTACCTTTTGTTATAACAAATCCTTGGCTTGTACATTTTGGTCTTTTTAAAGTTAGAACTCAAATAGACATTTCTAGATCCATATGTGCAAATTGCCTCATCTGCCCACCTACACTCATGACAGCAACTTCATGTCAACAGATACTATTACCCCAAAAAGAAAGACACAAACTCATACTTTTTTAAAATCACAACTCAGCACTTCTTAAAAGGACAACAGCAAAGCAGCAGCTTTGATGTCTTAGTGTCTTTGACAGAAGAATCCCTCATCAGTAATACTTTTCCTGCTCAGCAACCAAGGATTATTAGAACTGACTACAGTAATGTACAGAACTCATTTACTTGAAGTTATTGGTTCATTGACCATCTGAAATGAAAAGTGTTTATGCATTAATATGAAGTAGCTATGTAATTGTAGGCTGGAACTTCAATACAAAACAGAAGAATTTAACTATTTTTAAAAGATTAAAACATCAGTATTTGAACAACAAGCAGATCAAGTATATTGCCAGGTAAGACTCTCAATCCTGTTTTTCATTTCATGAATGAATTACTTCTAATCAACACATGAAAAAGACATGATAGACAAAGAAAGAAAACAAAATTCAGACTTTGGGTTCATCCTTCATTCATTGTTTCTGCTTTAAAATGCCTGAATTTGTGGCCTTTTTATTACATATTCTGGCAATTCATACACATAAGTCTTATTAGAATCCTCCTTAATTCTCATTAATTCTGTAATGTTAAAGTCTTGCCACGTGGTGCTGCTGGTAAACTGCACTCTCCAAACCAAGTAATGTTTCACAGGGTCACAGAAGTATGTTCAGCAGAAGTCATGTATTCAGTACCTAGATTATGAATCAATTTTATTTGGCAACAACTAACCAGTCAGTACCTATTCCTTAAGTTAAGCACAAACTTGGATATATAACGTTGCTTCAAAAATTATAAAGACATGTTCCCATATCACTCAAAGCTCAATTAAAAAAAAAAAAAATAAAAATCTTTCTTCTTCTGTGGAAGACCTAAAAGAAATCAGTATTCATATACTGCAACTTGGGGAGAAAAAGGTTTGTTATGTCCCTCTCATAATGTCTCTAAATGCTTCTTCTGAAGTACATATATCCACTTCTATAGCAAGAGACCCAATGGGCATGCTACTGCCTTCCATATGTTACAAATGAACTTTATACCATAAATGCTGCGTGCAAGCTCTTCTAGAAACACCCTAGATCAAATGCAATCAACTTTACCTCTTCAGAGGTAGGCTACAATGCCAGGGAAGAGCTAATAATCTAGACAGATGTGAATTTACCTTCTGAATATTAAAAAATTTCAGTATCAGTGATTAGTAGCTGTCAAAAACTTCAGCAATTCTCATCTTTCAGTCTAACACATATTTAAAAGTGTTACTAAAATGCAGTACCTGTAAAAAACAAATGTCTTTTTGTGGTTTCCTTCCTTTTCTCTAAGCAGGGGTTCAAAAGGCGAAGAAGCTGTAAGACGCGCTCCTCTCTGCGAGACTCTGTCAGGCAAGCATCATTCATCACCAGGTAGGGGTAAATCTTCCCATTATGGCCTCGGATATAAAGTCTTCTGGCTGCAGTGTTGTGCTTCTGAACTATCTCCACTCTGGGCATAAACCTATCGGGAAGAAAGGGACATTAAAGCACCTGAGCTAATCGCCTCTGATATTAAAACATGATGTAAAATGAAAAATTCCCAAAGACTTGAGGTGGCACAACTTTATTATAAAGTTCAGTTCTATTACCCAGCTAGTACAGTTCCTTTTTGTAGTCAAAAAGCTCTTCTGTTTTATTTCATTATACAAACACAGCTCTTGAGCAAAATTAACCACTAGACCAGACCTTTATCCCTGTTTTGAAGAAAGGCACCTCTTAATGACTGCAATAGAAAAACCAATCTCAACTTATACCAACATAAAAGAAAACCAAACACAGTCTTCAACTAACAGCAGAGTTGCTTAGCAAGGCAATGTACAATTCCAAAAGATGAAATAAAAGAAATAAAAACGATACTAGAGAATGACTCTATACATGTTATTTAAATACATGAAATATACACATCTACTTGGGCAGAGTGGATGGAATAAGGTCTAATTTTCTTCTCTGTTTTCAAAATTCCAACTACAAAAGGGTAGTTTTAGGTTACCTTGCTATCTTGATGTAATAATGTGTTGGCTTTGGCATAAGGAATTCTCCAGGTATCTCTACTTCTGCAGTTTGAGCCGAAAAATTACTAAGAAAGCGGCATTTTTCCTCTATGAGGAAAAACTTCGGAAGCTGTTTAGTTTTTGCCTCCAGAATTTTGATCCATTTCTTCAGTTTAGAGATAAGATTGTGAAGTTTCATTGATCCTGGCACACTGAAGTCAAAGTCTACAAGAATAAATAAATAAATAAAGATATACACAGATCCTCAGAATTTCAAATCCTACATATATTCTACACAGGGTATTTAACCAGTAAGTATCTTAAGTTTGCATTTTCAAAGACAATCTTTCAGTCACATGCCCTAAAGCAAGATACTTTACCATGTTGCACATGTATTATGTAGAAAACCATCACACTGGCCTCAAATAGAATAGTAAAAGGGAGAGTTACTACAATCAGCAACTCACAGACAAATAAAGGAAAGCACAGCTAAGCAGAGAAACATGGCTACCTATGAACACTAAGCACAAAGGAAAACTAGCAGGTTCAGACAAACACAGAATTGACATAAGAGCCATTACCAGAAGAGTCAGAGTGTAATTGGTTTAGAATCATACAACTGCAAAAATATGACAGTGGATGCTTGAGAAGAACAAATCCTACACTTCAGTCATGCCAACTGTACACACACACACATACACAGCTGTACTGCCTTTGAAATGCAGGCTCTCTTCAGTATTTAGTCTCTATAGCAAATCTTTTACTAAAGTTCTAAAATTATATGTAGTTTCAACCTGTCAAAATGTGCTCTCTTTTTCTGTACCCAGCTGTAAAACATTCCCCATTTCTTGGTAAATAATTAAATTTGAGATTTTCCCGGTTTATAGTTATCCAAACATTCAGATAACACACTCTGATATCTTTAAATACTATTACTGTATTTAAGTGTCTGTATACTGCAACCAGACAGTAAGCATGGAAAGAAGGCAGTAATAAACCCATCGATTGAATTAGATCAGATCATTTAGTGGAAGAGGAAAAGTAAGCCTATTTTACAGTTCAGCACTCTAATTTTCTGCTTGTTTCATGAAAAGTGATTTATTTATTTAAACATAGTAGAGGCTTTATACTTTAAAGATGGATGAAGAGCCTCAGCTGGGTAGAGAATCTGTGAGCAACTGCAGGACAAGTAGTAAAATTGCTATTATTATTATTATTATTATTCTAGTATGAGCTGCAAGAAAATTCCTTTTATTCTTTCCTGGCTTAGGTAGCCACCACATGGAAGAACAGATATGACAGACTAGGCAAAAAAGACAATCTTATACAAACAGCCTGCTCTTTCCTCTGCAGTATAGCAGTAGAGCAGCATGGAACTCTCTTCAGCCCACAAGCAAGTCTCAAGATCAATACATGGTCTTCAATATTCTATGCAAATATTTCTGTAACAGAAATCATTGCAATATCAACCCTTTTCTGGGCCAATATCAATGCTATCTTCTCAAAACTGTTTTCACTAATTTCAGAGAAAAAAAACCCAAACAAACAAATAAATGTGTTTGAATTTCCCCAGAGAGGGAAAAATTAATAAACCACAAATACAAATGAAATTATGGTTCAGCACTTCAGTACCAGAACAAGGAGAATGAACAGAGTGAGATAAGAAAACAGCTGCTCTCTCTAAAGCTCCTTAGTTATGTCATCTCAGATTATGCAAGTTAACCAACAGACTTGAATTTTTAAAAATCATTTTGTATACCAAAGAGTCTAAAAGATGCCATTTTAAGTTCAACATGTTACAAGTCAAAAGCAACAAGAAGAAAGAAATAGACTGTCTACACCTACACTTCTCCAAGTTCCCTTCATTATATGTACTATTACCAAATAAAATAATGCAACCTAGGATTCCTTTCATTTTGCTGCAGTTCATTAAACAAAGTATTAGAGGATACATAAAGCAATGTATTTCATTGTGCATACACAATATACTGATATGCTAGAAGATTTCAGTTAAAGTATACTAGACAAAGTCTACTAGACAAAACAGAAAAAAGAAACTGTAACAGCACATACAAAATCTCTTCCACTTCCATAAGAAAAAGTCTATCATCAAAAGTTCAATTTCATATCTATGGAACTCAGATATTAGTATAGCTCTGTAACATTCTCTTTTCTTTTTCTACCTGGTATGGGCAGTGTATCTATTGCAATATCACTGTGAAACATTCACTATAATCCCAAGCCTACCCTCTAGTGAGCAATGGGAGTAAATCATTTCATTAAAGTGACAAAAGTATTGAATCATTTCTCTCCTGATTCTCTGAAGTACAGGAAAGCATCCCCAGCCTGCAACTCATTTTTTTGCTAATGTGAATCACCAAAGACATAAAAATTTGCATCAATATATATTCCTTAAGAATAAGTCATGAATTTCACAAGAATAGATCTTTTTTGTGAAATACTCTATTTTAACTTTTTTTTTTGTTATCTTTTTTCCCAAAGGCACACAGTTCCATTTGCTTTTTTGCTCATGTTACAGAAAAGAAAAATCAGCTGGAAGAAAGGGAAATACAAAAGCAGATGTTATTTGTGTACAAACTCTCTCTTTGCAGACATTTTAATCTATATAAGCAGTAATTCTGTTTCAAACAAGTCTACTTTTTCCAGTACATACTACTGGAGATGATCTTCTCCAGGTAGCACATGCTGAGCTGAAATACCATACAGCTCATACCATCTTTTCCTAAAAAGAACAGGTGGTTTACCTCCTCATCTTTAATGGAGATATTCACAGACCATGATACTTTAGAAACTGCATTTCAACTGAGGGAGCCTGCTCTCTATTCTTAATGATGCTGAAGATTTTAGAGTGATGTATGTATTTCAGATGGATACACTAATTCAAAGTCTTGAATTCCTACCACAATCCATCCAACCCAGAATCATTGGAAAGTTCTTGCCATTCTCAATGAAAGGACAAAGAAGGGGAAAATCCTCCTGCCAGTGGTACAAACCTAAAAAATCCTGATAGTTCTTCACACAACTAGAGAAAGTTTAATACTTCTGAATTAATCACTTCTCAAGAAGCATCACAAAAAAGAAAAATATACTTTAGCTAGTGAGATTAGAGTGCCAAACCCTCTGTCCCCTCAAAGCCCTTGACCTACAGCATATTAACATGCATTAAAAAAACAAATAAAACACCTCCAAAGACTTGACAACAAAAACAATCCCCTGCTGCTACACTGGCAGAAAACAGTCTAATCTGTTAATGCTTTTAGCATGAGCAATAGCTCATTTGCAAGATTTTGAAGATTATTCTGACCATAGACAAAGCCTCTTATAAAGTTCATGACCCAAAGATCTTTAACTGAAGAGCCAGGACATTCATCATACAAGTAGCCACTTAGAAATTAAATGTAAGCTTAGCTTTGACAAGCTGTTCAAATTCTTTATATATAGGATACTGAGGAAGATCTGAGCATTCTCCAGGGAAGAAGAGGTGTCTTGATCTTGAAGTTATTATACAGACACTTACATACTCTCTCCTTTCCCAAGGGTTCTTTTTAATCTTACAAGAACTTCTGAAGAGCACCAACAAACACGAAAAATCTCAGTGACACTTGCACAGAAATATGAAGCAGGACTTGTGTTTTTTCAGCCAGCTCCAGAGGACTTTAAAGACCAGGCCAAGGTCAAATAACTAACTACAATCTAATCTCTTCATCTATATTTTGTAGATAACATCCTGTTATCTAAAAACGAGAAGTCAAGTAAGTAAATAGCTACCCAAGTGATTCTGTGCTCATGCTTGAGAGCAGAAAAAAAAAAGAAATCCTTTAAAAAACTGGACATTATTAACAGACCTCTTTCCCCTGCCCTCTCCCCACACCTCAGAGACACATGACCTCAAGCTTCCCTCTGATTATGCAGTTTCCATTTGCAGTGCAGAATTAATTGTGCCGAGTGCCAAAATTCTCAAGAAAATTATCCTGCCCTTCAAGTGTGTATTTTGGAATTTTCCATTCATAGTCAGCTTGAGTGGGGAGATGGTTGCAGAAAGAAGCCAATCCAAACTCTAAACTATCATCTGCCCAGGAAAGAACAATTGAGGCAGTGAGTTTCTTCTTTCACTGCTGAGACAGCTCTTAAAGGCAGTATTTCTTGCCATTTGCCTGTTCTTTGATGCCAAAGGTTTAGCAGAAAAGGAGAGAAGGAACAAAAAACAGATGGTCAAAGAACTATGAACTTGAAGTAAAAAAAAAAAATAAAAAATTCAAAGTAAAATTAGTCTTTAAAATATATAAGTTGGGATGGAAAAATATGACCTATCAAAGCTCCAATGGTCCAGACTGCTGCAGACAAACAATTTAGAATGTAAGAAATGGTGTGAGAGTCCCCAGTGACTCCAAACAGGAATCAAGATACAACTCAGATGGTGATGGAAATGATTATGCAACCAAAAAAAGTTGAAAGTATCTATAAAACGTAGCTGCCAACATTAATCTGGAAATAAGTGAAGAAGAGAGTTTGCTCCAAGACACCTCCTGATCTTGGATACTTTTGAAATGGAGGACAACCATTGTAATTATCTGTCCATCATCTAAGTGCAACTGGTACTGAAAGTCAGGAAAGCAAACTAACAGGAACATTCTAGTGTGATGCAGTAGGCAAGAGTTACAACTGGTTTCTCATAATGCTAAATCAGACTTTTCTATCTTTAGCACAGTAATTACAATCCTATTCATTTCTTTATGTACATTTTGCTGTTATTAGAAAATTATTGAAAATCTCTGTTTTCTGCATAATTAATTAAATTACAAAAATTCATAAGTATATTGACTAGTTTAATTTCTCCTGTTTTCTCACACTTCCCACACCCATACTGAGCCTGTTGTCAGTAAGCACCTCCAGGTCCCTTTCTGCAGAGATGCTCCTAAATTATATTTGTGCCTCTTGCTACTCCATCCTAGGTACAGAATCTGGCATTTAGATTTGTTGAATTTTATCCCATTAATCGCTTCCCAGTTATGATTTTTTTTCCCTTCTATATTTCCTCAATACTCATTAACGACACACAATGTTTTGCTACTTCTATTTCCCTCCTTAGAACACTTCATCCATTAAAAATGTAATCATTTGGTTCAGGACTTTCATTTTCTGCTCTTATGCAACTGTTGTGCCTCAAAGAGGACATCATGCCATATGCAGTGTGCACGAGACATATAGATCATATCTACGACCAAGTTACTTCCACAAGATTCCCATCAGTTTACTTATTTTCATAAAACTATCAGTAAAATGCTGAAAAAACAGCACAAGTCTTCTTGTCAAACTCTGTAAATGCTCAGCAGCTGTGTTGACCTCCAACAAATTTAAGTTAAAGCAACTTTATGTAACTTTGAAATACAAGAGTAACTTTCCACTGCAAGGTTCACCTCTGCAGTGGAACCAGTTTGATATGGATATGGAAAGGGTATGTTTTTAAGAAAAAAACTAACCATCTAAGATGATAGAATTGAACCTCATGCCAGCATCAGCTAAGTCCAAGTCCCAGTGAAGTAAAGAGAAAAGTAGATTCAGGAAAAGATGAAAAAACAGGTCTTCAGAAAAATTCTCTCTTTCCAGTTTTAAACAAATAATAAGTTTGAATTTTTCTGTTAAAAAACCATCACCTATTTTTAACTATTCATCTTCACCTAATCCTACCATTACCTTTATTTAGTTTGATTTAGTTGCTATAAGAACCTATGCAAACCTCAACATCCTGGCAATTTGCAACACTGATGCCAATCAGTGTCATTTTCTGTCATATGTAGCTGCATGGCCTTAACATTTTTCACCAAATATATCAAAACCAAGTACTCTCTACTGTACACAAGCTTTTCTTAGAATTTTAAATCAACACCAAATACTAAAAACATTCAGCTCCATTGATAAAGAGAAAATAAATCAAGGAAAAACCTACATCCCTTAAGTATAATTTTATTAGCTGTAATTTACCTAAAAACGATTTAACTTTGAGCAATAGGATATTTATAATTTATTTGTATAAATCACTGAAGTAATCTTACTCATCAGAGGTAGCTTGTTTTGAAAAACTTCACTTAACATTGTAAGTTTGGGGTTCTGGCATATTAGGAATATTTCATTAAATACTTCATTAAGTTCTGGCATCACATTAAAATAAGATGTAGAGAAACAAGATAAACCAGGTGCCTCGAATTGCCAAAGAGTGGATGTGAGTCCACCTGTGCCTGGTTAGGGCAGGCCCCCTATTACCAGGGGGCCAATAAAGGTGGAACACACCCACAGAGAGAGAGAGCTCACTCTTGTGCAAGGCAACGGAGAGGCCAGCAGCTCGTTGAGCCTCAGGAGCAAGTAAGGCTCATCCTGCTACAATAAGAGATTATTTTATCTCCTCATCTATAGCAGGGAGTTCTATGCAAATTGCTAAGATATTATAGTGAGGTAATCTAATTTATTTTTAAACACATATGTGATTTGATGGTAGTCTTACGTAATAACAATACAATATATTCATTTTCTATGCTGAGGTCTGTTTTGCACTTGAATTATTTTTATTATTGCACAATTATTACAATTACTGCACAAATTGTTTCAGGTCTGGTGAATGACAGAAAGGTGCTGTTTTCCATATTTTATCTCAGGAAAAACATTGGAAGAAGAAAAAAGGAGAATGACTTCACGGTTGAACTTTCAGGGGGATATTCCTCTGGAGATTAGAAGTACAATTTTAGAAAAAAAAATATTTAAGATTTACCTGTTGTAAATTGTCCTTTTAATTTCTGGAACACGGGATCTTGAGCTGTTGCCTGTGCTCTCCTAGCTAGTGACTCTGATGCTGCACTAGAAAACATGGTGGACACATTAGAGACATTCTCAAGACCTACTCCAAAAGTGCTGACTAACTTCTTCACAAAATTTAGTGTATGAGGAGTGATTTTGGCATCTGAAACAGCTCCACTTTTCTCAAAGGCAACTGAATAGCACTTCGCCAAGCCCTGCTGCAGTTGTCTTAGAACCTAAGGATTAAAGAACAAAAAAAAAATAGTGAGGAACATCAAGCCTTCTGATTTATTCCCACACTGCATTTTATGTAGTAAAGTTATTCACTCAGAAACATTTATTTAAAACTGTATTTTAAATTGTATCTAAGAGTTAATCAGAATGACAGAACTGAGCAGTGGAAATTCTGCATCACAAACTACACCCTGGGCCTTCAATAGAAGCTAAGTTTTACGTGTCATGTTTTGTGATACATTAAAGTGATGCAATATGACAAATAGTTCTTCAAATAAACACTGCTCTAGGCATACAGACAGAATAGCTTGACACTTTGAGAGGCAAATAATAAAAGTGGAGTGCTATGTCCATCTGCTCTCTGCTGTAATTCAAACTTTGGACAATAATCACTGCCCACCAAAATCTAGAAGGAAATTAGTATCTGTGGAAGTTAGTGCAAGAATATAAACTTTCAGTTACTACAAGCAACAGAGCCATTAATCAAATTAATACTTTTGGGAAACCTCTGTATTGCTTCCAGCAATAACCAAGCTCCTTAAAACTCCAACCAGAACAATCAGTTCTTCAACTATATGAGTTCCACAAATACATCAGTTCAGGCATATCATTCTAGATAAATATTTTGCAGTTAACCTTTCCTTAGATGATACATTCATATGAAAGTGTATTAAAGCCAAATACCTCTTCATGCCAATTCTCTCTGAACCAGACCATCTGATCTACAATGCCTTCCAGAGAAGACAAAAGTGTTGGATGCAATTCTCGCTGCATATGCATAATTCTGCTGCATCGCCACATGGGTGCAGTGGCTCTGATTGGCCCAGGATCTGAGGCAGAGTGGGACTGATTTCCAATTGAACTTGGCTGTTGTTGCCCAGAATCTGGAAAGTGCAAAATGTTGAAAAAAAAAAAAGTTACCTTTCACAAACTTGATACAAACCTGCACGAAATAAAAAGAAATTGTTCCAAGAACTTGCTTTGGATAATCAATAAGTATTACTCAAGTATTACCTAGTGAGTTTCAGATAATGAGATCAAGTTTCTTTTTTAGAAAGAAAATTTCCTTTTTAGAAAGAAGACTCTGCTCCAGCATTTATGACCCAGTTGTTTAAGTTATGGGGGGGCTCCTCCCTTCTCCTTTGGGGACATCTTTCACAGATAACTGAAGAATAAACATTCCTATTCCTACACAGCAAAATTCTCAGAGTTTATCTTTTAGTACAGCTGATCTCTCAAGTTACAGCTACTTTAGACAGTGATTAACACTTTTCCTTTAACAGATGATCATCCCCTACTACTTTACTGAACACCCTGACAGACCAATAGGTTGTGGCAAAACCTACAGGAAAATATTCTAGTTGTTATTTCTAAATGCATCTGTGGAAATATCGAGAATTTGGCACAGAAACCTCTGTCACTGGATACAAACATAGTGAAGTATTATGGAATGTGGCACCTCCTCTTCCAAAAGAGCACCCAAAGAAGAATAAGACATTATTTAATTAGTGCCTTTCAAAATTTTATACAGAAATTTAGTGAACTGACGCCCAAGTAAAAAAGAAAATGAACTAAACAATGCTCTTTGTTACAAAGAATACAGAACAGAAGGGAGAGTTCCTCCAGGAGCTCTCTGGGGATTCCCAGGCAATTATATGGGACAAGAGAACAGCTAAATTCTGTAGAACTGTTTAACACAACAATTCTAAATAGAATTTATTACTGGGAGAAAAAATGTTGTACAGTGTTTTCCCCACTTTCCAGACATTTCTTCAAAGTCAAAATTGATACTATTTTGTGCAAAGTTAGATGCTCATTTTACTTGAATCTTCACCATAAGAATTGAGTTGGTAAAGTATAGATTATTCAAAAAAAGCAGTTTAGCTTATCTGAGTTATATAAACTTATCTTTTTCTAGATTGTTTTTAAAAGTTTGACTTTTTTGAAAAGAAACTGAATAATTTATACCTCCAATCCAAATTACACTAGGACACCTATAATGCTCTTTTGTGTTTGAATTTTGTACCTCTCCACCAATTTTAAAAGATAAAAATGCATCAAAGAACATACATTGCTCAACAATCAGGGTGACACAAGAATGAAGGAGGTCAAATTCTTCTTGGTGAACTTTATCTAAGAAAATTCAAGCCATTTCAAGCCATCTGTAGATCTAACTTCACAGAATGCAAGTGAAGATTATAAAGAATTTTTTTCCTTTGTCTTACTAAATATGTCATTTTCTAGAGACTCTATTTCCCCAGTAAAATCAGGTGAAACTCAATACTGCAGTTACCAGGAGCACAAACAATTTGACCATTTTCAAGCTCACCACTTTTGTAGCGCTCTCGTTGCTCTATCTTCAAGGTCAAATAGAGAGTCCTGATGGGGAAGTAGACAGCCTGGGGATAGACCCTTCCCACCTATTAGGAGATACACATATACATATTTCTCTATTAAGGAAAACTGACCACAGATCAGATCAATACATACATGCTCTCTCTGCTAATGAATGCAACTCGCTTACCATCAGCTCCCTGTTTTAAATAACTGCTTATGGAAAACTAAAATTAAAGAATCTTTCAGCAACAGAAACCCAAAGAAGATGAAATGGTAACTCCCTGCACACACTGGTAAAGTATTACCTAATTAGGGCTTCCAGACCATATTGCCTAATAAACCTAAAAACAGCGTAATGCCAGAGAACCAGCTGGGCCAGCTCAAAGATCTTACTCATGTACATAATGGAAGCAAAACAGACATAATGACAGCAGTTACTCTTTAAACTAGGCCACAAGTCCCAGAGAGCCTGATAAGGAGGCCCATTAGAGAGCAGCTTTACTCCAACTAATTGTGGCACTTAATGCAAGAGGAAAAAAAATAATAAAGATTTTATGACTTACATAAAAACCCCAAAACCTAAAAAGATATTAACATCCAACACCCCATTTAAAATCTGCACGTTTCAGTAGCTATTAAGGGAAAGAAACAATGTGTCTAAGCACTAAACCATGATAGAGCAGATCTTAAGACATTATTAGAGGCTTCTCCAGCTACAATTTTAATAAATCATAGATTTTTCCCCCATCCCAGTGGGCGCAATACATGGTGGAAATTTTGCAATGGGATTTAACTGTTCAGTAATGTATTTATGGCAGATTACTAATGACCTGCATATGCTTCATTCTTTAATTCAAGAGTAAATTATCTGACAATAATTGTAAGGTTTACAATCTACCATTTCTGCAAATTAAAAATTTTAAATTAGTAAACAACAACTTTTTGTAATTTTTTATTCTATATTCCTTCTGTGGACCTAAAGCATTAAAGGAAAGACAAACAAAAATATCTTGCCATTTTTATGGGCCTAAGCTCCAGCTACAGTAGGACTTAAAAATAGGCACTCACTTCTAAAAATGTTATACAGATCTCAACAAAGTGTCTAAAACTCACTGAAATAACTTTTTTCTCTCTGCTGTCAGATGACAGATGAGCACACAGGTGTTGCAAGACAATACAAAGCCATACACATCAGAAATTTTGCCTTAGCTAATTTGCTTTCCTAAGCTATTTGGGTACGTGGTCTCTTCAAAGTATAATTTAATTTTGAGCACAGTTCACACTGAGCAGTAAGAGAACATTAACAGAAACATGTCCCTTATTATCCATTCGTTTACAGACATGCTTGAAGCACCTTGATACTGCTATAGGTGTATGTTCTATTCTGAGATTCTGCTTCAGAGCAGACAGCCACAGGCAGTAAAAACTTCAAATCCCAAAGCAAGATTAATCAAAACCCATATCTGCCAGTTCAGAGGCAAAAATCCAAGATGCAAGTTTCTTCATCTAACTCCCTAAACCGTATCCTTATTTGTCTCATCATTTGTTGTGCTAAACTTCAAGCAAAATTTTACAAAGCACTGGTAAAGCTTTCTGACAGACAGAGCCTTGTTTTTTAAAATCAAGTCTAACAAAAAACAAAGCAGTAATGAAATAGTTTGCCCTTTAGTCCCTAAAGCTAACAATTCTTTATTTCTATGTTACAAGCAATTAACTATATATTTCTAAATAATAATATTCCCCAAAAGTCCAGAGGGAAAGATATAATGCACATATGGCACACAATTTCTCTGGATTAAGTCTCATTAAGTAACACTCTGAAATTTAAACTATTCCACTTATCGAGAGAAATTAGCATTTTTTAAACTCAGCAGCCATTGCAACTAATAGCATTTTATAGCTTGGAATTTTCTTAATTTGCTTTGAAAAATATTTGTGGCTCATCTTAAAAAAAAAGATTACAGACAATAAAGAATTAGTGATTTTCTCCTGCACCTGACTGATGAGGTTCAGAAGGAGTTTGCCCTCTGAGCCAACCAGGCACGTCAACAGCTGTGGAATCCAGGCCAGCCACTGGATGGGTGGGACACCAATACAGTACTTGTCTACAGCATCTGCCAAGGTGTTCTTATCATCATCAAAACTCAGTAGCCAAAGAACCTAGAAGAGAATTTCAAAAGTAAATCTCAGGGCTTAAGTTATCATCACTCATATGATGCAGAAAAAAGCCACGGATATTTTATAATATGATAGTGAAGTCCTTGTAAGTGTCAAAGCCTCTTGGAACATAAGAGCTCACATTCATTCTGCCTGACCAATGGCATTTTTCCCCCAGATGCAATATCTAAAGGAGTTAAAAAACTAAATTGAAGGATAATACATGTTGTGAAACAGTGAAAAATGCCAATTATCATAACATTCCACAGATTCTTCAGGTTTCTGGCTTTTTGGTTGAGTGAAAAATGAGGCATGTTTATAGAACCTAAAATATGCTATTCAAATAAATTAACTTTGAAGAGAGAGCTTCAGTGGCTTTTTTGTTGTTTTATGTTATTTTTGCAGTCCACACCTAAAGATACTTTTTCTATAATTCAGTTTAAATGCAAATACATTTAAGTACTGACTAAAAATCAGTAATAGTTATACAAGCAGACAGAGAGAACAATAAACTTCGAGTGCTGTAGAGGCCACCTTTAATCTAAATTAATATTTTCTGTGCTTGCTTCACATTCTAAATAGATTGTCTTCCAAGGTCTGCTCTCATTTTTTACATTTTTTTCATGAGATAGGTTAAAGAAAATATCCCCAAACTGAAAAATACATATTGGAAAGAATTTGGGCTGAAATTGTTGAATTAGAGTAAAAAATTACAGAAGAGAACTATCTTGAATAAAATGTAATTTTCAGGTAAAAATATTAATTATCCAAACAATAAACAGACATAAAATTATGTTAATTTTAGAGCACCAAGGGACACCTTCCTGCAGCTATTTCACTACATTATGTAGTAGAAATGATGAATGTGATTTGTCCCTTCTACAACAGAGAGGTTCCACACTTTAAAATAACAACCCAGGTAATGCCAGTGAAGTAGAAAACACCATGATGAGTTAAATACGATGACCCAACAGCAACCACATGCAGACTTTCAGTCTAAATGAAAGCTTTCTATCAATAACTGATATTTCTCCTATTACACAAATGTCATCATTGAACATTACTCATCCCATTTTTGAAGGGTTGGAGCTCCAATTCTTTTCTAACCATCTAGGTCTTACCTTTGCTAAATATTTTCTTGATTTGCTCTCATTCTGATGACGACAGGCATGCAGGTAGCAAGTGATAGCAGACACACCCAGGTGAAGCTGACGTTCTTTCACAAAGATATTCTCCAGATAATCACCCCACATTGCCCAGGCTTTCACCAGCACATCATGCATTTGCACGGCTGCAGAAAAAGCTTTGTTTGCTTCTTCAGACCTGCATTGTGACAAGTGAGAATATAGATCTATACCAACAAAATGTTACTGTATCAGGTAAGAGTTTGATTTCTGATAGCATACTCATTTTCTAAATACTCATTGATATTTTTCCATTAATTATATTCTTTAGTAAGGTCTCATGCATGTTTTGCCTTAGCTTTCCTTAAAGTTCAGCAGCTATGAAAGCAAACGCTTAATAATGGAAAAAATTACAGAATAGTTTAAGATCTGCAGATACTTCCTGACAAAAACCTAAAAAAATCTTCCAGTGCACTGCAATTGTAATTCAAGGAACAGAGTCTGATACTGGGAGAAAGAAGAACAAATAATAACACAAGAATAGAAGGAGCAAACACAGAAGTGTCTCTGTGTTGAACACAAAAAAAGAAAGAGCAGTATTGGGAAGTTGCTAAGTTAGCTACCTTTTAGAAGACTGTATCTTACTTAATTCTTCTTGAAAAAATTTACCATCAGTTATATGTGGAAAAGTCAGCTTCCTCATCCTCCTCAGCTTTAGAAGTGCTTTTCAACAGGAAAAGTGAAGGCATATGAACCACACAGTTCTTGAGAATCAAAAGATTATTTGTTTGAGGCTTTTAAAGTCTTCTCTAGGTTTCCTGAAGTGTTCCTAGTTCAAGATTTGGCATAACTCAACCCAAGCCCTTAAACCTATGTAACTTTCAGGCATAAGAATAAAGGATGAAAAGCCTCACTTGCCCATAACCAAAATTAAGAAACTTTTAAAGCATACCAAGAGTCTTTATAACTAGAAAGAGCTTCTCTTCCTTACTAAGTAAGCACTGAAATAAAGCGTCCAAAAGTAATGTAAAGCTTGTTTGACTAATTTTTTTAAATTGTAAAGCATTTGTTTATTTTTAAAGTATTGGTTTGGAGTATTATACTGATAAATTAAAATGACTGATTATTGAGGCAAACCTGTTAAAAGGAAAGCAAATTTGTCTGTGGAAGTATGCATTAGTTTCCATGCTACATGAAAAAGTTACATCCTTGCTGAGTCTTTCTGCCCCCTAGACAGAGGCTTTGAAGTGCAGTACCAGAGCACCAGCCTGATAGATGACTTTGTATCTCTGCATCCCCTTTATGAAATAGGGACTTTTCAGTTGGGTTTTTATTCTCTCCTTCTAACAATCCATCATTCTTGACACTTGAGATGATTTTTTTTAAAATGCTTTATATCACCCTGCTCAGCAAATGGGCAGCACAGGGAGATGCAAGAGCAGAGGTGACCTTTAACTTCCAGTTTAGTTGACACACAGGTAATGAGCGTGTCACAGCCTCAGATTCAACAGTGTCACTGCTCCTAACTGTAACCTTCCTAAATTCCTGACCTCAGCTGTGGTGCTGAAAAAAATGCCTGTGTGTTTTTTGGTAAGATTAACAAATTGTAAGCACATCAGAGCCAGGTTTTAAACAGAAACCTTTATCCCTTCTATCCTGAAAGAACAAGCAGGGGCAGTTTTAGCTGCCTTTTACTCTACCTGCATGAATTTAAAAAAAATATTATTAAAAAATATATATTAAGGGAAGATGCACTTTCTTTCCTTTATATCTCAACTGAAACTAAGCTCCCTTATGATTATAAGAAAAATCCCATTGAAGTTTCCATCGCAGGAATTACATTCTACATATTTAAAATTCTCTCACATTCACAGAAGAAGTTATTAATATTTCCTGACTTGAGTGCTATGTGAGGTTGCAAGGTACAGCTTAAAACCTGATGGATATCATTCTTTAAGTGTCCACGTTGTAGTGGTAAAGGAATTATTCTACCCATATGTAACATGGAGCAATACTAACGTTAAAGATTGTACATAATAAAAGTTGTTGAAATCTGAAAGGTTTTTTTGGCATCACTGAACAAAATTAAGACTAAAATATTTGTTTGCTGAATTAATAGACAGATCTTCCTCAAAGTAGTAAGATGCCTGTCAGTATAAATCAAAAATATTAAAATGTAGTTGTGTGACAGCAAGGCTTACAGCTAGGTGTTTAATTGCTGCAATGCAATATATTTATAACACACATTACATTCATCTTTTCAATTGATTTATCCAAAAAGTGTAGCATTTCCATGTGGCATGACACACCAGATTTGTCTAGGCACTCTGAACTATACTATCACACATTTTCCTATGTCTTGACTAGTTGCAGGTATTAATGGGATCCATACAATGAAAATTTAAACAGAAAGGAGAGAAACAAAGAGATAGGCTAATTTTGTTTAAGTAGCTATAAGATTATAGACAGCACATTTCATTTCTTTGGTTTTATGTGTGATGTTTACATTAAGAACATAATTAAATAAGTCTCTTTTTGTCAACTACACTA
The DNA here is from genome assembly GCF_003957555.1 of Calypte anna. NCBI lineage: Eukaryota > Metazoa > Chordata > Aves > Apodiformes > Trochilidae > Calypte > Calypte anna. The sequence continues at coordinate 6,887,200 of NC_044260.1, forward strand.
AGACATCAGTTAGGCATCAGCTTGCCTAATTACTCACAGAACCAGGGCAAAAGTTAAGCTGTAATGCTTTGGACAAACCTATTTGCCCTGCCTCTTCCCATCTCACCCCTCAAAATCTATTTTTTTTTCTAAAAACAACTGGTGCAGTGTTTCCTTTAACTAGTTCTTTTCCTGCAATACTTGGAAATATGAGCAACCATTACACCTTCTAACTGCAAAGGAACTCATGTACACTTTGACTTTCCTACACAGTTGTGGCAAATTTAGGCTGGTATAAACATATAGAACAACTTTCCTGCTCAAGTACTTTCAGCTGCATTTTTCTCAGATGTATGCCAGTGCCTCTTCCAGCCAACATACTTACTTGTTAATCTGTGCCAAGAACATTCCTTTCAGTGCATAAAACTCAGCAGTCATCTCCTTGGTGAAGTACTTCAAATTGGTTGATTCAATAACTTCAAGACCCTGTAAAATAAGCCTTGGTGAGAAAAGCTTCAAAATCTGAAGTTTTTATTACAACAAAAGTGCAATAAAAAAACCCATCCAAAATATTCTCTTGAAATTTAAAGAGAACAAGTTTCTGGTATTGAATTTTCATTTTAAAAAGTCTGGACTGACAACAATTTTATGTTTCCACTGGCCCATGCAAAAATATTAGATATTGGAGACATTTATCTGGTGCCTACAATCACATTTTTTCCTTTCCTTTTAACACATACAATTTCAGTTCAGTAGGCTAGCACTCATCACTCATCACTCAGCCTGAAAACTGACTTAGAGCTTCAGTTAGTCTTGCAGTAGTGGCATTGCTTCCAACTGCACATAATACAATTTTCCAAGTATTTTCCATTCATCTATCTTGCAAGATGAAAAAATAAATAAAATACCAAAACCCCAAAAAACATACTCCCACTTTTTATTGATCTAATTTTTAATATATTCACAGTATTCAGTTCAAAGAGGACAATAACTATTTGACTAACAGCATTAAGACAACACTCTAGGCATGGTATAACAATGCCAAGAAAATTCAGACCCTGCTCTGTACACAGGTAGTTCATCTAAATCAATGTATCTGATGGCCCTTGTAATCCTCCTCCACGTTACAACAACATCAAAGAAAAAGCAACTGTACCTGCATACACTCATTTTTGCCCATAACTCCAGCCAGCTGAAGATAACATTTAACTTGCTGACGGATCTTCTGAAAGCAATCCACAATGGGCACAGTTGGAATTGTATGGATGCGACTCAGAATGTCCAGAGCTACGTTGACCAGTCCTTGTTTCCGAGCAATCTTTCCATACTGGATAATTGCTGATGCAGAGGCATGAACTCCCAACATAGCATTATTGGAACTAGGATCATGCTGAGAACTATTTTCATATGCAGTTACAATGGCTAGAAATAAAACATGGAAAGTTTTCCTTTATAAATGAAATTATATATACAGCAGTATCTCACACAGCAACACATATGAAATGATGACTTAAGATAATGAAACACTAAAGTGGAAACTGAATAAAATCCAACACTTGTCAAAGGCAAAAATATTCCTGTATGTTTAAAGAAAACAAAAAATAATACAAAGAACTTATTTCAAACAATGTGTTGTCTGGAAAATTACATGATGAATGCATGCTGGACCAGGCAGTTTTACCCTGGTAATGATGCTGTCTCCACATGAAAATGCTGCTCCAATGGGATAAATCATCTGACACAATAGGTAACCTGTTCCTCCAAGTCTTTACAACAGTCTTCATGTCATGTAAACTGTTGTTCCTCCCCAGATTAGTTGGTTGCAATCCTGCATTTATTTGGGCTGCTTCCTGAAGTTCAATTATTTGCTGTGCTGCCTAGAAAACACAGACATCAAAAAGGATAGGACAATAAGCTGGGCAATTTCAGTTAGAAAAAGCTCTCTATGAATGATGCCACCTTTAGATGATCAAGTAAGGATGAAACTCCAGGGATGAAATACAGGTATTAAGCAGTCGATTTCACGCATACCTCATTCTGACAAAACCTAAATGCCCTAACACTACTTGGTCACAAAAAGGCATTACTGATCTGTGCTTAATGTGTTCTTCCAATAGTACTATGAGTTTGGCTGCCAAGTTTAATATTGGGAAACTGTGAAATGTCTTTCTTTGATAGTATTAAGATAAAAATTCTCATCCTTTCTTTTATTTTGAACTGCAAATGTTTTCACAAACTATCCCTGAATGGAACAAACAAACAAAACAACAAAAGAACCACCACAGCAAAGGAAAAAGAGTTCACTGGAATCTACAGACTCTCTTCACCCCCATCCTTCTCTCCACACACATCTAAATAATACCACAGGTTAGAATTAAATTCTAGCATAAAGGCTGAACTTACTACATCAACCCTGGTCATAGAAAAGCCCAAGCAAATATATTTACAGAATGCTAAATACAAGGATCAAGTAAAAATATTGAAATTAGAATTTTTAACTTTCAAGACCATAACAACAAAACTTGTAACATAACTTACTGGTATAAACTTCCTGGTCATGATCTGACTTCTTGATAGAAACTTGCATGTACAGAAAATGCTACCTACGTTCTCCTGAAAGTATTCCCTTAAGATACTCTGCAGGGACCTTCACTTTGAGAAGTTACTCTAGTTTACAATGTTTTGTCACTGACATCTACTATCCTCAGATTAATGAGAGGAACAAACAGGAGATGGCAGAAGTCTCCAACCCACTAAAGCCTGCAGACATTTTGTTAAAACTTCAACAACCTGAAAGCATGAAAACTTTAATGGACTTCATTACCTATAGTACAAAAAAAACTGTGTAGTACTCTCTAGGCTACTGCTTGGTAGATAAAAGTTGTATTCATTGTTAATCAACCAAATAAAAGAGCTATTTGGGAAAAAAAAACAAAACAAAACAAAAAACCAAACCAAACATCACAGTCCAAATTTATTGAGTGAAATCTCTTGGAAAAAAATTTAAACAAAGTAATTTTCCTACAATACTCTCAGAATCAGCTCTCACAACAGCTTAACCTTCATCCTACACCCATTCATCACATAAATTTAATTTTCTCACAGGTATTTAATCACATACTATCTGATATTAAAAAAGTAATTACTGCAGTGCCAACTCATGGCTGCATTTGTACCTCTGCCAGTCATCCACTAATTTATTGATTCTTCACAAGGGATATATAAATATTAGATTATTTTAAAAGCTTGTTTTAATTTATATCTGAAAGCATTTAAATACTTCATTTAGCAACCCTAATTCCATCATGCTGCAGATTCTGCCATTCTTAGTAGAGGAAAAACTTCAGCTCAAACAAATGAAGCATTGTACTGATTTACTTAGCAACTTCCTCACAAGATTAAGAAAACTTCATATTCATTCACTTTCATTCACTGCTGTGTAAAGTCTATCCACAAGTACAGTTAATTTCTGCAGAGGTACCTTAGATCATGCAGATTTAGTTACCTATGAATCACACTGGGCATGACACACAGACTGCCAATCTTAAGCAGAATTACAGAAGCCACTATATCAAACAGAAGTCTGAGAGCAAAGTCATCTGCATTTCCACAGGTAAGGCTCATTCATAGTTCTCTGAGCAATGGTTCATCAAGACATTTATCCCTGTGATCAGATTTCAGATTGTTTCACTGAAATATTCCAGAAATTCTCCTCTGGAAATGAAACATTCCCTTAGCAGTAACAAGAGCTGATTTATATCAGGTATGTGTTTATCAGGCCCCCTGAACAGGGACACAATCAGCCTTAATGACAAATGAATGGTGTGTTTCATCCAGATCACACTGCAGAACAAACTGAACAAAATCTTGCCCCAGCCCCACTTCTATGCTCAGGCTGCAGCTGTACAATACATACCCAAAGGGCACAAAGCTCATTTTCAAGAAGCTTCTGGAAACATCAAGGCAAAATGCTATATTTAAGATGAGTTTAGGCACCTACTTCCATTAGACTATTGAAGCAAGATTATTCCTGGCAGTAACACCTACTCTCAAAAATCTCTTAGTGTAAAATGAGGCATTTATGTAATTAAATCCAAGAGAAAACAAAAGATTAAGGCTTGACACTTCATCTATTTCAAAAGGAAACAGAAGTCCACTTTCTTTATGGTGAAATATGTGTAAAAGTTGCAAAGGATATAAGCAATGCAGGCTTACATGACAGTATGAAACTTAAGTGAAAAAACTTTTTACTTCTTTTAAATGATCTTGACAACGAATTAAGCTACTTAAAGTTAGCTAAACTCAACTTCTGGCAGGTTTGATTTTATTTTTTTTTTTCATTTATTTATCTGCCATCTGATCAATTTTTAAATAGCTCCATTCTGCAGTTTTTAACAAAAAATACCATTACAAAACATTAATCAGTAGAATGCTTTATGCTTACGCTTATTCTAAGTCCTGAAACATGATAATGAAAAATAACTGGTGATAAAAAAGACTTTTAAGTCTTACCTGGAGGAGAGGAGTATGAACATGGGAGACCACATGAGGAAGCCTTCGCCATTCTCGAATAGCCAGACTACTGGCCATCTCTACCAGACGTTCAATGAAGTTCAGCTGCTGCTCTTCTGGATGGCAGATTGCTAAGTATCCTCTGTACATATTCACTTTCCATGCCATCTCCTTTGGACAACTCAACTCCACCTGGTAATGAAACAGAAAAAAGTCTAGTAAACAAAATCTTCAGACTCACGTGCCTTCTTAAAACACATACTTTTATTGTGTTATAAAAATTAGCTCAATTCGTAAAAATATCAGACCAAAATATCAAAATTCCTGTTATTATAGGGGTCTCGGCTCTCAAAGGTATTGGCAAGGGCAGGCTAGCAAAATAATTGCAAGTATGGCACAGAAGTGCCTGCACACAACCTGCTGTTGGGGTATTTTTACTCTGACAACTCCAGGGTAGCTCAGACAGGGCTGAGCAAGCTGAAAGCAGTCTTGCAATATGAGCACAGAGCTTCCTGCAAACAACTTCACCCTCGATAAAGAAAAAAAGGTGCTTTTCAGTAGATAATGCATACTACCTCTGAGGAGTTTCTGAGGCTCTAGAAGGAGTAATGTCACTTTCTCATTTAAAAGGATTCTGTCCCCACCTGTCAGCCCATTATGCCAGCATGAGGCTTCTTAACTGCCTGCTCAAGGGCATTACTAAGTTCATGAGAATGAACAGTTAATATTTTAAGCCATCTCCAACCAACCTTCCCATTTATGTCAAAGAGATTTCTGAATACAGGTGAAAACTCAGATCAGATTGCTAACATCACTGAGTAGTTTTAAGCCATTTGCTTAAACTTCTGGACCAGTAGAAACTGACAGAAGCAACTAAAACCAACCAAGAACTTGAACTGCCTAGCAGCTAAATTCTGTGAGCAGTTTACAATAAACTTGCATTTAACCAATGCTCCCTAGATGATACTGCAGGCCTTAAATCTAGAACCTTTTCCACTTCTCTTTCTTCTGCTTTAAATCAAATCCCTTATGGGTGGATATGCAACACAAAAATCCCTCAGCATTATCTTCTTGTTGATGGTCTGTACCTTCCCATTACAATTGTTATTTCTGTTATCCCCAACTGACTTTTACACCTGAGCCAGCAAAGAGAAACTGCCAGGTAGCAACCTTACACTTACACAGGGAAAATAATCTCTTTCTTTATTACATTATCTACTGGATCATTAAACACAATGGCAATGTGAGCAAATGGAAACGAGTCTCGGGTCCTATCAAAGGCCATTTGCTATTTTAATAGCTTAACTTTTAATGGCTCTGTAGGTAGATTATTAAAATTGTTCCACAAAAATTTACAAAACCTGATACATATTTGCCATCTTTTCTGACTTCTCTTGTGAATCAACAATGGAACTTGATAAAAAACAGCCACATTAAAGAATATCAATAAAATTGGAGCAGCAAGTATAGCAGCACAGAATCAATTATTCTTTCATATCCTAATGTTTATGCAAACATTTCCTGACACTTTTACAAGAATCAGAGTAGAGCCACAAAAGCTTCGTTTATGGCTTCAGCAGCATTTTCTCCTTAGTCATTTAGTAAATGTCTCATTACTGCAAATATCTCATTTAATATAACTGCAGCTAAAGCACATCAGGAGTTACTCGTGGTTGTCACCTCCACTCAGCTTGTAAATCTCCAAGCCCAGAACCTGTCAGAAATGATTTATTTAATTCTGTTCAAACTCAAGTTTTATAATATACTGCACAGCATAGTTCATATTTTAGGCCTTGAATGTTTCTCAAATATTATTTTTCTAAGTAGCCACTGAAGCTGCATGCTTAAAACAGAACACAAAATACCAATTGTCATAAAACCAAAGGACGTTAATTAAAAATTAAATATAACTGGTAAGATAATTTTTGTAGCATAAGGAGCTTGCTGCTTACAGATTTGGCCTCATATTGCCTGATTAATGATAAAATCCATCCTTAAAGATACTTATTTAATCTGAACCATGGGTACAATAAATATTGAAAAATTCCATTTCAAATGTTGCCATAGTTGAATAGTCTTCATTTAGGTTCCATCAAAAGACAACCCTACCCTTAATTAATTCAGCAATTTTTAATTTTTTCATGGTTTAGCCTTTGAAGCAAAACATACTGATTGTATCCACCTATTTTTGGTTCTGACAAACTAAAACATTACAGAGAATAAAAATAACTACATTTTAAAAACATAATATTGAGTCTGTTTTGATGAAAGTAAGAGAGACATACAACTCAGCATATTTATTATGCAAGACTAAGTTGTCAGAATGAAGCATGCTGTTAAGAGTATTTTGTAAATAGAAACTTCATCCTGCAAGATATTGGAATTAAAGGATGCTCAGCATTTTTCATAACCCTGTTTTATCTTTTACAAATACTATAAAACGAGACAGTCAACTGCCAGCTTGCAATGCAACACATTTAACTAGGAGGTATTGCTTTAAACTTAACAGTACTGATGAAATAATAAACCCCAGTTAATCAAGGGTCTAATTCTTCTCTCTCTCAGCAATATGAAAAAACAAGTGCCCAGGGCTCTGCTCAGAGCTTTGTCAGGGGAATTGTATTTTAATTAAGCAATTCATCCCCTTACTCCAAACTCTGGCATCTTTAGCAGAGTCATTCCAGTAATGTGACCCGATATGGCAATGGTTCAATGAAGATCCACAAGCTACTCTCTTGTAATTTAATGCAGTATTCTCACATTTCAGGTTTTATTTCTACACCTGGTTTATGCTTCTACATTATGCAATCACAAATGAACAGCTCTACCTACCATGAAAAATGGATTTATTTCCTTAAAATCAAAATATTAATGATTTTTTTCCAGTCTTCTATATAAAAGTGATTCTGCATGTGAAGTTTTAAAAAATAAAATAAAAATTGCCAGAAAAATCTATTGATGATTCCAATAAGCCCAAGATGGCTTCATAACCTGACAATCTGTAGCAATCTCAAGAACAATAATTACCATCTTATTCACATGGAATGTTTCTTAAAACATTTGGGAAGAAAGATGCTTAAGAGAAGAGATGGAGGAAATTAACACCTTTTCAGAAAAATGAGTGGTTATTTTCAGCATGTTTCCCTAGCCATTTTAATCTTATTCATATAAAAAAAAAACCCACATCAAAACAAAAAACCTCCAACACACACTTGGAAAGTAAAAAGATCTTCCTGATCTAAATCTTTCAAAATGTTATTTTTCTGTAGGTACTGAGCCCCCTGCCTTTAAACAGTCCTGTAACAGCCACAACCTTATGGAGCATTCATTCATCAAGCACCCAGACAGCACAGAACACACAGCCTCATGAGCAAAACCCAGGAAAGGACAAAGGGAAGGTTAAATGTTTTACAAGTGCATGTTGTTCAGCAAAACGAATTACAGGCAGAACACAATAATGAACTCTATAATGAATCAGGAAGGTCAATAGCAGGGAAGTACAAACCATACATATTATCCATAACTAAATGAGGATGATAACCACCTCACTTGCCATACACAAGTTCCTTAGTTTCTGAAGTGCTGTACTGATTTCTAACACAACATAGAACAGGCAGGGCACATCCATTCTACTTCAGATGATGGCAGAAAGGCTCTGGCATTTTAATTCTTAGAGATACCAAAACTCCACTGGACAAGGCAACTTGATCTGCTTGGCCCTGCTCCAAACAGAACATTGCACCAGATGACCTCCAGATGTCCCTTCCAGTTCTAACCACTATATGGTTCTGTAAACATTACATTAAATCATAAAAGCATAATCATCAATGCATTAAGCTTCTGAGTAACATCAGAAAATTCCAAACTCAAGTTTTCCGATTCCACAGAAAATCAAATAAGGAACTTACAGGAAACAACTACTCGCAGTGCTATTTTGAAGCATCAGCACTCTCTTTCATACACATATATACCTAGAAGTCTGTACAATCATTATATTTACTTCAAGCCTAAAATATACTACAAATTGTCACAGTTTCAATGGAGATAAAAATACTTTTCAGCCTTGTTTCATTTTTTCAATAAAGACTGTAGATTTAAACAGTGTCATTTCACTGAAGTCTACTCTTTCTTGTCACTGACCTCAGTATTTTCACTTGTATGCTTTCTAGAAAAGTTTTTGGAGAACACATTTGAAAGACAACTATCTAAAAGCTAAGCATGCCCTTCTGCTTCTACCTTACAATTCTCTTTACTTTATAAACCTGTTTTTGCAGGTTTATCAAAGTATTTTTCCTCCCAGAAATATCCTATCCTTTTCTGTAATCCTGGGGATCCTTATTTAAGTCCAATTCCCATCTCTCTCCCTATCAGTCAATTCAAATCCTGTCTCCTGCACAAGCAGTCTCATTGATGCATCCTGCAATGTTTAATTCAATGCATTTCTCCTCTCTGATAGTTTTACCCAGTCCTTTACACTTGTGCAAATAAAATCACTTTCTTTGGTCTATTTACCCACTTATCCCTGCCACTCCTACTCAAACCTGTACTCCTCCAGCCTCACCTCATACTCTTCTCCTTGATTCCTAATCTCAGGGTCATTGCCTGAGGCTCATTACGTGGTCTTCTTGTCCCCTCATCTCTCATTAGATCTCCACTTTCTACTTGTGATCACACTGGGTCTAATCTCTGGTGCTCCCAAGATATTTTTAAGTTACATGTAATGGATACATTGCAAAACCAAATGAGCCTTATTTTAAATGGAACTCATTTTAAATGAGAATAGTTTCAGAAATCTAGTAGCTACTTTGCAGTAATGAAGTATTTGAATATTTTTAAAGAAAGAAAAAGATAAAAAAATACAGCAAGCAGTCCCCAGATATCACAGAAAACAACTACTACTGAACAAACAACAAACTTTCTATTATGTCTCTGCTAAGCAATCCTGCAAAATCTAAGAAACAAAAATCCCACGATGTCCCAAGTAAGTATTCCAATACTTTTCTCACCACATACTGACAGCTTGAAATTTGTCACTGTCTTTGTTAAAACAATAACTACTAGTAAAATCTGCAGTGTACACCAGCCTCATCTGTATAGCAGCACTGAAACTCAGATTTCATGTTTTGCTCTTTCAGGATTTTTTTTTTTTAACAAGGATCCTGAAACACAGCCTTACAAACATTCCTCAGATACAGTAAGGTATTTAATATAAACCAAATTCAGCTGAAAAGTTCCTGACCCTCATATTTTCATACATGTCTTCATCTCCCTTCAGATGCAGTGGAAATAAACAGAACAAACTTTGTTAGGCAGTTTTAAATTTGGACAGTAGGAACTGAAAATGGTTTGGCTTTATGTTTCAAGTGCTAAAGTAAACAAAAACAGGGATAACGGCCTTTTACACCTGAAAGCATAGTTAAATTGCCCACAGACTGCAAGATGATAATAGATTATTTTCATACTTTATTCCCTTTCACAAAAGGAACATCTGTTCTTGTAAAGGTGTAAAACACCTTTATAATATAGGTGTATTATATAATATATATATTATATTACAGGGTAAAATAAGTGTATAAAATGGTATATAAAATAGCATCATATTGGTATTAAATCACATGAATTTGCCAGGGGTCCCATTTTAAGTTTCTGGCACAAACTTCTGCAACAAGCATTTGCTGGTTTTCAGAGACTCATTACCATGCACCATGTTTTTCACTTGTCCTGGCTAAATTTCTTACATAGAGCAGCTTTATAAACAGATAGAATAGAGAAACAAGTTTGTCTGTTGAAAAGATACTCTTCAATTGCCAAAACTCCCAGCTGTGTGCTGGGACATCAAAGAGAACTCCCAAAGAGCAGTTCACTGGGTCAGTGAAAGGAACAGTAATGATGACTTGACAGAAATGTAATCCATGAAATGAACAAAAAACCTAAATATTACTATAAAAAGCCTTCACTCACCTGCACCAGAGCCTCCTTCATAGCAGTCCAGTTTGAGACCCTCCATGCACATTCCAGAACTAAGTAAGGATTTATATGACCTTTTGACTGGCCATATTCTGTCAAAGGTTCCCACTGGTTCAATTCTTTTGAGCAACTAAGAAAAAACAAAAACATTGTCAACTTGGTCAACAAAATAATTTCAGTAAAGGTGACTTTTGATGTTGTGTATTGGAATGTTATCTGCATATTTGTCTATGAACAGCTTTGCAAGTACTGCAAAAGATTTAGTTTTATTACCAATTATAATACAGAAACTTGTGAAGAGGGAAGAGCTGCATTTTGTGTCTCCCAGAATAAACATTTTAAAGAGGAAAAACATATTTTTGCTCTAGTCTATTTCCACTGATAGCATATAAATTTTTACCAGCACTTCAGGCATATTACTTCAGAGGCTCTGCTAAAGGGAGTAAAGGAATAGTGGGTTTTGTCCCTTTTGTTTCCCTTCTGTTTGAGCTAAGTTTATTCTCTTAACTAATGCTTTAAACCAGCAGGGTATTTTACATCTATTGCAGGTGAAAATACTTGTTGTATATCAAGTATATATTTAAATCTTACCGAATCCAATGGTCTTTCCCACAGCTGATACTCAGGGAAGATAGAAGGGAAGCATTGTTCCGTTCGATGCTCTTTTTTAGCCTTTTCCATTGCTTTTTCATAAGTTTCTTGTGCTAAATAAAATTTCAAATCATTTTTTTTCCATCTGCTGTATGCACATTAAACTCAGCATCTTTTATTTTTTTACATGTGGTAAGAAAACATCTACAAATTCTAAATTAAAAAAAAAAAAAAAGTTGAAGTGTGTTAACTCATTCCTTAATATGGTGATTATTTGGTAGCTTTACAAATGTAATGAAAAACTGATGGATGTGTTTGAGTATTACATCATTTAAACTACTACTTTGGCCAGAAGGGATGCTGTGGCACTTGCAGTTTTAGAAGCCTCAAGTTCTTTATTAATTAGAATATTTTCTTGCTGAACATAATATTTCCCTCCAATGACAGTAGAAACTATTCAAATTGTTCCAAACATCAAGAATGTACCTGTTCAAAAAAGCCATGTTGTTCATAGGCAATAGCAGTTGCTGTCTCTGGGAATTTACAGCGTTTCTGCCATAGTCCAGCCCACATATCCTCCTCTTGTAACAATGAATAGAGCTCAGCAAGGGAATCCAGTATCTCCTAGAATGTTAAGCAACACATATTTCTCCACAGTCAAACTGTCCTTACAAAATATGATAGATAGCAAACCATATGTTTTACATCAAACAAATGGAGGACATGGAACAGAGAAATGTTTATGTAAGCTCCTTTTAAAAGCTCTAGAAGGCAGCATTAGCAACAACCAAGAGCAGAAAACAGTAAATGACAGAAAAAAGAAACAAAAAAAACCTATGGCTTGTACACTGATTCTTGCTTGCCTTCCCTAATATATGTGATCAAAACCACCAAAAAACAAAAACTGTTTAAACAAGCAACAACTTGCTTTTAACTGTAGGAAGAATCTGTAATATTTGGCTTCCTAAGGTGATAGCAAACATGACAAGGCAGATCAAAAATACTGACAGACTACTGAACACCCAGCACTTGTTTACAGGGCACTCTGATTTGTTATAGCTAAGGTCATAATACCAAGAGACTTAATTAGGAAAACCATAGTCCCTTTCAGGGAGACAGAGACAACTTCTACTTCAGGATTTAAAATGAGGGTCAGAAATGGTTTCATGTAATAGAACACTACCTGTTGAGGAGGAGTAAATGCTTTCCTGCTCATAAAATTCTGTTGATCTGTTTAGGTTTAATTTGTAGACTCAGTCCTTTTTCAAAAGCTTGATGTTCCAAGCATCAGGCGTAGAACGAAACCAGAGATTGTGAGTTTTACCCAAGTATTTCAGGACACAAGGTCTGATGGGAATGGGGGACACACTGTGACATTGCCTTCCACAAAGCAATTCAGTGCAACTTGGCTGGCAGTCTCGCTGTACTTGATGACTTACCACTGCACAAGAAGGGGCTTATTCACCTGCTAAAGCCTAGAAAATAAAAAGAAACCATAAAAATAGTTATCTGTTCAATCAGATTCTTCAATTAGAGAATTTAGATTTAAAAATCCTGTTAATACAGGGAACAATTACTTGACCCAGTGTATTTCTCTCTGTTAAACTGAAGGGCCCTCTTTCTTTCAAAAGATGCATTCATAGAGGTGTATAGCATTCACCAATCACAAAGAATGGAAGCTTCTCAAAGCAAGTGAACCAGTCACTTATGAACAAATACATTTTTCTGAAACAGCAGTCATTTACAAAGTGGAATTTGTAAGTGAGGAGAAAAAGATTCTCACGTGTTGCTGTCTGTCAGACAAGATTTTCCAAAGTCGTGAAAAAAGCTGTATCCAAGTCTTCTCTGCTAATGGTGTAGAAATATGACATAACTGAACAAAGGCACTCAGCAATGCTCCAGTCTAAAACAAAAAAAGAATATGTATATAAATGAGAAAAATACAATTAATACTGTGGAAAAACAGCTCACAGTTATACAGTTGTTTAAAGTGTAATGCAAATGCCTTTCCCAACCAACATAAAGATGTTTCATTTAATAATACAGATAACTGTAATAAGAATTTAATCCTACTTTCATGTTGATTGAGACTCTGATTACTGTAACTGAGGTTTTTTTATTGAAGAAAAAAAAAAGGGGAAATGGAAACAAGTTGATAATTAATTGGATAGAGTTGTAACTACTGCTAGAATTGTTTCAACATAGGTTTCAGCTAAAATTATCTTAATAGAAATTATTTAAATACAAGATGGCAATACACTTTTCTGATCCTACACACATGGTCTTTGCCATCATTGTTTTCTTATCTAAATGGTTAAAATACACTTACAGATGAAGCAGGATGAAATCTAATTTTTTAGTAAAGGGACAAAGTAACAACCAGCAATAAAGTGAAGGCTTAAGAATTTTTTACCCTATGCAAATAAGAAATTACCTTCAAATAAGAGATGTCTTAAGATAAAAATCATTATCTAAAAAAAAAAAATAACAAGGACCAACAAACTGTACCAACCTTTACTTCTCGAAGAGAGTCAAGAAATTTGTCATGCCTGTTGGTCAACATGTGCAGCTGATTGCCAATGTCCTTCTCAGAAAGTTCCTTAGTTTTAGGTGTACTGGTCTGATCTCCCGGAGCCAATTCAATGTCTATTTCAACATCCTATACAGAAGCATGCAGATATTTTCTAAGTACTTTTTGGTTTTATCCAAGCAACAACAAAATAACCTTCTAATCAACTTATTTCAGGTCTCACTGCTTATTTTTGCTAGTTCTTCAGGTTCAGACACAGAATTGCTACAGGCTAAATGAATGACTGCAAGCCCTGAGAAACCCATGCACTATTAAACTACAATGTCTTAGACCCAGGACACACTGAACAATCCTTGCACATCATCTTCAAGATATTCTCCAAACTCATTTGATGAGAAACTAGGAGGAAGTATACACCATCAAAAAGAACACAGTATTTTCTGTTACCTCTTCTTTGGATTCACTGTTTTCCCTTTCACGAGGCTCTTGTTTGACGTGGGTCACCATGGCAAATGCTGCTCTGTCATGACTGTCAGCAAGGTTGATAACATTGGTGATAGAGGGAAGCATAGCACCCTGACAGCTTGTCCCAATTGTAGTATTTCTCTCACACACTGCCAACAGGAGCTAAGACATTAAAAACCAAGAAGAGTTTTCAAATATAGGTTTTACAGCAGTATTTCAGGGAAAATATCACTATGTTTTAATATTTAATATTTATTTCTTTATTTAGTATTTAATTTTGATTAATAAGATAAAAGTTTCAATAACATGATTAAGGCCAGTTTATCACTTTTATTCATAAACACAGTAATACATTTTCATGTTCATCTTATCACATTTTGCCACCATTTTGAAGTTCATGACTGTATATAGTATTTCAAACCTCTCCTGCAAAACACTGAATAAAAAGGGATCTTACATGCCTAAATCCTGTATTTTGTACTTTTTAACAAATAGATTTAGTTCCCCCAATCAACTAATATATGCAGAGATTCCCCATTACAATAAAAGCCTAAAAGAGGTTTGGTCCCCTCTTATTTTAAATAAACCAGCCAAAAATTTCAATTTCATTTCCATGCTACCCCAACCCAACAGTTGTCATACCAGGAAGCAAACACTTTCCAGCCTTGAAATATCTACAATATCAACACCTGTATTTTTATAATCACCATTGTTTACAAGAGATGGATTGTCTTAAGCTGGTCATTAAGCTTTTCACAGAGAAAAGATATTTTAAAGGTTGATTTTAAAGCTCCTTTCCAGGAAGCAGCTTTGTGATTTTGACACTGTACACATTTTAAAGCACCACTGGAAGTATCTGAGGCAGCAGACTTTGTATTTTTAGCTTTGATACCAACAGTACATACTAAAAGACACAGACTGCACAATGCTTTTACAGCCAGCCAAGAAAAATGAGGAATGAAACATTCCTTAAATTGTGTTAGTCCCCTACCTCGATGCACTGCTTTATCCAAAAGTGATTTCCCATTGCTTCCCAGTTTTGAGAACAGGTCACATAGAGCAGGCGCTCATAAACTCGACGTTTCATGGAATTGTCAAACACCTCAAAAAACTTGGCTCGTATGAGTGGCTGAGCACAACGCAAACCCGACAGAAATGCTGGCTCAAGTTTAGCAGTAAGTTCACTACCAGAAAGATTCTCATCCCTAAAATGAATAAAGATGAAGGACAGAGACATCAAAATGAAACTCTTCCTACATTTTGTGTATAAAATATGGAAAATCAAGAGAGGTGACTTCTGCAGAAGCCCCCATGGTGTGGCACACATTCGGGTGCAGCAGTTGAAAAAAAAACAGCAAAGAAAATACTGCTGCTTCTGAGAAAACCACCCCAGAACTATCCCAAAAACTCTTTCAGGATAAAACTATATCATAATTGTGAAACGATATTGGCCATATTTGCATCTTGTTTGAAATGCCAAATGATATTAAGTGAGAAAAAATTCTGACTACCAACCAGGTCCACAACAGGGCTTTGCACAGGTAACCAGAAAAGAGAACAGCAGCAAACAGCAACTCAAAAGATTGTGAATCGTCAGCACAAAATTAAATACCTGGCATTTTTTGATTCAGTAACTATTGCAATTATTTCATGTTACAAAACCTGCCAGTTTAGCTAGCAAAGAAAACTCTCCAGGAAGTATAATTTATAATAAATTTCCAAGAGGAAAAAAAAAATAAATCTTTATATAGAGGTGAAAAGAGACAGATTTCAGCTGTCACCACAGTGTTTAGAATACAACCATCTACAAGGATCCCCTGGTGCCCTGAGGAAGGAAGAGGCTGGGGTGCAGCCAAAAGAAAATCCTTTCTAAGGAACTTTTATTTACCAATTGTTTTTCGTAATTATGAATTGTAGGATCAGTGAAATTAATTGATTTTGCAATTTAGAAAAGAAATATTAAAATATATTACTTAATTCAGACTTTAAAAAATCAATGGCATGTTATAAAGGTCATATATGGTACAAATAATGAACCAATAAGCTGCAATAAATGATAATTGCTATAATTACCTATAGACATAGTTAACAAGGTCTAAGAACTGAGCATTTAATTCAAGGTCTTCTGGAAAACGCTTTTCAATGTAAGTCATCATTTTCACTAGTAAAATGGACTTTTCCCGGAGAGTAGGTGTCTGTGTTAAAAGAAGACATGATTAATTTTGTCAATTCATCTTAAAGCATGCAGAGAACAGGCACATTCAAAGTGCAGCTCAGCCATCCTTTATATCACTCTTTCACTTCTAAAGTGCTGAAAAATAGCTTGGTAGAAGGTCACGGTTCTTAAAAAGAAAGTAATTCAAGTGCTTATCCTTCTAATACATGCTAGAAAATTTTCAAGCCATGACTAAAAGCTTGCTTAAGTAATTCAATGATTACAAAAATCAAAAGCATCTTTCAAAAATGTAGGTCCCTTTATACAGCACTTGAGTGTTAAACACTCAACTCGAGCAGAAAATAAGGCAAATTGAAGAGGGCACAAAATGTTACAGGAATAACACAATTTAAATCAGCATTAATCTTCCTCCTAAAGACTCTCCCTACCCAAGATAATGTGAAAGATATTTCAAAATCTTAACTTCAAAACAAGTTCTCTGCAATACAGGTTTTGAGATCAAACACCTAATATCAGACTACAAAACGTTTAGCATTTTTAACTCCAGTTACTTTCACAGATCCTTACAAACCTCGATGTCAAAACCTGATGAGTTATAACAGTACCTTATAGTGACTTAGAATTTAAGAGCAATAATGATTTTGTCTTCTCAATTTACCTGATTAGCTGCCATTGGGGAATTGTTTTTCACCCACTCTTCCACTATTTTTACCACTGCACGAAGAATTTTGGAATCAGTAGATTTTTCAATGAGAGATGTCAGAATAGCCTGTATAAAATTTTTTCTCATTTCCATGCTCATCACAGCCAGGCGAGTTTTCACAAGATCCAGGCTTAGCATTACCAGTTCACTTGTACCTGCTACAGATGCAAAAAAGGGATCAGAATTGTGTTTTCATTCATAAAAAACCTAGCAAAGAAATTTTCACCATATGCTACTGTCATTTTTCAAATAGCAACAAGAATATCTGTTAGCTGGAAATATATCCCTAGAAATAATGTTTCCAAAATTACTAAAAAGCAAAAAAACAAACAAACAAAAAAATTAAAACCAAACAACAAAATCCATTCAAAATCCTGAAGGCAAATCTGTGTGGCTTCATTTCAGTCAATCTTTGGTAAAAGATACCACAAAGCCCCAGCAATTAAAAACTGCAATTAAACTTGTGAAAGGAGTATTATATGATGCAGCACACCTATTCAATTCTGTTCATTTCCTGACTTGCTTATCTGTCAAGTTTAATAATTTTCCTGTTGTTTCTCAGTGTTAATAAAGTCTATAATTTTCTTATAATTTACCTAATTAAATATGGGCTAGGATTCTAACAGCAGCAAATACTTTCAAAGTATTTTCTTCAGTAGCTTGTCCATTAATAAATTACAGTGCTTTTGACCAGCACTGAATTTTCTTCTACAAGAACATTTGATTTTTTTTCTTTCAATGATTCATGACCTAATTCACTTGATGACAGAGTTGTACAGACTTAAAAAGATGCAATTTTAAGATAAAACCAAAAGCATCAGCTACAAGAAGTCGATTTCAGTTTTTCCAATACAGTGACATAAGAAGGAGTTAAAAAAAAAAAAACAAAAACCCACAATCAAAAAATCATGAATAATTTCTAGATATGCTGTAGATCAACAAATATTCACTAACTATTCACTGAAATTCTTGGGCTGATGTTGAAATACACATATTAAACAGGTCACAGGAACTCAAAGCACATTATTGTACTTCAATACATCAATAATACTGTTCACTAATGCTGAAGTATTTTTCTCTACAAAATAATATAAGTCCCTTTTAGGATGAAGATATTTTAATACTTTATAGCACTTCTAATCATCTACATCCTTAGACTATATAATGTAATACCTGTATTTGCTTCTGCTGTTCCTGCTGTAGCCTGTGGGTTTAGGTGCTCCCTGACCATCTTCTGCAGAGATCGCATGAAAACTGAAATCAATCTGTCAATATAGCTGGGATTGTTACTGCAGGCAGACTTCAGAATCATCAAAGTACCTACAGGAAAAAACAAAACTTAAGGAAGTAGAACTTCCAGTGTGCATGACCTGAGTAAGACACTGGTTTTCAACTTGGATATTCCATGTGAAAACACAGGGAGGTGTTCTAGCAGTATTTTTTCCTCCCATTAAAGAAGCACAGGACTACCCAAGTTGCAAATACTTGAAATCTGGATAGATTTGAAGAGAAATTTCAGTCTCAACTTTAGTCTACCATTAAAAAAGTTATTTTTGCACTAGTCAAAATATTTGAAAGTTCTATATCAAAGTGTGATGGAGGGCAAGGGGGAGAGAAGGGAAATGAAAGCAGACATTTCTCTACATCCTTAAATTATTTTTTTTTTTAAATGTAACTAACCAGGCAAAATTACTCTGCTCCTCATGTTGCACATTTCTTTTAGCAGCAAAACATAGGAAAACTTACATGAATAGGCCTATGTTTAGTAATTTACAATAACTTTTTTAACAAAAATTGCACAATCTTGGTTTTCTATTCTGGAAACTTTTTATAAAATTTCGTAAAGTTTGCATACATTCAAACCCATGAGGTTAGCAACATCTATGCTTTAAAATATTTAACTCTTTTAAAAAAGACATCCATCCTCTCAAAGTACACCCTCTAAATAACCTATAGGTATCCCTTTCCTTACTACAACTTCCGTCATTCAAGAAAAATCTACAATAATATTTATTAAAATGTGCTTTGTTCATTGAATTGCTGCTTGGAAAGTCTTTCATGCTCAGCTGTGCACAAATTTGGCACACAAAGTTCCACATCTTAAACACAGAATTAGTAAGACATGCACTGCCTGGTGGTTAGAGTGCAGAGCTGCTCTTAGGCTCTGGACAAAATGTAAGAAACATCTTTCTTGGTTAGTTTGTTGTAAAGCACATCCTGACATCTGACAAATAGGCAATTCCCAAAGCAAAATTACAGCTATCCACACAGATCACAGAGTAGAATAGTGAAAGACATTTGCCATTTAAATCAGCAAGTTTTCCAAAATTGTGCAATTTCAGGTCTGTATTACCCACACAACCAGTTCTGGCCCAAACCATATTACTCCGATATATCTTTGTCACTCCATTATGTAGCTGAACTCTCCACCAGTTAAGTGAGTACAAATAACAAGAAAGGTTGCACATTTCACCTCTTCAGAGTGGCATATGTTAAAAATTCATATTTTCTCACTTGAGGAAAAAAACAGCATTTTTGTAATTTCTTACCTAGTGAGAATTCTAGAGCAATAAAAAAATAAATCTTCCTACACTATTTAAATCAGCTGATAAATGAGGCTTTAAAAACAACAGAAAAAGAAAGTATAAGGCAATGTAAGAATGTTTACACAGTTCCTTGAAACATTCTACTGTATCTCAGAGAAGCAGGATTTTGGCTTTTTCATGTACTTCATATTTTGGTTAACCTGAATGTTCCCCGTGTCCTTTGAATAGGAGAAGGTTTATATCCAGCACAGCTGCAGCTCCCCACTTCCAATTATTGCTCCCAAGTCAGCTACCAGGAGAAGACAGAATGCAATGAACCCCCAGACCCTTTTTTCACAGACATCCCAAGCTTTTTGCTCAGGTCAGCTCCCAATGCTTCCCACAGCCTCCTCTGCACTATATCAGATTTCAGTTTCCTTATGGAAAATAAAAGCTGGTGCCAAAGATCATACTCAGTGTCGGGCACTCTATACACATCTACCAGTGATGGAGGAAACTTACCAAAGAGCTGAGAAGGATTAGCATTAGTGGCTTTTTCATAATTAGTAAGTCCTTCATAAATAACCTTTCCAACTGCAGCATAAAGGCACTCCAGCTCTTCATACTTTGAAGCTACACTTGAGGTACCTACAGAATTTACAGGATTGTGTTTACTTTTGTTAACATTAGCTACAGAACAGACAAGGAACAGTTACACTATGAACACTATAATTACACTATGAATCTTGCTTCTAAACCAAGGCAGCACTAACAGATCCTTCATTTATAGAAAACTGTTATACACCAGTGTGTCTTTTATAATAGGGCACACTTCTAAATAACTCACTTTGATGAGACATCTTAGATTACTGGTTCCTTTTTAAGAAAAGATTATCTAAGTTAGTTTATATTAAGACACACCATATTGTCTTTCTTTTTACACTCTAGCTTTCTTCCTTGGTTTAGCAAAACAGGAAAGCTTAGCGACTAATAAATTGCATTTCTCAAGCTGAAAAACTGTAATTGCAAAAATACATTCAATTTATAGCATGCATTTCTTCAACCAAAGTTACGACAGCCACAGGTTATTAAGTTTTTATGTCAATGGATAATGATGTATTCCACATGATTACTTATTTCAGCTTTTCTTTCTTGACACAGGGGTTGAAAGTGCAAGCTCAAATGGACCATTAAATGCAGGAATCATAAAACAGAATATTAGCCCATTCTAAAGAGATTCTTCACCCCACCCTTAATCACTAACTTACACAGCAACGAAGGATAAAAGGAAGAAGAAAGAAACAACATACTTGGTTCTGTAGGGAAAATCCCCATCAAGCGAGAAAGCAAACTGTGGACTGCTCTCAAAACTTTGGTGTTTCCACAAGTCATACAAGCTGCTACACCTCGTTGCAGGGGTTTGAAGCTACTAAGGATAGCAGGGGGCTGCAGTACAGTTAAGAGGAAACTTAAGACCTCTAAGCCAGTGCAGATGTTGGCAAAGTTGGCCTGATTGGGTTGTTCCTAAAGAGAACACAGACAAAAAGGCAGTGAGCAGGGGAAAGCACACAAGTATTACACAGTTCAGTAAGTCTGGATCAAATCTGTGGGAAACAGATAATAAGGTTCATTATTCTACATGAGTGAAGTTTCAAGTCAATCTTTTGTATAATTCATGAAATATAAAACTGTAAGATACAGGGCTCTATAAAATCTTTTAGCATAAAAATGTTACTTGTGCATTTACAGTATTTGTTCCTTCTAATGTTTTGTAGTCCTTTGAAAGTTGCCTGCAACCTTGCTGGTGAGGAATGCTTTCAGAGGACAGTGTTTTATCTTTTTGTCAACTTTTTTTTTAGAGGCAGTGAAGAGCCAAAAAAGCATATTCTATGGTAAGTTATAGTTTAAAAATAGAAAAGGGGACATTTTGAGCTCAAGAAAAAAAACAGACCTATAAATTATCAATTCGCTGGTAAATTAGTTTTCTGCAGAAGCTTTATTCTTTTTTCTGAATCTCCTGAGTAACTGACACCATATACCACAAAACTATGATCAAAATCCCTCTTTTAGAAAGCTTCTATCCCTGTGTTAAGTAAACAGCAATCATGTCCACCTTCCCCAAGCCAGAGGGATGGTATGGTGCATGTTTGTCTTGAGGCAGGGAAATGGCAATTTAATGGCAATTTTTACTCAGGTTGCACACTTCTCAAGAAAAGATGAGTAAAGCAACAAATATGAGCTCCCTGGAGCACTATTAACCCTTGTAAACCCAAAACAAACACAGCCACATAAAAAACTCTTCCAGCAGGAGAAAAGGAAGAAAGTAAATACTTGCCCTTTCAAGGACTATCTAGCTCCATAAAGACAACAGTGTTATGAAAGTATAGCACATGCAGATCAGCATTTGGAAAATAATGAGCCACAGCAAATTTTCATGTTTATCTTCAAAATGCTTAAGTTTCCAAAACATACATAACTCCTTTATTCAAGGAAACAAAAATGACATTAAGAGAACTCCTAAAAAATTAACACAGTAAGAGTTGCTAGTCTATTGATTGATATGATACAAATAAAATACACATAGAAAAACTTTTTATATGGCAAAAAATATACAAATAGAATACAAATTATAAACAAAACACGTTGTATCATCAAATAAAAAAGAAGTTAGCCTTTCAGGGAATTTTATATTACCATGAGGTAGCCAGAAAACTAAGAACCAATAAAACTCTATCTCAATATGTAAATCTCCCTACTAATAAAAAAAAATATTACCACTGGAGCAATTCATATACTTCACAATCTATGCATTTGACTACAAAGAAGATAAGATTAAGACTGTAAAATCAGTCTCCAGATCTCAAGATACCATCAGTATTCAATCAACTTATGTGCTAGTAAAACCTAAAGATGTACAGGACTGGAAGGTTACCTACCACAGTCATCAGCAGCTTATCAAACCACTGCAACTTCAGTTCTGATTTTGGCCACATGTCTGGTCGTAAAGCTGTTTTCAGAAGGTTGACACAGCGTCGAGACAGCAGCTCCCCAGGAGAACCAGCAGTGTTTGAGTTGTCATTTACCTAGCAATGAATCAGAATTAACACAATGACATCCTTTAGTAACCAACTCATTAATTCATTAACACATTCAAAGCAAGCTTATAATTCCTTATTTCTGAAATGGATGAGCCTAAGTAGTTTTATTGGTATAGCTAGGGAGCATTTAACAGCATAAAAACCTGACAACTAAAAAGTAAATATGCGAAGTGGTGCCTACACTGCTAGCTAATTACCCCAAATCACCCATCAAATGTATCTTAAAAAAAGCTTAATCTACAACTCTGAACATTAATCTTTTCAGTTCCAAGGTGTCCACAGACATACACAGCTCTTCATTCATTTCACCTTTATACTTCAAGAGCATGTCTGTTCTGTGCAATAGACCGTGGTGTATAAAATTACATATTACTTGCCAGCAATCTGCTGCAGAAATAGAAGCCATAAAATTAGTCAGCTTTGGGCTACACTCAGCTAGTTTTCCTCACTCTAGAAAAGCTAATTTGCAAGAAGACTTACTTAAAATCTTTAGTAAAATGGAGTCTTTCAGTTTCAAAATCTGGATTGCATCTGTTTACAAATTTTTACTTCAAACACTCCTTGTATCAAACTATAAATGTACAACACCAATAATATGAAACTAAAACACCTCTCATGACTAATAACCATCATTTGTGAAATGAAAAACATGCAGAAACTGGTTAGCAAATTCAATTTTCTTTCCTCTTTAAATGAAAAAAATTTGCTTTTTATGAAATTTCACAATAAAGGTTCTATCATTTTAGCAAAAGAGAGTATCCATACACTAGAATAATACAAGCATAAAATGACTCTTATGAAAAGAGGGGTATATGCTTTTGGCTTCTAGCCAAAAGGAGGGTGTTTGGCTACTCATGCTGCTTTGGTATTTGCATATCAGAATAAACAGACTACCTGGCAAGCAATTCTAATCAAGAAATTCACAACTGTATCTGTATGCTGCTTGTCAATCGGCTTGGCAAGAAGTGCATCAGCTCCTGGCAAGGACTGGCTACGTCCAAATACCTGCATATATACAAAACACACACAAAAAAAAAAAAGCAACATGGAAGGAGGATTACAACAAGCAGAACAGATTTAAAATATTTTTTTTAAAAAAATAACTTTCAATTCAGGGAGTTTCACAAGTACTCTTGTGAAACTTTCACTAAACTGTCAGTCACTGGAGTTTATAATTCCAGAATCTCTGAACAAAACCTGATTTTTTTCTTACAGCACTTATGGCTCCTGTAGCTGTCCTGAACCGTTTTACTTCTTGACCAGAATCAACAGACAATCCTCTTTTAACAGCAGATGAGGCAGAACTTGCTCCTTCTCCACTTGCACTTGAATCCATATCTGAATCTGGCTGAAATAGCAATGTGCACGTTAAAAAAGCATTTAAGTGTATAACAGTTCAAGCTTTACCAGTTTATTTAGACTTCCTACCTGCTGGTCTTTAATTCTTTGCAATTCCCATTTAATAACTACTTCAGCAAGATCCACAGCTAATTTTCTTTGCTCTATCGTAACACTTGGAGTGAAGCCCAGTCTCTGCATGGCACTAACCATATGCTGAACCAAGTGATGTCTCACTGGATAATAAACCTGAAAAGATGATTTCACAGCCATGTTAGCCATTACCCAACAAAATCCTACACAAAAACTACAGAGTTGAAATAAAGTAAAGTAATTAAATAGTCTTTAATTCCAAAGCTTGGTAAATCCATACCATATTCAAATTTTGAAATCTGGAAAGGGAACCAATGCTTTGAAAATAAAATGTTGGTAGTGATTAATTCCACAAAATTAAGAGGTACTTTTCAAGATAAATGATTTTTCTCAAAGACAAATCATTCTAATTTTTTGCCAACCCTTTTTGAGATCTACAATGAACATTTGAACAAACTCCAATTTTTTTTTTCAAAAAGGAATGAGGCCTGAAAAGTGTTTCAAATGCATATTAGGTATCTACCATTTTGCATCATATTTTAACATTTGTCTTCAAAAATGCTCCTATCCTGACATACTACAGAGTTCTCCATACTACAGAGTTCTCCATTTGATTCAATATTGCGCAACATACATTAGCTGGAGATAAAAGTAGCATAATTAACCCCACAGAATATACATAGTCAAATAAACAAGGATTTCTGGAGGATGGAAAGGATGGAAAAGAATATATATTTCTGCTCTTTTTTCAAACAACTCTTGAAGAGTCCTCACAGCTCTATTAAAGAGTACTAATTGCATATGAAATAAATTAAACTCACAGATCTTCACCTAACATTTTTGATTCTAAATTCAACCATTCTAAAGCTCAGCAAGTTGTTTCCTATTTAATTTTAATAGTTGTCTTCAGTTTTAAATCAAACAGCTGATGTCCTTTGAAGCCAAATTATATACATCAAATTATTATTTTCTAATCAAACTGCAGTTGACCTCCTTGATATCTTGGATACAGTGACAACGAGAAAAACTGCTACAAGTACCTTGAAATGTTGTACTATCAAGTGCAAAATATGTACTAGCTGGGGAACTGTATGACCCTCTTCCACAATGATTTTCCGTGTCCAGTGAGTCAGCATCTGGTGTCCATCCTCCATCCGAGCAGGCACAGCTGGAGTCAGGATTGCCATGGCCTGCCTGACAATAGCTCGGGCCTCCATTGCATGAGCTTTCAGAAGACTGTGAAAAACCTAAACAGCAAAGTTTCTGATCAACATTAATACTATATATATTTACAAATATATACAGAGAAACTGAAGCATATATTCTCAGCAACATGAGTTTTTTCCTAAAGGCCAATACTTTGGTAAGTGTATGATGGAACTTTATCATCAGAAATATATAGTATACACTTCTGTCTTCTTTATGTTTCTTTTTTCTTTCTCCCTCTCCACTGTCCAATTTGAAATTTTCCTTTGGTCCCCACACTCTTACTCAAATTAAATGGCTGTCTCTTAAATGAAGATATATTACCAGGTCTGTTAATTCTACCAGAACAACTTTTCCTTGTCCCATTTACCCTCTCTGTTTTCACTTATCTTCAAACTTACTTCTACACTCTCCTATCCCCAAATAAATTTGTTATTTATATTTGGCTTGCTGCTTCTTTATCTGCTCATTGCACATCAATTTAACTCTTATTTGTATACAAAGTACCCAAAACCACTTCTGTTTAAAATTAAAATGCAAAGAAAGCACACTAGAGAACTTCTATCAACACACCCTAGATGTATGAATTCATGCCCATAGTCAGTACCTGCAGAACAATCTTCTTATGTATGGCAAATTTGGCAATGATGTGTGCCAAGAGCAAATGCCCACTGTATTTGCATGCTGGGTCTACACAAGCTTTGGACAAGAGGCAAGGCCAAGCAAAGGTCATCAGGCGCCGCAGTTTGCTGTTCCGGTTTTTGTTATTGTCATGAATGTGATGTGGAGCGTGCTCAACCAGGAGTGTGGCAAACTGCAAGAGATAGATCCTGAGAGAATCCAGCATATCAGCCTGTTTTTCTGGATCAAGCACCTAGTTCCAGGAATAATAAAAGTGGAAAAAAGGAAGGTGAGAAAACACACAACAAAATAACCTTATTACCTATAAAATTCCTCTTTTTTTGCTCTGTCAGTGGTTTTTAAGAGGACTAACAACTATAACCGTATTTCTCATTCTGTTTAATGCCCACAAAACAACCTCCTGAGGTGAGAACTTTTAAATAAGCAAACCCAGTAAATTCCAAGGTGTTAACGTATAAAAAAAAAATAATTAAAAACCCAACCCTCATGTTCACCATGATCTATTTTATAACTGCTAACTGGTTCAATGAAACCAAAGTAAATTACAAAGATACTGGTTTTCAATAACAATAAGCTTTATGATAAAGACTAGAAATGGGCCTGTCAAAGACAGACATCCAAGTGAAGTCAAAGAGCTATTAGAAACTGAAAATTGTCCTACTGGTGAGTGATGATCTCACAACTGTTATACGATTTGACACAACTAATCAGATTCACAAATAGCTTAACTAATTCAAATAAGGATTGAGAAGCAAATGAGAGGAACAACTTTTTGTTTTAATTTTCTAACACCTAACGTAAACAAGGACTGTTACCTTTGTTATAAAAACACTTGTGATGCTTTCTGGATTATCTCCCTCTGGATTTGGGGGTCCCAACAGCTGTTCACCTTCTCCTTTTTCAAAACTGTACAAGAAAGCAGGATTCATAATATGTTGCAGCACCTAAAGAATATAAACAGAAGAAAAATTACACTCATCTGTAAGATTCTGTAAATAGCTGTCAAGTAATTACATATGCAAGCCTCTGTGTTAGACATTCACTTTTTTACAAAAGGAAGATATGAATAAAACTTTAAGAGACAGATACACACAGATTTCTTCCCAAACCTCCCCCGACCATTTTCCCACAGCAAGGTCAAAGATTCTTAGAAAGTGTACATTAAAATAGTCAGCACTGAAAGCAAGATAAATTGCTGTTTCTGTTTATTATTGCTATTTCTCAGGTATGATATTTTCACCTAAATGGCTCTGCCAATTATCAAACTCATTGACATTTAAGTAAGCGAGTTTTGTTGCCCTAGTTCTCAAGAAGAAAATTAAACCTAAATACCAGAATTCTTTGCTATAATTACTTAAGTTACCTTGGCTTTGAGCTCATCTCCAAAGTTTGGGTCATTGAAGTCTACAAACCGGAAAAACAAAGCCCGTTTTTGGGGAATACTGTAGTTTTTGGGGATCTCTTCCTCCATGTATTCCTTTAGGAAGGTCATATTGCAGAGAAATCGACCTGTAAAAGCCCGAAGCAACTGGAAGAGCAACTCTATATCTCCATAATTCCGCCTGTGGAAATACAGAAAACAAAAAGCTTCTCTGAAAAAATACCCGACCAAACTACTACACTGCTAACTTGATGAAGAAACTAATCTTGGTTTTAAATAAGCAGAGTGCCAAGAGCAGCCAGGACCAGTGGCATGGTTTTAGAGCTAGTGACAGTCTTATGAAATATATTAAACTTTCTCTTCAGTAACTGCAAACTCATTTTAGTACCTCAGAATACCTTTACAGTATTTTCAAAATTTAAATGAAATCATGTATGCAACCTATAGAAAATAAATGTTTTTTACATACTTGCAGTAATTCAGCAGGCAATATGCTAATAGCTTAGGTTCTTTCCAATTTGTCGCAGCCATATTCTCCTTACGGTGTCTCTCCTGAAAAGCTTCACTCACCCATACACGTTTCAGCTGATTCACCAAGGAATGTTGATTTGCCAACCAACATTCATCATTCTTAACAATAATACTTATGATCTGTCAAAAGGCAAAACAAGATAAATGCAGAGTCAACATGCAGCAGATCTGTCTGAAGAAACAACATAAAAGCATTTCTTTAAATCAATTAAGGGTTCTAAAATGTTTAGAGAATGTCAGAAACTATTTCAGTTGAATTTTTAAAGGAATTTCTCTTATAAAAAAATAGTTTACGTTGCCATGTTTTTCTCCTGCATCTTACTTGATTAAATAAAAAGTAGAGCTCATTTCAGTCTCTCTTCCCTTCCTAGATTGACTCTGACTACAAAAACTTTACATATTTGCAAGCATTTTTCACCAACCTTTAAAACATACACACACTTGAAAGTCTCTGTATAACTGGCCTGTAACTAAAGAGGTTTTAACTATCTTCTGCAGAGACAAACAAGAATAAATGAATACCTTAATAGCCTGAAACTGAAGATCAAGACGCATTGTGGTAGTGCTTGGAGAACCAGGTCTAACAGCTGCTTGGGTACCAACAGGTAACAGCAGAGTGATGAATCTGTTAGGATTAGCTGCCAGTACATCTCGTAGAGGTTTGGCATCTTTATGTTTCAAGAAACTCTGAGGAAGAAATCATTTTAATAATAATCTTTAAGAGAAAAAAATATCAAAAGGCTATATCATACTTCAGCTTTTATATTACTCACTAAAGTTGTAGAGGTTACATTTAACATATATAAAAATAACCACTACAACTTCAGTAACAATTTTACATAGTCTGGAAAGGATTAAAATCAACATCTCAGGACAAACAAGAGACAGAATAGGTACCCTACAGGCAGAGTATGACCGTGATTAGGGAAAATATTAAAAATTTTTCATTCATCAGATTTGTGAAGATGAGGGGTTTTTCCTACTCTCCTTCCCACACAGCTTACCATAAACATTCTGCTCCATTGTGGATCATTTAAAGTGGCTTCCATCATGAACAGCTCCACAGTCTGCGACGGATGACGTGTCAAAAATTTTATCAGTGGTTCCCTGAATGGACTGCCAGCCTGAAAGATTCAAAAAGCTTAAATTAAAAACACAAAATAAAGAGTATTTCTGCAAATTTACCAAAATAAAGAGTATTTCTACTAATCTACCAATTCTGAGAAAAGCATATTTGACTGGGCATTTAGGCAGCCACAAAATATTCAGAACTTCAATGGTGAGAATTTATTGACAGTTTCAAAACTTCACTTTTAAGAGTCTAAGAGAAATATTAATACCTCCTAAAAGTCTTGAAGAGCATATTTATTTGTTAAATCAAATGTTCCCACAACATATTTAGATTATAATTACTGTATATTAATGTTTAAAAGTACTATAAGCAAAAAATATCAGTTAAAAAAACAGTTGATTTCCACTTTTACCTCAATTAACATTGCTCGTTCTGTTTTCATAACAACTTCCAGGAGGGGTTTAACCAATGTCTGAGGGGCAGCTGGGATCAGATGGAATAAATTTATAATTGCTGAACAAATCTTCATTTCCTACAGGTAAAAAGAAACACAAATTAGTATTGCTAATTAGATACATAAAAACACTATCACATATCCTTTCCTCTCTTTAATAGCAGAGCCAGCAACTAAATGTAAAGGGTTAATGTATATACAGCATCTACTTACCATGATGTATACAGAAAACTGTTCTTGCAGAAGTCTACCCTTTCTCCCTTATAATATCATGGTTTAATTTTAATTTCTTTGTACCTGTAGTGGTGGTTTACATGTATGAGCTAAACACTGAGTAATGATAATGCTGATGGGGGAGTTATGGACTGATCACTGCACTGGCAGAGTGGTTCATGCATCAAAAATCCAGACCTTCCTTTCTAACCAGTTTCATGTATACTCCCCACAACCCTGCATCAGACATGATGAGAAAGACAGGCAGCTTCTCACAGCACTGTTCAATGGATCTTGCAAACAGCTGGTTACTTCAAAGAAAAGTCAGCTCTGTTTTTCCACTAGGTATTGAATTCTTCTTAAGTCCAAAATAATTCTGTGGTTTTCATTGTGTAATTTAAATGGGTACTATACTTCAGTTTGTTGGAGTGTGGGTTGTCTTCAGTAAGAAAAGTGAATGGAAAAACACAAACCATCCATCCCCATCATTTCTCTAAAGCAAATTTCTGATGTGCAGTAACCAAAAGAGCATTACATTAACCAAAACGCATTACATTTCCTCAGCTGCATTTAAGCACAAAGTATTTGGCCCCACTCCTTTAACATGATCCTCCTAAACAGACCTTCAAAAGACTACTTAGGACTAAGAACACATATAAAACCTTATGCCTTCACAGAAGCTAAAAATCCTGCTTTTCCTATTACAAACATGCTTTACATCCTTAACAGCAATGTTACCAAAACAACCCTGCCACAGAAAACAGAAGACAATTCACAGCACTGCACTCAAAGGCACAGTGCACTCTGCCCAGAACACAGTAATAACACTAACAGATCACAGTTTAAGAGAAAGAAAATAAAATAAAAATCAAAATCACAACAACAAAGAACTTCCTGGTCCTGAGTTTCTCACCTCTACCCCTTCCATGGCAGGTTGAACCAAAACAGAAGTCACAGAATGAAAAGAAAAAGCCCACAGAAACATCAAATAAATGAACAAATCAGTAAATGCTATTATTTAAGTTGCAGTCAGAAACTGACTTTCATAGGGTTATTTTCCCATCTCAAACTGAAAGAATGAAGACAATGAGAATCTCCCATGCGGTGAATTGCTCTCCTAAGAATTAGGATGAAAAGCATCCTTTTTTTTTCTTGCACATTGTTCAAACATAGCTTTTCAAATATTTGTATTGAATAAAATATATTAGAGATTACTAAGTAAGGGGAACAAAAATTTAACACCTTCAGTGACAAATTTGTCCAGAATGAATAATGAAATCACTTTCAGTACTTCAACTACAAAACTATAAAGTCCTTCTAATAGGCTACAGTCCAGAATTTCCACAGTGATGTCCCTGTTCATGAGGACAGCCAGAGGCAAACCCTCTATTCAAAACTTGTTTTTCCAATTACCAGACATGACCTAAAACCCTTTCCCTTTCCTTAGGGAAGCAGAGAATAGAAGGAGTTTAAATCAAAAATTTTATTCATTGGGACAACAAATTAGATCTTAATCACTACTTAACATGTTACACTTTAATTTGTTCATTTATCTGAACAGCCAAGTTCAGGAATACAGTAGGACTGCCAAAGTTAATTAGGTGAACAAAGAGCTCAGTTATTTTAGCAGCAATAGTTGTTAATATGCAATATTTATAACTGAGGTATCAGAAGTTTTTAGTTTGTCTAGAATCATTTAAATATGTAAATTCATTTCACAGATATTTGGACTGCCCCATTAAGTAACCTGACTAACTGCTTCCTGCACTATGAGGGAGAATTGCATCACAACATCAGCACCTTCATAATGTGCTGCTGGAAAAAGATGAAAACTCTTTAGGTCAAAGAAGTCACTGTAACAGTGCTGTGTCCTGTTTCAGCTAGCAAACACAAGGCTTTTCCTCACCAGCTCCATTGTCCCTTGTGTGTTTATCATCTTCTAGATGTAACCACTCTCACTCAGACTGAATGCTGCAACTCCTCCAACAACAGTCCCTAACATTGCCTTCAAGTTAATATCTCAGATTTTGGAATCTCACTATGATCAAGAAGAAATTAGAGTAAGAGAAAGGCCAACTACAGTAACTCTAACCACCAGTTTCACCATCCTAGTTTTTTACACATCTAGAATTTACAATTATTGCAACAGCACAATGTACATACAAATGTAAGTACAAAGACTGCCATAGCAATTGTATAGAGACCTCAATGTCTGTTCTAAAGTTTTAATTTTTAAGAAAACTTGACAGCAACAGCTGGAGGAGTTGAGTAGTTTCAATTAGTTTTTCAGTCATACAATTCTATTTTAAAATGCTTCCACAGATTTCTCTCCTCCCTTAAGATGTGACACTATATTTATTTATAAAGTGTCTGATGTACACCTTGCCCTCAACATAAGGAGGTTACACACCAATACAAAAGAAAAAAAAACAGGTTTAGAAACTAAACACACAGAAACTACATAGAAAACATCAACAGAAAACATTAAAAGCAGAAGAATTCACATTTAAGTGTGATTTAGGGACAACTAAATACTGTTCTAGAGGTGCCAGATTGCAGTTTGGAAGACTATTGTGATAAAAAAGATCCTCACGATATCTGTAATCATCAAGTGTGAGGAAAAGTGAATCCCAAAAGAAGAATAGGAAGATTTTACAACTACTTGAACATGAATAAATTGTGTTTAACTAAAAAATGTACAGGTTTTAAGTTTAAACATAAGAAACAAATTCTTTTCAGTTAGAGAACATCTAGGTCAAAAAGAAAGCAATCACTGCATTCACATTTAAAAGCTTTCTTTGCAGTGACAGGAGAGAGTAATGAAAAGCCATTAAGCCACTGCCATGTTTTGAAGGAAATATAAAGCCAAGCTAATTTCATTCTAATTTGAAAAACAAAGATTAATAAAATTCCCACCAATTTTTTCCTAGTTGAAATAACAAATCTCAACACTTAATATAAATTATTAATTAAAATTATGAAAATTCTGGTAACCTATATTACACTAAAATAGGAATTTCCTTCAGTGCTGTATTGCTAAGCACACACTGTGTTGTCATTATGCTCTGTAATTTTCCATTTATAAGAAAACTGATCAGCTGGCAAATAATGAACTCATTTTTCATAACTTATATGTTAAATTAACTGGGATTATATTATTATTAGTAGTAGTATTATTATTATGTATAATTTTCAAAATACTATGTTATGAAGATCAAACATATTAGTGAAAAAAGGATTATGCTGCTAAGCTCATCAGCCATTCCAATAAAGAACAGATTTCTAAGCAGAAAATCCTGAGGAAAAAAAAAAATTGAAATCCACGATCTGTTCCCACAACAACCTGTATAGAATAGGCTGGAAAGTAACTGTTATCAGCAGATAAGAAGCTCCTCTTACCACGCTTTGTAACAAACATTCGATAGGTTCATTATCTTGCAACAAAACAGGGTGTAATCTGTTGTGGCAACATTCACAGCTGAATGAGTTTTTTAATTCCAAAACATTAATACTATTTATTTCTTATCTTCTCACATTAAAGCATTCATTTACTTACATTTCCATCACTCCGTTGTCCACCTTTGTGAGTAATAACAACAACTTCCATCCATTTACGCAGGTGTTGCTAGAAAGAAAGAACAATTAGTATTATTATTCTAATTATACTGTTCCATTATAGCAAGTGACAGCCTGTGCTACGAGAACAGAAGGAACAGAGGCAGGAATTATTGTTTGAAGAAAACAAAGGGAAAAGGAGTACCCATTCTTATTGCTTCAGTTGAAGAGTTTACTGTAGCCAAAAGTCCTCTCCAGAAAAAAGGAGTTATAGGAGTGCCATTAAAAGGCACCAAAATCTGAAGTCTGGTGGGCTTACACTTGTTTAATTATTTGCCTTATATGCATATATTCTCAATATTTAAATATCCAAATTTAAAGGATTTAAATTTAAAGGCTAAAGGGCAAATAATTCAGGTATACATTTTTAAAACTGTACATAAGAAGGGCAATACCTTCTGCCATTTTCTGTATCAAGAACACCAAAACAGACATACCCCACTAGGAAGGAAAACATGTTTTCAATGGTTTTGTTAGTAATTATGCTGCTAGCACCTTGCTTAAAGAAAAATTTGTCCAAGCAGATCTTAGCATAACTAGGTATGTCTGCACTAGAAAACAATATCTCTTAACATTTCACTTTAGTTGTTTTTTAGAAATTAACTCATTTTAAAGATTGTTTTTCTATTAATTGTGAAACAAAAATCTTTTACTTCCTATATGTATATACATGTCAAGTGTCATAATTTGTTCTCTGATTTTTCAACACCACCAATATTAACTAAAAGAACTTCTTCTGGAAGAGCAAAAGAAAACTTAAATTGACATACCATCATTTGATCACAGAATTTATCATTAAAAGAGTTTGGGAAAAGTCTAGTGACAGATGTCAGACGATTCACAACATTCAGTGTCAGACTTCGATAGTCTCCCAACATCATAAGTAATGGTCTCATGTGTGTGTGAATTTGATCAACTTCTATGGTAGCTCCTTCCAAGAACTGCAAGAGAATAGAGTATTAAGATACAGATGCAGAGAGGAGTGACTTTTGTACAAGTATCTTTCTTAAAATAAATTCTGCTGACTTGATTTTTCTTCTTTTATTTTGTACTTTCAGATCACAACAGCCTAAACAGTATTTATTACTGGAAATATATTACTAACAAGATGGATTTGTGAACCACTTAAGTATTTCTGACACACTGTAAGGTATTCCATGAAACAATCAAGTAGGAGATCTTAATTACAGATGGAATGAAAAACTACCTCAATTATAAATTCAGTATACAACTATGCACAAACTGCTTAGACACTGCTTTAGTAAGAGCTGCCTGTGAATCTGGCTGAAAGCAACAGAACAAATTTCTGTGTATAATCTGCATACATCCTGAATAATGTAAAAGGTCAAGAGAACCCAGCTGCAAGTAGACAGAATATTTCCTGTCATAACCAAACACCCTGTGGGCACAGATATATCACAGGAAAAAAGACTAGAAAAATTCTATACCAAATGCATAGGTCAGGAGTACCCTTACTTGCTCCCTTTTACCTCTCAATCCAACCACATTGCTAATAAGCCATAAATAACAAGTACATTCCCTTTGAAGACCAGTGTGACATGAAAAGATATCTGACCTCTAATCAGTCAATGGCCTAAAAAAAATGTAAGCCATCAGTATAACTACAGTTATAGTCCTGTTACAAGCCAATCTACACATCACTACCATGTAACTATTTTGATTATAATTTCAAAAATATAGAATTGTATTAAAATCCTGCTGAAGCAGAATTAAGCATATCTACTGGGCAACAAATCATGATGAGATAATATCCTTTTCCCTGTCCTTCCAGCTTTTTTACACTATAACTTAGCATCTAGAGAACAGATAGTGTAGTGTAGCACCATGTAAGGATATTATTTCTGACCTTGTTCACTGAAGACATAGTCCTGTCCCCCTGAAGGAAACTGTCAAACTGTGATGCAGAGTTTAACTTTGCTGCATTGCTTACTTTTTCAAAACCAGGTCTAGGGTCCCTACCTATTTTTCTAGGAACAAAGAAACCCAAGAAAATCTTTTACAGTAAAACCAGGAATGCACATTGATAAAACTGCTGGGATGGACTCAACCTGTTAATTTAGAAAAGAAGATAACCACACAAACAGAAAGACTGAAAGACTGGACAGACAGAAACACTTACCATGTTCCTTGTCCAAGAGCTTACAGTACTTAATTTCAAGGGCTAGGTAACCCAAAAAAACCTGCATCTGACAGAAACTTAATTATATTGGTGTCACTAACAAAAACTTAACAGAATCGCTATTATTTTCTGTAGAGACCTTACCCAGGAAGCTTTGTAACAAGAAAGTAAAGCAGAAAGAATTATAGCTTCAAAAGCAACAATATTTTACTACACCAACCTTTCTCATGCATGCTTCTCCTGCCTCCTGCAGTTCATTATTTGTTGAATTAAGTGCCTTGAAAAGTGCAGCAATGATTTTCTCTCTGGACTGAGGCAAGTAATTGCAAGCAGCTAGAGCATCTGTAAATATCAAAGTAAATGTGTTCTCTTTGTTAAGCCAGTTTCACAAGAGAGGAAAAAACACTTCCAATTCTACATTTCTTCTCTTCAAATTTCTTTTTATTTGGTCTTAAATTAGAGACAGCTAAAACTTAACATGCTTTGCCAAAAGCAACAAACATCATGAAATAGTAAAAGAAAGGAAATTCTATTAACAGTGTTCTGAAGTGTTCCTAATGCTATACAACATAATTAATCTAAAATATTCTAGGTTCATTTCAGAAATTAAACCTGAATCATTAAGGAAGCAACAATACTTTCCTATTATTCTCCATTAAAGTGTGACCTCTAGAGAGCAGTCATCAGCCTTCTGCTGATCTTGGTTCCCTGCTGATCTTGGGAAGACGACTGCCCATTGCTCCAAAGTATACTTCTCTACATCAAATTTTGCTTTGGAAGCTTTACTTACTTAAGGCTGCAATCCGAAGAGGTACAAGTGATGGAAGACTCTTGTAACAAGGTAGTTTCATTAAGGAACCATCTTCAGCCTCACACAAATTCAGTAACTACAGAAAAAAGAAACAATGATTCTAGTAAAGCGCTGCAAATCACAATTGAAATTACTTTATCAGTTACCTTCTGAGTCTTGTTTATTCAAAGAGCCAAGTTTATGCAAAGCCATTAATCTATCTCCAAATGTCACCAACACTCAAAAATTCTACTCAAAGGTGTAAGTTCCCATGAAGAGCAGTGATTAGCTAGAGGTAAGAGAGCCCATTAGCACTGCCATCAGTGAAAAGTCAGGCAAAAATTAGCCCTTTTGCATGTTGTTGGCCAATACCTAGCTGCTCTATTTGTAAACAGGTTGCTCATACACTAAAAGAATAGGTTTGCAGAAAAGCTTGCCTCCTGAATGGCAGTAAAAGTACTGAAAATATTGAGAAAAGGAGTAAGAGAACAGAAGGAGATTTCTAGAGAAGAAATGTACTGAAAATGTCTTCAGTAATTCAGTCAGTCATAGTAACTGCCCAGAAAGACAATGCTTTTCTGAACAGCTCTCCTCTTTGCAGGTATTTTCAATATATGTCTGTGGTTTGTGTTGGAAAACAGTGAACAAGTAGAAACAAAGTTATGAAATTTAACAACAACCAGGTTGCACTGATACCCAAGAATGCTGTTAAGATTCAGACCTTCACAGTACCAATGTATCACTCTCACCTTTACAGACATTTTTTGATCTACAGCACTTTGGGTTTGTCTTAAAGATAAAACTGAGGATTCTCCATTTTAACAAGGGAAGTTCTAACACGATCACTACATTGAAGTATGAGTATGCCAGAAGAAAGTACCTCTGTGTAGAAAACCTTGTGTTCCACAACATTTAGATCCATGGTGAACAACCGGGGTTGCAGGGTCGTGCAAAATGTATTTCCCTCCATCAGGCCAATCTGGGCATTTGCAGGTTGATGCCTAAGTAAATGCTTTTTAGGAGGAACCATGTCTTGGAGGACCTACATAATGTAATTTAGATTACTGAATTAGAAGCCTGTTCAAATGACCCCAAGCTTTGTTCAAATGAGCCCACAACCTAGCCACTAAGAAGACATCATTAGTCAAGGCTCCATTTACTACTGTGGTTCTAAATGTATCTTTTTAGAAATCACTAAACAAGAATAAATGTTTTTCTCTGAACTAATTTAATTCACAGCCAGTTAATGAAACCACCCAGTATTTATAATTATTACATATTTTCTGTGAACAGATCTATGATATTTAGTAACCTCACATAATGTTATAAACAAAGGCAGTGGTATAAATAACCATTTCAAAGGCTCAAGAAACATGCATATTTTAAGCTCCTTAAACAACAGAATTATAAAACCATTACTGTATCTTTTGCCTACTGCATCCACTTCTCAGGTAGCAACTAGGGAACTCCTTTGTATATTCCCAAACTACAATAACAACATCTATAATTTCATATGTTGTGGTGGCCTTCTGTACATTTATTCGTCTTTCAAGAGAAAAACGTTCTAGCAGCTTTAAAAGTTATTCAAACCAACTTTGATATTCCTAGTCTCTCTCTAGATAGGAAAAAGTTGCAATGTAACTCATATTTATTGAGCAACAGAACACTGAGGTTCAAAGTGCAGCACCTATCAGACCTAGCCTATGTCTGATTGTGGTAGGAAAACAGCCCATAATTACAGGAAGTAAACTGAATTGTAGACACTATAAACACAGGCTAAGCAGTAGGGCACAGCTTGTATTAATCTCTGCAGTACTCCAGCCACAGAGTATTTTAGAGCAAAGAAACCTAGCAAATCACAGATACACACTGTCAACACTTTAAGAGCTTAGTTTGCAGAAAAGCACTTTGCAAATCCAAACTAGTAAACAGCTTCAAACTCACTTGGACTTAGAGTATTTCTCCTTACCTCTTTATGTGGCTCCATAATCACTGTGACACTTTTTCCAGTGACTTGAGCAAGTACCTGCAACGAATGCATGGCCTGTTTTCTCACAGTAGAGTTTGGAGATGTTACTTCTCGAACAAGGTCATGTGTTACATGATGAAAAGACTTTTCCTGTGCTACTAGGATTTCTTCTGTTTTTTCTTCATCTTTTAAAGGAGTTGCACATCTAATCAAAAGCTGTTCTAATGTGGTCTTCGCCATAGCAACTGCTCCATTGGAAACCTAAGGTATCACAGATTATTTGTACTAACTTAAGTACAGAACACAGATCATAAATCTACACACTAAATCTTCAATGAACAACATTCAATTTTGATTCTAGAAGCAGCTAAAAAAAAAACAAAAAAAAAACCACCAAAACTGTGGTTTCTTATACAAGTGACAGTGAATCTATTGCTCCTTCACTGATCTGAATGAAACCTCTACATTTCTACTCAGTAAGAAGCAAGTGTAATTCAAAAAACTGTGGCAAAGTTATGTTGAGAGAAAAAAAACCCCAAACTCATTCATAACTTCAATTCTTCATTTAAATTATATTACTAAAATTCACTCGTAACTATCACAGATAAAATACATTCTGAAGTTAAGTAAAATCAGGATCAGCAAGAGTTTAATCTGTGGGAATTTAAGAATAGAAGTTTGCTTTCCCCATACTATTCAATATAATTAATTAGTTAATTACCTCTCCAGTTAGATCCATCATAACAAAGAGAAGTGCCTTCAGGAAAGTCTGCTGGTTCTGGAGGACCCAAATTAGTGGTAGTCGTTCCATAAGAAATTTAATTGACACAACACCTCCTAGTTTAGCATACCAAGCTTGTTCATAACAGCAAGCACATAAACGTTCCACAATGTATGAGAACAAGGGAAGCTGACAAGCCTGGAAACAAAGAAATGTATCAGTTTGTTTTTCCAGCTCACTAGAAGCCTCCAAAATTTTAAAAGTAAAATTGCATTGGCTGAAACGAGACCATTTAAATATATTTTAAAAATACATATATTACCCTTTCCTTGGAACCCAAGATAATGCTTGCAACATCAAATATCACTGCTAGAGCCACTTCTCCTATTTTGCAGAGTTCTTTCTCCTCATATGCCATGCAGATTGCTATGGCATCAATAAGCACCAAGGGATCCATGCCTTTTGACCCATTTTCTTCACTATGAAACATTGCTGTACTAGGCTGGCTTCCAACCTGATAGCACTGCAGCAAAAAAGGACCTGCAATTTGTATTAGGGAAGAGAAGAGAGAGAGGGAAAAAACTAAAACAATGGATATTTAAATATGAATAGTCTTTCAATTAGATTTTGCTACTCCTCTGACTAGCTAATAGCAAAACCAGTAAGCACTGTGTCTATTTGCATATAAATGGATTGTAAGGGATTCTTCACTCTTAGCAGAAAAAGATTACATCTTCTTGAAATTTTTCTTCTGTGAACTAGACTGCAAGAAGATTTAATTAAAATGAAGGATCATAAAAATTCAAGTTAAATTAACGTGAGAACAATGGTATGCTTACACCTTGTCTTTTCCTCCCAATTACTTGGCATACTGTACACCCCTGACAAAAATTTTACTCCATAGATGCAAGACACCACAGTGCTCTGAATGTCTATTTAGTTCTTCTCATGGCCCTTCAAAACCACAAGTGGAAACAACCCAATTAAAGACCACCTGCAAATATAACTGCATATCAAGTTACACAGATGCTCAAGAAATATGAAATGTTCCAAGCAGCAATAATGTCTTTGGCTGTATCATTTCCAAAGTATTATCACGTGATTGTTTCCTAAAACTTGCTTAATAATTTTGCTCTGCTCAAAAGAATTAAAACATAATTAAGCCATCAAATGAAAACCAACCTATCTACCCAGAAGCAGCAGCAATATCATCACTTTCTCTAAACAGATTACTGTTAGAAAAAGTATAAACTCCTCCACCCCTCTCATGGCCATTCACATGATCTCTGTTACACTTTACTTACCACACTGCTGAGCCACTGCCACCATCGTGTAGTGGCGGATCAAGCTGGCTACAAAAGGCAGAGCACTGGGCCTCAGATCTTTGATGACTGCTGACATGAATGCCCCTGTCAATGCCTGTTCAAAAGTCTTACGAGCTGGAGTATCCTGAGCTTTGTATCTGTGTGAAATAATCACACTGGGGATGGACTTCTCTGTAAAGCTGAAAAACAAAACTAAGTTCATTATAATCCTAAACTGCAGCACTGAGAGTGCAATCATGAGCACATCCAGTACTTGATTTAAAGCTTGCTCTTGATACCTAATTCCTCCTCCACTGCCCATGGTCCCCTTGTTTTTATAGAGTTAAACCAGTTCACTCAGTCCATATTAATTTTTTCAGCCACTGGTCTCAAACATGATGGATAGCTCAATTTCTTCAGGAACATTTAAAGCCAGTGGTTCAGAAGAAGCCCATGTATATTACAAATAATAGGTACACAGGCATCGTACTGCAATTCAATTACAGAATGTTATTTTCAATATTTTGACATTTTTCCCCTTTTTCAAATGACATTTGATTTGAATCTTGAACGGCTGAAACATTATTTATCAAATCACTGCCCAACAAAACCTATTCCTTGTGAAGTTGTATTTATGTCAAGTCTAACCCGTCCAAATTGGAAAAACTACTATAATCTTTAGCTACATTTAATACACTGCAAAACTCAAAGTAACAGCATAATTTGTAGGCATAGATGTCCAAGTTGTCTAAAAGCATTAAACTGATTTAGAATTGTAATAATTGATATTCAAAGATACAAAAACATTCAATAAAAAGCCTCCACATTAACACAAACTGGGCTACATGTGTGACTATGCCATAGTTCAGTCACCAAATCAAACTGAATTTTGTGTCTCTTTTAACTTCAGTAAAAACTTAGATGTACATACAAAATGCCATAATCTAAGTTCATAGTTAAAATACAATCATCAGAATAATCCAACTATTTAAACATATTAAACTAAATCTGACTTCTAAAAAGTCTGATCATATGTCATTGATCAGACACTGGAGTGTGATTAGGGGAGCAAAAAAAGTATGAAACATTAACACATTATTGGAATTAAATAACATGCTGACAAAAATCTTCTTACTGCAACGTCCTGCACTGATTTATAAGGATAAAACAGTAGGCCAAAAACCCATGAAGAATACATTGCCTAGACTAACCATTTACTCTAGGTTATTCTAAAGACACAATAAATTTTACATACACATTTATGCTTAAAGAATTGTCATACTTGGGATGTGCAAGAAGTTGGTACAATGCATGTTTATTATCATCCAGGCTCATCATAGCTACTAAGAAACACTTGATTACTTCCCATGCTTGTCTCCGATAATAGGGTTCTGTGTTGGCACTCTTCAGACAGTCCAGAGCAGTCTCAATTGCCTACAATACAGAAAAGATAGTAACAAAACACTTCATGTTCTTCATATTTACAATAAGGTGCTTACTTAAGGGACCAATATATTTAATACATACAAAAAGTAGCTTTAAAACTATGTACAATTTTGATGGCCTAGATTAAGAAATGCAAAGAATGCCCATGACAGCAGACTTAAAAATATTGTTATATCTGTTATGCTTTTAAAAATGCAAAGTTTCATGGCAGATACATGAAATATGATCATGTACCTAATATTTACTAACAGGGTCAGAAAGCATTTGAAGTCATGGGTAAAGTATAACTTTGATCTCCTTCTGCCCCCTCAAGAATATTTTTCTCTCCTCTTCAGCAGTAACTGCTGTTCCTAATCCCTGTACACTGTAATTATAAAATGTGTTCATGAACATATATAAATGGTAACGAAATTGTTCTATATTACAAATTCCTTTGCTGTATTTTCCATGAAAATCAAGAGCTATATCATACATGATGAAATGGCCTTGTAAGCAACTTCTAATCATTGTTTCCTTAATGGAAATAGTACTCTTCCTTTGCAAG
Organism: Calypte anna; assembly: GCF_003957555.1. NCBI lineage: Eukaryota > Metazoa > Chordata > Aves > Apodiformes > Trochilidae > Calypte > Calypte anna. Next base: position 6,929,205 of record NC_044260.1, read on the forward strand.
AGGATTCAATACATTTGAGATTATTCAAACAATCTCTTAAAATATGAAAGCAATGAAAAGGGGTTGAACAGCATTTTAAAATCTGTTACATTTAGGTGTTGTATTGGAGGAGATGTATAACAATTTCAAGGGAAAATAAAGAATAAGTTGGCAAACTTCTACTAATTTTTGCATGTCAAAATGAAGCAACAAGTTAGTGTAGGTCTACCTGCTTCATATGATGACTGTTACCTAATCACTACACAGCAAATAAAATAAAAAGTTCTTTGCAGTGACTTCTGAAAGAACTTTAAGTATTTTTCCTGCCAAGTCTGGCAGGAAACAAATTACTTGAAACAAACAACAACAATGAAAACAAACATAAGTGGGTTTGATTCTGTTTCTTTATCACAACATAAATGGATTAGAAATCTTTGTCTAGGTGGAGGGGCATACAATAAAAAATAAAGTAAGTATGCATTCAATCCTAAACCTATTTTCAGCTATACAAATCTTACAGTGTTAGATATTCATTAACCCATATCTGGAGCTTGCAGACATAACCCATATTTTATCAATGTTTCATAAGCTAACAAGCTCCCAAATAAATTTGTAACAAAAGAAAACTGAGTAAGATGATTTCTCAGCACAGAAAATAATATAAGCCCTTACCTTTTCCATTGGGAGTTGAATGGATGCTTTACAGTCTGAAAATTCAATTGTAATGCTGGGTCCTTGGATTTCTGTGACTACATATTGTAGTTTCTGGGATTCCTTTAACATCTTCCTGTTACTTCCACCAAATTTACCAAGTACACGATAAGCCACATGAGAAATGCTGTCTGCAGGGTTGCGCAGTGTACGCCACAAAGCCTGTCGTTGTTTTAAGTGTTACATGGTCAGATCAGGCTCACTGCAAACATTTTCAAATTTTAATGTAAAAAAAACCTTGAGGAAAACACTTATTCTTGTATCTGTGTATCTGCTCTTGAATAACTTCTAGAAAATACTTACCTAGATCGAATAAAACCAGTCCCAGCTCCCACCAGTTTAAATGCTTTATAACAAGGCTGTCTTAAGTGTAGGATGTATTAGATTATCATGGTCAGCTACAAAATTTTTGCCACACTGAAGTGTAATCACATGTTTATAGCCAATATTAGATGAACATTATGAATATAAAAATAAAAACAAAGCAGGCCAATAAAGGCTGAAGTGAATTTAACTCAAAGAGCTAGTTTTGAAACACAAAAAGCAAACACAGTAATTAGTAAAGGATAAATCATATGCAAGTACTGTAGTAGAGGAAATAACCAAATTTAAAACACTGTTCCACATTTCAGCCTCGTCATCCTCACTGCATATCTAGGACTTCATATAGCTGCAATCCTGATATGCTGATAAGCTTTTCTTGGTTTGCTTTCTAAAAAAGTAAATTTTAACCATTTTCTGTAGCAGTGCATCTTAGCAGTACACACATAGTAACGCTGTTGCTATTGAGTTGCAAGTCTTAACTTTACCACCTTAAAAGAGGGTACGGAAGAAATTAATTCCGATTTAAATTTTTCAGTTCCTCAGCTTAACAGCTTACATACAAAACAGACTGGTATGATTCTCACAACAGATTTTTCAGGTTTTTATAAGTAAAGGTTCACAGAAATGTCTAATAATATTTAATGAATTGATGACCTCTTGTGGTCTAACAGGAAACAACATGTTTACCTGCATCAGCTCAGCTCGGACTGGCTGAATGTGATCGTACAGGAAGTCTGGCTGCAAATTATCCACACACAATTCCAGAGTCCTTAAGCCTTGGCTAACCAGGGTCTGAGATCCATTGAGCGCCGACACCAAGGGATCCATCAGCATTGGCAAATAAGGCAGCAGTGAACTCAAACGAACTGGCACAGTGAGGCAGAGCTCTACAAACAAGTCTTTCATGTGTTGTTTATGAAGGCCACTTTGCAACATATTAAGTCCTGAAAAATCAATAAAAAGTTGTACACTCAAAGGAAAAAGGTTTTACTGTAAAAAACTGGTATGTCCGAAATTCAGACTAACCTGGCATTTTTAAAACCTGTAAATCTCATAGCTCTGTTAAAAACTATTTACAAAATATGATGCTACACATAATTATAACTTATACCTAAGGATTTTATGCAGCAAATACTTTTGTAGGTACATGTATCTACAAAAAAATATTATCTATGCATATTCTAAAATTTAATACTAGACTCAATAAAGTAGCATTTTAATACAGTGGATGAAAACCACAAATATTATTTGACTCAGAACAAATTTTAAAAAAAAAATATTTACAATCCTGAAAAGAAACATTAAATGAGTTCAAGTACATTTACTGTCTCGTACAGAGTAAACACATTTCTCAACTCATTTTTTTCCCCATCGAGATTTCATATATTTCATAAACCTAGCGTGCACTTCTACATATAATGATTTATAGGTAATGTACATATTTTCCAGCTATAATAAAAACGACTCCTACAGCTGCAGAAGGAAACCACAGGATTTCAAACTCCTGGAAATATGCTCATACTAGCTTGTCCTCAGGTTTAAGTAGCTCTTCATACATCTTTACTCATCCTCAGCATCTCTGGACTACAGTCTTTCCAAGCACAAATGCTCTGTTATTTAAACTGATTGTCATTTCTGTGTCTTTGTACAAACTCACATCACTTGCATTTATATTTACCATGCACTTGCAGGTGCACACACACACCCTCAACTGCAGAACTAGAGCTTCTCTGTGGTGCTCTTCCCACAACACCAGTGACAGCAATATTGCTTCTCCTGTTACTCTTATCCCTCAGCACTTAATGCTGTCATCAACAGCAAAAAAAGAATGAAAAACAAACAAACAAACAAAAAAACCCACACAAACAGCCCCACAATGTAAAACACGGGAAAAAAAAAAGCAGCAGAAATTGTGAAGCAGCCAAAACTATGGAGCCTGAAGCAGCTGATAATAACTAAAAATAAGCCACATTCAAGATATTTAATCAACTGCTAAGCTCAAAATCAGAAGCTACTTATCAGAGACAGGGTTTTAGTTTTGCTTTTTAATTACACAGCACAACTTTATTACTATCATTTATGTAAAAATGATCAGAAACTGGGGTGGGGAAAGAAGGTTTTGTTCTACCTTGCAGTAAGTTTGGTAACAGCGGCAAGAATTCTTGATATAAGAGATCATGACTGCCTCCTCCAATAGATCTGAACAGTGCTCTGAGCAGCAGGAAATAGTTATAGGGCTCTTTGGCAGTCTGTGCAAGTTCCATAGAGCTGTTCACAATCTTGTGCAAATGTGGCTACAAAAAAAAAAGTAAAGCTTGAAGATTAATAAAATACCAGATTTGTCATTATTGTACTGTACAAGAGCTTAGAATGAGCAAGTTTCTTAAACCAAAACCTTCAGCTATTCCAAACACCCTGATCCCAGGCTAGTTTTATACCACTGTTGAAGAGTTTAGTTAAAAAGTTAATCTATATTTGAACAGTATCAAGAATCCAGAGCATTCTTTCATTAATGAAACCCTGCTTTTGTATTAGCAGAATTATGAAGTCTGCTTGCTGCTCCAAGCATTACTTTTATTAAAACAAGAAACCTCCTGCAACTCTGACACATTGAAAAATATTTGCACCACCAAACCAATGGATGTGAAGCAGAAATCAGAAGTGTCAGAATGACAAGAAACAATAATCCACAGTATCCATTTACTCCTGATCTAACTTCATCACTATTCTTAATTTTTATGAATGCTGAAATTTCACATTGAAAGCAAACTTCTGCACATGACAAATTGGTTATGGAATTAGTGGCCTTCCTAGAGCACAAGACAAACAGTTAGCAGGAATCATTTAAAGTAATTGATAAATACAAGGGTTCTCACAGGGACAAACAGTGACACAATTCTGGATTTTAACATCTAAAAGCTTTCTACATTGCTATGCAAATGCTGCAAATAGCCATCATCATTCAATTTAATTGTCTACCCAAGGCTCATGTCATCAATCCTGTGGAAAGAAAAAAAAAAATCACACATAACAGAAGCATGAAACTGTGAAGATAGTAAATCACAGTCTTTAAATTGGATCTCCAGCCTATAAACTCCAAATGACCTTGATTCTGATGACAAACAAGAAGAATTTAAGCAAGATTACATGAATATTGATTTACATTACTTATGAATATTACTTCATATTGGTTTTATCTTTCAAAGAATTTGGAAAGTTAGTAGTCCCTACTCTGTTACAACCAGAAAACTGAATTAAACCTGTTATAAGAAATCACTAAGAACAGAAACAATTATCACAGTTAACTCTATCAGAAATTTTGTTTATTCTAAGGTAGGGGGAAGAGAAACAGATAGAATTAATGAAAGAAGGAGCAGCAGACAATTAATATCTTAATGTTTCTTCTGGATACAGGCAGCTGTTACTTTTGTGAGAAAAGCACATTCCTGCTTCAAGCTCAGTATTTTTAAACTCACTAGATAATGAGATTATCTCATCAGCATAAATAGATCCCTGGAATACACATACAATAAGTTGTTGAGAAAAAATATAACACTCCTTAATCCAGACTTTTCAAGAGCTCTAAAATATCTAACTTAAGACATATGCCACTGAATTACATGAATGAGCAAGATTCACCAAAACACAAAAAAGTGATTCCAGTCTAAGCAAAACTCAAGTTATTGTAGAAACACAGGGCAAAAGATATGCCAGATATGCATATCCTGACCATAAAGTCACACAGCTCTATTGCAATCCTAATCAGACCACAAGCACCTGCTAGTTATTTATACTCTGAATTAGAAATTACTTGATAATTTCCAATACAAAGCAAACATCCACAGAAACCATCACTTACAAATAGGGCAAGGTACTTAGCATTTGGAATAAACTGAGATGAAGCTCTAATAGTGGTTCAAATATGAAAGGACTATCAAACATCAGACAGCATGCAACTCTTCAGGTTCTTCAGACATCTGAAGAATGTCTTAAGATTCAAAACAGGGTTTTTTTATTTTTAACACAAATTACTTTTACCTTCAGCATTTGTTCATTTTCAGCTGCAAATAGTGAAACTGAGCCAAAGACTAACTTGAACAGCTTGAGATACAGATTGGAGAGTTCCACATTGGATCCCATTTCTGGCAGTCGATCCAGAAGATACTCTACCAAAATTGTTGCAAAGAGGGCAGAGGTAGTAGGGTTTGCCAGGAAGGAATTGGCAACAATCTATTAAAGGAAACCACAAAGTAGTTACTGTTGCTGTAATAAAAACACAGGAATAAATGCACTACCCATTTAAAGACCAATTTCTTTCCCCATCTCCACTATTACTCAAGTGATTCAAGTTGTCCTCAAGTTATATTCATGGTTGTTTTCCAATAAACATTCAAGTTTAATTTTACATGTATATTATAGGACTTGTCTTCTATAAAACAGTAGAATGTTAACACAAGAAACTGAACAGGACTAGCATGCAAGCTTTGAAGCAGCATCTACAATTCCACTTCAGCCTTGTGTACCTCAAGGCATGAGCTATTTTCTACATGCCACTTATTATCAATTGAAAAAAGTAAACAAAAACATAATACCTGCAGAGCATAGTTTTTAGATATTCTCTCCACCATGTAAGGAACAGTGGTTTGAAAGATTTCTTTAAAAGTTAGAGGGTTCATCATTGTGAATACACCAGCAAAATGCTCCAGGACTTCCTTTTCCTCTTTCATTCTCACTGTCTGACAGTTTGCTACTCGAACATATGTCTGTCCATTTCCTGCTATTTGGACCTACAGGAATTAAGAAAACATATTCTGGTTACAGAATCCAAGTAAATTTTTCTCCACTATTCCTAAAATACCTTTGAAAAAATCTGAGATTTTACAGGCTTCAAACACAACCCCCATACAATTAGAAGCTTGGTGTAAGAGCCAAGAGGGACAGTAAAAGTAAGAGTTTCTAGCACAGTTTTTAAAGTCAGAAGTGGAAAAAGTCAACAGCAGGAGATACCATACTGTGTTTGTAAAAGTTAATTAAATCCAAATCATGTACATTTGCATTTCATTAGTACTTTGTGTAATTACAGAAGATAACCATAGTCATGTAAATGCTTGAACTGATAGCTCAACTATGTCTTTGAAGAAAAGATGTAATCCACTACATGAAAGACAATTACTTTTAAGACTGGCCTGACTACACAGACACAGGCAATAACAGCTGTTAAAAAATAATTTATTCTTTGCAAGAAATAAGTACTATGGAATTGACAGTATTTCCCAAAAGCTGCAGCTCTGAAATTCAAGATTCAATAAAAACATACTACAAATGAAACTTGCCTTTTAGCTAACATGTAAATTAAAAAATATGTAATAAAAGATATAACACAGAGGAAAGTGCCATGCAGCCAGTTACATACCTGATAAATATCTAAAGCTTGCATTGCATATTTCACAAGTTTTATATAGATCTGAGTCTCTTTAGGTTGCAACTGTTTATTGGGAATGAATTGTGCTTCTGAAAGAAGATAAAGAATAAAACAGTAGTTAACCTTTAAAAATACTATTTACTTTCATGCTAGAGAGTTTTATTTGTAGAATGACAAAAGATAAATATAATTAAATAATATGCAATTTTACCACCAGGAGCTTTGCAGGATGTTATGCCCCATGTGATTGTCTTGACACCACAGACCAAAGTTTTCACTAAGCTTCGGCAATCTGTGACCTGAAATGTTTGTTTATCTTCCTTCTCTTTCTCCCCTTGTTTTTCAAACACAGGTACTGGTGCAGGGGCCACTGGAGTGGCTGGGGCAGGAGATGGAACAGGAACAGGCGCTGTGTTTGCTGCTGGGGGTACTCCTGGTAACGTGGCTTCAGCAGCCCCAAGTTCAGACTGTGGCTTGCATTTTTTAAAAATTACAGAAAGCTGGTATCTTGCTATTGTGTGAAATTTCAGAACAAAAACCTATGGCACAAACAGGATAGGCAAATGAAAGAGTAGGGAGGGGGAAGAAAAAATAAGTTTCTTCTTCAAAAATCATTTTAAATGTAATACTACTAAATATTTCAAGTCAGCATACAGAGATAATTCAAATTTACAACTAAGTATTTCTGAAGTCATTACAGAAAACATTAAGTGAATCAACAACATAGTCTGCTTGCTTATAACAAGTTCCAAAAGTTAAAATATTTACTGAAAACTAGTAAAACCATCAACTAAATCTGATCTAATTCTATTTAATTTAAAATTAAAGCTATCTGAATTATTTTTTTTTAAATACGACTTAATATTTCAGCCTATAAATCTTTACTATTAAGTATAGAAAGCTTGAATTTTTAGGATATTTATGTATATGTAATGTGTGCCAGATGTACACATTACAGGTTTAAGTTTCAGTTTTATGCAGCACATTAAATTTAGAAAGCAATAGTCAACCCTGTTGACTGTTTTCCTACTAGAAAGCTACTTCAATTTGAGAAATCTGGAATAAAGGATCCATTACAATGCATAACATCAAGATTTTTTATTTGTCCCATCACGTGTATTTCGTCTTCAGGATAAAAGCCCATGGCCAAATTACTGCTACTTTAAGAGAAAAAGGAGTTTAGGGTAATATCAAATAATCTGGAGATGACTAAAATGCCTAAATCTCTTCCCTGGTGCTTTCAGTCTGTCTGTGACAGAGAAGAGCCAAAGGTGGAGGGGATCCATTAAACTGAGAGTTCAGAGGTCCCAGTTCCCTTTGCAAAACAAGCTTCCTCAGCTTCCTCAGTCATCTCGAAGTGTTAACACCAGTTTGAGTTAGACTTCAAGACATCCCAAAACGAGACCATTCAACAAATATTTACTCTAGAAGTATTTACTTTACATTAGGCAACCTTCTTCCATTGATAACTTGGTTACAGGAAGCAGGTAGCATCTCACTTGTACTATACCAAGGATGCAGCTTTTTGAGTGCATCCCTGATTTTTAAACAAACAAAACAAAAGCTTCAAAAATTCCTCCACATAAAAAAGATCCTTGAAAAGTATTAGGAGGTCTTTGCAGATATTTTCACATTTTACAAATAGTACTGGGCTATGCCAACACCTTTAAGATAATCATCTTTCAGGTTTAAAAAAAACACAACCAACCACATAGCTTGAAAGCATGAAAACAAACAAAAAAAAAAAAAACAAAAAAACCCAAACACATCACATTCTTATATACTCTAAAGTGGGAGGAAAAAAAGATTGTAACTAAATTTTATAAGAATAATAAGATTTAAAAAATCAACAGTAAGTTAAGCTACACACAGCATCAAAGAAGTTCAGTTTTCAGCTTTGAAACAAGTCACTGAATGATTCAGCTGAGCTGGAAAAGTATCTCTGCTATACTTGAGATAGTATCCCAGTTGCATGGCATTTTGAAAAAGCTCTTCTCTAAAAGTATTAAACAAAATATGGTATGGATAGTGTTTCTACATATTCTCATTTCTGAAGAAAGAAGAAAGCAAAATGTGATTGGCAACATACTAAAAAAATAGGATAGTCAACTTATTATCAAATGTTTTAAAAAAACCAATACCTCCAGCATTCTCATAAGAATATCTCTACCATTTCCATTTTCCTGTTCACTTTTAGATCGGATACAGTCTACCAAATTTAGCAGGAGCTTGCAAGACATTGTCTGGATACTGCTTGGCAAGGATTCATCATCAATGTTCTTGGCAAATAACTGGACAGCAAGGGAGAGATCATTGAGTGGTAAATGCTGCCGGACATGGTGTACCAGGTCTGCCAGTGTGCTGTATGCAAGAGGTCTAGCAGTGAAAACAAGAGATGAAGAAAACACACTGAAGACATTTAAAACCATTGTTAATTGGACTTAACCAGTAATTATTGCCTGGAGCCATTCCCAATATTCTAAATCCAAATTTTCTATTTTGCTATGCAAAACCTGAGTTCACAAGGTTTCTCCAGTAACACAAGAGAATTATAACCTGCACAATCTAAACAAAGTTGGATTAATCTCTCCCACAACACTGATATCACCTCCCTGATCCTTCTTCCTCCAGTGCTAAATACCCCCAGCACACAGTTTGATACACATATAGTTAAGAGCAAATGAGCATGCTTTAGGTCACATGTTAAGCTGTGTTGGCAAGCTTTCAAAATTAATCACTGATGATTAACAATTTCAAAAGTAGTTTTTCTTTCAAAAAAAGTAGGTTTTTTTTCAAAAGTAGATTTTTAAAATAATTTCTTTTCAAATACAAACTTTAAGCATCCGGTAGAGCAAACACCTCTAAATCTGATAGATGTTGTCAATAAGGTACACTTGCTATTTAACAAGAAATAATTCTCCTAGTTCACATATTTTAATTTGGTCAGCAAATGCACATGCAAACAGTAGACTATTGAAAACAGAGTATTCTCCTCATTTATGTTTTTCAAGTGCAAATTAATAAATTCTAAGGTACTTATTGACAGAACCGTTGAAATCTCACTTAGATTTTGCACTAGACACAGGATTTACACAGTTTTGTGAAACACAAACAAACCACCAATTTGGTTGTGCTCTGCAGTTCAAAAAAATGAAATAGTTTTCATTCAGCCCTTAATTCCATTTTACCCTACACTCATGTTCCCATGCTGTGTCATCACTGTGCTAAACAGTCACTTTTCACAGCAGCAGAAATCCTCCCAACATTGGAATCTAATGAAATAAGTTCTTTTATGCAAGAATTTAGGACCTTATAAAGGCACACAGGCACTGTTGTAAATATTAATAAACCTTCAAAGGTTTATTAACCATGGCAGGCACTCAGATTCCAAAGTTTTTGTCATACCTCAATGTCTCTCGGGCAGTGTATCCTGAACCAATTAGTATAGATTCATCAAATAGCTTATCCATACATGGAATAAATTCTATAATTACAAACAAACAACAAAAAAAAATTCAAAATAAGATAGTTAAACATTAAACTGCTTAACTTAGGTATTTAAGTATTTAAGCAAAAATCAGAAAGTGAATTTATTATTAACCTGATTCCTGAAGCTTATAAAAGACAGTATCATTTACAATTAAACTTTCATTTAACCTCTTGCAATTACAACTCCACTGACACATGGCCCTTGAGTAACACTACAGGACAGAGTCAAAGTGATAATGACAAGAACAGTTACATCCAGAAATAAAAAAATTGCTTATATTACTTTCAGCTTTGCAGAACTTTATAAATGTAACAAGTGAGTTCCTGGAAAAGACAAAGTTTGGGCAACCATGTACAATACAACCCTGTTTTGTTTGGCTTCTTATGATACAAGCTCAGAACCTAAAGAGGAAGAGACACAACCTGGGGTGTGTCTATCTGTGTGGCAGATTTCAGTAGCAAAATAGAGTGACAAAGCATGACCAAAGAAGTATTTTCTTTTTAAATATAGAAATCACCAAGTGTATGGAATTGATTAGGTCACTGCATCTCATAGACAGATGAGGGAAAAGGCAGGAAGGATTACCTGCTCCCACCTCCAAATTGTGCAACAAGCTAAATCTTATTAACATTTTGCTTAACGTCAAATAAAGAGAAACAGACAGAAACCTTCATTCTCCACAGATTTCCAAACAATACTTAATATAAAAACCCAGCATTTTTTCAATTAAATATGTTTTTGCAAGCTAACAATACCTGTAAGACATCACCCTGCCCCATAATTGCTATTAGCAGAAGGAAAAGAGGACCTCACAATAAAGATGACAAGATTAGTTTCTATTTTTTTCAAATTACAGTTATCTCCAATTCCACCAAAGCAGAACATACCCACCAAACCTAGCGAATTCAGGCAGACAAAAAATGGCTTTCCTCTGCTTGAGGCAAATATTAGGAGCTGTGTCAACACATGGTATCAGGTTTTGATGGAACTACTTCCACTCAGGTTAAGAGATTAATATTTTTAAGTATTCATAAAACTGTAGATAAGATTGCAAATCAACATAAAAGTTTATCATCAAATGCTAATCACTTGCAAACACTGGGAAATGCCAGAAAAGTTCACTATGTCATCTTACACTGTGTCATGGTTTAACACTGGGCCTGCAATTAACCAAATGACAGACGCTGCCTATTAACCCCCCTGATTATTTTTAAGGAAAAAAAGAGCAGGCAACACAAAAATCACACCCTCTCCCAAAATAATCAGTGGTATGTAATAATCCCAACCAAATAATAAGCAATATGCCTCTTAAATACACATGAATAGCTGCAATCTTTCCAGTTTCAAAAGTACTACATACGGCTCCTCAAGTCTGTTGTCAGGATGTGCTTTGCAGCAATCAGCAGCTCCTTCCTCAGGTGTGCTGTTTCAGCTGGACAATTGGAGAGCAATTGCAACATTCCTTTTACCATTTGCTGAGAATATTTAGCCACTAATTCCTGAAACAAAAAAATAACATGAACATAATTACTATGAGATTCTGTTTGAAGGCTTTGCTTTACATTTATAAAACAACATTCAGCTAGAAGTCATTTATTTCTCTTTCAGAAGTCTGCCTGTAAAGCTAAACTACAACAGCTATTCCATAAATGTCTGGGGCAGGGAGAAAGGCACAGTTTTACTTTGCATTCACATGAGAACACTTCTGAGAGGATAACAGAGGACAGCCTTATCTACAGATTTGGTGCACAAATGTTCTTCTCTCCAAACCCTGATGCACCGCAGTCTTGCTCCTCCACTACCTGCCATAAACTCAGGGTCTGTTGCACTGAGAGTAACAAGTTAACAAAAATGCAACCTACCTGGTAAATTCTTATGATGTAAGCCAAAAAAGACAATGTTTTAATTTGAGCAGCAATAAAATCAGCGTAGAGTTCCTTGTTATAAAGTTTATGTTGCCTGAAATTAAATTGAAAAGTGGTTACAAATATGTTCCTTCTCTTTGATACCTTCATTCAGAAAATCCATGGCAGTTTCAAATTATGTCACCTTACAGTGAGGTTCTCACTTTGTAAGGAAATAAAGTTGTCATGGGAGAGTCCATTTTCAACAAGCTCTCTGCCATTCAAATTCCCAGCATCTTTTGCTCTAAGCAGGAATGCACAGCCCTGAGGCAGCCATTCAATTGCCAGTTTTCTATAGAAAGCCAATCTATTACATTAGCAATTAAATATTTGGCTCCCTTCCCCTAACTGGGGGCAGGTATTTTTCTTCCTCCTACAACTTGTCTGTCTCTCAAGCTTCAGCCACTTATTCAGATCATCTGGGAAGAAAGGGAAAGACAGAGATCTTGCTCCTGCTGCCCTGCTCAGCACTACTTGCTGCCCCTTAGAAGCATCTCTATCAGAAGCAGGAAAAGGAGCATAAACATCTGCAACATCACAAAGCTTCACCTCAGCTATACCTTGGCAGAGCAAAAATGTATCACTGGTGCTACAGCAGTGTTCATCACATCCTATCTGTGGTAATATGAATAGTGGAAATATTTGCCAATTATTTCACCTACAAAGGCTTGACAATTTTAAGTCAAATAATAACTGCTACTTTTGAGATTTTGAATCTAGTAAGACTAGAAGCAAAAATCACAGAATATAAGGTAAAAAATATCTTGGGCAATACTGAATGGCAGGTTTAAATAGTTTATCCAAAATATCATCAAAATATTGTTAAAATTCTCTTACCTTGCTTGGGTAGAGACCTGTATTATAATTGTGTTCATAATCAAGGGCACAAATTCAGCTACTACATTATGAATGTTCAGTTTGTAGAGCTAAAAAAAATAAAGTATTACTAGAGATATTTACAGGTTACACTAGCAGTTAACTTATTTCATAACTAACCAGAAAAAAATGGAAATTCAAGCAGCTTATTTTTAGATCCTATTTTAGTCCCAAAAAATCCATTACATTCATTTTTCCTAATACATTACTCAGATGAAGTTACACAAGCCATTCAGTAGTAAAAAGTATTTACATGCAAAACAGTGGACTATACTAACCTGATACATAAGAACAACAATAATAGGTAGCTCAGCCAAGACCTTCAGAGATAAAGACCCCCTGGGAATTATAGAATGCTGGAAGAAAGAATACATATTTTATAAACAGTTAAATTATTAACTCAAAAAAGCATTTGAAACACATTCTTAAAGAATCATTTTAATAGAACTATATTAAGCAACAATAGCATTTTAAAAGCACAAAACCACTGGGTATTACATTAAATAAAAATCCTGTAACTACAGCCACATAGAAAATATCTGATAAGTTTCAATCAGCTTCTACAAATGGATCTTGATAAGGAAAACAAGCAACTGGAAAGCTTCTCACCTTCACCCGCCCTTAAAATCTGGGGTATAACAACACAGCCTCACAGCTAAAAAGCAGCTGGAATACTCACTGTTCTTGTTTCACTGTCTTCTCTTTCAGGGTTTACTTTCACCACAATTGTTGTAATCATGCCAACCATTTCAGGAGTAGGAATGGTGTTCTCTGGAATCACCTGAGGATTCTCAAAATACCGATTCTACAAGCAAAGACGAGAAGAGAGGTACAATAATGGTAATAAACACTCAAAAGTAAAGAGTCAAAAGGCCATTTACCTCATAGAACTCCTCAATACAATCTTCTCTACTGCTTACTGCAGACAGTTTATACTTTTCTATACACAACACTTACACTGCAGCATCCACTAGAACTGGACACACATGCTGCCTACTTTCACTCCCACTACAGCAAAAATCAGAAAAGCAACCCCAGCCAAGGTGGTTCTTTTAGTGAAGAAAAACAGCCCAACAGATACTCTCTGTCAGTGGAGAAGAGCAGGCAATGGCCTCCACTGAGATCAAGCACACTGAAGAGCTTAATCTGCTGGAAAGTATCTCACTCTTCCCTCAAAAAAACACACTTGGCTCCATGGACACCACTGCAGTCAACTGACTAGTGCTTTATCAGATAATTTCACCTCAGTTTTCTCATACCCCTAACAGTGTGCTAGAAACAGAAAGTTTTCAAAAAACAAATCCAAATTATTCCATTTTTAGATGCATTTTTGTTAAGTATTTTTATTAAAACTACATTTACTTTGAATAACTAAACAGAAAAGTAATTATGTTGATATCCTTTAGAGATAAAATGAAAAACCAAAAACTAGTTCCCTGACTACACAACAAGAGTAAGTTAAGAAATAAAAAGCTTACCACTACTTTTGGAAGTTCCTTGTAAATCTGCTTCACAAAGTCCAAAAAATGATGGATCTAGGAAGGAAGAAATCAATTTACAATAAAGAGGGGGGAAAAAATTAAAAACCCCACAGTTTTAGAATCTCTGTATTAACAGCACAATTACATAAAATCTTCAGTCACAACTATATTTCTGTGATGCTTAAAAAAAACCTGAAAGCACTCTCCTATTTCCTTCTGTTATGCCAAAATTCAAATTGCACTTATAAAGAATCTGAGTACTTATTATCTCAACATGGTTTCAGTACAGGATTATTGGAACTAAATATTACATACCAACTAAATCTTTCCAGGAGAAAATCAAGGAAATAAAGCAACAGGATAAAAATGCAAAGTTTCAAATACTTCAAGAGACACAGGAGAGGAGAAACAATCCTATTATTCTTTTTCCAGGATTTTCCCTTCACAAACCCTTCTGTGGGAATTTTATTCTTTAGTCTAATTATATTGCCCATAGACACAGCAAGAACTACTAAGCTCTAGAAGGTTGTTTTCCCAGGAGTGCTAGCACTCTGCAATCCTCTTTTTAGAATCACTTTAAGACAAAAAAAAAAAAAAAAAAAAAAAAAAAAAAAAAAAATCACAAACAAAACAGTTATCACACCAGGTCACTAAAGGTTCCTTTCAGGTTCCTGCTAAAAGCACAGCAGGAAAAAAGAAAACACAAACCAATCTGCTTAAACACAGTAGCAATTCTGAAGAACATGGCACTACATTCTATACTATGTAACAAGATTTATGACCTACTTCTTGTGTGATTGCAGGTCGGAACTGTTTGTGTAATTCAATAATTATTCTTAAGCAAATCAGCACATTTTCTTCATTCTCCGTCTGAAAAAGAGAGAATTTTTGCTTAGCCTACTGCTGAATTCTTCCACTGCTCCGTAAGTACTTCAAAACCCCATAAAATCATACTCATCTCAGCAACCTACAAGTGCCCCATTAATATGAACTCGAGTGAGCAAGAAAAGCTGTAGGAAGATTCCACACTAGTGAAGCACAAAGAGAATTCCCAGCCACTCCTGTTCCTGAAGCACAGTTATTTAAAATCCTGCTCCCAGCAATTTGGAGATTGAAGAGGAAAAGCTTTTTGAAAATTAGAAACAGTTTTAAGGAAAAAAAAAAATACCTCAAGAAATCTAAACATCACAGACAGGATATTCTTGGTATGAAGACGAAGATGTTCATTTGTTGGTATTCTGTGAATTATTTCAAGCACCAACTTTCGGAGTTGCTGTCAAGAAACAAAAAAACAAATGGCATCTTACTTTTGTTAAGATGTTTATATACAAACATATCCTTCCTACTATGGCAATAAAGAAAATTTAAGAAATTTACAGACTTTTTTTCAGGAACTATTTAATGACATTGATTCAACTTTTGTCTTTCATTCCATAGTGAAGTGAGTAATTTGTAACAATCTGTTGTATTTCAGTAAGACAACCAATTATGTTGCACCTACTTCTTCCTCGTTCTACATAAAAGCAGAGATTTGCAAAGTTTGCAACTTCTTTGGAAACTGGACTTCTGGAATTGCACTCCAATGACAACAAAGTTTACACATAAATCAGTTCATTAAGTTAATCAAGTACTTCATGAAACAAGTACTCTGCTGCACACATTACAGAAAGGTAAGACATGCTCCATACAGTTTACCTGTGCTGGCTTCTCCTGCAGAAACTGAACTTCTCCATCCTGCAGAAATGTGAGAAATCTAGGGATGATATGTTCCAGGAAAGTAGAGTACTGAGGGGATGATGTCACATTCTAATTAAGGAAAAAAAACCCAACACAGATATAATTGACATTACACAGGTGATACTAAGTTACACTCAAAGCCACTCAAACATTTTCAGTGACTTTTTCATAGATTCAGTGGTTACTCATCTGGTGACACATTACAGAGCACTATTAGTGAAACAAACAAAGGTGAATGCAAATTTCTTTCTTTCCTCCAATCCTAACAGACTTGCTAAGAGGGGATACAGCTGGAACAGCTGATCCCAACTGAACACAGGGATATTCTGTACTATATAATGTCATGCTCAGCAATACAAAGCCAGGGGAAGATGCAGACTTTCAGAGTGATGGTGTTTGTCTTCCCAAGTAGCTGTTCTGCCCTGCTTTCCTAGAGATGGGTGAACAGCTGCCTACAATGAAGTAGAGAATTAATTCCTTGGTTTGGTTTGCTTGGATGCACCACTTTTGCTTTACCTATTAAACTGTTTTATCTCAACCCATGAGTTGTCTCACTTTGACATTTCCAATTCTCTTCCCCATCCTACAGAGAGGAAGTGGGAGAGAACAGCTGTGGGGTGCCCGTTGCTGGCTCGGGCAATACCACCAGGTCAACTTAAACAGATAGAAAAATCAACCAGAATATTTTTATATAGTCAATTATGGTAATATGAAGTTCTGCTCACCCCGTGTTCAGATAAATGCAGAAATCACAGACACCTCCTTACTCACTTCTATTCACTAAGCAAGGATAAAGCCTTTTAACTTTTAATAATACAGTTACACCAGCTCTAAAATTATTATTCCACTAGGTTGTGATATCCTGAACTAGACAAACAAACAAACAACCACACACAAAAAAAACCCATATTAAAAAAACACACACCAAAAACCCTGGATGGGAAATTCCACTGATAACTCAGAAACAAGGAAAACTGTCACAGCTTTCAAAATCCAGCATCTCCTAGATGTAACTCTGCATAAAGCTTACTTTAAAAACTCCAAGGACATTAAACAGAGCTAGAATGAGTGTTTATGTTTCTGTATCACATATAAAGCGAGATCATTTCAAATAAAGCAGACAGAAAACAAATATTTTTTAGTAGTAGCACTTTCTTTTAAATCACATGACAAAAAAAAAAAAAACAAAAAAAAAAACCATCGTAGTGATTCTAAGATCTTGAACTTATTCTACAAAACAGTAAGTTCTTCATCATCTCAGAACAGACACAACTAGATATTCAACTAAATCATAATAATGCCTAACACAGAATTGGCTTAACTTGTGTTTTGCTTTTTTTTTGCTGCTTATTTTAACTTGATGGGTCATTACTATGCAAAAGTACTGGAGCCACCTTCATGCCTCATGTAAGATTCTGTATCCTAGAACTCATCCCTCACTCCTGTCCTCTGAAAGTACTCAGAAGAATCAGAGGGGCCTCTGCTTCATGAGAGCACAATACAAATGTGAACTTAAGAAAGCTTTAAATACAGAGATTTCACATCATTCAATAAAATTGGAGTTCTATACAATCTATTCCTTCACATTTATTTAAATGTTTTAATAAAGATTAGGGAGCAAAAAGGCTTTCTAACTCCTAATACTGTAATTCTTGAATAACCCAGCTATTTCCTAAATTCAAACCTAAAAACAACTTTGTATAACAATATCAGCAGTAAGTTATGAGATATCAATATAATATTTTAACCACGTAACAACAGAAATCAAACCAACATACATTAAGCACAAGAATGCCATTTCAGAAGGTTGGGGGGTTTGTTGTTTGGGGGCTTTTTAATTTACCTCAAAATTCTCACTGACTTCTTGCATCATTTTCAGTTTGGTTTCATCAGCTGAAAATGGAAATTCAAACAAAACAAATTTAATATAAAACTGCATGATGAAGGAAGAAACCAGGCTCACTGACCTAAGAAGCAATCAGATCTTATCAGTTTAGCTATCACTGCCCAGTTTTAAGGGACACACTCCTCACAACCAACCATCACACAATGCACACACACCACTCACTCACTCTGGCTCAAGTAAGTGTTACTCATCACTTTGCTTCTTCAAAGTCAAAACTCAAAGGAAATTTCAAGTAAAATCAACATGTTTGTGAAACTCTGCTGAAGAAGTGTAACTTCCGACGGAAACAAAGTATCTTACGTGTATTGACATCCGTAAGAGCAGCCACAAACTGCAGGTATTTTTTCATCAGAGTGGTTTGATCCACCACAGTGGGCCCTTGTGCTGTAACGAATGCCATCTTGGAGGAAGGATCAGCTTTCAGTACATAAAATCAAGACCAACACAACTACAACAACAACAACAAAAAAAATACAAAAACACTTTTTCAAAGTTAGTTTCTATGGATGGTTAACAGCAGTTGTTACATCAGCCACATTCATTCTCTTGACACATTAATGCAGGCACACATTTTCCAGAAAACAGATCTGTCACATTTACTCAGGGTTACAAATATAACTCCCAGCAGGTCCATGCTGTGGTATCACACTTGTATCTACAAGTGGTTTCTGGGCTCATCACACCACCCCGTTCACATCCACGCGTTCCGGCTGGTTCCGTTCCTCCCAGAGGCATCAGCAGGCTCAGGGATGCTCCTGTGGCCCCACACCTGTTATCTGACCCGGCAGCATCCCAAACTTACAGACCTTTGGACACACCCCGGCGGGACTGGCTGCCAGAAGCAGTCCTGCTGCCTTTCTCGCTTGTAAAAAAACCTGACATCAAATTCAGCTTGAGAGGCCGGCGACCTCTCTCCTCACCTCGGTTTTCCTGTCAGCTCTCCCGCACACCACACTTCAGCCGAGCCGTCCTTCAGGGCGCCCACCAGACCCGCAAACACCCCGACCGGCTCCCTCAGGGCCAAGGTGCTGCCCGCAGCCCCCCCTTTACCTTCCCCGCCGCAGGGATGGCCGCCGCCGGGTCTCTCCCCGCTGCCAGGGCAGCATCACGCCGACCCCATCCCCGCCGAGGTGCGCGCCCTGTGAACACGGTACCCGTGAACGGCCGCAGCAAATCTTCCCGCCGCCCCCCCGCTCTTCGCCGGTTCCCATCCGCGGCCCGAGGCCTCCGAGCGCCGTGCTGGCGGGGCTCGGGCTCCGGCCCCTTCCTGCTCCCCGCCGCACACCGGTTCCGCCCCACAGACTGCGCCGCGCCAGGCCTCGCCTCCCGCCGCTTCGCTTCAACCCCGCTCTGGCGCCCAGGCCCCGGTCGCACCGAGAGGCTTCGGTCACAGCCCCCAGCACTCCTCACCCCGCAGGTCCCCGGGCTCGGCCGGCCTCAGCCCCCCCAACTCCCTCCTTTGTTGCTCCCGGAGGCCGGCGGCAGCGCATGGGCGCAACGGAAGCGCCCGAGCCCAGTTCCGGCCGCCTCCTCCCGCTGCCCGCCTCCCGCGCATCTCCCCGGGCGGGGGAGGGCGCTGAGGCCCACGGCACCTCCCGGCTCCTCACCGCGTCCCTGTGGATTTCGCCCCAGCGGGAACGGGGTTTGCCAGCTGCCGCGGGGCCGCGCTGCCGGAGGCGAGGACATCCGGACCCGTCCCTCCCTCAGCCCCGGCTTCTCCGTTAACGCAGCGGCTACCGGGCGCGAAGCCGGTAACAGCGGGCGAGGAGTTACCCCGTGCACATGCGGCCGCTACAGTCCGCCCGGCAGACCCGGAGCCCTCCCGCCGGGACCGTGCTCCGCCAGCGCAGCCGCGACCCGGAGATGCCCCTGGGGGAAGCGGCGGCAGAATCGGTTCGGCCGCGCCGGGGAACCAGGAGCAAAGGCGGCAAGAGGGGGGCTGGTCCGTAAAGCAAACAAAAAACCGTGCATCCAAGAGGAAGTCAATACAGTAAATACTTCAAATAACCCAAACTCCGCATTGCGTTTGTGGGAGCCGCTTTCCTGGCTTTCTCCAGAAGCTCTCGGTGCCCACTCGCGGTTACAGACCCCTTGGGAGCAGCCGCCGGGCTGGGCGAGCGGGGAACCGCAGCCCCACCGCGCCCTCACACCGGCACAGCCCGACAAACGCTGCATCTTTGCCCTGGCACCCACCAAACAAAATCACAAACACTTTCCCCAAACGCTCCCTCTCTCAGAGCTGCTCCCACCCTCTCTGCAGATGAGCAGCATTTTTTTTTTTTTTTTTTTTTTTGGGGGGGGGTGGGTGTGGGATTTGTTTTTTAAATATACCCCGGTGTTTTTGCAGCAGCCGCTTGTCAACATTAACCCGCGGGACCTTCCCCCGGCAGAGGTTGGGCGCTGCCGCGGGGGAGCGTCCCGGGGGCGCGGACCGAGATGCCGCAGTACCGCCGGCAGCCTTGGGGGCAGCGCCCGGACCCAGAGCGACGAGACCCGGACCCGGCCCGGCTGTGACTGTCCCCGGCTCTCGCCGCCCCAAGCATGCTGCGGCTGGTCTGCCTGGTGCTGCTGCTGCTGCTGCAGAGCCGCTCCGCCCCGGCGGCAGGTAAGGCGCCGGTCTGCGCTGCCATCGCCTCAGGGGAGCGGGAGGTGGGGTGAAGGCGGCGGCGGCGACGGCGACGGGGAGAGGGGGGAAGCGCTCTGGCGGGAGCTGCTTCACTTGTGGGGCGGTGGTGGTTCCCTACCCGGGCTTGCTAGCCGTGGCCAGGGATGGAGACAGCTCCGGGCGCTCTCTCGCCAGCCCGGACTTCATTCCCAGGCGCTGCGACCTTGGTGCTTGCAGCGAACCGGGGCATCTTTACTCTTTCAAATCCAAAATCTGTACTTCTGTTTCTTCCTTGCTTCACAAGGCACCTGGGCAGGCTCTGTCCCTTGCTTTGGTAGCCTCGCTGAGCTGAATTCTGCAAAGAGAGGTCGGAAATGTAGAAGAAATCCCTGAACTGGATGAAATTCCTTGCTCTGCCGGTGACTCACTGGGTGACCTTGAGTTAGCCACTTTATCTTCAACTGCTGCAGCTTGGGCTTCAGGATGGCCCTGGTTTGTAAAGCACCGTGATAACCTCCAAGGAGAAGTGCTAGATAAGTGTGAGGTAGCTAGTTATTTTTTCCACCAAGTTCTGCTGAAACAAAGCAGAGGGCAGCGTGAATCTTCTAGAGATCAGAAACCTGTCTGTGCCAGATTTCATCACAACATAAGCATTTCACTATTAAATAAAAAACTTGAACTCAAGACCAGTCCCTTTTTTGTGAAATGGGAACAATGGAATCCTTCCTCTGACAGTGATGTTACAGTTCTTTCTCACACTCCTTTCACATCCAGATTTGCTCATCACCTCTGATCAATGGAATAAAACATGAGCACCAAGCACATGCTTTGTGTTCTCCTTTCACCCCATCCCAAGCTGATGGGTGTAGGGAAGGCAGTGCAGGGGTAGGGAAGGCAGTACAGGGGTTAGCTGACCCCAGTGCTCCCTCCACATTACAGGTCATGGATGAATGAGAAATGTGATTTCTGAAGGTCCGTGTAAGTGGTCTGGTGGCTGCTGAAAGAGAAAAGGGAAGTTACCAGCATGAGAACCCCCCAGAGCTCTGCTTCTCTGCCCACCACTGGCCCATAACCTCTGGGCAACTTGTTCCAGAGTTTCACCACCCTCATTGTAAAAAATCACCTCCCTCAGCCTGCGGGACACACTTCTTTTGGTGCACCCCAGATGGCTTTCTGGGCTGTGAGCACACATTTCCAGCTCATATCCAGCTTTTCATCCTCCAGTACTCCCAAGTCCTTCTCCACAGAGCTGCTTTCAGTTCCTTCATCCCTCAGCCTCTATTGATAATAGAGGTTGCCCTAAACCAAGTGCAGGACTTTGTACCTGGCCTTGTTGCATGAGGTCCACATGGATCCACTTCTTGAGCTTGTCCAGGTCCCTCCCTTTGCATGGTGACTAATCTGCCACAAGGGTATAGTACAGGTTTTCTCTGCATTGGGATTTTTGGTCCTTTCCTGGAAAAGGAAGTCAATGATAGACCATAGAGAAAAACTGGTATTGAAGTTTTTCTGTTCAGTTAGAAGGAAGTGGAAGAGTCTCGTGGGTCAACAGAGCTGACAGAAGGATCTACTTCTAAAAGTTTGAAAGTTCATTTTTAAGATGGAGATTAGAGCTGAGCTTGATTTTCTCTAAGTAGCTGACCGTTTAGTGACATGTTGGATTGTTACTGATGCTGAAACTAAGACCAGCATCCAGCTCAGCCTACAAAACCTCCTCAAAGGTTTTGTGATGTTCTAGTCTGAACGTCTGTTCTACTATTAGCATTTCTAGGATGTAATCTAACATTTTGTTTAATGCTATTTGTTTGAACTCATATACATGCATTTGCTTCTGCTTCAGGTTTTTAAACATTATTTTTAAAAAAAATAAATGTTGAAGTCTTAGCTGTCATTGTGGGTCCCATACCTACAACTGGCAATTTAATGTGTAAATAAATAAAATTTTAAAATACTATACATTAAGCTTTGGTTATTTGGTTGTGTTTTTTTTTCTTCTGATTTTCACAGAGGAATACAGCCTGGAGATAACCAACAATGGCCCCATCACAACAGGAGCTCAAGCCACTATTTATGCCAGTCTAGGTGTGAAGAATAAGAGTGTCACCTCAAACTTCTATCAGTTTAGTTGGATTTATGCTCCTTTGATTCTGATAGAGAAATCTGAGCAGCAGTTTAACTCCATGATTAATGTGACTGGTGAATTTCCTGGGACTTTTCCCATCTCTGTCTGGGTGACTCACAGGAACTGTTGGTTATGTCGGCCCCTTGCTAGAAATGAGACCAAGCTTCAGCTTACAGGTAATACAGCTTTACAGCTCCTGTGCCTTCAGGAATTCCATGCAGATCAGAATGCTTGCTGCCTTTGCTAGCATCAGAAAATGAAGGCAGACTTCTGAATATTCAAACAGAGTCTGCTTTGTGGAGGCTTTTGATTGAAGATGGTTTTAGACAGGCATTTCAGCCAGAGTGTGGTCTGTCTTTATCTAGAAGCAAGTGTGAGTCTGCCCTTGTTTCCCTGCCTCTGTCACTTAAAGAAACTGAGCTAGAAGCCAGATACCTCAGTAGCTGCAATGTATAGCACGTTATCCATAGCAGTCAAATTTTCATTTCTGAGGAAGCAGCTTAAACTAAAAACCAAACAATCAAACAATCAATCAATCAAAAAAACACCACCAAAAAAAACCCAAAACCAAACTCCACAAAACCAAAACACACCCAGCAACTTAAGAATCCCATAAAATAAACAAACAAATACTCAGATGTGAAGGGTGTATATACTGGTTTCATTCTGAATTCCTTGATTTAGATACTTGACGTTAATCCCATTTCTTTTTAAATCAATAGTAAAAATCAATACTGACCTCAACCAATGTAGGATTATTTCTCCTAGTTCTCTTAGAAGATTTAACATGACCCATTGTATAACCCTTAATAAGTAATTTAATCTCTCTGTTTCACTAATATATATAACAACACAGGTATAAAATACACTTAGCCACATAGAGTAGGACACAGAAAGGCCTATACAGTATATTTTAAATCATGTTTTTTTATACTCACACAGAACGTGCTGTGAAAGTGATACATGTTGTCATTCTTTCCCCACTGTATTATTCTGCAGAATTTATCACAGGAAATCTTACCATTGCCCAGATAGAAGACAGATTTATCACACGTGGTTCTAGCTCCTCCATGGGCACCATGACCCGGATTTCTTTCTGTCTTCATGACCCAAGTCATTACTTCAAGTCAGCATCATTTGTCTACAACTGGAATTTTGGAGATGGGTAAGTATGGTTACTTCCTTTACTCTAGTGAGTACTCAAGGTGGCTCTGATTCTGACTCTCTGATAACCATTTAGAGAAAAATCCTCATTAAATTGTAGGATGAAGCATACACCTTGTCAGCTGGTACATTCTGAGCATGTCAACCAAGTGAATTATGAAAACTCTAGAAAATTAGCCACGAACACTCATAAAAAGGTGATGTTCTAAAGACCTAAATTTCTTGTTCAAATGTATGCTTAGGTGTATTACTGTGTGTGTGCAATGAGCCAAACTGAACTGAATGAACTGGAAAGGTAATCTTTGATTCAGTTAGCTTATAGTCCATCTATTATAAAGGTAGTTTTCATATTTACTGACTATTCCTATTCCATTTTGTGAATGCTTTTATCACTATCTTTTGTTTCCCTGATAAAAACTGCATAAACGTATTCTGGGTATTGTCCTGATTGTAGTTTTATTGGCAATGCCACAGACATTAATCCTCATTGATTTGCACATAAAATAGGATTAGAATCACAGGCTGTAGTGTTTTCTGTAAAGAAAATACATTCAAGCTTGCTCCTTTCAAAATAAAAAATATCAAAGTTGTTGGTAAAAGACAATTCTGATTCTAAGCCTCTTCATGTTACACACAGAGTTTCTCAGATCACCAAGGAACCCTACGTCTACTACAACTGCTCTCCCATGGGGAACCGCACAGTGCACCTGAAAGTTGTAGCTGAATGGGAACAAGTTGGAAGCATTGCACATGAAAGAGAAACAGTGCAGAAAACTGGTGATTTTACCACTGCTCTGGAACTTTTAGGTAACTATACAACATTTTGCCCACTCAAAACAGAACCTGCTATATAAAGAGACAATCTAGCTTTAATGTGATAATATGCTGATACAACTTCAGCCTTGTTTCACATGCAAGAAAAGAGGTCAATGTTATTAAATTAAGAGTTCCCACTGCAAAATGGACTTTGTGCTGCTCTAGAGCAGAAAAAAATGGGAGGAAAATATATCAACTTTTCTGTTTCTTTTTCATTTACCAAAAGTTTAACTGTCTTTTGTAAAACTCTCACATAAACACTTAAAACTTACTGTAAAATCTTTCCCATAAGTTAGGAAGAATTTTTTTGTTTAGTTTGTACCCCTAAAAAAGAAAGAATAAATCTATTATATACTAAAAAAAAAATCACAAAACATTCTGAAAACTTAACTCTATTAGTAGGATTCCCTTTTGGGTGTAGGCAAGTACTATTATTTGTGTGACTGATGGAACTAAAATCTTCAAGTCTATGTAAACAAACCTTCACTGGAAAACCAGTTAGTTTCAACTTTATATGTGAAGTGTGGCCTGTTTTTGTCCCTCCTCTCAGATGCTGTTAGAGGTATTAATGTAGTGGGCTCCAGAGAGACTCATGTAATGGAAAACTTGAGTTTATCTCTTCATATTAATGGCACGTAAGTAGCAAACACTTCTTCCCCTGCAAAGCATTGTTTATTAAAGTGTTTTTCCCCACTGTTTCCTCAAAAGTCAGCTGAACCCCACAGAACTCTTTCTTATTACAAAAAGAAATTACATTTAAACAAAATACTGTTGAGTATTGCTGTTTCCTTATTCAAAATACCATGAACTCTAAGAGCCTGAAAGAGCATCTTATCAGAAAAGTAGAATCTTCCTTTGTAAAGCAAATATTACTTTTACATCTTTGTTAAAAAAATAAGAAGAGAACTAGTCAGAAAGATAGCTGAAATAATTAAATTTTAAAACCTTCTTTTGAATTTCTCTCCACCAATTTCCCCACCACTAAATTCAGCTGTAAACTGAAGACAGGATGTCCTGTTCAATAGCAACCATCCTTGACATGGGAATAGGGGGTCTGAGAGATAATTTTGGCAAAGTTAACATGGCCACATTAAGACAACAGGCAGACTCCAAACAGTAAGGATTAGAGGAATGCAGGACAGCCATGAGCACGTTGATTCTAGCACAAGATTTCCCAAGCTGCTTTACTTAGAACACATGAACACATTTTTTGGTATGGCAGAAGCATTTTAAATGCCATTGAAACACTCAGGAAAGCTCTTCCACCATGAAAATTCCATTCTTTTCTTTTCTTCTCTTTTCTTTTTTATTTTCTTCTCTTTTCTCTTCTCTATTCTTTTCCTTTTCTCTTTTCTTTTCTCTATTCTTTTTTATTTTCTTCTCTTTTCTCTATTCTTTTTATTTTTTCTTTTCTTTATTCTTTTTTATTTTCTTCTCTCTCTTCTCTTCTCTTCTCTTCTCTTCTCTTCTCTTCTCTTCTCTTCTCTTCTCTTCTCTTCTCTTCTCTTCTCTTCTCTTCTCTTCTCTTCTCTTCTCTTCTCTTCTCTTCTCTTCTCTTCTCTTCTCTATTCTTTTCCTTTTTCCTTCCCTTCCCTTTCTTTCTCTTTCCCTTTTCTTTTCCTTTTTTCATTTTTTCTCCTGTTACTTCAGCCCACCGCTGGCGTTATGCTGGCTGATCAAGTCCGAGTGCATTCCACTTGAAAGTGACAAATGCCATCTGGTGGTGATTAATGGCTCCTGCTACAACCTCAGCCAGACCTTCAGTGCCGCGGGGCAGTACTGCCTCAGTGTGCGGGTGGAGAGCGGGGTGAGCATGCTGCAGACCTACCATGAAATCAAAGTGTGGCCAACAGGTAAGAAGCGCAGGAAGGTTCCCTCCTGCCAGGTGATCGACACTCTCATGGATGTCAGGGACCATTTCCAGCCTACAGATGAAGTTCTGGTATAGGTCCCAGGAAGCCCAGGAAGCAGGAATACAAAGGACAGCCTATAACTGCAACTGCTCTGAACTTCTTGTGTTCTGCTGAACCCTGAGTCTCAGGAGTGTCTTGAAGCCCATGAGTTTCCTGGGAAGACTGAGTTACTTAAATTACATATTTTTCAGTGTAAATAGTCTGGCTCCTTTAGTGAGAGAGGACTAGTAGGTAAACATGCATTGTAATACCCCTTTAACTGAGCAGTCTCTGTTTTTATTTTTGCTTAGTTTAGTTATGGTTTTTTTCAAGGATAGATTCTTCTAGGCCTGCCAGGGGGTGGCAGTTTTTAGTCTGTTAAAGGAAAACCGAGGTAAAAAAGGAAAGACCTTAACAAACTCACAAACCCTCATTTCCACTTCTGGGATTTCAGAAAGACCTGAAATTATCTGGGCTGAAAGATTTATTCCATGTTACATAAATGCCCTTTGTTCTAAAAATATGAGAAGTTCTCCTAAAACAATTGTTCCTCACTCGGTTCTCTTCTCAGTGTATTGTATCATTCCAGGAACCCTGCCTTGTGCTCTTTCCTAGGGATCCACCCAGCTCTCTTTGTCCTGCTCTGCATCACTCTGGTTTCAGCGATGTTAGGACTGGTTCTGTACACGACCTTTCGGAGTAACACACAACAGAAAGATCTCGTGGAGGTATTCAGTTACTTTAACTCTGAGCTAGGGCAGTAATTAGATGCCTGTCATCCATGTCCCTTCTTTAATCCCCAGGCAGAGGGGGAGGGAGCATTTCTCTGGTATGTCTGATCTGTTCCATAGAAAAAACAGGAACAATGTGGGCAAACACTTGAAGCAACAGACACACTTCTGTCCAGGTTTGGAGAACTGTGACTACAATTCAAGTTGCCAGGGATATCACTGGCAATTTGTTAATATTCCCAGGCAGGGGCGTACATTAAAGTATCCCTTCCAGAGGATCCCCAGAGTGGCTCCATGAACAAAGCAAGGGGTGGTGAGAGAGGATACAGGACAATAAAAAAGGATTGGTATGTTACCTGACGTGGCATTAGATTGTCACCCGACCCTGGTATCACCTGACCTTTATCTCCCCAACTCCCATGTGTGGTGTAGCTTTCACTGCTACTTTATCTTATCTGTAACAAGCATGAGCTCCTAAGTAAAAGGAACTTTTATACCCTTCTGGAAAATATCTAATACAATTTACATCATATCACAATATGAAACATATACCTCTAGAGAGACTTCCTGTGAGCCAGGTATAAATCAGAAATCTATTTGAAGTTGGTAGCTGACTGAATGAAACTGGTTCAAGACCAACTGACCCAAAGTATTCTTGCTAGGCTCATTTGAGCCAATAGGACCCAAATTAAAATTTATCTTTTTGATGTTTCTTTTCCAGGTAGCTGACTTTGACTTTTCTCCACTGTCTGACAAAAACCTGTCTTATCATTCAGAGTCACGCTGCAGCCAAATATGTTGCAGATCATGTTGTCTTTGGTCATCTCAAGAAGCTGCCAGGGAGAGCCATGAACTTCTACATTCTTTTTACAAGCCAGTCAAAACGTACACAATGTGAAGAACACAATTGCACTTTGGTTACACTGTCAACTTATTCACTTATGATGAGTTACAAGCCCAGTGCTGCATGAATGGTTTGGTTTTGCCAATGCAATGAGGTTACCACTTTAAGGCCAGCACTTTAGTGTTTGATTCTCTGAACCACAAAAAAGCAAGTCCTGAAACACAGTAGAAGTAGGTTTGTATTTTTTAAATTATATGGGTGTATACATTTACAGCTGTAAATGCAACATTTTATTCTTCTGAAAAATTGTTTTATGTGCAGGTTTGCTAAATCACTACCTCTTGTAATTTCTCTGTTCCTTCTGCTGTCTATTTCAAAGAAGAAAATGCTTCAGACGAAGGTACATCTCCTGTGTTACCACAATACTGCCAGAAACGGAAGTCACCTAAAATGTTGTTGGTTGTGTTTGTTCTAAATAGGAACTGACTTGCCCAGGCTGAGAAAGGCCTAGGGGATTCCAACAAACCAGATTACCTCATTATGTTGCCTTTTTTCCTCCTGTCTTAAAAGACCCCTTTTTAAAGCTACCCAGTTTCTGTGGGACTGTAGTGCTGGTGACCTCCTCATGGTGAAGTAGGTGCTACCAGCAGTTTGGTGGGATTACAGCAAGTGCTGTAGAAGACTCCACATGTCCACCACTTCAGGAAGCAGTACACATACTACTCTAAATCTGCTCGTGGGGCCTTTTTTTTTTCCAGGCTGTTCGTTCTTTTCTCTTATATTACTACCCAGTTGGTCACCAAAGCTCCTCTGATAAAAAAATGCAACAACCAGGAGCTCAGAGCTGCTCAACAAAACATATTAAATTCAAATGATCGAGGCTGTACAACCTCTGGGCCTGTTGCAGACTATGTTTTACTAACAGCTTCCAGCTCACCCAGGTTTCTGCCCCCCTAGAGACTTTTACACAGAAGTGCCTTTGTGCCCATTTCTTTTTTTGAATGTGACCTTCCCCACCTTTGATTTAAAGCACATGGGGATGGCCTTGGGGGTTTTCAAATATATCATCATTTCTCAAATACACTGATAGGGAGATATTTGTCTGCATGTGAAGGGATCCACCATGAAGTCCTCCAGGTGCTCATTTCATACATTCAACTTGTACATTTCCTCAGAGGAGCTCAGAACTTCAGTTTTTCTGGGAATGGCTTTGTTAAGTAAGCTGACACATTTAAAACAGAATAGGATCATCAAAGATAAAACATGATCCAATAAGCCCACGTTTTTGTTTAAAAGTATATTCCAAGGCAAAAAAAACCTTTTTTTTTTCTTTTCCTAAGAGAAATTGTGTTTGTAAGCAAGCTTGGTGATTAGGAGTGGTGTCCTTTGTATTCCTCCTCAGTGCCCCAGTGTCAAACTTGTATCTCCAGTCATATTCAGTCACTGTTAAAAATGTCTCTCCCCTTAGGCCAGCAAAGGTGGTATTGCTTTAGAGACCTTCAGTTTTATTGCTTATTCCTGAGATCCCCAGAGTCTGAGCCACAGGCAAACGTACATGACTTGTTCTGGGACATCATTGTGTTCTGTAAAGGGCTATACAGTCCTTGGGCATTGGAAATAACAAACTTATGCTGTGAAAATTGCACATCAGAGTGACAGTGGCCCTAGACAGACTGCACAGTGGCTTTCAGCAAACAAAAGTTTAGTTTGGGCTTCTTCTTTTATTACATTTGTGACAGACATGTGACCCTTGCAGCTATAATACACCTAAAAGCAACCTATTGGCACACTACTGGATGTGTATTTCTCACCCATATCACATTCCTACCAAAAACAGTAACTATGAGAACAAATTCAGTTATAGGCACCTGAAAGAGGGGTCATTTGAGTTGGAGGAAGATCATATCAAAAGAGTAAGACCTATGCTCTGCCCCATTTTCCACTAATAACCCAGCTGATTCAAAGGCTATCATTAAGGTATCAGGCCCCAAACATTGCTGCTTTAGTTTTGTGCCTCCCTGCTCTCAGCAGTACACCCAAGCTGAGAAACAGCTGATCACTGCAAACCTGGCTAAAATGGGTATCAAACCCCAGGCAAAAAGAAGAGGTTCCTGAAGTTAGTGATATGATATTCAGGCCTAGGAAAATTCCGTTTCCTATAGAGGAAAACAGAGCAAATGTCCTTCAGAAGAATATTGGCTCCCATTCTATTCCTGAAGTGAACAAAAAGGGGTCAAATGATTCGGAAAGGTAGAAAAAAAATAAAGTGCTGCAAGGAGGAAAGTCAACACTTTCAAATAGTGGAAGATTCTGTTCAAGAGCAGATGGAAAAAAATAGAAGTTTGAAAGAAAGACACCTCTTGCAAAAAATAAGCAGTGGAGAAAGTACACTGTAAAGGGCATGTCAAGAAACAAATTAGGCAAGAAAATTTAAACAGCCTTAACAAATTGAGGAATAAGATAAGAAATGTTCACATGAACATGTTTCAATATAAAACAGTTTCCTGCACAGAAGACTGATCTGTGGGTTCAATAAATGCCTCTGAAATTGAAGACAAAAAGTAATTGAGCAGTTCAGGATATAGTAAGGAGATTAGTGGGATGTAAAAAGGATCAGCAGGAGGATTCATTTTGTTAACCTTAGAAATCAATGACCTGGAAAAAGGAATGTTCAGCAAAATGATGAAACTCAGTGATTCAAAACAAGAGTCCAGTGACTGCAAAGCCAAAGAGCAATTAAATTCAGGTGATAAGCAAGACTGTCAGCAGATAAAAGGTAAAATTATGCAATGAGAATTAATTACAAGGAAATGGATTTGAGAGCAAAAATGTTCCAGAAAGGTGTAGTATAAGAGCACACAGCAAAGCAAAAGAACTTCTGTTATTCTATAATTTGTCACATTAACAGTAGTAACAGTTTCTGCTGTAAACAGGGGGACAAATTAGCCCCTTATCTTCACAGGAGAGCGTGAGGCTCAGTGGCTGAACAGGTCAAGGCTCCCTCTCTGGGAAGCAGATTACACAGCCCACACTGTGAAACAGTTTGCTGGGGGAAGAGAAATTGTTTCAGGAAAAGGAAGGTGAAGAATATAATATTTAAATGCTCAGCATTATTATTAGATAATCAACCAGCACTTCACCTTGATTTTGGAGAGTCAGTGCCAGTTTCCGTGGAAACTGAAGTGTTATCCTGCAGCTGTCACAAAATTGTTAAATTCTGTAGATCTCAGCTTTGACAGCCCACTGAGCACTACAAATGTGGATTTTAAATTGCAGCCACCAACATGAACACAGAAGTTCCAGAAACTTCTTGGGTCTCATCTTTCAGAACTGAGTATGCTCATTGCCAGCATGTATAATTCCTACAGCAGTGTGTGTAAGGACAGCAGGTGCAGTATATGGTAGGGTTTGCACAAAATATCATCATTTCACAACTGACACAACTACACAAGCAAATTATACTACAGCACTAATGAAATATTTCTCTGGTCCCATGACTATGCTAGCCAAATAATTTGCTAGCCAAATAATTGCTAATGCATCTACTCACAGCAGTCCTGGGAGGCAGAGAATGGATATTATCACCATTCACAGGAGGCAAAAGGGAACCATCCTGAGATATGGAGCTTGCTTGAGTGCCAAGGCAGCTGTAAATGCCTGCATAAAATTCAAGATCAGAAAGATTAAGGAGCCATGCAGACCATCTACCTAATCTTGGTTCTTATTACAGCCTGTGGAAGTGAGCACTACATTCACCTGGCTTTCACAGACACCAACTTGCTGCCCATCACACCAGCTGTACCACGGAGCCTGGGCACAGCAAGCTGAGTGTGGAGCTGCGGTTTGGGGACTGCTCAGCAGGTGTCTCCCAAAGCACAGGAATATTTCCACAATCTCCACACTCCCGCGGGGGCAGGCGTGAGCCACTGCTGAGACTTCCAGTGAGTATTTTCACGCACGCCTCGCTGTGGCACGGAAGCTAAATGCACAACCAGACTCGATAGAAGATCCATTCACAATACGACTACCAAAGTATTGGGCACCACCCAGGCAGCTGTGAGAGAAGACTGAGTGTTGATCACTGTCCACAGAAACATTTGCCTTGCACTGGGTGAGCCCTTCATCCCTCACCAGAAGGCGATGGACTGAGTGCTGTGCAGGTGGTAATGCTCCCAGGATAAAGCTTTCTGGCCTTTATTCAATGCAGGTGACAGCAGAAGACACTGTCTGACAGCCCCTTACATCAGTGGGACACATGCTGCAGGAGGGGAAACTGGTGGGACCAGGCCTGTTCCTGTGAGTGGAAGCAGTATAACTTTCCCTAAAGGAGAGTAACTGAGATGTCTCTATAAACAATGACTTAAATTAAGGAAAATGAAGAAGAAAATAGCCCATGGTATAAAACAGGTTCTGTGTGCACACAGCTGAGCACAAAAATTCCTTGAAATCTTAAAATCACCTGGAGGTCCCCAGTGCTTCAGTGGAATGACTCAGTAACAGGGAACAAGCAGCAACTAACAGGCACATTCTGATTTAATGGCTCTCTAACCTTAGTCCTTCCTGGTAATATAAATTAGGACTCTGTTATTTAAAGGTTCTTCTCAGACACAGTTTAGATACAAACGAGGACAGATTACAGTAATTGTGATCAACAGCATGTATTTAATATTTAAAAAAAGAAAACAAAAACCCCAAAAAAACAACACCAAAAAACCCCATAGTTCTGTAATCACAGGAGCAGACGTGGAAGGGAAGTTCCTCGGAGTGGTGGAAAGACTCCAAAGGAAAGGTAAGCAGCTTTGCTTCAGTGGGAGAACCCAGTTCTCAGGGCCACATCAAATGGCCCACAGTGAGCACCCACACCTGGAGAGCTGGTGTCTAATGGAAAACCCACCAATAGATTTTTTTTCCACATGCAATGAATTCACTTGCAAGGCACTATCAGAAAGTGCAGGGCAGCACCTAACCATAAGGAAAGAGGGGTAGGTCAGTATAGGCCCCATGAGCCACCAGGGAAAGACTTGGATTTTTGTTACAGCCTGAGTTTTGTATCTGACTTTATACCAGGTAGATCTACTTGTGGTATTTTGAGTTCTTACATGAGACTTTTTTTCCTTCTAACAGCAGTAGGATACTAATGCTCCACCCTGTCAAACACCTGCAAGATTTCCCATATGGATGAAAGTAATCATACTCAGAAAGGTAAGAGTTTCACATCACAGGTCCACCTCCACAGAAGGAGTGAGGCATCCATTTCCTATGGACATCTCACCACAGATAGGAATTACATTCTAAAGTATCCTTAAGACTGACCCAGGTCATGCAGCTTGGATGGGGAGGTAGGAACTTTCAGAGGCAAATGGATTTGCAAATAGCCATAATTTTATCCTGGTCTTACTCTCTTTTCTCTGATTTTTTTAATTTGTTCTTTCTTTCCTTGGTAATAATTAAGTAGTGGGGAAAACCTGCTCGCAGACAGGAAGACAACCTGTAATTAAATGTAAAGTATTCTATTTAGTTCTTTAAGAATTATAATTTTTTTGTAATAGGGTATGTGGAAAAGCTGCATACATTTTTTATGACCAGGACTCTCAACTATTACTAATGAAGTACAGAAACAAAAGACAGGACTCTCAGTAGGGAAATACCATCCATTAAATGTCTCCCTGGGGATCAAATGACACTTACAATTGAGAGACACTAACTGCCTCCCACATTTCAATTGGTACCAGCAGGACACCTATTTGTAAGGATTGGTGCTGCCTGTACTCTGCTAATGTAAGATGCCACATAAATATTGTCTGACCTTTGCAGTAGATATTACCTTTTTTTTTCCACAGACCAGCAGCCTGATTTTACCTTTTAAAACCACTGATTCTACTGAATTCTGAAGAATCTGCAACCCCATGAATGTGCAGTCCCACTGAAGTCAATGGACTGTATATATGCTGCATATTTTCTGATCAGGACTTTATACATGTCAGCCTTTACAAGACTGCTATGATTCTTCTTGCAAAAGCCTTTTACTAAATACCTATCTTTTTACCTGCCTTTTACTAAAAACCTATCACCAAAGATCAAAAGGTTTTTGAAATCTGTCCCCTAAGAAAAGCAAAAAATGCAAACTTACAAATTAACTCGTTTCAAGACCTATTAATCAAAGGCAGATCTTTGATCAGTAAAGGAAGTTCTCTGTGCCAAAGCAATGAGCACTTTAACAGAGCACTATTACAACCCTGTGGGTTTATAATTCTTGAGGCATTCGCTGGGGTTTCATGGGTGTCACTGTCAAGGGACTGTGGTGGGACCCTCAGGCACATCGACTTTTCATGATTTTACCACTTGAAAACTCAACAGCTCCATCCCATGTACTAACTGCTGCCTGCATTTGGCTTTCTGGAGTATTCAGTAATGTCTGAACAGGAACTCCCTACGTTTTTATTTATATGCATTTATATTTACACACACCCGTGCAAATACAAATAGCTGTACAATATCCTCTGCCATTCAAACAAGAAATGCACAATGATTCCTTCCTGCAGTGGATTTTACATGATGCCTAGGAAAAAACAAAAACAAACAAGCAAAACCAACCAAAGAAACAAAAAACTGTAGTCACAAATAGCAGAGATTAAACAGCAGCGTCAGGGTTTGAGAGATTACAGATCCCATATCCGCAGATGTTTGCAGCTGCCAACAGTCCTGTGATTCAAAGAGCTGATCTCCCACGTCACCACAGGACAGGCAAACATCACCAGATCCTACCCTTCCTCGAAGAGCTTATTTTGAATCAAAACTTGCCATGCCCATTGCAGAGGTGGTCACAGTTCAGTGACAAGCAAACTGAAACTCTGTTCCCAGAACTTTTCAGGGTGTAAGAGACAAGAAGGATACTTCATAGATATACTGCACCAGCAGGAATTCATCCCTTACATGCTGCTCATTCTGAGCTGCTACAAGCTGAGGACTTGTAGAAGGCTTTGTGAGAGTCACGGTTGCAATAGGAAAGCAACAAATATGCAGTTATTATATATACATATATATATAACCAACATGGTTTTCACACCACACACAAAACACAGGTGTGCAAACTCATTATTGGGGAAATTAATTAAATTAATTAATGCAAAATCATTTCTGTGGACTGACTGCCATGGAAGGAGAAAAAGCCTCACAGCAAGCTTCTAAATTGAAATAACAAAAAGCTATTAGCAACACTGGGATCTTACAAAGGGACTTTCTGTCCAGAAAGGGATGAAAAAAGTGTAACACCCTTCAGGGAAATATCAAAATGAAGCAAAAAGCATAAAAAGCATGAGTCATTGCAATGGTATGGAAATTTTCTGGGTAACATCTGTTCTTCTGTAAAATGTACTCATGAGAGTGAAGGAGAAAGACAATGGTAATGAAGGTGTGTGCACAACATATTAGGGAGGTTTCAGAAAAGGTGGGTATTCTCATTCACTGGCAGTGACACACAGTGATCTATTCATCCTCTTAAAATGAGAAAGTGAATGCACAGTGAGAGGGGTGTGAATTCACAGCTCAACAGCTCCTCTGCACTTGTTTTTCAGGTAAATGCTCTGCCATGCAAGGTGCCATTCACCACAGAGGGCTGCCCTCCCCCTGCTCCAGCTGTGCTGTGGGACCAGTCCCTGGGGCTTGTCTGTAGCAGGAGGAGCCCTTCTTGCTCCTAGGGCTGATCCTGAGGCCTCGGGGTTTAGCCCATTCCTGGACGATGTCCTAGGGCTGTTCCTGGGGCTCTGGGATCTACCCCTTCTTGCCTGCTCCTGGGGCTCCTCAAGCTGTGGGCTTCTCCATCCTCACTGAAGAGTGAGAGCCCCCTCCGCGGGTGTCAGCTGCTCTCTTATTGCTCCTGCACATGCTCAGGAGGGAGGCCAGACACAGGTGAACCCACACCCACTCATCAATAACTCAGGGCACCTGGTCCTGTCTCACTACACGTGTCCCTCTGCTGGGTCCACCACAATGACCACACCTTGGGAACTGCCTAATTCACATCAGCTACACACCCGGAGCCACCTCACACCAATGGTTCCATTTGGGCCAGTCCTGCTGATACTGCCCAAACCCAAGGTGTAGCTGCTCGTGCAAGCCCCTTCTGCCAGCAAACAGGAACAGGCAGCAGCCTCTGGCAGAAAAGCACTGAGGAGCATGTGGATCAATAGCATCTTTTGTTGGCTCATCTGGACCTGCAAAAGGGCATCTGTCCAGGGCCTTTCTGAGTAGAGTAAGGTGCTTCACACAAAGGAATTGAGGGTGTTAGCTCATGTGCTGTCAGTTCACAACCTGGTTTACTTGCTACTAATTGTTTACGCAAGCTTTGAGACAGCCTTTCTGTTTTTTTCCCCCTCTCCCTAGAACAACAACTTTACTTTAGTAATTCTGGTAATGCAGGGTCTCCTGGGTACAATGAAAATACAGAAGTCCCCTTGCAAACCCTAGATAAGTGGCTGATCTTCTGCTCTTTTAATATATTAGGAGTAACATGTTGCAGGATTCGAGCCAGCAGAGAAACTGGAAAGAAAACAGAGCTGAGCAGCTCTGTTGGACTCAGTCACCAAATGTACAGCAGGTTTGTCACTTCACAGAGCTGCACCTCACTTCTGCTCTATCCCAGACTTTGGGAGACTTGAAAAAATAAAATTCATGTGAATACAAGTTGGTCTGATTCTGCTGTGGTCAGCTCTGGTTTACATCACCCACAGGTCTAAAAAACGTTGAAGCCCAAAACATTGAATACTTAGAGGATCAGAGTCACCAGCTAAATGAGGCTGGATTAATCAGATGTAATTAAACACTTCTATCAGAAAAACAAACTTGAAAATGGTTCATGGCCAGTGCTACAAATAGATCAGACAATGAGTGCATTTAACCAGGTGCTCCAAGGAAAGACATACAAAATCATTATTTGGAAGTCTTTCTGTTGCCCTAGAAGTTGATGTTTATTACAACATCACCACAAATTTTAATGTATAATGGGGAATGTTCTTAGTGCTGTATAATTTTTAAAACAGATGGGGCTTGTTCAGTTCCAAAGCTCTTGAGTATAAAATTTTTCAGTATAAATCTGGAGAATTTCCACCTAATTTATGCCTCAAAGTTAGCAAGATTTCACAGCAGTTGGATCTGTTTTGCTAACTCCAAGAACACAGCCTGTACCTACATCCTCACATCTGTCTTCAACAGGGCTACAGAACCATGGAATGCAAATATTTCATCAACAGGCATGTGGGACAGCATTACTGTTTGCATGATATTATACTTGGAGTTTTAAGGCAGAGCGTGCCGTTATGGATTCATATTCAATTCTTTATCTATGCTGCACATGACACTCCTCTGTAAAACTGTTGTCAAATTTTTTTGAGAATTTCCTTTTTTTATTTTAAACATGACCTTTAGCATTATAACCACATGCCTCGGCACCATCTGTCAAATTACTCACATGGAGCCATAAAAACATTCTAGAATAATCTAATATACTTCTTGTTTGCTAGAGTGCCACAATTTAAAATATTTCTAATTCAGATTTGACATGGCTACTAACCAGCACTCAATATCAGAGGAAAAATAAGTATTTTCTCTTTCTAATGGTATGCAACACTGCAACTTAAAAAAAAAAATGCTTTGTATATATTACAGACCAGCAATGAATCACCCAAGTCATGAAGTTTTGGAGCATGACATTGCATTGTTCAGATGTGGGAGAGCCTGCAGAGCCACAGCCACAACATTTTAGATGTCATATATTTTTCAGCCTAGAAATGCTCAAGCTATATGTAGCTATATATTTTTTTAAATTGCTTCCTTTCTCCTGAAAGGAAAGAAAGATTGTTAAGTGGTTTTATTGTGACACAGAGGAAATCACATTGGCTCTGAGAGGAAATAACATTGTAATCAAAAAGCCTTCAAGAGTGCATCAAGGATTCAGTAAACTGCATTGAAACTACTCCTTGGCTTCCCTCTGCAGATTCCAGGAGCTTTGGTGCTGTGGAGAGGTTAGAGACACCACCAGGGGTGGGAAGAAAGCAAGGGTCCTCATTTCAACATCTTAAAGTCAGTTCACCTGCAAACCCACAGAACATTCTGAAAGCTGAAGCATTGATAACTGCTGTTAACATTATTTTCCTCTTGTGCACCTTAATACAGCACTTAATGCTAGGTTCATTGTCACAGCCTAAAAGACAACTGACAATGTGACAAGAACATTAAGTAGCTTTGTTGTAGGTGGCTTGAGAGGCAAATGCACACAATGCAGCCTTTCTAGTTTTTCTCAAAAAACTGTTCCAATAGTGCCTGGACATTCTCAGAAGCCCAGAGAGTGACCAAGGCCACAGGTGCTACTGACAGCCCCTGAGGCAGGAGGGGTTGTGCTAGGAGAAACCTCAGTTCTGCTTTGGGAAGTGGTCCTTCTTGGTTCCCACTTATCAAGATGGCTTTTATGGAGTAACCCAGAACGGCATCACTGTGAGAATGTCACATACCTTTAGTGTGCCTTTGCAGTTCTTTCTCCTTGCTGAGGCTTTTCTAACAACTCTGTCACTAAAAAAAGGGTGCCAGAATACCATGTTAGCTGTAGATTCTCCCCTATTACAAAGCTAATGCAGCAAACATATGCGTGCATCTAAACATTTATAGGCATGTGATAAAGTGTATGTTCCACCCACCTCTGACTAATCCATAAGCACTGCAGATGAATTCTCCCAGTCTGTGTTCTAACAAAGGAACAGAGATGTTTCTTCAATACTTCTAAGCAAGAACATGAATTTCCAGCTTTATACACTCTGTGGAAGGTTTCCATTAAAAGCAGTCACTTTACACCCCTCTTTGTCTTGTCCCTGGTTAACTCAGCTATGCTACTACCTCAGAAACCTGTAGGAGGAATAAAATGGATCCAGACATTGCAGATGGAAATGGCAGCTAAATAAAGCACTTCGCTCCAAAATCTACCTCATCACAGAGGAAACTCCTGTGTAGACAATCCTTAGTCATCAGTATTTAAACCCAAGTCAGGGATTTTCACATACTTCATCCTTGGTTCTTAATATGTACTTTCTTTCAAAGTCCAAAAGAGAACATTCACAGATTTGACACATCATTTTAGTCACACAATTTCTAAATAGTCTGATGTGGTTCAGATAAAAGTAGATTTTCAGAACTTACACTGATCTCAAAGAACTCAAAAGACAGGAGACTGGTGATCAGCCACACAAACCAGGAGTAGCAAAGAGGATGAAGTTACTATTTGGGAAATCAACTGCCAGGCTGGTGCTGGGTATCAGCAAGGAGTCACATCCCTGGAGAGGCAAATGTATCAACAAGAAGTAGTGGTCCCTAATCACTGATTCCCTTATCGGTTGTCTCATATGAGCCAGAAACTACAACCTGCTGCATGCTCAGAAGCCAGGTACTACTGGATCAGCATCATGCTGACTTTTGATTGAAACATCTGTTTATACCAGGTTTCTGCTAACATGCTTAATGTCCAATTTGCGTGCTATATGTATTTTATATATATATAAATATTCAGCAAGACTGTCCTTGACAAGCTGCCAGCTCCTGCACTGAAAGATACAGTCCAGAAATCCAGAGCTGTCAGGCTCTGTGTGGCTTGGTCTATCACTCACAAAACAAACCAAAAACCAACAAAACCAACCAAACAAAAACAAAACAAAAAACTCCCCACAAAATGAAAGAGTATTTCTCTTAAGACTACTTAAGAATAGAAGGTTCCTACTGAAACTATATCTGTTATGGAGACCTGCTGTCCCTCCTAAGAGTGCTGCCTTACAGCAAGCCACAGCCTAGATCCTGCATATGACCAGGCATGCAGCAATATCTGCACTACATTCAAGTGGTGCTGATGGGAGCTGGCTACAGATTTCTGCCCTGGAGAAAGAAGGACCTGCCTGTTTCTCAATCCATGTCAAAGGATTGAGCTCTGGGGCTCTATGTGTGAAAGCAGCTACCTGTGCTATTTGAGCTATAAGAGGAATCCCGGCAGCTCAGACATGGGAGTGAGCTTTGTGTTAGGACAATGGCAGTGAGCTGGGCTGTGTTAACCTGCCTTACACTAGAAAGGATATTTCATAAGCAACACAAACACTGAGTAAATAGTGACAGGCTGCAAAGCCCTCCCTCATTTGTTATCTAGAAGCTTTCCATACTATGTAGATTAAATAAAGATGAAATTTTTCCATTGGTTGAAACTGGGCATAAAGATGCTTCTCCACCCTAAAGCTGCCTGCCTTCCAGTACTCCACCAGCTTCTGGCTTTAAGCTTGAAATGGTGTGAGTTTTGTATGCCCTTGCAGTTCTGTTCTCCTGTGGGAACCTGAGAAGTGGAAATACTGCCTACAATTTGTGCTCACAGGGGTTTCAGCCCAGGTTTGAAGACTCGTGACATTCAAATGAGTGAGAGAAGCCTCAGAGTAGTGTCTAAACTTTGGGTAATGCTTCTGAACTGCACTCAGCAGCCCCCAAGGACTTCACCTGTCATTTTTAGAACCTCATTAACTAGAGCTTAAGGGAAATAGCTATAGATATTATTCAGCAGGGACATCCTGCCATGTGGAGCAATGCTCTCTGCATTCATTTCCATTTCTGCAGTGTTTCAGTATAGGATATTATTTAGGCATCAGATCTGAACAGAACTAATTGTATAATAAAAAACAATGACTGAACAGGTTATTGCCACAATAACTCCTACGTGTCCACTGTGTACAGTTAGTTTGGTTGCTTACCCCACTTAGGAAGCAGATCTAGGCAGTCCCATTCCAAGTCATTCCTTGTCATTCTGTGCCATTTCCTATTAACTGGACAGAAGTGCACATCACTCAGTCAGATCATTATTGAGACCATAAGACATACTCCAAACTAAAGGAGGGGAAAGGGAAAGCAGATCTCTGCTTGCAACTATTAGTAAACCCTCCATATACTTCTCTTTAGTGTCTCTTCTCATGTTCTTTATATTGCAATTAAATGCAGAGCTTATCCAGGGGAGGTAGAGCAAGTAGAAGCACTGCCATCCCAGCACATTCTTCACTGTTTTGTTACCTCCTTCAATGCCCTCTTCGGTTTAACTTTGCATCCCACAGCCAGGGGGATGGGAGTATCATTCCCTGGTCTTCCTTATCATTTTTGGAAGATTCACGAAACTAGAGATGAGCAAAGAGAGAAGGAAACCATAGATTCATTGTTATAAACTCTCAAATCACACCTACAAGCTTGCCACAACACAAATGGAAAAACACAGATCTCAAACTCCACAGAGAAATTGTGCTTTTAAAGTGTGCAGAATTTCAGAGCCTGAGAACCTCACCAAATTCATGCAACATGATGGAAAGTCCCATAACTGCATCACAGTTTCATGTATAGTTACAGCAGACTGGTAAAGCCTGCTGTAAGACTAGGAAACAACCTAACAGCTTTCCAGCAAAGTGCAGTCACCTAACTCTCCTGTTACAGTCCCAAAGTCTCAGCAGTTTACATTTCAAAAACAAAAAAGAAAAAAAGCAAACTGTAAGCTAGAGAGGTGGCCAGCACACAGGGCAAACCTACATGGTGTGGCAATTCAACCACTCTCCTGACACCTCAGACTTCCCCCCATAACCCCAGGGAATAATGGAGATATGAAAAGGACAGGACTGAATGCACCATGTGTACAGGCAGAACTGAAATCACTCTGCACACAGACATTTCTGTTCATTTGACTTTTTAGTGCTTGTGACCCCCCCTTATAGGAACTCCTTACAGCAACAGCAGCCGCTCACCCTGTCACATCTCATTGCACACCACGGGAGGCTGCCCTTTCATCTCCAGGTTTTTTTAGGCTAAGCTTTAGCACATCAGGGGGAACATCTTTGAAATCCTTGCTGATTCCCACTGGAAGCAGTGCCAAGTGAAAGAATCATTTCCCAGACATTTTCTTTCCCCAGGGCCACAGGCAGGCTTGGCTCAGCTCAGCTCTGCTCTGCTCACAACATCCTCTAGAAACAAAACAAGCCCAATCTCCAGCTCACCTCTTCCAGCAATATTTCCTGGGTCTGCACAGAGCCATAAACCTCTCCCATCCCAGCACCAGATGAATCCCAGCCCCAGCTGAAGCCACAGTGGTGGTGGAGGGCAGCAGCAGTTACAGAAGCAGTTCTGACAGATGTTTTAAGCTCATTTAGCCTCAGCTTGGACATTTTAGTCAAAATTCTGTGCCAGGGCTGGGCAGGAGAGGTTTGGGCTGGAGTATCCCTGGAACAGGGTGAAAAATTGGGCCTCCCAGACACAGGCATTCGTTGTTCCTAGGATGGACTGGGCCCCAGTGCTGGAGCAAGTCTTCCTTTCAGCCACCAGACGATCATACAACAGAATCACAGAATCGTTTTAGTTGGAAAAGACCTTAAAGATCATCAGGTCCAACTATGAACATAACACTGTCAAGTCCACTGCTAAACCATACCTCTAACACCACATCTAAATTTCTTTTAAATCCCTCCATGGATGGTGAATCAACTGCTTCCCTGGGCAGCCTGTTCCAATCCTTGATAACGCTGTCAGTGAAGAAATTTTTCCTAATATATAATTTAAACCCTCTCTGGCACAACTTGAGGCCATGCCCTTCTGTTCTACTGTGTGTTACCTGGGAGAAACCAACATCCACCTCACTGCAACTTCCTTTCAGGTAATTGTGGAGAGCAATAAGGTCTCCCCTCAGCCTCCCTTTCTCCAGACTAAACACCCCCAGTTCCCTCAGGCACTCCTCATAAGACTTCTGGTCAAGACTCTTCACCAGCTTTGTTGCCCTTCTTTGGACATGCTCCAGCACCTCAGTGTCCTTCTTGTAACGAGGGGGCCAAAAGTGAAGACAGTTTTTGAGGCACAGCCTCACCAGTGCCAAGTACAGTGGGATGAGTACTCTTGGTATTTTTTGTTTTGAAGCAGCAAATAGGAAGAAATATTTAGCTCCAGCAAAGAGCCTTGTCTCTTCATCTGTGTGGCCCTTTTGATGAATTATAAAGAGCCCATGCTGCTTGCTAAGCATGCTACAGATGCCACGCCACAGGCAGAATTCTTCTGTATTTTTGTTTTAAGTGAAAGAAATATTTTCCGTGATTACTGTAAATTATAGGATGATTGTAAATTGCAGGATGATCTTTGTGCAACATGGAGACTGGGTGCTCTTGCCAGGCTGGGAACACTTGTACAAGTGTTGTACCAAGCATGTACTCCTGAATTTGTTTTATGGAATGAATGATCATTCTATGACATCTACATAGACTCTTAGTCAAACCTTTTATTTTATTCACAACCCTTAATTTCTCCACAAAGCATCCCTGTGAAGCAAGACATTTTACAATCTTCTTTTTTTCAAATAGAATGTTAAGATTTGTATGGACCATAAAGAGATTTAGATACTTAAGTAGGAAATGGAAGCTGAAATCCCACTGAAATGAACTGGAGATAAACCCTCAATGGGACTGAAATGCCTTAATACTTAACCAGATTTCTGCCTAAGTGATTTGCCCAAGGTCATATAGAAC
Organism: Calypte anna; assembly: GCF_003957555.1. Taxonomy (NCBI): domain Eukaryota; kingdom Metazoa; phylum Chordata; class Aves; order Apodiformes; family Trochilidae; genus Calypte; species Calypte anna. The sequence continues at coordinate 6,972,763 of NC_044260.1, forward strand.
ATTTGGAAAACCAGCTCAAACTCTACAGCTTGCTCAATAATTACTGTCCCTGTGAAGGATGGAAATTTAGTAATTTTGCAAGGTTATTTGGGAAAAAGGACACGCCTATTGTGTCAGCTGACCCAAATGGACATAATTTGGGTATCTTTTCCTGAACACAAGATATCAAAGCAACTATTCTGCTTCCCAGCTTCTTTGGAGGTAGCCTGGAAATCTCAGCACAGGGCTGCCTTGTACCTCAATGACCTCACCTAGAGCAGAGCAGAGACTTGAGCCAAAATCCCATGAGTTCTACCCAGTTCCTTAACCACAAGGGTAGTCCTCCCCACGTCATACCTTTTCCCTCTTGAGGGGTCAGGATGAATGAATGGAACTTTTTCAAACACCACAGAGAGTGTTTGATGTGGTGGGGCCTGAATTGCCTCTTTCAGAGTCTGAACCTCTTCCATCCTCATAGAAAAATAAAATCTTCAGATTTTTTGTTTTAAATTCAGATCTAGTTACTGCTGAGCTCTAGAAGCAGCATGTATACACAGGAAGCTTTATGCCTCCCTGACTGGTGTCAGGCAGAAAGTAAATTATTTATAAAAGCACACCATGTGATATCTTATTTTGGATTTAAAGAGGCAGGAATGACAGGAAGGATAGTTTAAAATGCATTCAAACCTGAGACTTAGTTTTGCTCAGGATCACCTCCCTGCTAAGGCTGGTTGCACAGAAGCACAAGTATGAAAACTCATCTCTGTTTAACTGAATAACTTCATTCACTTCAGTGGAGGTTCTCCTAGTCACCACTGATTTACACATGATAAGGATCAGGATTTATAAAAAAACATCTCTGGTGCCAGCACTTTGGGGTCAGTTTGCAAACCCAAACCCACCTTTCCTCTCACCACCTGATTCACTTGTAGCTTTTAATTTTCCATGCACAAAATTCCTCAATCCATTTCTTAAATTCATGGTAGCCAGACAGCCCAAACCAGCCATTGCTACACAAAATCAAATCACCTGAAATACTTTGCTGCAGCAGAAGGCATGAGCATGAGCCTCACCTAATACATGATACAAAGCTGAGCATAAACTTGACCACAATTTCAGCAGACCACTCAAGGAAGTAGACTCTAATTTGCCTTTCCCTCACTGACATGATAAATCTGTACTTCAAATCTTTGTTTAGATCCTTAAACCATGTGCTTTTGCATGATTCTTCCCCAGGTTCATGGTTAAGCAGTAGGACTGTGCTCACCCTGACTCTAGAGTTACAGCTGCCCTCAGTTTTCATGAGATTATTGTGTCTTCCATAACATCTACTGTCTTTCATTTTCCTACACATAAATATGTAAGGGAAGTATGTCTATACCTCTATAACATCTTCTGTAATACCTGAATAAAGGCTCCTGTGCTGGTGTCACACACAACATTTAGACTGCTCTCACCTTTGGGTTTTAAAGCTCAGTCAGGGACATTTCATCTCATTCACACAAATGGGTTTATTTCAAGGCTTTCCCACAACACAATTAATATATAATTCAATTATATTAATTCAATAATTAATGTATAATATGTTAATTAAAATAATTCAAGTGTCCTGGGGAAAACTCCAGAGACTGTCACTTTCTTTTGGTGATGACCTATAAAGAGCTGTAAAGAGCTCCTGCCCTTGATTTGGATTTTTTCATTTCAGAACGAGTGGCACAAAACCACTGTGCAGAGCTTGCAATGTATCCTGCAAAGTTATTTCTTTTATTACAAAGCTTCTCCAACCTCACATGGAAAAACAGTTCTATATTTCTCAAGCTGCTTTAATAACTGAGCTGGTGCTGAATTATTGCTGAATCCAGAGGATGCACCCAAGTGCAGACTCCGCTACACAAAAGATAAATGAACTCCTGGCTTGGCAAAGGCTCTTTTAACCCTACGGTAAGATGAGCTGCTGGGGCTGGAGTGTCTGCCCATGATGAACAATTCGAATGGATTCTGAGGACATTGACAAAAGAAAAAAAAGCTGTATTTCTTGCCCATGTCCTTCAACCAATATTAACTCTTCAGTGTCCTGATCATTTTACATCCTAGAACTGAACAAGAAAACTCTTCCCCTTAAGACAGGCTGCAATAAACTTATATTAACTTCAAAATTTAATTTCCACACTTTCAAATCCTTTTATGTCCACTGTGATAACAGAACTGAGACTTTCACACTTAGAGGCCGAAACCTGACTTTCCGTCTGTGTTTTGAGTGGTCAAGCAGACAGAGTTTTGATAATTTAAAGCCATTTATTGCATCAGTGGACATGACATTTTGTGCCTAATCAGCCCCAGGGCAGGCAGGCAGAGCATTCAGTTCTTCCTTCTCTGCCACCTATCCAATTACCATAGAGGCAGATTTGGGCATGCTGGCAGAAATATGAAATTTCTACTGTAAAGGCAATTTTTAATAACTCAGTCGCAGCTCATAACTGCAGAACTGTGATCTAAATCCAGTAATAAATAATATTTAAATATTAAACATCACTAGGCATTTAAGATTCCTCCAGATGATAAGCCTGGATTTTTCTTCCTAGTTTCTGAAATTATTTCAGTAAGATGGTGTTTATTTCTGCTGCTCTGCCCAGATCCTGGATAAAAAGATTTTGACATGCTTGCTCCTTTCTCTTTTTTTTTAAGCTGCATAACGAGGATCACTGACATGTTCATGACACCATCTCAGCAATAAGGCCACATGATTTCATGTCAGCATAAAAACAAAAAAAAAAAAAGGAAAATTGGAGAAAAACTTTTCTGTAACATTTCAGCAGCTGTTACCATAGTAATAATTCGTTTCACCTAAGACACCAAACATCATTTCAAGGATTTTTCCAAATGCCCACAGAAGAAGTAGCAGCCATCAATAACCTTTCTCTACAAAGACTTCCAAAATTGTCACAGACCTTCCTCTTATGGTATTTGCTGAAAGGAGAAACAAAACAATGAGGGCTAGAAATAACATCTCTGTTAAGATTGATGGATGTGAGGAGAGATAGACATGAAAAAAACCCCTGTGCTGCATCTTTGTGTGCCCAGGGCCTAAGCTTCCCAAACAGTCAATGACTCCGACTGTCAGTTTGAGGGATGTCAGCACTGAGGCATCCAGGATCCTAAGCAGGAAAAGCTTTATGAATCAAAGCCAGATCTTTTAATTGTCTGAAGGGTGTCACCTGCGGGGCACTATTTTGTTAAACCAAGCAATATAATAAAACAATAGCATTTTTCACTGCTGGAAGGTTCTGGGGAGATTCTGGGGCATTGCTAAGCAGAGTACAGGGCAAAGGAGATCTGCCATTCACCTTGTTTTCTAATGCTGCAGAAAAGCAGATGTGATTGCAAACAGAAACACAGCCCAGCTGACAGAAGGTCTGAGATCTACTGATGCCATTCACCCACAGCCACATCATCATCTATGCAAAGTTGGGTTTATCCTAAGTTAGGAAAAGGATTAGAGAAACAGTGGGGTTGGCAGCAGGAGGATCCATGGCACCTAACAATAGGAAAAATTCCTTCCCAGCTCTGAAAGTGGTGATTGCATTAACTTTGTATGCTTACAAGAATGCCTGTAGTTTACCAATCTGTCTCCTCAGCACACCTAGAGCCATCACTGAAGCCCCAACATCTTTGTCTGGCTTTCTCAAAGCTTTGTAATACAGATTCTCTAAGTGTCTCCTGGGGCAAATAATTACAAAAGGGAACTGCATCTCCTCAGTTATAAAAAAAGGAAAGAAAAAAAAAAAAAAAAAGCCATCCATGCACACTCATTTTCAAACATTGGTTTTGTAACACTCAGAGTTGTTTTCCCGTAGAAATTTACTTTGTGTGAGTTCCAGGGCAGAGATATGTAGAATTAAGTACACTCCTAACACATTCCTCAAGTAAAAAGCACTCTTATTTTTCTCTTATGTTCAAACATCACCAGCACAATAGATCCTGGACCACAACTGGAGTACCTAGCAACTAGCAAACTACAAATAATAACCAGAAACATTCAGAAAAGATCTGACCTTAGCAAAAGATTTTAAATGCTTAGGGAAAAACACTGCTGAATCCAAGCCATACTGAGAACCACCCAAATTCTTGTCAGAAAGTGTTTTTCCAAGGGGTCTTGATATTATAGGAGTTTGTGTGTTCTGGAACCCACAGCATTTGTCATTTCTCTGTATCATTTGAGGCCTGGCTTACAGCAAGCTGTCTCAGTGATCTTCATCTGACTGTCCAAGTCTCCTTTTTCATCAGTAACCCCTCTGAAAGAGTGGGAATGCAGCAGCTCGCAGTCACTGAAATCATGCAGCCAGAGAAGGTCAGCACTGTGAGCATGTGGGTAATTCCAACATCTGTGCCTGGAGTCACCTGCTGGGAATGAGCAATCCTGGAACCTGAATGCACAATTAGACCTCCTGTTGCATGTCAGCCTCTGCTGAAAATCTATAATTGAAGTGATATAATGATAATGAACAGGAGATTTGAAAAGCAGATTCAGGAAAGGCAAGAGACAGAGATGTGCTTAATTATATGAGTTTTCCCACAGGGTATTACAAAGCATCTTCCACTGGTTCTGTCTCAAATGACAGAGCTGAGAAGGCTTCCAAAACCTGCACAGTGAGGGGCTCATCCTGGCCACAGCTCAGCCTCATAGAATGGTTTTAGGCTCTGGAGCCTTCCTACCCTCTGCCATGTTCTGTAGGGAAAGGGGAAAGCCAGCACTGCCATAATAAACCCGAAGCCTGTGCCTAACTTTCTGTAAGGTTTTGCTGTTTTTCAAGTCCCACAGTGGGGGGACATGGTCAAAAAACAAGCATTAAAAAGGGTCATGAAAACAGTCAGTGAAACACAAAAATAGACAATTTTGGTTTAGTTAGTCTTAAGTATTTGTGCAGCTGATAGTAAAATATTCTTTCTGCATCTGGGCAGGTTTTACATTTTTGCAAGAGTGCACTGACCTAACTTTCTAAAAGAAAGTATCATTTCAAAGCAGGAGATGTTTCAGATAAAACCACATCAAACTTACTTCATTTTCAGGCAGCAGGTAGAAGACTGCATTTGTTTCAAAGAAGTTTTCAGTCAACACAAATGTTCATTTTTCTACAGAACAAATTTTTAGCAAAAATATTTATTGCCAGATATTTAAACTCTGGTAAGAGTCTTGAAAATTATAAGCCTAAGAAGCAATAGTCAGACACTGCCACTGCTGGCTGGAATTTATGAACCCTGCAGAAAAATGCAGATAGGAAAACTAAAATCCATTTCCATCAGTGGGTCACATGCATACATCCAGCATTATTCACAAGCACTTCAGTGCCCACAGAGCATTAACACTGAGATATCACTGATTTTGTCTTACTCTAAACATATATCATTAGACAGCAAGAAATAATATTTGTAAACTTTGTAAATTTGGCAGCCTGCATGCAATACCAGTCTGTCAAAAGATATTTTTCCATGTCAATCATACAGCTTCAGGATAAAAGATAAAGTTTTTTTACATATTCATTAATTAGCACTTAGCTTTATTTGAAAACTGCATCCCTCACAATGTGTCATGTTAATATGCCATAGCATTTTGAACATTATTGGGTTTATGCTTAGTAGGTGTATCCTGCTAGAAGAAAGGATTTTAAATTAGATTAAATCTTATACATGTTTAATGTGGTGTTCTCACAATTTAAAATACTACTCTATTAAAATATCAGAGAGAAAAACTGACTCAGAGAATAAGAATGTGAAAAGAATAGATCATGAGTGAAATGAATAATAGATTAACTGAATAATCATATTACTACCTATATGAAGAGAATGAATCACAGCAATCTAACACTGTCACAGAAGAAAAAAGGGAGAGCAGGCTTGCCAGTACGTAACCATGCTCATTATCTAATATGAAAAGGAAGAGGTAAGTGTGATTAGCACTAATGAGAAGCCATTTCATTACAGCTGATGCTGGGTATCAATCCCAAAGCATATTGGACAAGAATGCTCTTCTGGAGATCCCCTTTCCAATCTGTCATAAGTCATTCCACTCTCATTCAACCTTAAATGGCCCTGACTCTGCCCCTCAGCAAGACTGAAAGAACAATCTCTCCCACCTCTCTGCATCACTAACAGGCATTAACTTCCAGTACCATCATTCAGACAGAGCATCCACCAGGACTTGACAGCCCTGAACTACTCATAGGAAGATTTACTCTGTATAACTTTCATTAATGAAGACAAATCATTAAGATGCCAAACCAAAGGCTATGGACAGCAGTGGAAAGATTCCCAGTGATTCAAAAGGGATTTGATTCAAACTGTAAGTCTACATATACATCTTCACAATACAATTTTAAATCACCATATGTGTATATCTTCTTTATATATACATTTGATTCATTCACTATAATTGCTATGAGTGCTTATCTGAATCCACGCCTGCAGCATTAGGTTAGACATAACTGTGATAATTAGATGAGACAGACAGCATTCAAGTCATGATAAAGAAGGGCTCTTACTTCAGCCTATTATCCAAAAAAGTTCATTTTTCTCACTGTGCAGGATACACAATTTTAATTTTCTTTGCTGAGTTAAAGTTGCTGGCAAACTTCAATGGCTCTTAACCAAGAGAGGATTGGTGGAGGATTCTGAAGGCACAATGTGGGAAGACTAGAATGGTGTGATCTGGAACCATGACTCCTCCACATGGAAGAAGTTTCCCTTTAATGGCACAGCTCTGTGGACCAGCTGCAACCTGTTCATGATGCTCTTCATCCCTCCCTTCCCCTGATGTCCCCTCCTCTGCCACCTCATCTCTTCCTCCTCAAAGAGCACAAAACAGTCAGAGTGACTTGGAAAATGGGATTCAAATACTAATTGCTATAAAAAATACAAAGAGCTAAACAACATGTGCAGAGAGATCTGCTGGCACTTACACCATTCACCACTCTGGCATTACCAGCTATTCAAATACAAAGCTTACAGAAGAAAGAGCTGATTAAAACGGCAAGTGGCATATACAAAACAGGACTTGCCACCCAACAGGCTGTCTGTTAATGAGAAAGTAACATTTGTTCGAAGTTTCTAAACTTGACCTTGTCAGCACCAGACTGAAGGAAGAGGATACAAAACAGGAATAGCTGCTGGCATTAGGAGCTCATTGTCAGCTGAATTCAGCATCAGAAGAGCTCACAGTCAATCTGCTTCGTGCTTGCCTTGGTAAGATGTGTTTAGATATCTAGGGACATGCATTTTGAGAGAAGGAAGAAAGCAGGGAGGGATACTGCACAAATGCCAACTAAAACACAATATCAGCATAGACAAGCAAGGCCAGATTCTGCCTTTCCAGCTACAGATGCATGGTAGGAAAGGGAGAGAAGAGAAGAGAAGCTCAGTGGCAGCAGAACTTAGTCAGGGACACTCATCAAGTCTGCAGCTCCAAGAAATTTTCTGTGGAAATAAGAGCTCTCCCAGGCACTGAAAAACACATTGTGAATGCTCTATAAGTCTGGCTGTTGACAGCCTCATAGATACACCAGTTTGTGCTTCAGGACCTCCTGTGGGTAGGTTTATAACTCATGCAACACAGCACAATGACCTTGCTCACATCTTGGGAGCTACCAGATGTTCCCCTCTGTCACATGAAAAATCATGGTGCCCTTTCAAATCCCAGACATGGTCAGGAACAATACTTCAGAGGGGCTGCTGCAGGATCATGTTTTTCAATCTGGCCACATACTGTCACTTCACTAAATCATGGCTAGGTTTAGTAAGGTTGTCTCTGTGCAGATCAGTTTGACTTGAAGAACTTCCCCAGTCAGTCACCTGGAGTCCAGAATCACTCACCAGGCCTCTGCATAAGGCCTGGCATCTGTTGCATTTTAAAAAAAAAAAGTTTCCATCAATTAAGAGTCAGTGATTCAGAGCCATGACAAGGCAAAGTGACTCAGTAAGGGACTGATCGGGAATGCAAACTCAAACTGCAATGTTCTTGCAAAACAGTGAATTTTTAGCTTTACAGCGTGCTGCAGAGCTTGCTGGACACCCATGCAATAACAACAAGATCATTCTGGCAGCTTGAGCTGCCAAATACTACCCAAAATTGTTGCCACAGCAGGAGCAAATTATTTCATAGCAATTGGTGCAGCAGTGGCTTTGGATGCAGATCTAGCTTCCCATACTGGTTTTCTGCCAGGTCTCAGCATCTCACAGCAACAGGTCTCACAACTCCAGACAGGAAGTTCTGCCCCTGTGATAGTCTTTTACACTTATAAAATTACCATTACAGAAGTATATATATATATATATACAGAATTCTTCTACTGCCAGTAGAACTTGTTTAGTATAGTCTCCTAAAAAGGATTATAACCAGAGCCTATTTTCCAGCAGTGTAGCTGTAGGAATCTAAGGATGATGGCAAGGTTTGTGGAAGGAGGAAAATCCTTGATTATGCCAGTTAGTGTACACAGGAAAATCCCCAGAGATATCGACTGAAGAACATGGGTTCTTCTTCAGGGCTGAAATGGAAGCAACAAGCTGCTAACAAACTGCTTAGAGTTCAACTTCATTACATTAATTGAAACAAGGCTAGAAGAGGAAACAGCCTCTGCAAAGACTGGACCATAAATATATAGAACATGATTTTCCAAGCACTGCCCAAGCATGTTGGCAAAACTATTCTTGATCCAGATACTAAAGCTGAATAACATAATACCCAAACATTAAAAAAAATAATAATGCAGAGAATAGAAAGGAGAAGAGTGAAAGTGACATATGTAATTTTATACCTAAGGTTTCAAGAGGACTGTTACTCAAAAACTCAGGAAACATAAAATGCCAAAAAAACTGACTGAAAAGGAAAAGTAAACAGAATGAGAAGTGGCAGTTCTTGGAGAAAAATTAATGAGCTGAGAAAAGCCACAATACCACAATTAAAAAAAAATAAAAAATAAAAAAAAGGAAAAAAGTCTGGCTAAAAGCACATTCTCATTTGCTACAGAGTGAAAGAGGCAATTAGGAATAAAAGGCCAATATAAAATTACTGAAAAGGAGAAAATCAATAGGAATTACTGTAAAAAAAATTACAAAAGATGAAATATTTATGAGGAAAGCTAAAAAAAACAGAGACAAAGTCACTGCAGGCCTGGCTGAGGATAAAGAGTTTAAATAGAGCGAAAGAATCTAAGCAGCACAGCAGTGATACAGCTGCAAAGTCTTCAAAATGCAGAAGAGAGAAAATTGTTACATATATTAGCAATATATTTCTAATCCATATAGAAAAAGGGTAGTAGGAAAAATAATTGTCTTCCAGTTCTTGAGAAACTAAAGAGGATATTTGAGATCTAGGAATAAACATTCAGGGCAGTTAAGGAAATCCTGCACAGAGGAGCTGTAGCAGAGTTAGATGAGATCTTATTAATTTTTAATACACTTTGATATCTCAAGGAAATACATTCATTTTCACCAGATTCATTTAAAGTTAAATTTCTAGTTATATATCTAGGAACAAGAAGTATTATCTAGGCCTAGCTACAGAATAAGGGACTACAACCTAGAAAATCATACTTAGATGTATAAATAATTAAACAACAACTAGGGAGGTAAATCTACTTCCATTTGCATTACTTTTGAGACTGATTATTAAGTATCATATAATCTTTTAGTACCTCAATTTTAAAAAATAACAATGAAAATCAGAAAAGGTACAAACCCACATAATTTCTTGAAGGATCAGAGAACATGCCGAGTTTTATAAGACAAAGAACTCCAAACAAGAGACCAGAAGCTGTGTGTTTTACAATGTACAGAGACTTTGGAAAAGGAGGAGGAAAGGCAGAAGCTGAATGGTTATTAATAAAAGATTCCTTAATTCAGATGAGACTGGGCAAATTCAAAACAGCGCCCTGCAAGGCACATAACATAGAGAATGATGAAATGTCTGAGCAAACACTGGGGAAGCAGTAGATTGTTTGAGGGTGATACACTCTTCCTTATGTGATGGAGAGGCACCAAGGGCACCAGGTGTCAAAGAGCAGCACAAACCCAGCTGCCAGGGACAAGCCTTGCACGACTGCTCCTTGCAGCCCTGGGTGCCTGGAGAGAGAGACAAGCCCTGCAGGGCTAAAACAAAATGGGCTGAACCGAAGATGATGAGCTCTAAATCCATTTGTGCCTTGCTGTCATCCTCAACCCAAGAAAGCAGCTGGAGGCAGATGATTTGAATACAGGAAAACAAATCAAAATGGGTCCAAGCCACAGAAATACCAAATCTGCTGAACAAGAACTTGGTGGAGCAAGACACAAACAACTCCTCCCTGAATGCTATTGCAGCAGCATGCTGCTCATTTATTCCTTTCCTGGCACTGAGGCTTCAGCCTTCACATAGGTCTCCGCCTCCTGAAACACCTCTCCACTCTTCACCAGCACAGGGCCATACATAGTGTTGCTCTTTCTTACAGCAACTGCAACTAAGTCCAGAGCTGTTTTTTGCAAGACACAGGTGATAAAAAGCCACCTGAGTTACAGAAGCTTAATAACAAGTAGAACTGCTTACAGGAATGCAAAGGACCCCAAATCATTTGCCTTTACAAACAGGAAAACAAGGAGGCTTGGCTGAGCTTCTCAGGTTAGCACATAAGCACTTGATTCAGCAGGGAGGGTATGAAGCCTGATGGCATAGAGATCAAACCCAGGCAGCATCACCAAATATTGGGCTGCCTGTGATGAAACAATAAAAAGCAAGAAGAAAGCATGCCCTTTGTGCATTGAAAATTGTATTTCACGTTTCATTATTTATAGCAAAACTTTCTCACATCCTGACAAATCTGCAGGGCATTTCTTAGTGCAATTTTTGCATGAGTTGGCAGGGTACTGCCATATCAACACTGATGAAATCAGCCTTACACAGACATCTTCCCAACAAATTCGGTCGAAGCATGAAAGACACAGCAGCTTTCAAACGTTCTACCTTGTAAAATTAAAAATGTTATAAAATTTAATCACCCTCTATCTAGTCTGTGTCTACTGGATATATTTATGCTCCCTAGAGGGGTTAAAACAACATTTTTAGCAGCTGCCTCAGAACACAAATCAAATCTCTGTGAGATGCTACAGTGATTTGCATATTATTAAGCATGATCCTTCCCCTCCACTGCAGTTTTGTTCCCGTGTGAAGGTTGCCACCAGCTGCACGTGTGACACTTTTCCCCGTGGCTGTGGCCGGAGCAGTGAGGAGGGGGCAGTGCTGAGGAGAGCAGGGAGACGGGAGTGGAGCTGCAGCCACCAGGGGAGCTTTGGCAGAAAGGGGAAGCGCTGAAACGCTTCTGGCAACTTTTGGTTCTGCTCAGACTTAGTTGGTGAGCATTTCCACAATGTTAACAATGAACTGGGAGATTTCTGGCCACAACATGTTACGTTGTCATTTAATCTGTTTTGCGGCACACAGCAACACAAAGCAGGCCGGGCTTTAAGCGTTTGCTAAGTAGGGCATCAGGTGCTTTGTTTGCCTCCTCCTCCTCCTCCTCCCCCCACCCTTTTGCAAAGAGCTCTTGCAGAATTCATCCGTGAGACTCAGATGGGTCCAAGTAACACCCAGCATAACCCATGGAGGTCAGATTGGAGCCTGGAGGTGGGCTGTGGGGTAGAGAATTCACCCTTAGGAGAGGACATGACAGCAAAGGACTCCAGCTACAAGCCCGGAGCATTTTTATCTCCTTCTAGACAACTAAGAGCACTGAAGGGAGAATATGAAGGGCTGACAGGCTGCACACAGACTGCTAACAATTCACCAGAGTGTGAACAAAACGAAGGCCCATGCCAGACCAGCCCAGAGGGCCCGTGGCTGCTGCTTGGCAAGCTCTGCGGAGCCAGCCCACACAAGGTGACATTGCCACAGCTGAGGTTCAAGGTTACACTTCTGGAAGGAATAAAAGCTTTGTGCCAAGTGGGAACAAGGGAAGCTGTTATGCACATCAAAAGCCAGATTCTACTCTCATTTGGGGGCAAAATCCAAAATAATTCCCTGGCAAGCAGACCACCATACTGCTCAAGTCTATGCAGCATTTCTATCACCGTATTTAGTTTTCCTGCTGTAATAAGAGGTCTCAGCTGTGATGTAGGCCCCAATGTGCTAGCACAAAAAGGTCAGACAGTAATGGAAGACTGGCTCTTCCAAGTGCACATCTGGCCCCAGACACTGGGTTACTCGCCCAACATGCCCTCCTCCCACCCTGATACCCTTCCACAGGAGAGGCAGCCCTGTGTCTTAACTGAAGTGTCTATTAATAGTGTTTACCTCCTTACAAAGCTGTTGCAAAGCTTAAGTAACATTTGTATTGCAAAATGCTTTAGGACTGTCAGACACCAGGCACCACAGAAAGCAAAGTGTTCCTATTGCAGACAGCATGGCTTGGCTTTGGGAAGCTGCAGGCTGAACCTCGGCAAGTACATTTTTGCTGCAAGTGGGAACAACGAGATGCGTAGTTTGTATGCACATATTACAGGACTATAAACTCCATTTTTCTTTGCTGCTTGAAGACTGGTGCCATGTCCTTTCTACACCTGCAAGTATTTCTGTGATACAGCTTTCCAAATAGTGACTATCAGTTCCTTCACTACCTGGCACAAAACCTGTTGAGCAGGGTATAGCTGGAGCCTTCTGCTGCCCCTACCTCCCAAGACTATAATGACAATAGAAGCCATTGCTTTACAGGGACTGAACACTCACAAAATTGATTCAGAGTTGGAAAAGTGTAGTTCACCCCCTCCAATGTTACAAAGGATGGCATCAACTATTGAAAAGTACCTTTAGATGTCATTTAAGTGCCTATTATAAACCCCCATGGAAATAATATCTTGAAGCACAGAAATGGAGACCTCACATAGCTTTCTCTTTATTTTCCCATCAAACTATCAAAGTGAAACAGTTTCAGCAGGAGTTCCTTCTATGCCAGCACATAGCATTTTACCTGATAAAAGCAAGGATTAGCATAGGCCCAAACCTGGAATCTCTACGAAGTCTGACATGTTTATAGTTCAAACAAAAATCCAGTTTAAAAAAACAGAGATGGGTTCTGGTGAATCATCCATCTGTGCACAGCACTGACGTGTAATGGTAAAATTTTTTTCATGTTAGAGCTTTTTATCATCTTTTTTTTTCCCTATCAGTCTTTTGAGCTGAGAGGGAGAAATGTGATTCATTTTTACGAAAGTGAGGCAATAAAGCTCTTGCAAGGTGTGGTCACCCTGTGCTCCATTTCAATAACAGCAATAACATCTAACCTGCTGCTCCTGCTGCTATGCTCTTACCCTTCACATGCTAAGCTCCTTATTTTTAATCACAGGTTCCTATCACATTTATAAGGCAATGGAAATTGTATTTTTTTATGTTGGTTTTTTTTTTTTTTAATCATTTGCTATAATAAATTGAAAAGCACTCAGTGAGTCACTGACAGATCATCATCTCCTTCGTATGCAATAGGAAGCTGCCGCTGGGAGATGTACCCCTGCAGGAGCAGCAGTCTGTCAGTTCTGCTTTGGAAAGGCTGTGGCACAATTCTCTTTTCCCATGAAATTCTCATTTTCAGTATGTAAAAAGGAAGCATTATAACAATGTAATCACTAGATAAGTCAGCAATAATGTTGTTTCAGTGCTGCAGGTTATATACACTAGTGATAAATAACTGCAGTACACCACCACATCAGGCTCCATCCTGTTCTACCTACAACTGAGCCCTTGCCCTGGTACAGCTGCCAAACAATAGACAAATAATCAAGGGTTCTGCCAGTGAGCTCGCTGCAGGGCAGCTCTTTTCAGCAGAGGTTCCTAGGGGAATGACAAATACCTCCCCATCACAGCCAGCCTCCTACAAACCACTTTCACCATGGGGTTTAGCCACATCTCATCCCAACAGAGCTGACAGGGACAAGGTGTAAACTCAGAGAGTCTTCTCAGTCACAGCACCTGCTCCACCTACACACATCACAACTGGAAACTAGCACTAGCAAACCCAGATAACTCCAGATCACCAACAACAACTGCTATACAACTTTGCTATTCTAGCTGGAAACCACAGATATAGCAAGTCCAGTCTCAACAGCATCACTGAAACTGAGAGAAACCTGGAGCACTGAGAATCTACTGCTGGAAACTGGTTTTACACTTTCTCTGTTCTTTTCTCTTGAGCATTTCAGACAGAAACATCACTTCTGTTTCCAGACCTATGAATCAAAGGGCCTGAAGTATTTCTGAATACTTACGTTCCAAGGTGGTATATTGCTCCCCTGTAAAATCCCATTCTCAGCATTGCTCAAGCTCATACAGTGTGGCATTACACACTTTGTCAAACGCATTGTTCACAAATATTCATCCTTGAACTGATTCACTTTGAGCCAGTACTGGAGGAGAGGCAGCGATTATGGGGAGGAAAGTTGAGTTTCATGTTTAGAAAGCAGCTGGTTTTTAAGCGACGGGGCATCAAACAACCATTTTCTGTGGTTTCAAGGCCACTGCACTTTTGTTTCAATTCCTGATATGATTCACATACCTCTCTTATCTATTTTATTTGAAAGGTCTTTAAATTCAGTATTGTGAAAATTTTCAGTTACAGCTAGATTTATTAATATTAAATGCCAGTGATAACATGATCTGATTTATGGCAATAAATATTAACTTTCAAAAGCTAATTACCACGGCATTTTATCAGTGCCTACTTTGCTTATGTTGAATCAGTCCATTGGTTCACAAGCCCAAGAACTCAGTAGGTCACATACTCCTTCAGCAAAACCTGTGGATTCTTAAAGTAAATGAAATTGATCTAGCCTGCTTAAAATTTATTCTCTTACTATTCTCTCACAGCCTGTATCTTATTGGGAAAAATATCTTCCCTTCTTCAACTATGGTTTACAGACTTTATCATAATGTTTATGCTACAGACATACTTCAGTTTCCCTCATGTGTCAACAGTAAATCAGACTTCTTGGCAGGCTCTCACCTAGCAGAGCCATATTTGAGCTCACTGAGCACAGAACTTGGAAATCAACAGAGCATTTAAACAAAAAATTGCTGACCATCTGCATTTATTCTAACCTGGAACTCTAAATTTATTCTATTGGTCAAAGATTTGTCTTCCAAGATGGAAAGAGGTTCAGTCATTACTATGCAATCATGAACAGATAGTATGTAACAAGCAAGGTGTGGAAGCTCCTCCGGTGCCTCCCCACCACAAGCACTCTCCATTATTTGCACTGAGCTGAATTTCTTCAGCTGGGAGAGGTTTCAGAGCAGTCATGGGAGGCCATTAGGGGTTTAGAGTTACACATATGGAGATTTTTCATGCAGACACAGAAGAGAAAGCATCTTTCCTATTCCCATTAGTTTATGTCATATTGCAGTTGCTTTTATTATTATTTTTTTTTAATCTTAGCTAATCAAATTCTTGCACAGCTGACATTTATGCATTCTTCAACCACTCTAGTTCTGTGTATCCTGCTACCAGTTCTAAACAACCCTGGAGAGATTTCCTCCCTACTGCCACCACCACCTGTCCCCTCTAATTAGTGTCAATTGCAGTGAAAATCTTTGTGATATTGAAACTATATCAAGACACATGTACATCTGTTTAGAAAGGCATATTTTCTTTCCACAGGAAAAGCTGCCATTTCACAATCTGTTTGCATTTAATTGCAACAAAAAGTCAACCTTTTATTTACCTGAATGAGAATACTGATAAAATTATTTGTTACCTACTAGAAATATTTCAGAAGTGTCTAAACTCGGTAAAATCAAATCACTATTATGAAGGATTCAAAGAGCATATTAGATTATTTAAAATGCATTGGGATAAATTGCACTAGGACAAAAAAAAATATTTGTATTTATTCTGTTTTTTTCCTTATCAGAATTTGTGGTCAGTTATCAACGTATTTAATTATTGTCTGTTCCCCAACACTCAATGTTTAATGGAAAAACTGTTCCATTAAAACATTGCCAACTAGGTCTAGTTTGGGTATTCTGTTATCAGGTCCTTGTGTTCTCCTCTGTCCCTGTTACAACCTGTCAAAAAGACATCTGTATTTTCTTTCAGAAAAAGTACTTGAGCGAATGGTTAAAATAAAATAAAATTTTTTAAAGTACAGATTCTAGGTATGGCCAGTGTGAGTTAGACCCTGCTTCTCTGGACAATCATGAGCTAATATTTGTCTGAATATCTCCAGAGGTTTGTGTCTTTTTTTGTGAAGCACCAGTCACTGGTGAAACTGCCTGATGAGATTTTTCTCATGAGTGGGCAGTATCTTAAGTATTAAAACGTTCATTCACCACTGGGATAAGAATATTTGGTTTTAACTTCATCCTCTCTGAAATGTTCCTTTTTCAAAGCAATAATTGAACTGCTACATATATCTGAAAGCAGAAACAATAGAAATACTTTGACAGAATTAGAATACAAAAAGATGCAGTGAAGATTCTACTTAGTGTACAAAACACACCTAGGGGGTTGACAGATTTGTGATGAAATAGTCACTAGACAGTCTGATCTGTTTCATTCACCTATAGCCATCTACAACATCTATAAATCCTCTAAAAACTTGAATACATACAGAATATGTGGTAATACCTGTAGCATCTCTTAGTAACTGATTAACCCCTATGTAACTTCTATGAAATGTAAGTAAAAACAAGAGGAAATGATCTTCAGGTAAATGTTTTGACTGCTTCCATAATAGATTTGATTTCACCAGTCAGGAATAAATTTGGTTCTTCAAGGTCTGAACTGGCAAGTTACTTGATGGTGATAGACATCAAAATATTTTCAATTATAAGACATGTTCCATATTTCATACTTCTTAAGAGCAACATTAACCAAAAATTCTGCACATCACATTTTGTGCATTACCCATTCTCCTAATCATAAAAAACTTGCATAAGAAACAGGGTGGCCATTAATATTTCATCCACTTCTTATTGCTTTCTGGATTTTTTACGGGTTTTTTAGCACCCAAAAATTCAGGTGAATGAACACTTGTCTGTTAAAATTTATTCCTTCACTAAGAAATTAAAGCAAGGTAATTAGAGGACATGAGAATGCTTTTTAAAAATGGTTAATTGAAGAGCTAGTTACCACGACAATGAATTGCCTAATTAAAATATTATCATGCTCAGAACTAAGGAAATCAGTTCATGCCAGCCTAACAAAGCTACTTTCATCTTTGATAGCTATTCCTGCTGAGAAGAAGGAAGAAACTGCCACTATTATCAATGCGATATCAGAAGTAAAAATCTCTTTTATAAAGCATCAGGCCTAAGGAAATCTTGTTCTCATACACAAATCCCTACCCATATATCCCCAGTTAATATTTAGACTGTGTCTATATTTTGTCAATATTTCCTTCATCTGCATAAACAACTAATTTAAGGTAATATTTTCAGTAATACATTTCTTAAGGGCCCTGCAATGAGCCAGTTACTCAGTAATGGGAAATCTAATCAACAGGGCTACGACAGAAATATTTGCAAACTATGCAAATTAATGTAATGTGAAATCTCTTGGTTTGCTTAGTGGTATCAGGGGACACGCATATCCTACTGATGTTATTGAGAGGGCTTTTTCCTTCTAAGATTTAGAACAACCACAGGAGTAATCTGAAGCTCAGAAACGGAACTGAAACACTTTTCCTGGCTTTGAAAAGTTAATGTATTGCTCAGATTTCAGACACTCACATTTCAGAAAGAAGCATTTTATATGCTTGCCACTCAATTTAAGCTTCCCACTAAAGCTGGAAAAACTTCTATTAAAAACTGGAGGACATAAATATTACTTTATGGTTAATTTCTTCCATTTATTTCCTTCTCTTATTTAAGATAGATGTTACCTAGACACAGAGCAAGAAATGGTCTAAAGCTGATTAGCTGGAAGATATATCTAATTCATAAATGTACATCAGAGAGGAAAATCACTAGAAATTTCTGCAAGATACTATGGATGTCATTCAAATAGCTATTTTCAGGATTCCTGTTCTTCTGTCCCAACCCTGAGCAAGGCTTAAAGCTATTATTATGACTGATGTACTCAGCAAACTTCCATCACAAAACCCAGTTAGAACTCTTGATGAGCATTTCAAAGAATACTAGGAAAGAAAAGTATGAAGACATAACAAAACAAACACACCCACAAACAGTCGAAATGTGCAAGGTGTTCAGATGCAGCCAGTTATTTAAGTCTCACTGTTGAAGGAATCCTAAGCAAAGAAATCATGTCAGTAAATCTGCTTGTATTTAAACATGCTAAGTGCTACAGGAGTCATCATTCAATTTGCTCTAGGCTGGATTATTTTTTCTTAATGCATTTGCCCTGTTTTACAATTTTTCACAGCCTCTTGTGATTTTTCTCTATTGTTAATTAATGCTTACTCTTCCAGGCATTCTGTCTGGAAAAGAATAGATCCACCACAGCTTTGTATCATTTGTTTCTGGATTTTTACAGTCTGCAGCAGCAGGTCAGTCAAACTACCTAAACTGTACCACTGAAATCATTGCTGTCAGCAGCTGTGCCTCAGCCACAGGGCTCCTGGGCTGGGGCAGCTCTCAGTGTTTCCAGCAAACAGCCAGTGTCTGTCTCTCCACTCCTGCTGATGTCTCATCAAGAAACACTTCATTTTGTTGATTGATTTTTTCCTAATTACCAAGCATCTCTCTTCTGAACTCTTCCACTGATTTGTTCACAGTGGTGTGAAATCCAAGAAGAGAAGAACTAAGTGAAAGCAGTGAAGAAAGGAGGACACACACAGACTGCACAACTACAATTAAACTGCAAAATATGTATTTTGCCAAGAATAAATAGAAAATGATGGACATACAACAAGAAAAAATAACACCTTGCTTAAAGGAGAACACTTCTGCAGCTGAATAATGCACATAAAATCCCTAGGACTTCATCTCATTATGGATCTCAGGAAGTAAGATCAGACTGATAAGAAAAAAACAAGGCTTTATGCTGCAGCATAGCAGAGGAGCTTGTAAATGAGTAGGAACCATCAGTTGGTCTTGGCCTTCAAGTGCAAATCCATGCATTGCTACTTGAAAAGCTTTTCTACACTGTACCTCAGACACAGGTCACATCTGCCCCGTAAAAGATCACCAGTCCAGAGATTCCAATTATCACCTAAGGTTCTAGAGCACAGCAATATGACAGAAGGAAATTACTGACCCTTCTATTCTGAAGTGATAGAAAATACTTATTCTCAGTGCTGATGACTGCAGACCTGCTGTGCAAAGTGGTATAGAGTCCATATTCTTCTTGCACTAGCCAAGAAGTTAACATCTCAGCTGTTCCATGAATCTCTGCCAAGTACTCCATCCAATCTCCTCGAGAATTTCATGAATATGCAGAGGCCAAATCTCTTCTCCCTTTGACATTATAAACTGACAGCAAAGGAAAACAAGGTTTTGCTCTTACAAGACTCTCACAGAAAAATAGAGCAAAACTAGAGATGTCTATGGACAGGGTTGAAAATTTCATGCAATTTCATTTCTATTACAACTCAGTTACTACTCAATGAATAAGAAAATAAAAAAGCAGTCTACTTGTGTTAAAATAGAAATTAAAAATATTATAGTGTGATTTGTGCAAAGAGATGCAGAAAAAGAATGATCTTATGGTGAAAGCAATGGACTGCACCTGCAGAAAGCAGAATTAATTCCCTGCCCTTTAGAATATACCTATGTCATGCTGTGTTTGATCCAGGAGCCTTTAAGAAGAGAAGGAGCCTGCATATCTAGGAGGAAAGAATTTAACTTTAGATTTCACTACTTCTCTTGCCCTGGTGCAACTTCTTTTATCAGGAGGAAAATAAAGCATTAAAATGCTTTTTTTTTAAATGCAGTACAAATAAAAGTGCTCTTTTTTTCCTGAGTAATTCTAAGTAAATTATGAGATAATTCTCACTTGCTAATTGGTTTTAAAAAAAAAACTAATTACAATGGACCCTCACTAATTCACATAACGTTCAGGATAACCATTACAAATTACTTGCTAATTTGCAGAATGCAGCAACAAACTCACACAAAAAAAAGAATCAGAAAATGTACTCGCTTCATTTAGACTGTCAACTGTAGTTTATGGTTTCTTCAATTATTTACAGTATGATAATACTTCCTATTATACAAACTAATGTATCACATTATATTTTGTAAGAATAATGGAATCATAATTTTGTGTGAAATTTCGGCTAGAAAGGCACTGTTAATAGGTGAAAGAAAAAATGCTTTGTATCCATCACAGTGGATCTTAAGAATGGATATCATGTAGGACATCTTCAAATGGGAACTGGAAGAGGAAATTCAGACCTCAGCATAGCAGCCAAATTTCCAGGTATCCTGAAGAAAGATGGTTGACCACCTTATAAAACTCATTTGGCCTATGGAAAAAAAAAAAAAAAAAAAAAAAGTAGTGAAATGCCAGTGAAACTTAGAAGATCCACAAACAGATACTCTAGCTCATCGTCTGAAGTTCAAAGATGTATCTTAGAATATATATCACTGAGGATTTTTAGGAAGTTTTTGTAAATGGAGTGCATCTGTAGGTTTTCATCATCTAAGACAGAGCTAAGACAAATCTGTCCTGAACTTGGAAATATAAATTACTGGAAAGTAAGAAAAGCACAAGACTCTGGAGAAACCAATTAACTTACGAATCTACTATGACTGAGAGGCTTTTGTACACTGTACTCTTCTTGTAGATACTTCTTAGCAAGACCCAGTGGAAATTGAATTCGTTCATATTCAAGATGCCTAGAAAACTCATTCATCCTGAGATCTAATTATAAAAGTATAGCTGGGACCTTCAAGGTAAATTAAATTCCTGAAGGGTAATGGATATATGCCCCTTATAATCCCCTCACACAAACTGGCCAGAGCAAATGCACAATAAAAAGACAAATGTTTTGTCTTCAGTTACAGAAATTTATATTTATTTCAGCTGTTCCACAGTTGTCACACACATTTCACTGGAGACATTTCTTTTAGAGCCAAGTCTCTGCATCTATGATCACCTGTTTACCCAGAAAGAAATAAAACCAGCATTTTGAGATATAAGAAAAAAACATTTAGACTTTTCCCCTCTTTTTATCAGGCAAACTCTCTTTCCAAAAAATTTTAATAACCCCGATCCTACATTTGACAGGAAAAATAATACTGATGGCTGACACTTTACCAGAAAGGCTTCTGAGGCTCTTTTATTTTCACGTCCTCTATTAACTTTGTGAGAGCAATGAAGATGGGAAAGCCAGGCACTTTCTGGATGTGTGGAGTGATGGTACAATGATACAGAGAAATTGTGACCCAACTTTGCTGCTCTTACAAGGGTTAGGAGATAAAAATGAAAATTATGGAAAACAACATAACTGTATTTCCTGCATTTTTCAAGCCTAGATTTGTATTTAGCAATGATAAGACACGCACACAGCAGATGTGTTGCTCACTAACTGCAGTGAGTAACAGTGTGATGGCTCAGTAAGAAAAAGCTTTAATAAAAGTTACAGTGAAGTAGAATTGTCATTTGCTTCCCTGGAGTAAGAACAGAGAATTTCAGTTCATAATATTGGAATAAAAATAATTGACCATACAGAAGCACAGTTACAGCTGATACACTGACAAAAATGGTGCTGTAACAGGACTGGTTTGATTCTCTTATGTCTCCAGTGCAGTCCAAGATACAGACAGTTGCTCTGGAAAATGAGTGGTTAGCTTTTACCTTTTAGCATTTTTTACCAGTAAAAAATGACATTAGTTAAATTTGAATACTTAATCTTTTATCAGAAAATACATGTATAGGACTTTTATTAAAACACCAGAAAACCCTCTGAAACTGCTTTAGTGCAAATGAGTCTGAGCACAAGCGTGCCCATGGGGGGAAGCAAAGAAATACAGATTTCTAGTGGAGCATCCAGTCAAACGAGTAAGTCTCTCGATGGTCAAGAGCAGATCTGTCAAGTTAAATGCAGTTCCACCACAGCCAAGGGCCACTCCTAAAGGTTAGCATCGTGTCTCCCTCATTCAGAGACAGAGCATCTGATTTGGTAGCTTTGGCAACAGAGTTGGAGTGCAACACAGCACTACAGCATTCTGGGCATTAATGAGGGATGGATGCACTTGGAAGACTTTCCCCAGATAGGGAGAAAAAAAAGTTTCTCTCACTCCAGCTGGCTTTTCATTCTACTGCTCCTTCCTGATGAGGCTTATTCATTTCTACCAGAGAGCAGCTAAAACAAAAGCTGATCCTGTATAACCAACAGTGGCTGGCACAAAGGAACGACAGCATCCTGCTGGGTCACTCCAGAGGTGCTATGTCCCTACAGTCATTCACCTGCCCAACAACCTTCTACCTACAGCTGCTTTCTTCTCAAAGCACATCCATGGCTGAGAAATTGAAAAGTAAAGGTTAGCAGAGGTTGATTAGATATCCATTTAAAGAAGAGAAGGCAAAGGGTTCATATGTAACTACCTGTAATTTGATTTCTGTTCCTATTTCTTTCAAGAATGTAATTTTGACTTAAGTGCTTTATAAAATATTAAATAACCTATATAAGGGCCAAATTAAGGGCAGACTGTGCACAGAAGTCTGGAGTTTTCATGTAAATATAGTATACAGAGTTCTTCCTACAAGATATTTCTACATACAAGTCCTGCTGCACCTGTGTACTCAACCCATCACAACAATCTCACCAGGGGACCACACACCTACACATCTCCCCTTACTATGGCAACTGACCACCTGTTACTTATTCATCATCACAGGTGCCTATGATGGACAAAGGAAACTAGTCGTATCTTTAAGAGCTAAAAAAGAGCCAACTTCAGATCCTGAAGTACTTGCACAAACATGTTTCCTTGCAAATCAAAAAGTAGAACAGGTTGAGAGGCATGCAAAGCAGATGGGTAGGAAGGTTGTGTCTGGAGGAACAGTCCCAGCTTGACATTACACAGAGACTCGCACAGCAATGACCAAACCAGGCACTGCATCCAGGGAAGCACAGCAAGCATGTCAAGAGGGTTTCCACAGGAGAGCCTGCGAAGGCTCCTTCATTGTCCCTTCTCTCTCCTTTTTTTGTTTGTAACTTCTGGGTTGTTTTTTTCAGCTCCACATACCGATCTCCTCCAAGCTTTTGTAAAAGTTGAGTCATTAAACTTTTTATTTTCAAGCACACCACTGTTGCAAGTTTGCAACATGTTTTTTACTCTCTTTTTCTCTCATATAAATCTTTCAGAAACAGAAGAAGACTGTAGAGTGTGACAAATATTACTCTTCAGTCTCTTTGTTCTTTGTGGATTTTTATCACTTATATAATTTTGCTGCTAACAGCACCTTTGTACCTCAGACAAATTCAATAACCATGAGTCAATCTACAACCCATACTGAGCTGTCTTCTGTTTCATCTTGCCTATTAAAATCAGCACATAGTGTTTGATGAGTAGAGAGGGTCCTGATTCCAGCTAGTGAAACTCTCACCAAGTGGTGAAGCACACAAGAGCTATGAAAGAGCTGCTGTGTCACATAGGGCTGAGCACATCACGCTGGGCACCTTTCAACACGAGCACTTTCTTTGTCATGCTTTCCACCTCTGGTCTCTGAAAAGCCTCTTTCCATAATTATGCAACCTCTTTTTACTTTTCTTTCATCAGCTGGGGAGGATGACTCCTCCTGGCTGGTGCTCTCATAGTCCAGTGTCCCCCAGTGTCAGTCATGTCATTTGTCAAAGTGATATTTCACCATGGCACAGGTCCTTTTCTGTGCATTAAATGTCAGCAGTGGGGTGGCAACAGGAGGAGGGAAAAGAGCACTACAGTTTTTTAATACCCAAAGCCATCATCCTTTCAATAGCAGTCAAAGGGGCACCTGGAAGCTCTCATTTTCATGGAGGTGATGATTTCTGCTGAATTCAGTCCCAGATCCTTTTTTTTTTTTTTCACTTGGGGGGTGGAGTAAAAAGGGGGTAAGGGATCAAATCCCCAGCATCCGCTGGACAAAAGAGGACAAAACAATTTTAAAAAGCAAAGTTTTCAAAAATCTCCCAGTCAGTGCAACTCATCAAGAAAAACCAAACCACCTCTAGCAGCTAGGATTTTTTTAGGTAAGCCAAATATATATTCAGATATAACAGGCATCTCCCTTGAATTATAAACATTGTTTAGAAATCCAGGAAAAAGTATGTCCTTTAGTGGCCTAGCAAGTTATTATGGCAACCTAAACATTACAGTAAATATTACACAAAAGAGTAATCAAATGCTACTTGATCCTCTGTTTGTTATTCCTTATAAATATTAGCAGATAAGATTATACAGCATACCATGTCCAACATTGCAGCTGGAGAATTTCTAGAGCTCTGCAAAGACTTTGAGTCCTTTTGAGAGGCATCAGAAAACATACAATTTACTCATCTAGTTTGTAAGAGTGTGTTCAAGAGCTGCTGCAGTGTGTACAGAGGGAAAAAAAAAAAAGGCACAGCTATCAGATACAAAACAAAAAATGAAAGCAGGATGTATTAGTAGGAAGGGAGAGGTCTAAGAAAGGCTGCTACTCAACAGGAAAGAACAACTGAATAAATGAAGCTGAGCAGAACAAAACATTCAAAGCATTTACTCCCTCGGTCCTCACTAAATAATTTTAATTGTGATCAGATGGCCTACAAAAAGTGATGCTGGCTCAGAGATGGCTGTATGAACTATGACAAAAATCATAAGAAACTGAAGACAACCTGGCTAAGTTGGAGGTTTTTGTATTTGTTTGCAAGGAAGAAAAAGTAACCAAAGGAGTATTGAGGGAACTAGTTGTACAAGTTTTGAAGAAGTAGTTGAGATAGGTGAGAATACAGATTCCTATAAAGTAAGCAAGGGAGGATCCTGGTATTTATACATCATTCAGAATGGAGAAAAATACTGAAATAAATAACCTGTAGGAAACCAGATGACGTGAAGATGAGCAATAGCCAACAAGGGTATGTGAAGAACAAATACATGAAGCAAATGCAATTTCCTTTTCTCTGACATTTCTTAATGGCAGTTCATAAACTCATTTGACAGTTCATAAACAACCCTGGGAGTTACAGTCTAGATACACCTACTACAGCCCAGTCAAGCAAATACACTGTCAGCAATATATAACTAAACTGGGAGGGTGCACTGAGCAGCTCTTTAGCAAATGCTGCCAATCAGGGGGTTCATTGCAGAGAAATACTTTCATTGCAAGAAATACTTCCCAACATAGATTCTTTGTCAGTATTCAAGAACTCAGGAACACTTCATTAATTGCTAAATGTGCTTTCATATTAATTGGTTATCCTATTTTAGTTGTTTGCTTTTTTTCAAGACCTACATTTATGTCTTCATTTGTGAGTTTATCAGATAGATGGGGAAGAGTTACAAGGAGATCCCTCAGTACAAAAGGCTTCAGTGCATATAGGGAGATTCATCCTGTTCAGAGATTCATCATCTTAAAAACTCTGCAGCATTTCAACGTCACACACATGAATATTTTCAAACTTGTGATGTCACATGGTGTAATTGCTTTTGATGCAGGTTTCCTGACTGCAGTCATTAGGGAATGCAGAGCTGGCAATGCAATCAGAAAGCAATGACAAAGGTTTTCCTTCCAGTCACTCCTCCAAAATAAATTTTTTCAGCTATCATCCTGACACAGTCTCTGGGCTTGTTGAGTACCCTCAATTCTTAACAAATTTAGTATCAGCCTAGGACACTGGGCAGCACCCAGGCCTCAGGGTATGTGACTCATTAGACACAGTGAATGAGTTTTCCAGCTTGGCATTACTATTTTGTGCAGTGTTGGTGAGTTACCTGCAAAGTACATCATGCTATCTGAAACAGAGTAATAGTGAGACAAAGCATGTCATGACTTGATGTGATTGCTTGCATTTGATAAATTCTGTTGATTTGCCTGTGCTCAGAGCCGAGGTGCTGTGCAGCCCTGCCCCTCTGGGGGATGCAGACCTGCTCCTGGCAGCAGCAACACTTTCTTCCATAAACACTGTTATGTGAGCAGGCAAGTGGTGTAAGTCTCCCCTGACCTCACACTTAAGAGACCTCTGCAGGCTGTTCGCTGGCTTCTAGTGGAAACACTGGTTTAAAGCCCTTTTGAGTAGTAAGATGAATTTATTTCATCTGTATGCTTTACAGATTTTTGGAGGATTTCACTCTCTAGGTATAATTCTCACAGGGGAAACTGCTCATCTCTGAAGGCTGGCTATTTTTGTTGCATTTGTTTTGGTTTTTAAATTCAACTTCCTAGATGGAACAGCATTTTTGCCATTAAAAAATTAATTGATTACATGTTAAAAGGCATTTGGAATATTTATATCTGTTTCCCTAAAGTATAATTGAGCCCACGTGCCCATAATTTAACTATTCTCTAGATGCACTTTAGAAAGTTTTTCTATTCACTATGTAATATTTTACAGCCCTTGGTACTTTTTCTGTTGTCAGACTGATACTGAATGGTTTTTTTTTCTACACTTCCCAAGGAAATTATAACTCAGGGTGCCTTCTCATCACTTCACTGTGGCTTCTTTAGTCTAAATAAACTCACTTCTTTCAGACTGTATTTGCAAACTCTAGTCCTAACCATCTTCTTCCTGATTGATACAATTGCTCTTCCTCAACTACTGAAGAATAATTTTACCTGTTGTCCAAGTCTCAGAGTCCTTTTCTTTTCCATAGGCTTTCACACAAAATTACTGAGAAACATGAAATGAACACAACACCCAAGTTTCACTATAACACCTTACAAAATATGAACAGTTTGCCTCCAATACCAGGAGTAAAGAAACAAGTAAAGACTTTAAGGCAAGCAAAGCTCTATGGCTGATAAAAGCAGACTATCATGGTTACCAAGCAGGTTTATAGACATGTTATTGAATGCTAGTGTCTTTCATTTGCAGTAAGACATGCAGAAACCATTTCTATTTTAGTATACAGCAAGAATTTTCACATAATTAGATCAGCTTTCTTCTGTATTCAAGCTTCCTACTAATTGGTAGTGCTGGATATTCCTAAATGAATAGCATTAATTTTCTTTATATTTCTCATGATCATGTCTTATATTGCAAACATTCCTTTTGCAAAATACATGATGTCCCAGACACCCGTTAATGGAAGTTTCATCACCAACTTCAAAGGAACAAGACTTTTACCCACAGATCTAATGCAAAACCCTCAGGAGTTAATGAGAGTCTTTCCACTGACATCAGTGTGGTTTGAACAAGGGTAAGAGTTGCTCTAATTCACTACTTTAGACCCTGATGAAAACACTTAAGCATTCCTCTAAGAGTGTGCTTCAATGCTTCATTCCATGTTTATCAGTGATGGGGAAGAGAACCAGGCATTTTCTTGCAGCCATATTTACTTTGTTCTTTGGACTGAAAATGAGTCACTTCTGCTTGTATTATATTTTTGTAAGGTTAGCTAGAAAGACTTCAGGGAACTTTCATTTCCAAGTACTTTAATCTCCTAAGAAATTCCTCTCAATTTAGTTATCTAGGTTCTAATACCTTAATTCCTGGAATACATAATTATACATGCTAAAATAATAACTTATCCCTTGACTATTTCTTTTAGAAGGACTTCTCACAGAACTGTCAAGGCCATGTAAGAATTAGCATTCATTACCCTGAGGCATTTCAGACCAACACTTGCTATGCAGATCTATTAAAACCAATGATGAGTTTTGAATAAAACCTATGAGACTTAGACATGATCTATTAAGTATAAAAGTTTTAAATTCCTCTTCTTCCTCCTCCCCTCCCAATGAATAGAATGTTTTCAAGCTTCAAGCTGGGCAGGCACTGACAGGAAACATTATCACACTTAATGACTGGCATGCAAAGAAACAACTGAACCCCCAAATATTTTCTTATGAAAATTATATTTAGGATTTCATTATAGCCATGCAATAGAAACTACCACCCTATTACTTATTTGTAGTGCAGCAGCAACAAGAAATCCAAATCATGACTAGGAAAATTGCATTACCAAGTATTTACATACCTACATCTGTGTCCCTAGTGTTTATGATTTATAGAGACAAGATAAAAGACTGTTATCTTTTTTCTGCAAAGGTGACTCAAAGAACAGAGAGACCAAGTGACCCTCTGTAGTATGAACAAGATGACTCTGGCTGAATGAGAAATCAAATCTTCAAATCTAGTCCTAAATCCTCTTAATTGTAGCAGTGCCCATCTTCAAGCATTTTGTTTCCAAAATCTTGCAAAAATAATCCTGCCCAGTAGCTGCAAAAGACCAAATATTTGAAATCCAGCTGAAGAAGCACAGCCAAGTCATTAAACCTACAGCAGACAGTGCCACTCACTCCCCTGGGTAGTAGCAACAGTGTTTGCTCTGATGTTAGGCTCAATCTCTTCCTATAATTTTTGCTTATTTTCAAGTCTGCAATGTTCCAGTTATCTTTTACAAGCCCATCACTTAGGCACAGATCAGATCATCAATCAATTCAGTTTAATTTAACAGCACAGACGTGGGGAGCTTTGTAAGGATAGTGTGGCACACGCTGCACATTCCTTCCCATCTCAAGGTAGTAAGTACACCATGAGGAACTCAGAAGGGCCTGGAGATGCAGCTTCTGCGGGTAAAAAGTCTTCATTCAGCCAAGCCATGTTATTTCATCCCAGCACAAGGCAGTAACTCCCAGTGCCAACCATGTTTAGAAACCAGCAGAGGTGTCTTTCCCAAGGCAACAAGGCCCTATTTCTGCCATGCTAATCAAACCCTTCCCATGTGCTTTCTGCCAGAGGTTGCTGAATCCCAAGATAATACTTTTCTGCCAGTGATATAGCAGTGTTGTTGCAATTGTCTTATTAATTCCCAATAGCATGGGGAATTAAATGGCAGTAGTAACAGTCTCTATAGAGAGCATTTCTGAAGCATGAGACTCTTTAATGTAAGACTAGAGCAAAGAAATGCCTGGGAAGATAAAATCAATTAAAAAATGTTACTGTAAACATTACCCTCACCCTCCCTCTGGTTCTGCCACCCAGTGTGGCAGACGAAGCACTGGCAGCCACTGGAAGAATTTCCCTACTAGTGAAGTTAAGGGAAGGTAAGTGACTTCCATCTCAGGCAAAAGCAACATGTATTGATAACACTGAATTTCAAGAATTGTGTTGGCTGGGCTCCATCTTACATCACCTCTCATCACATGCACTGAGACATTATGACATTTGACAGGAGCTCCCAGACACCCCTGAACCTCAGAGACACAACTGCAAATCACAGTCAGCAACTGCACATTGGGAAGTCAATGAAGCAATTACTCTGCTGGCATATCTTGTAAGTCACTTGGGTTACATTGCATTAGTCATGCTCCTGAGTGTGAGTTGTTTTTGTTTTAATTTAGGAAAACTATCACACTTCTTCCATTGAGCAGGAGGGGGAAGTGTTTCTGCCCTACTCTAACCTAATATAGTGATAGGCAAAAAACACAGCCATATGTCTGGGGGAGGCAGTTGGTAGCACGTGGGCTGTGCTGAGTGAGTGTTTTACTTCATTTGTGAAGTCCTCAGGACACCAGGCTCTTTGGGCCTCATCCAGTAAGAAATAATTGGAGAAGAACCCAAATGCAGCTCAGAAGCTACTTTTTTTGGGAGCTTCAGTGATAAAGAAGTGATGTTTGGGGATTTCTATTCATTTTTCTAGATCCAGGTCTTTCCAGGGGTCTGTGCAATATTCCAAAGGATTTGAAGACATGTGGCTCAAAATGTTAGAACATGATAACCCAGTTCCTAAATATAATGCAAATTATAAATGTAGCAACATTTAGATCAGAGATGTGGTCACAGAACTATTTTGCAGAAGCTGGAGAAAATGCAAATTTCAGAATAATCCTATTTATCTCTGTGGAACCAAAAATAATCTTGTAGTTATTGGCCTCCAGCTAGAAACTTTTGAGTACCTGGGCCTCAGGCCTTGGCTAAATGAAGCCTAGAATAAAGTAGCAGAGGATTCACCATGGGTACTACTGCACCAGCCTCTTTGAATGGCACCTCAAGAAACACATCCACCACGTGAGGTGCTGCTGGAGGTGGCTCCCAAGAAAACTGAGCTGGGAAGCCCAGATGCAGGAAATCAAACACTGAGTACTCCCCACATTGGCAGAAGACATCTACATAGCATGCCAATAAACACTTCTCCATTTTGCACTGCTGGGATTTTTTGCTTTGCAAGCACAGATTACACATATGGAGGAAGCATTATTATTCTGTTCAAAGTTCTTTTTCAATAATTAATGAATAAAGCTAAATTCTTTGTGTATAATGAAATGGAAGTGTCACCTAAGCAGACAGCTAATTCTTTTACAGTGTCACTAGACAGCTCATCTTTTTGCCTATCATATCCTGACCTCAGGTGTGTTTCTGGTCAGTCCATTCATTTATTTTCCTGATATTACAGCTCTGCAAAGATTTACATAATAGCATCAATGTTTGCTTGTAACATAAGCCCTCTGTTTCACTGCAATTCCTCAAGCAGTTTGCTGACAATATTTTTCTGCAAAATTAGATATGGAATTTGGAGCAAAAAGATGCTGCCTTGACAGACACAAATTCCCTTGCTACTGAACAAAGGGTTCCTATTTTTTCATGGCAATAATGAACCAAGAAGCTTTAAGGGAGGGAAACAACATTGGAAGATTAATGATAATGAACCAATTTGGAAAAACTCCAGCAGAACTGAACCTTCCTTTTCCTCCTCCGCCCCAACCGCTTTGAGTATTATTAATGCAAAACAAAATGAAAAAAAAATTAAATATATATATATATGGAAAAAGGCTAAGAACTCCCACAGAAAGATCTGAAGCAAAGATACAAAAACAGAGGATGTGAGGATGCACAGCAGTGGGAGTAAAATGCCCAGGTGGATTTCAAGGCTGAGAGTGATCTTCAGACATCTGGAGAGAACATTTCAAGCGTATGAGGCAGATACCTCAGGTGGAACAGCTCAGTGTGCCACAAAGTGCCTTTGGTTCCTTTACAAGATCCAAAACCCCATGCAAATGCAGTGGAGCTGGATGGGGACAGAGCAGCTCAACCCAGATCTCTGGAGCACTGGAGCTGCTACTTAAAAACAGGAAAACAGGATTAAAAACAATGTGGTCAGCATTTTCCTTTTGAAACTGAAATATGTCAGTGGAGTTTTTGATCTAAAGTCACTGTAAAGACACAAAGGTGATTTTTTTTTTTTTTAAGTTGGATACAAAGTTATCTGCATATTCTTAATACTGACCTTTGCAGAAATGCATATAAGAGACTCAGAAACCTAACTGCTACACGTATGAGTGACACTACTGCACCAAAATCTGAAGAGGAGGATGGTAGAACAGAGCCAAGGCTGTGAAAATGAATGAGAGTCTTGTCTCGGTGCACATGCCACAGGAAAAATGTTACCATGAAGAGGATTGCTACAAGAAAAAACATAGCACAGCTTTCTTCTCTTCTATTTTTCCACCACAGCATATACTTTTCAGTGATTTACAGTCTTCTTTTTGCTTGATTCCCCTCATCTCTCCCACAGCCTGGTAATCCCCATGTCCCCCTCTCAGCAAAGCTATCTCCTCTTGATAGACCCTCTGTCTGCATCATGCAGTTTCACAATGATTTCTTTCTTCATATCTGTGAAGAATTATTTGGGGTCTGTTTTCCTCCTCAGAGATGCCTCTTAATAGAATTCAGAGCTATCTCCTATCTTCAGGAGAGAAAGCAGGCTGAACTATTCAAGCCATAATTTAATGCTATTTCAAAGAAACTATGTTCTGTTTGGATAATTTTCCACCCTCAGGAAAATATGTCAAAATAGTTAAACTCATGAAGAAATCCACAACATGGGTTTCAATGAAAGTGATTTTCCAGTCAGCATTGCTGCCAAGACTATACTTACTCTGATCACATTCTCCTTATAATAAACCAATTGACCCTTCAGAAACAGACACTTTTCTTATTCCACATGAAGTCCCAGATCAGAACTTTTAAACACACCATGTTATCATCTGTTCTCCAAAGCTCCTTTCCTTATACTTGTGAAATTCTCAGTGTTTTCTCAGGTAATGGAGAAACAGAAATTAAAAGGCCAAGTCTGAACACAGACTACATTTGGATACAGAAAAAAATAAATTCATTCAAGGTGCTTGCCCTTCAGTGCCACTTTCATCGATACCTTCACACATCTCTCATCAGAACAAACAAAAGCTGCAATGCTTGTCCCTTCAATTCAGCAACACACCTAGAAAGGTGAGTACATTTTTATGAGCTTTCCAAAACACAGATACTCCTCAAAAAGCCATAACTGTTTAGAGCTGAAGATGCTATGGCATGTTTCCAAAGGAAATGGAAGAAGGAACAAAAAGGCATAACCACTTTGATTTCTCACCACAGACTCATTACAGTGTCATTGTTTCAATGTAAAAATTGTACATTTGCTTTTCCAGCTGCTGCTTCTATATGTGATGACACCTGAAGAGCTTATGTCCTAAATTGGAGGGGGCGACTGCATCACCTGAGTACACTCCAGCTATTTGTGGTTTCACCACGAGCATTCACTTATGCAATGACTCCAGCAAATGTACTTAGCCTTGCATGAGGATATTAAAAATATCTGAAGCATATGATAATGGAACAGTTTCTATTGCCAGAAATTTTCTCCTGAACATGTGTTGTAAATTGCAAGCATTTATTGTACTTTCTGTAAAATACATTAAGTAAAAAGAACAAATGGATCAATTATTATACAAAATTTTCATTGCAAAATCACCTGCTGTGCTATTAATGTTAGCAATGCCAAATTATTCTGTGTAATTCTAAGAAGAACCTTCACACATAGAGGTGATATACTTAATACACTATGCTAATACACTTATTTAACTACTTACTACCATTGCTTATGGTCATGGATATTTAAGTAAGATTATATATAAATTTTCCTCCAAAACGTCTAACTCAGACTATCTAGAAAGTTCATCTTAAGCTCTTAGAATTTGTTCTTGGCCCAACTCCTATCAGTTTCCTAGAATTAAGAAAGCACTTCCAAATTCCCCATTGAATAATCACATCTAGAAAGAGAAAGCATTTCAGGAGCAGCTTAGTGCACACAATGGATGGGAAAGAGAGAATCGGCCAAAGATAATGATGTCTTACAGGAAGTTGGTGAGTGTAGAGACACACAAGAAAACTGCAAAAAGTCAAGGTGAATCAGATCTTGCAAGAGACTTTAAAAAGAAGTGACTACAAGTGTAGCATGCACTTAATGAAAAATTAATTAGAAAAACAAAACAAAGCACAAAAAAAGCCCCAACGACATTAGGCAACAAAGAGATGGGAAATAATCCACTGATAGCCACTTGGTCCCTCCTGCTACCTGACCTGGCTGCTGAGCAGGCAGCTGGTGGCTGCATTGCTTTGCCCAGCCCAGGTGACCACAAAGCACCACTGGGCTCTGAAAGTGGCCACATTCCCACTTACCTGTCCCACACTGAGCTGAATTGGAGTGAATTCCACTAGGAGTTATTTGGAATGTGAGAAACACCTCGGATTTGAGGGCAAGATATACTCAAACACAGAAACAACAGTGTTCAGGTCATTCACTCAGGAGTCCTTTCCATTCTGAGGTCCCAGCTTTGACAAGTGACACCTCCAGTAAAGGTAAACAAACTGTATCTATACACAACATTACTGGTGTGCTTTATTCATTTATTTAATGCAGATATGAGTGTACCAGTTTTCAGGAGACAAACTGAACAGACCCTCCTCTCAACTGCAATGAAAAGCTTTCCATGCCTCTACTGGTAAAAGATGTGCTGGTATCAACCATTCACTCTCAGTGTGGTTCAAACAGTGATTTGCACTGCACAGACCACATAATGTCAGAATAAAAGTGTCTCAAGTCTCTTACCAAAAATAGAGCTTCTAAAATACCCCTGTCTAAAGGCAGGGTAATGGCAATTTCAAATTTTCTGTTATGTGTTGCCTTTAATTCTAGCCCCTCAGCAATTTTTCTTTAGTTGCATCCACTATAAAATGCATGCTGTGTTCCTAAGAGTCTTTCAGCTCAGCTGTACCAGCGCCTACTGTATCAAAAATAGAACCTGAAGTAACAGAACCTAAAAAGATATAAACCTCCTTTATTGTGTCTGCTCGACTGCATTAGCAGATGGCCATGCTTGAGACTACAAAATGCATAACAAATAATCTCTTTACAAGGGGGAGGAGTGCCTTTCAAGATGCACAGCATTAACACAGATAGCTTCAGTGTACCACCAGCATGACTTTATTCCTAATGTAGGAACATCCAAAGGGAATAGGAATGGAGCAGAACAGTAAAAAAAAAAAAAAAAAAAAAAAGCAAACAAATAAAAATGCCCAAGCTGCAAGTTCTTTAAGGGATTTCAGGTTTTTGCTGAAATATTCTGGGAGTTAGAATCATAGAATATCTCAGATTGGAAGGCAGCCATAAGTATCATCAAGTCCAGCTCCCTGCTCCTCACAGGACTATGTAAAACTAATCCATGCGACTAAGAGCATCGTCCAGATGATCCTTGAACTCTGTCAGGCTCGGACAGTTGTCTGTGAGCTTCGATTTTTTATTTAATTATTCATTAATTTGAATCAAAAACACATTAACAGCATTTTTACTAGGGGAGGGATTTCTGTTAGACATTAAGAAAAAGTTCTTCAGTGTGAGGGTGATGATCTAGTGTGAGGTGTCCATGACCACAGCAGGGGGTTTGGAACTAGGTGATATTTAAAGTGCCTTCTAACCCAACCCATTCTATAATTCTGTGATCCTACAGACACCAGGAGAGAAAAGGCCATATTTCCCCAAAGCAGACAATCAACCAGTAAGTTTGCTCTACAAGGTTCTTCAGCACCAGGTTCATTTTACTATCAAAAACATAAATACCAGCTGTCCTGGTTTGGGCAGGATTATTATTGATGGATTATTTCCAACAGATATGAATACCCACATTCCTCTCTATATTGGCACTTTTCAAGAGCACAGCTTCTTCATCCAGCTGAGTAAGACCTCAGGGCCTTTCTTAGGAGTTGACCTTTGCGTGCCATAGGAAATGTTACTGTCAATCTTTTCAGGGGTGTTTGGGTTTTTTTTTCCAGGAGGAACAAGGAAGGGAGAGAAATCCATTCTGAAGCAGTAAGACATTTTCACAATATAAAAGCATCTTGATTAATGGAATTTTCATTACAAATGCATCTGACCTTTAGTAAATAGACCTGATCCTTTAAAAGCCTGCTCTGATATGTATTAAAGGGAAAGACATGCAGTGATTTCAGCTGTAGATGCATCAGACACCAAAAAAATATCATTAG
This sequence comes from Calypte anna, assembly GCF_003957555.1. Lineage (NCBI taxonomy): Eukaryota > Metazoa > Chordata > Aves > Apodiformes > Trochilidae > Calypte > Calypte anna. Next base: position 7,008,148 of record NC_044260.1, read on the forward strand.
CTCTCAAAAAAATATCATTAGCTCTTCAGCTTACTATTTAAGACATTTTTATTAAATATTATTATATTCTTAAACTTTAATAGTATACAATCAGTATGTAGTAATTCAATGTCTTTGAAAAAATTAAGTGTCAATAAAACCTTTAGCAGGCAGATAATTCTCCAGATTAATTTTGTTCTCATCTCTTTCTCAAGACTTTATTAAACAGTATTCCTCTCTTTTTCTTAGCTATTTTAATGGAAAGTTGAGTAAAAGAACAGAGATAAAGTTTCTTGTAATTCTTGCCATGCAAGAATTTTTGCAGGAACACTTTCTTTTTTATCTGAGGTGTTTGCATGCGAAATGGATTTATGAATGCAGATCCACTGGGCAGCTGTCAGTCTCAAGGAAAGAAATGGGATCTTTTGCAAAGACGTTTGTAGTTGTCAGATTTGGCAAATGAGGGAAGTTGAGCATCATCAGATCTCCACACTATCTATGACAGCAAGATAAGTAGTTGCTGTTTTGTATTCAGCTTGCATACTTCTGTCCCTTTAGCTGGAATTAAATCCATGCACTGAAGAAACACTGAACCCCTAAATGCTTAATCTCAATAACCAGATACTCTCTATTGATATGCCAATTTTCTAGACAAGTTCTTTGTCACTACTGAGGTATTGTTAACTAACATATTTTGCTCCCTCCCAAAGCACAGATTCAGCAAGTGAATAATTCTACCACTTTATGGCATCCACAGATTTTGTTCAAAACATTGACAGCTTTCACATAGTCATTCCCACTGAATTGCAATGTATTGCTTTTTAGACAGCATTTCCTTACCACTAAGAAATATTCAGAAAGATGTGCTACCTACATAAATATTTAAGCTTGTATTTTATATCTCCATCCCTGTACTAACCAGTAGAAAAATGTCAGTCATAAATTACAACTGTAAGGAGTACTAAGGGTACCTGAAACCCTGGATCAATCTGCTATTGCTGACAATCAACCTCTGGTTACAAAGGGGCAAGGTGTTGGCATCATTTTTCATTAGAAAACACAAGCCAGCAGAAGGATACAAGTAGCAAATACACATTTTATGTAGGGATAACAAACCACAGATGGCAGAAAGTCTTTGATGAGGCTTTTTACCTCCATTAGACATGTCAACTTGCTAAATTTTTTTAGTAGGACTGACTGCAGTTTTTATAAAACTCCATTAGGAAATATTTATTTCATCCTGGATGAGTCAGTAATTCCAAGTGGGATGCTGAAATCTGAGCAACCAACCCTGCAATAACGAATAAGTTTGAACGTTGGAGGGGTGCAAGGCACTAACTTGGACCAGAGAGTCTGAGCATCACACTGCTTTTTCATACTTGGTGATGTCTCACCCTTCTTCCACTACCCTATAGTGCTCCCCCCATCCCCCTGCTCCCAGAAAGGCCATTTAAGAGATCTAATCAAAGGATATTGGGAGAGGAGTGGAAATCACAATGAATTTGGGGGGCAGGAAATTCCTTTCCTACTCAGCTCGATATTAAGCTCTTAAAATTAAGCAGTGTATCCAATAAGCTATGCCATAGGTGGTAATAATGATGCTATTTTAGACCAAATTATTCTGCCAACTATCCTGGAGACAATCCAAATTAATTCCACTAAACTCAGCTTGACTTATTGCAGACATACAACAGTGCAGTGAGAGCTTCATGGACCACATGGTACCAGTAGACCGCATACCAAGCACAACAGACCCAAGGCTGAGATTCAGCAGGTGGGGAACCACAGCAGAACAGCCCTTGGAGCAACGTGAGTTCCCCCAGCCTTGCCACCTCCCAGGGATAACCAAGGTACAACACTAAAAAAGAAAAACCAACCAACCAAACACACAAAAAAAAGTCAAAACACCCACCACAGATGTCCTTGCCAACTGTCAGAGCTGCCTCTTTACCTCTGCTCAATCACTTTGCCAAGACACTGGGACTAGGAACCATCCATTGTTTCAGAGGAGGGAAGACCTTGCCAGACCTTCTCTGCTTCCTGTTTCCTAAATCTCCAGACGGGGCTTACTGGAAGTAAGAGTGCAGGGGAGCCTGGTTTCAAAATTGTCTCATCTGAGGAGCAACAGCTGATTTATTATTGACCTGTTATATGACCACCAGGAGAAGCATTTCATCTTGGAGCTCACCTCCTTAATGCCCATGCTTCCACAAGGAAGAAAAAAAATTCCTCAACTCTTTTACCAGAGCTCAAACTGCATTGGTGCAAAAGCCATTGGAAAATTCTCCAAGCCTTTAAAACTTTATCTTAGTCTTCAAGAATATATTTTCCTTTTGAGTTTTTTCTGACTTGCCTGCTCCAGTCAAGCACCCACACAGAATGTTAATAAGGAAGCACAAAGAAGAGAGTGAAAAACAAGACTAAGTCTATCCTAGCCTGGAAGGAGTGAGGAATAAACCTGTAAGCTGGAGTCAGGTTGGATGTCACAGGCACAATTTTCCTCAGAACTTGCTTTTCCCAGACTGTTTCATCACATGAGATGAGAAACTCCTACACCAGGCCCCCTCCCCAGGCATGAATACCCAGTGAAGGTACCAGAAACTCCCTGGGCTAGTGGATATAATGCAGATACTCCTTTGTCAAACAAGGACTTCTTTTCTGTATCATGGAAACAGATCAGATATTTTTAGATGCAAAAATGCATCAGTAAACTGGGACACAGAAAACTAAGCCAGTGTCCAGCAGCATTGCATTTTGGATGCACTGATTAAGGAATTGTATTATCTGAAGTGCTATTAACTCTGCTCTAGCAGACATTGGGAGATGTATTCCTGACAAGGCTCATCTTTACAATGGCATGGCAGTTTCACTGTGCACAAGGCAGCTGCCTCAGGAAAGGCACCCTAGCTTAATTCAAATAAAAGGCAAACTCAAACAATATTGCCCATAAAAGCTGATTCTACTCCAGAGTAAAATCTAAGCTGATTGAGTGTCAAACCAGACCTGGGTCACCCTCGAAATGGCATAGCAAAGGACAAACATCAATCAGCAAAGCTCTTTTATATTTCAAGTGTATAGGAAAAAAAGCAATTAATGGTAAAGTCCTTATTTACTGCATCATTTTTAATTAAAATTTATTACTGCATAGGGCATTATTATAATTTATTTGGATACAATTAGATTTTGGCAAATGACAGTTAAAAACATTACCAATTTTGTTAAGCAGAACCCAGCAGACGTTACAAAGTGTACTTCAGATTTACCAACATGCTCTGAGATTAATTTAGCTCCAAACATAAGGACTTCATTTTGCTCCTACGGAACTTGATGTGATGGGAGTTGGAACTTATTGGGACAAGGATGGTGAAGAAATTAACAAAACCTCAAGGAAGACAGGAAAATGCCTGAAACTCCTTTTTCCAAGACACTCAGTACTCACTACTCTAGCATCAGCTCTTACTGACATGGCTGAGGTCTGAGCTGCCAGTATCAATAATCAGAGGTTTAATTGATGTACAAGATCCCAAAGGGCTGTGGATTTCTTGTTTTAGGAAGATCTCCCCGGCCCATAATTTATCACCAATTTAGAAAAACACTGACTGCTGATGGGCTCAGCAGTTTCTGGTGCTACTGATATATAAGAAGGACTAACAGAAGAAAAGGGGTAATAAAACAACTTAAACATCAGATTTTTTGATAAAACACATTTTTAGAACTCTTTAAACTCTTTTTCCTGCTCTCAGTATCACTTACACCACAATAACTGGGAAATCTGACCAGATAGAACTGATATTTCTACCAAAAATAATATAGACAGTAATATAATTCCCGAGAACAAGGCACTCAGCATCTTCTATCCATTGTCCAAATGCACAAATTTTGGTCCTCAATTCATTCTTTTCAACAATTAAAACAAGAAATCATATCACACATGCTCTGGAAGACACTTTGCTTTCTTATGGCTTTTAAAGCACTAAAACCTATAAAAATATCACAATCCCTTTGATAGTAAATGTTCTCCTCTAAACTGTCTTCTAGTCTTGAGATATCATTGGATCACTTGGGGATAGACTGCTCTGACAACGATGTCATTGACTATAACAGTGATTTCACCAAGGAGCTGTAAGAAATGAGAAATTCCTATTCAAGGACCACAAGACACAGCTGAGGAGATGGCCTCTTCTTTGCCTCTTTTCTGTTCTTGGCTGCTGGTGTTGGGACCAGAACTGGTAGAGGCTGCAGCAGTACAGCCCAGGCTGCTGAGCTCCTGTCAGCCAAGGGCACCAGTTTGCTCTGGAAAGCATCAATGCAATGTTCCTCAAAGCAAAAGTTGTGCAATTTCCTCCACGAGATGTCAATCAAGTCTGGGGCTTTCTACCCCATTTCAGAAACACACAGAACCAAAATATGAAATTTCACTGAGATAAAACCTGGGGAGTTGGTTAGGAGGTTTTAAGCCAACTAGGATGTCCTTGAAGCCCAGCAGCTCATTTTTATCTGGAAGCTCAGGAATAAACATATTGGGTGATCCAAGCAGTAGCTCTGGATTTCTTCAAGGCCAAGACAAACTCAGATGTTATATAAGAAGCAACACTTTTCCCAGGTTACCAGCAATGCAGGGTTCAGACCCCTCCACATCATGTTTTCTGGTGCATGCACAGGGCAGGTCCAGCCAAGTCCACTTCACCCTGGCTGTGGTCCCCAACCCTAATGCAAGTGCAGCAAGCAGTGCATTGGCTGCAGCAGCTGCTCATGGGGCATCTCCACAAACAGCACCTTCCCTGCCACACTCCCACCCACTCCTACCTCCCTAGTGGAAATCACAGAATGGACAATACCTGCTTCATATACAAATATCTGCAACATACAGTAAAGCCTACAGAATTTCTTAATCAGTATTCTTATGAAGCTCATGCCTAGGATTTATTCAGACCGACTTTTAACTCCACTACATCTATAAAAATCTCCTAGAGGCAGACAAAGCTAACTTGTTTTGGGTTTTATGTTCTTACTGTTCTTTTTTTCTAGTTTGGTTCATGTAGATTATAATTGTAACTGTTGCTGTTTCTCTTTTTTCCCAACTGTAAATATTTGGTTCCATTTCATTGCTTCTTGTCCCTTATCCTTAGTATGATATAAATAGAAACCTGCACAGTTTCTCTATCTACAAATACATCAAGATTAATTTGCACGTTGAAAGCTTAATCAAGTATTTAAAACCGGATGTGGATAAAACAGTAATCCACTGTTGGGCTGAATTCCAAATAAATAAATAAAATAGATCAAAACAACAAACAATAGCGATGCCAATTACTCATTAGAATTCCTGTTCTGCAAACATAACTGACAAATACTTTACAAAAGCAATGAAAATAACAAAATCTCAAGCCCCCAAACCCTTCAAACTTTCTTCCTATGTTGGTGTGTGCTCCAAAGCACTTAGGGGCTGGAGTTCTTTCAAATACTGGAATTGGCCTATGTGATGGGAAAAGAATCAAAGCATTTCCACTTAATTTTAATTTGCCTGTAAGACAGAAATATGATATGGCTCATTCTTTTTCTGAGCTGTCAACAGGATTGGTTTCAAAGTTGTATCCATCTCTGCTGCAAATATCTCCCTTTCAGCAGGGACAGACTGTGAGATTTTAAGTGCTGCCCTAAGCAAGCTATTACCAACCCAAGAGTCCCTGTGACTCACACACATTCCCACGTCTGAGTCACAGCTCCTCCTCTGCTCTACTACTCCCTTCCAAGATCTGAGGGAGGCAATTCACTCTCTAGCAGTAATTACACCCGCCTGGAAAACAGAGAGGCTCAGTATTGCCAATCTGTAGTATTCAAATATTGAGTCAGGCTCTCCCCACCAAAGTCATGAGGCTTAAAAAGTCACATAGTTTTAAAAATATTAAGTTTGTGAGAATTTTTTATTCACTTCTGGTCATTATTTTTAGCTGTTTTGAAGCATGCTTTTCTCTCCTACCTCCTCTCTTCTCTGCTGTGCTACAAAGTGAAAGGTGAGATTCTCACATATTGACTTGTTTCATGCTTCAGAAATGACTCTTCATAATACAACAGGCAAGTTCAGAGCATGTGAGGTGGCACCAATAGGATTGGAGAGCAATCTTCCATGGTCCAACAGACGTGGCTAAAGCTAGGATGATATAAATTCACTCCCAATTTAACATCTGTTGTTCTTCATCCCTCTCAGTGCTCTGCTGAAGGGATAATATTTAGCTATAAAAGCAGGGAGCATCTCTAGATCAAAGTTTTGTGGAGGATGGGAGAATTTGTTTCAAGCCCCCAGAAGCAGGGAAATGTACTGAGCAACTGCTGTTACTGGTGAAGTCTCACTCAAACCCTAGGGCTTCCACAGGTACAATTGAACTTCTGAGCAATAATTCCTCCCCCTGTGTTTTCTACTTGGAATGTCCACTTCATGCCAAAACATAATAACAGAGATTGACCCTGGAAGCCCCATGGCCTCCCATGCCATCACTGACATCACCGAGTGATGTGGTAAAACCACAGCCACGTGAGCAGAGCTCAGGATCTGCTCTGCTTCCACGTAAAACCCTCCCGGCATGCAGATCCTTGTGGATCAGCCTTGCCAGCTCCTTGCTACAGCCCAGCAAGGGCCAAGTGGCCAGATGGGATTTTTGGCCTATGGCTTCAACTTTGTCTCCAGTGTACTGAAGTCAGACCTAAATATTATCCAGCATGGAGGGGTGATGTTATTCAGAATTCATATGTACAAAGGGAATGAGTACCCAAAAGAGCATCTCTGCAGTAGGTGACTGCCTTTTTGAGCACCTGCCTTTAGAGATTTTCTTTTTGAAGACAAACATAAGGCTTCCTGTAACCTGGTAATGAAAATCCCTTCCCTTTTTGCTCTGCAGTATCTCCATACATAGCAGAGCTTAAAGTGAAACAGCACTACCCAGAGCTTCATGAATACTGTGGCCTGGATCTCCTCATAGGTCAATGTTTGTGCCACAGAGGCAGCACGCTGGCATGAGGATCCAGCCCTGCTGGATGGGGACACACATCCTGGTTGTAGTGCTCAGGGAATGGTGCTGCCTGGTGACTTCATCTGGAAAACACAGGCAATGGAGGCATGGAAAAGGAGGCAAGACATAGTGATGTTCTTTCCATTGAAAAGGAAGAAATTCAATGTTCTCTTGAAGTGGCATTTGTTTGCTTTTTAAACAAAACCAGCAACTACAGAACCCCTGCTCTGCAACATATTATTTTGGGAATTTTGTTCCTGGGTTTAGACTTGATCATCCTTAGGAGTTTTGGAGTCCTTCCACTACTAATGGATGAGAAATCATATAAATGGATTATAATATGAATAGAAATCAAGACAAATAAACAAACAAATACAAAGCAAAAATTTGCTATACTGCACTGAGTAACTATATAGTGTCACAGCTGAACTAAGCATCCATATGTGGTGATACAACTAATGCCCCAGTCAGGACAGACCACTCTTAAAAAGGCAAAATACTGTACACTTCTAAACAATTTTTCCCATCAATGGCATTTTTGAAGGAACAAACAAGAACAGCTTAACACTCATAAGTGCTTTGCACTTCATAACAATGACTCCTATAAAAAAATTTTTAAATCACCTTGCAAGATGAATGTCAATAGATAAAGCAAACAGATCTGCCAACTAGACTTTTGCAGTCATTTCACTGGGACACATCTGTGATTAAGCTGTAAAGAACATGATGTTCTCAAATCCATGTGTAAAGAAGAAAATCTTACAATAGGGTAAACATTAAACCTGTTTGGTGGGCAGTGATGTGCTGCTGTCTGCAAATGAATACTGTTCTTCTGTATTTAATCCCTGATGACTCACACACTCCAGTATTCTTTAAAAAAGAGTATGTTAGCAAATTTTAGCCCATCTCTCCAAGGCATTATCTTGTCAGGTTACCATAAATCCCAAGTGTCCAACTTGCTTTCATCAATGTCAGAAAAAGTCCTTTGAGACTTTTTTACCCTGCAGGAAGCCCTTTGCATTCTCATCCTAGAAATCCCTGCATCTACTTTTCAGCAGCATCAGTAAATTAATAACATTGAAATGCTACAGTACACAACTTTTAACACACGTATATAAATCAAGCCACCAGCTGCAGTCAGGCTTCACTCACAGTGTGTCACTGTTGCTTGTAATTACCATAAATAATCTGAATAACTACTTTTCTGCAAGACTTAAAATTCATCCATAAACACCCTCAACCTATGATGAACCCTCCTGATTTCTACCATGCCTGTCACAGAATCCTGGTGTAGGCAGCAATGTGAACAAAGAAAAAAAATAAATTTCACATTTTAGTGCGTTATTGCTTCCTTTCCTCTCTAGGGAAGAAAAAAAAGAAAAAAAGACAAGAGGGCTACACAACCTGCTTCCCCAACACACAAGAGAGAAAATACTCAGGAATCTGCTTTCTGTTCAGAAATCATATACTGCCATGCCAGCAAGTGCTACTCCCATTAGTAGCTCTCAGTCTTGCCTTTCTTCCAGGCTGAGCACTGCCTCTCTCCCTTTTTGCAGTGTTTTTCCTTAATTTTTAGTTCTTAAAAATACGAAAGGCTATAGGATCAACAAGTCAAACCAGATTTTACAATTAATTTGCAGGAAAATCCTTCCTTTTCTGTGCAGCTCAGTTGCTCCTTAGTTTTGTGCAGCTCATTGCCTTGGGTACCAACTTGCTGTTCTTTCATCCATCACCACACAAAGGAGCACTTAATTGCTCTTTCTATTTACCATAAATGAAAGAGGTTAGTATATCCATCACCTTTAACCAGTGTTGCAAATAACAACAACAACAAAATAATACACCCTACCTACCAGTGGCCATTACTAACTTCAAGCAAAGTAATATTAAGCCCTTTTTAATTTTGAAAGCACTAAAAACATGATCACAAACTAATTTGCAGTTACTACCTTTTCATTCCCACAAGACTGTCACCAAGAGGCATAAGATTTTACAGCAGTTCTGCATACATGTAAAACCTTTGAGGGACCTGGATACAAAAGCATTCCCATTTCTCTCTTTAGGAAGGAAAGAGAAAATACATTTGAAACAATTTTTTTTTTTAATCTGTGACTACTGAAAAACAAAACAGCTGGAAAAATCAGAGCAGTAATAGGGTCCCCTTGGAAGAAAGCTAGTAAGATCTGAAAATCCACATGTATAGGGTCAATTTTTAAAAATCCTTAACACAATTAAGCTTTACCTGCCATCCCCTACTCTCAGTGACAGCCAGTGCATCCAAGTGTCATAAAGATACAAAAAATTAATCCATATTGATTTTTCCTCTCAATACCAAAAGTCTTTTCTCTGGGAGAAGGCATATAAAGACACACGTAACACCAATAATAGGTTATCCAGATTTTAAATAAGAGGCATCAAAACCACAGGCTAGATCTTCAGCTGTCAAAAATGAAGGTAAATATATCCAAGTAGATCTGCAGCAGCCTTCAGTCTAGCCCTGTGCAATTAGTCCCAACAGGGTCTTAATAAATACTGGGTTTTAATTGAATTGATGTATAATTTATATTCTAGCTTCATACACTGACATAAATACATATACCTTGGTATATTTTTTATTTCACTATTACCACCTTTCCAAAACTGAGGCCATAAAATTATTATATACAAAATATTTTTTATAGAAATTTGAAAGCCAAGGCTCCACATGGATTAATTTGTCAATACAAAATAAAAATAAATCAAAGCTCAGCTATCACAGCAATACTAATGTCAATAAAGTCTCCTTTTAGCTTCAGGTTATACTGCTTCTTTATGTTTGTGGCATAGGAAAGTTGTCCATTAAATTACTGGTCTTCATATTGCTTTTTCTAAATTTTGCATGACTTCATGGCCAATATTTTGAGCAGTCACATCCCTCTTCCAACACAAGAGAAATGTGGTGTTTTGTTTTATTGTGCATATAATTCACAGTTTATTTTTCTTCATTCAGTAGATTACTTTAGGAAAGAAAACCTTAGAGAATGCCTTTTCAGGAAAGACAATTTCTACTAACGCCTCCTCAGCTTCTTCTTTTACAAGAGAGACATTAATACCATGTCATATTTAACAAAGCACTTTGTAAGCATTCATTAATCATGTAGAGCCTCTGAGAGGCACATTATGTAATGTTTAATCTGCTCAGCTGAGGCTGTAAGTACAAGAAACCTCTCAAAATTTGATCAGCTTTACAATAAGAAGAGATGTGTTTTAAGTACAACCAGCCCAAGCAAGCAAGCAGTTGCTCTCTGTCTTCCAAGTCCCTTCATGAACAGGTATTTTTCCCTGTTGAGGATAACAGAGCTATGGTAACTTCACAGACACGACGCAATTGGTGCTTCCAAAAGCCACTAGAGATTTTTTACATGCAACTTCTGGGTGCCCAAGGGTTGATATGCAAAGATACTGACAGCTTTCCTCACCAGGCACATACTTCCTAATACCACAACACAAGGATGCCTTGAAGAGGAGCCTCTGAGCAGTGCAGGGGTCCTCAGTGCAAGCATGGCCTACAGCCAGCTCAGGGAACATCTGTATCAGCCCTCACACTGGCACACAGTAGTGACATTGCTTGGGGCAGGTCTATGAAATGTTACTGCAGTGCCAAGGAACTACTCAATAATTGTATTTTAAATAAAAAACTGGGGGAACAAGAAAGGGGGGGCAGAGAAGTGAGTGGAGGTGACTTTAAAATAAAAAGTCACAGCAACACTGACAAAATAGAAATCTGGAGTGTCCTCTTTTCAGAGCACATCATATGAGGTCCTCGAGACCAGACATATCACAATGCTGACTCACAATTATGCCACCTTTTTAGAGAAAAAAACCAGCAGTGTAGCAATGTACACAATTATCTCTGCAAATTCTAGAGGATGAGCAACTGGCATCTATTCCTTTTAGCAAAAATAGCATTTGCCCATATTACAGTTCAGGCTGCCTTCTTGCTAAATAATTTATAATAAGCTTGAAACATAATACGGCTTGGGGAACAGAGGTTAACCCAAGTTTAAAGCAAGGTATGATTCTTTAATGCTGGATAGTGGAGAAGTGGGGTACTTATGCCCAAAGGCAAAATAACAGATCACAGAGACACATCTAAAGTTCAGTACAGAGGCCAGTTCAGTATCACCACACAAGTTCTGTACTGGGTAGAAGTACACATCAGCCTAGGCTGCACGATTCTATTGCAGAAAGCAGCTACTTCCCCTCTTCCTCCTGCTCATTTTCTGTGTTCAGCTGGACACAGATGTAGAGAGGAAGACTATGCCCCAGGGCATAGCTGAAGCTGCACAGCCTGGAGCCTGCACCGCCCAGCTCAGGATGCCCGGCACTCTCACACTGCTCCCAATTCAACTCCTTCTTCTCACGCTTACACCAATAAGAAATGCAGCCTCCTTGAAGCCCAAGGCATTGTGCCAGCATGGACGTGGTGTGGCAGGAGAGCAAACCACAGCTGTGCCCTGTGCTGCTGCACAGCCCAGCAGGGGAAGCCTCGGGGCCCCATGCAGGGGGGCAAGGCTGGACCCCACTTCAGACATTGCTGTCAGCCCCAACAGTGGCATCAGCCACTCGTTTCCATGATCACTCTTTTTTCATTTGAGAAGCACTGTTTCTTCAAAGCACTACACTGCAAGGTATTATAAATTGGAACTGTGGGACTAAGGGATCTCTTTGGTCATGGCAGCAGTGAGAGAATACAAATGTGTCAGCTTCCCTGAGAGCAATTCAGGTACCAGCAAAGGAAAATTTTTGCTGGTGTATCTGTTCATTTACTCCCCCTCCCCCCCTCCTTTCTTTGTGCTGTTTGCACAACAGAACAGTGTTGTAGAACAGAATGATGTTATGTGATATAATGTGCTACAATAAGCAGTCAGCAAGGAAAAGCATTTTTGCTTTAAAAGATCACTTCTAAATAGTATAAAATGTATCAGTAGATGTGCGGCAGTAGATTAGCCACTGGCAGAGAAAATTCATTTCACTTATAAACTCAAATTACAAATACACCTTTCATCATTTCATCTGATGCTTGTACACACACACAGAAAAGCCTCACAGTAAACCAGCATGTAAAACCTTCTATTAAATATACCAGCACTTAGAAAATAATTTTTCAGGCCATGGAACAAAGGAGGAATGATCACCAGCTAGGAAGAGGAGAAACAAATAATTTCCTAAAGCCTGACTCATTTTGGATTCCCTGAAAGCAGCAGGAAGACTCCATCTTCTGCTTTGGGAACCTGCTGAGCTCAGCAAGGCTCTTTGGAGAACACTGCCCTGATCTGGGTGATATCTGTCTCAGAGAAAATACAATAGTGCTGTCATGGGCACTAAAATCAGGTTGGTTTGCACCAGCAAGGGGAAAATGTCTCATTACCATCTGTCCCAATTAAAGCAGGGTTCACCAGAAGTGAACATGTTCTCAGCTGGACAACACACACACACACACAAAATAAAAGTAAAAATTTGTTATTAATTTTCACTCCAAATTTCTCACCTCAGCCCAACAGTTTGCTCTTACATTGTAAATTAGGAATATGTCAAAACCCTGTGTGTGTGCTGAAGGAAACCAAGGCCTCCAGATGATCAACTGAGGAGTGGACTGGCACTCCTTGGAATTAATGCAGCTGAGCAAGGGCTTTGCTGAAATGAGAATGCCTGTGAGAGATTTGCTCAGATCAAGATACAAGCTTTGCCAGACAAGTTCAGCGTGGCTCTGAGCTGCCCAGACATATTGCAGCCAGCAGGTAGCTGTGGTGATTAGAGAGAGGGGAAAAAAAACCAAAGAAACAACGAGCAAACAAAAAAAATAAACAGGAGTTTGAAAGTGACAGCTTCACACTGACATTTATACTGAGCTGCTGTATCATGCAGCACAGGTGTCTGTCCCCACTTTGCCCACCTAGGACCCCTTTTGCCAGGCCCCTGTGACAGATGCTGCCAAATGCTCCCCTGTGACAAAATGCTGCCAAACCAAGAGGAGTACATATGGATTTCACCCACAGCAATCTCTGGTTGCAGGTCTCACCTTTCCACCAACCATAAAAAGGGCTCAGTGATCCAGCTTTGCAACACTATCTGCATTCTCAGGACATATCTTCTGTCTCAAGCAGGGATGGGTTGCAGGACACAGCCTTCATTTTAGGTTAGCATCAAAATATTAGTACTGACAGTTTCCCAAAGGTAAGCTGAGCTCCAGAGCAAGAACACCTTTGAATACATGAGATCCACTGATCCCATGGTTCTGCCCAAGTGATTTTCAGGAAATTGCTTTCCTTTGGTCTACTCTCAACTGTATTCAATTTATACTGATGGGTCTCATAGTGAGCTCCAAGCCCAGCTCCTGCTGAAGCCATTGCAGAGGACTCAGATTTCTTCCTGCTAGAGTTCATTTCAGCTGCTCTGAGCAGGCAGCAGAAATTCCCAACAGGGCAGTGAAGTGACACAGAGATGTGCAGCAGTCGCTCTGCTACCCATATATGCAGGCTGAGGCCTCCCTTGCAGAATAACCAGCAGTGTGGGAGGGGAGGTCTCTTTTGTCTCTTCAGTATTCCCTCTCTTTCATTGGGATCAGCCACTCTCTCATCAGCCTTCCAAGCTCCCTGCTTGGGAGCCCAGTCAGTGCCTCATGCAATGAGGCAGCCCACCTGCCAGCTTGAAGAAAACCCCTCCTAAATAGCAATTCTGCACATGGAGCACACTGTACCCATAATGGATTAAACCTCACAAGACTACATTTTCATTATGACTGTGTTAGAACAGAATAAGTTGCCTAATCAAGCTTAAATTAAATGCATATTTTGCAATTTTCATGCTAGCATTCTCAGAAATTTGATACTTGCATAATGAATTATTTATTTTGTATAGATCTCCAATATTTTTTAAGGGAAAAAAACCAGCGAGTCAACACTCCTGGAAGGTAGGTAAATAAATTAAAAATGCTTTTCTGAATTACCATCTTCCCTACTGTCTCAGCTGCCATGCACTTAGAGCTCTCACAGTAAAATGAATAAAGAGCATTCAAAACCTGTCAACCAAATTACAGTGTGCATTTCTGGTATAAACATGGATGGAAGGATTCTTTTATTAACAACAGCCTACAGAAAATACTTACTTTGTTTGCAAGGCTGGAGCTCCACGGTCAGATTTGCTACAGCAAATGCACTAGGTAGTGCAAAAACAGGTATTTGCCACTTAGTGGGTGAGTTTATAGCTCAGGGAAGCTGCTAAAATGACAGCATGACAATGGTTGTAGCCAGGTATTCTGCTCAATGCCTGACAAACTGCTTTCAAGGACATGCCCCCATCCAGCAACTAGCTTGTCTGGAGCTGAACAATAAGCAGGTAAGCAAATCCCATTGATTTCTAGTGAATTTTAGGAAAGATAACGTGAAAGTTAATCAAGTTGACCAGAAATATCAGTTACATGAGTCCAGATTTGGCAAAATAATGAAATGACTGAAGAGGGCTGGAATTAACCATGTGCTTCAGGCTATGCATATAAACAGTGCTCTGCAAGGTGGAGTATTAAACATCTCTGTGCAAATATCTGCTCATCTTTGTTTGTGTACCTGCCCAATAAACCAGCATGATAGCACTTGCTGTGCTGTTATGAAGCATTAATAGTATTAACACTTCAGATGTAACACTTCAGTATTAACACTTCCCAATGGTAACACTAAACTACCTTTTACAGTACTTCAGGTTTTTGTGTTATAAACACTTATTTTGTCTACATTCAAAATTCAACAGAAGCAACAAGTTGAATTCCCAGTGACATCTGAATTCTGTACACCAGATGCACCTGACAAACAGCAGCACAGAAAAAAAGTTACCGATGTAGTAAGGCTTTCACTAAAAATAGAATTATCTTATTTCAGTGATCCATCATAATTTCCACTGAAATCATTAAGAATGAGAAAAGCAGAGAAATCTGCAACAGGATCGTGGCAGAAACACAAGGGGATACCTTCTCCAAGCCCTTAAAGCTATACAGCCCTTTCAAAAGCTTGATATGTTTTAATACATAATGTTGATGCCAATGCAATTCCATTGTCTGTGATCTAAAGTCTGAGTCTAAAGAGTTATTTTCCCCTAATGTACCAAATCATGAGTCGGAGTCCACTGTTGAAATTTTTTTCAAGTTTTTTGGGTTAGTTTCAGATGAAAATGCTTCAGATTTGAAGATCCTCCCTTAAACAGAACCCCCACACAAACATGATAGATGGACTTAGATGCTCTGTCCTTTGATACAGGCAAACAACAAATACAATGGGACAAATCTCTTCGAGTGTACCTCTACTGGCATCAGAGATCAGTGTGACCTATAGCATTTTAGCAGGGGTAACCTTAACACAAACTGGCTCATAAGCCTGATTCCAACGCATTTTTAAAGAATGCTGAGGCTGAAGCAGATATCACTGACATTAGCATCAAGCTCAGTAACTGAGTCAATTACATTTGGTACAGCATCTACTTATGTCCCAGACAAGATTAACTGGAGCACGTGGTTTACCTGTCAGATGGATTTTGTTACACAGCCATGCCTTCTAACCCATAGCATTGAGATGTACTACCTCCATCATCTGTAGAAATCAGATTGACAGCTGCAGAATTAGAAGTAACATTAAAATCCTTATTAGATAAAAAATAAGTTTAAAATACAGTCCTCTACCAGTCTGTGCACTGCAGTATTTGAGAGATATCTGCTATTTGTCTGTCCAACATGGGTTTATTTTGGTGCTAGCGGTAAGAGGTGCTTCACACTAGTAGAAGATAGCTGTCTCTGGATTTGTTTGTCAAAACTGAAATTATTCCCCAACCAGCATGTTTTCCCCTGTAAATACTGAGTGAAGGCTACTCTATCATTTTTCTTTTCTTTTTTTAAATCATCTCAACTCCTGCAGCTTGTGCAAGTTGATTCAGGAGGCAAGTTACAGAATCCCTAACCCACACAGCTGCACCAGCTAAAAGCAGTGCACCAAAAATCAGTTGTGCATTGTCTTCACATTAATTCAATGTGCTACTTTCCAGGTATAGAGCTGTTCCTGTGAACATGACTGGAATAGTAGAGAAGCATTCCCATTTTGATAAAGTATTCCTATCAACACAAGGCCTTGCAATATAAAAATACTTAGAAGAGAAACCATTGCTAGATATTCTGAAGCTTCAGAATTTTGTACAATTTAAATATGTACAAAAGCAGCCTGAATGTCAGACTAAAATATCTAGTAGGAAGCAGGGGAGGTTCACCATCAAGACTTTATTAAGTAAATCTGCACGTCTGTCAGACACAGATTATCAAGCAACTGCCATGAATATTTGTCAATATTTGTCTGGAATGAAGGATCAGATCTTGTCCATACAATACAATCACACACTTCAAATATTGGAAAAGTAGAAAATTTTCTAAAGGTTGTAAAACAAGACAAGACATAGGTAAATACTTAGAGCTATTTCACAATCAACTCAACAGAGACCACAGCTTCCTCTCCTATGCAGTATTTTGGTGGGCAGATGAGCTGTCAGTGGCCTGAGCTAGAGCTTTGCTTTACCCTGCACATCCAAACATCTTAGCAAGATCCTTATGAAAGTTTCTTTCACCTTTACCTACCTAAGGCTGTTCCTTACGTACTTGCAGCCCCATGACACCACACTGTGCTGGTGAATCATTTTGTTGGACTGCTAAAATCCAGGCAGTCTCATCCCATGACAGAGGGTGATGCAAGTCACTTGGCAATGAACCTAATCTCCTTACTGCTGAAGGGATGGAGGGAGTAAAGCACTGATGCTTTTGAAATGTAATTAAAAATGTGTAGTCTTCCAAATGACTGCATGATCTTAGAATGATTCTGGGAGTATTTAAAATAAACTGTGCCTCATAAAAACAACACAAACTACAACAAACTTGAGAAATATTAATGAGGTGCTGTCCAATTAGAGTTAATTTGTCTGGATTAATTACTGGACTGTTAGATAGTTGTAAAGCTTTGTAGATATAAGATGTCTTCAGTACTGA
Source organism: Calypte anna (assembly GCF_003957555.1). Taxonomy (NCBI): domain Eukaryota; kingdom Metazoa; phylum Chordata; class Aves; order Apodiformes; family Trochilidae; genus Calypte; species Calypte anna. Next base: position 7,025,185 of record NC_044260.1, read on the forward strand.
GTACAGTTTACTGGTTACTACCAAGATTAATCTCAAAATGCTTTACAAGGACTGGAACTCAACAAGCATATGTGGTTATATAAAAATCTCCTTTTAAACTTTCTGTAAAAAAAGTCAGTCTCTAGATGGAAAGAGATTTCAGATAATGCTCAAATGCTGAAAAAATCTGAGGGAAGAAACTCTGTATAAATGTTTTATATAATGTATATATTTGCATTTTAGACTACATTTGCAAGTTCCATAGAGAACCTAATGCTGAAAACATTAAAAAAACTGTAAATGATTCAAAAGTATTCAAGAATTTTGAATGGCTTTCTCAACACATACTAAAAGATGCTGCCGAAGGATGCATGCCAAGACCACAGACTGCAGGACACAGATTTCTTTGTTGTGCATATGGCTTCTCTCATATAGCATTTTGGATTAGATATTAGTATTAAGAGCATAGAAAGTGTCTGTCAAATACTAGATCCTGCACAAAAAGAAATCTTATATCTCTCTATAAATCCAATTGTCTGTCTGGCTTCCCAAAGAGGACTCTGCTTTCTTTGCATGAAAGAAAAGGCATAAATGCCACCACTGTCACTACTGCAATGCTATTTTTGGGCAGGCAGGCATGAGACAGAGATCACTTCTGAATGCTATCCTTTTCAACACTTTAGTCCAGCTCTTCTAATACACACAAATGTATTTTATTCATACCATAACAAAGGTTTAGAAGACCACCCATTTCACTTGTGTTACTGCCTAAGTGCCTGTATTAATTATCCCAGTTTTCAATGACAGCCAAATGGGTCAAGTCTGAGTTTGAAGAAACGAGCTCAGACAGGTTTGCAATCAATGGACTTGGCTTTACAGGGGAACAACCTCCAGCAATATCTCCTTACCTTGGGTGTTTTTATCACTAAGACAAGAGGGGCTGAATTTGACCCCAGTGAAGCAACTTCCCAACACATTAGGCAAAAAAGCCACTGTAGTTCTCTTCCTTGAAACTCCCTAAGCACAGGACCACTCTCACAATACAGGAAGAATATGATTTAGGTGCTACTGTGCTTCAGAAGTCCCAAAGATGCCTTCCAGTCATTCAACAAGCTTTTTTCTTCAATTTTCAGAGAGAAACTGAGACATGAGTTAATCAATGTTATGCTCAAGGTTAAAGGTAAGAGTCAGAGACCTAATCTCTACTTAACCTATTGAAAACACCAAAACAATGCACAAATGAAAAAATCTTAATATTAAGGCTCTTTCCCATGACAAGGCAATGGTTTCTCAGCCCTTTCTGACTATGAAGCCTGCCCATCACTCAAGAAAAGATTTGTATCAGCAGGGTGACAGAGGGTGCCATAGGTTGTTTTGCAATGGATAAATTTTCCAGTAAAGTTCAAGCACCCTTGAGGTAGAAAACATCTTCTACACACATTTCCTCCATTAGTCTTAAACCAAAAGACAAGAATCCCTTGATGGTATCTCAAGGCATAAGGATGATAACCTACTGTAACCTCCGTCTTGCCCTTAAACAGTGTTTGCAACTTCCAAAAATAGAGTGTGTGAGCAGATGTTTGGGAGAAAAGAAAGCAACATCTGTCCTGCTAGAAATGCAAATCCTCCATACCCACCCCCTGCCACGCTTCAGCTTGGCATCAACTCCTGCAGCACATGGGCAGAGAGAGGAAACAGCCCAATCCCCACATCACAGCAATCAGATGCACACTGGATTTTGGGTAATGCACAGTATTAGGCACAGCCCCATTTCCCTAGTGCAAATCTAGGCTGACATCCATATCACAGGATCTCAGCAAAAAGGCTTGGGGTTAGCTGAAATATCCAAGCTTTGTTTACTAAAAAGAGTTTTACAGTTAAAGGACATAAACCTCTTGACTGTATGATGCCATAATCACATGGGAACCATGTGTGCACATGTGATTTTGCTCATCTTCTTGTGACATGCAATAAAGATGAACAAGTGCAAGAAGTCATGGGAGTGCCAGAAGAAAAATCCTAGCTGCCACTTTAATAGACAGCATGCTTGTTTGCTGTGTTCTCTGCTGGCAGCATGAGTATTTTAAATAAAACATGACGAGTAATTTATTTAGCAAGCAACTCTTGGAAAAGTTCTTTTGCACAGCTCTTACTAATTTATTCCACAGAAGATTAACCCCTCCCTTTCACTCCCTATGTCCTAATGGCTAGAGGCAAAGTCCACATTAAATATTTCTCTAAAATACAACATTCTGTCACTTTTCTAGTTCTGTTCCAGCCACTTGACTGTCTCAGAGAGCTTAAGAAAAAAACCAAAAAAATAAAAAACCCCCAGCATAGTTCTTATCCTAGTAATTGCTGCTACTTCCAAAATATGTATTATTCATTCTACACATTATGGTGCTGATGAAGTGACTGTAGTCATAGACACCTCTACACAATCCATACAGCTCTAGATGCACATCTAAAATAACTTAGAGATTTTATGTTGGAAACATGAAGTATTTACACATGCACAGACATAAAGCACCCACCAGTATCAGGCAACCTGCCTAACCCATCACACTGAAGGACACGGTTCTTGTGATTACCTAGAAACCCTTCTCTGAAGCTCAGCCAGAGCTCTGTGAGTGGGCTTGCACCACCAGAGTGGCTTAAAGTAGAGACTGAAGCTCAGTTTCAATTGCTGCTTCTTCCTCCCATACATGTGGGGGAGAAAGAGCATATTTGTGTGTCCACAAACAATGTTTTATGTATTTCTGTACATACATGTTTACATAAAACATGTTCATACAAGACAAGTATACACACACATCTATAAACACAGAAAAGTTATGTGCCCTGGGGAAAAGTTAATAATCATTAAAAAAACCAAACAAACCTATCAGATGTTGTAAGTCCAAAGCAGGCAGTTTATCCTACCTCAAAATGGTATCAACTTCTGAGATAATCACCAAAATTGACCACCAATTTCTTTGGTATTTACAGCCTGGCTCATCTTCCTTTTTTATTTTCGATCCTCTCTATATTATTATCTAAATATATTCATTCTCTCTTGTGATGAGAAAGAACCTTAACATTTTTAAAAATTTATTATAATTTTATGAGAGAATAAAATTTACATTAAAATTAAACTTACTGAAAATTACATTACAACTTAAACTTACTTTTTCTACCCCCAGTCTTTGGTATAACAGCAATACATGTTTACAGCTTCAGAAAGCTCATTTTAATCATGGCAGTTTTTCAGCTATTTGGTAGAACTTCAGGAATTCCATGCTTCCTTTGCCCATAATCTCAAGTTTGATCAGCAACAAGTTTCAAAGTGATGGTACACGTGTGTGTCTGTGCATTTAAATATATGCACAGTATATGTATATATTTTATATTCTGTAAAATACTGTGTTTATATAGTTATTATACAAGAATACTTGTATCTCATCTTTTGTAGTACTCCTTTTCGGATCACATTTTGGGAATGTGCAAGATCCAGGGTTTTTCATTTCTGCTTGTTCTAGAATATTTAAAAGGCTTCTTAGGAGCAGATTGTAAATAAACCAAAAAATAAAATTATAAAAAATAGTATGGTTGAAAGTCAGAACTGTCACCAAAAAGAGCTCTGGGTTTGGACTCACTTCCCACTTCTCTTGTCAGTGCATTTGTCAGTGCAAGCTATGGTATTCATGTCACAGCACATGGATGCCTTCTAGAACATTATCAAAGTTGAAATTATCATGAAAAAATTAATTTTTAAAAACAAATATATCATCAAAGACAGAAAGGGTTTTCAGAATCCTGTAAATTAAGATCTCGCTCAGATCAAGTATTGATGAAACCAAGGAGCAATTGTAACATAAACCAAGTAAAAGGGAGTTCAGTGATTACTGCAGGGTTCTCTTGGATTTCAGCACTGCACACATTAAGGCTGTACAGCTGCCTAGCTGAGAATGCATCACACAGGTCAGCTCTTCATCAACAGGAGCTGGTAACAAGGCAGCTACCAAACTACCAAAGGCATGAGAACACCTCCCTCTGAATTTAGCCTGCTCTTGGAAAGCTTTGCTCCTCTCCTTGCACGAGGATGCATTAAGCCCCTCTCACTCTGCAGCACTCACTGGACATCTACACGTGTCCAGCAGCTCATGAGCTCTGACTACTCATGCAGTTTGAGTCTGAGCTACAACCACATCATTTCCAAACAGGGTAGGCAGCACTGAGCCATAGTGAAATACATTTTCAGACACCTGCACTCAATTATTAGCCCAGATGTCAATATGAAATGTTAATTCTCCTAAAAAATTTCATCAGAAAACACAACCGTACTAAATGTTTAGGACAAAGCTCTTTGATCTATTGCTTGATGTACAAAGAGAAAGAATTAAACTAACTTGTTAAGGCTTGGATCAGCTTAAAGGATCACTGAGTAACAATCAAGATGCAGAAGAGCTGGGTCCTGGTCATTCCACAGCACAGCAGAGGTCATATTTAACAACAACTAAACAACAAGGAGGGCCATCTCTTTTGTGCTTTCATTGTTATTGTCTTCAATAGCTACTTATGGGGCTGTGGAGAACAGGGCTCAGCTGTACTAGGTTTAGGAAAAATTAAATGTCCTTGTATTCTCCCCATCCTTAGCCAGGCACAACTCCACTGCAGTCTTTAAGGCTGTGTAGCATTAAGGTAGCAGATGTCAATGGTGAGAACCCCATTTAGAAATTATGATGGAAAGATGAGGCAAGAGAAACATTATCCATCTCTTCTGAAGAAGCTATAAAATCAGGTGGGTTTTTTGACACTGTAAAACAAGTAGTTATCAAATCAAAATGCTATATTTAAAAATGCAGTGTTATTTCAGACATATTTTGTTTGTGAAGTTACTAGGGATGGAATAAGAAGAGAAATTCTTGGATCTGTACCTTCCTCAGACATCTGAGAGCCCAAAATAGATACTATTTTGATTCCATGGCAGCAACCATTCCTTTTCCACAGCTATGGTGTTCACAGGCAGCAAAATCCCTTGGTTCCCTCCAAACATCCAGCCCCCCGCCCCCATCTTGTACCACTGACAGACAGAAAATAAACCTACTTCATCGTGTCCATATTGATTTTGTAGAGCTAGAACATCTTTGGGAAACAGTCTACAACTCAAATAAAGACGATCTGATTAACTCTGCAATTTTACTTATTGCTACTAGACCTCTTTTTCCTTCTTAACTGGATTATTGATTTAGAGTTTACAGCAACTTAAATGTAACAACAAGACCTGCTGTGCACAGAGATAAAGCAAAGAAACAAACATTCACTTTCGACAAGGAGGACAAAATAATACTTCTCTGCTCATGTAAATTAAGATAGCACAGCTGTTACAATAATTGATTCGCCAAGTAGCTTCTTGCAAAACCCAGTTATGCATATACATGGTGGTGGTCCAAGGAACAGACAGCAGCTTTCACCTGATACAGCAACACCTCCCCCCTAACATGTTTGTTTCCTGAGTCAATTTAGTCCTGATTAGATGCAGCCTTGGAGGGTGGCCTGGCAGGGAGGAAGGATGCAAGAACTGCCCATGGAGTAAGGCTGAGGGCCTTAGTCTGCACAGCAGAATCTCTCTGATTTACACCAGCACAGAAAAAACACAGCAGTCACCTTCCCTATCCCATAAGGGACAGCTGTAGAAACTCTGTGACCTAACAAATAAATGCACATGTAAGAAAAACACCCATATTTAGCAGTCAAAAGTATTATTTGACCTCATCACTGTAATTTTTTAAATAAATACACACAATAGCAGTTGAACATGATCACCTCTGAAGCAAGGGACAACAACAAGAGAGTACATATTGTGGGGGTAGAGAAAGCAGCAGAAAACCACAACTTGTCCTCCCCAGTGGAGCTACTTCTCTGCAGAATAGTTATGCTACATAAAACTTGCATTTTTTCACAGAGCAAAAACCCAGGCTGGTCCTTCAAGTATTTAATAAAAACAAAATTCAAAAAACACCACACTATACTGGACTTTCTTTCCCTGAAACAGCTGAAATTAATTTAAAAAAACAAAACCAAAACCCACCACAAAACAATAACAAAAAACCTTGGAAATTATGCATTTACTCCACTCCTTTCAGCTAAGGACATCCTGAAGTGTTTCCCTGAATTAAGGTGGAGCTATTTATTGGAGATGCAAATTAATCCTTCTATTTCAACTCCCACAAATATAAAGTTAACATATACATCACAAGAGTTTGAAACCCAGAAAATTTCAGAGACATATTAAAAAGGAATTCAGTGCTAAAGCCTGAGCTTGGTGCAGAAATCTCCACAGAATGACAAGATCTATCTGTAGGGGAACAGAATCTGCTCTACTGAACAGTCTAAGAGATTCAAGCCCTAAATAAAAGGGGGTAAAAAGAGAGAGAGAACATAGAAGTATTTATCAGGTGTGGGGGAAGTGCTGGGAAGAGAGAACACAAAAATTAGGCAGCTGAATACTATTGTGACTTGAATTTTAAGATACTTATTGTATCACTTAATAGTTTCCATTAAATTCCATGTTACATGAATTAAAAGTGGGGGAAGCAGTGCATCTCCAAAAGTAGATGTCTACAAGGAAGCATCAGCAAACAACTGTATGTACAACATAGCTTTATACCAAGCATGGCATAATCACCACTGTCATTTATGATACAAATATCTACTGAAACAAATATCTATTCTTCTAGCAGTGAACTCACAAACTACGCAAAGGACAACACAGCAGTAAATAAGGACGGAAAGCAGCTACTACAGTGGCCTGGGTGGCTTAATAGATTGGGCTCTTTCCAGTAAAATAGGCTTTAACTGAGTCTAACTGACAGAAAGCTAGATGTCTAGGAACAGTAAGCATCCAGCATGAAACTACATCCTAGAAAGGAGACGGAATAAAGGATTTGGACACCGTAAGACAATTTGTTAGGCATTCCCAGTGGCAAAGCTATCTTGTAGCATCTTCGAATCTTTGAATCCAAGAACAGCATCTGGGAGCAGAGATGGTATTTGACTTCTCTACAGGGCCAATTTCTGCTTCATACCTGATGGTGAAGACTCAAGATAAGAAAGAAAAAAAAAAACAAACCAACACAGAAGTGCTGAGGGCTGCAAGAAACACCTAAAATGCTCTTAACTGTTTATGCAACAGGCAGAAGATGACCACAGCCGGTTTGCAAGGGAGGTGCCCAAGAGAAGCATGACAAAGACCAACGAGTGAAATCTGAAACCAGACAAAATTAACTTAGGAAAAAAAGGCCTCAATGCCTTGACCCTGAGAGAACCAACTACAACACACTGCAAGAAGAAGTGTGAATTCAGCACCTGCTGACATCTTCAGACTGCTTTCTAGGGAATCCCTTTTGTAGAGCAGATTAAGTGCTCAGGAGAGAAAAAACTGAGACCTGTGAGGGTCTACAGAGCTTGTTACTTGGAAGATGCTCCAAGCTAATAATTGCAATTTCCTTCCATAACTGTTGAGAATAAGGACTTCTAATATTCCCGTGCTGCAGTTTCCAGCAGTAAGTGGTGTACAATAAGGAATGTAGCCCTTCCAAAATCTTTCTCTGCCTATAATGGCTCAAATCCAGTCCACCTAATGTTAGGTGCCTTCTGCACATACTCAGAATTTAAAGTCTTGGGAAAAGAAAGTGGTTTCAAAAAACCAGCTCAAATCTTAAAGATAATTTCAGCACATTTCTGTTTCCCATCCATTAAGGAGAGTTTCTGTGACATTATTAACATGAATGTCTTGAGAAGAACTGGTATTAATTCTTGCTACCTATAGGGGACTAAAAGGATACTTTGCCATATTTGGGTCAGGCTGGTGACATCACTAAGATTTTTGTGACTGCAACATTCCTCTAAACTGTTTTTTTTAACCGAAGTCAAACACCACTATTTCATTTTTAATCCTGGTGTAATGACAGTTTTTCCCTCAGCATGTTTAATTTCAACACAAGACAGTGCCAGCTATTAAAAAAGTCATAATAACTATTATTGCCAAGTGCTGATGAGCAGATGTTAAGCAGCATTTAAAGATTACAGGACCAAGGTAGGTCAAGTTATTTTAGTTCTCTCTGGAATCTAGAAAGCTCTTTTAAGCTGATTTTATGACGAACACGATTGCCTGCTTTCATTACTAGAAATTCACCATATCTAATCTTGTTTCATGTAGCTGTGTGTGCTGAGTGATACGTGAATGTTCCTCTTCGTTCAGTTTAATCAAGCAGCTGAAGTTGCATTCAATCACCTTCGCTGGAGAATGAACCTTCGCTCACTACAGCTTCACCTAAAGAAGAAATTTGTATGCACAAGGAGACCAAGGGCTGCAGATGACTGTACTGCAATGTTGATTCAGACCTATAAGAACAGTCTGGTTGCATCAGAGACCCAGGATACACATAAACAGTTTGTGTAAGCCCAAAAACCATGTGCAGTAATGCAAAATAATTTGGATTGAAGCTGAACAGAGCAGTGTGCTGTCTGAATGCCAGGTTTTTTCAGTGGAGCATCTGATTAAAGCTAGTAAGGACTCACTTCAGCTTTATGAGGCTGTTGGACCTGTCAATAGGCAGAGGGCAGAGAGGAGGAACCTTCTAAAGGACAGCTGAGCAAAGCAGTCATCAAACTCTCTGATTATAGCTCTCTAGAGGGCTCCTGTTTGAAAGTGAACTTCTGTTACCCACACCAAAGGTCTGTTTCAGGGTGGACATCCTGCTCAAGGACTGTCACTGACTTCCTACTGTTAGTGTGTAGCTTTCTCCTAGTTCAAGGTCTTACCACCTGTTGCAGACAATGACACAACCAGCTTAAGTGAGGGGGGGAAGGAAAAAAGAAGAAACAGATAAAACTATCATGATTTTTCTACCAGTAGGTAAATGTCAGGGTAACAAAGCCTCCTAGAAGACACAAAACCTTTGGACAGACAAATCTGGTCTCTGAGGAGCTATTACACTGAGATTTGGAAACTTCACCCACTTGCTTGGAAGCAATCAACAGTCACAATGAAATTTCCTTTCTCCTACCCTTTATGTGTTCTAGAGGAAAACAAACATCAAATCAAAATTGTATGCATCAAAGTGTGACCTCTGAAACAATTATGACATTAAAATATAGAGCAGGCCCAAGCTTAATGCCTCTATTCAAGTAATTTTCAAGTCCTAAGAGACTGTTTTGGAAGCACAAATGAATTCAGAGGCATGGACATTGATTTCTTTCCCACACCCTTCAAATTCAGAAAATAATTTAAATTCCAGAAGTTCAAAATTGACCTTGTATTCTGCTCTGCTTGCCTGCTAATTAGAGTTTAACAAGTGGGGTTTCCAGCTCTTCATAGCACACCCAGAACAGAAAGTGATGCAAATGTGAATTGATAGGATCAGAGAGCTTTACCCTACCATCAATTTCTACATAAATCCAGATGGGACATCAGCAGGAGTTTTGCAGACAGTGAGTGGCTCAAAGCCAAGATGAAAGCAGCACTAATAAATCTAACTGTGGTCACGTTGTTCTGTTACACTTCCATCTTCTTTGAGGTTTAAAATATTGCAGCAATTCCCATCTGGGGCAAGGCCCAGAACATAATTTAATTCTCTTCTAATGCTTTCAGCTGACGAGAGTGTCAACAGGCAAGTTCCAGTCAGTTAAACCAACACAGCTCCAGATTTGCATCTTCAGAGATAAACAATGCATTATCAAATACCATATAGCTTAGCATAGCTCTTAATTATATCAGATTGCAATTGTCACTTAGGCAGTGATAATGAAACATACTACAGTGATTTTTCTAGGAAGAAATTGAGGCTCTCTAAAAAATCCCCCACTTGATTTTGTGCTCCAGGTGGATTTTCAAAGTCCTATTTGGAAATCACCTTGCTATACAATAGCTTGATACAAATTCTCATGTACAATATTTTTGCCATACCAGAAAAAGGACCTCCTCATTTGGCAGTGATAATTACTGTGCTCAGCAAATACTAGCATATTTCCCCCTTTAATGCATATAACCTATCTCTGAAGATGACTTCTCACTGTGTCCTCAAAATTACTGAGTGGAAATAGAAAAAAAAAAACACCATAAGACATAATAGACTCTAGTGATGCAGAGCAACTCACTCCAGCTTGTGTTTTTAAAAATAGCTTTAAAGTCACACCAGATTTCCTGATTTTTTTTTTCATTTTACCAGTGTGCTCCAACAGTCTCCAACAGTTTCTTGCACTGCTCTCATTCAAGTCCGTGGAAATTTTGCCTTCATTGTAATCAGAAGAAAAAAATCAGTCATAATCATTTCTCCAGGTTAAAGTAACCAGAAAGACATCAAAGGGAAGAAACTAGTGTGGACACCACTATATGTCTGTAAAGTCACTTTATGCCAAACTCTGCCCGTGGTGAAGTACAGAACAGATGTCAATAAATTTCTGGGACCTAAACACCACCACGTGCCAATTCAGCTCGCAGATTTGCTCACAGAATCAGAAGAATAAAATCACAGCTACAGCTCCCAAAGGGTCATCTCATCCCTGCAGTATCCTGTACCTTCTTCACTCTGAAAATCCCAGCCCCAGTTTCCAGAAACAAGTTGCTACCATCTTACCCCTGAACCATCAGGTGGCAACCTTGGGTCTAAAAACCGTATACCAGCCCTTTCCCATCCCCAAGGCTTGTAAAACTTGTCCCTTGACTGTTTGCACAGGTGTCACACTGTGATGGAGATCTGCAGTCAGCCTCACTCACATCAACATGTTTGATTTGCACTGACACAGCTGAGGAAGCCTGAACTCTTCAATAGGATGCTCTGTTTTGTACATACTACTTCCTCTTCTGTGCACCAAGCCCTGTTGGCCTTCAGGCAATACCCAGAACAAATAGGCTGGTTTCTATTTTCAGCAGGAGCCACTGTCATTGCTTGGACTAACGTCAAAGCAATATTTTTCTTATGTTTTTCCCAAATCTCAAGAGCAGGGAAAAAAAAAAGAAAAATTTTCCTCCGTGTACCTTGTTCAAACTGATGTGCCAGGTCTTAAATTAACAAGTGAGAGCTGCATTCTGTCCCAAATACTTTGTTTAAAGCTCCTCCAAGCTGACCTGTGCAGTCGGTGGTGCCCGAGTAACCATAGCAGCGTATTTGAACAATGCCAAATACTTGTGAACAGACACACAAAAATTCAAGAGGTGGGAAGCACAAAGCATGGCTCTCTCTAAAAAGCAGAACAGACACCAGAAAACACATCTGAGAATGGAGTTAGATCTTCTGTTTAAGAAGATCAAAATGAGAGTCACGATGCATAAGCAAGAGTGCTAGTACAGACTCAGAATTAAGATGACAGCACAGCTATATACAAGTAACAGAGACAACCAAACCAGTTCTGGAAGTCTCCCAAATTGTCTGGGTATCTGTGGCAGCCACAGTTGCCCAACTAGCAAGTTGTGATCACTTCCTTCCAAAAAGCCTTGTAGATGCTATTTTTCCACTTGATGAGCTCCCAACAGACCAGAAGACAAAGCACATATTGACAGTTGTTTTCCAGTTACATTAAATTATACTTGATGCAGAGAGGTATTTACCCACTGCAATTATCCCTGGAGCTGGAAGTTGCTCCAAGACATTAAAAGCCTTGAAAAAGCTAATTAATGGAATGCCATAAATAATTTGATCTCTTAGGGGGATATGTACTCTCTATATAGTAACTAAGAGCTCTCTTTAATGGAAAAAAGATGATTTGCCAGTGCATATCTGTATTTTACAACCAGTATTTATCCACCATTTAAGATTTGCCATAAAGAAAGTAGAAAAAGAAAAAAAGAGAAACCTTAGTCTACAGTGCAGCACATTCCTATGTACTACACCATCTCTGGAGAGCAAACTGAGGTCTTTCCAGCTTTGTCAGACACAAGTATCTCCCACAGGTAAATCTCACTCAGGCTCTTTTGCAGTTGCAGAGCTAAAAGGTGGCTGCACAGGACAACCTCTTCCCAGTTCTACACCAGAGAGGAAGCAATTGCCTGTTCTGACCTCAGTAACAGGAGGAAAACCAACTGCTTCTAATTGCAGAAAAAAAACCTAGCTATGTATGGGACAATGTGTTTGCACAATAGCATGGCTAACCAGCAGCAAGCACCATATATAATAAAAAAAAAAAAAAAAGGAAATTTGTAAATCATCTGCTTATCTAGTGTTGCTAAACAAGAGTTTTTAGTAGTCTTTTAATTATGCGAGGTTTCCCTTTAAATGGATTTTAATTTGCCCAGTTAGTCCAGAAGAGCAATATTTTATTGTGAGGATAAGCCTAGGTCACCAACCCTGTAGCATACAGACTTTAAATTACTCATAAGCTAAGCTTAAGTGTTTTGAAAGATACAAAGCAAAAGAGACCAGTACCAAAAAACCACCAAAACCTTCGTAAAAAATAGCCATTAAGTTACTTTTCACACTTCATTCTTAATAGGCACTCCAGAACTGCTGCTGGGAACAGATTAGTGATTTAAAATCCAGGGCAAAACTCTTGCAAACATCTTTTAGTACAAAAGGAAAGCACAGACTGTGCCACAGACACTCAAAATCACGCTTTGCAAGGTACAGTCTCCTCCCGGTCATCTAGAACAAGATAACCAAGAGTGAGGGAACAAGTGGGTGCTACAAAGGTGACTGCTCTGTATCCTTCCCATAGCAGGAGCACCTGGGAACAGCACTGCTAGAAGCTAAACTGCTTGGACAAACACGTGCTGAAAGCCACCTCAGGTGGAACACCAGAGCATCTTTAATTAAAAACAATTCCTCAGTGGCATCAAGTCATCTGGGAAGCTTCTGTATTTGAAGATTTTCCAAAACATCTGCCCTTCCTCCAGTGGAAAAAAGAAATGGACCTTTGAACTCCTTGTGCTAATTTATACTTAGTTCTAAGTGCAGTCTTTTAGAAACAGCTATAGCCAGGGGTGCAATTAATTCAATTCCTTCCAGAAAAGTTTTTAGCTCTGTAAAACTCATGTATTATTTAAGCCTTACAGCTAAATCAAGAACATTTTCAAGGTCTAGCTTTTCTTCATGCACACACAGACACAAAAAAACTACCAAACAAAAAAAAGATAATTTGGTGAAAGATCTTGGAAAAAAAATCTACAACACCTTCAAAACCTTCAGATCCCCTTGCTACCAGAGACCTTTAATTTTTGCAGTGAGTTTGGTGGTATCCAACTGCACAACCAGATCTCTATTTCACAGAATCATCCCAGTTGGAAAAGACCTCTAATATCATCCAGTTCAACCACCCCACCCAGGAGCAAAAAAAAACAAAAAACCCAAAAAACCTCAAGGATATTCATCAGGGTCTGTGCTGTGACTGACCTCAGATTCCTACAGCAGCATCATGAGAACATCACAGGCCATTTCCTTCTGTATCTGTACTCCTAGCAAGATTCAGGTCCTCACCAAGGGATGATACAGTAGAAGGTGGCTAATCATCCCTCCCAAGCTGGAAAGCTGAAATCAGCTGGATAAAGAATCCTTAACATAGGTCTAGGTGCCATTAGCAAACAAGAAGTAAGTCTACTCTGTAGTTACACAATTTTTTTTTACAGCCTGAGTTACCCTAATTAAGAAAGTGCCACCTTTAAACACCTAATACAAACCATCAGTTTTGATACCATTCTGCACGTTGCCTTTAGGAAAGGCCTGAGGGAAACCAGCATTCTGGAGTGAAACAATCAGTTTCTCCCTGGCACTCCCATGTATTTGAACACTGAGGGAGTGTGTGAAAACAAGGGTAGAGATTTACTGGCAAGAAATTTTCTGGTCTTACTTGCATTTCCAAGACCTAAACTAACAGTTTAATAATCATGTGTGGCCCAGCAGAAAGCCATTTACATGAGGAGGTTGGTCTCCCATTCACACCTCCATCCCAGAGCACAGAGGTCCTCCTCCCCTCAGCAACATTCAGCTCTAGCTGGGCAGAAAGTGTGGAGCTAAAGCCTTCAAACAAATCCCAATATACCTTTTCTAATGGCCAGACAGTTAGTAAAAAACCTATGTTTGAAGGGATATAACCTGGATTTAAACATACCAAATGCTAGATCCTTTGTTGCTCAACAGCCATTAAATACATGAAGGAATACCAAGAGAACAGCATTCACACCCAAGAAGTAATCTGGAGACCTAGCCAGTTCACACCTCCCATGAGGTTGACTTGTTAGGATCACTGATACTAATTTTAGGAGTCCTGGCTCTATCTGCTTTTAAAAAGAAGCAGATTTTCTAGAAATCTGCATTACTGCATGTTCCAAGTGCTGTAGCTGTCAATCAGCTTTCCATAAGTTATTACTTCTGTGTATTCAGAGCAGTTTGGGAGCTGAAGGTTGTCTTGTCACTTCCATGCTCCATCAACAGTATAGATGTTGGAATATGGTAATATTTACTCCTGTTTTGCCATCTGCTTATATCTTATATATGCACATAATACACGTGACTCCCAGAAAGTGGAGGAGCAGGATAACAGCCATAGCCTTTCAGCACAAGATAAAGGTACAAAACCCAATACATGTATTTTCTTCTTAATGAAAAAGTACTATTGTGAAAAAGAAAAAATATATCTAACAAAAAAACAAACAAACAAAAAACCAAAAAAAACCCTACCACATTTTCAACAGAATACATATTCCTTAGCTCCCTCTGGGAAGGATGGTGTCTACAAAAAACAAAACAAAACAAAAGCCAAAACTCTCCCCCAAGATTCCTACCATCTTGGTTTTCTACTCAGCAAAACACAAACAAACCCAAAACCAGAGGAGTAAGCTGTTTATCTTCAGAAGATCCAACCCAGCTCTAGGTCAGGATGCAACAGGATGAACATCCCCAAACAGCCTCTCACCTGAGCACTGTGACATACCTTAGAAACCCCCCAACTTTCGGTACTGATTTTCACACTGAAGAGTTCTCTTTTACTTCTCCCTCACACAGACAGAGGAGAACCTGAAGAAAGCAGCCAGCCCTTCACTTGGAAGCACGAGCCTAACAACAACCCCCAGACCAGGTGTTCTCAGCCTGCACAAAACAAAGGTATTACAGCCCTCACCCACTAACACCTCCCCATGCAGGTGGGGTTTCCTACTCAGGTGTTTATTGTTCATCGTGAAGACAGACCTAAGATTAGGAGTGTGTTTAAATAAATAGGAGTACGGCCAGCTGAAGTATAAAGACTTTCTGCTTCTCTCAACAAAAAATTAATCCAAACACTGAATCAGTGTTCAAAATCACAGGCACCATCCTTACTCAGGCTGCTAGCTACACAGGGAAGTATCCAAGAGGATTTCACAATTGCATCTATTAAGAACCTGAGTGAAATATGCAAAAGCTGCTTCCTGAAGGGGGAGACCTCAGCACAGGTTACTCCAGACTTCAGTTTACTTTGAAACAGATGATAAAACTGGAGCAGCTGGATGGCTGATGTCTCTGTTGTTTTCCAGTTCCTATGAGAGAAAAAATTTGCACTCTCTTCAGTCTTAGGGCCAATACTTTGGATACTTCTTTGGATACTGAGGGGTTTGGTTTTTTTCTTGGTCAAGGGAAGTACTGTTATGGATTGGGAAGAGGAATGGTGTGGTGGTGTATATTCAAAGGCCAATCGGAATGAAAACATTTTAAATCAATCTGTGTAATGGTTCACAGAATTCCCACACTCTCCAAGGCCAAAGAAGGATGTCAGAGGTACATGAACATTTCTGCTCCCAGCTGGTCGATGTCTTACAGAGAGATACCAGGTTGTAGTTTACCAAGCAGACCCTTTGGTTTACTGTCAGACCTCGCAGCCACTGCTCTTTACAACTTGCACCAGTGCAGTGCCTCTGGTGTCACATTTCAACAAGTCATCACCTTGCTGAACCATTCTTTTGACAGTGGTTTGGGACACTTAGATTGCCTAACATGAGCAGTTCCACACAGAAGGGGTCACAGTTTTTAGTCATGACTGTAAAAACAACTATCTGCATATGCTCTGTGCACCATCCCACTGCAGTGAAGCTGCTGTACCCGGCCCTGCCACAGATAAGTGCCTATGAGACTGCAGTGGGATAAGCTTGACACCCCATCCCATCCAAGTGTGGACACCTCTGCTCACTTAAGATCACCTGCACACCTAAGCCTGGTTTGGTTGAAAATAGTGAATATTTTCAGAAAAAAGGTAACTTCTAACAGGACTCTGCTTCTAGCAGCTTAGAGACACAGTAGAACTCAGAGCAGCTATGAAAGAGAATACTCAGCATCTTGTGTGACCATAAAGGAATTAGAAGACTCAGTTTACAGTGCATTTTAATTAAAAGTTCATTATAAGAATTTTCCTTTAAGACCAGCATACTACATATTAATGGAAATATGTAATTTAATCCTACAAATGGGACTGTCACCATATTATTCTTACCATTTAAACATATGAAAAATAAAATATGATATTTAGAGCTTTATAAATTCTCCCCTTTCCCCTTTAAATCCTTTTTTTTAAATAACAAAAGTATTAACTCTTTTCCATACAGTACATTTGCTATCTGCTAGCCACAGACCAAGTAGCCACATCAATGCTAATCCAAGTGTTTGCAAAATAGAGAGAAAATGATAAAAAATAGTAGTCAGCACAGTGCTTACAGAAGAGACAGTCAACAAGAATTGAAAAAACAGCACATTTTCATATTACATAGGACCATTATAATAACATAGAAAACAGTGTAGAAGACTTATGTTGGAAAAATATATAGCAATTCTCAGCAAGCAGAAACTGAACTTTGGCACTTGTTCATAAAAAGGCCTTTCAAAGCAAAACAAAATTGAAATTCACTTAATCACAGCTTGTATATTTTTAAAAATAAAGACATTGACTAAAGCAAGAGAAACAAGAGAAAAGTTTACAGGCCAGATCACTACAAATTCAGTACATTCAGCCTACAGAAAATACAAATACAATCTTTCATCCGTCCATTTATGCCAGGATCCTGGCTTTGGGACAGAAACTTATCCAAAGAGAATCTTTTTCCATGAGCTATGCTGCTTCCATAGCCCTGGCTTCGAATTGAAAGAGAATAGCACATCTCAAACACATTGCTTCCTTATCATGAAATAAGGATTTCTAATCTGCAAATTAAAAAGCTAGACTTGCACTCAGCCAGTGGCTGTTCTGCTCTACCCAGAGTTGCACCACAGCCACTGTAGTGTAAGGATTAAGTAATTTCTTTAAAAAGGGCTAAAAAAGAATGGCTTCAGTTCAAAGGGGAGACGACAGACTGGAAGGAAGGATTCACATTTAGCCTGTTGATCTCAGCATTTTGTCAGCACTGCACATTATCAAAAGGAGTACTATAGTTAACATGTGCATGGCTGTTCCCTCCCCATCAGAAGAACTGATTTACTCAACTCAGGCCTAACCAAATGGCTGCTGCAAGCCAAAGAATTTTTTTTTTTTTTTTTTTGATGAGGCTGTAAGAAAAAGCAAGGGCTGCTTTAGCCAAGAAGTGCTTCTTTCATTGAGAGGCTCAATGCCCCAAACTAGCAGCTATTTTTGCACTGAGGCAGTTTACTCAATTTTTTTTTATTCTTTTGAAGAGTTAAGATTGGTGAAGGATGGAGAGAAAAGTGCTTTAGATTGCACAGAAGACTGTCCTACTGAAGGGGGCACTTGAATGGGAAACAATTGCAGCTATAAATCTAGCAGACGTTCTTCACATGTCTCCACAGGCCACTTAGTAGCACCTCCAAAAACATCCACGTTGTTATCCACCCAGGGTATGATGTTGCCAGGCATGTTGGTTGAGCAGTTAGCAATATTCATGATGTCTTCAGCTTTTAAGACCCTGTCCCATATATTGAACTGGCTCATCTCCCCAACGAAGGCTTGAGTTGCATCAAATCTTCCTCCTACTGTGTCCTTTAGGCACACAAGAGTTAGGATTAGATGAGAAAGTTATTTCAGCATTTTCATATTTCAAGACCCTGTCCGCCAGCCACAATGCTAGGAGGTGCAGAGCTAGGTCAGAGAGAGGAACAACTCTTTTGTTTCTAGAAAGGCTACTTTGAACAAGATGTCCTGCAGAAGAGTTACAGCTCCTATATGAAATGTGTCAAAGCAATTCAAAACAATCAGTAGTGACTGTACACCATCACACACAGGCAATACATAACTAACCCTGCCCACAAGCAGTAGAGCAGGAAGGCAGCTTAAAATACCATGTTTAATTTAGGAGCCATTTTGCAAGCCTGGCAGAGGACAACTTCATGAAGAACTGCACAGATGTCTAAGGTTACTCCAAAAGCTTTATGGCTACAGATTAAGCTGCAGCTGAAGCCCTTGATCAATTCTGCAGGACCCATAGAATAGTATCTTTGGATCTAAATGCACAGGCTTCTTCTGGTGGTACCAAATGACTAATTCAAACTGCTGCTGCATAAGCCTAGAAGTGTTTCCTCCATCCACTCCTCAAGGACAGAAATGACACATTTTGTGCACTAACACTAAAAAAAACCTGACAGCATAGGATAGAACCAAGCACAGTACAAGCAAATGGCTTGAAAGAGTTACAGAAAAGCTGCCAAGCACTTAATGGTGTGCTGGAGCATTTTCTATGCAGAGTGTAGTAGGATTCTGAATTTACCATTCTGTCATTTATGTGATCACTGTCTGCTAAAACATTATCAAGATAACTCATTTTTCATAGCCCCTTGTGAACCCTGGAAAAAAGGCTATTTCCTGCTACTTATAACAGTAATAGTATCTTTTTTAGCACATGTATAATCATACAAAGAACATTTAGAGAAAAAAAAAAAGAGCCACACAATTCACAGGTAATAGTTTAATGAGATGTTAAACAGAGGAGTGAGATTCAAAATCCAATGATAAAAAAGGACTTACCCTCAACCTCATGAATGCTTCCATTGGCAGCACTAATATTCAAACTTTTGGCATTTGCATTAGGAGAGGTCTTTAGCTACATCTTTACTGAGAAATCAAAGGTCTGATTTAGATTTTGCCCCTTTGACTTCAGATTCATCGTTAAAGTAAGACACCAAATTCTGAATGAATGAGACTCCACTACTCTAAGCAAGTACTACATACCTGAAAAGTTGCAGAACTCAGTCTGGAGGGAGTTCTTCATAGCAGGCCAAATTATAAAAGATCCTGATATATCCACAAGCACTCTAGTGCCTGTAGCTGTTGGTTCCCTCACCCCCACATACTTTCCTTGGTGTATTCTGGGGCTCAAGGATTAACATGCTTACTGTTCTTGGGATAAATCAGTAAACTGCTAAATAAGATGGTCAATTTGGCTTCAATTTAAAAAAAAAAGCATAAAAAATCCAAGCAATTTACTTCCAAGCTTCCTTCTGACTGCTCTTGCAACAGCACTGGCCAATTTTGTCCTTTTCTGTAACTTCAGTGGCCACATTGCTAGTTAGCAACAGTCCAGCTCAAAGGATTTCATTTAGGGCATTATATAGCACACTATAGCAGTTAGAGTGAAAATGGAAATAGCTGCAGCATGAATATTCTGAATATTTAATAAGTGAAACAATATACTATTGTGTAATTGCTTTAAGTATTTGTTGCTTTGTTTTAATCTTTCCCATACTGAGTATACAACAGAACAGAGTGTTTAAATGAGAGAAATTTTCTCTCAACTGCTGTTTGTTTGGGGAGCTTTCATTTTTATTGTTTTTTTAAATCCTGGAATGTGCTGTCATTCACTCACCTGCTCCTGACCCAGGATCAAGACACCTCCAGGTTTAATTGGGTGCCAAGGAGCAAGATTCTCCCCAGTGCCAAGCTTCTCTCCATCCTGAAAAGCCTCCCACATTCCATCTCTGGTTGTCCACGTTATACAAATATGATGCCATTTTCCATCACTAATGAAGAGTGGGAGCTGGGCAACCTATAAAAACCAAAGAATAATGCATGTGACAAACCTAGTCTATGTGTTCAAGCACAGCATTTACAGAGGGACAGTATTTTCTCTGTCCTCAGAAGCAGAAACCTCAGAGGCAGAAGTTAGTCCACATCTTTCCACTTTGTCCCAGCTGTCCAGTATTCAGGAACAGCCATACCTTTTATTCCAGATGTGAGCCTTTGTTTCATCCAGAATCAAGTGACAGAAGTACCAGTGTGTAAGCTATCAATCCACACATCAGCATTTTTATTCTGTGACATTTGTTGTTTAAATCTCAGTCCCTAGTCCCAAGTTTCCATCCAGTGCTCATGTTACATTTCTCATTAAACCTGGGTTTTGCCTGCACCATTTACAGTAAAAACTCTGACAAATGCATCTGCCTGCTTCCAGTAAACCTTGTCAGAATGGTTACATTGTGCTCCAAATACGGAGGAATTATGCTTACACAGGTCAACATAAAGACACTAATGCAGAGAGCAGCCATGATGAGGAAGAAAAGCCTCACAAAACAATGACATAATATTGGAAAGGAAAAGTAATTGCTGAAGATAAGCAGACTCAAGTTTCCTTCTCTTCCACAAACCATCCAAAATAATCAGCTTATCATCCTTCCAAATCAGTAAGAGTCAAAAGACTATTAAAAATCCTTTAACTAGCCACATGACTGAACCACCTGAGTTCTATTGTAGATCTGTAAACACCTCATCCCTCAGGGAGCAGCAAGTTACTAGGAAGCCTAATTGCAGGTGGGGATAAAGGAGGTATTTCTAGTCTGCTTTAATGCCAATTTTCAATAAGACTTGTTTTCCTCAAGCATCATTCTGAAGTTTGTCAGAAACCACCAGTGGTACAAAGTACTGTGAGACAATTGTTTCTTTTTCTACCTTAAAGTTGAAAAACCCTTTATTTTAATTGATGTTCAAGCACTAAGACTTCTGCAAAATTTCAACATAACTTCTAGTATTAGAAAGAGAAATACTGAAACTGGCTTAGATCTCACAGGTTTTTCAATAGTGTGGCCTCACTTATTGCTTCAGTTTCATGCAACAACAACAACAAAAAAACACCCAGAAAGCCAAGATCTGTTTGTGAACTCATAGGACCCTCAAGTGTGTGGACAGCTCAGTATCATGCAGCTTTGTTTGAACATACGATATGTACCATCTGACTTTGTCTGGAGTACTTTTATGAAACAAACAGATGAGGAACATCAACAACAGATGAGCAGACCCTTCCATCTCAAAGGCCCAGCACTGGCTTCTCTCAAAGAGAATGAAGGAGTTCCTAGAGAGGTACCAAGGGTTCTGATTAGGCAAACAATAAAGAAGAGTTATTCGATTCTCACCTTATCATTGATTAGCAGTTCAATTGGATTATTTCCCCATTCTATAAGGACAATTTCATTAGCCTGTCCAGGAACAGCATAGGAGAATGGAGTACCAATTCCAGGTGAAGCACTTGATCTCAACCACAAGCACACAGTAAAAGCATACAGCTCTGGCAGAGTCTTCTTGATCTTCCCATACAAGTAGTTCGTGCGAAGAGGCAGGGAGACTTTGAATTCATCAGGTGACTTAAATGCACTGTTACCTAGAGTTATATTGAGGAACAAAAACCTTTAAGATAAAGCAACAAAATGTATTTGTAATTAAGGTTAAGAAAAAAAATTAATGGATATTGAGAATCTTTGGAACTGTAATCACACTCAAGAGGCACACAAAAAATACTCATTGCAGTGGTATTACTGATTGTTGATTTTGCAGCACAGCAAAATGTAACTAAATTTTATATACATCATGTTAATAACTTTAGTTTTCCTGTTCATTTAGAGACAGGAGAAAAAGAACAAAAAAAAAAAAGAGGACAGACAAGTAATGAGAGACTGTTAAATTATTTCTTCATTGTTCAGTTCAGTTCATGGCTGGAGGCCTGCCTAGTTCATACAAGTCAAATTTTTAACAGATATTTACTGTTACTAAACAGGGATTCTCTGGTATGTTCATCGTTAAAGCACCACAGTGCTTAAACAAAAGCTGTATTTATTTTCCTACAACTGCTGCTCAGGGAACTAGCAGCAGCACCTCCATTTCAGAGGTAGCAGGCTGAGAAACAGGTTGACGCTCTCATTTTAGGTTGCAAATGTGAAATAAGAAAAAGCTGACATATTCCAGAAAGCAGTTAAATTCAGTAGAACCGATTTCTGTCCCGCAGACAAATCAGGAGGAGATCTTAACAAAAACAAGGCTGATTTTCAATATTACCTCAAGAAAAATGCTACATGAAGTTATGAAAACCTTAGATATTTGTTTTAGGATAAAAGCAGATACTGTATTTCGCTTTACCTAAAAGACATGATAAAAAACAGCAAGATGTTCCTGATCTGTATGAAATTGAGAACTCCTAAGCCCAAAGCTTTCTAAAGTCACAATACTCCACTAGTTTGTTTCTACTTCTGATGTAGTTTCTTACAAGTAATTTCCTGAAATTATGTATTTGAAGAGATCTTGCACTATGACACAAAGCATTCAACAGTTCTGCAGTAGTGTCACCCTCAAGCTTTTAGCAACCTGTTCTACTGAGTTCCACTCATTTCCTTTACTAACATTTCTGAAACAAATTCAGTTCCCTTGCCAAACTTCACACTCGGATCCAAATGAAGAGCTGTTGTCACAAAAGGCTGACACAATTCTCGTATGTCATTTTTAAACCACTGGCATTCTCTCAGTTACCATTCTCAGAAGCAACTGAAGCATTTTAACTCCATTTTTCACTGAATGAGGGGGTGGAAGAAGAAGAAGCTTGTCTGATGATTGCATCTGTTTTGAGAAACCTACATATTCTAAGTTCAATGCAAAAAAAAACCCAGCAAACCAACCAGGGTCTTAGGGTTAGTGTTGAGCAACCTCCACTAGGCTGGTACAACCAATCTCACAAATAAAAAAGGAAACACACTCCATTAAGAGCATTAGTCATTCTGTGAAAAAACTTTAAAAATAATGGCTTGGAAAAGAACAAACAATATTTATCATCTTTATATTTTTTCAGTTTTTCTTGACTTGCAAATATTTGTAACCCTAAATGATATCAAACTCCTGTCCTGGGCAATGGGCATATGCACAGGGTAAGACAATTCTTTCACTAAAGAATCTGAATTATTTTTGAACAGGATGTGCAAGGAATACTGCTATTCCCTTGTAATGGGAATAGCTTGCTATTCCCTTGCTATTCCTTCTATGAGAAAATAGATTTAGACATAGCAAGTGAACTGACCAGAAAAGCTAGGAATCATAATTAAGTCCAGGCACTTTGAACTGAAGGGTCATTCCTCCACCGAGTCCTGCTTTTTTAATGAATCATCTACTGCTGTCAATGGAGACACCCAGTGAAGGAATTACTTGAAGATTTTGGGAATTACAACAGCTGTACAAATTCCAAACTCTTCTGTCCTACTGGGAACTAAAGACAGCTGTCACAGCTATAGATAATAAAAATCCAAAGATCAAAGTGTCAAAGTTGCCCTTATAAGGTTACTTTTTTCCTCCATTTATTTAGTCTCAGAACAACAAGGAGCTTATGACATTGTAATTAGTTGGCAGGAAGGGATGCTCAGCAATATGGCATGTCCATAAAAAATAAATTCAAAAAATGAAGCAAGACAATAGAAATACTGTTTTCAAAAGAGCTCTGATCACTTCAAATATTGTCTGCATTTAATCTACAAAATAATTAAGATCATTACTACCCTCACTTTGATTTAACAGAGGAATCAAAGGCACAGAACAGCTAAACAAGAGCAAATTATACAACTGAAAGCAAGCCTGTGCCTTGGTTCCTGGCCCAAATTCTTCACTTCCCTGGGGACTTAAGACAGACCTCTCTCCTCACACAAAAAATGAAGGTGGGAATAGGCTGGTTTTAACCTGAATAACACATTCTTGTTCTCCCACCACTCTTTTTCTGATGACTTGCTGGTATGAGTCACATCTTTATGACACAAAGATGCAAGACAGGCTTACTAATATGCCACTGATTCTCCAGAATTTTAGTTGCAGTTCAGGTTTTGTCTTGGCTCCAAGGAAATACTAAATGACGCAGCCAGTAGAGTATCTCTTCTCCCTCCCTTCCTTTTCCCCTCCTTCACACTTTTTAAAATGAAAAATATAACAGATACAGTATTACACAAACTGATCCATTAGGCTGCATTTTAATATTCATGAGATATGTATGTTTGTACCATTTTGAAAGCATGTCCATTAAGCTGCTTTTAAGCAGAGAGCCTCTTCACCTTTGAAAATCATTTAAAGATTGGGCAGTGATATTCACTGCTACTCTAGTCCTGCATGGCTCACTCCGTTGGTGTATATAATTAATACAGGAAGACAGTTCTGTTCTTTAGCTCATTTCCATGGGCACTGCAATTCAAATAAACAGATTCTACTGAGGCATAGATATCTCAGTAATAACCAATCTAAGTAACTGAATAAATTACCAGGATTAAGAGAGTGTCCCCCAGTGGCACCATGTGTAATCTACCGTAAACTCTGAAAGCTATACACTTGGGATAGGCCACAATTAAAATATTTGCAGTTATCCAAAATCATAACCAGCAACACAAAGGAAAACCACCAGCAATACTTCCAAAGCCAAAGGCAATAGTTGTGGTATAAAATGCCATTCATTACACCAAAGGCAGTTAGGTTTAGCCCATAAGATTTACAGTCCAAATAAAGGCAGTTCTACTTAGATGTGAACTTGACATTATCCAGCAATATATCTGACACCAATACTTCTTCCTGTTTTCACTTGTCTCCTTATAGATCTCTCCATCCTACAAACACTAAGATTTTCATCCTAACCACCCACATATGCCAAATTAAGAGACAGGAAGGCAAAGCTACGCAGGGGCCTGTCACACACAAAGCCTGTGACAAAGAGGAAAAGGGAAGCCAAGTATTTGCAGTCACCTACTATTTAGTTCAGCACCTTCTTTTCCTCAAGGTCCCCATTTAGCCTACTGTAATAGAAAGAGGGAGTAAACAAAATTCATCATCATGGGGAAGATTTTAGGTTCTGTGCAGATTACCTTTTTCTAATTCAGACACTCTTTCTAGCAATGCATTCAAGGCTGTCTCTGTCTTCTGTCGATGGGCTGATGTCTCATTATGAAGCAAAGACTTCTCATCCTCAAGCTCAGCCACTTTGCTCAGCAGTTGGCGTTCCAGGTCCCCAAGCCTCCGCTGAAGCATCTCCCGGAGGTCATTAGGCAGAGCTGCATATGACACATTGGCTCGGAGCTGGTGCTTCAGGGAAATAAGAAAAGCAAAAATAAGTTCTAAACCAGAAACTGTGAAGAGAGTTTCCCAATCCAAACGGAAGAAAGCAGGATCACCGAGTTCTCCTGCAAGTACAAAAGAGGCATTGCTTTTTAGCACTTGTCATGTTCTGTTTCATTATAAGCACTGTAGTTAAACATGTCCTGAAACAGAAAGGCAATTTTGTTAGAGGCTTCCAGCATTTCATGTGAAGAAGTCTTCACACATTTAAGTTCAATATAATCAATGTAGGAAGCCAAGTCTGATGCACTTCCATTAGTGTGTGTACATGTAGCATATCAGTCAATCTCTTTTAATTACTGCAAGTGACATTGCCAATGTAAGTAAACAGAAAAACTACTATTTCTTTTTAAGCTACTTCAAAGGTGAATTTACCAAATGAAAGTTTCCTCAGGTTCAATTTATAGAGTATGGAAGTCATTCTCCTTAGATCAACCAAGTCTTAGCCAGTGAAAATTGCCTTTAAGCTGCAAACTCCCACCATACACACACTCTCTCCAATAAAACTCCTATCTTTACAGATACTGACAAACCAACAGCTTCACCTATCCTATTACTCTAGTGGAGTTTCTCTTCTACAAACCAAAAAAAAAAAAAAAAAAAAAAAAAAAAAAAAAAAAAAAAAAAGGGAAAAAAAATAAAAGGAAAAAAAAAAGCCTCAAAAGGACAGCAACCATAATAAAAGGATGTTACACTACCATATCACTCAAAAATGCTCTTGAAAAGCACTCCAGAGTGTTTGGACCTTACAAATAACCTTTAGGAAGTTACTCTCCATCATCACATGACTGTTTGGAGGACAGTGGGAGGACACACATACTGTAGAAAGGAAAACATCCAGCACTTTTCCTATGGGTATATTCTCTATAAAATATTCCTACAAGCACCATTCAACCATGGGAACTCACCAGACCCATGGAAATCAATGGGCTTGGACCCAATTCCCTTTCTGTCAGGTTCTTTTTAGTCTATGTCAGCTCTAAATACATGCTCTTCACAATCAGCACAGCACAATCTTCCTTACCACTAGTCTGTCCAGCATCATATGCCAAGGTCTTATGCCCAAGATGTCAGCCTTATACCTCAAAGCCAATGAAGTCACATTCCCAGAAAGCACGATTTAGACACTAATGCATCCAACACATAAACTAAGGTGGTAACAAGCAGGAAAACCATAATTTACTCACACACTGTGTAGAGAACACATCGACAGTGGATTTTTACCGTTAAAGGAAGCAAATAAATTACCAAGAAAACAAGCCAAGCCAAGCTTGCAACTCACTCTCAGGACTCGGTTAGTTTGGATTTATGTCCTTAAAGACTGAGCACATCAGTTGCGTCCACCCAGCCGTCCACAGCCACGGTCACACATTCAGCCGTTCCGAATTGCTACAAGTGTGGGCAGGGAGGCCTGGCCCACCCTGCACCCTGGCCCCTACCTCCAGGCTCTCCAGCCGGTCCTTCAGGGTCTGCATGGTGCGGCTCAGCTGGTCGATGACCTGAGCCGGGTCCCGCGGCAGGTCGCCCATCGTGTCCTTGCCCTTGCCCAGCTCCTTCTTCCACGTCCCCGTGACGGACTTGCCGTCGGAGCCCTCGCAGCGGCTCAGCTTGCCGGTGAGCTCCCGGATGGCCTCCCGCTGGCTCCCGATGGTCTCCTTCTGCTGCAGGACGGTCTCCCGCAGCTGCAGCACCGTCGCTTTCAGCTCCTCCTCAGGGGGGAGCGCGCCGCCCTGCATGGGCACCGGGGGCAGCGGGCAGCCCGTGCCGGTCGCCTCCAGCGGCAGCGAGGTGCACACGAAGCGGCTTCCCGGAGAGCTCTCCTGGTCCCCCGCCGCTGACCCCCGGCCGCCCGCAGCTACGGCGAGCAGGAACCCAGCGACCACAGGCAACATCCCGGCTGGTGAGCGGGACGACGGCTGAGTAGGGAGGCCGGGGCGGGGGCCGCGCTGACAGGAGGCGCCTCCGCCCGCTCCCGCCGCCCCGTCCCGCTTCGCCTCACGCCTCACACCGCTCGTGCGCTCGCCGCCGGCTCGCGGCATTTATAGGTAGGGCGGGCGCGTGAGGCAGACGGGGGGGGAGAAGGGCGTCCGGCTCGCGCCGCGCGTGCTGGTTGGCTGCAGCCGCTGCTGACGCCGCGCGGTCCCGGGGGCCGAAGAGCGGAGGGGGCGGAGGGGACCCGGGGGCTGCCCCGGCGGTAGCGCCGGATCCGGTGGGGGAGATGGCCGAAGGCAGCCCGGCGTGTGGGGGGAACAGACGGGGAGGAAGGGACAGCCCAGGAGAGCCCTGGGGACAGCCCGGGAGGGCTCTGGAGGCAGCGCAGGGGGCTCCAGGCTGCCCACGGCCGGACTCGACCGCGTGGGTCAGAGATTTTTCTCAGCCGGGTGCTGCTGAAAAGCCTCTTGGGGCGGGTGGAAGCTGCTCAGCTCCCGCGGATCTGTGTCTGTGTCCTCACGGGGTAAAGCTCTGAGCCACTCGTGTTCCAGCGTTGTGCCGGTCGTTCCTTGTCCTGTCACCCCCTGGCACGGTGAGGAGCTTGGCTCCAGCGCGATCATCCCTGCTGAATCCACCCCAGCTTGTCAAAGTTTTTCTTGTGTCGGAGGGGCCCAAACTGGACACAGAATCTCGGTGTGACCCGGCCGGTGCGGGGCTGAGAGCTGAGGTCTCGCCCCGCTGGCCATGCTCCTGCTCTGCATCCTGCCGTGTGCTGACCAGGACCAACTGTTTGAGCTAAAAGATAACGCTGTCACAAAAATGACA
The DNA here is from genome assembly GCF_003957555.1 of Calypte anna. Classification (NCBI taxonomy): domain Eukaryota; kingdom Metazoa; phylum Chordata; class Aves; order Apodiformes; family Trochilidae; genus Calypte; species Calypte anna. Next base: position 7,053,193 of record NC_044260.1, read on the forward strand.
CATTCTAGATCAGTCTTTAAATTGATGATGGAGGGGAAAGGGATAGGGGCATTTTAAAAAGAAGCTTCAGAAAAATTTGTGGATTACCCTCAGACTATTGTTGGGTCGTAAGACCATTGTGATTTTATGTGCTGCTCACAGGATCCAGTACTTCTAATGCTGATCACAATTACTTTAAATTTATAATCCATGAAGCATGGATTTTCTTCCAAGTGCCATGCAAACATCAACCGAACAGATTTCTTATGGATATGCAATGAAAACTGTTACCTCTACTGGAAAAACAGAGAAACAATTTCCATCGGCATCAGCAGAGGCTGCTCTTGGGACTCACAAACTTTGAGTAGAATTTCAGATTTTTAGACAGTGTATTTATGGAAACTAAAGACGTTTTACCAAAGAGCAAGTAGCTCTTACTATGAAATGCATAACTTTGAAAATAATAATTAATAAAAATAAGGAATAAAGAATATGTAAGGATGTTTAGCTTTTTTTTCAGTCAATATGTGAATTGGTTTATGCTACAGAATGAGATAGCAAGTTTCAAGGGTGTATTGCAGTGAGGGTTCATTCTGTTTATTTTGTGAAATCAGTTTATTCATTCAACTCTTCCAGCAATGTCCTATTTGAAAGTCATGGTGCTGGAAGCCAAGTGCAGATGCTGCTAAGCCACCAAAGCAAGAGATGCTTATTCATAGGGAGAGAACGTGGGACAGAGTTCATCAAACAGCCAGAAGCTCTGATTTCTGTCTGAACTACTTTTCTCTGGAAACTGGGTCTCAAGAGACTGTACTGACTATATGTAACAATGTACTAAAATTTTTGCTCTACATAGAAGATTATTCAGTCATATCTGTATCCCTTTGTTGGCAATTTCTTCCAGATGTCATATGAAGCAGTATGAAAAAATAAAATAATTATAAAATGCTGGTTCTGGCTATCCTTAAGGCCTGTCCCTCTATTGTGGTTCAACCATACTCTATTGTTTTTACAGAGCCTGATTCTAACCTCTATAATAGGAATTGTGAAACTATGAAAATAACATCACGTTACTGAAAAATAAACTTCAAAATTCTGATCCTCATTTTAAAACCAACTGTACAATTCGGAGATGTTCTCAAACAGATTTTGAATCAGTGCATGGCAATGGTGAAAGTATTGCTCCTTTTTAAATTCAAGCAGTGTAGAGTTTGAAAGTTTTGCTTAATTATAGATAGCTTTTTGTCATAATCTCTTATTCAGGCATGCTGAGAAGTAATACAGGCAGTAGCAAGCAATAAACTGCATCTGCCTCATCACAGAATCACAGGAAGTTAGGGGTTGGTAAGGTATATGGTGGTGAACTGCTCATGACAACAGAAATAGCATCCTTTCTTACTGTGCTGTTTCTTTTTGATAGGGGAAGTCTGTAAAACAGGAAAGAGCCCCAAAGACACTCAGAAATGTCAGCTACTGCCCAATGGGGGCATAAATTCTGGGCCCTTTATTCTGGGCCCCTCAGTTTTTCTGGGCCCCTCAGTTTAGGAAGGGTATCGAGGTCCTGAAGCGGATCCAAAGGAGGGAAACCAGTCTGGTGAAAGGACTCGAGCACAGATCGTATGAGGAGAGGCTGAGAGAGCTGGGGCTGTTCAGCCTGAAGAAGAGGTGGCTCAGGGGAGACCTCATCACTCTCTACAACTACCTGGAAGGAGGTTGGAGCCAGGTGGGGGTTGGTCTCTTTTGCCAGACAACTTTCAACAAGACAAGAGGGCATGGTCTTAAGTTGTGCCAGGGGAAGTTTAGATTAGATATTAGAAAGAATTTCTTTACCAAGAGGGTGATCAGACATTGGAATGGGCTGCCCAGGGAAGTAGTGGATTCTCCGTCCCTGGAGATATTTCAAAAGAGACTGGATGTGGCACTCAGTGCCATGGTCTAGCAAATGCAACGGTGGTTCAAGGGTTGGACTCGATGGTCTCTGAGGTCCCTTCCAACCCAGCCAATTCTATGATTCTATGAAATGTTGAGGAAGGGGGGGACCGACATGGCAAAAAGCAGGTACTACTCATTGTCCTTATCATCCTCAGTATGTTACCTCAGTGCATTAAAAAACTAAACCAAACAAATAAAAAAAACCCAACTCAAACACCACAAATTACCCTATTTGCAGATTCTGAGACCCTGAGACCTAAAGGTAATCCATGTAGCAATTTATCAAAACACTGCTGTGATTGTAGCCAGTGTTTTTTCATGTCAAAGGCCTGAGGGCCATATCAATCTTCATTTTCAATGATTTACATGCAGCAGTACATTATCATCAATAATGAATCATAAGTTATTTAAAAATTGAGAAAGTCTATAATTTTTACAACAACAATATATTACATGTGAAGGCATAAGCAATTTCAATACTTCATAATTTGAGATGCTTAAAAAATAGTTGCAAGGAGGGCTTTTTTCCCCTAAGGCAAAGATGAACACTTTATAGGCACAGTGATTGTATTTCACTGTAGTATAAAAGTTGATTGGGGTAGGGGGGGAAGCACAGTGAGTACAGATAACTTACTATTGAATTTGAGAGGCTTTTTTAAACTTCATGGCTCTGTGGCTGTCAGGCAGCATCTCTACAGCCCACAGAATGGATTTTTAATTTTTAATTTAACTTTGACAGTTTCTAGTGCCTTCAAAAGGGCTTTATTCTCTTTGGAAATAGCATTTGCATGCTAGCTGCTATCTATCTTTATCTTTGATGCACATCTGTACTATCTAATAATGAAACTTCAATATGTGTGTGAAATGCAGTTGGATTCTCAGTAATACCAAGGTTTTTGTAGTTAGGATGAAGATCTGGAATACAGAAGATCTGACACAAAACTTCTCTGACACGTTTCTGTCTGGACACTACCACTAACACAATTCTGCAAAAACTTTTAAATAAATTAGGAGACTGTGTCTTGGTTTTAAAGGGCAGCTTAAGCATGTGAAAGGCAGTAAGTGATACTAGATGAAAGGCTTTTTTTTAAATGTACTTTGGGTTTGTTCCACTCATTATTCAGATGTTCAGTGAAATGTTGGCCTAATTATCTTGAAAGACTCAACTTAGCCTGGACCTACAGATCCAGGTTCAGAACCTTTTTATAGGTGATGCAGAAATTGAGGTCTTCAGGTAATGGAAGTTAAGGGTTTAATTGCCTAGTGAAATTTTCAAACATGCTAACTTGGTCAGGAAGTACCTAAACTCTACAGCCTGCATCTAGTTGAAAAGAATTTAATTTGAAAGGATTATTTTTAATTTCTCTATGCCTCCTTTCTCTGTTTATAAAATGAATGTATTATTCCCTTTCTTCTGTAGCTTTTCTCAGGTTATAAACCTTCACCAGCCTGAAATTATCAGTTCCTGTTTGTCTGTGCATCACAATGGGACAGTCTCAGCTGATGATTATTATTTGTATCAGAGTAGTGTTTTTAGTAGTGAGATTATACTAGTTTATTAACCCAACTGCTTCTAAGAAAATGGTCCTTGGTCTGCCATTACAACTCTGAATTTGAGAGAGTTACAATTTGGGTAATTCCTTGAGAATGTATCATTTCATCAAAAAAGACTAATTTCATTTGTATCATAATGAGTCTAGCAAAACTACGGAATTATTCATCAGCAATGGACCCTGAAGCCACAAACTTCATTCAGTTCCCTTCATAACATTTTTGCTGAAGTAATCAGATGTGAACAAACCCTTTACTTCATCTTTAATAATTACTTCTGACTGTATAAAGTCTCCTGGCTACTGACTAGAGATGTGCCACAAAACTGAACTCTGAAATCTTAAAGCATGTTTCAAGAAGCTTGATATCTGTTATCTGGCAAGTGCTGGTATCGGGATATTTAGGAGGGGAAGAAAGGCAAGGAAGCAGTTACAGGAAAAGTCAGGTTTACCCACAGAAGCTAAAACACACAGGGATATTGCAGCATAAGGATTTGTGCAACATACTTTAGATGTTCTTAATATTCCCATCTTATACAGCTTTTATGAATAAAATACTGATAGAATATTAGAAGAAACCAATCACTAAGAGACACACTCCCTGCTTCTTTCCATATCGTAGGCTGTTCTACGAAAATCATAAATGAAAAATGCATTCCCTTTTAAGTCAACTGGATTTTTGTCACTGATGTGAATAAATTCAGGATTTCTCCAATCTTCTAAATAATACATTACTTTTCTGAGAATCTTTGATTAGTATGATCCTCCTGCTAGCAGAAAGAAAACAGAACTTACTGCAGAGGTACTCACTGTTAAAACTAACTTGGTAAGAGAGAGCTTTCCAAGAATATCAGACACTTTTGTTGCCTACAGCATTTCCATATGCTGCTGATGACTAAAGGACAGGAATAGGATATTTTTCCAGGAATATATACAAGCTGCCTCTTTCCATGATATTAATGACTAACCAGGGGAACACTGGAGCAGCCACTGCAAGACCTGTTTATCTTCCTGGTACTATACAGACATTCAGCCCAAAATACCAGGCTTGGAAATACATTTCAGAAGAGGAATAGGTTAGTTGCATGGAGAACAAATTCTGAGACCTTTATCTTTATTAAGCAGTCCTTATTAATGCATATCTCCATGAAGTTCAAAGACTTTTGCCCAATTCCAAGTGCAATACAAAACACAGGGTTTAGCAAGAGATAAATCAAAATACATAAAATATTTTCAAGTCTGCATATATTAAAAATATATGGCAATGAATCAAACGCTTCTACACATTCAGAATGAGATATTTATCATTCAAGTTTCTTTTCAAAACTCTTAGTCCACTTGGATTTGGCGTTTTTGCAAAATAAGATGCTACTCTGAAAAGACAATATTGCATTTCTTTCCGTAGCCAGTGAGATGCATTTCCTCTCTAAACTCCATTAGCACCTCTTCCACATGGATGACAGCTTCCAGTGCTGTAGCTATGATACACAGTTATTAAACTCCAGTGCAGCTGTCTCAGGGCTTTGCACAGGAGCATGAAAAATTACCTCCTGTTGTATCTCAAAAATATTGCAGTACAGATAATTATCATAGTCCCCCCTTGGGCCTGCTTTGGGGAGTTTCTAGAGTCCATAAGTTCATGGGAGTCCCTTGAAATCCTTTTAGTCTACAGACTAAAGTCCAGTAGCAAGTGAATAGTTTCCCTGGCTGGCTGGGAAATTGTGTCTTTTGCCCAGCTGACTCACTGTCATTATGGAATCAGAAAGTTTGGTCTTCTTTCTGTGATAAGCCCCAGATACACGTTTATATCAGACATTTCCATTGCAGCATGTGTACACTAGGTATATGCACACACCTACATATGTTAAATTAAATATGTTTTTGAAGCCAACCCGCCACAAATCACCACTTGGATTTAGAGCTCACAGAACTCACAGAACAGAATCCAGTGTACCTATCTTGTGACAAAGAATGGGAGAGGGGAGAGGGGAGAGGGAACATTACCATATAAGAAGCTCAGTCTTTCATGTCAGTAAATTAGTTTTTCAGTTCTGCCAGAAGTGGAGTGATAACCTTGAGTTCTCCCTACAGGGATTTCCCTTCTCTTTTCATGGTTTTCATGTCTCATTCTGTTGCTGACAATTAGAAATGCTGTTAGATCTTGACCCATATGACATGTGAAATGCAAATCACCTGGTGTTCCAATTGGTGTTCCTATCTCAAAAGGTCTCATCTGAAGTTCTAATGAGTGTGACAAAGTAATGATCCATTAAGAGGATCCATAGAGTTCTGGTAGGCCAAGAAAAAAAAAAAAGTAAAAAAAATCATTGTTTGTGGAGGTAGTTTGGAAGAAGCCAGGATGCACACAGATGGAAGAAGACTGACACCAGAAAATTACCAAATAAAGGGTTCTGTATTTTCAGCTGAGGATTCTGTACCAAGTATGTTTCAGATAAATCACCTAGGGCCAGGCTGTAGATCTGAAAGTGAATCTGGAAATCATTTATTTACACTAGAAGTTAAATTGTAAAGTATTTTAGCTTTACTGTAAGCAACAGCAGTTCCACTGTTGACCTGAGTAGGGTATTTCAACCCCTGGCTCTTGCACTGAGAGGTGTTTGTGTGTGAGATGAATTAACCAGCCCAAACCTTTTCAGATTACAAATGTTGAAAATGCATTAATTGTCACTGTACTAATTCCATTTGGCTGAGCTGTAACTGTACTGTCAGAGGGGTAGATCTAAATAAAATAAAATAAAATAAAATAAAATAAAATAAAATAAAATAAAATAAAATAAATAGCAGATTTAACTTATCAGTCCTGCACGTTTCATCATTTAAGATGACAAGATCATTGGAGAAGTGACATATTTCACACAATATGTCATCATGAAATGATGCCACTGACTGTATTTCTCTCTTTGCAGACCAATGGATGTTAATTAGAAAACATACACCAAAATAGCAGTAATGCAATATAATAATTGTCAACATTTTGGATTTAAGTGGTTAGCAATATTTTCAGTGTCATGAAATGAATGGCATTCAGTGTTTTAAATCTATGACACATGTCCAAAATTCTCAGTTGCAAATTACACAGAATTTTCAAATAAAATGGAAAATATTTTGTTTATAAATCCTTAATCTTCAGCCTGTGAAAAATATCCTGGACTATGAAAGTGAATGTTCTACATCCTTGCTGTGCCTCAGCCAGTCTGAACAAAGGTCTAATGAATCTGTGAATAGTGTGAAAAAAATCACTGATTGTCTGACTAGCTGACTGTAGGGAAGGAAAAAATCCTATTAGTCCAGCTTTGATTGAAACTTCAGTTAACTGTCAATGCCCACACAAACCAGAAAAATAGGATTAAAGGCCAAAGAGATATTAGCAGTAGACATGTTGTACATCTGCTTTGACAGATGAGTTTCTCACTTCACAGGTTTAACTAACGATCACTTTTTCAGCAGCTCTTACGAAGCTAAAACCCTTCTAAATGAAATTATTAAAAAACAATTGAGGATTAAAGCATCAAATTCTAAGATCTCATAAAACTATCAAAAATGTTAATTGTAAAGATAAACAAAGATAAAGTACAGCACTTTCAAATTTTAAAAATAATTAGATGTCTATATACCATAGGCCAATCGATGTTTTTATAATTCTAAGAGCCTCAGTCATCTCTTTGTTTCAGTAACTCAATGAATCATTAAGCATACAAACTAATTTTAAATTGGGATTATGGAAGTACAATATAATTTCATAGGCTGCTAAAATTTTAATGATGAGACTGAGAGAATCATTTTAGCTTCTCTCCTCTTGTAAAATGACAGCAATCAGATACCTTCCAAAAATTATGACTCAGAAGTATGATGCTGTTTTAGTCTGGATCAATGACAAATAATTCAATACAGAGCCACTGACCTACCAGAGTCAAAGAACTCAAGGAATTTCTTTTCTGCTGTTTGATCTGATAAAAGGCTTAGTGTCAGAGCTGTTCAAGGAAATGCTACAAATCCAAAAATGTAAGTTCAAATCCTGATCCTGGGTTGTGTGCCAAAGACCACACTCAGTCAGAGCAGTGGTAAAAGAGGACATAGCTGTTTGAGCTGGGAAGTGAAATGCAGCAGGCACAGGAGCATGCCACAAGTTACAGATGTGCCTACCTTGAGATGCCATCACCATGCTGTGCAGAGGTATCTGAAATTCTTAAAACCAAAAGGGGATTTTTGGAATCCCTAATATATGAAGAAATGGGAAACATTGATTTTTCTGCAAGAATACTTTTAACCTTTTTGTAAGCGACACAAATACTAAGTTGCAATAATACTTACTAATTTGCATCCACATTTAATTTTGTGTCATCCTGCACACTGACAAAATATCATTTTTGATTTAGAGCGCCTTGAGGGAATACTAAAATTAAGGGGAAGAAAATATTCTTAAAATCTTATCTGACTTGCCACTGTTCTACAACTCAGAGTTGTTCTTTGTAACATACTGAATTGGGCTCAGTCACCAAACATGTCACTACAAGGCCAACTCAGCAAGCTAGAAATCTAACTTAGGTATCTTAGTATGGTGCATGGTTTTATACTATGGTTTATTTACCTAGTGCTATTCATCCAGAAGCACCCCAGTCTTCAAAAAATAACTCAGTATACTGTATACAGTTCTCAAAATATGTTGGAAGAACTTAAACACAGAGGATAAGAACAGCAGGGTTGCTCCAAGCTCAATTGGAGCTAATTTGTTTGAAGTTAGCCTGGAGTATGTTGGAGCATTTGTTGAGAAAGATTTTAAAATTCAAGTACTATTTAAAAATCACACATGAGAAAATTATTTTGGAATAATCTGTTTCACAGGATGCAGGCTAATGTATCCTAGGTGCATTACTGAACTGTCAGAAAGTACTGAATGTACAGCAGTGGCAGCCTCTAATTAATCCATTGAGTATCATTAATCCAGCAGCCGATGTGTGTGTGTATTGCTTGCATAACAAATACCCTGGAAACAGCACCTTGCATTTAAACATAGGATGTGGCTGCTTGAGAAACCTGATATAATTTTAGTAGGGCATGTTAATACCTGAAAGCCAATATATTTCATAATAAGGGGGCATATATTTTATACATTATCTTTCTGGAGAACATTTTTCCACATTTAATTGAAAGCCCTTTAGCCATCTGTTAATTTGCTAACTCCTCATACACAAGTCTGATCTGGAATTCATGCTCTACTCATGATTTCTTTCTCCCTGATCATTCACTGGTCTCATGCAAAATCATTGATCTGTCATTTCTCCTCATCCCACTGAATTATTCATGATCAATTTGAGAATTTTCTTCCAAGTTTCTTGGAAGTTCCTTCCAAGCATCATAAATTTGACTCATCTGACTTAATTCTTCAATGCTATGTTTTCTTTTTCTTGTCAACAGAATGAAATTTATAATATATATATATATACATATCATATATATATGATTTCTGAACCACATTACATTTCTTTGTAGTGTAGTCACTACACTTCATTGTTTAAATCAAAAGTTTTAATTCTATCCCTTATTAAAGTGTATTTAAATAACCTAACCACTCAAAGTATGGCCTTGCCTAAAGAGGTATCAATAACACCTCTGTGTGCTATATTTGAATAATCTATAAGCATATTAAAATGTTATTTTATGTGGCATTTGTAATACATTATGCAAAGAGATGAAATTGGCAAAGGTTTTAACCTCATCAATAAAGTGTCAAAGGAGCAGTTATATTATAACTACACAGTCTCAACCAGATGTAATTCTTTGGGCTAAAGACAAAAAAGCCCAAAATGTAATCCAAATATTAATTCTCAAGTCTGTAGGGTTCAAGTACAAATTATTTCCTGAACCAGAATAAAGAAGCACAGATAAGATATACTAAGGAGTCCTTGCTTTAATGCACAAATACGTTATATCCTTCAATTTCAATTAAGATCATTCCCTTGAGAATTCCAGCTTGAGAGATTCAGGATGTATGGAACCTGCTGCTTCCAAAAATAATTTTTACAAAAGAAGAAAATTAAATTTTTGAAAAGTTAGCTAGAACAAGAAGGAATATGTACCAGAACAAGAAGGAATGTATGTCATTAATGGGAGATCCTTTTCTCATTTTCACTTGTGCCAGGATGAGAAATCCTACTTTGTCACCAGGTTTGACTCAGTTCTGAAGAAACCCAAAGTGAAACTAAATGTAACACACTAAATTTTAGTGTAAAAATATACCCCTCCTTGCCAAGAACACTACTGTGATTCCACATAATTTGCAGGACTTTATAGTTGGATGAATTTAACTGCAGACAATAACTCTTGGCACAAGAAAGCATTTTGACTTACTGCTTTGGTCTCCAGTAAGCACAGCTCCAGTGGCTTCATTTCCAGCAGTCAGTTCACTCACTTCCCTCTGTAACATGAATGGATGGGTTTATTTGGGTTGGTTTTGTCTGCAGAGCTAAATAATCAGTTTCTTACAACCACATGGATAACATCAAAGCCCTCTCTCCTCCAGGAGAGGATGACAAGGGCTTTGAGCATACACATAAGCTTATTACAGCAGACATGGAATCTGTTCCCAGTAACAGTTGTGGAATCTGCTCATGCACTTACAACACTTGGTAGGTGTTCAGCTAATCTGCTGCCAGGGACTGAAGCCAAAGGCAGATCAAACATTTTCCTGTTATCTAAAACTTTAAGTACATATTAGCAATCAAATTACTATCTACCTAATGGCATTGGCACAGCCTATTAGTCTATGCAAAAGGTGTATGTATGAAAGAAAATCAAGCAGCTTTCCCTTAAAATGTCTTTTAAAATTAAATTGTTCAGTTGCCACACATGGCTGATCTCCAAAGGCCAGTAAGGACCCCGGGTCTGCCTCTGTACTACATTAAGGATGTATTCTTCCATCTCTGTCCTGCTCAATAGACTTCAGTAGACTTGATTTGACAGCAGTCAAAAATATTTATGTCTTTATGTATTTAATAAAGGGATATTTCAAAGAATCTGGGTGGAGACAGACAAAATGTGCGTGAAAACTCTCCTTGATGGTGCCTTTCTTTCAAAGATGAAGAACATGCACAATTCTAATTTCACATGGAGATACAAGAAGGTAATCACTGAGACACTTCAAATTGTAATTTAGAAGTACTCTGAGTGTGAAAAAAATCAAAAAAGGAAAAAGACAAAAAAAAAATCAGGGAATGAACTATCTTGTATACAAGCCCATCTCAGAAAGCACCAAAGTAACATCTCATTTTGAGTAGGCAAATGGTAGGAATTCACAGAGAGCCAGCAAGTAATGCAGTTACCTGGAGAGGCAGTCTTATTGTGCTCTCCTGTATGTGCTCTCCTGAAGGACAATTCAGAGCTGACTCAACTACACTTCTCTTCTACTAGTTTTTTGTTCTCTAACTAAAGGAAATATGACATCAAGTATGATGTCCAGATTACTGACCTCACAAAGAAGAACCTCTATCTAGTAGCAGCAAAAAAATTGTCGAGGTTTATTAAGTTTGTTGAACAGAGTAGTATATTACCTAACCCACACCAATTTTCTACCTGTTTGGGCTGTCCAAGACAGCCTGTTACACATGCCCTATAGAGTCACTGTGTGATTAAGCAATATCTGCCTTAACAACCCCATTTTGAAGCTAAATTCCCACAACTATAAGCACTCAGTCAGTTGTATATCGTGCTGATATAAATCAAGATTTATAGGTCTTACCTTCCATTTCCAAATATGCCTCTGAGATATCCTCGTAGCATTTAAAAGGCGGTTTTTCACTGTACACATATTAGCATATTATGAAAGAAATAATTAGCATATCAAATGCTGGAGATCAATTAGCTGCAGAAGCAGCAGTCTTGACATGAGCGCCTGACACTTGTAATAAAATCAAAGCCAAGTTATCCAAATGCTGCTGCTAACTCAGTATGGATTCTCAGAACAGAAGCAGTAAACGTTCATTCATTACCCTCTGCACCAACAGTGCAGAACCTAATTATCATCTGCTTCCATTTGTTGAGACAAATCCTAAAATAAGTCACAGATTCAGAGACAATTCTTTTGTTACCTATATCTATTGACTGGTTTTATTTCACAATTGCCACCTAGTTTCAATAGCTCCTGCACTTACTCTTGAGCTCTCTTCAGATTTGGCTACTTCTCCAGATCTACCCATGCTGGAATACAGAAAGCTCCTGGAGAGAACAAGGGATGCACTCATGGTGCACAACACAGTTCAGCTGCAAAAGTTCTGCTGTGCCAAGACTTTAAGGTTTTGAAGGAGTCTGAAGAGGATTTAAGTCATGATGATGAAAACGGGCCAGAACACTGCATTTGCCCTCAGAAGAAACAAGAATTTGTAAGCACTGCAATATCTTGGTAAGATGAGAATGAACAGCCTGAGGCAATACATGTCCAGAGAGCAACACATACAGCAGAACAGCAGCTGAGCACATCATTCTGCAGTCTAAGTATGATCAATTCCTCAAGAGAATTTCCTATACGTAAAGAAAGAAGGAAGCCTTTTCTTTTAAAGGAAATCTAATTAAATCAGAGATCAAATCTCTGCTCTGAAATCACCATGCAGTTGTATATCAAATGCCTTCTGACACCTAAGAATATTCATTCAACACTGAAGCTTTGCCTTTCAAGAAATTTTTACACTTTTGCCTTATCACATTTCTAGTGATACAGATGACTCAACTATCCATTTACTTCCATGGGACAATAGTCTGTAATGTGCCATTATCAAATTTCTATCTGCAGATACTATATATATGGTCATATTATATGACCATGCATTCAGGAAATGGGGGCGACTGTCTCTGGCTGGAATTTCATCCATGTGTTAAAACAAAGACAGCTCAGGGAAGAAACTGCAGACAGTACTTTAGCAACAGACTTATTTACAGTAAAAAAGGCAAGACCATGCAAAAGCTAATCTTGGTATTACTCGGTTACTTTATGAATCCTACAAAATATTCTCCAACATCCAGCATTTTTCTCTTACCTCTTTTCAAGTCATACCAAGAATAAACAGCAGTTAAGGACAAAAACTTAGCACTCACTTTACATGCTTTGTTTTGAACTATATCTCAACAAGATGCTGACAGGCAATACTGGTTTCTAGTAATCCATTGGAATTTCTTTCTGAAAAGACTACTCACACACACTAACTACTTTGGCAAAATAATTCTTTTTCCCCCTTTATTAAATTTGCAATGCCCATATTGTTATATGCAGCAGACCTACCATATTACCTTCTCTGAACATCCTCTATGCATATTCAGTATTAGGTACTGATACCACAGCCATGAAATATAAAGATAAGTTACTTCCACCATTGACCACATCTCAGATCTCTGCAAAAAATTATACTGCAGCAGTTGCCAAGTATCTGTGGTTTACTGGCAGGCATTATGTTTTTTACTCTTAAAAAACTCAGAGTTTGTCTCCTAAGTGAGCTGGAACCTTGTAAAGATTCATACTGGGATTTTCAAAGGAATTAATGAAGGATAGCTCATTTATACTTTTGTTTTGCACCTGGGATATACCAACATGAACTTTAAACATCAAGGAAGCCAAACTGGAAGGGATAAAGGACTCCTAAAGGAATGGAAGTCAGTGCCAGAAGACATCTTGAATTAGTTATATGTCTAGGAATGCCAGGGGAGATGGGGGTGGAAAGACAGGATGCATTTTGATGATCTAATATAATAATTATAACACAGGTAAGATAAATTCACAAATGTTACCCTAATAAGAAAACACATTATTACTAATTTAGACACTTTGAACCAAATTGTCTATTACTTGTTGGGAACTGAGAAACTCCTCAACATCTGCACTGAGCTCATACCAAATACCACAAACCACTAAGAATTCCCTGAATATTCATTTCTTTTGTTTGTGTTTACTTCGCAGCATATGATTTTTGTGCTGGTAATTATGTAAAATCAACAGTTATGAACACAGATAGAGACTTTCACAGAGCCTAACAGAAAGTGTAGTACTATTTAAGTGTGTAATTCACTTAAAATGAAAAAAAAAATTAAATATACTGGCATAATTTCAAAACTGTAAAGCACTCTACAGCTGGAAGAAGAATTTATTATTTATACTCTGGAGGCTTTTCATTCACATCTACCAACACATTTGCCATGTGGAATGAAGATGAATTAGAAAGGCAACAGTCAAAGATGATTTTTCTTTCTTCAGTAAACTTCAAATCCAGTAATATCAATGTAAGCCAGTCACATTCTTCTTCTCTAGTGACTGACAGAGATGTGAGAGGCTTATTAAGATATGCTTGGATCAAGGTGGTAGATGCTGTCACACTATAATTTCTGGGTATGGATATATATATGAGGTTAAGTACTAGAAATACATTTAAGCTTGCCAAGACAGCCTGGTGTCATGAGTAATGTATTCCACTCTACAACACAGAAGTCACCATAAAGCCTTTTACTTCTCTCTTCTTAACTGATGGTTCAATATATAGAGCTTGGATTTTTCACACAAAAACCTGGCTAAGGGTCTTGGCTGTGGCCACATGGCGAGTGACACCTCAGAGCTCCCTTCTAAGTCAACAATAAACTTTAAAAAGTTATCTGTTTGGCTCAGATAAAAGTTATCAAACTTGCAGAAAACCACACAGCTGTTTTAAAATCTGCCTGCATAACCTGTATTATACTTCTATCAGACACAGCAGCAAAACGCACAGACCAAAACTATGGATGCACTCAGCTGCACAGAAAATAGCATTTCAACACAATGTTGACAACCATTCAACTATATCTTAGTAGAGATAATGGCTGCTGAAAACCACTTGATATCTAAACTACTGTGTCTTCTCCTGGGACCCTTAAGTTAGTAATGGAATACTCCAACTTCTATAAAAGTTTATACTATTCAGGACAATACCTGCAGCCTTGCCACAGTTGCCTTCCAATCAACAATGAGCCTCTGCTTCTCAGGCACTTATTTTTGACCTTAAAGGTCTCTGAACACCCACTTGGAGCAGTTCTAAAATCTAGTTTGCTGAGGGGTCTGATCTCAGGTAATGTTCAAGACATCCTGTGTCCAGAATGATAGAGAATTGGTAGGTTTTCCTTGTATAGATAAAACACTTCTGTTGATAGATGCATTTTAATAATAGCCTGGAGATCAGAAAACTCTTCTGAATAGTAGGAGAATTAAGATTCAATTCCTGCATTAGCCTGAAAAGCTGCAAACCACACATGTTCCACCAGCCTAGGAAAAGTTCCCAGGCTGTGACTGTTGTGGAGGTCACATACTCCTTTCCAGTACCACAATTGCTCTGCTACTCAGAATGGATGCAGGATTCAGAGATAAAAGTGAAAAAGCAAACATAACACTACTATTTATATAAATTATTGAACAGAAATTGAAAATTCTTTTAACATTGGCTATTTATCATGCACAGGCTAACTGTATGCCAGTTAGTATCAGCTGGAGGAACCAACAATTACCTACAGTGAATAGCATCGCCAAAGCCACAGCTTCTGCTAACACTGATCAAGTTCCTGTCAGTACAATCTAATGAAGAGATCCTGCTAGTGGTGCTGAAGCCTCTAATTTGACAGCAATCTGCTTCCATAAAAGCAAAATGCATATATGAAACACACTGAGTGGGTATGAGATTACTACTGAATAAATCTTTAGAAAAGTAATTGTCCTGTCATGCTCTAGTTTTGATGTATTTTGGAAAAAAAAAAAAAAAAAAAAAAAAAAAAAACAGCTTTCAGGCAGTGAAAAAAAAAACCCACACTTAATAAGGTATGGTCTCCATGAAGCTTAGAAACACAGTCCCAAAGCATCTCTTTAAAAAGTCTGAGACAGTACTTTACATATATCTATGCTCCTGGCCCAATACCAAATTTTACTTAGCTGGAAAGCAAAATCTACACTGGGCATCAGGGACTAACTGAAAGATGGAAGTGAAATACTTCCTTGGGGGGGGAACAAAAAGGATGATATGTTATGAAGAGAAAACACTCTGTTTGGCTTCATTAGTACTCAGAAACTATTACCCCTCCATTGCATGAACAGTGGATGAAAAAGGCTGCTTCCAAATACAACATGCTATCAGAAAGTGTCTATAGCTCTCATGTCTAAAAGTGCTCAAGGTATAAGAAAAGGGAGCTCCTTCCAAAGTCACCATTCCCTCACTGATGGAAGCAAAGAAGTAATAACCCAGCACACCATTATCAGCAGAAATGCAACAATAAAGGAGTAACCTATAACACTGAATTGTTGGGGGATCTACACATAAAAAAAAAAAAAAAAAGAGAGAGAGAATAATGGAAGTCTAGAGAAGCTGCATATTCAGGATTATTCCCCTTCTTCTTTAGATTTTATTCTCATTGCTTATAAATGGGAACCCAGACAATTAAGATTATAAGATTATGGCAACATAATCTTCCAATGTTAATATTAAAAAAACCTGTCAATTAATTAATATTCAAATCTTTTCTAACAAGAAAGAGAGAGCACAGATTGTTCTGGGAGCCCAGTTGAATAGATACTTTGCTGCATTTCAAAAAAAGTCACAAGACTGTTATGGAGCCATCAAAGAAGCAACAAGTTCCGAGTACCACAGCACAATCAGCCAACTCTCACCAGTAATCCTTTCCTAGACAAATTCACTAATTCCCAGTCCAATTAAACTCACTCCACTGTTGCAGAATGCCACTGGGAGACAAATAGTATCTTAGACATGTCTCCAGATCCTTTTTTTTTCCTGCTTATTGAATTTCAGAATGTAGCTGTGCTTCCCTCAGAATAAATCTAGCTTGGAAAAATCCATAGGACTGAAAGAATTTCATTCTTTTGTCAATATTTCAAAGGAGTAAATAGTGAGTCTTACACTGCTATGAGTCACCCACCTCACTATTGATTTCAAGGAAAGTCACGCAGTATCTGAGTGAAGATTATTACTTACTCTTAAAGGATTTATTATATTTTATAGCACTCAAAAGATTTAGGGGATGATAACTCTTAGATCAAACACTCCCACAAACAAATGACAGAAACTGTTAAAAAGATATTGTTGAATATGTTTTAGGCTTTGAACTCAATATCATATAAAGTTTCTGATTCTGAGAGGCGGGAATAGTCAGAAGTTATATGACAACATCAAACTGAAAAATACTTTCTTAGTAAGTAATTACCAATGATGCAGGGTGAAAAGCTACCTAGAAGACTGATACTCAGCCCTTGCTATAATGTATTCTTTCACTACAAAGATAAAACTAAAGCTGACAATGTTAGCAAAAGAAACAGGGATTGAAGGAATAGAAAAGAGTGAGCAATAATACAACAATCCAGTTTGCTTTGTGAGCTGAACTCAAAAGGGTTCTTTTAAACAACCAAATACAAGGCTTGCAACGCCAAAATTAAACACTGTAATTCCTGACTCTTCAAAGCACCTACAGAATTGTCACCAGTAAGTATATAATAGTAGCTACCAATTTGCAAGTTGAACCATTAGCTGAAATTTATCATCTGTGGTTTTGTAGAGAAGTGTATTAGGTGGTCATTATTCTGAATGTCACTGCTTATATAACCTATAAATAACAAGTGCAACAAAAATAATTTGTGCAGTTTCCCCCAAGTAGTCTTATAATAGCTTACATCAATCTTAATGCTGCTGTTGCTTTTACTGATAGATTTGAAAACTGGAGTTGGGTCTTTAATGTTTTTGCAATTCTGACTTTGATACTTGGAGCATATCAGGGGAAAAATCTATAGCAGACAGCTATGAGCTTGTCAAATTTCTCACATTTGATTTAAAACAAAGCTGCAATGGATTTGACCTATGATGTACTACACTGATGCTGAACACAATTGTTAACAACATCACCAGCATTTATATAAATAAACTTTCACAATTTTCCAAGTAAAATTACAAACCAGTACTGACAGCATCTTACAGGAGCCAAGTCAACATCAGCTTATTTTGCTGTACAGCTTATTTTATGGCTACAGAGAGCTCATATATCACTTCTTTGTAAACATTCTCTTGGCCTTGATGTAGTGTGGCTTCACACAGTATAAAAGAAAAAACTTTTTAATTATCACAATGAGAGGCAGAAATAAGGAAAACAAATGTTATTCATTAAATTCTCCCTAATTAACTTTTTACATAGCTTATTTTACCATTAAAGTACAACATAAAAGCTCAGCATTTAAGATTACCAAAGAAGAAAATGTTTCAGAATTTTTATCAGATTGAAGAAAGGACAGCTATTTTCTGACACATTTCTAGAATAGATAGAAGAACAAAAGAATAAAAGACCAAGGTTTCCAATTTGAAATTGTAAACCAGAAATGGATTGAAGAATTAGGAAAAAAATAAAATTTTCAAACCCTGTAGATGTTGCTTGAAAGCATCTTTCTGGAAATACTTCATATTATAGTAGATATTTGTAGCAATGATAAAAAGTCTGTTTTTTCCCTGGACACAGGGTACAAAGTACATCTGTTAGGCTTAAAAAGCAGATCGGAGTATTCTCATCCTCCATTTTAGGAAAAGGCTAAAGGGATTTATTTGCCTCCAATGGCATCTCCATTTTTTAAATTCCATTATTAACTGAGCTCTGCCAGAAGTTACATAAAACATAAGCTCACCTCTGAGGGGCAAATATTTGTCTGTGCAATAATGCAGCTTACAAAATACATCAGCTATCTTTAAACTGTTTTCACATCACTTCTGTCAAGTATCTCAACCTTTTTTTGGATTCTGTAATGTTTCTCAGGATCAAAGGCAAACTTTAACTATTTTTTTCTGCTGTATACAAAGCTGTTGACTTAGGAGCAGTTGCAAAGGTTATGAGAGTGTCTTCATTAAGTGGAAAAACAAAAAGACTGCCCAGTTCCTTTCTTTTCTCTGGAACTGGATTATAATGATTATTTTGTTAACAACTGGTTTCCAAAATAGTGACATTCTTGCTACCATGTGATGAATAAAGACGGTGCAAGGCAGAGGGGATGTGAGTAAGGCTCTGTGTACTCTGTAAAGCTTGAAAACACAAGTAATAATTGAGCAAAGTTTTCTTGGACAGCAAATTGTATTTCCCAATCGCTGGAATCACTGAAGTTTTGCAGAGTGTTTCATGCACCCATTTCCTCTGAGGGGTATTTAGGAAATACTTCTACAAACTTGTAAAATTAAAGAACCTAAAATTCTGACTTCACAGCAGAAGATTTTAAGAAAGGTATCACAGCACACTTCATGCTCATATCAATAACAAAGGTTTAAATCACAACAAATTCCAGAAAATCCTGGAACATTTCTTTAATTTCAGTAGGTTGAATAATCATGGCATGTACAAAGCATGTAGGAGAAGATTCTTAAATGGTTTCCTGACAAAGGAAATTATTTTCAAATCAGAAATAAAAATGCAGTTCTAGAACAGGTGTAATTATAGAGTTAATGTGAAAGTTTAACCTCTAAGAGAAACCATTTTCAATCTTAAAAAAGAAAACTAATCCAATCCAATTGCAAAGCTTTAGGGAAAATAAAAATAATAATAAAAAATAATTAAAAACCCAGACAATAAGTAATCCAAGGTTCAAAAAGGTGAAATTAGCACAAGAACCTTTTGTCCTAGGCTATTCTTATGCACCAAGAAGCAATATTTTCAAGCAGGTAAATAAGAACAGGATGGTTTTATTGGAACAAGCATGTTGAACACTAACTTCTAGCCAGATAATTATAGAACAGCATCCTGTAACACATATTTTTGCCAGGATCAATTGGGATCTTTAAACAGCTTTGTACTGCTGCCCTTAACTTGGACTTAGTAAAGTGAAACACAGAAATTGAGGTGAAATGCCAAGTCACTCAGGAGAACCAGGACGAGTGACCTCAGTTTTAGTTAAGTAACCAAACCCTTAATTACACTGCCTTCCAACATTCCTTACAATGCAATAATAAAGGGCTTTAAGAGGCTTCTGGTGTGCAGTCTGTCTGAACAGAGTTCATTAACACAATAACTTTTATTTTTAGAAGTATGAACATCTGGTAAAAGGCTTAATAATACAAAATAACTCATCACAAAATTATTATATTTTTATTGCATGTTGGTAACCAGTGCTAACACTGATAATAGAAAAATTTCAATATTTACGTATTTTTTTCTTCTTTCAACTAAAAACAGTATCACAAAATATACCTACTCAAAAGTCCCTGGAAACTAAATAAAAACTGAGTTTGAAGAGTTTACACTAAAATTGTCATGGAATAATTCTATTCCTACAAACAGAAATCTAAAAATCTTTTAAAATTTAAAAACCCTATAATTAGATTATGTTGTTCAGCTGATTATTTTGTTGATTACTTTGACTGATAAGGTGACTTGTGCACATGAAAATATTAATCTAATGAATTTTAAAAGAAAATAAAGAAAATTCTGGCATTAATCTCATGACGACATTTGAAATTATAGGTTTATTATCCTACAGAGAATTATTATCTCTTACACCCACATAAGATAAAGCAAGTATAAATCTGTCTTTCTCCATGCAGGGAATTTCTTAGTGCTGTTTTAGAGAGCTGGTTATTCTATCCTCACGTTTTGTAACACTGTTTTCTTAACAACCAGAAGCACTTTCATTTAATATTAAGACAGACATTTCGACTGTAACTATGAGTATGTGCTTAAATTAAAAATGAAAACCCATATTAATAAATATTGAAATGGATATTAATCCTTATTCTAAAGATCATCTTCTACCACCAAGTAAGATTCTTGGCCAAGATTTCCTCTAAATATTTGCAGCACCCAAAGGGACTACATTTTTATACAGCTTTTATAAATTACATTGACTGAAATTACCAAACATTCCATTCTTTCTTCTGATAATTGTATATAGGGTATGGCTATCACATCTGGGCCAATTTACACTCATATAAAGAAGTACAGGATGATTCCATCTAAATTTAGGAATAATTTTTAATAATGCAAATGGTATGTGGAGAAACTTCTGTAAATATGTCAGATTTCTGCTTGTTATATTTTCCCCCCAATATGGCACATCATCTGTTCAGACACAAGGGGCTTCTGACTGAATAGTTTCTTGCCTCCCATTTTCACATGGTAACTGTTTGTTCAAACCACTGAAAAATTTCACCTCTCAGGATGTTTGCTGGAGAATGAGGTGATGTCCATAAGGACTTCAGAGTCATTGTAGGTTAAATTCCTACTGTGGCTTAAGAGATTTAATGGGTAAGCCAGTTAAACTATTAGAAAATAATATGAGGAACTCCTAAATAATTCTGTATTGGAAAAAGTTGTGGGCATACTATAATAAAACAGAAATATTCATAATTTGAAACATTACAGGTTTGTTTCAATAGCACTAAATAGGACATTGTTTCTTCTGTAATGCTTTTAGAAGTCACAAATTACACAGTAATTGAAATGCAATGAATGGAGATGTACAGCAGCATGGATATACATGACATTTTATACATGTGCATTACAGGTTTTTATATGAACTAACATTTTCATGCAAAAGAACAGAGTTTAATGAATTGCAAATCCAAGTACTTGAAGCAGCAGTAACACACCTTAGAGAATACTCTCAGCTTGATGCTTGAGAAGGTTTGCATATAAAACTGTACTCCTCAAACTGAAAATATGAAACTCTGGCTTCTGAAGTAAAAATTATAATTCAGAGAGTAAATTTTTCATTGCAGCTGAGATACACCTCATATAGCTAGGGGAAAGGGGCACATTCCCACAGCCATCTCAGACTCAGTGCAATGAAGGACAGATCTAGGGATGCTCCACATCATGCCAGGCCTTCCAGGACATTCCAGTTTGCAACCACCTGCACCCAACAAAACTCTAAATGGCTAAATGGCTTTCAGTACTTCTGCAATTGAGTAATCCTCTTTCCTAGTTCAAGGTCTCCCCAAGACAGTCTTCCTCAAGGAAATGGGGAAATCCCCAACCATCTGGATAGCTCAGCTTCTAAGTAGCTTTGATCCAGCAAAGTGGCTCAAAGCAGTAAGAAGAGAAAAAATAAGATAGAGATGCCTCTTGGTATTTTGCATGGATTGAACCTGATTCTGATCCTAGTTTGATTAATCTAAATCCATAAAAACTTCACCTAAGATGGGGTACAGGTCAGGTAACATTATTTGGCTGTTCTGTGCAATATTAAGCACAGCTGGCTTCTAAGTGATTGAAGAAAATACCATCACTGTGAAAAAAATACTCAGCTCCTGTAAATCAGCACAAATTCACTGAAGTAAACTGAGATACAAAATTTTACACCAACTACAGGTTTTGTAATGTAATGAACAGTCTTCTGTTTGCTCCTCTGGGTTTCAGCTCAGGCTCTACATGAATACAGTTGGATCTTTTTCCAAAACAAGTATCAACACATTTTCTCCTGAGTCACATATTCTTAGCTTCTACACACTGCATATTGCCAAGAGGAGTAAAAAAAAAAACCTTTAAAAAGTAATTAAATGGTTTTTTCAATAAACCATCAATGGCACAATTTTTGTACACAGCTTAGAAAACTCACCTCATTTTATTGCTGCTTATTGTAACAGACTGCTAAAAAGCCATTTGCTGTAGAAAGTAGATCTCAGGATAATATACAGCACTGAATAATATGAAAATGGAAACTCTGAGACAGAACAAACAGCAGCTCTGAACTTTGCATGAAATGGATTAGGACTGGGGGACAAAATCATGATAGCTGCTAAGATATCTTATTGCACTTGTTAAAAAATAGTGTTGAAGGGTACCTGTTTCACAGCAAACAGTTGTCATTTGGACGTAACACTTTCCACGACGCAAAAGTGCTTACGTATTTGAGCAACACTTAACTTTTAGTAAGTACAGAATCAAGTGATACTTTAATTTCCTCTTTAAAGGGATGACAATTTTCAAGTCTTTCTAAAAAGCACAAAAAATAAATTTTATTCTCTTTCAAAAGTGCTTTCATAATGGGTGTTAACAGCTGATTTATTTTATTCCTCCTACATTCGTCTGTTTGTCTTCATCATTACACTTTAAGGAAAAGCTGTCCCATTGTTTTAGTTTGTGGGCTGGTTTGTTGGTTTTTTTGTTGTTTTTTTTTAAAATAACACTGTTACACCCAGTTTCTCTGTAAATCACTCCATAAGGCTCTGCACCTTTCATGAGTTTTACTTCTGCTACTGAAGTCTCTATCAGAACAATGATTCTGCTCATCTCATCTCATTTAAACTGTGGTACCATATGTCAGTGATATGGTTCCAAAATACTTATTAAGTTTTGCATTCTAGATGAATACCCTCACATGCATTCATTCACAGCAGCAGCTCCTTCAAGAACCACTGTGGTCCTGGGCACCAATTAAATATTCAGCCTTAGACAGAAGTGCCAGGGATACATTTGTATTTCCTACTTATTTGATGTTAAATTTCCTGCCACTTCTCCCACCCAGCAGCAGGTAAGCTGGAGCACTTTTAAAACACCCATTTCCAGATGTCCTCCTACCTTCTGTTATAGGGGAATTGCCTCCATGAGGAAATACTACTGGCATTTCATTAGGCAAAAGTAAACAATGCAGAATTCAGGAGAGCTGTTTTGCCTGGCAATGGGAGCAATCAACCTGAAAGCCCACAGCAGACACTCACATTATCTTTTCAGTGATACATTATTTGAATCACGCTGAAGAAAAAAACTCTGATTTTAGTAAGTTTTACAGGTATATTCGTGCTGCTGTGAAGAGCTTCCTACTTAAAATGCAGGTTTATTGTGTTATTTCATTTGATTCTGCTTCTGAAATACGACAATGTTGTCTACGTGTCGTTCTATCACAAATATTCCCTGATTTTACCATACCTAAGAATTTTAAAAAACCCTGTTTTCTAAATGGGACAGAAGAAGTCATATGACTTCTCTGTGACTTAGTCTTCAACCTATGAAAGAAACAAGAAGTTTTTGTATTTGCTACATATTACTACTGTAAGGTTTTATTAATTGAGACCTGGTTTTTCATTCCTTACAGTAAGTCTCACTTCCACAACTCATCTCATTAATTCTACTGGAAATATTCAAGTGGATTTCTCTTGCTTTTTGTGCTGGAGATAAAATTTTTTTATTAAGAAAAAGCTGATGTTTTCCCCCCATCCATGCTTTTCTTAATTAAAAGTACATTCATTACTGGAGAGCACCAGAAATAAAATTATTTCCTGCTAAAGTTGTATTTCTTACTTGCCCTTCTTAAAGGGAAAAACCTCCCCCTTACAACTAAGTTAGTTGAAGCCCTGGCAGTAGAAACAGGAATTTTCCTTTCTGTACTGTCCTTATAAACATATACAAGTTCCCTTTTCTTTTTGCTTTAGCCTGAGGCTTCCAGTCTGTAGGTGCCTGCTGCCTAAAAATGAAAATTATAAGTTTAATAAGAATTCAAAGTATCTGAAAAGAATTGGTTCTTTTGTTAACTACATAAGTCTGAAACTCAGACACTAATCAGAGTTCTGTAAATATAAGTCTGTATTTCACCACAGTCATGTTCAGTGACTTAATAGCAGTATAAACAGGATAATACCCTGGGCAGTCGTCTCCATCCCAGTTACTGGGTATTTTCTTTTACTATGCTTTATTTCTCACAATGCTCTAGGAGGGTTTTAGGATGGCATTTTTTACAGGAAAAGAAACTTGCAAAGAATAAGCAGCATCTGAATAGCAAGTTTATTGCTCACATTTCAATGCAACTTTCAAAATTACAGTTACTATCTGGATTCTGTTGGCAAAACACATTGTTTTGGTAACATATAGAGCCACATTTCTGTTCTACCCAAAAAAAGCAAACTCAAAGAGACTGCAAAGGGAAAGAAATTCCTCCCCTGCCTACACTGTTGTGCTATAATGACTTCCTAGCAGGATCTCATGCACATGCCATACTTTTACAGCAGCCCCATCTTCATTTTTTAAAAAACAAATACAAAAAAGAAACTTCTTAAGCGTAAGGCTTCAGATAACTTAAAACCTCTTGTGCATAAATCCTGAACAGTTTTTCAATCTGAAAAACCCCTCACAAGGTTCCCCTTCGGAACTCAGGGAGAAACTTGTCTTTTTCCTCAACAGGTTGAACTGGCAACACTTGACTACAGCAAAGTTCTGCACCTCTCTGTCTGAATCTACAAAAGCTGAAACACCTTGACCCCCAGCCAGAGGCTGTGTATGTGGAGAACAAGCAGAGTGCAAGGATTGCATTGGAAAGATAAATGTGCAACCACTGGCACAAGAACTCTGCCAAACTCTGGTTACTTCTGCAGCCTCCTTGAAGAACAGTAGCAAATAAACAGTAGCTATGTAGCAAATAACAAGGGCATAAGAAGGGACCACACAACATGGAAAAAACTTGGGAGCCACGAGATTCACAGTGCTGAAGGACAAAGACTGTAGAAACTATGAGAACAGGCTTTCTCCTGAGTACGTGCAGATAACAGCACAATGCAGGACATCCTAAGGAGTGATATCAAAGGATTTTAATTAAAGATATTATTGCTTCCAGAACTTTAAAACAGATTTATGGAATAAAATGTATAAGGACTGAAGCTGTAACATGTTTTAATGCATCTGAAAACACAAAGAGAAGAAACTTTCTTTTGCCAGTATTAAAACCTGTATCTATAGTAATAGAAAACCTGCAGTCCATAGTAACCCTTGGTGTTGCAAAGCAAGCTGTTAATGTGTTATTTGAGAGTGAATGACAGATTAGCTGTGCTGGTGAGAAAAAGTACAAAAGTAAAGAATTCCATAAAAATTACATGAAAAGGCTACCAATATTATTTAAGATGCCATAAAAATCTTACTTTAAAAAACTGTTTGAAATTTTTTCAAATATTCAGTGAAAACCAAAAACAGAAGTTGAATTTATTCAGGATAAGGATCTGGAACTACATCCAAAATGGAACAGCCATGACTAAGCATAATTCTCTTGACAGCAATGAGAAGAGAAAGAAGACATTTAAAAGGTATTTTTAAAAAAAGCATTTTAAATGATGAGTAGATATGGTGCATAGGGACATGGTTTTGTGGCAAACTTGGCAGTGCTGGGTTACCAGTTGGACTTGATGATCCTAAAGGGCTTTTCCAACCAAAACAATCCTATGACTGATTTTCAGAGGGTAGCTCTTGCTTCAGAATGCCTGAGGCTGCCAGTACTGTACTTGAACTTTGCATTAGTGTTTTGATGATAAACACAAGCAGCAGAGGCATCAGATGGAAAAACAGAGCTGGCAGTTAATTTTTTTGCTGAATGTCAAAAAAGAGATACAGTTCTTGTCCCAGATTTTGCAAAAACTGTAATTTCTCAGCCACATTTATAGGAATGTTTAGGAATTTCTTTCTGAATGTATGATTTTACATTAGTATTTTTTTAAACAGTCATTTCTTTCATTGTAGAAACATCAAAACCTTTTTCTCCCTTTTGGAGCTGTTACTTTTGCAAGATAATGTTTAAAAGTGGTATTTCTGTTAATTATCTCTGCTCCTTTATGTTATCTCTTGATGAATCAGGTCAGCAGCATAGCTTCTTCCCATCCTGCTTACAAATTGAAAAGCTATTCTGTCCCTGGAGCTTTAGATTTGAAGGTTCTAACAAAAGCAAATATATTTTGAAATTACTACGTTTTTCATCAGTGGTATATTATGCAGAGTTTTTTGGACAGAAGTATCTTCAAAGACCTGAAGGCAACTAAAAATTGATTTTTCTACTGTGTCAGTCACTTTAGGTTTAATAATATTAACTCCCAAATTAATGATATTTTAACTTCCTTCATTATGGCTTGTTTCCTTATTGTAAATATGATATCATCTCTGCTTCACTCTATAGACTGTTTGATATTAGTTAATTAAGTATACTAAAAATGGAAAACCAACAAAATGCCAGCAATACTGTCAAATCTCCATACTTTCCTTTTTTAGGTTTACTATGAATTATGTCCATACCAATAAGTGACAGGTAGGGGAAAACCTAGAATAGATCTATATCCTACAACTGCAAACCAGAAATCAAAGGGAATACATAAGTAACTGTCTGCTCTTTGCTTTTTTTAAAAAAAACAAGATTGTGTCATTTTACTATTCATGTTTGTGTGTGGTAACTTTCCAGTTCTGCAGCTTTTGCAGTTCCTTAAATGCTGGAACAGCAAAATGGCAAATAACCATGTACACAATACCAACATGTATGCAATACCAAAATTTCCATCTGAAACCTGAGGGATCATTATAGTCCTGTCAAATCTGTGTGTTGGTTCACTTAAAAATACTTTCCTCATTATATAAATATTTAATGTAGCACGCAGCAACAGGCACCATAAATGAGGAAGCACAAGGCTAAATGCTACCTACATATCTTTGTATAGTTTGTTTGGTTTTTTTAAAGGTAAGATCATTCCAGAGAAAAGATTTTAAATTGGATTCACCTTTGCTCTCTGGAGGAGCTACATTACATACTAGCAAAGAACTCAGAAAAGACTTAGGGTCAAATCTACAACTAATGAGCTGTAAGCATTTGTATTGCACACCCTTGAAAGCAGCCACAAGAGGAAGATTAAATCAGAATTTTCACTGTAACACACAGGTGTCTCAATCTTGCAGGTGATATCCTGTGCTTACCATCTGCAGCAGTGCTTCCAGAGGTTTCAGGAAAGCAGCAGAATTAAAAAGAGATGGAAAATACAGATTTCTATCAGGTGGGCTGAAACATCCCAGTCTTGGTTTTGGTTTAAGAGCTGCTATTTTTCAGCATCATGAGACATGAATTCAGACATCTTTTCCTTTTGGAAAGTGAAAAAATATGCTTACAGTCCTACCATGTACTTGTAGTGGTAATACCCTCCTCATGCAGCTTGATATTTTGGAGCTTGCACATCTTTATGGAAATAGCCTCCCCAGGCTTGGTTAAATCCAATACAACTTAGAAACCTGTTCTCCAGAAATACTTGAAAAATACAAGCACCCAAATTCTATCAACACCCACATTTTGGCCACCAACACCCAGATACATTCAGAAGCATTTCACTGCCTATTCCTACATAATTAAGATTCATAAATCATATGTAAAGATGCTACCATTCTGCCTACATCTCTGCAGGAGTCCCCTTCATACTGTAACAGCTGGGAGGGGAAAGATGTTGGTTGTACTCCCAGATCCCTGGACTATTTGTGCTTCCTTGAATTCCCTGCTCACACAACTCCCAAACAGAGTGCAAAATCAAGTCTTTCCATTTATCTTTTCCTTCTTGGCCCATTTTCCATGGTGGTTCAGCTTCAGTAGACTGAGGAAGATAGCCCTCTGCCTACTCACCACACTGCCCACACCCTGAGATTGCAACATCCTCATCTGCATCTAAATTCTGCTGATCTGGGGAGCTGTGAAACAGCCTATTATTGTAACTAGTTAGCATAACTGGAAAACAAATATAATTTACAGAACAGACCTATCTTTCTGGCTCACAGATTATGACAATCTGTGCATTTAAAGGTTTTACCAGTGAGGTGATGTATTTACTTCTTAGCTTTGGAAGTCTACAGACTGAAAGGTCTGAAAGGTCTAATGTCCTCTGTCCACCCAAGAACTGATCCCATGTTTGAAACACAGTCTCCTTGTTTTCCTTTTCGAGAGAAGAACTAAAAATGAGCAAACAAATAAGCAAAAAAAAAACCAACAAAAACCAACCAAGCAACCAAAACCAAACAAAAAAACCCAAATAAAAAAAAAAAACAACTAACAAAAAAAAAAAAAAAAACAAAACACAAAAAACCCCCACAAACAAAAAAACCCAAATATAAAAGATTTATATTAACATCCGAACCTTTACTCTAAAATCTGCAAGTTTGCCAGGCTGTCCAACTTCTACGTTTGTTCCAAGCCACTCAAATCTGTCACAACTTCATACACCTGGAACACTTCATAGAAGCACTGTAATCAATAATCAAGCAATGCAAGAATATAGCCCATACAATTAAAAAAAACTATGCCTTTATTGCATTTTTCACTATAAACTTTATTTACATAATCAAAACATTGTTTCTCAAATAATCCAATATGCAATCCTGCACTTCTCCTAAGGACTAATTTAGAACTGTGCACACTGAAGTGATTCATATTTTAATTCCCATGCACTCATCTAAATGGAATTTAATCTGACATTTTATTACCAAGTTCTATTATACTCTCCTGAAGCTCTTAGTAATCTTTTCTAATATTGCCTAATTTAAATAAATTCATGAAATTACCATGTATTGACATCCTGCTTGTCACCATTACCCTACACATATAACACAGTAATGTATCAGCAGGGCTACAAAGACCCAAATAACCCCTATGTTTGATTGCTTTCCAGTCCTTCTCCTTCCCAGTCCAAGATCTTGTTCCTTCTCAGAGATCTTATTCTTTATGGCTCCTACCTCTACATGCATTTTGCATGACTGGCAAAACTTTCCCCATGCCTTAGTTCCTTAATAATTTCGTATGAGTTACTTTAGCAAAAACCTTTCAAATGTCTAAATATATTATAGCTCTGAGTTCTCTTTTGTTCAACATTTCATTAAAACCTTCAGGAATTTGTAGCAGTTGAAAAGGCATCATTTAACTTTATAGAAGCTATGCAGATTTATCCTTTGAATTACTTTATATAATGTCACTCATAAATACATATATAATAGATTTTTGTAATATTTTATGATCTTCTCAACTGCTTTCCAGGCTTTGAACAATAGCTCTTCATGTTCTTCCATGATGAATTGTTGTCTCTTAAAAGGAGGACTGCAAACCAGAGTACCTGTCAATTTCTGGCACAGATGCAACTGGCAATAGGAAGTTACAGTCTTGCCACAACTGTAACTCTGAAAAGTCCTGTACAATTTCCACCAAAATTTCCACAAGAAATTTACCATTATATAGATTTGAAGCCTAATTTCTTTACTTTGTCTTTCCTTTCTCTTTTCCCAGTTTCACTCCAGCCACAGAAAGTTCCACCAATCATGCTGGTTTTTTTAAATTTTAAAAATTTTTAAATGAAACTGCAAACATATGGCAAGGCAAACACCACCTTGCTAGAAAACAGCAGTACAGATAGAGTCTTTTATAACACAGGACAGATGCCTACACATGCTGGTCAGCAATAAAAAGCACATTTAGTTGTCTTTAAACACTATAAAACCCTGTTAGACAAATTATTCCTCAGAACAACAAATATGACAGATGCTACACTTGTTATTTTAACATTGAGTAAGCCGAAAATATAAAACAGTGCCATTCTATAAAACAGGCTACAATAAAGCAGAAATGATGCAATTAAGGACTCTGGAACATAAAACCCAATCATAGTTTTAGGAGTGATATATACCCCATATTAAAAAACTAAAGTGTAAGTCAGACCCCTCAAAATAGCATGCAGAACTGTGAAGCATAAAGTTGCCTAAAGTCACCTCTTGAAGCATTTGTCTAGAACAAAACACCGAGATCCACAAGGGTAGGTGCTATCCCTGTCTAAAAAAAGGGGCTGCAAAATGCTACAGCCACAAACATTTATAATAGGAACATGACATTACACCCTACTAATGAAAAACAGCTATGGAGGTTACGGATTCTCATGTTCTTTTCTCATATGTTCAAAGAATTGCTATCACCTAAATCCTGCTGTCTTTCTTCCAAAAAAATATACGAAAAAAAAAAAGTCTGCTTACATTCTTGAAAAGAAAAAAAAAATAGTTGGAAACACTGCTCATCCCAGTTTCAGTTTTTGCAGCTCGTACCCAACATATGTCAGATCCAGGTTCAAGTCCTGCCACAAGGTGAAGTAACTCAAAGCTACAGTTGATGTGTCTCACAAGAAAATTATGTTCATTTAGAGTACTGACTGTTCCTGTATTTCCTTTAAAATAGTTACAGAATAAGCATCAAGTGACTAAACAAAATACAGGAATATGCCTATAAAAAGGCTTAGATTAGAAGGTTCTTCACCTCCCAGATGAATCATTGGAATATTACAATCCAATTCTTCCTATCTTTATGTTTGTTAAGAATCCATCTCAAGTATTTTTCATGCATAGTGGCACTTCTGACCAAAACAACTGCAACTTCAGTTGTCCTAAAGTTGAGGCCTCTGGAAGTTTTCATACCACAATTTTAGACAGGAGAGCCTACACTATAGCTAAATTTACTCAGCTTAGAATCTTTTTTGGCTCTGACAGGTTCCTGAATAACTGAAATGCATTAACTGTCATTTTATAACACATTGAAAATAAATGTCATATATAGACTTCATATCATCTGAATACAAGAGTTCTCCAAAGTTAGTGAAGTTGTGACATTTGGCATACTAAAATATCACTGGTAGATGAGGGCTGATATTGCACTTATTTGCCTCTGCTCTGCTCTCCTGCAAATACTCAAGGTCAATGACAATGCTTGGGCTCATTGTAAAGAGGAATGATAGCTGTGGAAAAAGGTTCCACTTGGAGTTATTAAAAATCCATAATAAAGAAAATAACAATGAACATTGTTTGAATATCAATTGAAAAATGTAATTCAGTTCTGTAAGTTAATCAGACTTAAATCTCCAGGGGAAACTTAAAACACTGTTCTCAGTTCAAATGCTTTCCAACAATTCATAGCTTCATTTTCCAAACTTCACCCAAATCAAACTCCCCTGAATTTACACCACTTTGAAGGCTATTCATATCACAGCTGAACAAAGCATGTGAAGAAGAAGTCTTAATATGTTGCTTAGAAATAGTGCAGGAAAAAACAGCAGCAGGTCCCGAAGAAATAAAAGATAATATATTACTATAGTAAGCTTAGGTACATTTTCCATGTGCCTTAGCAGAGCCTTTAGGAGGATCTGCCTCATAATCTTGCTGGGCACAGAGGTGAGACTGACTGGCCTGTAGTTCCCTGGGTCTTCTTCTGCCAGTTCCCTCAGGAGCCATGAATGGACGTTTTCAGGTTCCATGGATGTGCACTTTCAGGTTCTTTAGATGCTATCTCACCCTCAAATGCCACCTACATGTTTTAATCTACATCATGCCAACCCTTACATGTGTTCATACTTACACAAACATTTATACTTAACTTTATTATAAAAAGACTGAAGAACAAGAGATGTAGGTCACAGAACAAGGTTACAGCAAGTGTCATCTTATACCTGGGTGTAGACCTGAGCCCCTTCATCCTGGTTTTCTGTCACAAGGCTGGGGGATTGAGGGAATATATCAGACAAATTCCATGTCTTGGACAAAACCACAAGACAAAACAGCATCCTGAAGAAAGGGCTGCAGGTAACCACAGCTAGGAGCTATATCCTGTGCCTTTCTTGGCTGAAGCAAAATAATCTGCCTCGAGACATGATACAGTGCAAAGTGGACTTCAGTACATGTACAACCACAGAAGCAAGCACTGCAAAAAACTAAGTGTTAAAAAACAACTGTCAGCTTTGGAAAACAACAGGAAATAACGTATATACGTTATCACTACGTATTTTTGTTATACTGCAATATTTTTCAAGTTCTAGTCCAAAAACAGCAGCACATCTCTTCTCTTATGCAAATAATTTTCCTATTTTACACAAATATTCAAGCTGCATACTACTTTTAAACTGTAATTCCAGGTGTTGGAAGCTCTATCCATTTCATTTCTAGATAAAATCAAAGGTCCTACTTTATATTCACATGAAAGATACCTTGGTAATGCATCACTACTTTTAATATTTTATATCAACTTGGCACATCTTTTTTTTTTTCTTACATTCACTCATCTCTCTGTGACCAGAAATCCTTTACCATTATGATTCTCTGACTTAAAGCCCATCCTTGGCATCAAGGTGAGAAACGTATTAGGCAGGGGGACAGACAGAATGACACAAGAGCTATTTAAAAGATGAACAAAACTTATTAGTTTCTCACACTTTGTGTAAATCTGCTAAATTGATTTGAGCTGTGAAACTGTTATAGCAGAGAATCTGTTTTAAAATGTGTTATATGAAGACTTGGTAGGGAGGATGTGTGAATCAACAATATACTTTAGCTTGCTCTATTTTTCATTCTCCTCTCTGAGCCCAAGTATAAAAATGTTGGAGTAAATGCCAACACGGATGGTTTCAATACATTTTACTTCTGAAGTACATGAGGCTTTATGACTGCCACAGGAAGGCAATGCTGACAACAGATCAACAAGATTTGATGACATTTGTTCCTTCCCAGCAAATAGAAATCACAGCCACTATATGTTGAATTTTCTTATCAGATTCTAAAGAAAAGCTAATTCTAAAGGATGAGATTTGCAGTTAGATACCAGTTCACATAAACAGAAAAAAATGTCTCAAATATCTTTGTGCTGAATGAGTGCTGTGAAGGATATGGGCACCTGCACCATGAAATCTGCTCATAGACCACTCTGCTGGAAAAAAATTTCTCCTCCTCTTCATGTCCTCTTTCATACCACAGTCAGTTCTCAATTTCCAGTACAATAAAGCCCTTACATGAATATCTAAGTGCAGAGAGAAAGCAACATAGCAGGAACCACAAAGATGGATTAATACCAGAAGTGGATTTTGTGTTCAGTGATGACTTAGTGGAATAATACACAAACACCCATACATGTTTTGCAATAAAAAGGAGGATTTCAGTTGTATTTTCACTACAGATTTGGGGGTTAGAATGCCTGTTTCCACAGTGAAACAATACAAAAAGGAAAAAAATTAAAATAAAATTTTAAAAATAATAAAATAAAAAAGAAAATCAGGGACTGATAGTTCTGTTCTTAGCTGAACAGAACTGTACCTAGGAAAAAAAAACCATGATACGTTTCAAAATATTTGTTAGGGATTTTTATCCTATTGTAAACAATCATGAGAAATTAAAACATAACAGAAAAAAGATTTTATTTCACTGTAATCAATAACATCTAAAAAAAGAATTCTAGAAAAAAGAATTTCTAGAATTTTTCTAGAAAAAAAAGAAATCTAGAAAAAGGTTTTTTTCGTAACTTAAACTCTCTCTCATGTAAACTCCAATTTCAATTAATTAACTTTAAAAAAAAATTAAAAAGTTAACAGTTCCATCTGTCAATAGCAGTCATTTAGTGGCTTTCTTGGCCAAGATACTCAGAACTTCTTGTCCATCCACTAGTTGCTGAGTGTTACAACTCTTCTGGAACTGCATTTTCATTGAAGATCCTTCAACAAAAAACTGAATTCTCTGCTTCATCACTGGTTGTATTTGGTTATTATTCTCACTTTTTTGCAATAACTACTTAAGATGAACTAACTTGCCTTCCCCAGGTGCAATTTCTGCTACAAGTCAAAGATTAATGGATTAAGTTCCTGTCTCATTTTAGAAACCCTGTGTGGCAGCACAGTATTTATAACTGCAATCCCAAAGTCTGCATTTTGTACAACTGCACTGACCTCTGATGATTGCTTTTGGTTCATATACAGGTTGCCACTTTTTCACCTTCTCATCTTGTTTAAGAATACAACACAGCAACCTTGACAAAATTTGAATCAACTGCTAATTAGTATTCCAGTTAATGGAGATGAAAGGCAAAACATTCTGACTAAGAAGATGCAGCACTTGTTACATTAAGCTATATATAACTGTATCAAATGGAATATTTAAGCATTTTAACTTGAACATTTTATGCGTTTGTAATTCACTTAATTATTTCCTCCAGAGAACAAGTGCTATAATATAATGCTGATGCATGGGGAGTTATGTGAATGAATCTTCAGGCATCAGGATCAGATACCCAAGTGCCTCACTTAAATCAATAAGAGCAGGAGGAGTAGTGGGAAGGATGCCACTTCCAGATTATTTCACATCCCTGTATGTAGAGCAGGTACATGAATCATGCTGGTGACCCACTTGCCTTAACTTAATAAAAATGTAACTTGAATTTCACACTTTCATAAAAAATAAAGAGCTACGTAAGTTACATTCTCATTTGAAATGTATCTGCTATCCATCTTGCTTCATGACAATCATAATCTAATGAATTTGAGCTATTTAGGTCACCACAATCTTGGAAAACAGGTGAGAATGAATCAGTAGAAAGAGAAAAAGGTCATAAACAAGAAGTATCACTAACAATTCCCTGCAGATAAATAAATTAACATGTCACTATTCTCCAACACATAGCTTCTGACTAAACCAGCCTCTCTCTAAAATATTTCTGCACTACAGCCTATTTTTATAGCTTTGAGTTTGATATGGGAAATATTACATCTTTAATCAACAAGTGCAGAGAGAAATTGAGATGGGGAAGAGATATAAAACAAGCACGGAGAAAGGGAACATTACAGATCTGCAAAAGGGGGAACAGGACTTCTATTAGTTTGTGTGTATGTGGGTTATTTAATACACCATTTTGATTTCATTATATTGGTAAATAGTACTTGTAGGTGAGGCAGGAGAAATCAGAACTTAAAGAAATAGATTAAGAGACTGATTCAAAATTGGCAGCAAAAAACAAGCTCAGAATTTGAAGTGTACCTGGTTCCAGCTGCATCTGATAGTAGGGGCTGGGTGGCAGGCAGGGACCTCAAACTCCACAGCAGCTCTGGTAACATCCAGATCCCACTGTGAGTCAGACCAGTGCTAACATCAAACAGAATTCAAGCTGCAATGTTGCTCTAGTTCATATTCTGCTTCCCACTTTCTTGGTGGACTGTGCTGGTATCTGAAACTAACTCAGGAGTAGAAAAAAATTTCCAAGTCTTATTTTACTCAGAAATTTCAATTGATTGGACACTGGAGAAAAGTCTAACTTAATCTGCTATGGTAGTTGCCACTTATTGAGGGATTTTTTCCTAGGTAGGTGCAACTGCCTATCCACTTTGCCTGTTCAACTACTTAGTGCTGCTCCTCAAAAAGAGATGTGATTTTGGTCCATACTGTCCAGAAACTAAGAGCTAACAAAATATTATACATTTTTATATTAACCCATTAACACTACCCAAATAGCACAAGCTGTTGGGTACTAAGCTGAATTTACTGAGCTGAATATTTCTGAATATTTTGGGGAAAATATCCAGCTGCTAGCTGATGCATCACCATAACAAAATGTTCATTTCTCTAAAAAGTTATCTATCAATGTAAGCAATGCATGGTTTTAAATTATTGTTATTCCTGATGTGACACTCAGTAGTTGCCATAGTTCTCTTAAGTCTTGGAAAATTCCCCACAGAAATAAATAAATAAATAAATATTACCTATCCTTTTTCCTCTCCTTGATTCCAGTTATTCCAGTAATTAGTTTTATCCTATTAAAACTAATAGGATTTACTAACTAATAGGATTCAACTAACTGTTGTTACTGATAAAGGTGTTTCTAGATCTCCTTATCCACTTGCTACAATGCTGCCTGTCAGCATTTTGTTTTCCATGAGTACAGATTTTGGTCCTTGTCTGTCAAGTATGCTTTTATTCTTTTTACAAATATTATTCCATTATGAATACATAGCCAATCATAATAAACCCAGATATCATCCCCTCCCTAAGCATTCCCTGTAATGTTGTTCTTGATGCACTGTTACCTTTGCAATTTGCAATATCCTTTTTTTGCCTAAAGAGACATTCATAGAGTCATAGAATTGGCTGGGTTGGAAGGGACCTCAAATGGTTACACACCTCAGAATGCAGCTCCCACAGTAAAGTAGTTCTGCTGCTGAAAGGCTACAGGACTGTATAAAGAAGTTTGGGGGAAAGATACTCTCCCTGTACATTTCCCCTGCAGAAGTACTACTTGTATTGATATTGTCATCAGCAGTATTAATTCTAGACACCATCTCATCTCAGAAATTTCCAGAGTAATCAGCAAAACATGCTAACACTTGAAGTGTTAGTCATGAAACTGAGGATTAAAATGGACCAGAGGTTTAGGACTTCTTGAAAGAAAGACCTATATCACAGTGTAGATTTCAGAAGACTGAGAAATTGTAAGAAATAGATGAACCATCTGTTCTGTCAGCTGGGGGAGGAAGGGGATCTAGTATACTGATCTGGTATAAGCTCTCAGTAAAATATTACATCTTCTCTGGGTATGCCAAAAAAGGGCACAATCATAGTTGTCTTCTTTTAATTCATTACTGTGTATGGTAATACTTCTCTTTCATCTATGTGTCCTGATCTCTAAGTGCTATGTACAGAATATCCAAAAGCAGAATCAGGTCACCCTTGACAACTTTTCACACTTAAAAATATAAATACAATGTCAGATCCCTGAACTTCTGGAAATTTCAGATCCAAACTGAAATCATAGTTTTGCAGCTAGAGATCTTCCCTCTATTGTAGAAGGGGGTTGAGAGTTTTTCCATTGTTGTTCTTTTTGTTTACTTTTAGTTGCTAAGCAGTATTACAATAGTAACAATGTGGGCAGAGAGATTAAACTTTATATAAAGCCTTTAGCTTCAAAGTATGTATACTCCTTTATACCACTGAAAAACAGCTTTACAAAGAAATTCCATCTCCATGCACAGCACAATTAATGGATGAAGAGCAGTCAATAAAAACGTGGCACGTACAACAGCTACCTCCTGGTATTTTAACAAAGAAGGAGGAAGCAGTATCAAATTATGTTTCACAGATCCTGTTGGCATAAGAATTCCTGAAGACACATTTTCTCTTCAAAGTTCATATTACTCAAGCTTTAACACAAAGCAAGAAAATAAAAATGAAAGCTGAGCTTCACTGAAATAAACCAAAAAGTCTCATTGAATCTAGTTCATGGTGCTGAACATGCAAAATCTGCCAATCCATGTGCACTTGAACCCATGGAGAGTCGGTGGTGCAGAAGTGCCCAGCAGGCAGTTGTCCAACAGAGTGGGCTGGTGCCGAGTCTGTTGTGGGGGACAGACCCAGGTCCCCAAGAGTGGAATGACAGTAACATGCAGCATGGAAGCAACTCCATTTATTTTCCTGCACACAGACACAAGGTTCTCTGGTTCCAGGACAGAATTAGCTCTAAGAGATCCCCAGGAATCCCAGAAACTGTAGTCCATACATGAAAAGGACAGGAGAGATAGCAGAATGCTTCTTCCCCTGAAGCCATAAAGCTGAGCAACTGCTGTGTCTATACTCTATCACAGCACAAACAATTCTTACCTAATAAATTACCTATAGCTTGAATAATTCACTGCCTTAATATTACTGTAGAATTATACCTTTGAACACTACTGAAAATCAGTAGCCCACTGTTCAGTTATTGGAAGGCAAGCCACATGTCAGCTGAAAATGACAAATAAGCTCCTTAGTTCACTCCTAGAGCCCAGCCCCCTGATCTACATAACACACTGCTTTACATGCAGGATCTCTTTTGCTGCTATGTTATCTTTCAAATAAAATTTGACCTGCACCCTGAGAAAAGCAGACTGCAAGGACCCTCTTTGAAAGTAAAACATGTACAATCACAGTGGACACTGCTCCATTCCCCTCAGCACACTGCTGTAATGCTGTGGGGCTCAATCCATCCTCAGACTCTCACAACCCTCCTGGCAGCCCCAGGGCATGCACCAATCTCTGGTCTCATCCCATGCAAATATTGGTCAGGCAAGCTACAGCAGCCCTCAGGTTAGTTCAGCCACTTTGAACTAGCAAATACAAAACAAAGATAATGGTTAAGCATTGACAGCCTTACAGGTAGAGCCCAATGGTTACCCAAACCAAGTGTTGGCCAGCATGGATGCACTCAGTATGCCCTAGAGCAAACCCAGCAAGAACAATTTTAGCCATCCCACACCACTCTTCCTTGAGGCTAGGAATCACTCCCTGTGATACAGTTTACACCTTTTTATTTTCAAGTGAGAAAGCTGAGCAGAAGTTATGAAGGTCAAGCCAAACTTTTAGCAAATCCATAGAAACTGTATGGACTTCAATGATGACAGTTAATCAGAAGCTGAAAAGCCACCTGTAATCACTCTAACTTCACCAACTACACTATTCTCCCAATCTCAAGGTAACTGGAAATGAGGTAGTTTCACCCTGTAGCCTTTTAGACAAATAGATTAATAATCCTTTCCATCAAAATCTCCAGAACTGCCCTTGCCAGTCTAGCCTAACCACCATCACCCTGTCTTTGCAGAACAGTCCACTGTCCACTAAACAATATAAAGGCTGTTCCATTTGCTTACCACTAATACCTGCTTTGTTACATTATAAAGCACTTTGAGAAAGCCTTCAGCATAAAAAAT
This sequence comes from Calypte anna, assembly GCF_003957555.1. Classification (NCBI taxonomy): domain Eukaryota; kingdom Metazoa; phylum Chordata; class Aves; order Apodiformes; family Trochilidae; genus Calypte; species Calypte anna. The sequence goes on from NC_044260.1 coordinate 7,091,924, forward strand.
ATGCAGGGTTGCTTTGTTCCATCATGCATAGCTTGCTTGCCATCTAGTGGACAAACACAGCATATGAATTAAAGTAACTACTGCCTGTTATATTCCCCTAAATGGTCAATTTTGTTCCAAATACTAGGCAATCTCAAATAAAAACTCCTTAAAAATTAATTCCTGTATTCCATACATTCTTTCCAGTCTCAATAAATACACCACAATGAATAAAGCAGATTAGTATTCTTATGATATTGTCAAAATAATTTACAATACGAGACAACTGAGGCACAAAATACAGACATCCAAAGCATTCAGCTCCAAGATAAAACCATCATCCTGTTTTCAGTCTGGAGAAAGAAGAATTCTTAAAAGCATCATGCATCTCCTTGGTTCTTCCCCCCCACCTCCCAAAGTACAGTGAATTACATGTTTAAATTAAGCATCTATGATCTTCCTTGGTCTCAGAGGTCAGTATCTTAATGAATTGACCTGTGGGTCTGAGCTAGAGCTCATTTTCTTTGATACCAGTTCAGGACAATGAACAGCAGGGAACAAACTGATTTTTTGGTTGTTTGCATCAGTTTAAAAATGGAGTAAATCCCATTTAACTAACCAGAGCTGAATCAGACCAAAAGGTTCAATAATACTTCAGAAGTTTTATATGCTTCTTTTGAACGACACTGCCAGTTTTAGAGTGTTTTTGTCAAGTCAGTTTGAAGTGAATTAAAATACTTGAAATGTTCCTTCTAAGTGCTGAGAACAAAATATATGTATCAATAAGAAAAGCAAGCTGGTAAAATCAAATTAATTTCCTTCACAGAAAATTTTATTCTGACTCTAAATGTTGTTTGCTATCACTAAATAACATTCTGTGTACGTTTTTTTTTTTCTTAATCAGGTTAAATGCCTGCTAATGACCACAGGGAATGTAATAGGCCACAGCTGGCTATATCATGCATATGCAATTGCTGCTTAGACACAATTTATGTAATTAGTTACAGTCATATTAAGCTATTTAAAACACATGCTAGAGATCTAATGATGAGCTGACATTAATGGGTCATTAAAACACTCATAAATTGTTTCCAAAAGATATTTGAATATGCTGCTGATGCACAAAAAGGACACTTGCAGAAAATAATCACACATCAAAATATCACTGGTTTTAAAGAATTAATTTCCACACTTTTTACATTAGCACCTAATTTCATGGATAAGACAGCGGGTTTTTTCTCAGTAAACACAAGCTAATCTCATAATGGTTCTGAAAATTATTACTTCTAATGGTCATTTCAGCAATTTGAAGAGAGCATTTTTAATTTCCTGTGTTCATTGTTCTAACTATGGTCATTTTCATTTTAATGTATACATAGCTGAATTAATAGAAGCAATCATTACTCTAAACTAAGGATTCCTCCTTGCTACTTGCTTACAAAGTAAAAAGACCTTTGGAAATTAGTATTTTGAACTGTCAAACAACTCCACAATAGGGTAAGTAACATAACATTTTTAAACAAGTCTTCCTACATTAATTATCCATATCATTTCTTTCAGTTATGCATATTTCATTGATACTTACAAAACTAACTTACTTCACAGAAATAAGCACATTGAATTCTAGATGAGCTTCCAGAGCTCCTTAACGTTCAGAGAAAGTAAGAAAAGTACTTTGCCGCTAACAGGAATAATACACTCCCTGCTATACAGTATACTCCCAGCTCTTTTAGTAGGAGTCAGGAAAGGAAAAGTCTTTTTCTAAAACTTCTTTTGGGTACCTGCTTCCTCAAATCTGAATGCCAGCTTGCTAAGGAGGAACACCCTTTCCATGCATTAGCATATGGTAACACAAAAGCATAGCCTATTTCCAGAGTTGCAAAAAACTCCTCAGACAAAAGACTTGGGAATAAACAGAGTGACTCTGCAAAGACTTTACCTGAGAGAGTGAAATCTTACAAAGCTCTCACTCTGCCTAGTGGTTTAGCTGTATTCAGGAACACACCCTAAGTGCCCACGTTTTTTGCCAGAAATTGTATTTCTAAAGGTATAAACACTTCCACGTGCTTGAAGAAAACTATTTTTACAGGCTATTATCAGGTTTCGAGAGTCTTGTATCTAGGGTTCTGTTCCAAGTCCACTTTTTGCTGCATGCCTACTCTTATTTTATTGCTGCAATAAACGAGGGGGAAACAGCAGCAACCAAGTGAAGGATGGCCCATGTGTAGCAATGCTGATTGTGCCTCACGGACTCAAGACCCAGCACTGCACCTGAGTTTTGAATTTTGATTATAAACTTCCCACAAGGTCCTTCAAGATAGTGCTGGTATTTCATTACTGGAAAGATATTCCAACTAGCATACTTCAAATTAATCTCAATATCAAGGCAATTTATGGTCCACAAAAATTTATAGCTTACCCCCAGCCTCTTCTGCCCGTGAAGGCCTCATGAGTCACTTCCCAGAGGAAAGATGACTGAAGCACTGTTCTATTGGTGTGTATTTAAAAGAAACAGAAAATTTAAGCATGCAGCACGAAGCTCCGAGGGAGCACTGGAGAAAGAAAGGCATTTTTGTCCTCGCTTGAGGCGCTGAGGAAACCCCCACGGCTCTGCCTCACGTGGGACTGCTGTGGTAGGGAAAGGGACCATTCCCAGCATCGCTACCTCCGCTAGGGCCAGGCTAATTAATTCTGATAAGACTAATGAATTAATTCTTACAGAACCCTCACTTAATTGGTGGGAGGAAGAGTTTACCTCCGACTTCGCTAGGCTCTCACAGTAGAGCTGCCTCCTGAAAAAGCTTTCACATAGTCCAAACACCGAGGTGCTCCACAGAGCCACAGCTACTGGAGTCTCGAGGCCACGGAGCAGAGGCACAGCAGGAGCACCCGGAGCGGGAGGCGGGCAGGAGGCGGTGCCGGTGCCGCGGACGAAGCAGGCGGCGGCTCCTCAGGTAGAGGCGGCGCGAGCCGCTCTTCCCGCTGAGGCGAGGTGAGGTGAGGCGATCCCCGCCCGCCGAGCCAGTCCTGCCGCGTCAGGCAGCCGCGGCCCCGCAGGCCCCGCCCCGGCGGCGCTGCCCGGCTGGTTCCACAAGTTTTTGACAGTTTCTTAGCGGCGGAGGGAGAAGCCGAGGCTGCTGGGGCGGCGCTGGACTGGGGCCGAGGCGCTCTTCGGAGGACGAAGCTCTTCCCACCGGCCCCTTTCCCGCCGGCACCATGTCTCGGAATCCCGAGGAGGTGAACAAGCTGACGGAGAGCACTTATAAAGTGAGTACGGGCCAGAGAGGGTGCTGCCCACCGCCGCCTCGCCTGAGGAGACGGCGGCCACCTTTGCCCCCGCTGGCCGGCACCGGAGGTGGCTGCGGCGGGGGCCATCGGCCGCCTCTCCACAGGCGAGGCCGGCGGGAGGACTCGGGGCAGCCTCAACTCCTCGCACAGAAATGAAGCAAACATTTATTTTTTTTTTTTTCCTCATCCCCTCCCATATGAGTGATCTCGCCCAACCCAGTATGTCCAAGACTGCTCGGTGCTCACTTGTAAATAACCCGAAAGCGCTCGGGGCGGAGGCAGGGGGGGATCAGCTCCCCTCACCGCTCTGAGGCGTTTAGCGCCCGGCTGCCGCTTTCCCGCCACCGGAGCGCTCGGCTGCGGCTCCCCCGGGCGGCCCCGGCTCCGGCCCCAGGGGTTGGGCCGCTGTACAGCTGAGAGCGACAGCTGCGGGACAAGGCGGGCTTTAAGACTGGTTTCTCCCTCTCTGCCAGGCTTGGTTCTCCAGCGAGCCATAATTCCCTCAGTGTGTTTTGATGATAAGGTAGTTTGGAGATCTTGATGCTTGTGGTCCTCTGCTGAAACCGTTTCTTCATACGGGCCAGAGCCTAAATAAAAATGGCTTAGCTCTGAATTAAGTTGCTTGCCTATGTCCCGAGCTGATCAGGTTTCTGATGGTTCACCCTATGGTTCTGATGGTTCGCCTCAAAACACCGACTGAGGGTAGTCCAGTTTGTGTCAGGAGACCTTTACACTTTCCAAAATGCCTCGTTATTTGTAGAATTAAAAATATTTAGCATGTGGGTTCTAGACACTTGCTTTGAACTTTTCTCTCTATAAACCTACCTCTTCCAAAACACAACAATTCAATTGGGGAAAATTCCATGAAGAACCATACTTTTGGTTGAGCAATGGCAATTTTGGATCTGTAATTTTCATTCTGGACAGTGAGTTGTTTTAGAGAAAGCACTTTGCAAATGGATTTAATCATGCAAATGAACTTACAGTGGCAGTGCATTTGCATTTTCAAGCCCAAAGGAAAGCTTTCTGGAGGACTGTTCTGTTTTACTTTTTACTATGTCTTGCTGGTTCAGTATTAAATGTTCTCATATTTCCCATGATGTTGTTACTATCATTTAAAAGTCTCTAAAAATATATATACTGGAGTATTCTGCTGTTAAATTTGCTGTTGCCCAGTATACTTAAGTCAACATCAGTTCTTCAAGTAGTCCACTTGTATTGCTGTCATGTTCTGGCTGTTTATTTTCCTTGGACTTGGATGTATTCATGGAAAACTACTGAAAAATGGAATGACTTGGCTATGAATTTTGTCCTTTAGAATCTGTGCAGGTCATCTTAAATGGTCTGGTGCTTTTTGATATCAGCTGTGTTCATGGCAAGGCCATAAGCAAACATGAAGTCTTTTTTCTCAGGAGAGCAGCCTGTAAACACAGTCTGGCAGAAGAGAAACCTGGGAAGTTGACTCTTTAGGGCTGTGCCAACAAAGGAATGTCCTACCCTGTTTGTTGACTTCCAGAAAGTAGCTAAAACAGTTTTACAGAGGGGAGAGGGAAGAAAACATCTTGTGTTTTAATGGATATAATATAAAATGGGCTTTACAGTAATGACAGACCTCTAAATAAGAAAAATTTGCCCTGCTATTTAGTACTTATTTCCTGGGAAGGTTTACTCTTGTTTTTTAAACTAAATCTAAGAGATACATCAAGCTGGAAAAAAAAAAAAACACAGCAAAAACACAGTAATACAAAGTTAATGTTGACAGTGCAATGAAATGACTTCTGTGTGGGTATTTGGAGAGGTCTGGTATGTTGCATCACATAGCTGGTACTCAGAGGCCTGGAAACCCTCCTGCCCTGCCCTCATTACAAATTGAAACTTTATCCAGATAAGGTACAAAGGCTACTTCAGATAGAGAATGGATTCTGGGTCTACTTTAAAGCAGTTATTTCTATATCAAAGTTAAAATCTTGAAAATAGTTTTTTACCTCTTAAGGACAGAGAGCACTAGACTGTGCTGTGGCTGTAATCACAGCTCCCTCATCTAAAACAAATGAACTGTGCGGGGCTTCAGTCTGCACGGTGAGCACTCTGCTTTGTTTAATAGTGCTCACCTAACTTCTGCTCTTGCTATGTGCCATCCTGGCAATGTAGCACAGAAAACACCATGCTGGTATTGATAAAATCAGGAGCAGTGCTTGTGTTTCTCCTACCAGAAAGAAGGAAGACTTGGTCTGAGGAAACCAGTTCAGTGTAGCATGGTGGTGGCATCTGTGGGCTGCAGGGTCAAACACTGGCTTTCAACTTCTCAAAAAAACAAAAATTTTTGGGTGACCTGAAAAAATAATAGAAATTTCAATTGGATGCTTTGCCAGTCTGTCTCCTCTTTCTTGCAGTGCTAATCCATTGGATTTATTAAATACATAGTAACCTGGGTAATACAAAGCTTCAGAATGTACTTGTAGACATCATCAGGTGGCTAAGTAATGCCCTTGTATTTTTATTTTGTTCATCCTTTTTGTTGGCAACAACATCAGAAAATGAATATCTCAACATTTTTCAGCTAACCTGACTACATAAACAACCTAATCCACAAATACGTGCGTGTGTGCGCACACAAAAATCAAGGCTGACGTTTACTCTTTATGTAATACCTGAAGAATCACTTTAATGCATGATAGGAATGGCACGTGCAAAATGAAGCCTTCGGGTGTGGGAGCCTATGACTAAAGAGGGCCACAGCCTCCCTTTTGCCAAGGAACTGCTGGAAGGTTCACTGGTATGACATTGCCCTGCCCTTGTCACTCACTGCAGTGCTGTGGCATGCACTGAGGGGACATTGTGTGAGCCCCTTGCACACTGACTATGTCAGTCAGTCACCCCAGGAAAGTTGTGTGTTGGTGTGTCACTGATGCTCATATCATTACATTTTATCTGCCTGTTGATGAGCAAAATCTATTTGGCATCTCCAGCTACAACAGACACAATGCAGAGGAAAGGGGACACACCGGGAAAGTAGAGTTACAGACCTGTAATTCCTTTTGTTCAGGCTGGGAAGGCAGCTCGCGTATTGCTTCTGTGGTTTGGGGTTTCCAGAGCTCTTGATAATAGCATGATAGCTGTAATTCATTGGTGTTAGTAGTCTTGGATTTTAAAGGTGTATTTCTCAGTATTCAAGTAAGTCTTACACAGAAATCTTGATTAGTGATCAAATTGTAATTTAAATAAAAACAAGCAACTTTGTTCAGTGGGGTTTTGTATTCTTCTGAGGGATGTTTGTTCTCTAAAGAGGCATGTAGAATTATTTTGGTAGGCTATATGGCTTTATTATGGAATTATATCTGATAAATTCAGCTTAAAGCCCTAAATTCCATGTGTCTGTATTTTTAAAAGACTTGCAATTAGATTAAGCTACCAGATTTATTTACCAACATTAAAATTCACCTATGGTCCTAGCACATGCTGCAGTAGGGCTGTTGTTTTGCATTACTGAAATACAAATCTAATTTGAGGCCAGAGGAGCCTTTGGGAGTTTGTGTGTGTATAAAGTTCATTTCTATCTTAGTGCAAATTATCTATCTTGACCTTACTTAGAGCTTTGCCTCCCCAGAATCTATCCTGGGGCAAGTATTCATAACCTGAAAAAGTTTGTATTTGAAACACACTGATGGATGATGTATTAATGTTTCTCTAAAGCAAGAAATGTTCCTTCAAGCTGACTAATAATTAGTCATAAGAATTCGTCTTTTTGAATAAACACTGGCAGCCTGATTTTTATTTTTTCTATTCTATTAAGCCTGGTTTAAAACATTTTAAACTAACTTGCAACCAGTACAGTTTTACTAGTTTCCAAACTAAGGAATAAAAATTTAAACTCAGTTATTAATAGGTATACAAAGCTTATCTATGAATAGCTATAGTGATAGTAAAATGAGTAATGTTAGACATCAAGATCTACTTTTCTGTGATATATATATATATATATATACATATATATATATAAATTTGTATTTCTACCCAAATACATTGTTATCCTCTCTTGCAAAAGTGCCTGCAGGATGTAAACTTGAAACTACAGGGACTCTATGCATTGTTTAGCTGTATTCATACCTGCTGAGCTATTGTTCTGCGAGGTGTGTCTTTAAGTAAAAAGCAAAGCTGAGCATTTCCAGGAAGGCACTTTTACAATGGCTGTCATTTGTTTAGAAGATTAATGTTGTTTATATGACTATCAGGAACTGGGGAAGATATAATACCTATACACAACAAGTGGAAATACAAGGCCTGTTCCTCTTCTCAGCTCCTTGCTACCAGTGTGGTTAAGTCACAGTGGTTTCATGTAGTGAAAAGGTACACAACAACTTTCATACTGGATTATGTTAGGATTTAATAACTTGAATGACTAAAATAGGTTTCTCTTACACTTTTTCTTAGAAGGTCGCTTTTGCCAACTTTAATTCTCTGCATATAAAGATGGTTCACAGTGCCTATTTGGAAGGGTTTTCCCTTTATTTCCATTCATCCTAAATAATAGAAAGCTGTAGGATCTGATCACGTGCCTCCTCTTCTCTTCTAGTTAATTATTCTGTTCATGAGAGGTAGTGTGTCACTGGAATATAGGACACTAGATTGGCAATTAGGAGGCAGAGTTTATGTTGCTCACTATATGGGCAAATCGTGTGTTTGCTTCTCCCAGCTTTTTCCTTACTCTGTGATGTCTATTTGGATTAAGGCAAAAGCTTTATTTCGTCTTGACAGTATCAAATGTATACCTGAATCTGAAGACAAGTTGCCAATGACAGTTTCCCTTTGTGAAAAAGTGCTCTGGATGTTTCGTTCTGGACAGTACTTCACAGTACTTAACAGTAGTTAAATGTGTAAGAAGAACACTAGAAACAAAGCCAGGTTTTTACCTGCTTTGAGAATCTACTCTTCAGTAGAAAGAAAAGAATACGTATATTGCTTGTTTCTTAGATGATTTGGCTCTCTTCGGGATTAGATTTTCATCTAATTCATCAGATCACTTTGGAGACCTAGCAAGGGAGGAGGAGACACTAAGGCTTTCTATCAAATGCAGCTCCTCAGTAGGAAGGTAGATGAGCCTTGCACAGTGCTGTGAGGATCAGCTAACCATACTCTATGTTAAACCCAGAAAATTCCAAAGGGGAATTTCCACTGTGAAGGTTTTTGCTGCTTCTTGGGAGTTCCCGTCTGGAGACTGGTGCAGAGGCTTCTGCTAACAATCAACCACTGTGGCAGCAGGAGGACTGAAATACTTCCAGAGACAGCTTGGTCTAGTGGAGAAAAGGGCCATGAGCTGTATGCTTCCCAGCTACTGAAGACACTGAGCTATAAACTGTTTCTTTATCTTTCCCAGTAGTTTTACATATGCCTTGAACAGATGTGATGTACTGGAGCTCTTCCTCAGAGTTCTCCGTTTCAGTGGAACTGTTGTGTTTCCACAGCATGGTCTGTATCTGCTGTAAGTGAATACCTGATGCATCTATCAAGTCAGTTGGTGAAAATAAATTGCTGTGGAGTCTGGCTTCAGAGATGGGAGCTGCTGAGAGCATTTTTGCTGGGTTTTGGTCCCTTTCTCATAAATGAAAGTAACTAATGACACACATGAAATCCCTTTTTTCTGTTTGAAATCTGAATTAGAAGACACCAAAAGAACTAGAATCTTAATCCCTGAATCCTTAAGACAGTCATTCCAAAAATCAGTATTTCAAGACCCATAATTATCATGTTACCATTGGAATCTTTGGGTATGTGGCAGCAAGGGTTTTACTCTGTTAAGTCCTTGTTGCAAGGAGCAGTATAAACAGGGACAGAACAGGGACAGGAAATAATTTTCAAGAATATTATTTTCAATATAATGCAGCAATTCAAGGTGGTATTTCGAGACTTACCTGCCATGGATACATATTTTCTACATCACGTACACTTTTCTGCTTCCTCATACCCTTGGAATACAGGACTCTCTTCTAACACAATCCTCTGATTCACTTTTTTTTTTTTTTTAATGTATGATTCACCGACTCCACGTATGCTAACAACCATCACCTTTAGTACACTGCTGGGAAGAAATAGCAAAAAGTTGGAATAGGAAGAGACAATTTACCCTGTGGAAGAAAAGTCTCACAGTTGCTCTGCCTCAGCTACAGGGAGGACAGCACAGGCAGAGAAGCAACATTAAAAGAGCTGGAGCACAAGGAGGGATGTTCCCAGACTCTGGAACTTGAAAATCCATACTGTTAAGTTGTCAGAATAGCCCATGGCACTGTTGGCCCAACCTGAAACACAATTTCACAAATGATTTCTGGATGTGGTTTGCGAGTTAACACAAATCAAGGGCCTGGGGACAATAGGTTGCAGAGATCATGTTTGGGTGGGTAGAAGTTTAGTGTTATAGACCAGAAAACAATCCCAGTTGCATTTAATTTGTATAAATAAAGGCAGTGGGGCTAGGTATTGTTCTGTCTGCTTTTGATAGTGTATATACTGTCGCAGTATCAGAACCTAATAATTGTATATATATATATTTACATATACATATTTATATATAATTTTTTTAATAGCTTTTACTCAGTATGATTGCTAAAGTTTTATTAGTGAAATCTGGTGGTAATACTTTTCTTCACTCTTTCAACTGACTGGAGGTCAGGTATAGCAGTATACTGGAAATATAAAGTTCTGTCCAAATGACCTTCTCTGACAAGAAGACAAATGTGATGGTATTCCTGTTCTTTCTGGGTCCATGCATGCACTAAATATAAATATTTTCATTATGCTAGTAGTATAACAGACAAAACGTTGATATTATTTTACTTGTATTTCTTGTAAACATGAAGTGTCTGTTTTGAATTCACTGAACTTTAAAGTTCTGTGAATAATATCTAGAAAGATATGAGTTCTCAAAAATATTCTCATATGTATAGTAAGAATAACAGAATGATGTCTTCAGGTACTTCAGTCTTCCTTTCATGACAATTAAATGTCATGGCTAATGTTATAGCTATTGCTTTGTTAGGAAGAGTCTGGGGGGAAAAAATCTGGAATCTGCAAAAATGTTTAAGGTTCTCCTTTATAGAAATAAAGAGTTTGTATTAAATTCATTGTTAAAACAAAATACTCATTATCAAATTTTTCTTGAGACTTGGCAGTTGGTATTACATGAAATTCTATTTTGTGTGGGATAGAGAAAAAAAATATTAGAAAATTGTGGCTGTGTAACTATTAAATGATCAGACATATATGGCAAAGTCTAGAACACTTTTTCAGAGGTAATGATTTACATACATACAAAGGGGGTTTTGTTAAATAAACATGCTGTGTCTAATTCAGATTGTGAGTCTACATGAAGAAATTAAGAAGCCACCAAATAAGTGAAGTTCAGAGAGCTGTCTTTCAAGTGTATTTAGCATTCAAAAAGTAATTGCATTTTCTAACATTTTGGAATACCAATATTTATGGTACATGGGTTCAGGATACTCTAAACAACATGCTGCTGAGCAGTGAGTAACAACTGCACTTATATCAGCATGTCAGCTTCTTGTTTTATTCTTTTTCACTGCTTATAACAAGGTAACATTAATTTTGAATATTTGGAGGACAGGGAGGAGAGTTGCTGTCTTTGACCAGAAGAAGGGAAACTGAAGCTTTCCTGTGAGTAGGGACAACCCAATTTGTGGGTGATTCTCCTTTTTTTTTTTTTTTTTTTTTTTTTTTTTTTTGAATGGGCAAAATCTTGTTCTCTTTAATTCACTCACTAGCACTGAGAAAATTCAAATATGTACTTGTACTTCATGGCTTAACTTATTTTCTACTTTTGCAAAGACTTAAACTTTTAATGGTATAGCTATTTTCTTGCACTCTGAAAATGTGCAATAAAACACAGCATTTTCAAACCTTAAAAATAAATGCTACCTGTAACTTAGATGAGTGAAGTGCCCAGTCAACCCTTCAGCAGGTACCTGGTGAATTTCTTTTCATTTTTCCTTTTCCTGGCATTTTTTTTTTTTCAGTATGGGGCCAGGGGGAAGAATTTGGCTCTTGGACCATTGTCAGAAAGTTTGTTCCTTTTTACACCTACTGAAATAGTTTACCTTTTTTTTTTTTCCATTTTCCTAATTTGTTGATCTTAAATGATCACTTTCTTCTCCCTTCCATCCTTTGCTGTCCTCTTCATCCCAAGCCTTCTGTTTTTCATCCATCCCCAGACTTTTCAGATACATGCTGTATATCTGAAACATAAAACTAGATCTAAGTGACACTGAGGTAAATACTTTCACCCACTGTTGAGTTGGCTTGGTTATAACACAGATTTTGTTTTCTGTTCACTAGAATGTTATGGAACAGTTCAATCCAGGGCTGAGGAATTTAATCAATCTGGGGAAGAATTATGAAAAAGCTGTTAATGGTAAGTCTTCTAAGTTAAGAAAGAATGTTTAATTTTCATCTAAATATACATATTTGATAAGAGGATTGTGTATAAGCTTATTTTCCAAGTTGAACTTTGGATGCATTTAATTTCAGAAGGAAAAAAAAAAAGCAGAAAATCAGAAACACTCAAGACATATCATGCACCTTTTCCCCATCCCTTTTTTTGTTTTTTTCTCACTGTCCTGCAGAAGTTGCATCCCAAACACTTATGCACAGAGCTACTGCAAAATATACTAAATGTAAAGTGTAAATAACTGAAGCTATAATAATAATATAAATGGAAAAAAGCAGTTATGCTAGGTGTTCTTTTTTTCCCCTGGAAATGCCTTCCAAAATGTTTCACATTCTTAGATCTGTTCTTGCACCATGAATAGAGTAACTTGAATGCATAAGAATTACTGGAGTGGATTAGGTTTTTTCTTATCCATACTAAACCTGGTGGGATCTTTTTAATGGAGTCAAAATCTCAATTAATAAATTGGAACCTAAGGACCCAATTTCTCAGTCATTTTATAATGTTGTTTGCTTCCATTATTGACTTAACAGAAACTAAGAACAGGTTTCCAAGACTGGGCTCCAGATTCCCAAAGCTTTCATTGTAAGACCTGTTAGAGCTTGCTTCATTACCTTTCTGCAGACCTGTTGAGCTGCCTGATACCATATTAAAGCCATGTAAAATCTCTTATTTTGCCTCAAGTCTAGGGCATATCTTTCTCCTACATGTAATCTAGTACTCTGAGAAATGAGATACTGTAGAAGTAGTGCATAGCCAAATAGACATTGAAATCTCTCTTCATGCAAATTTTAGACCAGGCTTGAGAAGAAGATAAAAGCAAAGCCTGCTGGAGATGAAAACAGGAAAATGTTGACTTATTTGCAATAATGCCTAATGTGATGGATGAACATTTTAGTTACCTAATACATAACCTTAGGGATTATAGGTACTACCAGAAGTAATGACAACTGTTCCCATGTTTGGCTCAAAGATTTTTGTACCAGTTTCAGAGGATTCTGCTTTTCAAATACATGACAGTTATGTTAAATTTTGCCTCTTCTCTTTAAATTCAGTTTGTCATTAGTAATTCACAATATATGTGTGCAGAGGCTGATAGCTGTTCTAGCAAATTTGCCTTTTAACACTGGCTGATAAAGCATATCTATCATGAATGCTTAATTTCAAGTGAATAAATGATTACGGGGTTACAACAACAACTGTTGAAAGTACATTAAAGTCATCTTCAGGCTCTCATAAATTGTTAATCTTTTCTTAATAATTTCTGAGTTGTGTAAATAGACCTGTAACAAAAAGTAAATACTCTGTTGCTAAACAAATACTTTGCAGCTTTCGAAACAAGTCAGAGTAGGCTGATGAAGAACATAAAACTTACAAGAACTTCTGATACGTTTCTAAAGTATTTTTATACATTTTGAGGATAGAAGTTCAAAACTTCTGCAAAAGTAATTTGTTAGCCATAATACTGGTGAAGAGACTATATCAGTGGAGCTCTTAATTTAGCTTGATATTAACACAGGACAAAACCCATGTTTTCTTCATTTTTTTAGTGCCTGTATTAGGATAAAAGATCAGCTATTTGAGAAAGCATTAGTTAGGAAGAGCAGAAACAGCATAAAATCTTTGCATACAGGTGGTATACTGCTATAGTACTAGCAGCAGTGTAATTCTTCAGTTCAGAGTGATCTAATATAGAGCACCTAAAAGATGTACCTTAGCCAGAATTTCCTTGTGTAATGCAAGGGAGCTTCAAAAAGCTTTGTTTCATTTGGAATTATCAGGCTTCTCAGTGAACATGATGTTAGGTAAGCAAAGCTCTCACCTTTGCTAATAAAAACTGTAAAATACAGACCTTAAAATACTATCACTGGCAATTACTGATCATACTCCTCTCAAAAAAAAAAAGTCAACAGTTGACTTCTTTAGGTTAAAAATGTACTACTACAAAAAATTATGAAGGCTTACTTCAGTAAGTATTTTTCACCAACTTTTACAATAAAACCTTACCAGTTTTTCTCCTTGTGGTGTGCAGATCAGTTCTAGTTACTGTGAAGATGCAAGGCAATCATTGTGTGGTGTAGTTCTACTACATATGTAAAATATTTCTCACTGTGGCCTCCCTGCTGTTTGAATCTTGATGGTTTTATGTTCATTCTAGCAAAACTGGCTTCACTGTTAAAATCAGCTGTAACCAGGAAATGATTAACTGGGAATAATTGAAACCTCAGTAATATATATTAAGAGCTTATTGGTTCCTGTAAAACTGGAACTGAACTATGAACAATAAAAGGAGGGGGACTGTTGGAGGGGGGGAGGGAAGATGAGCACTCAGTGTTAACTGGGGTCTGTCTTTTTGGCTGGGAACGTTAAACCTTCAGGTTTCTTCTGAAATTCTGTATGCACTGTTGCCTGAAGTTTTTATTGTTTCAAGTACTTGGAATACACATTTCTCTGCCATCCAAAGTCCAGTGATGATAAAAGCAGGCAGAGTCCTGGAGTGCCAGAATGACTCTGTGCTGAAATCTCATATAGCACTGGTAATTTCCCACATCTGTCCAAGAAACCAGAGATCTTTCAACATTTAAGATCCCTAAATTGCTGAACAATATAATCTATAATAATCTCAGGCACACTGGTGGTATATTGAAAATTAAGAAAATAATGCCACATGGCTTATCTCCCAGACTTAATGTCTTTATGTTGAAAAGTCAGTGTTTTCTTTATATATATATATCACACTTGACAAACTGTATTTCATCATGGATTTTTTGGAGGCAGTTTACCCACCAGATGAGTAGGTAGCACAGGGACTTGTGTAACTTTGTCTGACAGCAGGCTTTCCTTATTGCTATGTAATTCTCCCTCTCTTATGATGTGCCCTGGATTTAAAAGTTTCATAGGACCACAGAGTAATGAAAATGGAAAATACTTCTATTTTTTTTCTAATGCTTTCATTTTTTCCCCTCCTGCCTTTTGCCCACCTATCCACCCCATCAAGCTATGGTAGTGGCTGGAAGAGCATATTATGATAGCCTTGCAAAGATTGGGGATATATCAGCTGATTCTCCAGTTTCTAAAGAATTAGGTAAGTGAAATCTCATTTTTTAAAATTACTTCAAATGACAAGCTTTTGTTTTGTTTTCCTGCTGGCTGTTCAAAGAACATGAATTAAAGAAGGATCAGAAGAAGTGTGTTTTACTCGTAAGTAAAACATAGATGGAGGGCATTAGATTCCTTTAAGTTATATTGGTTCTCAAGACATTTAAAATGTTTTGACAAAATCACCTTTTTTTCCTACTTTTGTGAACATATTTCTGTTGCTGCATCCAGAAGCACACAATTTTTAAAGTCACATAATTCTACAAGAAACATGTAAAAATGTGTGGCTATTTTTAGTACAGAGATAAATGTTGAAATATTTCTGCACCAGAATATTGGTACAAGGAGTCCTAGTGCATGACAGCAGTACTAAACGAGGAACAATTTTCTGCATGAGTTCCACCGTGAAGAGTTCAGTTCTACTTCACAGTGTTTGATCAGTTGTATCACTTAAAGTTCTCAGATGCATTACATTTATTTTCTAGGTGAAGTTCTGAAAGACAAACTGTAGATTCAAAGATGCAGTACTTATACATCACTGTAAAAGCAACCCAAGTTCTGAACTTTCCTGAAAATGATTTCTGAATTTTTGGAGCAGCAGGACTTAGGGTTGTACTCTGATAGCACTGAAATGATACTGCCTAATCCACAAAAGTGAAGTTGTCATCCAAAGGACTTGTAATATTTCTGACAAAATATTGTAATATCTCTACAAAACAAAGATACAGAACTATACTGTGAAGAAGAAACATTTGTTTAAACCTTTGATTTGCTTTTTGACTTGGTAAAAATAACTTGGTCAAGTGTCTTGTCCCTGAACTTTTGATTATGGGCAATGGAGGATTCTTTTGATGATGTAACATGCATCTGCTCCTGCAACTCAAATTAGTATGATAATCCAGCTGATTTAAAAGGATGCATTTAGTAAGTGCTTTTTAAATTGTTTTGCTGAAGCAGAATTGCAGGGAAGGCCCCTCTTTGAATGGTGGTCACTGGCTTCTGTGTGCCTGCATACATTTGCACCATTTGTTCTGTGTGAGTGTTAACCTCCTGTGTTCAAAGCTGGGAGCGGCCAAAGAGCAAACACTGCAGAGCAAACAGTCCTAATGGAGTCGGTTTCTGTGTTTGCTTTGCAGGTTGTTTACAGGAAGGAGAGTTGCTGCTTTCCAACTATGTAACTAAAGTATGAGAAAGTTAAAAGTAATAAATATGCAAAATCCCACAAAAATATCAAGAAATGCATAGTTGTAATTTTAGCAATCAAACAGTTGGTCACATGCTCAGAGGTAATCTACTCATTGAACTATGTATGCCTGTGAGATACTGTTTGAAAATACTGTCACTGGGCAGTCTCCAGCTGTTTTCCAGGGAAAATCACTGTTTTTCCCTGTTATTTGGGATGATACAGAATTGTAACTGGAAATATATTTTTGTTTAATTATGAATTATTCCCTGCAATTATAAACCATTTTCTAGATACACTGTATTGAGAAAAAACAGCCTTCTTCAGGGTCAGACCTCTAACACTGCTTTCTATTCATCTTTAACTTAAACCCCTAATGCAGAAAAATCTTTTCTTCTTAAGGAAAATAGCAACTCTAGATTTTTTCTAACACTCTCTGATACAATACTTACTTTAGAGATAAGGAAAGTCAGTGAACACTGGAAAAGGCAGGATAATGTTACTAGGAGTCTGTGAGGGGTTATTTGCATTTTCTTTAGAAAGTCCTAATAGTTCTGAAGCTGGGCTACAATACTGACCTATTTAGTAAAGAAATATGATACATCCCAGACGTCTCTGAAAGTAACTTTACTTAAAAAGAAAAAGAGAATTTACTGCACCTTCTACTATTTTAAAAACATGGAGATTCATGCTGAGCATTCCTGCACATGTAGAGACCAAATCAAACTTTGTTGTGGCTTATTCATTTATGGACTCTATTAACCCCAGCAGAGTTACTGTAGGCCCAGCTCCCTGTGGAACTGCCTCTTCTTTCAGTTCCTTTAGACTTGCCAAAAGGCAAGTTTTTGACCACTGACAACTCAATTATGCATAATCCTTCTGTTACCTTTGCCAAAAGAGGTCAGCAGTCATCAGTTAAGTTTTGTGATGTCTGTGAACTAACTGCTTTTCCTGACTCTATTCTCTGGAGCATCAAGTGAAGTGACACACTACCTTGTTTTATAAAATCAACAGTCTGAAAGTGACAGGCAAAGAAGCACAGACAAGCAATTTCTGTAATTTTAAGTGTGAATCACCTGATGTTTAGAATATTTCTGTAACCTTTTACTTTTTCCCTGTTTAAAATTGTTCTGTAGGGCTTCTTCCTGTATGCTGTATTAACTGAAATCAAAAGCAACATTCCCACAGTGACCAACAATGACCAAGTTTTAAAGTTTTTTGGAATGCTTTAATATTTGAGCACAAACTGAGGTGCTATGGTCTGGATTTCCAATGTTTGTCTTTGGAAAGCCAGAAAATGTAAATGTTTTCATTTGAGTAATAAAAATTTGAAACAATGAAAACAAATTTTTAAAATAATGATTGAAACTAATCTGTATAAAAATAAACAAGCCCCTTACCTCCTCTCCCAGCTTACCAATTTAACCACAGTCAGGACAATTGGCTTATGGATGGCAAGACTTCATAGGAGTCAGAAATCCACAGTGCTGGGTTTTTTTACCTCCTCCATTAGCTTTGTGTTTGACCCATCAGCCACTAGGTACATTTTTACTGCAAAAGAAGCTGCTAGAAACAAGCTTTCCCTCCTTATCCCTGTTCTCAGATAGCAAATCAAGCTGTATTTTTCAGACACAGTTCATAATAAAATCAGTTTTCTGAATAATAAACAGAGGAGTGAAGCAGGAACCAAGCTTTCAAGGCTCTCCTGTAACAACTTCACCTTTAGTAGTGGCAAATGAAAAATAATGTATTATTCTAAATTCAGCTGTGTTGCATTAAACTTCTTACACATAATTACAAAAGAATTACAAGGCTCAGATGGCTAAAACACAGTATTCTTTACAATTTATGGAATACTGGAATATTGCACTGAGTCATTTTGCAGTTCAAACCCAAACCTGCTGGGTGACCTGGAGTGTATTTACTGCCAAGTGTGATGTAAAGATTTGTATCAAAAAGACAGTCAGTCTTTCCTTCTTATAAGGAAACACAGAACATGGTTTTCCTGTAATGAGACCATAAAATGGATTCCAACCACATGGGCAGGGTAGAAACATAAATGGAAAAGAAATAAGGAAGGAAATTTTGGGAGTAGATGGTAAAACTCCTTGAGAGCAGGGAAGAAGTGGGGCAAGAAATCAAGTAAAATGCCAGACAGTGCATTCTTCTATTGAGTGAAACTGGAGCAAGAGAGGGAAACAAGAGAATGAAATGGAAACCTGGATGTTCCATCTGATTCCAAGCTTTTGTATTAAGTATCTGTATCTTTCAAGTCTGGTTGAAGCTCTTTGAATTATTTTGATACAGAAAACCTTAATATGAATAAGATGAGAAAGCAGAAGAATATACTGTATTCATAACACAATCCTTATTCATAAGGATTCATATGTTCATGTAGGTCAACCTTCTTTCTCATTTTTTATTTCCCTAAATTTCTAAGCTTGTAGTCCCTCAGACTTGGCTATGAGCATTTAGGAAAGCAAACTGAATTTAAGTAGTTCATGTTATTCTGCAATATGGAATTTGCATCTCTTTCTTTCCTAGGCACCTTTTGAAAATCCCACTAGGAAGAGAAGATAGGAAACAAGAAACTGCACGCTTTAAAATGTTATGATTTCATAGTATTAAAATTTCAGCATACCACATCAACACAATAGATCTTAGTGTTTCAATAGTGCACTAGGAATAATTTCACATAGATATTATACCACTGAGGGGTGTTGAAATAGTGGCTTTCATTATTTGTAGCTCATCTTTGTCTTGTCCACAATTTGTGTTTCTTAGGCTCTGTCTTACTGATTTTTAGTGCTTATAATGTTAATAAACTCTATCTTCTAGTAACATAGGCTGTCTTTGTAGCCTTCACTTGCTCAAGGAACCAAGAAGCTGTTTCCTGTTCTCTCCCTGATATTACTTCTCATATCTTCCCAGCTACCCTCTTTAACACCTGCCAGTTACTGTAGCTGAAGCTCATTTACTTTATTGTGGGTGCAAAGTCCCAACTTGTTTGTTGTGTGGCAACAGTATCTATAGCTGTCACCCACAGATACATTATGGGTCTGCACCTCTACCTTACTGCTCAAGAACAGACAAGTGTAAACTGTTTGTTGGTTGTCGAACAATAAAAAGCCAAATAGCAAGATATAGTCATGGGCTTGACTGCAGAAATTCAGCATGCTAAAAGGAAAATCAGAGAAGACAAAATCTTTTCCCTAATCTAACCAAGACTGATAATTATTTAAAGATAACTTTGTGTCATAGGCTTATCTTTTTCATAGTCTTGTTCCATTAAAACTTATCAGGAAACAGGAGTGCAAATGCTTATCCTCATTTGAAATGTAACAGTTTGGAAAAAAATGGGTTCTTTTCAGGAGAAATTTTCTGGTTAAAAACCACGACAGGAATCTAGAGAAGTGAGTACTGAAGTAAAAGATTGCTGTGTGTTGTGGTTGTCACAAGACAGGGAGAGGTGCCAAAATGAAAACATCTTCTAATGGTGCACATAGTGAACGGAATTCTTTCCTAATAAAGGATGAGCCCTGAACTTGGTACCCCTGCCATGCACAAGGGAGAGGATGTGCTTAAGGTCTAAAAGACAGTATTTTATCATATTCACAAGACGCAGGTTTCCTCATAAATGGTATAATTTTAACTATAACAGTACCATCTTTTTTAAAACAGTCTTGCAAGTATTTGTAATTTAAACCTATTTCCTTCCTGATTAATAAGCACAATTGCCATGTGAGCAGGTACCTTTCAAAGCTATAGCTCTTTTGCTGCTTCTGTGATACAGCACTTAACTATCATTCCAATGACTGATAATGCTAAGCCAAAAAAAGAAAATTCCATCCTTTAGGATGACTATAGTTATTTGCACGTAATTTAAATAAATAAAAGGGGGTAGGACAAGTAGAGTTGTTGGTTTACTTCAGCATATAAATTGACCCTTTCAACTGGAATCCTATTTCACTTGCCTTAGAAAGATGACACCAAGCATCCTTCACTTCGCCCACTCTTTTAAGCTAATGAAAAGGTATCTGTCATGCTGTGCCACCTCACTGCCTCAGTGTCATCTCCTCCATAGTACAAATGCTCTTAGAATCAGTTATGTTGGACAGAAAGGAAGGGAAGTGAGCCAGCAACTACAGAACCCCTTTAGCACCTCATCTGGTGGAAACTTCTGGGAAACTAGCTTAAAGGCTATATTTAAGTATTTAGTAGGTCAGGATTGCTTTTGCTATGGAGCATTAATAAAACCCTCTTCTATGATATTCATAATGAGATTGCATTGGCAGAATGCTCTCTATTCTTTTCTTCCAAATGGAAAGTACACAGAGAGCTATCTTTTAAAGGAAATACATAGTAGTGTGCTTTTTAAGGAGGTTTTGTATTCTTTGATTTTACAGTAACATTCTGGGTTTGTGCTATATAGACCTCCAGTTTGCTATAAGAAAGCTATAAGGAGATGAGCCACCCTTTCTGGATACACTGGGGGTTGGACTAGATGACCCTTCCAACCCAAATTATTCTCTGATATGATTTTGTGATTTCTAATGATGAAAACAGTGGCTGCATTAGTGGAAATTTCTCACTATTCATTGTTCTACTTTTCAAGATCATTTCTAAGGTTAAAGCAAGGCAAATAACTATTGATAACTTTTTTTTTTTCTCTATAATCAGTACTGTGGCTTTTGATGTTCAGTATTTTGAGTGCAAACTTCTGATAAAAGTCTGCTGGAAGAAAAAAAACCAACTTGACTCATAGATTCTTAAATACGAACAAGTTGGCTCCACATCTAAAAAGTTGCCTGACCATCTGTTGCAGAGCTATGGAAAGCTGTATATATTCACTGATTTATAAATCAACTTAATTATTCAGATATGCATAGGCATATGCCCTGCTAGTGACCTGACCAATCACTGTTCATGGACAGGGAGGAATACTTGGCACTGTGCTAGTAAAAACCAAAAAGAAAGGCAGGAGAAACCTGTTACCATGTTGATATCCAGAACTGTAATTAAGAAACAGAAATTATAAAGGAGTAAATAATCAGTGAAGGTTTGTGCAAAACATGTCCTGGACAATGAGCGATCAGGTGGCATCATGTAGTGAAGCTGAACAAACAGTTGTGAGCTTAAGATCTTCTGGTTGTAGCTTTTAAATTCTATAATCTTTCCTTGCTAAAATATAAAACAGAAATATTCCTACCAGGGACTGGAGTGAACAAGAGGTGTTTGTTATTAAACATAAAGAATGTAGATGCTTAAAAATGGATATTGTAGTTCACTCTTGTAAGACTACTAAAAAGAAAAAAAAAAGTTTGTTTTGTATACAGTTGTGTTGTTGTAACTTCTGTTCTGAACACTTCCAGATAAGGTGCAAATTTTCTGGTTCTATAAATGGCTTAAGGGAGGAACAGAATATGAAAATACACAAGGGTCTGGGTCAACAATTGCAGACTACTAGCACCAGGGGAAGGGAACGCAACAGATACTTACAGGACGAAGTTGATTCTCCTGATTGCAGTCAGTGGTAAGGTACAACACTCTTACAGACTATAACCCTGGACTTCTCAGGGTGGTTAACAAAGCAGTGTGCAGGTAGCACTGGCATTGCTGCTCCTTGTGAGGCAGGGGTCAGGTGTTGTGGTTATGTTACAGCACACTTGTCTGCTGTGACTGAGTTCAGCACAGGAACATCCACAGTGACACCTTTGACTGCACTCCCTCGAGGGAAAAATGAGATATTCAAAACACCTACACTGGGAGTGTATGGAGCTGATATCTTCATTCTGTGCATCAGAGGTGTGAGAAAAGAGTGAAAGTGCCATGAAAGGGCAGCCTTAATGGCATTCTGACTACATTGGTGCAATTCATTTCACATGAGTCTCAGAGCTGGCAAAGACCTCTTTCATCTTGCAGTGGTAATGCTGGAAAGTATTCCCTGAGCTTTCCTCTGTGTACACACAATGTTTTCTAGATTGTGGGTAATGTCTGTCTAGAAAAGAGTCACTTGGATCCCCACTGTGTGCACAGCGTGTTACCCAGCAGCTCTCTGTACTCACCCAAACACAGATCAGTCCTGAGGTGCTTGGTCAGGCAGGATGCTGTCCTCTCTCAGCTGATGCTTAGCAATCACAGTTTTTCCTTAGCAATCACAGCTTTTTCCTGAGCAGTCATAGTTTTTCATTACCCCAAGGTATGTCTGTTGGCAAAGGAATAAGCCTCAAAGCCTGTGTAGAGAAAATATATTTAGTTGTCCTCTCAGTGAGAAAAACAGATGGGTAAAGGAAAGTAAATGAGAGCATTGTGAAGAAAGTGACATCATATGTGTAAATAGCTTGTAAATCCTTTAACCAAAGGTCTGACTGTATTTCAAATGTGCAGTCAGCTCTTCCTGGTCATTTTTCTAATCAACAAAAATCCAGTATCAATTGTAGATGTCATTAATGTTCTTAAGGAAGGTGGTGAGGAACCCACCAGTTGTCTTGGACTTCTGAGAAAAAAGATTTTTATCAAAACCTTTGGCTCAATTTGGGTGTCAGTTTTTATTGTTTGTTTTTCCTGACACAGCTAAGACTGGGAAACTCAGTGGCAATTCCAAAGTGCTGTAATAAAAATTATACTGATTCCTTGTGTTTTATTTAATTTCATGTAACATTTATAATGATAACTGAAATATTTGTCTGTTCTGATGCTGGAAACGCACAAAGAATTTTGAGTTTTGCTGTTTAGCATGATTTGTTTGTTCCAGTCCTGCTGAAAAACAGAGATTAACTCAGTTTTATGATCTTCCCAAATTAATCTGCCTAAAACCAGCAGGGCTTCATTCAGGCAAGTTCAGGCTTGTGGTTGTATTGTAACTTAATTTCTTTGCATCCAGCTTGTTTAAGAATTACAGCATTGCAGGTCAAGTATGAAAAGCTATTGTATACAGGGCTTTCAAGGTGCTAGGAAAGATCAGTTTCTGACAGACATACCTCAGTATATTGTGTTTTATATGTTTGGGTAAAAAAAACAAATGCCTGCAGCAGCCTTTATTAGTAATAGAGTAACAGGTGGAAAAACAAGTTTGCATTATTTATGTGGCATATGCTTTTCCTTTCCCTTTTAATGCTAAAAAAAAAAGGAAAAGCATATGCCACATAAATTTAATTTAGTTATTGTGCTTACCAATCACCTGAAACAAGATGAATGTTTCATGTTAATTAACATATGTTCAATGATATAGTAGGTTTAAAGAATTCTGATCTGAATTTTTTTCATTAAGAGATCAAAATACCTTGGGGGAGAAAAGGGAATTAGTCTAGCAGACTGAACTTTGTTAAAGCTGTAATAAAGTTGCATTCCTTTTTGAAACACAATGTAAACTAATCTTTTTTTCTGTTTAAAATCATAAAATAGGAGCATCAGAACCAAGAACAAATTCTAAGTAACTGAAAATTTTAATGGTCTTAATAATCTCCAAACTATTCACTCTTGTAAAGTCTTATGTGGGAATAGCTGATTCCTGAGCAGCTTATAGCCCAGTTTATAGCATGCAGTGCATGGTATGAATTTTGTAGTTCTTTTTAAAATCACTTGTGTCAAGCTGAAAGAATTTGGCATTAATTTTAGTGTAAGTATATTTTAAAAAGCAAGTTGATCCTTGTATTTAGCTGAATATGGCTTCTTTTATAAACTGTCATAGACTTTGAGGTATAAAAAACTGAGGAGTTCTTTGTATCTTTTAACACTTAAATATTCAAAAGAATATTTAGAAATTAAAAACATAAAGAGAAAACAATTTAAATTCAGGTCATTTTAATTCTGTATTATGTTTTGGGAAAATACTTCATTATGCAGTTTTACACTTTCTTCTACATTATCACTGACAGAGTTTTAGGACAAGGAACAGACACTACATAATTTTTATCCTGAACTACAAACAAAAATGCTGTCATAAATACGAGCTACTACAGTAGAAGCGAACTGTGTTCTATCCCTTCACTGTATTTATGAAATGGGAAGAGGATTTTTGAATAGCAGGATTCTCTGATTATGCCCCTCACACTGAGAGCAATGTGTAATCTTAACAACAGGGGAAATGTTAAAGAGAATATTGCCAAGTGTGTGTTCTAGCAAATATTATTCCAAATAATATACAGTTGAGCCACTGAGAGTTGGTGATTAGGCTTTTTGGTTTTCCCTTTAGAGATGTAAATGCATTGTGTAAAATCCCAGCAATCATAACTGGTCCTGAATGCATTCCAGACAGTTCCACAATGCAATAAATCTGAGACTGGAAGAAAGAGGTCCTCAAGAAAGGAGGTGAAGCTGTCACCACCAGTGCAATATATCCAACTACAGACTCCTGACTGGGTCCAAGAATCTTGCTATGAGAGAGGATGACCAAGAGAATACAGCAATGGCAGCCTGTTTATTAAGCTACCTTTCTTTTCTGTTGTTTTTCCCCTTGATATCACCTGGCTCTGGTGTAGGGGGAGCAGGCTGACAGTGAGATACAGATAGATATTTGTAGGTATATGCTATATATGTATATATAAATATGCAGTTATCAAAATAAAGCAAATATTTTGGGAAACACAGTACTTAATGCAGTGCATTTGCTGCAAAAATGAAATAGTAAAAGGTCCTTCCAATAGCAGAAAGCAAGCTGTACCTATCAGCCCCTGCTGTACCAGCAGCCCCTGCTGTACCTATCAGCCCCTGCTGTACCTATCAGCCCCTGCTGTACCTATCAGCCCCTGCTGTACCTATCAGCCCCTGCTGTACCTATCAGCCCCTGCCCAGCTGGATTTTGAACTTCAAGCTGATGAAGTTTTGACTTTGCAGTCAGGTATCCCTGACAGCTCCGTGCATGGGCTAGAATACTTTCTTCATTAGGCAGTCACAAAAGGAACACAGGCACTGAAGCCCTATGAGAAGGAGAAAGCAGAGCACCAGGAGTTCAGCCTAACTCCATCAGTGCCCAACTCACAAAATTAGCAGCAGTGTCTTGCACAATCCTATTTATTGCTTACCAGTTTTGTCTGGACCAGGAGGGAAGATCCTTTCTTAGGCATCTTCCAGGATCTTAGGAACTTGCAATACTGTTTCTCTCTTCCATATCAGTGAGACTGTGAAATACTTGAAAAGATTTAAAACATTTAAAAGTAATGGAACTTCTGAAGAAATAGTGATAAAACTGAGGTATGTAGCAACTGAAACCTCTTAACTCTGAGCATTAAATTGGTTCCAGATAATTACTTGAAATATTGTGAGCTAACTTTAGATGAGAAATGATGCTTTAAAAGCAGCTTCATATAAAATGCTTACGTTGTTAAAGAGGGGCTGAAAGCATAAGACTATTTATATGTTAAATTAGTAATTGCTGCAGTTTATTTCATGTGGGAGCCTACTGTACACAGCTCTGACAACACATGCTGTTAATGGGGCCACATTTTTATATTTTTATATACCTTTAACTGCACAATACTGTAAAAAAGTTTCATTGACTTCATGGCAACTTCTACCTTTGTACAAAGACAGAAATTTTTTGCATAATGAGGTTTTATGTTTAAGTTTTACATGTCAAATAATATCATAATGTTCAATTTCATTCCTTATGGGTCATAATCAATATCACTTGGATTTTATTTTACTGGACTAGTACATGAATATACTAATTTCAGCCACTGTGCTGTGGAGGTTTTGTTCCTTTCCTTTGACCCATGTTTAATCTGTTTTAAATTAACTAACTTGCTTTTGTATTGCAGAAACATATCTGTTGTTCACAATCTTAGTGAGAACTCTAGTTAAAATATAAGTTGAACAGAGAAAGCCATTTAGAATGTTAAGTTCTCTTGCTTCTATTTTTTTAATCCACATTATTTTTATTTATTTGTTTTCTAGCAAAACACAATTATCTATTTGGAGGTGCTGTTTGAGGGCTGTACATCTAGCATGTACAGTGGACTTAAAATACTTATTCTACTCTGAAATCTCTTTATCCTTTTCTCTGTTGTAAGTTTTATTCTTTTTTATTATTATTCACCTTCTGTAGTCACCTTCACAAAATGACACTGAATGGTCATATGTCAATGCCATTTTATAAAATGAGCTACAGAGAGATTTACTTTTTGGTTCCTATTTCATGTTCACTCATGCAGTAAGGAAAGGCAGACTTGACCTCTTCCTGTTGATTTATGTGCATATTAATATTAATTCTACATATTGGAAGGGGGGATCTAAAGCATTCTGGACAAATTGTATTAAAAGTAACATATAGCTAGTGCTTGGCAAGTTTTTACATTACTATATCCTTTTTTAAAGGATATATATAAATATATATATAAACTATATCCTTTTTTAAATGTCACTAGGGCTTCTTTTGTCTTATTTAAAGCATCTGTTGCACAATTAAATCTGTCTGCAATAAACCCTCCTATTAAATAATGATAAATTTAATACATTTCAGGATTAATGTTTTGTTCAATCGTATTTATTTATTACACTGTATTTCTTTGAAACTTCCTGATTTTACTACCTTCCAGGGGCAACTGGCTTCAAAGGACTTTGTTTCTACCTCTTCCTTGTCATAAAGTGCCTTTCTTCTGGGAAAAGGGTAATTTGGAAGAAAGAGAATCTTGCCAGAAATGGCATCTAATAATACACGTGCTCTGCATTGCCTCTGTGTGTAGCTTTGACTCAGCCTTTCATTCTCTTCTTTAATGTAAATAATTATGTGGTTTCACTCTAAGACACTAAATTATGAGACCTACCCTGAATACAAAATGGGACAACAGGAGATAAATAAGTGATATAATTAAGCACTTTGTTTATTGCCAGACATCTAAGAAAGTCTCTATTAAAAGACTTGAAATTTTTCAAAAATGACCTCCTCTAAGTAAAAGAAAATTGAAGTACACACCAAGTAAGGTGATGTAGTTTTTCAAAAATAGTTAGTTAGTGTTTTTAAATCTTAAGTGATTTTGTTGGTAGCTGTTAATACTTGCTTCTATGACAGAACTCTATTGATTGAACTAATTCTTAAGAGTTTTCTACTCATATAAACAGTCAAGCTAAAAAGTAAATAATCAGTCACTCTGAACAGTGAGACTGGAGTATAACTGCTGCAAAACTTTTGTATTCTGGCCTTACAATGAGTATTTGATGGAAATTGGTCTCCTTGACCTTCATCCACTGTCAAGACAGTGTTCTAAGGATGTCTTATTGCTCGTGGGATGTTGTGTATGGGGAAATAATTTACATATTTTGGGTTAGTGATTTTTTTTTTCTTTTTTAGGTAACAAAATAAATGGCATTAATGGAATTCTAGTCTGATTTTCTCAGTAGAAAATAAATATAACCAACAGCCTTGATTAAGTCTAAAGATATACCATAAATTCCTGAAGTTTCAGCTAATAAGGTCTTCCTACACGTGCACTGAACCTATCTGAAACTAAAATATCTTTACCATGGAAATTACCACTGGCATGACTGTTCATGGTCATGTTTCAGACTGTAGATGTATTAACACAGCATTGTTTCAAGAACCATACATGAGAAATGTTTGGTTTATTTTTAAGTTATTTAAGGTAACTAACATGTTCCCCCAGAAATCCCTATCTGGAAGAGTTTTTATCTTTCCAGTAGTGCACTTCTATGAGGTAATAGCAAAATAACAGAACAAGTATCTATGGACATTTACAAGTATGGTTTTGTTTTCTAAAGCAAATTAGTAATATTAAATTTACCTCTGATCTTTTACCCACAAAGATAACACCTTCAGGGTCTGGGGGAATGGAAAGCAGAAAAAGAAAATCATTAAAAGGCACGTATTTTAATAGATATGTTTATCATCATGCTGACAAGGTTAATATTTTAGGTTAATAATTTGATTATAAGCAACTCAATACATAGCAGAATATTTTTAGGGTTTTTTGTACTTTTTTACTACATGAATAATTAGAGAACACTAGAGCATGGCCTTGGCTAACGCTGTCATAATCCAGAATAACCCACTCTCTTTCTTGAAGCTATTCTATCCTTGACTATTGTCATTTAATTAAAATATCATACTAAGGTTGTGGAACTTCCCTTCTACTTGGATGCTGTTACATGTAGGCTAGGAGTTGTTTTGCCTTTCCTGGATTAGTCTTAAACAAAATCTTGTCTCCTTGTGCAAAACTTGTTTGGGAGGGACATCAAGATTTGGCAAACCCTTTGTCTCAAGCTGGCAATAACAGGCCATGATATGGCTTCACTTTTAAAATGTTCTCCATTTATTCAAAGTGCAGAATCTGACCTATAATTTAAATTAATACTTAAATTTTAATTAGGTCAGAGTGTGCTTACTATGGGTTCTTTTTAAAATGTTGATTCAAAACATGAAAGAGGAAATGAAATGGGTGAGCCAGTACATACTGTGCCTGTGGACTACCGGTGGCAGTAAGGAGATTCCAGAAGAAAATGGGTTTTGCACGATGCACAGCAGGCAAGGAGTCTTTGGCTGAGAGGAGAGGAAAAGAAAACACAATAGAAATGGTCACTAATACATAAAAATACCACTTGAAAGGGTTCTAGAACACTCGAAAGTAAACTTGTAAAATAATCCGGCACAAAGCATTTAGAAGGAAGCACAGGTTTTTAATTTCTCTTAATTTCAGG
Organism: Calypte anna; assembly: GCF_003957555.1. NCBI lineage: Eukaryota > Metazoa > Chordata > Aves > Apodiformes > Trochilidae > Calypte > Calypte anna. The sequence continues at coordinate 7,120,579 of NC_044260.1, forward strand.
ACATTTTGGCAGTATTCTTTGTAATAAGGCTGAAAAAAAAAAAAAAAAAAAGCCTGTTTCTAACCAGGCATTCGAAGCCTAAAGCCTTGAAGGCTGCAGTCAGCTCAAGTGCTGTGTGAGACAAAAATAACAGCCTGGGAGCGTCAGGTTTTCCATTCCTGCCGCACCAGGTGAATGGGCTGCTTGACACTGCGGGGGCAGGGCAGGCCGGAGGAAGGGAGTGGGGAAGAGGCTTGGGAGAGCTGAGTCAATGCCCGACGTTGTTGGATTTGTGTCAGGACCTGGAACACTCGGGGTGGCTGCCTCAAAGCTGCCAAGTGCTGGCTGAGTGTGCTGCTTTGGCAGCGGGTTCTCGGGACGTGCTTCTTACGAAGAGGGAGAGTAAGTTCGTTCTGAAAGAGAACAAAAATCTGTAAGGCAGTTATTCTTGAGGGGTATTTTAACACTCACCTTGAATTTCTCTGACTTCCCATATAGCTTTTTAGTCTGCATATTTAAAAACAAACATATATTGTAGTGTTATTTGTATTTCTTGATTATTTTTTTCCTGTTTTAACACTTATTTTTCTTTTTAAGTTGCAGATGAGTGTTTATAAAATTATTCTAATTTTAAAGAGCCATTACAGTCTCAAAGGTATCTTTTCATTTGAGCTGGGTGAAACAAAAACACTATGGAGTAAAGTACATTCACTTATACAGCCTTAAAATAACAAGGTGGCTTACTCATGTCTGTTACTTGAAGTGTTGATGTAGCTACATTGTATGTACTTTTCTGTTGAATATGAGCAACTAATTACTACAGCACCTTTCTCATAATATTTATATTACTATAGTCACCAGCTACTTTAAATAAATAAATAAAAAAGCACCCTGTAAACTGTACAGAACTCAGAAAAACTATATATTTAAAAACAATATACTATACAAAAAAAAACAAAACTATATATTAAAAAACAATTTAAAAACAAACAAACAAACTTTAAAAAAATCTTCTGTCTTTCCCTGTCCTGTGTGTGAATTCCTGTTTCTTGCTAATCAAGGGCTTGAATGTTCTCATTGTATTCTGATTCCTTCTTCCAAGTCTCCTGTGGCCTGTCCTGCACAGAGATACAGAGGTGGAGATCGGGGCATGAAGAGGGATTCCTGAGAAGTCAGGAGAGAATTTTTGTTCCTGAACCCCTTCATATTTCTCTATGAACAATAATGCAGACCCACATTTTACATTCTTCAGTTGAAGATCTGCTGTGTAATATTGCTTTGCAAGAGAGCAGATAAGGTTCTCTTTTCAAAGAAACTAAAATTTTGAGTTGTCATGACTTGAGAATGACAGAGAAGGAGAAGGCTGAAAATACATAACCAGTCACTAGGGGAATGCATGGATGCTATTCAGGAAGGTTACCAAAGCACTAATGTGCACTGTGGGGAGAAAGTTGATGGCTGGGGAGATGATGAGAAAGGAGGGGTTCTGAAAGAATATGATGGTAGAAAACAAGATCTGTAAAGCATTTTGTTGAACTGGTAATGCATCTTTTTTCTTTTTTTTCTTTGACAAAAGGAAACTATGAGTCCCATATGGTAACACACGCACACAGAGTATCCTAAACACTAAACACGCATGTGTGCACAGGCACAGAATGTCCTAAACACACACACACACACACACAGAGTGAGTTTAGGACACTCTGTGTGTCTGTATTTAGCACATTCCATGTGTGTGTGCACAAGCATCTTTAGGACACTCTGTGTGTATGTGTGCATGGTATGCTTAGGACACTGTGTGTATGTGTGCATATTTAGGACACTCTGTGTGTGCTTGTGTGCAAATCTTTAGGACTCTGTGTGTGTGCATATTTAGGACACTCCACGTTTATGTGTGCACGCATGTGCACGTTTAGGACACTCCACGTGTGCATGCGTGTGTGCGTATATGTTTAGGACACTGTGTGTGCATCTTTAGGACACTCCACATGTGTGTGTGTCTGTGTGTGTCTGTGTGTCTGTGCATGTATTTAGGACACTGTGTGTGTGTGTGTGCACACGCACATGTTTAGGTCTCTGTGGACACTGTGTGGAGTGGAGTGGACACTGTGTGTATGTTTTTTTAGGACACTGTGTGTGTAAAGTGTCCTACACACACACACACAGAGTGTCCTAAACACACGCATACACACACACATACAGTGTTCTCAATGCATGCACACAGTGTCCTGAACACACACACACACACACACACACACATATTGTCATAAACACAAAACTTACAGGTTTTGTAATGGCTCCTGGTTGAGATCTGGTAAAAGGCTACAAGGTCTCATTTGGGTGAAGTCAAACTGGGCACTCCAGGACACTTCCAGCTGCTTTTCTCAGCACTGTGTTGCAATCTCCTGGACAGGACTGGCACACCCTCAGTGTGGCAGTGCCAGCACAAAGAAGGCAGCAGGGATGATGTGGCTGTCTGCATACAGGGCAGGACCGCAGCAGGCAGAGTTTACGTTGGTTTGCATTCAGAACCACACCCAAAGGACTGAGGTATTTTTCCACTTTAACCTCCTAAAGGAAAACAAAACAGTTCAGCTTTTAACTGCTCGTGGTTAAAAGTCAGCTGTGTAACTTCATGCTGGAAGACAGAAGAGCACAATGGGCACATTTAGGAGCTGTTTACAGGATGCTGAGAAATCTGCTGCTTCTTCACTGTTAATGCTGTACAGCCAGGCTGTAATGGCTGAGAAAACAGCATGCGAAATTAATCAGCATATGTATCAGATCTGTTTTGGCAGGTGTGCTGTGAATGAATGTGAAAGGTTACTTTGTTAATTCTGAAGGTGTGGTTAGTTAATGAACATTAAGGTTTCATTTTCAGACTAAAACCGGATAGGAGCTATTTGGGTAGTAAAAACTATCTCTAGTTCCTGTGTTCTATTCTCTGACTTGGCAAGAAAAGAGGCTATTACTAAACTAATATGAGCTGTTCTGGAGAGAAGGAAGTACTTATTTTGTCTGGCACCCCATGTCCCTGTTGCATAATAATGTATGATTATTCTTTTATCACTCATGGGTTTCTTGGCTTGTCTGTGGCTGAATCTAGTTAGTTTTTTAAACTGCTGTGATGAGCAACAGCAAGAAATTTCCCATTCTTCTTCAATATATTCTAGATAATAAGTATATTAGTTAAGTGTATTTTATTACTGACATTTGTTAACTACAGAACTCTGTGAAAGAAACAAATAAGGTTGTATGTTTATCCACAGGCCAAGTTCTCATAGAAATTTCAAGAACACACAAGAAACTTAATGACAGTCTAGAGGAGAGTGTAAGTTAAACAATTATTTTTAAATTACTTTTCTTTTGAAATTATTAATTATTTTTGCCAGATTTTATTAATCTTTCATTCATTTGCTTTTAAAGTTCAAACAATTTCATAAAGAAATTATATCTGAACTGGAGAAGAAAACAGACCTGGATGTGAAGTATATGAATGTAAGTACATTTCAGTTCTAAAAGTTGTGGGGTTTTTTTGCTACTGATAGTCAAATAATTTTTTAAAAATTGTTCCCTAACAGTTAATTAAATATGTTAGAGTCCAGCTCTAGATACATAAACATGTCAAAAATTTTCATGCTTATTTTGAGTTAAATGAGAACCAAGGCATAACTTAAAAACATTTTAAAACTAAAGTTGAGAAAAACAATTTGATGTATATATTAGAGAGATCTCATATTTTGGTATTGCCTTTTAGTCACTAATCCAGTTACACTGCTGACTGCATCATGAGATGTTTTAAATGCTTTCATTGCAGGCAACTTTAAAGAGGTACCAAACCGAACACAGAAGCAAATTAGATTCTTTAGAGAAATCACAGGCTGAGCTGAAAAAAATCAGAAGGAAAAGCCAAGGAGCACGAAATGTCATGAAATATGAGCATAAGGAAATGGAGGTCAGTGTATTGTCTCCTAAGTTTCTTTGTGTGAGAACTGGCTGCCTGAAAATGTTAAGCTAATACAGATCACATCAGAGTCTATTTTAAAACTTGACTTCTGAAGTTTACCAGGATTTCTGTACATGCAAATAATGCATGTAACTCCTTGCTAACTTGTTGACAACAGTTAAATGCTACAGTTTCAAAGGGGCAGGGACTTCTGCTTCAGTTTCTAGGTTTCCTCTCTTCCTCTACTTGATTTTTTCTTGTTATTTTTGTTATTTTTGTTTAAAGTAACCTTGTAACTACACCTTTATGCAAAGTTTTGCACGGAGCCCTGATAGACAAATTCAGTATTAATTTGCAATAAATTAATTTCCCAAAGTAGGCTAATGACAACATCTCTTATCATTTATTGCCTTCACTACCAATCTTAAACCAGCATTGCCATCTTGAGGCAAAATAAGAAATGGCAACACAATGAACAGAAACTTCAACCCGTTGAAGTCATATTCTGGTTGTCATGTATCTCAGAAAATACTTTTCATTGCTACTCTTATACTCACAATACTTAGATTTTGTGTAGCATATGTACTTTTTTTCAGCCATTTTTTCTATTTTTGTTTTCTTTTGCAAGAAAGCTTTGCTCATAACAAAAGCACAGGAAGCATAAATAGTACTACCTCCAATTTCTTACTGCATTTTAACCTGCATTCATAACTGTTCTCTTCTTCTTAAGGTATTGGACTGAGACTTCAAAGACAAACATTTAATCAGTTTAGCCATGAATCCTCATAACCTTAGACAAACAGAGTGCAGTCTTTTTAGTAATTAATAGTTTTCCCCTCTCTAAATCAAAGTTGAAATTCATCATAGCTTTGTGAGCATAAATATAACTGCTATGGAGCAGATGAAGATAATTAGTCTAATTAGAACACCTATGGCTTTAAAATTACTCAGCAAAGTTGTTGCTTTGATGTCACATTCTTATTTACTGCACCATTTTCTTTAGAGGCTGAAGGACTGCTTCTTGTTTTTCCTCACTTTCCCCCCTCTTCATTATGGATTGCCTGTAATGCAAGGCTGTACTTTTACCTGATGAGATTAGGGAAGTTTAGTGCATGGATGGAAAGAGCTCAGCCACCACCCACCTTTCCTAAACTGTTTCTAAGGCTTTTGTAGCTTGCTTCAGTAACTGGACACAAATATCAAATAAAACTCAGAGAATCTATGTAATGTTTTTACTTTTTTTTTCTTTAGTATTTGGAAACCGTGAGCTCTCGACAGAGTGATATTCAGAGATTTATTGCAGAAGGTTGCAGAGAAGCCCTCCTTGAAGAAAAAAGAAGATTCTGTTTTCTGGTTGACAAGCACTGCAGCTTTACTCAGCACATGCATTTCTATCACATCCAGGTCAGTGACATGAGTGTACCCAGAACTCAAACTCCTGAATCTAATTATACAGGAGATCCTAAGTCTTTTTCAATATCTATATGAGACTGCCATAAATAGCTAAAAAATGCCATAGAGCCAGACAACTGTTGTGATCAGTTCATAGAAGATGACATGCAATATTCCCTTAAATGTACTAAAACCACTAACAGGTTACTGCAACTTACTAAAAATCATAAAGATCAAGATTTATGGACTGATCAGGTATTTCCAGTATCAGGCTCTGAAAAAGGACAGTCTCTTTTCACAATGCTTTACTTGTTTCAAAGAGCTATTACTTACGGAAATCCCTGAAAATACTTTGATTGTGCTTGTGTTCTGATTTTGGTATAATGAAAATTAACAAGTAGATCTATGCAATGTGATGAAAAACCATACTTTTGACAAGTACCTTTTAAACTTGGATGCAGTGCGCGGACTTCCTAAAATCCAAGCTGCCTGGGTGGCAGGAGATCTGCAGCGATGCCACCAAAGTGCCTGAAAAAGTCAGAATGATGATAGACGAAATAAGGACCCCGGGTTCCACTCCAGTGTCTGGAACTCCACAGCCTTCACCAATGATAGAGAGAAACACCATGGTATGTTGTTCTTTGATGGCTAAGGTCCTGCTCTCTCAAAGAGGAGCAGGGAGACTTCATGTGCTCCTTTTGTACCTAAGTGTTTGGATCCAGTCTGTAATGTACCTCAGCTGGAATATCCTGGGGTTGGGTATGAAAACCATTAAGCTGAGCCTCTGCTGCTGGAAAAATACAGAGTGCAGTAGGCAGAAGCATGCATCCAAACGAGGCTTGGTTTTCAGTTGGGTGCCCAGGACTTTCTCTACAGACCCCAGCCTCATGACTGTGTGTTCTAACCACTCCATTTCCTACATTCTTATCTCTAAGTTTACATACTCAGTAGTTCAATATAAACTTAAACAAAACACTTTTTTTTTTCCCTTCTTCCCTCTATTATTCCTATTAGTGTGTTAGAGTACAGGTTAAATACTAAACTCTACCTCTATATTGTGTCACTTTACTTTTGAATTCCTAAATTATATTTGTAAACTTCTAAAAAAAAAATCTGGGTGTTATCTAGGTGTAACTGTGCTACTTGAGGAAAAAAGAGCTGTCATAGCATTCTCACCAACAAATGTTTATCAAGGGACAGAAGCCACAAACTATTAGTCAGCAATTCCATAAGAATATGAGGACTTTCTGATGAGTCTAAAGACGTGTCATTTGTGAATATTTACCACTACTTCCTAGAATTTAATGTTGCAAATAAGTTGTCACTGGTTTCTCAGTATTGTGATACTGTTGTTTTTGTAACTCCAGATTGGAAATGATTTTTATCCTCATCATGAGAACAAATCAAAGGTGCCCCCTGCTCCCACAGGCAGGGCATACACAAGTCCACTGGTTGATATGTTTAACAATCCTGCAGCCGTTCCAAAGGCAGCTTCTGAAAAACTAAATCATTCAGCAGGTGAGTGTCACTTTGCAAACTATACAAGTGTAAATGACATACTGTAGTGTCCAAAATTATCTACACTTCCTGACTACTATGATGAGAATTCAAGGATGTACAGAAGAGCAGAAAATGGTCTTTACAAAGCATTTCTATACATTACCAAATAGGAGGAGTATGTGTTACAAGGAGAGAAGAATTGTTTCCAGTAAAGTGCAGGACAAGATAGGTAGATTCTATTTTAATCACTTTCTGATTAACCCAGCCTAACTGATCTTTTGACTTCCAATCTTATCAAAGAATGCATTCTATAATTTTGAACAAGATCCATCTGAGTGATTTTTTTTCAGTGCACACACATAAACTACTAGTAAAGTCTCACTCTGATTTCCTTTAAGGGAAATGTAGCAGCTGGGAAGAAAGCACGTGGGACAAAATGTGCAGAGTCTTGTATTTCTTTCCTGAATGTAAAATTTTTTTTTTTTTTCTATGTTTCTAGCATTGACTTTTTAACTTTCTCTGTGACAGGGAAAGAAGGGAAAGACAGAAGGGAAAGAACTAAGCCTAGATCACAACATAAGAAATGCAGAAACTCTTCAATGTGATAATAGCAATTCTATGATTTCTTCCTTAAAAATGCATTCATGCAATATTGTAATGGTCAAATGGTCAAACAACACACAATTTTGAGACCTCCTTTACATTGTCTTCTGGTGAACATCTGGTGTCTGCAAGTGCCAAGTATCTACAACACTTACCAGTTCAGTTGAGGCCTAGTGCTAGGCACATCTGAAAATGAAAGCTTGGATTTTATATGGTTACCTTTTTTGAGAATGGAAAAATTTCAAAGGTCTTTTATGGCTGTGAATGTGTAGCACTTTTCATGCCAAAAGAGGAAAGCTGCAAGTTAAAACTTAGGTAACTTTTAAAGTCTATCAGCTTTACTGTGTTTGTGCCTGTGTGTGTATAAATGCAGGTGCTGTTAAGAACTTCATGGTCATAACATTGGCAGATTATTTAGAGGTGTCTAAGTGGAAATCAAAGTAGTATAAAGTCTCAGAATTTAGTTTGCATTTGAGTGTTCCTTTATCTACTTTTTTTTCCTGTCAGACTACTAATTGTATTTACTTTTGTTAGGTTGTTGGTAATTTTACTCTTTTTATGCTTTTTCTTTTTCCAACAGAGAATTCAGAGGATGCCAGTTTGTCTCGTTCAACTTCTGTTGCTACAGGACTAAATATAATGAAAAGGCAAAAAGTAAAGACAATTTTCCCACATACTGCTGGAAATAACAAGACATTGCTCAGCTTTGCACAGGGGGATATCATCACACTTCTTGTAGCTGAAGAAAAGGATGGTTGGCTTTATGGGGAACATGACTCAACTAAAGTGTAAGATAATTAATTTATTATCCAATTAGAACCTGAAGGATAGATGTATCTCATCACATTTAGCAGATACTAGTAAATTGTTTTCCACTATTTACAATAAGGTAAAACACTCCACTTATTTTAGGGAGATTCTGTACACTAATTAGGCATTGGCAGAAATCGGGTCTTTAAAGGTTAAACCTCAGTTAAATAAATCTACTGTTTTGTCCACTGTAGTCTTCTGAAAGATCTTTCCAATTTTATAAATGAAACTGAAAATCTTTTCCATTACAGAAAAGGATGGTTTCCATCATCATATACCAGACCATTAGAAGAACCAGAAGAAAAAACATTTGCCCCAGTGCCAAGGTAACATTTTGGGTGGATTCAGAGATGCCCACATTTTCTCTAACATTAATACAACATTAATTTAAATTGTTATTCTTCTGCTCATATTGTTATTTAGTAATGTACAGAGTGAATACTTTCCAAAAGTTGGTAGTATGATACCTTGATTACATTATTATGTTTTATTGCTTACACAAAGACCCAAGAACTAGACTTACCCCAACTTTCAAGTCCCGCTGACCTCCATGGGATTGCACATCTTTCTGACTTTCAACTCGTGCACTTTTGTGCTTTCCTGGGGCTAAAGATGAGATTGATGCATTACAGGAACTGAACATTTTATTTGCTGGGTTCTGTCTTGCAGCCCTGCACCAATCCGAAGCATTAGTTCTGTAAATCTTGTGGAAAAAGGTGAAGTTGTCCTCCCACCACCTGACTATCTGGGCTCTTTGCAAACAGATAAAAGAATGGAGTCTTCCAGAGGCACTACTGCTAAAACACCAACTGACAGACCAGAAAATGCAGGTCTGGTAAGTAATTGATACCAGGAATCCAAATGTTTGCTTGCTTTTCTTGACCTGCTTAGCTGAGCTCTTAAATAAGGCCCTGGAATTCTACCTTAGCCACCTGTACCTGACTTCAGCATCCCTTTGATGCAGCTTCAAGGAGTACCATGGGGTTTGGGGCATTTCTGTCCATCTGTAGTAACAGAAAGGGAGAAGAATTGTTCAGGGGTGTAACTGAGACTTCTAGAAGACTTACTCTGCATAGCATACAAACTTTTCCAGTGCATGAAATAACATCTACATTTTAGTCCTCTGTCATTTACAAATAAAATCTCTGGGAACTTCTGAAATTGTCATTAAGATAAGCATCTACATTTTGATATATAGATGCAGTTTTCATTTCTCAACAAAGAAGCAATGAGCCTTAACAATTATGTAATGTCAGGTTCATAAATTGGTTCATTTATCCTCTGGTTAGCTGTTGGGAGCTGTGGGGACAACATGTCCTTCAAATGTAATCATGCTCACAGTGGTTAAGAGATGTATCAGCCTGTGGATATTGCCAAGCAAGCAGGATAGTGAGATCTTTGCCCTGTCACAAGTAAAAGGTGACTTAAAATTAGTGAATCTGTTAAATTGTCTCAGTATCACTGTACTGTGCTGCTGTCTTTAGTATGGCTGTCCTCAGTCAGTCCTCAAGAGTCAGTCACCTTAAGGGTTCTTTTGTTTGTTATGATGCATTAGTTCAGGGGGGATAAGAATAAATTTAAGGCTTGTGGACCAGCATTCTTGTTGAACTGAAAACCCAAGAGCTTATAGTCTCTTGGAAGTGGAAAACAGATATTTGAGATTCTGAATTTTTAGAAGGAAAGCAAGGTAAAAATAAAACTAAATTAAGATTTCTAGAGTAGAATAGAATGAGTAGACTTGCTGAGCTACCCTACAACTCACAGCAGCTCCCTTTTTAGTATGACCCCATGATTCCTCTTACCTGTTACCATACACAGGAAGGAAGAGAAGCACAGATGAGAGTTGCTGCACTTGTGCTCAAGTGTTTTGCTCCGATGTCGCAATTTTGCTTCCATTCTTTTGAAAGTTGCAGAGCTTCCTTGTCTTCTTTGCACTTGCATGCAAGTCACCAAACTACACACCACCACAAGGCTTTGGAAATAAGCTTAACATTATTTACACCAGACTGATCTGTAGACAGTTACAGAATCTACATACATGTAAAACAGCATATGCTTACAGTGCCTTTTATGCAGAAGGAGGTGGTGATTCATTGAGACATCTTCCTGCCAGAATACACAGGGAAAAGGCTCAGGTTTTCAAGGAGGAAAGAGAAATGGTTCTTGCAGTTCAAGTCTCCATGCTGGGTTATGCAGGACAGTACTACAGTATCAACTAAAAAAGACCTGGTATTTGATGGAGCTTTGATTAGTGCTGGTGTTCAGTAAGGAGTAGCATGTACTACAGGGTACTGTATTCAATCTAATTAATTTAAGGGCTAATTAGGCCTAATTCCAAGGTCTAATTCTACTTATAACTGATGTACATGGGCAATTTCATTGGACTTGCAAGTCAAGAGCATGCTTAAAATCTCTGCTGAATTAGATCCTGAATAAACACAGACTTCTTCACCTACATCATGTGTTGATAATGTGGTAGCTAGGAACTTCTGGTAGTGTCCCTGGAAAGGAAAGGCTACAGGCTTTCGTTCAGCACTCAGATTTCAACTATTGGAAATAAAATGCCCCTACAGACTGCGTGGTACAAGTCCAGCTGCTACATAAGTGACTGTATATTTCTGCTGCTATGTGAAATATATTCACATTTTTACTTTCAATGAGAAGTACTGGGATTAGTTTGCAGATTGCAAAATGTCATTTGCAAGTAAGATCGTTACTAAACATTAAGAGAGGAAGTAATAGTTAACTATTTGCCAAAACTTCCATGGAGCCTACAAGGCCAGCAAAGAGCAACAATTTGCAAGTTTTCCATTTTATCACACCTGAAACACTGCATCCTGCAGCACTGTGACGTGACACTGTCACCCATGGGGTTAGCTTCACTTCACAAGATTTAGGTACATCACAGAGCTGCAGTGCCACTGTAGTGATAAAAACCAGGATTTTCAGATTGTAGTCACAGACCTGACAGTTTCATTACAAAGGAGCATTAGCAACAGCAAATAGCAAGATCACCTGCAGCATGTTTTTGTAAATCTATATAAATATCTTTTTCTTTTGCAGAAACCTGATATGAATGGCATTATAAAACCACCTTTTCTAAGGTATATTTTTTTAAGCTTTTACACTAAGTTGTGTTGATCTTTATATTGGCTTGTATTATCGTGTTGATCATGAGGGGAAATAAGAATGCACTGGTAAAGCATCATGGCTAAAATTGGTTGCACTTTTCTCAAGAGTGGCATGCTATGCATAGGCCTTTCTCAGAAAAATAAGCTTTTCTCCAGTAGTTTGTCAGGGAGCAGGATTTAAATTGTTTTTAAGGGTTAAAAAAAAATTAAAAATCTGAACACTAGGAGATGGTTAAAAACAAGCTAACAAGGAGTTAACTTCCAAAGTTTTGGATCACTGCAAAGTGAGTTTTCATATATAAACTCTCTTAAAAGTTCAAGTTGAAATAGGAGTTACACAGAATCTTGAAGTCTAAACCCTAACTCAGTCTTCTAATAACCAAGGAAGAACCCAAAAGGTTTAAATTCATCTCTGTATTGCAACAAAACTTGGAGTAATTTTGTGCATTTCTTTTCAGTGGCGAAAACCCTTTTGCAACTGTGAAACTCAGACCAACAGTAACAAATGACAGATCAGCACCAATTATTCGGTGAACACACGGTCCCTGCACATCTAACTCCTCCTTATAAACACCATTTTCCATAATGACAATTACTATCTGAACTTGTTCTAAAAATTTATTTAAATGTAATTACTGTACAATAGAACCACCCAGAATAGATTTTTTTTAAAAAACCTATACTTTCTAACAAGGTAATTGCTTTGGACTAATGTTAGAGCACTTTGGCTTGATTTTACAGTATGCCTTTTTTGTAGTAGGAGTTGTAAAAATACTGGAGATAGTTTGGATACTCTAGTAAACCAATGTAACTACTAGCTCACAAATCTTTGGTATTCCTTATCTGGAAATTGCAATGGTAAGTTCTAGACTATACACCTGCATATATATCACATACTAAATAAGAAAAGGATTTTTTTTTTCCAAACAAACCAATGTAACAACTGTCTTATTCCAGAATAGAGAATTGCCTGTATAAAGTGATAATACATTATTTTGTTTAAGAAAGATGCCCTAGGTTATAAATAAATATTTATCCTTTCAGAATAGACAACTTGTAATGCTTTGCTTAATGTTCAGGTAACAATTTTCAAGTGTTAACATAAACATATTTTAAGTCTAATGTACTGTCAGCACATTCTTCAAGGGTAATTTTTTCTTTAAAACACATTGTCAAGCTTTAGTCTTACAGCAAGTCATAATAAAACAAGTGCCATGATTTTTTCCTCAAATGCTAATACAAAAAGCTGCCTTTGAAATTACTCCATTACTGCAGCCTTCCACAAAAGAAAAACAGATTGAGAAGAGTGGTTAAGGACCTAACAACAGCGTGAACACCAGCACAGTACAGCATCTGAGTTCAGTGAAATTCAGCTTTGAGCTTAAGGCACAAGCAAAGCTGCAGTTTACCTCAGGCCCAGATTTTCTAAATGCAAAGGGACTGACTTGTCTGGAAGACTTTTCCCCTACAGGAATAATCTCAGAAATTAGTCTAGAATGTTAGAAACTGACCTCTCACTCTGCATCAGCACTGGATGCTGTATCACTGGGCAGTTCAGATGCTGTTTCCCACCCACTGTATGAAGTGTGTATCATGACTACTGTCAGCAATTAATCTTTTCTCTAAATCATCCTGCTTTACATACCTACATGCTGCCTACAGTATCCCATGGATATTGATTTTGTTGTGCCTGCGTCTACTACTATAAACAGTGAATTCAAGTCATGTGAAATGCCTTTCAGTTACTTAGTATCAAAAAATAGTCTATGAGCATGTGATGGCTGCAGAGGTAGAGTCCACTCATTCCACCTCTCAACCCTGCCTTTAAAGTTCAAGGCTGAGGATACTTCATTTGCTAAGGAACCTTTTATAAGTATCCACTGCCCTATTTTGAAACAACATATTTTCACTTGAGCTCATTTTCTGAAGAGGCACAGCACAGACTCATCAGCATAGACTCTACAAACCTTCAGTAATTCAGTATCACAATAAATAATCTGAAATGCAAAAAACCTTTACACAGGCCAGCTCCTAGATGGCAGTGCCACAGCTGCTCTTTCTACAGCAGAGTGCTCTGTGAAGTAATAACCTGTTCCACAGTGCCAGGAAGCTGCTGCTGCAGCAGACAGGACACTGCCTTGGAGGGCATGTGTGTGTCTCCAAGAAAATCTTCACTAATTAAAACACAGCTCTTCCTGTTTGTTATTACCAATGCCTTCAGAAGACAGAGCAGCCATTCACAGTGGTAGAACACACACAACACAACTTTCCTCAAAAGCATCTGATGAGCTTAAATAACTACAGCCCTAAACCAGGTCTCTTTTTCTATCATGAGGATCCTAACAAATGTTATCCTTCTCTGCAGCTAGGATTACTAACTCTACTTTCAGACTGCACATTATCAGACATGTTAGTCATATACTTAATAATCCAGCCACAAATTGAGGATTGCAAAAGGAAAAGCAGTTTTATTTAGTTGTCAACAGGTGCCACTAAACATGGAAAACAAGTTGGGTTTTCATGTTTTGCAATGCACATGCTCATAAAAGATTATGTTTAAATTACATGCAAGAGACTAAATTTTTTTTCACACTTTACAAAACAGGTCTGAAGCAAATAAAATGATTGTACATGACATTTACATTAGAAAGAGTATGCTAACAGTTGTAGCTCCCACAAGCACGTCCACGTTCGTCCCCTCAGCCAAAAGCTGCCCCACAATTAGGGCATCTTCTCTGCCTCAGTGCAAGACAGAACAGAATCCCAATTGGAAAGAACACAATAGCACACAAAACACCAAGACAGGTGAAGGTGTCTTCCAACACGCCAACCCTGTAAAAATGGAAAACAGACTCAGTCAAGGACACCCACCAAGTTTATTCCAAAGTTGCCACTTTGTGATCTGGCAGCCACTAAAAAACCCACAATTTTCTATAGCAAGATAAAGCACAAAGAGTTTGGAGTTGTTATTGGGTTTTTTCCTTGGAAAGGCTTTTATTTTCATAATTTACAAGTGAAGGCTTTGATTACACTACATTAAAACCAGGAAATTTACAGGTGATCAGACTGTAGATAAGTTTAAAAGCTGTAATTCAAACTAGCTGTTAAGTTCCAGACAGCAACCATTTCTCTGCAATCCAGGACTGGTCCATACAACAATACACAGCCACTGCACCTCTGAGCAGTTGTGTCAGCTCCAGATAGTGGTTAATGCAAGCACACTGAAAAACACACACAGGTGTAGCACCTGCTCTACAGAGGGAACAAACCACACGCATTCTTAATTCAGAAAGCTTTAATCCATATTTAATCTGTGCCTCTGCAGCCATCTCTGGTCCCTACAGAAGCTGAAGTCATGCTCCCCTTCTGTACCCCTGCATCCCAGCTCAACTAGCCCTGCCAAGAAAATACACTGGAATAAAAGAACCCTCATTCAGGACAAAGAGTATAAGCAAGTATTAAACTGCTCCTTGCTCGCCCTTCTTGGGGTCAAGCGTTTCTTTATAAGTGAGGACAGAGTTTTATAGAACTAAACCTTGGTGTCACTAAAGTTGAAAAATGAAAAGCAGCCTGCTTTTAAAATAATTTACTGACTCTTCTGGAATGATACAGGGCTAAGGCACTGTACCAGTGCTGTTATATTGGTTATTACACACCTAATAACTACATTTCTCACTTTTTTATGACTTTTACAACAGGCAGCAGCCACACTTGTGTCATATGCTTTGCCTACTTAAGTTTCCACAATTATCCTGGAGTGAACCCTTTCAGTTCATTCAACCTCAAGTCTCCTGCAATATATGAACTCCAGAGTTCTTTCAGAAAAAAAAACTAATTCTTGTTTCCTTCCTGTTTTGATCTGATGATTTGGTACTTTTTTCTCAGCTTTTTCCTATGGAAATGAGAACAAGTCAATGGTAGCTAGAGAAGTCCAAAGGGTAAACACACTTCATTATTAAAAAGAACCTTCAGTAGGTGTTCAGGGTTTCTGTTTTCAAAAACTGATGTCACTTTAGAACTGAAGAATATACTATTGATGTCATTTGGCTCCAGCTGAGTCCCAAACTGAGTGTCCACCCCACATGAGAAATTCTGTTTCACAGCACAGTTTTGTAACAACAGAAATTGACCTGAAATTCAGTCCCTGACTTTTTTCTTAAATGCTCCCCCAAAATGAAGCCGGACAGCAAAGCTCTAAGTGTTCAGACAGAAGAAATTTGAGCATCTTTACTGAATAGTCAAAATCTGGAGTTTAACAAATCACTTGAGCAAGATGTGTGCTCTTGGATTCCCTGGTACAGTGAAGGTCAACAGAAACAAAGCTGAGCAACCTTGGAATACACACTACAAGCAAGCTGCCAAGGCCAACAAGTTATTTCCCTACAGAACAGCCACAGCCTATTGTACATGTAAACAGACTGAAGGAAGAAAGCTGCAGACTCACAGACCATTTCCTTACTGCAAGTGGCTAAAACGTTACAACCTGATGGCACTTAACCATTCTCCTTCCCCTCAACCACTGTAAGAGGTCAAAGGCTTTTCAAATCCAAAAATGTGAAGTTACTTCAAATCCAAACACACAATTTCCTGTTCATTAAACTTTCAACATCAGTCCCCTCCTTTTGATGAACTTGGTATTTGTTTGCAAAGGTCTTGTGTTAGAAGTCAATTTGTATGTGGTATAAAGGTACTGTCAAGGTACAGTTGATCCC
This sequence comes from Calypte anna, assembly GCF_003957555.1. Taxonomy (NCBI): domain Eukaryota; kingdom Metazoa; phylum Chordata; class Aves; order Apodiformes; family Trochilidae; genus Calypte; species Calypte anna. Next base: position 7,136,652 of record NC_044260.1, read on the forward strand.
AGCAGTAGTTTTTTAGTTTCAAATCCTCAATAATACTCCTTTTAAGACAACAAATTAACAGATGTAGACTAAAGTGCAAACCACCATACAGATTCTATGCTCAGCACACTGGTGTCCCAAAGCTCAGACTTTTGCAGCCTGTGCTGTTCCTTGTGGCTACTCCTACAAACTGAGCATTAACATCACCCCTCTGACCCTTTTAAGCCAGGCAGGCACACAGCCAGAGCTCCATCTATCTGCAAGCACTTTGTTTTACCACAACAATGCAAGATTACTCTGGAATGCTGACATCTCTGTGTGGGGAGAGATAAGAACAAGAAGTTCACCAGGGAAAAATGTGCTACCAGCCATCTTCTGGGAAGAAACTGCTAATAGGACTAAAATGCAAATCAATTCAAAACTGTTTTGATGGCCAGACTGGTTAGATACAGTGATAGAAAGGAAAGAAGTGTTCAACCAAAAATGGGAAGCCTGGACACAGAAGTACAATATGTCAACTGGTACTGGTGGCAATACATTAAATGCTGAGCACCCTCAGACCAAATAAAAATCAACAGCAGAAGCTCAAAAGATGAGGCTTCTCCGTTTCCCCAGACCCCAGGTTAACACAGTAACTTACTATGTTTACCAAGAGACTTAGACACAATCTGGACCTTTCTGAGTAATTAACAGATTTAGGAAGTTTTTAATACTTCAGAGCCATCCAAGAAAGGCAAAGTCCATTTTTCAGGCATTTCAATGACACCAAAAACATACACTATGTGCACTATAGAGCACATTAAGTCTGTTGTATTTCCTGCCCTCTTTTGCTGTTACACTAATGCCAGCATTTTCATTTGCAATAATTGAGCATTCCCTTCCTGCAACATGCTTGCTTTGTTGGTGTTTTTAGATCTTCTTGTCTCTCAAAGAAAATTCCACATTCAGCTCCTGCCCTGAAGCCTACCTGTGTGACATGTGAGCCAGTGTGTTTAGTTAAAATTGTAAGCAGATTTTGATCTGACTTTAAAAAATAAACACACTGATAAACATTAGAGAGGGATCAATCAGGGTACTTCTGGTCAGCCCTGAGTAGCTACAAACACAAGTATAGGTGACTGCTGTCTAACCCATTACAATCAACCCTCTTAATCAGCTTGCAAGGCCCAAGTCTATTGGTCAGCAGATCTCCTTGACACTTTAAATAGCATTTATTTTAAACTCCCTTGCTTGTTGTTCAGGGAGTGTTTTCTGGTGATGCAAAACACCAACTTAAAATAAACAGACAAATAATCACCATCCATATTCAATAGCAGACCCAGGGAAAAGGACCAGTGAGGAACAAAGCAGCCACAGGAAGCCCCATGGCATCAGCGACAGAGGAAAACCAGGGACAGCACAGCCAGGCAGCAGACCAAGTCAGCTCGAAGGGAGTCACCTGGCAAGCTTGCCAGAACTGTATCTGTGTGACCTCCACCAAAACTTATTTTAGAGCCAGTTCCCAACTCATCTATGGATGTGAGACCACTACTACAGCATTGGCTACACAAACACTTTCTGGCTTCTGTTGATTTGTGTCACCACCTAATTTTGGATGAACACTTACCCAAATGCTGCTTAGCCAGTTACTAAATACAGCAAGAGAAAAAAGCAATACTTCATATGAACACAGAATATTTCAGTTTTTACTTGTGCATCTTATTTGAACTACAGAGTAATTAGAGACTTCATATTCAAAATTGTAGATTCACTAATGTAACCAAACATAAATTTTGTCCTACAGCATAAACTACATAAAAGCTGATTATAACTGCACCACTCCCAATCTAAAAATAAAGTGGAAAGGTTTATTTATACTGCAAACAGTGTCTTGGATTTAAGCTATATCTGCAGCTGCCAACTCCATGAAGTAAGGTCAATTATTCCCACAAGTATTTAAAACCAAATTAATTTTCAGACAACCCCCTTCTTTAAAATAAGTCTTAATACATTACTATCTTAAGTCAAATACTCAGGATGAGATTTCCATACACAGCCTCAGTACTACTGCACACGTGTATTTTCATACCTAATGCTAAATCACAATATTTCAATGTATGCTTATCAGCATTTTTCATCCCCTACAAATAAAGTTGAAGGGTCAGCCCAGGTAATCAGAGACAGCTTGGTTGATGACAAGCTCTGCAAGACCTGAAAAGAAACTGTACTTCACTTAAGGATGTATAAACTGCCTTCTACCCAGATACTCCCTCACCAATCAACCGAGTGGAATTTTGAAATCAGCATCCCATCTCCTGCCCCTGAGCCTGGTCAAGTCTTTAGCTTTAGACTTCAGTGGCAATATCAGACCAGAGACAAGTATGGACTTTGGAAGCTGCACACCAGATCTTTTGTTCTGAACATGAAAACAAAAGCTTTCCTTTATGTCTGCTCTAGCTAATGCAACAACTGCAGCTAGGTTAAGCATGTTTAAATTTCATCTGCAAAGAGAAGAAAAGGAACAGACAATTATATATGCAAGTACTGAGTAGGCAAGGGATGTTTACAATCTTAATTGCCATGAAGAGAGGTGCCAGCTCCTCTAGCCTCAGCTTGAAGGGAGGTTGAATGGCTGTTGAACTATAATCCCATAAAGAAGCCTGAATCTATACCTAGCCACTGGCTATGCCTCCTCAGTCTAAGTTGTACATATATGTAAATGCAATTACTCTTAAAAGTGCCCTTCATGTAGAAGACATCACAGTACGTGCAGACTTATCTGAACATATGCTTTATGCCCCACTTCCTATACAGGGGGCTGGCTGCAGAGCTGGAAAAATGCTGCCAATGGGAACAGCTTGTATCTAGCTGTTGTCTTTCTTGAAATGCCTACAAATCACAGCCTCCTCCTCTGCAGCAACCCCACTGCTTTCATTCCCGTTCTGAGAACACACTAATTAAGAGACAAGCTTCATGGCTTCCCAGCAACAACTTGGCCTCACCAGTAAGGCTAAGCATGCCAGTTTAAATTCTCTGTATCCATGATGAACTAGACTGAGACCTGATGTGTTTATTCCTCACTCATCTGCATGCACAGCCAAAACAATGTTACCTCTAGTTACCAACAAACAAGATCAGTTTTCTCCTTTCACCCAGAACAAGTCACTACTACAAATAAATCCTAATTATAAGAATACAGACACCAAGACAAATGATGACACTGATAATTAAAAAAAAAAAAAAGCCATCAACTCAGACCCAGTGACAGACTGGATGTTAGGGACCAGATTATCCTTTTCATCAGGTGCAACTAGGCAATACATTCCTCCTGTAACAATTATATGAAGTCTCATTAATTAGCAAAATGTGTTTTGATTACTGTCCACAAATCAATTCGGACCAGTAGCACAAAAATCCTCAGAAACAGTAAGATCCATGCTGTTCTCACTTTGGACCCTATTAACAGGTTTACCACCTTCTCTTCTGGGCTTAGGTAACTGCCTACCCACTAAGCAGCTGTGTGCTTGCTATCCTAGTCACTAATTCTAAATGGCAGAGTCATGGCATCTGCTCAAGTGTGCTGCACCAAGGCTTTCTCCTTGGCAGTCACGTGCGTAAGTCATGGCTGAATTTCATGTCCTGACTGCTCCAGCCACCCAGTTCCTGCACAACGGGGATGAACGCCCTGATCTGCCTCAACAGCACACGCTTGGGAAAGCTGCAACCCGGAGTGCAAGGAGTGAGGCTGCTCCCAGCAAAGGCTGATCAGCTCTGTGACAAAAAGCAGCATCAGAAGCTCCCATTCCTCCTTATTCCTCCTTATAAGACTCTTGGTATTTCAGAGTTGGCTGCACTCCTGAGATTCAGAAGGATCTCTAGCACATCAGCCTGCTGCTAGAAACCAAAAATCTGCAGGTTCTCCTCAAAGTATCAGACATGCTCTCTGAATAGCCAGGGGGTTTTGTTTAGTTTTGTTTTTAATTCCTTGCCTATTTCAGCAGTACATACTATGTCATTATACTAGGAATAGTTACAAAAGTTTAAATATTGCTGTTGTGAATAACCATGGAAAACCAATAACCTGAATGGCTTTCTGCCAAACCACACACAGCTTTTGTGATTGAAGTAACTGAGGTAAAATCAGCAGACTGAAGTTTTGAAGAACTTTATCACCTGAGTGCAATTTCTCCAGAGTTTGTTCTCTCAGGAGACATGCACTTAATTGATGAAAACAAAATTTTAACCAAAACCTGAGAACCTGATACTTAGTCAGGAAAAAAAAACCAAACAAAATGAAACAATCAAACAAAAAACCACCAAAAAACCCCCCACCAAAAACAAAACACCAAACAAACAAACAAAGAAAAAAAAAAAACACAAACCACAAAAACCCCACCAAAAACAGCAACAAAAAAAAAAAAAAAACCCAGAAACATGAACAAAGCCAGCCTACTACCCCTAAAAAAACACTAACAAAACACACTCACATAACAAACCAGTATGACAGAGACAAGGTTTGTAAAACATTTGAGAATACAATTTTAATCAAACTTGTCTCATCTTCCAGTCCTGGAAGAAGCTTGATGAGTATTATTATAATTTGGGACCAACTGCAAGACTTCTCAAGAAGTTTTGCAACTGTCAGAAAAGAAAGCTCCCAGAATGCAGCAGCCTATGTCCTTTCCCTCACCCCTTCTCCCAACAACTGAGTACTTGTTAAACAGGAAAAGAAAAACCCAACAGGGCCCATCACAAGGTCTGTCCCAGTTTTGAAAGAACCAGCTTCAGCAAACATCAGATGAAGGGAACATTTTAGTAACTTTTAAAGGGATCTTTCTTCTGTTAAGTAATAAGAAAGCACACATCCCTTTGCAGTTTCTTCTACTCAACAAGACAAGATGGAGAAAAAGAAAATGAAAGTGACCACGAGAGAAGCAGCCAGACTGCATTCTGCAAGCTAAAAAGATAATTACATGACTGGATCTCTAACATTAGAGGCTGTAATGATTCAATCTGTACTTGGCAAAATAAAATTGTTTAAAAGCAGGAGCTGACCAATCCACAGATGTCAGCTGTAAGCAATAAAGCTGACAAGGTGCTACAACACAGCTTAATTCTCTGTGCAGGACTACAACTACCCCAGACATTTTAATGATGCAAGGAAGGATGGGACATACATTAACTCTGAAGTCTGTAATTAGAAAGCAACACTGACCAGTGATGAATAAGGATGATGTGACTAATTAATAACTCTAGGCAAGAGGTATAGCTTGCAAGACAGGAGAGTCATCCCTGAGAACCAGCAATAGTTCAGAAGGAATGCAATTACATAGTGACCATAGGCATACAACCTATGGAGATACTTTGTACTTTTTATGCCTTCATACCATAAATCAAGCCTAATAATAAATTGTTTCATAGCCAGCTTATTAATCCCAAGATCATTTGTGACTGCAACAGAACAGATTCCCAACCATGTAACAGACCAATACTGCACATTTCTCCTCAACACCATATACTTTAGGTTGGAGATGGGTTTGATTCCAATTAGCAACACATTTAAAATTGCCAAAGTGCAAAAGGCTGGTTTGTAATTCTGATGGCAAAATCCTCTCAGTGGGCTTTAGCCTGCTCTGTATGTTACACTATTCCACAGCCACAGACAATGCATTTTTTCTCATGATCCAAAGCAGGACTTCTCTTAAAAACACATCATATCAGGAGTGTAACAGACTTAGCAGTTTAATAATGGTTTTTATGTACCATCGATAGCTTTTTATGTTTATCAATGCCTTTTCAGCAACTTTTCTGTTCAGTGCTGTATTCAGAGTACAGCTGCATGTAGCATTCTTCAGAAAAATAGGTTTCCAGGCTGAGAAGAGTAAACTAGAACTGTGTTTATGGTCTTGAGCAGTCAAAGAGGATTACAAGTTCCTTCTCCAAGAGAAGCAGCCAGTGTGACCTTCCAGAACTCAAACACTGACCCTGCAGGTTGTGGTGAATGTCTAACACTATGCTTCCCACCCAGCCTCCCTGTCTTTCCTCTGAAGGACCAGACTATCTTAATTTCTTAACTAGTTAAAAGACAAGCAATCAGACTTCCCCCTCCTACCCTGACATTTTGACTTTTCCTATGAAGAAAAAGAGCACTGGGTACCTCCAGCAGAGCAAGATTCTAGAAAACTATTCCTGAAGTTACTTAAAGACACCTTACAAAAGATCACCCATTTTCCCAAATTTGTCAGAAGTTAATATATACTTGGAAACGATTGTTTCACAGGTATCTCACAGAGCATCCCAGAGTAGCTTCAAGGGGAAACAAACAAACAAACAAAAAAACCCAAACAAACAAAACAAACAGAAAAAAAAAATCAAGAAATCCTAAGCATAGCAGCAAGAACCTACCAACCTAAGTTACTGCAAAGACTAGAGCCATAGTAAGATGTTGAGATTGACTGGATTTAGGAACAGAAGGCCTGGAAAAGCACATTGCATGCTCTTTACCAAGCAATGCACAACATCTTTCCTGTCTTCTGGTTGAGCTAAAACATAAGCATGTCAATGTAATTACTCTGATGGCAGGATCTACCACATCCTCTGAGCAGCTCAGTGATCACTTTCCCCCACTGTTTAAAGCTTACAGTTTCTAGAGCAATACCTCTAGCTGCTGCAGGTTTTTCAGCCATAACTAGTGGCATTTCAGCAGGCATCTGTTTTTACACAACACCACAAAATACTTATTTGAATCTACCTTCAAATGCAGGCACTGTCTCTCAAACACCAATTCTAACAAAACCAAAACCAAAAGCATCAGCCACAATGTCAATCTGTGACATTTACCACACTGAAACCTGGGAGCATTTCAGCTATTCCAGCAAGCCTGTTTCCTACACATTTTGAAATGGGTAAGCAAGGGCTCAGACCTGCAAGTGCCTACCTTGCAAGTCACCACAAGGGTAATTCCCAGACATTTTAACAGAAGGGGAATGATTCTGCACTTGAGTCAGTGCTGGCCAGGGGCAGCAGTAATCTGGCTGCCCACACCCATGAGTTAATATCCTGGGATGAGAACTGAGAAGTGCAAAGGGACCAACAGCTGACTTACACCACTGATGTGGAAACAAGAATGCCTCCTTCCCTTTTTTTATGGATGTTAATCTCTGAGGGGGAAGTTGTTCTCTTGTTGCAACTCCAACTAACAGCTGACCACTTCTTCTGATTTGCACCACTTCATCAGATTAACAGTTTGAATCAAAACCATTAATCTCCCTGCTCTTCTGCAGTAAAAGAATTTATAAATTAGCAGATATTTTAAAGCCTTAAGATATTGTTTTCAGCCAGTAATGACAATAACACCCCCTAATTTTGCATGGTTTGGATGTTGGGAATGGGAACACACACCACAACAGCAGAAGCCTTTCCACACAATTGATGAGAAGTGACTATGGACAAATGTTACAGAAAGTTTTGCAATAAAGTCATTCTGCTCTCTATGACTGGTTATAAACATATTAGAAAAGAAATCCTGTCATACTCTCCCCCAAGAAATGACATTTTACATAGGTGACTGAACTATCTTCTCATTAAAAATACCACTGACAGATCTTCCTCCATCATAAAGAACAGATTTATGTTTGTATTTACCTTACTGTAATAATAGCAGCTGCCACAAGTCCATTAGGACAAGCCTATACTACATAAATTAAAAAACTCCACTGCTAAATATTAGTGCTTTCTCAGTTATTTCCATTCTAATATACACATAAACTATTGAAAAAGACATACGGATACATGTAATTTAAAAAATAAAACCCAAGACTGAGTTTATTTCCCAACTAGAAACCTATTTTACCTGCAGGCAGGACAGCCACCAACCACTACTACAGATGTGGTGGTGGTAGCAGGCTGCTGAATAATGGTGTACGTGCTGGAATAGGTTGGTTGTGATATGGGTGGAGGAACAGCATAACCTAAAATAAGAGAAAAAAAAAAATAATCACCAGAGGTAAGAAAAAATAAGAACTAAAAAGTATAGAAACAAAACACAGGAAAAAATAAATCAGAAATGTAGTCTTGATTAAGCAATTGGAGAAGTTCTACCAAAATCAAGAGCTGGAACATACTGCTTGGCACAGCTGATACCAAGGCCACTGCATAACTGAGTATCTAGCACAATTTAGCCATCTAAAAAGGTCACTCAGCTAATAATTAACTTTGAGAATTTGTTTCAACCCTATCTGTGCAGCAGGAAAAAACAGCTTAAACAAACAATGATCACAGATTTCACTCCTGGACATTTTGTATTGCATTTTGTTCCACTCCAGCAGAAAAAGTAGTTGAAACAATGCATCTCCCTTTTGTTTCTAGCCTAACGTCCACATATTAAATTTATATATAATAAATCTATTTGTAACTGGAGAGAGAGGTAGGAATGGTGAGATCCAAGTGGAAAGGGAGCAGAAAAAAAAAAGTTTCAGAAAATCCATGTTGTTAGCTAGTGAATTTGTCATTTTAACAGCTGTAGTTAGCAAACACAAGCCTTTAATTACTGCATATTTTTTTAAAAAAATGCTTTTAAAGGGATGGTTAGATGTTTGCAGTCCAATCACACAAAGTACACTCTGCCCAGGTGTAACTCGCTTTGAGCTTCCCTCCCAGCACAGTTCCCCATTTGCAAGTTATGCATCTATGAAGTCCACAAACCTCACTACTTAAAAATAAATTGAAAATAGTCATCAATGTTTGAACTGTAGGAAAACATGTAACAAGTTATAGGCAGGAAACCAATCCACGTCCCCAAGATTCAGTGTTTAATGACTGGGGCCTGTGTCTGATGTAGTCAAGTTTTGGGGTTTTTTAACTTTTGAAACACTCTCTTAACTCTACCAAGTCTTGCCTGAGAGGCTACTTCTTGGACGGCAGCCAGCGTTAATTCAGTTAACAAAAGCACTGCATCTACTCACCTGCTTCAGTCTCTCCAAGACTACTAAAGTGTATCAGAAAAAAACCAAACTAACCAGAGCACACTGAAGAGCGTGCAAAGGAAAGTCGAAGTTCGGGGGCTGTGTTACTGCTAGCACAGCTGTGTCTCTTTGAGGTGGTAAAACCACACACAGAGATGCATGCAAACTCGGCCGATATTTTAGGGAGGACAAAGCACAAACACCTCAGAGGCACCTGGGGAAGGAGGGAAAGGGAGGTGACGCCTTCCAACACCTGCGCACCCTCCTCCCTGCGCTGGTTTGAAGCATGAAAACTGAGAGGCTCCAACCGCTCCGTTCCTCACAGGGAAGCCCCGCACAAGAGTTCCTCCCGCTCTGCCGAGCAGCCCCTCAGCACCGCAGGCCACGGCCCTCCCAGAGCCCGCCGCCGGCCTGCGGCCCCGGGGCACCCTCAGCACCGCCCCCTCCGATCCCCCGCGGGGGGAGAACCTCTCCAGAGCCGCCTCCCGTCCCAAGGAAGGGGGGAGCGGGGCTCAAGCTCTCCTGCAGACGCCGGCAGCCCCTCGCCCCCCTCATAGCCAGCAGCCAGCCCTCCCCCGCCGCCTCAGACCCACCTGCGGCAGCCGCGGCGCCCGGGTAGGGGTAGGGTGGGGGCGGCTGGAAACCGGGCTGCGGGGGGGGGATGGCGCCGTAGTTGCTCTGCCCGTAGTCGTAGCCCGCGCCCTGGGCAGCGGGGCTGTAGGCGGGGGGCCGGTCCTGCAGCAGGGGTTTGTTGTCCATGCTGGGGGGGGGGGCGGCGGAGCTGCTGCCTGCCCGTGCAGCCGTGCGGCGAGGGCCGGGAGGGCGAGGAGGAAGCGGCGCCCTCGCCTTAGCGCCCAACTTGGCGGGCGCCGCCCCTCCCCTCCGCCCCGCCCGGGGGCGCCGGACCTCAGCAGCGGCGCGAGCGCCCTAGTGGCGGCTGCACGCGCATCCGGGGCCGGACCGGCGCGGGGTTGGGATGCGGGGGTTGGGGAAGGGTGCGGGAGGGGTGCGGGGTTCGGGTCTGAGGCGGCGGAGCGGACCCTGGCGCGCGGGCGGCCCCTCCCCGCTCGGCGGCCCCGGCTGCTGCGCTCGCGGGCGGTCACAAGACCGCGCCCCACGTGACGCCGCTCCCCAACGGCGCGGGGGGAGTCACCGGGAGGCGCAGGAAACCCTCGGCCTTAAAGGGGCCGCGTCCCGGCAGCCGCCGCTCCTTCCCCCGTCACCCCCGGCCTTGTGACTGCAGCGGGGCTGGGAGGGTGCGGTGCCCGCCGCCTGCTGAAGGGGTGCGGAGGGGAGAGCCGCAGCCAGCGGGACAGGCTGCTTGCTGCACGCTACGGCGAGCGGCCGGGCCTGTAGATGGTTTCTTCATTAAACCGGTAATGAGATTTTAACGTGCTCGCCGAGGCCCCATTCCGCACGCCCTCCCTTCAAGTGCTCCTCTCCCGTAATGCAATCCCTGCTGGAAACTGGCCGGCCGAACAGGACGAGGATGGACTCGTGGGCTTGGTCGCAGATCTCGGTTCAGCCGGGTGCAGCGGGAGGGTCTGAACGCGGGGAGAACCCGGGAGCATTAACAGAGGCGTAGAAAATATTAGCAATTTTTGACCTGTAATAATGCCCAGAGCGGCTCTGAATCGTAGTATCCAAATGACTTCAGCTGAGCTTTGGGAAGATGGAAAGGGAGTGAGACTGTGTGTGTGTCTTTATATATGTCCTGTGCCCCCAGCCTGAGAAAAAGTCAAGAAACGTCAGGAAAAAGTGCAGAGTTCTGCAGTGACTTCTGCAAACTCGTAGGTCCCCACTGAGAAGAGTAGCACTTGAGTGTTAAAAGTGAAAAACAAGCTCTAGGGACAGTGGCACAGAAAGGGAATGCTGTAAAAGGAGGAAGTTTTTGAAAAAGACTGAGGAATAAAGAGTATCTTACATGGTTTCAATGAACACTAAAGTAAAAGAAAGGTAAGAGGGTTGCTGCTTTCTCCTGCACAGCAAACTAAACAAATGAGTTCCAGAGCTGCTGCTGAAATCCAAGTTCTCAATGGCTGGACAGGCCAGATGCTGAAATTTTCTCAAATGTCTTTTATTACCATTAAACCTCCAGCCTCTGCCCTCCACACTTCAATTCTTGAGCTGTCTGATTCAGCAGAACTTCTGTGTTCTAAATATGCACAGGTTTGTCCTTCACTGCAGGTACCAACACAGCCCCTGTCACCATGGCAAACAGCAGCTCCCATGACAGCACCCCTGAGCAGCAGGGAAGGCTTAACCCCATTTCACAGAGAGGGGGAAGAAAACATAAAGGCAAGAGATTAGACAGTTTGCCTCAAAATCAAACAAAATCTTGAAATACATATGGACTGAGACTTCACGACCCAAAATCCAAGCCAGTGCCAGCATCACATGACGGTGAGAGGAACCCTGCCCTCCTGCTTTCCACCTCCTCCCCCCAGTTTGCAGTGCCTGACTCATCTGGAAGGAGCACTGCTCACGGTTTGCAGTGACATTTACAGACCGTGCTACTCTGAAGAAAGCTTTTGCTTATTGTAACTGTAATAGTATAAATATTAATGAGGTTTTTGAAATAAAAATCTTAAGGCAGAAAGGCAAGGCAGACCTTCCTCATTAGGGAAAAGAGACTTCCCTAAAATGTGTGTCAAGTGATGAAGAAAAATCCTCCTTTTAAAGAAGTGAGATTTGGGAAAGTGTGGAAGAGCTGACAGTAGGGAAGTCACCCACACAAACTGACTCTGACTACATGAGGACAAAGCCACAAAACATTGAAACAGGATTCTAAAAAATCTACTGTGCTTCGGACAGAGCAAAGTCTTTTGAAATAACAAGAGATTTTAAAACCCACAAGTTAATTTCTGAGCACTCTAGCCTTGCCTAGGTTCACTTGGTTTGACTTTTAAGATCATTCTTAAGCATAAGAAAACTATACTGGCTGTAAATGACTTACCACACTAACTTCTTGCATAATCAATCATTCATGCTGCCATCCTGTAACATTATAGGACTGTGGTTCAAAAATCCCAGAAAATGCTCTTTAAATTATTCTGCAATCCAGTTGCCACTGAAAACAGAAGTCTTGTCTCCACCTGCTTAAATCGCAACTAGATTGAATACATGTCAAATCTATCAGTCACAACCCCTACAAACCTTGCAATATAAATTATTTGGATCCCAGCATTTAAACAGTCTTGGTCTTTTTTTTATACGTTTTACTACAATGATCAAACCATCGAAACACTAATAGGTAGCAAAAATTCTGTATTGAGGTAGGCACCAGTCTGCACAAGCTACCAAACCCCAGCAGCATGATTCAAGTGTCCTGGGACTCCAAGGGAGTCAACCCAAACAGAATGGTTTCACCTCACATGACCATCATTCTAGAGAAGTTACTGTGTACATTAATCCTCTGAACCACAACCTTCTGCACAGCAAAACCATCTCAACCACGAACCAAGAACAAGGCGTGTGTATTCTCTTTAACAACTAGAAACTCTTCAGGATGGTTCCATGATTATCTGCCAGTTCCCTTTGAAAAAGGCCTTGAATGAAAGAAAACTGTTTTTCCACCCTTCTTTGCTGCCCCTTTGAGATAAAAAAAGATCTCAGACAATTTTTCTTTGCAGATCTCTTTCACATTTGGTTAGCTGAATGGACAGGCATAGAAATTCTTGTTAGATTTTCTGAATCACTTCAGAATGAACAGAAATGTGATGGCAAACGCTGAGATTTTTAAGCAAGCACTTTCAAAGAGAGGTTATCATTTTGTAGCATGGCAAACACACAGTGACCTGCAAAAAATGTTAAGCGGCACCTCTGGTGTCTTTCTGGGTAGGACTACTACTGTACTGCTACCATGATGCTGCCTCCTTCCTTAAAATTCACACAACACATGAAGTCACAGAATGGTTTGGGTTGAAAGGGACCTTAAAGATCACCCAGCTCCAACCTCCCTGCGTGGGCAGACACCTCCCACTAGACCACGTTGCTCCAAGCCCCATCCAACCTGGCCTTGAACGCCTCCAGGGATGGCATATCCACAACTCCCCCGAGCAACATGTGCCAGTGTCTCACCATCCTCACAGAAAATCACCTTCCTAATGCCTAAACTCAATCTCCCCTCTTCCAGGGGAGGGGAACCTTAAAACCATTACCTCTTGTCCTATCACTTCGTAAGTCCCTCTCCTGCTTTCCTCTGAACCCTTTGATGACGGATGCATCACGAGTAAACACCATTTCAGGCAACCCCTGTTTTTCCTAACTCCGACTGTAATCATTCACCCTCTGGGCGCAGCAGCCTGACTGGGAGAAGGGGGGGTTGGGATCTGGTGGTTTCACCTCAGAAACGGCGCCGGCGCTCCCCCAACGCTGGGGACCTGGGATGACCCCCGCCCGCACCTACGCGGAGCCCGGGCCAGCCCCACGACGCTGCAGCCGCGCAGCAGCGCTGGCCCGGGCCCGACGGGAGTTTCGCTGCGGAGCCACCGCGGCTGAAGTGTCCCCGGGGCTCCCCCCCCCACTAGCTGCTCCGTCCTCGCTGCCCCCTCAGCCGCTGCCCTGCGCGGGCAGAGCGACCCCGCGCGTCCGGAGGCGGCGGCCGCGGCTCCTCCCCGCCCAATGGCGGCGGCGCTTGGAACGGTCGCGCGGCGGCGCAGCCACTGGGATCGCGGCTGCCTCCGCTGGGCTGCCCGGGCGAGGAGCGCGGAGCGCTGCGCGGGGTCTTTGCGCTGCGCGGGGTCCTTCCGCCGGGATCGGCGAGGAGAGGCGCGGCCCGCGGGAGACAGGTGAGGGGAGAGCCGGGGGGCAGGGGTGGGATGGGCTCTGGCAGAGCCGCTCGCTATCAGCGGTCCAGCCGCCGGGAGTGGGGCAGGGAAGCGCGGCTGGTGACAGGGCCGCTGCCGGGCCCCGCGCAGCCCTTCGGGGTGTCCCTGCTGCTTCCCCACCCCCGCCAGCTCCGGTGTCACCGGGACGAGCGAGGCAGGGCCTTGGGGAGGTGCCGGCACCTCTCGCAGCCCCCCCCCCCCCCCCCCCCGGGGAAGGCGTGAGGGGTTCCGTAGGGCGTTTTTGGCCAGCGGGTTTGCACCGCCGTCAGCGGAGACCCTGCTGCCGTCTTCTGCCCGCAGCTGATCGGGTCCTTTCTGGGTGGAAGCGGGGTGGAGGAGGGCGATGAGCGCCCTGACCACCCTCCGTGTCGGCCTGGGGATGCCCGGTGGGCCCCAGCCCCGCGCAGGTGGCGCCCGCCCCACGGGGGCCTTAGAGCTTGCCCGCCTTTCGCTGCGCACCGCGGGATTCCCGGGTGCCCGTGACGCTTCGGTAAGTTGGGAAAGCCCTTTGGGGTCTACGCGGATGTAAAGCCGCGCGTCCATGTCTGCTTCGTACGAGAATGGGATCAGCTGGGCAAGTGTGTGCCGTGGAAATGGAGGTAATCCAGTTGCATCTGCCTGGATTATCTTAATTCTGTCACATGTATATATTTTCCTAACTTCATAATCTTTGGGACTTTCACTGGTCTTCCAGGTACTTTTCTGCCTGCTTGGGCTGTCATTCCACATATAGGCCTTCACTTACATATTTGCCCACCTTTAACACACCTTAGCATCAACTTCTATGTATTTTTTAGCTTGGTAGATACCTTCATTGCATTATCTGTGTTTCTGTGTGTACTCCAGTCTCACTGGCACTCTTGTTGCTTATGGTTAAATGCACAACATTTTCTCTGTTATTAAGACTGTTTTGCAAAATTTTAAGTGCTAATGCTGAAGCCTTTGTTTTCCCAGTGCTACTCACATGATAATTTTCATCTCATTTTCACTCCATCTTTTCCTTATTATCCTACTTACAGTAATGTAGAAAAAGCCTTTTGGATTTGAAGAGGATGAACAGCTAGCTGCTCCAACTACACCAACAGAAAAAAACCTGGAAGATTCATTGTGGTTATTCTGCCACAGCTAACAGGAGAACTTTGCTCTTGACATTCCACTGGCCTCATTTGTTCCCTGCTGCTATAAATTTTCTTTCTGTTTCCTGTTATTCACTTGGTGGATCCATTTTGGTACTTAGCAGCAGCAGTTCTAGAAATAAAAGAATTCTGAAATATCCTCCCTGGGATCCCGTGTGAACTCACTATGCTGATTTTGACATAGATTCTATACAGTTTCACCTCTGCTGTTCAAATACATTTGTACCAGTTGGTCCCTCTACACCACTGCTTATTCTCAGCCAGAACACAGGCACACAAGTCTCCTTAAGCTCTTGTGTACACTGCACAGTTGCATTTTGACAATGAAGAATCAGTGTTCCACACTGAATCCAAGCAAAAATTCCTCTTTTCTCTCTGCTCATATCTCCAAGTCCTCTTTTCAGCCTTTTCCCTCCTAGTACCCCACTGCATTGTTCATAGAACTGGAGGCAAAGTCAAAATATTTATCAGTAGTTCTGATTGTCAGACATACAGAACAACCAAAATTTGTTCACTTTAATGGCACCCAGAAGGCCAAGTGACAGAAATACTCAGGCCTGCCTTTCAGACTTCTAAAAAGATTGACATACAACCACTTCACATGAAATGCTGACCCCTCCATGAAGGGTAGGGCTGCAGTACCCAGAAATGGCAGGTTATTAAGTGACAGGACTGGAATGGCACCCACCAGATCTCTGCTGTCAAACCACACTCTCTGTATACTTAAATAAATGCCACACCTATGTATATTAAAGATAAGATCCCAAAGTGGTCACCAGAATGCTTTGGAAAGTTGTTTCCTGGCAGGCAAGTAATGTGTCCATGGATTAGAAGTAGATGCATGCTTATGGAGAAGATTTCTTTCACATCTTTTCTGTTGTGCTTGTGTAGCTATGTTGGCATATGCCAAGAAGAAGATGAGGAAGAGATACTGGAAAATATTAGGGCTTTGTGGAGCTTTGTAGCTTTATAATATAATATATAATGCTTTATAGCACTATATCAGCATTTCAGAGCGAAGCCTTCTGATACAGCATGGTCTATTCCACTTCATCTCAGTTTAGTGTTGACTTCTGTCCTTACCCTGTCAAAGCTGTCCTATTAATGTGAGCTCCTGTAGGATGGACAATAGTGTGCCTGTAGCAAGGTGTTTCACACAGATTTTCAGAGCCTTCGGAGAGGTATAACTGCTCTGACTGAAAGAGATCGCTCTGCCAGCTTTGTATGGGCTCTCTTTAAAAGGTCATTATTTACATTAAAAGTGTCATTTCCATTAATAGCCCCTTCTTGCCTTTCAGACATGGCCATGCCCAGTTCACTTTTGTGGGCCGTTGACATTTTTGGGAGGGTTTACACTCTGTCTACTGTTGGCCAGTACTGGGAGCTCTGTAAGGACACACAGCTGGAATTTAAACGGGTCTCTGCTGTCAAACAGTGCTGCTGGGGAATAGCCTGTGATCATCAGGTGTACACCTACGTGCTCTCGGGTGACGTTCCCATTCGATACCAGGAAGAAACCTATGAGAATCAGGTACGATGTGTGATGGTTGCTTCTGTTGTCCTGCCAGGTACAGGTCAGAAAGGAATGATAACAAATCCATGCATCAGCTGTCTCTGCATGTTTGGGTTTTGTTTGTTTTGTTTTGTTTTTTCTCACAGGAAGATTGCTTGGTTTTATTTGTTTTCATTTTTTTATCAGGTGTTTCTGAAGTGTGTATGTGTGCCAAATAGCAGGTTATTCTTTTAATGTTTTGATTCCCAATGGAAGGTTCTACTTCCTTGCTCTTACCAGAAGCAATGCCAGTGTGTACTATGGCCTGTTTTGTATGAGCCATTTCAGACTGAAATGTTCACCTGTTTCACCTGATGTTTTTCTTTTCTTGGTGACAAATACACAGTCTGCTTAGAAGGATGCCCAGTGTAACAGTCAAGCAAGAAAGAATGTTACCAGAAATACAGTATTCTTAAAAAAAATATTCTTTGTAGTGTTTCAAAGACTTCTTTAACCCAGGCATATTTCTCCATTGAAGTACAATGTTTCCAGCCTTTCTGCACAGAAATGTTAAGATGATCCTTCCTGTGTAATGCACTGCAAAAGAGTGTCTATGAAATAGTGTTTTAAAGGAAATTTTTGTTTTTAAGGTAAGTAAAAGTTATTTGAGAGAGAAAATTGAAGAATTTTCTTGACCACATTTCTGTGGTTTCTAACAGGTAATGGAATAAATCTTAATTGAGAAATGACAAATGTATTTACACAAATAAAAATTCAAAAACCTAATTTTACACAGTAGTTGATATTGATACTACTTTCCAGCTATTTAAGACTCTGGGTTTTTTTAGGTAAACATGTTCTTTAAAAATGCAAAACTCTAAAATTCATTTTACTTGTTATTTTAAAATTTCTGTTAATTCTAGGCTATGAAAAAAAATGGAAAACAAAATACTAGAAAGCCCAAAAGGAAATATTCATCAGGACCAAAAAACCCAAAATTAACCTCAGTTTACAGATAATGAGCAAGGCAGTTTAGCCAGGTTATTAGAAAGAGTAAATAATATATTGCATCAAAATTACAGAAATATTTTAAAGCATTAATTTTCCATGTGCCCTAAAATGTAAGACAGTATTACATGACAATTTTTGCCAGTATTTCTACAGTAGGTAAGAGTGTGGTGGAAGAAAAAAAAAACCAAACAGATTGGTGAAAACCTCAGCAAGTTATTTGCTTTGTAGCTGAGTAAAGCCAAATTCAGAAAAAAAAAAAACCAAACCAGAATGTAAGAAGATTTACTGATGCAATTATCTTGACGTGGTATCTGGTAAGAAACTGCTATTTTTCTAGTGCAAGAAGCTAGTCATCATTCTCATGGGGAATAAATTAGAGATCCCAAGGCCATGTGTGCAGCATTATCATAATGCCAAAGAAAATGGCACTGCTAGTAGTAAAATATATCGTCAGATGTTCCTATTTATGTGGCTGTCAGTGACTGGGTTGGGTCTAGCTCTGCAGTCAGCCCTTAGATACCTGAAACGCTTCCTCCAAAGCTTTGTTAGCTCAGGGCTTTCTCAATGCAGCCCCGTAATTTATTCCTCTTCTCCTGCAGAAAAAGAATACACGCATCATCTAGGACTAGATGTACAATGAGATGATGTGATCTCAAATAAAATGCTTAATTTACTATTTTTGGCAGCGCTGGAATCCTGTTGGTGGCTTTTGTGAGAAATTACTGCCCAGTGACCGCTGGCAGTGGAGTGATGTGAGCGGGCTAAAACATCAGCAGCTTGATAGTTTCACACTGCCCTCACCACACTGGGAGTGGGAGTCTGACTGGTATGTGGATGAAAATATTGGAGGGGAACCAACAGAGAAAGGGGTAGGTGAACAATACCAAAAAGAGATCTGTTCTGGGAATCCTTAGTCTGTAAAATAAAAGTGTAAATGGTCTGTAAAAATAAAAGGCACTAAACTTCTTACAGCTACTTCTTTCTGGGAAGTAGCTCAACTATAATACAACACAACACAAGGAATGATCTTGTTTAAAGGCTTTTGAGTCTATAGGAGCTTCTATAGAAGCTTTTTACTTTTGATCATGCCACAAAGTGCTGGCAACTGGATGCCATTGTTATGTAAGATCTTTACTGTGAAGAAAGTAAATACTTTACTGTATCTTGTTTGTTCTGTGTATATTCTACAGAGGAATTTGGACATGATTCATAAATTATTCATGGAATTAGCTGATCTGTTAATCAAGGTTGCGTAGATTTGCACAGTAACTTGTATTTGTAGGAGAGATTTGTGCAGAATTGCTCTGAGTTATTATTTCAAGCTTTCCCTTGGTTCTGATGTTCATAAAAGAATACCTCTGTTTGCAGGGCTGGACTTATGCCATAGACTTCCCCAGCACCTACACAAAGGACAAGAAATGGAATTCTTGTGTCAGACGCAGGAGGTGGATCAGATACAGGAGATACAAATCACGAGATGTCTGGGCAAAGGTTTTTTTCTCTTTAAAATATTAAATAAACTGATTTCCTGAAATAGTAAATTATAAGTGCAGGGAAACTCATTTTATCAGTGCTGTGTAGGCTGAACCTGGGTTCCTTAACTTCTGACTTGTAAGCATAAATGGGAGGCTGGGATTTTTCATAGAAACCTGTGGTAATAAGATGCCAGATCTCATGGTGATGCAGTTGGAGATGCTCATCTCCTTTGCAAATTTCAAACCAACTTTTTACCTTCCCTTAGTTGTTAGACAAAATGCTCTCTCTCGAGGTAGCACCTGTCTACTGTCATTCACCAGCTGTATTGCTTATCTGTATAAATAACTATTCTTCAGGAATGGTTTTTCCATTCTAAGAATGTACAAAAATTGCAATTTGTGATGTTCCAGCTTTCCAGTTCAGAGAACATCTGGATGCACTGTTCTGTGAGTAAAAACTCCCTTTATTTATGGGATGAAACAGAGACTTCTTCATGCTGCCTCTGCAGTGTTTCCCCCTCCCTTTGTGTGCACAGCCTTGAACAAGAGGAAGAATTTCCATGCTCAGCTTCTTTATTGAATGATGCATAAACCAATCTAAAAGAAACAAGTTAGGCCATGAGCCAGATCACTTATCTGTTTGTGGTGTCTCTTTTTCTCTTCCCAAACTTCCTTTCTCTTTGCTTCAGATTGTATCACATGATGATCCAGAGCAGTTGCCAGACCCTTTCAATGATATCTCCATTGGAGGATGGGAAATCACCGATGAGCCTCTTGGCCGCTTATCAGTATGGGCAGTTTCTTTACAAGGAAGGGTATGTGCATGTTCTTTAGGTTTTCTAATATAAATTACTACTGAAAAGGTCTTAAGTGCTTTTAAAATGAGGAAGGTTTGTTACTGCCTTATGTGGGTAAGGAAATAGGCTGTTCGTGCAAAAGCTGTTTTTGGACTACATTACAACCTAGTGTTGTAAATTGAAGGGCTTAATATCTCATTGCTGTGTTATGGAATCTGTGAACCTCTATCAATTTGTGAATCTTAAAAACCTGGGCTGAGTAATCCTGAAAAATGCCCAGAATGCAGAGCACTGGTAACAAAGAGATAAACCTGATAAAGATTCTTAAAAAGCACTGTGCCTTGTCTTGGTGGTGAAGTCAGGAATGATTCAGTGACGTTTACAAAATTATTTTCTAAGACTTATTTATCATAAAATTACAACCTCCTGACTTAGCAGAGTGGAATCCAGCTCTGGAATGTTTTATCTTCTATTTAAAATTATAAACCTTTTTTGTTTGGTTAGTTGGTTTGTAGGCCTACCATAAAGTCTCTTCTCTATTGCTTAGTGCTGTAGAGATTTGATTCTTGCTTTCCTTCCTTCATCCCTACAGCATGTGTCTGACATTCCTGTTCTTACAAAATTTCTGCCCTATGGTCTCACAGGGAAGAAAGTAATAGTTCTAACAGATAACCTGAGATTTCAGTCATACTTGGCACTACCTGGAGAGGCAAGAAATCTTGGCTAAATTCTTTAAAGTAGAATGTCCTTTGCCTCATACTTCCCAGTAATAAGGGACAAGCATCCCACTCTACAGGCATCCTTGACTGACACTGTAAGATGCTTTCATTTCTCAAGTGAAAGTCCCCAGAGGAGTAAAGTCTTTTTAAATATGACAATTTAGCACTCAGCAGTCATGTTCTGGAGCACTCATATGACTGACTACCACAGGCTGCTTTCTGTTTGACCTTCCTGGTTTGGCTGTTGTCTATAGAAAAGTCCACTGACAGTAGAACCAAGACTAGCAAATGGACTGGGTTTCAGTGAAGGCTGCACAGAGAGTGGAATTTTTTACCCATATTGTAGCAAGCTCTGCTTAGTGAAAGTGAGGTCAGGTTATCATCTAACAGTACCATTTTTGTGTTACGTATTTGTTCATCCTTGGTTTATGTAACATGCCCTGAAATACAATGAAGTGGTTTTGAATGTTTAAATATACACAGAAGTTGCAGCAATAGGTTACTGTACCCAATCCAGATTTGCTTCCAGGATGAAAGCTGGTCTGTACAAAAGCCTCCTCCCTTAGTACATAAGGAAATAGTCTTTAACTGCATAATCAGCATCAAAAAATACCTTTAAAAGGTCAAAGGGCATACACTGCATTAAAAAACCCTGTTGTTACAGGAGGACTTTTCTTTCCAGTTTGTCTCAATGGTTTCATTGTTGTAGAAATATTTTTTTAAGTTTCATTTGTTTGGTTTTTTTAAACTTGCCTAGGTATGGTACAGAGAAAATGTCTGCCATCACAATCCAGAAGGTTCCACATGGTCCTTAATCACCACTCCTGGTGAAGTTGTACAGATCAGCTGTGGACCATATGACCTCCTTTGGGCAACACTTTGGGAAGGCCAAGCTATTGTGAGAGAAGGAATTGACAGAAATAACCCTCAAGGTAAAGCTGTTTAAATTTAGCTGAAGTTCCTTTGATTTGTGCAGTGTTGAATAAGAAACCAACCTATAATGTCTTCTGTGTTTTGTGTCTTGTAGGAATTTCCTGGAGTATTGTGGAGTCTCCAAGCTCTGAAAATGGGATTATGCACGTCTCTGTGGGTGTTGATGTGGTGTGGTGTGTTACAAAAGATAAAAAAGTAAGAGGGGTCATACTCTGGTTCTGTTTTGGGGGGATTTTTACCTCCCCTTTTGTATCTGCTTTTCTCAAACACAGGTGTATCACTTTCATAGGAAAGACAGGGGAGTTGTGCTCACTATCTCCATGGTTTGGGGAATTCCAGTCCCCCTTGCTGTTATGGGAATACTGTGCAGTTTGTGATATGTGTAGTGGCTTTTAATTTAAGAGAGACTTTCTGATTTTCTCTTGGAAGAAATTTTCTAAATCCAAGTCAGACAGGTGTGGCAGGTGGGTGGGGATATTAAGTCTTGAAATTGAAGGGACTCCTAGCTGTGCAGTCTTGTTGCCACATAGCCTGAAGGTAACATGAAAATCAGGATGGGGAATATTTTAATCTACACTTCTCTGTGTCTTTCTATTTTTTATCTTCCCACTGTTAACTGTTCCCTCTTGGTCAGCTTTTTAATGTAGGAGTTCTGTATTTATTAAGTGACATATCAGTTATCTGTAGGTTTTCTGTGTGTATTCTTGGGCTTTTAACTTAGAATCACAGAACATCTCAGGTTGGAAGGAACTCAAAGGATTGCTGCGTCACAGGGAGATTAAAGTCCTGAAGAGTGTACTAGAGTGCTCTTGTGCTCACAGTAATCAAACCCCTTCATCCTGAATTAAAAACGTTGATGAATTCTGTCTATGGTAGCAGTTTAAATAATTGTTTAATTGCTTTAATAAGTACCTGTCAGCTAAGCCACAGTAACACAGTGTCCAGTCTGCTCCATCTGCCAAATAAAACCACTATAATAGATGTGGATAAGCTGGCATGGTTTTCTTCAGATCTGACACAGGATGGTCAAGTACACTGTCTATTACATGATTCTACCAACTTCTCAAGTAGCTGCTTGCCATTATATGACCATATGCTAAATACAGATGGAAGATTTTTCCAGGTACTCAGCCCACAGACATTTTCTGATTGCTAGAAACTAATTTAAGGGGAGACAATTCAAAGAGCTATACCACTGAAAAGATCCCTCTGACAGTTGCCTCCATCAGCCCTACTCTTGGGGTGTGAACACAGGAACACTACTTAAAAGTCTGTTCAGGGTCACCAAGAATAGCCTACAGTTGACATGTAATAGCAATACTTTTCCAGTGGCTAAGATGCAAACTATGTCATAGAAAGTCATAACAAAAAGTCTCCTTGTGGCCCCTTCTGGCTGTAGCTGATCACAGGGACATACAGTCTGACTGCAATTAAAAGAATGATTTTATCTTTACCTGATAAAGACCTAGGGAGGTTAGGTGACTTCTTAAGGCAATGCAGCAAAACAATATTGGAGATCAAGAGTAATGCACCAAATTCCAGCTGCCTGCCTGCTAATGCAGAAGGAGGAAAATTTAGACTTTCTGCTGTTGTTGTTGTAGGTGTGGTTTAGAAGAGGAGTGAATTCTCATAATCCTTGTGGGACAAGCTGGATTGAAATGTTTGGAGAAATGATGATGGTAACTGTAGGCTTAAGTAACCAGGTAAGACAGCTGTATACCAGTTGTGAGGATATTTGTGTTCCCCTTTGCACAGGCAGTGTTCACATGTGGTGAGGTCTGTCAGCACTGCCAGTATGCACAGCTTAACAAGAGGTCCATGTGCTTGATGTGCTATAGGAAGGAGAGTGTGACTGAAATCTACACCAGGACATAACAGCCAGCATGTCTCTTGTATGGCACATTCAGGTGCAAACTGGTTTTCTGCATGGTACAGAATTTTATACTGAATCTACAGTATCAGCGTTAAGGAAGAACACAAAAGGAAATATGATGTCCAGCTGATTTTTGTGCTAAATTTTCAACCCCTGCACCTTTTCTGTATCTGCCTGGATCTCATGCTATTTCCTTCACCATGCCCTTTCCTTCCCTAGGTGTGGGGAATTGGCTGTGATGACAGAGCAATTTATTTTCGTCAAGGTGTCACACCAAGTGAGCTGAGTGGGAAGACATGGAAAGCAATTGTATCTGGCCGGGACAGTGACAGATCTCAGACTGGGAGCTCCACCAGTCTGCTCAGGTAGCTAGAAAATATCTGCTTGGAAACTTTGTAAACAAAGAGTTTCAATGCTAGGAGATACTTCTTTACATTCAAATAGGACAGTCAAGGGGAACTGGAGAAGCCATCGCTAACCATTTTGTATGCCAAAAGTATTTGCATTTTTTGCCATTAACAATAAGCAGCAGCTGTTGCACTCAGGAGCAGAAACTGAAGCTCCCACTTGGGAATTCACCACATGCTTCCAGTAAAGTGTGTTTCTCTGGAACTATCTGGAATTAGTCTCTAGTAAGAGAAAATGCTACCTTTGAAATATCATGAGGGAGTCTGAACTCTGCTTAGGAATTAGCCTTCTCCTGAATGTCACTGTACATCTCCTTTCTTAGATTAAATCAGTAACTCCCCACTGACTCCTGGCCTCTTGGCTGCTGCAAGACACACCAATGAAATTGTGAGTGCTGCAGAAGCTACTGGTTTGAGTCAGTGTGCTCTGAGTAGAAGCCTACTCTAGCAACAACAATCATAAAGTTAATAATGGGCTTTTAAAAATGTATTTTTTCATATTCAGAAAATGTGGTATTGCTTCAGTGTTTTCCTGAGAGTTGCAGGCAGCCAACATCACTGAATGACTGAAAAGATCAATTATGTATCTTCTGTATTTCAGATTTAGTAAACTGGATTTGTGTTGGAAGACTAGAGTTTGACCTTTAAAAAAGAAGTCTGATGTTTCTCTCCCTAAAGCTGAAATGCTAGGTTGATTTCTGTATGTCTGTGGGCTAAGGCCTGTGCTAATTTAGAATGCTCTGAATGATAATTAATTATCTGTTTGTCCTTCAGTGCTGGCTGTTTCTTTACTGATGATATTCAGAACCAAACAAACGCAGTCATTCAGGGTGATGCAGATACTTCCTCTGATACAGAGCTTCCAAGTGTACCCATGAACCTTGCCAACACCCCCCCGATGGGAGCTGCAGCCAGCAGTGGTAACAGCACAGGCAACCAGACAGCAGAAATACACCCAAATCTGTGTGTGGATCTTCTGGACTCTGATCAAGGAGAAGCTGCTGTCACTTCAACTTGTAATGAGAAACCTAATACTGAAGTGCATAAATCTGCAAACCCAAATTCTTCTGCAGAACTGCACTGGACAAACATTGACTTGAAGGAGGCCCAAAAGCATCCAGTCCTGTCTGTCAGCACCTTTGCAGAAACATCCAGCCTGGCTTCCCTCGGTGTGTTCCCAGTGGGAGCTGAAGAACAGTATGGAGCCGATGAGCACCCGCTGTGGGCCTGGGTGTCTGGGGGAGGCTGTCTTGTAGATTTGCACAGCCCACTAAAATGGTTCAGTGCTCCATCAGGTACTGTCCAGTCACCACAACAGACACTAATTCCCAATCACAGTTCAGTATGCTCTTTAAGAAGAACGTTGGTTTGGTTTTTTGAACAAAACCATAGTGCTAAATGTCTGATAACCAATTATCTGTTACTGCAGTTTGTTAATACACTTCATGTCTGAGGGCAGTGTCATGAATATTTTGTTGCAAAGCATGTCAGGACTGAGATACAGAAATGTAAAAGTGATATTTTCTCTGAGTTTCTGTAAGAATTTTGTAAAATAATCTGTGCTGGGTCTGCATCTCTCTTTAATTGCAATGTAAATACAGATTTAGAAAAAACACGTAATGCAACTGAACAGTAACTGAGAGCAGTGAAAAGGTTCTGCTGAGAGATGCAGATGCCACAATTAACTGCCTCACTTCCACAAATAACTGTCTCTTTCCTATTGAGAGAAGGGTAAGATAGGGAAATTCCTCAAGAGGCATTGTGCAAAGAAGCCCTGCTGATAACTGAGTGGGGTTGGAATTCATATTCTTGAAAGACAGTGGAATATAACTGTTTTCAAAACTAACCATGAACTTTGGCATCCCAGTATTTAATGACAGTGTAACTTAGTGCATTCTATTACCTAATTATCTTGTAGTACAGTGACAAAACTCACAACAAACACTATAGCTTTGAAAGATTCTATGTAATCATCTTGTGGTCCTATTTCTATGCATCAGTTATGGCGTTTGACTGTAATACATTGATTCCAAAGTATAATAATTAGAAAAGTCATGTTAGACTGGGTTGATTCAGTCCAGTGTTCAAAGCAGTGTTTTACCTTTGACATAACTGTATTCAAAGCTCACCAGAGTTTATTGGTTTGGATTCTGTTCTAGGTTTGTCATCCTCTGTGCAATCTCTGTCTCTGTCTATCACCCCAGCACAGACAGCAGCCTGGCGAAAGCAGATTTTTCAACAGCTCAGTGAAAGGACAAAGCGAGAACTGGAGAATTTTAGGCACTATGAACAGGCTATAGAGCAGGTAAGCAATGAGGGCATTTATATCTTATCTGCTAAGCACATCTAGTGATGCTGAACATCAGTAATATATCTCTGATGTACTGATCCAAGCTTAACTGCCAGCTTTATATTCTTGTCCTTATTTCTGTCTGTGACTTCCTGGATTATCACTGCCTGAGCTCCCTGTTAGAAACTAGCAGCTTATCAGACATGGAGCAGCAGTCTTTCTAAAAATGTTAGCTGATAGTTTTGTATAGGAGCAAATATTGGTCAGTGTTATTTGAGTACAATGAAACCTCAAATAAGCAGAGAAACATTTGCAACAGTAGAGCATTATATGAATTATTCCACCAGAAGATGAGGCTTCTTAGTTGAAACAGTGGCTCAAGTAGGTGAACTTTCGCTCTCTATAACCATTAAGGCATTAATGCAGCTTGCATAAATAAAGCCATAATGTAAACACATCAATAGCAGCACTTCTGAATAATGCTCCCTTTGCTATGACTCCTTGTCTCTTTTCAGATTCATTCATATTTTGGTCCCTTCATTGGTAATTGCCACATTATATAATTTGATTAAAAACACTTAAAATCTCAGAGTTTAATCAGTTTTTAACAGATTGTGTCAAGGGTCTTTAAGGCCAGACAGAAATTGTTATAACAAGGAGCATGCTAGAATAGGTTCCTCTTTGTGTGCTATTGCATTCTTGTAGAGGAAAAACATGAATACTGATGTACACATCCTATTTCAGTGATTTTCTGTCCAGTTTTGTGAGATTTCATTTTGCTTTCAGCGTTGTGAACACTGACATACTGACAACTGACAACTGATTCAGTACGGAATAAACTGCAGCAGATTTCTTGTGGTCACAAAAACAGCATTTGGGAGAAATAAAAAGATTCATACAGTTTCCTTATTCCTGTAAATCTGTGTTTGCATTGCAGTCAGTTTGGGTTAAAACTGGGACCTTGCAATGGTGGAGGAATTGGAAGCCACATAAATGGATGGATGTTCGAGTTGCCCTTGAGCAGTTCACTGGGAGTGATGGAATGCGTGACAGCATCCTGTTCATCTATTACATGTATCATGAGGAGAAAAAGGTATGTTCAGCTGGAAACCCTTGAGAGCATTGCATTAGGCAAAGGAAAACCCTTGAAAGTAGAACAGTTTTCTTAAGAGAGGAAAATTATGGTATGTTATTGTTCTAAGTGTTGGGAACAAATTCAAATGTAGTCAGGGCAGTAGCAAATTGCAGGCTTTTCTAAGCTGTAGCTGTGTTGATGCTATGTCAGAAGTACACAGTCAGCAGCCATCCACATTGTTTAAACCATGCAATAAGGAATTCCTTTGGAAGTTCACAGTGTTCTTGGTCGT
Organism: Calypte anna; assembly: GCF_003957555.1. Lineage (NCBI taxonomy): Eukaryota > Metazoa > Chordata > Aves > Apodiformes > Trochilidae > Calypte > Calypte anna. The sequence goes on from NC_044260.1 coordinate 7,163,902, forward strand.
GAAGAAAGAGCTGAGCTTGGCTGGCCAGGGTTTTCATAGTTAATACATATGAGCAGTATGAATCTGGTAGTGCAGGACTGGAAATAGAGCCCCAATTCCTTCTGCACCAAGAATCAATTCTTTGCTATGCTTTACAGGAGTTCCTGAAGTGCAAAAATGCTGGCACTGAGGAAGGTGTCCGAGTTTGTCCTAGTCACAATTCTTTTTTCTCTCATTTTAGTATATCCACGTGTTCCTGAATGAAGTCACTATTATAGTGGAAGTTCTGAATGAAGCCAAACACTCTTTTGCACTGTATACACCTGAAAGGACCAAGCAGCGATGGCCAATCCGCCTGGCAGCCACAACAGAGCAAGAAATGCATGACTGGGTAATTCTGTGAATTTTTCACTTCAAGCTGGCAACCTGAAGTAAAACATAAAAGCTGAAAGTTCTCTGAAATCTCAGCATTACATTTACAGTATCTATGCTACTTACCTGTTCTACAATTTAGGTATTTAAAAAGTCTGTTCCAATTTATTTAGAGGCACCTGATGCTTCCTGTCTCCTCTGGAGTTTCCACACTTTCTGTTGCTGCAGTTGCCCACATTAGAACCAATGCTGGTTTTCCTCCCCTTTTTATCTCCAGATATTGATTAGGCTGCACATTACCGAGGAGTTTAATTCACTTACTGTTCTTCTGCACTGGTAGAACTGTTAAGTGTTTTCACCATTGTAGCAAGTCTTAGGTATGGGCAGGCAGGCTTGTATACACTGAAGCAATGGAAAACTTGAGACGCTTCATAATGATCAGACACTGCAAACCACTCTGGTTCCAGTGATTGTGTTCATTTCTAGAACACTGAATTTCTCTGCCTTTGAGAAAAAGCTGCTAATTCACTTTGCTGATTTGTAAGAACCCACAAAGGTAAAAACTTGGTTTTGTAATACTGAAGCTTCTATGGATTTTTTTGTTCTCAACGTAAAGGCAAGATTTTGTTTTTCTGCTTCTTGTTTTGTAGCTGTCTTTGCTGAACATGTCTTGTTGTGAAAGCAGACAGATTCAAGGCCCTCCTTCTCACCATGCCATTTGGTCAGTTACTTGTAAAGGAGACATCTTTGTTAGTGAGCCAAGTCCTGAACTGGAGGCTGGACCACAGCTGATGCCTTGTGATCAAATGTAAGAGGTTTTAGAAGCTGCTCTTTCTGCTTGGGATGCCATCCAGCAAAGACTGCATTTCAGATCAACTCAGTGGCTATGATGGGCTGTCACAGTATAGTTTAATGGTTGCCTTCATATTCATAATTACATCTGAAGACATTCACCAGATCATATTTTAATTCTTAGATGCTGGACCTATTCATGCAATTTCAAACGTCTTTGCCATTGAGATCCCTTTTTCTTGTGATTGCATCTTTAAGGCTATAATTATTTTAATTAAGAGATGGTCAAGACTAAAAGTAAATCTAATCACTGTAATTGTAGTGTAATTTGAACTTTCAGTTTCATCTGTCAGGAAATCTGAAGTTCCCAGTCCTCATAGTCCTCGTAGACAAAAGCAGTTCCTTTACAGTTTCTGTTGCAACTAGGACAATGTAGTGCTGCAAACTCTTCAAGCAAAAAAAGAAAAAAAAAATACCAGCCTCAGAACTGGTGGATTAAAGACCAATCTTCAATTAAAATTCCAAGATACTTGCACAAAGTGTCTGAATAATACCTGAGAAATCCTGTAGTCATTTTTCTTCAGGGTAGAACAGCTTCAACATCTGAAAAACCACAGAGCTGATGTTTTCTTACATGTAGTATGGGAGATCTGTGACGTAGATGATCTCCTGCTGTTCTGATAGCCAAAATAATCTTCTACAATCTGTTTATTTTCCCCATTCTTCCCCATAAACGTACCATGGCCAGCTGGCTTTGTGAAGCCTCAGAAAAGGATTAACCTGCAAAGACTAGGAGAATAGGGAGCCCTTGCTTTTACCAGCCTTTCTGGCATATATATAAATTATTTGTTTTCTTGTTAGATAAAGGTAAGTCGTAGATTTTTTTTTAATGAGGATGAAGCTAAAGCTGAGACAATTGATGGCCACTAAGACTGAAAGATTCTAGCAAGATCTAGTGTTTTAAACTAGTGTTTAAAAAAAGCATATAAGTATAAAATACAAGCCAAAAAATAAAACGATATTAAAATACTTCAAGGACTGAAAGTTCCAAGTGGAGGCAGACAGGTTCCTTCCAGCTGACTTTCTGGTAGTTGTTCAGAGGGAAATGCTTTCAAGTGACAATTGCCTTAACTTAGAGATTGCACAGACATCAAACAAGCAAGCTGTATGTCCTTGAGATTGTTGCATTGTAGGAGGGGAGAGCCTGTGGTGTAGTGAAGACAAACTACATGTCTGTTGTCTTTTTTCTGGCAGGTTTTGGCGTCAGGTTGGAGGTCATCTTCGAATGATAGAGTGCAATAACCGAGGCATAGTGTGGGGCATAGGATATGATCACACAGCTTGGGTTTATACTGGTGGATATGGAGGTGGCTTCATTCAAGGTATGGACAATTGGTCTACTGTGGTATGTGCATTTCTTACTTATCTTCCTGACTGGGTTAGCTGCTGAAGGTATTTCAGCTGTCCTTCCTTTAGCCTAACATGTAGAGTTACACAGTGCCACACATTAGGAAGGAATTGGTATTGCAGTTTTATAGTTGTATTTTCAGTTTAAGAGTGAGAAATAGGATAATCAGCAATATTACTGTAGCTATTGGAATTTTAAATGTAGTGTCTTTAAAGATTAGCTTTACCATATTCCAAATGATTTGTTTCTCACAGGACTGGCCAGTAGTGCTGATAACATTTATACCCAGTCAGATGTGAAATGTGTTTACATCTATGAGAACCAACGGTGGAACCCAGTCACTGGATACAGCAGCAGGTTATCTACTCACTTGATTGTATTTATTTACTGTAATTTTTTACTACTGTCAAAAGAAACAAGGGGTTTATTCTAGTTTTTCAGCATAGTTATTACAGTTACTCTATCTGTAGTCTCCTCCAACATTTATTGTTAACCTGAAATTAAAGGAGCAGTGTTTCTCAATTTTCTGGTTTTGTAATTACCAATTCTAACTGCATTTGTAGCAAAACATTACAAATTTGTGCTTGATGAGTGCACAAAACCCCTGCTTGCAGCATCATTAAGGCCATACAGCAAAGTTCTTATTAAGATCTATATACTCATATACATATTGTGCTAAATACATTGGGTCCCTGAGTATTATATTTGAATAGAAGTATTGAAAAAACATTCAAATATATGAGAAACTCAGGATTTGCCTTGCAATTTTAAACAGTATTGAGGAATATCACTCTACAAAGAAAAGTTTATATGGCTGTGAAGTTTGGTGTAACTGTAAGCAATTGTGAAGATTCTTTCCTACTATCTTCATCACTCATTTCTAAATAGAGATTAATGACAAAAAAGATTGCTTCATGTATGAAGGTAGGAAGCACTACAAATAGGTTTTTCTTCCCTCACCTTTGAAATTTCCTGTTGTAAATGACCTTGAATTCCTTGTACACTGTTTCACCACAGAGGTCTGCCCACGGACAGATACATGTGGAGTGATGCCTCTGGCCTGCAGGAATGTACAAAAGTCAATACCAAACCTCCTTCTCCACAGTGGTCTTGGGTAAATTTTTGTCTTAAAAGTCTTTTTACTAAGAAGGAAAAGATTAGCAAGTACAAGACTTGGGCTCAAGTGACACAGATTTTCTTTGTGGATCTGTTGTAAGCTTGAACCTTGGTTTCCCCAGCTATATGATAGCAATAATCTTTCATCATCAAAAGAATGTTAAGCTTTGAGTGGGATTTTTTGTTTAGTGGGACTTTGACTTCTGTTGCAATCTTTTTCTCTCCCGTTGAGAAGACTTGGGAACCTCTGTATAAATTTGTATTGCAGGTATTAGAAGGTCATTGCACTCCAAAAGTTGAGTGAAATAGCAGAAGAGGTTATTGTTATTATACATTAGTTGTTGATTGTGCTTGTTATTCTTACTGTCTCCTTTTGACAATAGGTGTCTGATTGGTACATTGACTTCAACACTTCAGGAGGAACTGATCGGGAAGGCTGGCAGTATGCATCAGACTTCCCAGCGTAAGGAGATACCTTCTACCTAAAATTCTAGCAGGCAAATGCAATACTGAAGTCCTCGTTACCTCTTCTTTCCTATTCAGCACATTAACAGTGTTTTAACAGGAGCAAGTGTGCCCTGATTTCCCTCTTTGTATGGGGATAGTAATGCTGAAATTCTGTGGGGAGGTTAGGCAGCAAGGTGAGCTTGTAGTCCAAGCATTTTAAAGTCAGCAGGGATGGTTGGTGGGCAGATCCAGAGACAGTGCTCTCAGGCTGGCATTGACATTGAGGTTGCTCTGGCAGCCTCATGAAACTTTTTTCAATCTATTTTGGTAGGTCCTACCATGGTCACAAGACAATGAAAGACTTTGTCCGAAGGAGGCGCTGGGCGAGGTGAGGAACTAAGACTTTGTTTCCAACTTAAATGCCAAGTGTTCCCTTAAAGTCTCCTGCAGTTATGAGGGGAAGATTCTCCTCACCCCATCAACAAAAGTATTAGTAAATAAACCTGCATTAAACAGTCCTATTTCCAATAGAGATGCTGATAATCTTTAGCATTGAGGCTTTAGTCTTAAGCCAATACAGGTAGATACCCTATTTGAACTTGTGGGATCCATAGATAAAAGTCAGACAGCTATTCTATATCTGATTTTCCTTATGTTAAATTATTAAAGAATCGTAGTACCACGTACTAGACCATTTTAGCAACTGGTAATACATCTTTTATATTAATAATCTTAACATGTGAAGTCTGCATACTGCAGAGTAGGCAATAGATAATCCCAATCCCATTTAAATCACAGTACACAGTATTCTGGTGGAACCTGGAAAACAGCAAACTGCCACTATATTCTAGTCTGTTCTATTAAGCAGTGAAACTCTGTGCATTTGCTGTTTTTCCGGCTTTTCTATGTTTCTGTGGTAGAGTATCTAACAGCTATACTAACAAATTGCTGAGAAGTTACAGTTTCACATTGCCCTGTATGTTACTTAGACTACAAGGGTGGTATTTTGGCCCTTGTACAAAAACATTTGAAGTAAAGTCTTTAAGCATCAGTGTTGTTGTTACAGGATGTGCCAGAAAGCAAACAGCATCCAGTCAATCAAAATGGTGGCTTAAAATAAGGGATATGAGAAACTCCCTCAAGCCTAAATACTTCTTCTAGTTTTAACTATCAATTGAAAACTGAAAACAAATAGGATACAGTTTTTCAAAACTGGAGGAAGGAGGAATGTCCCAAGTTTTTTAGGGTATTATTCATACAAGGAAATTGCTGTTGGCACGATAGAACCTAACATAATTTCCCTAATAGATAGCATGACTTCCTTGCATTTTCCAGAGAAGAAATAGAAAAATTTCCAGAATAATCTGCCTTATCTCTGCCTACCTCAGGATGCTACATAACTTTCTAAAAAGCTCAATCAAAAAAATGCTTCTAAAATTATTCCCTTATCCAAGACAGGGGAAGGAGCAAACTGAATTTGGGGGTCAAACATTCTTGCTGTTTGCCCGGTGAGTTTTAGACAGCTAGGCTACAGACCTCTTGGGTGGTCTTGATTTTGTAAAGTAACTTTTTAAAATCAAAAGCTGTGAGAAAAAAAGCTATGTATGTCAAAAATTCAAAACTTGATACTTGAAGTCAACAATGAACCAGGAAACAAATTCAGTTATAGCAAGTATGTACTTCTGACTAGTGTGGGGTTTTTTTGCTTCAGAAAATGTAAGATAGTCACCAATGGGCCATGGCTGGAAGTGCCTCCTGTGACCCTGTGGGACATCTCCATAATTCCCAGTTCAGATGCAGATGATGAAGAAGCAGTAGCACTGTGGGCAATCAGTGACAAAGGCGACGTGCTCTGCAGGCTTGGAGTGACACAGCAAAACCCAGCTGTAAGGCTCCCTCTTTATTTGTATTGCCTTGTTGATGTATTTCATGTATGTTGCAAGTACATACACACAATCATGCCATGCCCTCAATGCACCATGGTATCTTTTTCCCTTTTATGTCCCAGATTTGAAAGTGTAACAGTTTGCTCCCTGCATTCTTAAAGCAGCAATTCTGCTGCAGGTTTACTTTAGCTTGTGCCCTGTCACTTGCAGGAACCTTCTTCTCAGGACCTCTGTCTCCTTGTGAAGTACTTCCACTTTCTGCACTGATAGCACGGTTCCTTTCCTTATTTGTTTAAACTATTGATAATGTGTGTATCTAAACAGCTGAGGGGTAGAATTTCTCTCAAGTATGGTCCCAATATAGAATCATAGAACCATAGAATTGGCTGGGTTGGAAGGGACCTCAGAGATCATCGAGTCCAACCCTTGAACCACCGTTGCGGTTGCTAGACCATGGCACTCAGTGCCACATCCAGTCTCTTTTTAAATATCTCCAGGGACGGAGAATCCACTACTTCCCTGGGCAGCCCATTCCAATGCCTGAAATATAGTGGCCATCAATATCAATGGATATCTTATAGCTTATTTAAGACAGGTGGGTGTGGGCTAATCTGCAGATTTGACTTTTTTTTCATGGATTGGGACAGAAATAACGAATGAATGTTCAGTATACCGAAGGTATGCAGAAAGGAACAAGGAGTCCAATAACTGCCATACGAATACTTCCTACTAATACATACATGCTGAAACACCATCTGAGGGTTGATAGACACTGATTTTAAGCCATAATTACAACAGGAAAAACAATTTAACAGTATACTTCGAGATGTTTGGAGAAATATGGCAAGAGGTTAAAAATGTGTAGATTTTTTCTTTTTTTTTTTTTCTCTTTTTACACAGCTCTGTAAGGCACTGCAGTAGCAAGAACTAGAATTACTGTCTCTGAGCTCTGAAGCTCCAGATCAGTTGATTTCTGTGAGACTTGTTCTGTGTAATCAAAACCAAGGGATTATTAATTTTTTTTAAAAGGTTCTAGTTCAGCTATTCAGGGACATGGAGGTGCCTAAATTACAGTGATTTCAAAAGGAAAGACCCTCTTACAGTATACGTAGCTATTTTCAGAGTTGCATCCCCAAACATCCTTGAGAATCATCCAAATGCCTTTGAGGTTCGTGTTTCTGTTCAGTAGTAAAGTTACATAAGAATAACACCCCAGGGTCTTTTTCACTGTCTAGGATTTTCACTATATGGCAATAACCAACAATGTTTTATTGTGGAGTTTTTAACTATTGCTTCTCCATTCATCTTTCATGGTTTATTAGGGAACATCCTGGCTGCATGTGGGAACAGATCAGCCCTTCATTTCCATTTCAATTGGAGCATTTTACCAAGTGTGGGCTATTGCTAGAGATGGTTCTGCCTTCTATCGGGGTTCAGTGTCTCCAAAAAAACCTGCAGGTGAGTACTTTTACTTTTTTAGTACAATCTTCATCTTCTGCATTATGTAAGCTCAATTACACCGCCCTGTCTGAAAATGACAAAACTGTTTAGCAGAGTCCTAAGCAATAGCTGTGCAAAACAGTGCACACTGTTATACTCATTATAATCATTATAATCATAGCACTGAATACTCATTATACTCATTAGCAGTGAATCAAAGCAGTGAATTTGCTCTTCATTTGTGTGATTTAAAGTTTTTGTTTCTAAAAACAAGCTATTAAAAATATATTGAATGCAATGTCATTAACAGCTTTCTTACACAGCTCTGTATTTCAGCTGCAGACATTTCCAAGACTTCTCATACATAATTCTGTTTTTTCAATGTTTTACTCAAGTATTTCTGACTTCTAGGTGACTGTTGGTACCATATTCCTTCACCTCAAAAACAAAAACTAAAACAAGTCTCAGTAGGACGAACGTCTGTGTTTGTGTTGGATAAAAATGGTAAGGATCTCTTAATATTATTTACCAGTGTGGCAAAAACCAAATCAGTATCCATCAGATTGATGTAAAAAGGAGAGGCTAAATTAGAGCTGCAGACAGACGACTGCTGCTCCATGAAGAGTAATATTTCATGTTCAAAGATATGTAGTAGGTAGCCCACTTAATTACTCCTTTTGAAGACATGAGTTTTGTTACATCTGATGGTGCCCTAGATACTAACAATCCAGCATCAATGCTACTGTTTTGGGGCAGGGGGAGGAGATGGATGAATATCAAAAGATGAGAACTGCATAGAAAGATTTGTCTGAAACCCTAAAACATGCAAAGAGAATACCTTCCTGTTCTGAGTCATTGAATAACGAAGCACCCAGAAACAAGGCTTTTACACCTGTCTCTCTCAGAGATCTTAATATCATTTATTTCTTTAGTGCATAGTTCTTTATGTGAACATTTTTTCCCAAGAAACTTTGCAAAACAAAGTATTTCCTGTTTTTTCAGAAAAGTTATAAAGACTGCCTTTAGGAATACAAATTCCAAAGTAGGAACTTCTTTTCCAGCCACAAATTAGTCAAAACCATTATGCATTTCCACAGAATACAGAAAGTATAAACAACTGATTTGTTCTGTTGTTTACTAGCACTTTATACAAAGTGCAGTTCCTGAGCTGTAACCAGGACTATTTATTTTATAGGTAATCTTTGGTACCGGCAAGGTATCACACCAAGCTACCCTCAAGGATCTACTTGGGATCATGTTTCAAATAATATCCGTAAAATGTCCGTAGGACCCTTGGACCAGGTGTGTATTAAGCTTTCTTATATTTCATTAGTTTATTTTAAATTATGCTTTACATGCCTTTGTATTTAAATTCAATTTTCTTCAGAACTCTTTCTGTTTAGTTTTATTTATTCCACAACAGCACTGTCTAAATGCTGGAATGCTGATAGCAAGATACAAATCATGCCCATGAAACGGTAGTATAGCCAGCAGCCCTTTGCTGTGAAAAGCCTCATTAATTTTTTTCTTTTTTTTTTTTTTTTTTTTTAACATGGCTATTTTATATGCTTAATCTCTTTCCTGAAGTCTTTCTGTTTTGCGATGTTTTAATGATAATACTGCTATCTAGCTCATTTTTGGGGTATCTCTCTGACTAAATTAGAGCATTTTTGGCCTGTTCAAGATCAAGACTGATTTCTGAAAGTGGTCAGACAGTTCCTGTATGGAAAGAGCACCTTTTATTGCCTCTTTGCTTTCTTGAGGTCTGGGTGATAGCTGACAAAGTGCAAGGAAGTCACAGTTTGAGCTGTGGGACAGTCTGCCATCGGACAGGTGTTCAGCCAATGGAACCTAAAGGCCAATCATGGGATTATGGTATTGGGGTAAGTGCTGGGGACATAGTACTGCCTAGAGGATGTATATCCAAATACCCACAGACATACTTAGAAAAGAAAGTGCCATCCTGCTCCAGCTGGACAGCTTTCTAAAGGAAAGCTTTAGACCTTGCTCATACCTGCAGGAAACTGACATTTATTATTAAGTTTTAGGCTCCTTTTTAAAGTTAATGTAATGCGTTATGCAATTAAAGCTGGGAATTAATTTACTTATATTTGATAAGTATTACTTTTAAATAGGTACTTTAAGCATTATAATGGAAAAAAATAGTAAAATAAGTACCATCTTCTAAAAAATTGATTCCTTCCTAGTCTGCATATGACTGTTCATCATTACTGTTCCCTGTATTACCTTCAATGTTTTGAGCAAGGCTCTTTCCAGGTTTTGACCCCTTGTAAGTTGATGGAAAACCTGTGATGGTTCTGTTATGAATACCTGACCCTACTAATCTCAATTCCCTGAATAAAAATAATTCTCAAGGTTACTACCTACATACCTCACTGTCAGGGAGGTACGTTGGGTTGTGCTTTGTTTTACAAGGAGCCTGTTTTCTGATTCAGCCCAGAGCAGAATTACTTGGAATTATATGAATACATACTGTATAAATACCCCCATAATAAATACTGTAAAACTAGTGTGCATAAAGCATCATATCAGATATTGTACTTGTTTCTCCTTTTATATTAATCAATCTTTTACAGGGTGGATGGGAGCACATTACAGTCAGGGGAAATGCAACTGAAGCATCTCGGGTTGCTACACATGACACTTCTGATGAAAACCCTGCAGTGTCAAAGGATTTAGAAGATGAGGAGGGTAAAGGGGAAACAGAACACTCTAAAGCCCCTCTGATGGTCAGTGAAAGTGAAGAATTGGACAGACATTCTGTTAACTGTTAAGTTGTCACCAGCTACATGTTGCAAACATGCTGCAGTCAGTATAATTTAAAAAGAAGCTAAATGTCTATTGCCTGGAGCGAAAAACATGACCTTTTTGTGCTACTAATATATTTCCCTGAACGGGAGTTTGCAATGGAGTATTTTAAATACTGATCTCCTCTACTACATCATGAGTAAAATGTGACTGGATAGAGTCAGTTGAGTTTTGTGAAAGCAGGCAAGTTGTTTAGCTACCATCTGACCTTTCACCATAGCTGCTACACAGCCATACAAATGTGAACATCTTTCCTTCTTTTTTTGTGAATATTACAGTTCCTGTTCACACGCTTTGCACACTACTCTTTGGATTTATATTTGAGTAGAGATGAAGATGTCATATCTATTTAAATGAATTACAGGCAAACATAAGAGGACTGCTTGTGCAAGCACACACGCACATAACTCTGCTCATGTCAGTCTTGCTTACACAGGCATGGAGCCTGGGTCATGCTATTCTTGCTTCTATCAGTAAAGTCAAATTCTATACAGCTCAGCTTAGGGTGCAGTTACCAGCAAGGGCCATTTTTTGCTGTATTTGCTCACACTGAGCAATATCTTAAACAAGAAGTGGAACTGCTGGTTTCAGCAAGACTATTTGGAGGGCATGGTCCTTTTCAGTCTAATTACCTGACAAAGTCTCATTCTAAATTACCAGCCCAAATGATGGTAAATGATGTTTTGTCTCTCATTCTTACCTGTGGTAGCTAAGGTATACAGGTGCCTACCTCATGAGGTTGGAAGGCACCACACACTTGAGGAGTTAGGCTGTGTTTGAGGTCATTGCACATTATGCTTTCATAGTTGAAAAGGTAAGAGGAGGCCTTGAATCATATTCTGCTTTCACAGTGGTAAGAATGCAAAATTACTTTATCAATATCAGTTGAGTTTGCCAGTATAGACTAACACGGGTTCAGAACGAAGCACTTTGGATTTACTAAATGATTGATCTATCCCTTCTTCAACAAGAAACCACTTTTTATTCTCAAAAACAGCTTTTTCTTCCTGTCTTATCTATTATAATTGGACTGTGATGTGAAATTATTATTTGAAATCCAGCCCATGGGAAGTGTTGTAAAAGCCACTCCCAATACCTTCAGGAAGGCACCAGGTTTTTTCTCTGGCAGCAGTTTACAATCATTTTTTCTCCCTGTGTGACTGTACATGGAGTTATTTTTATATGATGAGAAGTGTGGTGTGGTCTCAGTACTGTATTTGTAGAAGTAAAACTTCTGTTTGCACGTATTAAAAGAATATATTTGGTATTTTAATGCCAAGGAAAGCACTGTTGCAAAGTCCAAATGTGAATGAAGATTCAAGATGCTTTACTGGTAAAAAAACCCCAAACCTGTTGATCTTTCCAGTATGTGGATGAGAGATTTCTGGTTTATACTTACATTTTGAGAGTACCATAAACAATATGTTTGCATTAATTGCCGTAATAGATTTTGCATAACTTGCACAGCATCTTGTCCAAATAAGAAACTTTACTACATGTATTTTTTGAGAATTGTTAGGATTGTGTTTTCATTGCATCATATAAAAAAGTTTTTTCTGTTAATAGTCAGTGTTTACATGTCCAACAATCAAACTGATTTCATACAATACTCTTTATAACCTACCTTTGCATTTTTCCCGACATTGCCAAGTTTGACCTACTGTAAAAATACTGGTTTAAGTGAGCATAACATAAATTATAAACTGTTTGAATACTAAATACCTGCCTTCTGAAACTACTATTTAGAAAATTATTTAATTTAAAAATAAAATGTCATTGTTGGGGCTAGTTAAAATAAGGAAAAGTGACTTTAAGTTGAAGTAATTTTGAAAAATAAAAGTAATTTATCAGAAAAAAATGCATTTGATGAAATCCATTTTGACATGCCCAAGGAAGTAGCACTTTGTTGCAAAATACCATACTATTGCCATTCCACTGAAATGCCTATGTCCAATGCCTCACTATCATAAAGGATGACTGTTCAGAGCAGGGGTAATCTTAAAGTATCTCCTCTGCTGGATATTACATGCCCTTTCTGGCTTAACACCTCTGTTTGCAGGATGTCCTGTCAGAAACAGACTGCCACAAGCAGTGTAACAGTAGTATCACAAATTGTTTTTTAAAGGGATGTGCTGTTCTTCTCCAATGGCACTGTTAAAACACTGTTTTTCCAACTGACTGGTTTCTTTCCTCTGCCAAAGTTATCAAACAGCAATTCAAACACAACTACACAACGAAAACATTTGAAGGATGACATTTAGAATCTGAAGATTCTTATATCTCCCTTAGAATGCACTGATCTAGAAGACTAATGACCTTTAAAGAATTCTACCAAAAAAAAACCCAAACCAAAACCGTAATCTACACGTGCTTACTTATTATTTACTGTACGACACAAGAACCACTGAATTTAGGCTGGAAGGAACCTCAGAAAGTCACCTCGTCCAACTCTTTCTGGTGTCAGCAACCATCTAGGTGCCCCAAGCCACGTCCAGTCAGTCTATGAACACCTCCAGGGAAGGAGTTTCCCCAACAACCGGCTGGGGTTTTTGAGGCCACCGCTGCTGCACGGCGGGGTTGAGGCTCCAGGCGGTCTCCGCAGACCGCAGCCGGGCAGCAGCACCCATCACTGGGGCAGAGGGTCGGCACGGTGCCGCTGCAGGGCCGCAGAGCTGCTGGGCCTCCCCGGCCGTGCAGCCAGAGCCTCCTCTCCCCACACACCGACCTCCCGGTGCAGCCGAAGGGGCACCCGGAGCCGCAGCGGGCAGGACCAGCCCGGACCCCCCCACGCTACCTCAGGACCGGCACCGCTTCCTCTGAGGGGAGGCCCAGGCCCCCCACCCCGAAACGCCTCACGGCCGCGGCCCCTCCGCGCTGCCGACCGCTTCCCGCTCCTTCGCAACAAAACGACTCTAGACCGAAGTGCCCACCGCACCGTTCCCCTTCCCCGGTACCTCCTCGCCCCCGCTGGTCTCAGGCTCCGCTGCCGAACGCCGCCGCCCTCACCGCCGAGCCTCGCACCGCCCCAGTTCTGGCGGGACGCTCCCGGCACGCGCGCTGCCCGAGCCGCGAGCTGGAGCCTCCGAGGACCTCCGATCCGATACGATCCGGTCCGGTCCTACAGCGGAGTCCGGACCATCACTCCAACCTGGGGGAAGGGCCAGCAGCAGGGCAAGGTAGCTGCAGGATGGGGCTGGATGCTCCCCGCCAAGGGGCACAGCGTGGTTTGTAAAATTGCACGTGTTCCATTAATGCATTTTGATACCCAAATCCAATTAGCCCACGCACACTCATTTACAGGAGACTGTCTCCAACCAGCCTCAGCGCCGAGCTCCTGCCACCAGCCCCGTGTGGATGGGTACGACTGGAAGCAGTCACGCAATCATCACCCCAGACTGGTTTGGGTTGGAAAGGACCTTAAATAAAGATCACCTGGTTCCAACCCCACCCCTGCATGGGCAGACACCTCCCACTAGACAACGTTGCTCCAAGCCCCATCCAACTTGGTCTGTAAAACATCCAGGGATGAGGCATCCTCAGTCTCCCTGGGAAACCTGGGCCAGTGTCTCACCAGCCTCACACTACAGAATTTTTTCCTAATGTCTAACCCAAATCTACCCTCTTCCAGCCCAACCACCCTGCCCTGGCACACTGCACCTCTCCAACCACTTCATCTACAGGTTCATCAGCTGTTACCAACAACCCATCAGGCCCTGTTTTCATTGACCTATATAGCAAGAAATGACCAAATAACATCCATCATACTCTCATACCTGAGGAGAAGTTTAGAAGGAAAATCCTTTGGTGTTTCTGATTTTTCCCATTATAAGACAACATATAAATACCTCAAGTGCTTTACCAATGCCAAGAATGTTGGATGCTTTCAGCACTGTTAAGGCAAGTAAAATCTTTAAGAGACTAGGTAATATCTGCATTAATGCTTGAGCTCTAGGAGGGCTAATCACAGCCATTTTAGGGTGAAAATGGCTTGGAAAGTAAGAAAATCTCAAGTCTAGGTAGGATCCAAACAATTTCTCTCCCAGTAAGGTAACCACACATACAAAACATTATGTTCTTCTGCATCATACCTGTAGATTGCTGCAGTGGAAAAAAACCTCCCACCCCTTAGCAGCCTGTCTGGGAAATTCTTTCAGTCTGACTGAAGTTGTCAGGCTATCAGCTCTGCTGGAGCAAAAAGAAACAGCATGTTAAAAACTGTGCAGTGCAACATAATGCTTCTGTGATGGATCCTTTCTTGGGTTCCTCCTCCTTGGATAGCCCTACTTTGGAGGAAGAAGGACCACATCACATACTGTTGTACTGTATCACATACACTTCACCACCTTTGCCATCCTCCCAGAACAGGGCTTCAGGGATACGGGGAGGAAGAGATTAACAGGGACTCCATAGGCAGTTCCTACTGAGGCCACCTCAGCTTGTTCTGCATGTATGGGAATATGAGAGAAAATACAAGTTCCTCAGTGATATAAAAGTTTTTACAGTAAAATTGGGGGTGTGCGGGGTCTGGAGTGTGGGGTGTGAAGGGGAGAGGAAGCTCATTTTCCTTTTTTGAAGAGCTCTTGCTTCATTTATTGAGTTTTGTAATATCAGAATCTAACACTACCCCAGAAAGAATCCTGATCACATTACAGGCTTCATCAGCAAAAATTTGTAATTGCACAGATCATTGTCTAACTCATGACTATTAGGTATTTTTATAATTTTGGGGGCAAAAGTAAGTCCTTTGTCCCTCATTTATTTGTATTACAATGGCACCCAGACAACCACTGAAGAAGAACTCCATAAGGCTAGATGCTCTGGCAACACAGACTAGAACAACTAGAGAGCTTACAATCTAAGAAAGCTTTATAGATGCTTACATTAACAAGTACTTTAAAAGGTTTTGTGCACTGGAAGGTTCAAAATTATTAGAGCAGATCCAAAACACTCATGATGTATTTTCAGATTTGGCAATTTCCCCCCTCTTCCACTTCACTCAAGTTACTGAAATGCTGTCATCAATTTTAATCTCCTCTGTAGAAGGACAGGTAAGAGCAGATTCATTTGAATAGCAAAGATTCTTACCAAGTTCTAGTGAATTCAGGTGACACAGGCTTTAAATGCCCAACTCATAACCCTTCATAACCCTTTCAGAGAGGGTAATTTTCATAAGTTACCAACACTTCCAAGTCAACCCCAGTGTTACAAGACAGGTTCTTAATGTACTGTATAAGCTATAGCTATGAGTACAACCCAGTTTGTCTTTTTAGAAAAAATAGCAGAGAGCTGGAGGCAAAAATAATCTCTGAAAATTTTTATCATGCAAGAAGGAAAAAGAATGACTGTGGCAGCTAACTGTAGGTGTTTTGGCTGAAGCTATGAATCTATGTGGAATGCTTTTGTAGATGTTGCTCATGACCATCATCCCCCTGCTGCTGTTGATAATGCTGGTACAATCTGGAACCCCAGGCTCCCCCCATCCCTTCTGTTGATGCAAAGTGTCCATTGGACATATTGAGTATAATGGAGGTCAATGATTTAATGTAATTTTTAGCCAGCGTAAGAGTCTCTATTTTTGAAAGCTTATTCTCAGCTCTCACATGAGGAATCACCTCCCGCAAAGCCTGAAATGCATTGTTGAGCTTGTGCATTCTCTGCCTCTCCCGCTCGTTGCTTTCCAGTCTTCTCAAATGCCTGTCCTTATTGCTCCAAGAACCCTTGGTTCTGGCTGTGGTGCTCTTGCTGCTCTCCTTGTTTCCCCCATTCCTCCTTTCTTTGTGTCGCAAACACTTCACCAGCTCTTTTTTTCTTATTGCTGACTCCTCAGGAAATGCTTCTTTAACAGTTTGTCTTTGCTTCTTTCCTTTGGTTTTAGCCTTCATGTTTTGGTAGATGTACTGGTATCAAGCATCAATATGCTGTAAAAACATGACACCAATATCTTTAACTCTTGCACAGTTCCATGCTGAACACATGACCTGACTCAGGTTTGTTTGAAGTGTTTATTTGCTCACTACTGGAAAACCATCATTGGCTCACAATTTAGTGCTGTTTGATTTAGAAGCTGCAAATGCTATTAGTCAACATGACCTGCACATATGAACAGAGAAAATCCTTTCTTAGAGAATAAATTATCCTTCAGCTGGAAGGAAGAGGTTACAGAAGGAGTGGAGGCCAAGTGAATGGAACCACCAAAACAAAGATACAGTTAATCACACATGGGAAGCAAGATGAAAAACGGGCACCTCTCTACTTTCTTTTAAGTAGGCCTCAAACTAGAGAGCTATCTCTTCTCTCACTTCATATAAGAAAATGGTCTCCAAGCTCATCCGGTCTTCCCATGGGAAGAGGGAATCAACTCAAAAAATAACAGGAGTAATGTGGTCAGTTAGGTTTGGTAACACATTGTCTCTGTGTTTTGAGCTCACATGCTTCTGTTTTCTCCCAGCTCTAGCTGCCACAAGTTATAATAAAACCATATGGGGGCTCATTAAATGTATGTAGGCTTATGTGTGGGGTAGTAGACAGAACTCTCAGGCTTCTACTCAGAAATTAATTTCTCTTGAACCCCTGATAATTGCTTTTTGTAAAACCAGATTTCTATTGTATTTATGAGCAGTCCACTAGAGGGAAATGTATGCTAAACTCATATATGGGCTCACAAACTCCTGGGCAGCAATGTGTTCCCACCCACAGCATCTCTGCATTCTGGGCTACTCCACACACAAAACCACTGTTCCCTCTTCTAACAACAATCAAATTATGACAGAACTCAGCTGCAGTTTCTGCCCCAGTTCAGCAGCCGCAGAACAATATTTATTCTCCACTTTATCCAAAAAAACCCAGCCAGGTTCCTTCCCAACAAGTTAGCAGGGCAGTTGACAGAACTGAAATTTTACTCCCCCAGCCCAGTTTCTGTGCCAAAACATCTGAAGGCAGCACCCTCACAGCAACCTTTAGCACCAACTATCAATGTTACTGAGATCCCAAGCACCAACTATCAATGTTACTGAGATTCCAAAATGTTTCCTTCTGCTTTCTTCCAGTTCATGTAGTCATAGAAAGGCCCAGTCCTTAAACAAACCCCACATTTTTATGTTAAGGCCATTATGTAGGACCAGCTAGGAGAATTGGTGAGCCAGAAAGAACAAACCCCCCCCTGCAAAAAAAAAAAAAAAAAAACAAACCAACAACAACAACAAAAAAACAAAAAACAAACCAACCAAACAAAAAAAAAAAACCTAGCCACAGGTGCTTGACAGTCTCAGTATAGGACATCAATCCTAGCTAGAGCAGGTGGTGAGCAGTTCCCAGCTGTACTGTGGTAAATATAACTTCCTCTCTCATTTTTTAGACATCTTCAGCTGCTCAGCATTTACAGTAACTCAGTTTTCTGCCTATGAGGACATCCTGGCCATCCCCAGATTTCTTACTGTCAGGGAGTCAATTTTGCCTGGAATTATAAAAGTTCACAAAGCAGTTTGGTTAGGGTGATGAATGCTGAGAGAAGGCACCAAATTGCTTGTGTTGTGGGAGCCTAGAAGCGTTAGACACATGGGTATCTCAAGTAAGAAAACAGGACTACAACCAAGCAGGGGTTTGGTCTGGACCCTTAGTCTCTCACTTGGCAGAAAAGGCATGAGTACAGGAGAGAAAGTAAAGGTGGACACCAAAAAAACTTTACCCCTTGCAGTGCAAGAAGTGCTCATGGGAAGAGCAGAGAAATGAGCAGCTGTTGTTAGAGAGGAAAACAGCCCACGGGACTTGGTGAAGAGGAGACTGGCAAAGGCAGCCAGCAGGGACAAAAGTCCAAGAGAAAAGAAGCTTCAGCAATCTGTGGATGCAAAGCAGTCTGTAAAACTGCAGGCAAGAGGAAAACAAAAGGGATGACATGGCACAACAGGATGCTTATCAGACCAAGGTTTGGTTTCAGACTGCTGCAGGCTCCTTAAAAACTACCACATAGAGCCATAGCCAGGCTGCCAACACCCTCAGGGAGCTGGCATGAGTGTGCAAGGAGGAAACTGAGAGGGAGAAAGGATCAGGAGCAAAGGAATGGAGTCCTCAAGAGAAACAAATGAGAATGAGCAACCAAATACCAGTGAATTTTCCATCTCTATCAGGGCTGGCATCTCTGCTCTATGACTTACCGCTGCCATCAGCAATGGAGAAGGTGTTTAGGGTCAGAGGGGTGACCTAGCAGAGATCTGTGGGAAGCCAGGAGCAGCAGGAGGGTCTGCAGGGGGCAGCAGGGGTGCTGCCTATCCCGTGGGCTGAGACAGGGTCTGTCAGCAGGAGGCTGCGAAGGAGCCAGGACCACCCTAAACACCCCAGGGACAGGGTGGGACAGCGATGACAAGAGACCCCCTGGGAGGTGCTGCTGCAGCTGAGCGGCAACCGGGCCCGAGCCGCAGGTGGCTGCAGCCGACACGTCGCTTTAGCGAGGGGAGGGCCCGGACGGGGCGGACGCTCCGCCCTCGACTGCCGGCCCGGGAAGTAACGATCTGTGCGGGACGGGTCTGGAAGCACCAGGTTCAGGCAGGAGTCATGCACGGATACGCGACCCTCAGCTACTGCCATTACCCCTTCTTCTGGCGCTGAAAGGGGCAGTGCCTGGAGGCTGCTCACACCACGAGGCTCCCGGGCTCTGAGCGCCAACAACGCGTCTGGCGGCGGCAGCTCTCCCGGACAGCACCGGAGTGTGTACTGAGGTGTTGTCACCAGGCTGAGGGGCACCAAGTGTCACTGCAGGAGGGATTACTTCAGTACTTAATTTCAGCAGGTGGAGTGTCCGGTGGTTGAGGAGGAAAGTCTGTCCCAGCTCTGTTTTGCCAAGGGCTATGCAAGTTATACCACCTGTGTGTAAAAGGCCAACAGACAGAGCACTTCTATCCCTGGCAAGAAGGCTGATGAGGATACAGATGGCAAGCACTCACATTCTTTGATAACAGGTTCTATATAAAATGACCAACTTAGAGCCATGGGATCCTTTACATCTGTTCTCAATAATGACCACACTGTCTTGATCAAGTTTCAGCCAACTATTTATATTTTAACTAATGAAGTTAAGTCATCTTGATATCAGTTTCTGGTTCCCATGTCTCAAGAGCTGTCAGGACTGGGAACAGCTGTGATATGACATGGGGGATTTCACAACTCCACTAACTGGTGACGGTGCTGAAAAGGGTCATCACAACCTTAATGGTTACAAGTAAAAAACAGCACTCTCCTGTCTGAGTGCCCAGGCTGAAACAGCCTCAGTCTCATGTGAAGGAAGCTACCAATACACATAAATACCACATTTACCTAGTGACCTTGGGTTCATTCAGCACATGAACTTAGATTTAAAAAAAACCCACAATTATCTTCTAGAAATATATTCAACAAATACTGAGAAAACATCATTTACCTGTTTCCTGAAGGTTACTTAAAAATTCTTTAAAAAAAATCTCCATTCTTCCTAGAGATGCTTAATTCCAGGATTAAAAGTAATATTCAGCTTTTAGAATACACTGTTTGTATTTTAAGTACTGCTTCTCTACCAACTGTGTATATACATTACCTGAAATGCACATAAGGGTGATATTATTATCTGCTGTAGCTTTGAGGTTTTTTGTACTTTCTCAACCTCTGGACACTAACATATCTCACAGTAGAACTATACTATACTGTGGGCCTGATCCACTGCTGGCATCTGTTTAAGAATGAACAAACAGACAAAGAGATTATAAATATATAACTGTATTTTATTTTTAATATTAAATATTTTTAAATTACAAGCAGTTTCTTGAATCACACTATGCATGATAATCAATATACAGTAGAAATTACAATTTAAAAATGTACACAATTTAAAGACGTTTTGACCTGAAATTTCATTAACTATGATATATTGCCATAAACCTCATACCTGTATTAAATTACAATAGGAAAACCTCATACCTATGATTTTGTTACATAGTTTCTCATTTACAAATAGAATTCAACATCATATATACACACACATCAGTACCATTTATCATTTAAGTTACACCTACATCTGTGCAAGTTCAAACAATTTCATAAACAAAACTAACTGTAAGTCATATTCAAGTTTCTGAAAAACAGGCTGCTGGTATTACAAATACTTATTTTCAATAAGTTTATATGATGTTTGACTCTCCTCTAGATTTTTTCCAGTCTTGTACCAAAATCATTAACATACAAGGATATTTCTGTATGACTTAAAGCTGAAGTAATTTTGTATACTCCATTCTTATTTAAGGCTATTTCTTATAAGGCTAATGTACTTGGATTCCACCTTTCACCATCTCCAACAAAAATAGCCAAGACACTAACACCTGACAATGCTGACATTTTAGCATAGTGCTTAATCATAACAAAAAAGACTTTCTACCAACCAGCCTCCTCATGAAAAAGATTGAGTACTACATAAAAATCTGCTAAAAATACTGATAAAAAGAATGAGGCTTAAATGGCTTTCATTAGTGCACCAACAAGGATATGAAGAAATGTTTAATCTGCTCACTTCCATGAAAATGGCAGTTTCCATAAATGCAGTAATACATGCAACATGTTTTTGGGGGGATTTGGGAGACTACAGGTGTTCCCAGTAAAACTGGACACTTCACACTCTGTTGGCTTCTCACTACAGATCTTCATTTTTTAACAAGCTTCCTTAGGTGGGAAAAATCAGATCTTTTAAATAACTTCAGTAGCCAAATTGAGACAATGCCTTCAGTGTTCAAATAATCAAGGTATTCTACTAGAGAAGGAATTAAAATGTAACCAGTCCTCATAATAAACCATTGAAAATAGATACATGTACTTCTAAAATGGAGACCATGCTTAAGTAGATAGTGCAAGAATTTACATACAGTTTAATGAAAGATTTGTAACAAATCCCCTTACTACAAGTTAACAGGTTGGATTTACTGATTCATCTTCATTGTGCCACTGACTGCTAGGCAGGTATTTAAATATTGCTAGTAGTTCAGACTTTTTGACAAAAAAAGATCTTTTATATTATTGCAATCCAGCCTACTGGATATTCCTGAAATTAAAATTAATGTTTAAGTGAGGTGAGTCAACTTTAAGTATTTATTTCTCTTCATTGTACAGCTAAATAGGACATTATCTTCCTTAACATCATACATATCCCAGCTCATGGAAAAGGCTCCTTTGGCAATTTATTAGCAATGAGGCCATTTGTACAAAGGAGTGAACTTTCACTTCTCATGTAAAGTTTTCTTTAAACAGGGGTAAAGATAAAATCTTAAGATTTCCATCAAGCAAATGAAACTCCTGATGTACAAGAAAAACATAAGATTTTCCAGAATTTTACAGAAAAAAAAAGCACAACCAGCCTGTAACATTCAGGTGTATAAGTTTTTTTTGTAACCTTGGACTACAATTTAAAATCAAATGATTCAAAAAAGAAGGCTGAACTCCAGGTCTGATAGATTTTTTTCACCATGCAAGGCAGGAAAGCCCATTTATTCTTTTGAGACCATTATGGAGCTTCATTCTTAGTTTTGATTTTCCACACTTAAAATGTACAGTGGGATGAGGTACCTTAATCTAGCTGTATCAAGGAGCTTAATGTCAGAATTATGGCATTTCTAAGTAATAATTTGTGCCCAAAGTCTGTTAGCTGTATTCTAAAATACTGAGGAGCAAGCACACAGCTTCCTTAAAGCCTCTACAGTATACACTATAAGCCTGTATGGAGAAGTACTTGTCTTTGCCTCTTATATTACATTTGGGGAAAACAGTCCATGAAAAATTCAGTTCTTCTCTTCATACTGAAGAACAATTCTGACTAATTCTGAACTGGAGTGCCTCATCAGCAAAATTTATCTCAACAGTACAACAGCAACTTTAAGCAACATGGTAAGCAAATAATTCCCTTTTGATTGGTATGGAAACCATTCCTGATAAGGGCTAAAAATTGATGGGAAAAGCACTAATGTAATCCTGTCATTTTAAAATAATGTCCTTTAAAAAAACCAGAATGCATACAGAGGTATACAAAACCAAACTTCATGCATCTGAAAATATCTAGTCCTCCCATAAATTTCTGTGATTAGAATTCTCTGGTGACTGGATCTGAACGCAGAACATCTGGACCACCCCATTATACTGAAACCCTGCCAAAATAGCCACTAAAATACAAGGTACTTAATATTTGTATTAGCACATTTGTATTTTAGTACACTGAAACACAAAATACAAAGCCAGGCAAACTGTTCCTATCAGTGCTTCCTACAGATCTGCAGCTGCATAAGGCATTCAAAGAGGTCAGGGATTTGCTTCTCAACTGAAGTCACTCTAGAGTAAGAACTAAGGATTTTTTTTTTTCCCAAGAAGTTTAAAGAATTAAACTGGCTTAATGCATGGCAGAGTATGAAGGTTAAAAACCCTGCACTGTATTCTCTTCTCTACAGACAGCTTCAGAGCAAACTTCACTGCATCTTTGGATCACTATGCATTTCAAGATGTACCATGAAACCTTGCAGACATCTTAAAAGAGGCCTGGCCTTGTGAAAGGTGCAAAATTGGGCATACACCAGGAATCTAATTCTTAATTGTCATAACATCACTGAGAGGTAGATTTACCACAGGTCTGAATGGCAGCCCTAATCTGTGGTCAGCAGAAGACTGAGCTTCAAAATTCACAGATTGTACAACTGAAGGGCCACGTGTGCCCAAATACAGCCTATTGAAATTAGTCTTTTTATAAGATTCATAAATTCCACAGTCCCATGCAGCAAATTTTCCTCTTCTCTCTCCAAGGCAGAAATTGTAGTAAAAAGTGGAAGGCCCTTAATTATGATATATTAGATGCTATTACAGTTTAAGCAGTCAGTAGAATCATATTCAGGAATTAAGAGATATTAGCTCTTTCATCTTAAAATTCCCACGTATATGATATATTCTTTTCCAGTTTCCTATAAAACATGAACACTAACAATCAATCTATAATCATTATCATTTAGAAATGGTACTGAATATAAGATTTCAGCAAGTCTAACAGAACACTCAGAAGTTATGTACGTCTTACAAGTACCGTGCATAGCAAAGGCTACAAAAAGGACAAATTAAACTGGATAACTGGGCCAATTCAACTTGTCTTATTTTCCTTGAAAGGTTTAAGATTTTTGATTCTGTACATAATCAGGAAATAAAGGAAGAATAATCCATAGTGCAATTGTAATAAGCAAAGTAATATGTAGTGATATCTTTTGGAATAAATATGGCTCACTACTGATCAACTATCATTCATACAGCTCCAGCAACACAGCCACCTGTTGCACAGGACAGTTATACACAATTCTACAACAGGTGTATGTTCAAATAGGTAATGAACTACATGGAAAAAATATAAAAAGAATATTACACAATCTTATACATAAACCAGACTGTAGTGTAATTGCTTTACTTGTTTAAGTTATCTGAAAAATACTTCAAGTACTTGAAAACAGCGGCAGAATCATCTTTCAATGAAAAGCAAAATTGCACTGATTTAAAAATACATTACAAAGTTAAATACACATTCAAATTAATGTCCTGATTTAACATTGCTTTCAGTGTTTACTTTCTCATTTTTCAGTACTTCTTGATTACCTGTGTCACTCCAGGAGGATCCAGAGATTAGATAAAGGAGTTTCACACTGAGTCTGTGTGTTTTATGTATGTAGTCCAAGGAAAATTTAACTCATTTAATCTTTTTCTCCATCTTCGCTGCTTCCTATTAGCAGAGGAAAGATCATAAGGTACAGTGAGATTCTTCTGCACAACCCTCACTTGTTTGCAAGACTCTTCCTAGAACTTGGCATCCTGCACTTCCATTTCGCACTTCCAAGTTTTGGTTAATCTTTTCCTAAAGCTTTCAACTATTGGAAACATTTGGCACATTTATACATAGACATCTGCTTAAATCACACAGTTCAATGTCACTTCTTTGGACACGTAAGGCAATGTAGGATCTCCAAAACAATCTGTCTTATCTCTAAGTTACTAAGCAGCAAGCATTATCTAATCAATAAGCACAAGAGCAATACAACTCCATATATGAACACCAATCACATTTTTATAGACATTGACCATTAGCAAAGCTCAGGGATCAGCAATATTTTTTTAATAAAACATTTTATCAAGATTAATAATATGCTAAACTGATTCAAGTCTGCTTGTTTTTCCTTCTCTTAATCCTCAAAAATATATTAAAGCTCAAAAAAAGCTTTTTGCTACAGAGAAGAAAGCTTTTGTTAATGAATACTGCTAGTACTCAATATTGCTGTGAATTGATTGTTTGGGTCTCCTAACAGAAACTATCCTACTCACAGTCTAGAAAACATGTGGCAATTCTGGAGAGAATGTCAAGAATACACTTTCTAAAAAACAATATGAAAAGAAACCAAACTGCAAAATAAGATGAGACAGTGGCAGACACATTGTGTTCCTAGCATTTGCACCTTGTGCAATGAAAATAAAGTGAGAATTATTCAACTGCTGTGTGGCAGCTATACAGAAGTGTTAAAGGACTGCAGAGATTTCATTAATAGAAAAACATAGCACTAGTTTATTGGACAGAAAAATTGAGAGTAATGCTGTAAATGTTCCCCAGAATATTCAACTGCAAGTTTGTAGCTATGTATTAACCAAAACATAGGCCAGACCTAACTTTGACTATGTTTAAAATGCATTTCTAAATCTGGTTATTTAAAAAGGAACAATCTTTGTCATATCTATTATATATTTGCATATGGTTTTTAGTTTTAAAATAATTATCATAACTAAATCACTTACCTCCTTGCTCTATATCTGAATCTGTAAGATGTGTAAGAGAAAAGCTTGCCATGTTTGCAGGAGAAATAGAGAATCTGGAATAAGGGGATGGATGTGACCAGTTCTGATCAAGAGTCCGTGAAGGTGGAGGTGGAGAGAAATACTTTGATGACTGGAGAGGTGGTTTAGAACTAATAAGACTATTAGCTGCCTTTGATATAAAAGATGGCTCTGGAGAAGAGAAGTCATCATCCCATTCAAAACCCCCACCTTTGGGACAAAACAAGAAAAAAAAGCAATTTACTATACTGTAAAGTCATATGCAGCTTTGAAACTAAATCCCTACAAGACTGCATTAACCCAAAACAAAACTTGTAGTTTTTAATCTTCTGGCCATGGGCATCACCAATTTGCTGTTCATAGTTTGGCTGCCTCTCAAGATACCCTACACACATCAATACATGAACAACCAGATTATATCACAAGCTTTTACAATCAGTAACACTAGTATCTGAGTCTAGCATATGCTCAGGATGCAAAGCTGAAGCCAGTATGCAACTATGAATGTATAATTTAAATGACATTTCATTTAAAACTATGCATAAAAAGGTCTCAGCAATATATATTCGAGTACCTTCTTCATCTGTTGAGCTTTCTGAATTTGCAAATCTGTTTAAGTAACTAAGATTCGAAGATGGAACAGGAGTGCTGTGAGAGCCTTCCCCATTCAATTCTGCTGCACAGTTTCCCAGCTCCTTAGTTGGTGTTTCCTAAGGCAAACAAAATTTAACTCTTGTACACATAATGTATCCATTACTATAGATGCAAGCATTCAAAAACACACCCTCCCACCTCCACCATCTACTGTGGAATTTCATGGTCTGTAAACTCCAGTTATTACCACACAAACAGAACTTTGAGTTACAGACTAATCATACACATGTACTTCTATTCCTAAACAAAGTGGTATCAAAGGTATGCTAAAATCCACGCAGGAAATTAATATTTAAATATTCTTTAAGATTGTACAGGTTTCATGTTTCTAGGAACAAAGCTAAAACATCTTCCTTTTGAAAACAGTTCCCTTATCAGTCTGACAAAGGCAGGTAGTTTTATTTTCTATTTAATAAAGCCTTATCCCACCTGCCACCATTATTTTCTTTAATGTTTTTTTACCCCCTAATTGTGCTTCAGGATAAAGAGACAGACTTCTTATGACCAGTATTTGAAGGAGCCAACATTTTATCAGTTACTGTAATAAGCAGAGAGATCAACAACTAAGAACAGATTAAACACTGCTGTAATTTTTCTGATTTTTTTCCTTCCCCTCTGACAAAAGGATTACTGTTCTACAGACTGCCAAAACACAAATATATCACCTGTGTTTTCTATTCCAAAACACAATTATCTCTAATATTTATGTGCGTCATCATAAGCAATATTTCCAAAGCTTGACAATGTGACTGTTCTTTTAAACTCACTTTACTGGTTTAGTAGCCATAATGCTAAAATACAAAACCTCTCTGTATCAAGTCACAGAAGTTAAAAATTGATAAAGCAGATAAGGAAACAAAGGTAACTTTGCATTTTATAAGCAGATTGGTATTTCACTGAACTTAAATCACACTGGATTAATATAAAAATAGCATTACCATCTAAATACTGTTCTCATCATTGACCACAGTTTAAGGTAAAAGTAACTTAATACTAAGCACAAAACTCAGATTTAAGTTGTGGTTTGGGGTTTTTTCAGTTGTAGTTTTTGTCTACAAAGTTTTTGTCTGGTAGGTTTTTTGTCTGTTTTCTTTTATAAAGGCATTTTAGTCCTCAAACCCAATAAACAGATAAATTGCTTCTACAAAGGTACAACATATTGGCAAAATAAATAAATAAAATCTGGTCCCTAATGATGCCACGTCAAGTTCTCAAATTCAGCTTATTAAAACCACAAAGGCACCAATAAAAACCACGTTTCATCCAGTGCATGCAGTCCAAAAGCAATGAAGACTCAGGATCTGGCAGCCACCCCGGCCCAAAGCAGAACTCTCTTTCACTTAAAAGTAGTGCTGCTATCCTATCAGCAGCACACAACTGGCACCTCATCAAGAAAAATATTTTTTAATTTCTTAAGATAAAACAAACCACATCAAAAATAAGATGTAATCCTGCCAAGACATGTGATCTTCTAACAATGTGCCCACAAATATTAAGCTGCTCTACTACATCTTGTTCAAAAAACCCCAAACCAACAAAAACTTTGTTCCATAATAAAAAAGAAAAAAATACCTGATCAAACAAATAGACTGTCACATCATCAAAGAACGTTACAGCCTTTTTCTCATTTTTCCAGTTTTGATGTTGACTTTCATCAAAAGGTTTTGGAAGTTTCAGCAAGCTTCTCAGATGTTTCCCATCATCTTTGTCAGTAATTATCTCAGGTACTTGATGAACAGTTTCATCTTCACTGTCAGAACTCAGACTATGCATATGAAAAGTCCTCATGTCATCCTCAGAATCACTGTTTTCATCTTCCTCATCTGCATCATCACCATCTTCTAAATCAAGCATTCCAGAAACATCAAGTTTACCGAGGTATTTTCCTTCAATATCTGGCTCTTTCAGTTTTTGTCCCTCTAGATGATAGAAGGATTTCTCACTGTTATTCAAATCTAAAGGACTGTGTATATTATATACAGACTTCAAGTCTCTGTGTGAAAGCAGTTCTGAAGTGTTAGTGCCAACACAAGACACAGTTTTATGGGAAGTCTCACAGAGTTTTATTTCATCCCTTTGGCTACTTCCTACTGACATATCCAGGGAATTCAGAGTTGCCTCAGCCCACTCATCAGGACACCCTTGCATCCTTACATCCATCTCTTGCACCTCTAAGTTGTGATTTAGTTCTAATTTTGCATTTTGATTGTTGGTATCCTGATAATTCCTTACATCACATTGTTGCTGTCTCTCTCCAAAATCCTCTTCAGTATTAGTATCTCCTTTATTTGAAGAAACAACACATGCAGTCTCTCTTGATAGATTTACAGCCTCTTCTGTTTTTTTATCTGGCTCAGAATCATTATCAGAGAAATAGGCAGAGTCTCTATATGAATTTTGACTCCCACCCAGAAAAACCTTTGGGGTTGTTTCAGAATTGCTGTTCACTGCATCTAAACAAGCTGCTGCTTCTGAAACAATTATGACAGGATTAGAAGGTAAAGCACTGACGTTGCTCTCATTGGCAAGATGGACAGCAGTATCTACACCAGCAGCATCCTCAACAGTGATATGGGAAGTCCATTCTGGAGATTCCAGGTTTTCTGTTTCATAGCCACTGTCAGCAGGTTTATCAGGTGGCAAAAGTTTCTGGGGACTTTGAGCCTGTAAAGACTCTAAAACATCATTTACATCTAGAGAATCCAAAGAATCAGGTGTGTCTAAAGGTTTTTCTACAGTTTGTATAGGGGATGGGCTGTCTTCCAAAAGACTATCATGATTTGTACAATCTGAAGTAGCAACAGAAATTAAGGTCACCTGTTCTGGAACATCCGTACAGTGTTCAAAATTATTTGATGTTTCTTGTTCTTCCTCCAGGAAACATTCATCTTCTTTTAATGCAGGAGATGTATCTTCTAAGTTCATTTTTGTATCTTCCTGATCAGTACATTTTTCTCTACTAAAAGCTACTTCATCGGATTTGAAAAGCACTCCTTGTTTTATTTCTGCATCACATCTGTCTATTTCAACACCAACACTGCAACATGGGTTGTTCCCAACATTATTATTTTTGGCATTATTGGATAGCTCTTCTTGAGAGAGAGTTTCAGTGTTACAGGACACAACTTCACGGATTTGCACATTTAAAAGTTTTCCTTCATCCTTCGAATAAGGATGATTTATACCTTTATCACATGATTTCTGTACTGCAGATGGACTAAAAGATGCCTGTGTCTCTACAGCAGTCTCAGATGGAGAATTTGGATCTTTATTCGAATCTGGAGTCACTGGATTAAAATTTTCATCTTTCACTGTTCTAAGAATTTCTTGGGTTAAAGAAAAGACCTGTGCATTTTCAGCCAACACAGGCTCAAGCTCCACAGAGTTTCTGTTTGAGGTTTCTAATATGCTTTTTAGAACATCTTCTGGGTTTTGTTCAAAACCACCACTGGCTTTGTTAGAAAATAACCCTGACAACAAGTTTTTCTCTTGAAGAAACAAGAAGTTATCAGAAAGTTCTTCCAAAGTTACCACGTCAGACTGGTTAGAGATATTTTCACATAAGGAAACTCTTTTATTTTCAGAAGCATGACTAAAATGCTCCTTCTCACAAAGACCTACTGCCTTTCTAGCATCTGTGTTTGAGTTTAAAACTGTTAGTTTAAAGTCTTTAGGAATATCGTTTGTTTCAGTAAAACCAAGTATTTTTCTGTTTGTCAATTCTTCTGACCCATCCATGTCATTAAAGATATTCTGGGAAGGACTTTCTGGACTACTACTGGCAGGCAAAAATTCCTCTTTAGGATCTGCGTTGTAGTGGAAGAAGTCCCCGTCAGTGCTAGATTCTTCAACATCAAGATCCCTGAGAACCATGAAATGAGAACTTTTATCTTGTACAGCTTCTTGATGATCAACTTCTGTAGTTAGTACAACTGATTGGTTATCAAAATTCATGCTGCATCCACTTCCTTTTTCCTCTAACTGGATATAGTAGTCATTTCCAACAGAAAGCTTGTGTGCATCAAACACAGGTAACACCCCAGGGACAGCAAGTGATGCTTCTTGACCACTTCCATCCTGTGCTCCCAACCCTTGCTCTGAAAGTGACCTCTCAAAAACCTCCACTGGAAAGAAAACATTTGCATATGTCATAGCTTCATCAGGATTCACATGACCACATTCATCAAAATGATCATGTTTAGCTGCCTCCCAGATATATTCAAAGCTGAGACCCTGGCTTGTTTCAGTTACAGTAAGAACTTCCTCCATCTCATGACCAAGTCTATCTCCTGTAAAGTGATCTAAGATTGGAAATGCTGAATTGTTTGTTTCTCTATTTGAGGTGTTTGGTTTAAGAGCATTCCACTGCTGTTCAAAATCAATTTCCGAGTCCCTTTGGCTTTGCATGCGAAGGTAAGTTAAAAGTTTATGCACTTCTTCTGCTGTTGGTCTCTTTTCTGGAGGTAGCCAACAGAACTGCAAAACTTCATACCTGTGCAAATAAGAAACACACTTCAATAAGTTTCACATATGAAATTGAGTTTATAATATACATAATTAGCAAGCTAAGGAGTAACAGTATCACTGGCAGGACAATCCTTCTATAGCAACTCCTTTTATCTAACATTTCTTTGCCAATAGAATGCTTCCATGTAGCAATTCCAGTATATTTTAAGAGAAATCAGTAAAATCCAAAAATCTTCTTCAGCAGCTTAAGAATAAATAAAGTAGTTTACCATCTATCAGAGTATGGCTGCTCCAGACGTGGCTTGAAGAGTTTAACCTGCTTCTCCTTTATGACATGAGTTAGGACTTCCCGGTCAGAGAAGTCTGAATAAGGCCAAGCAGCATTCTCAAACAGCTCCCACAATGTGACACCAAGGGACCTGGAAAAGAGCAACAAATGACAACACATCCTAAGAACTAAGGTGCTTTTCTAAGCAAGGTTTATCCAAAGCATAACTGTCATGAAGATTTAAGTACCTCTCTCTCATTGGCTCTATAATAACTTCAAAACCTGTCAATTCACTTTATTTGACCGAATGCTCAAAGTCTCAAGAATAAAGTTGCTTGAAAGCAATGACAATGAAGGCAACAAAACAAGAGGAGCTTTGTGAAACATTTGAAACTATGTTCACATGTATCAGTAATATTGTTTTAAAAACTACTACATACCATATGTTACTGTATTTGTTTTGCTCTGCTGACAGCAGCCTGTCTTGAAAACTTGTTACTAACTCAGGTGCAGTCCATCGGAGAGGAATAAGTTTCTTCTCCTCTGTCTCAACATAGTCTTCCTAAGTGATTGACAGAAAAACAGAAAGACACTGAACAAACATTGGATCAACCCCCAGAACTTGATTTGTTCTTTCCTTAATACAGTTTTAGGTGATCCCTATGCAAAAAAATGAGAATTAAACGAATACAACTTCTTCTCAGGTAGCAGAGAATAATGCTATATAGGAAAGGCATTCCCTGCTTACTGCCTAGTAGGAAAATTGAATGCTGACTTCTTAGGTAAGGCTTGGTAGTCAGAAAACATTTTTAATTAATGCCCTGAATTTTTCATGTTTTTTATCTATTTGAATTTGAAATTTTATTTAAGTTTTCCTTTCTTAGAACTTTAAAGTTATTTTGTGCATATTTTAGGACAACTATAAATAGGAACTAAAATATTTAAACAGAATCTCCCTTTTACAAGCTTAAACTCTGTCTTTTTATAAAGATCATCTCCTCTGTTACATGAGCTTGCTACAGTTATTTGCCAATGATATTATTCAAATAAAAGAGAATTTAGTATCGGTTTCTAACTTAAAAGTATGCTTAGGCCTCAAATCCTTTAAAATAAATGGCAAATGACTAGATTAACTTACCTTGTATCTACTGAATCCTATACCATAATCTCCTACTTTGACATTTAAATCAGATGTAAGATAGCAATTCCGTAAAGCCAAGTCCCTGAAAAAGCAAACAAATGAGTAATGAGACCAAACTAAGAAGTCTCCAATGCAAATGAACGCAAGGGCTGTAACATAAGTAACACTTTTTAGTACAGTCAAGCCACTGAGTAAAGTATTAAATGAAAAGCCAACAAAACAAACAAAAGCAAACCAAAAAACCACACAAAAAAACCCCAAACCCCACAATTTTAGGTTACAGTAGCAAGTAGCAGCTCTTAACAGGAGTAGATCAGTCATACAAAACAGCTAGATCTAAGGATTCAACTTCCACACTACATGCATGTCAACAATTTTATTCACACACCTACAGTCCAACCCCACAGCCACAAATCCCACCGAAAGGCAAGCCATGTGCAAGAAAGGTGTGCTCCTGGAGCTACCTTTCCAATTCTCTTTGGAGGAAATTTAACCAGTCTACACCCACCAAAAAACAACGAAAAAAGAAAACCAAAAACAAACAAACAAAAAACCCCCCAATTGATAATGCAAACTCCTAATGCACAATAAATGGGGAGATTCCAAAAGAAAAATTTCACCCAAACTAAATGTAAAGGTATTTCTCTTGTTGCTCACAGTTGCATACTAAAAACGTGTAAAATCCAACAAGTGATGCCATATCTCACAGTGGGAACACCAGATGTCTATATATACATTCATCACTCAGAAAAAACCCAAATGCTGACAGTGTCTCCTTACAGAAAACTTAGTGGATGAGATTTGTCTCATGGCCACCAGGACAGGATTGCTCTTAGGCCTCCCACATTCTCAAAAGAGAATCAATTTAGAGCCACATAATCAAGCACAATCTGTGTTCTGGAATCAAAAAAAACCTAAACACAGTGACAAGGCAATTGCACTTACAGATTTTATACGAAAACTCCAAGGCTACTATGCTGTTCTTTATTTAAAAAAATAAATCAAAATATGCATTCAATCTACAAAAGAATTTATATGCAGTTACTTCACTCAGCTGATGCAATTACTTAGGGTGTTCATATGCTGGAGGGATGTGGGTCCCTCTTTACCTAACACCTGTCATCACAGCTCATGCAGTATAATTGTTATAAAGAAAATCTTTCCAGAATCTGTATCAGGTTTAAATACTTAAAAATTCACAATATAATAAACAACTAGTAGCATCTTACACCTACACTTAAGTTCCTCTACAAAACAGAGGATCATACATTACACATTTCTTAGAACTACAGATGGTATTTTTCAAAGGCTATCAGAGCAATGTATTTCACAAAAATCCTTTAATAAACAAATCAAAAAGCTCTTGAATATACATAAAAGTTGTTTCCAGTTTCCACCATAAACCAGACCACAAGTACTTGTAGCCAGCAGTGCTGCTGTAATAACACCAGGAAGTTGTTTAGAAAACCCTTCAAACACAGAAATTTATGCAAGTTTAATGAAGCTGCATGCTTGCTGCAGAACTGTAGCTGTGACAGCAATGAGCTCCACAGACTAATTGCTCAAATATTTAGCTTCTCAGTTTTACAGAAGGGTACCAGGCAATTAAGTACATTGGAAGAACTTTACAATTGCTTCTCTGTGGCAAAAAAAAGTCTGAAGTACAAACAGTCTGAAAGTCACACAAACATATCTGTAACCACTAAGTATGCCCCAAAGCTTCCCAACTTGTTTTATACTATTTAAATAAATATCCCAGAAAATAAAATTTTAGCTGCTTGAATTTACCACTAACAACAAAATCACTGATGCTGGAGCTTTACCACTTACTCTGACAGCATCAGGATAGTGTTGCTAGAAGTAAACATTTACAATGAGAATCTTGCAGATCTTGCAGAATAATTATTTATCAAATTTAAGTGTATTTCACTGAAAACATACTGTTTAATTTAGCACAAACAGAGCCATGATGCTGCAATACAAGAAAAAGTGATCACTTGGTCTGACAGGTACAACTGGTACCACCTTCAAGTCATCTGAAATTGTGAGAGATGTTAAAAGGACAGCTCTGCCCATCAGCCACCAGCAGAGCCCAGGGTTTGGAGTCCTCAGGGTTCTGCTGTTGTTTTACACTTGCACCTTTTAAAACTTCAGTTTAATAGTTCAGCTTTTCCCTGAACACAAGGTCTCTGTACTTCCTCTAAGTACCAAGATGAGTGTGACAAGCTCCAGCTCAAGTTCCTAACCTGCTCCTACAGCACGGAACAGACTGACACAACACAAAACCAAAATAAACTACCTTGTGATACTCAAGGTTTCATCAAATAAAACATGCTCAGGAAGTGAGTGCTCTCTAATATTTCAGTCATTACAAATCTAGGGCTGAGGTCTTCTATTTCCTTAAGTCCTTTTCATTTAAAGCAAAAAAACATTAATTTTCGAATATTTGAGTAATTCATTTATATATTTTTGAGTAATTTCTGAGTAATATTTCTGAGTAATTAATATATTTTTCACAGCATTTTGCTATTGCTGCTCTTTCAGTATTGACTTCAATCACTTTAATTATAAGTCAGTCTAACATTTTACCCAATTGAAATGAAATTGTTTTCCCATTATGGTTTGTTCTAAATCTGTCTAACTCCATTAACTGAAGATTGAAAGGTTACATGAACATTACATTCAGTGACAGAAACCTTCAGTTAGTTTTATCTGTAGTCGGGTTCCTTCTTACTGCATTAGAAGGGCAGCATTCTCAGGTGGTTTCCATTTTTAGTAACAAAGGTACCAGATTACCAAACGAATTCTGAATTGCTACAGCCTTCTAAAGACACACAGCAGCTAAGAGTCATTGTAACACATTCTAACATCCCTTCCCCCCACAATAAATAAAACAAGTTTAGCTTGGCCCAGAATTAATCAAACAGCTACATCTTCTAGATTGGCTTAGCAGTAGGTTCTGTTCTATGAGCTGCAAACCTAAAAAGAAGGTGATCAGCTTCCAGCCAGGTGGAAAGTGTAACACCACACCAGCTGCAGTTAAATTTGCATCTTCATAAGCATCACACCTTGGTGACTTGAGATATGCAAGTTAGATGGAAGTTTGTTAGAACACAACCTTCACTACACACAGATTTTAATGAAAATACCTACAGAAGTTTAAGAGTGCATCATAACCAAAAGCAATTTATCTGGAAAGCATACCTATGCACAAAATTATGTTTATGCATTACAGCAAGTCCAGCAGCAATCTCACATGCCATTCTCTGCAGCAGCATTATTTGTGAATCCCCTTTAATGTGATCCTGCTCATTGCAGATATAAGTTTTTAGGTCACCCTGTAAAAGAAGTTGAAAATACTTATCAGCCTTGTATGTTGGTTGAATTTGAAAAAATATTTAATGAAGAAGCAACTAACCATTTGCACTTAAAAAAACCCCTCAAAGCTTCCAGTGTCCGTAAGGATTCTTTTATTATTCATCCAAGGCATGTGGTACTGTCCTTTTAAGGGCTTTTAATAAATTAGTAATTAACATTATACATCAGACTGCTACATAAAAACTGTCATACAGTAATACGTTCCACTAAAAAGAGTTTAATGAGCTTCTGTTTTAAAATGACATGAATTTCCAGGTGTTCCATAACAGCAAAGCTGACAGTCTAGAATTTGCAAGGGGATGGAAGGGAGAGACCAGAGAAAAGGGTTTCAGACATTACCAGCTCAGAGCTTTATATATAAAAAGCTTTAAAACATACTCACTCCAGCCAAAGAATTGAGAGCATGGCAACAGTTTAACTGAAGCTAGGCAAAGCTGAGCAGACATATAATTAATGAGCCCATAGAAGCACTACATAAAAAAAAACAAACCAACAAAAAAAACCAACCCAAAAAAAAACGAACCAACACCACAAAACAAACCACAGCACAAACCCACAACAAATAAACAAACAAAAACACCCAGCTTTGAAATGGAGGAAAATAACTGAAAGTTGTCATGGAAAAACATTATGGAAAAACAAGACTGTGGTAGATGAATTCAAGAAAGGGAAGAAAAGTTTCTCATGCCATTATTGTTCCTACTTTTCCAGCTGGACTTCTAAGCTGCCACTCTTATATAAACACAGACTACCTGTGAGTTTAACAAATTATTCCAGAGGGTACTTACATATTGAGACTACACAACATAATGGTCCACAACTTGTTTCACCAGCATAATATTCTGGGTTTTAACTGTCCATGTCCATTGCCTGCCTAAATCTTGGGCCTGAAAGGAGACTAAAGGGAAGTCTTGAAATTGAAGAGGGACTTTTTACAAGGGCATGGAGTGGCAGGATGAGGGGTAGTGGTTTGAAGCTGAAAAAGGGTTGATTTAGATCAGATATTAGGAAGAAATTCTTTTTGGTGAGGGTGGAGAGACACTGGCAAAGGCAGCTTGCCAAGAGAAGTTGTGGAAGTGTTGAAGGCCAGGATGTATGGGGCTTGGAGCAACATGGTCCAGTGGGAGGTGTCAGTGCTCACAACAGGGTGGTTGGAACCAGATGAGCTCTGTAGGTCCCTTCCAACCCAAACCATTGTAGGATTTGTTTGACAAGAAAGCAGTCTTTGCACAGTCTAAAAAGCACTCTGATGTTCAGGAAAGACTGAAGATAACCAAACTTCCTATTTCTCTGGTGCTCATGTGCATTATGGAGACAATACCAAAGCTTTTAATTCCTCCTTACAATGGTTAATAGAGGATGGCATTTTGCAGCTCTTAGTTCAAGCAGTAGACACCTGTGCTGCATTAAAATATATAAAACCTGGGTTATAGTAAATAAAATAAGCAGTGGAGCAGACAGTGTACTGAAAAGCAGATACTAATCCTATGTAAACTAACTTTATTTTTATTTTTTAAAAAGATGAATAGATTTTTCATTAGATACAAGCAGCTTTTCTATCTTCATCTGCTTTATACACACTACTTATGCTGCAAGTTGCTATACTACCCTTATGAGAAAGCATGCATAACTCCTAACACTGCTTAACATTATAGAAGCCTTCACTATATTACCTTTATCCTGTCTGTAACTACTAACTAGGTAACACTTGTGTATTTGCATCCTACAGAATTACATTTTTGTAAATGTTTGAGTCTTCTTAAAGTGACAGCTTTAATATCATACTAGCTCACATATGTAGTGTTAATACATACATACATACAGCATGGACCCCTTTAGACCTTGCCAGAGCAGATTTATTGGAGTTCCACACAACTACAAAACGAGCTGTGTCCCTCACATGCTCAGGTCCCAGTTCTCAGCCCATTTACAAGGCACCGATCTGAACAGACTCTAGGTGGCAGCAAGAGCCTGAAAAAAGTCACTCTCCAACACCTGACATCCAGTGACACAGTAACTGCTTACTTAAGGTTTCTCCCAGGCGGATTAAGGTCCTCGGTGGGTTACAGGCACCCAAGAAGTTAAGAAGTAACTTTTAAATGCATTAGTAACAGCAGTGCTGTGCGGCATCCCGTATTTACTGAGTAATTCAACTAGGCACACGTTTTAGTAGAAAATAAAAATCGTTTAAATCCAGCACCTTGAAACAGACTGGTCCTGTTTTCCCATTCTATTCAAATAAAAGCTACAATCAAGGTTAAAAATAAATAAATAAATAATACAAAGAGGTTTATTTATTGCTTTAAAAGGACGTTGCTTTTATCAGACTGGGGAAAACCAATTAACACATTTAAGTACTGGATTGCTGCCCTCCTGCCTCCCTCCCCAACACCCAAATCATTGTGAGCACCTGCAGTCACAACCACTAAAATGCCTGAAAGAGGTGCACAGGGCATCTATGCCATCAGAAATTTGTTTAACATATGTAAGTTTAAGAAATATTAAATAGTTCTGTGAGCACAAAGTCTTTGAAGCCAACAGACAAGATCTTTCTGAACTTCTCAAACCCCTTTTCTAAACCACATACCACTGAATATCTACTGTTTGCCTTGTACTGACATTGACCGTGACTGTTCAATGAATTTAACTCTTGGATTAAGAAGTTTTAATTGCAAAGATTTTTGTTTTGTTTTGTTTTTAAGTGGAGGTATTTTTCAAGTGCTAGTAAGTAGAAAAAGACAAAAAAAAAAAAAAAAAATTAACAAATCACTGCAAACAGGCACCTTCCTGCACTAACAGCAACATCCCCAGTGGAAGCCCCAGGGCATTCTAGGCAAATACTGCATCCTGCTGAGCTCATCTGTCCAGGGAACTGCCAAGACTTGAAGAATTTCTGTAAAACCTTGGTAAGCAAATCTGCCTCACCATATACATCAATATACATGCTATTCCACATCTTAACAACTTCACTTTACCCATAAATTATATCAATTAGAGGATATGCTATGCTGACAAAAGGCTGGCTACACTTGGCTGTGCAAATATAAAAATTAACAACTACCACTAAAAATTAACAGCTACCACTATTTTTAACCTGGCATCATTCTACACTGTTTAACAGTGAACAGTCAACTATTCACAGAAAACTGCACCACCATACTAAGCAAACACGGGGGGGGGGGGGGGGACGGGAGGTGGTAAAGAACTTACTAAGCCTTTCTTTTTATCTTTATAATTTTTAAAAGAATTTAACACAGGCAAAGGAAAATTAGGATTTTAAAGTTTAAATTTAGTTTCTGGGCAACTGAGCACTGCCACTTTTTTGCTCTGCAAAGGAAGGGTCCTGGGGCATCTTGGATTACAGTTTAAGATAGGCTAAATGTTTGAGAATACAGCTACTGCACATACAAATAAGCAATCTTGAGTGAAAAAAAAAGAAAGTGTAAGTAGTCTATATAGCCAAAAAATAAGTAAACCAGCTTGCATGACATTCCTACTGTGATAGTTAGCTCAGCTATCTCTCCACTATAGTTACCAGCACCTCTGATCAAGGCCTGTCAGTGCCAAGGAGCCTGGGAACTGATAATCCAACAGGGCTGCCTGAGCAGCCAAGACAAGGTCAAGTGTCCCTAAAAAAGACTAAAAATGCCAGTAAGAGAAGTTGCAAAAAGGGGACACATGCTGTGATAAACTATGAAGGAGTGCACAGAAAGCCACCACCATACCCTCTAGCCTGTGCTGGTCAGTAGAACAGCCACATTTTTTTGCTACTTAATATGCCAGACTGGCAAAATGAGGTCTACATAGCTGAGAGAGCCTCAAAAGAACTCATCATAAAGACATTTAAACTTCTTACCCACAGTTGACATATTTGTCATCTCCTGTTTTAACCATCAAATTATTCATCATGTAAGTGCAAGGGGTTAAAACAAGTTTATTCTTTGTTAAGAGTGTATGTATATACACACACACACACATACACACAACACCAGCAACACGAGGTAAAGACCTTTAGCATTGCATTATCCTACTGCCTTCCCATTTGAACAAAAGACAGTTCACCACAGACACCAGAACCTTAAGTCAGTCACTTCAGTGTCTGCTTTCTGTCATCTTCCTGCTGAAAAATCACTCTTGCATTTTGGAAGCAGTTCCATAACCCCCCAACTCCCTGATTTACCCAATTGCAGCAAACACAGTACAAAAGAAGCTACCAGCTTTCAAGATCTCTTAGTAAAAGCCTGAAAAATCCAAGTAACTGACATCACACACAGTGATAAAAAGCAGCTTCCAGAATACCAGCCTACTGACACTCCACAAAAAACCTTTTTTACTAAAAAAAAAGCTATCTAGCCAGACCTTCTATTCCAAATGGTGCCATCTGGCTTCCTCCACATTTTTCCCTTCTTCAGGTCTTTCCCCTCACTACAATATTGCTATTTCCCACACTAAGCCCTGGGACTACATCAAGAATTGGTGACATACAGTGATACTCTGATAAGTTACTGCACTTGTCTCAACCTCAGAGTAAAACTATTCAAGTGAACACTGCTTTGTCTGCCTAGCACCATGAAGTCCATCCAGGAGACACTCAGCTCTACCAAGTAAGAACTCTTCAAGTAAGCCAGACCTTCCATATGGAAGTAATGTTTAACTCACTATAGAATTGTCTAAAAATGAGTCTTAGTTCACACAGAATAGGAACCAGAAGAAACATTTTCAATTCCAATGAAATTACCTAAACACATATAAATTTATAAAACTATCACTTTTGGCTGTCAAGCTTACTGTACCCAGAGCTAAAGGGAAAATCTATTTTATCCCCTTTAAGTAAAATCCAGATTACTGTGCAGGATCATGACAATTTCTGGCATTAAACATTAGGATATAATTTCTTTCCCATACAGTTAAAAGTAGGACAACCTTTAAAAGTTACTCCCTCTTGAAATTCAAATTTGGATTAAATAGAATAACTATTTAAAAACATGGCAGCAAATAAATCTGATTTGGATGTCTATCTGTTAGACTCCATAAAATGAAATTTTCTTTCAGGGGTCTTGCTTAAAGAATCTCCAATTTGAGTAGCAGGTTTAAAAATTGTTAAGAAGTCTTTTTTTTCTATATTGAAAAATTATGAAAAAACACCATCTTGTTAACCTTAGGCAACTACTTTTTAATTCTTAGCAGAAGCAGATGCTCTTCTCAGTCACTCAAAATTTAGGCACTTCTTCCATTTAGAAAGAACTATTTTATCAGCACTTATGCTTCATTAATTTACCACAGGTAATAAATTTGAGCAAAAGAACAGTAATGAGTAATAAGGTTATTTCAGGTCACAGATTATCTGGTATTTCTGTACCTGATGTAACTGTGTTTCAAGGAAAATTCTGTAGTAGTGAAGCTGGCAAAAAAGGATCTTGCAAAAAGTTATAAATGCAAACTATCTTACTTCTGAGAGACTTTTTTCTTCATAATATCTGTGTACTTCTGAGTTCACTTCTCTAGCCATTTTTCCAGATATTCCATTTTAAATGGTATCTTCAAACTTCAAAAGCAGCTACTGAGCCAACGTTCAGACAGACACCTGGAGTTCCACATGTGTTTGTTTTTAATACTGTGTTATGCTACAATAAAGCAATTCACCTCTTTCTAGACTACGGATCCATAGCCATACCCAAATTTTAGTCTCTGAAGACTCTGTGTATACTGGGTACAGTTCAAAAGTTTCTATAAATTCATAGAGCTCCTTTCTCACAACATTCACGTAAATTCTAATGCATGCCCAGGAATGCAGTGGCTGAGCAATGGTTTTGTGCAACTCTCCTTTCCATTTCCAGTGGCCTTTGCAACACTAACAGTAGAGCAGAAATCAGTGAAAACACCCTTCACAGTACTCTTAGCATTTCTTATGTTGTTCAGGAAGCATAAAAAGGTAGTTGCTTGGGGCAGGGAAAGAAAGAAGGATAAGGAAGGAGTGAGAAGAAGAAAACAGGAAGAGAATAGGATGATAAGATGCTACTGAAAATTCCAGCTATTAGAAGATACATCACAGATTCTGCAAGTGAGTCCACCATTGCATTTTAGCCCAAAGATGCACAGCATGGATAAAACTTGGGCATTCTGAAGGTGGGGAGGCAAAAGGGAGGAAATTCTTCTCATGATTAATATTATCCTAGAAGTGGTAATAAAAGCACATTAAGGTTGCACAGGCAGCACATAGAATTTAGGATGTGATGTGAGCATGTGGCATGTGATACTGGACTGCAATAAAAAGATTCTATGATCTCTTTTCCCCTCCATGCTCCTTGTTCCAGACTGAAAGAGACCAGTAATTCTCTTATCAAAGAAAGAACAGCTATTTCCCTCTTCAGAACACTTCACAAGCAGCTAGAATTTCCATGATTAACTGAAAAGAATATAAACACAAATTTACACTTGTAGTCTGTCTATAAGCAAACAAAAAACCAGCCTGTCTTCTGAAATTCCAGTTATTCAAAAAAACTCATAGAAAGAAAGAGTAATTTCATGGGTGAAGGGCAGTAAATGAAGTACACACCATCTACAGAAGTGGAAAAACAACTACAGACTTTTGTATAAGTGTACTTACCAAGTCACAGAACTCAAAAACCAGGAGATAAGGAATGGCTTCCACACATTGCCCAATACACTGGAGAACATTTGGATGTTGAAGAATGCTGGAGTGAAAAATACAGTTAAAGCCAGAAAGATCACAGCATATATTATTTACAGTATAATTCAGTACACTGAAATCCCTACCAAAAGTTTCAACACATAACATGGGGGGATGGTATGAACAGGAAGTGACAAGCATTAAAAGACAGAGATACAAGAGAGATATAAAGGTGCAAATGGTATTTCTGCAGCATAGCACTGATAGCAGCTGAAACTCAGAGGATCTTAAAACCACAAAAGCCAACAGTGCCTCAAGTAAGTTACACCCATCCTTCCACCACCCCTTATACCAAAAATAAGTGCATGCAACTGGTTTGTGAACTACATCAAGGAAATGATCTAGCTAAAAGACAGATCTTTTCTCCAGGTTAGTACCCAGCCAGACCAGTTACTTTTTCTAAACTGCTTCAAAGTTCAACTTGTGCGAATGCAGCAGAAGGCATAAGATTTCTTTTTATTATAAATAAATGCCAATGATTTAAGCCTAAATGCAAAAGGTACTAGGATTTTAGACAGCAATAAGACTAGAAGGCTTTCTATGACCACTCAGAACATATTCAGGAAAGATGAGGTATGTCTAGCAGACTACAATAAGGTTTTTCAGCCACCTATGTAAGCCATCAACATTTGTGGCAGCTAGGTCAGAGAACTCTCAAAATTACACTCCCTTTAATATACCAAATACCTTTCAAATATACAAAGCTCCTAGATGAGAGTATCCTCCAAGCATAACACAGAGGAAGAGACTCCATATAATCTTGTTTTATTGACATTTCCAGTTAGATCAATAAGTTCTCAGAAGTACAGTACTAGAGGACTGAAGTTAGTGTAATTCTGGGGTAGCTTGTGAGCTACCCAAACAAAGTTTTTATCACTATGTTGCATATAATTTTTTGAAAAAGATAACTTGAATTAAATTAATTATGTATCTGAGAGCAGGCAAAATGTTGCCAGTTCCCTTGCTTCTAACAGGAAAGCCAAGTTATAACTCAATTCTCAGAGGCAAGTAATTAAGTATCAGGTCAGTTGGCCCCTTCAGCTAACAGCTTGTTCCAAAAGCTGCAGAAGAGATTCTGATAAACCAAATCAAGTGTGTTTTCCAGTCATAAAGAGTAACTACCAAAACACATTTAAGAAGCAATTTCAACTTTAGCTCCCTTTGTATTGTCTGTATTTCACTTTTTAAAGACATGCATTTCAGCTATAAGGGAAAGCAATTAAAGACATTAACACTGAACAAAAGAATGCAGTAGTATGAAGTGCTTAAGTTAAACAAGCTCTGAAATATTACTTACTAGTACGGTTCTCCGTTTCTTAAAAACTGTTCTTGCTCCTTAGGACCTGCACTTGCCTTCAACTCCTTCACTACTACCCTTGCAACACTGGTGCCTGTGTAGATCTCTCCAAGTAGAACCTGAAAAAAAAAGAAATGTATCTTTAATCTGGGGGGGGAGGTGGGGGTGTGGAGAAAAGGAGGGAAGCCCTTGAGTTTTCCTGAAAAAAACAACCAAGAACTAAAAATATGCTGCAAGAGTTTTTAGCTTTTTTTGCCAATGCATGCAGAACTTTGATAACTAAACACTCCTACTTAATATATAAAACATGCTTTATAGTGAAGACTTAATTTTTCCTAGAAAGAACTGGCAATGACAGGTAAGTAATTCAAATCCACATAAGTAGATCATCTACCTGGTAAGAAACTACATAAAAATTAAAAATACAGTGATTAGCGCTTTGATTATATCTAAAAAGTGCATACAAGAAAACTTCCAATTTCAACTTCAGTTTTTTATGCTATTACTATTTTTTTCCACACATCAGAAGAAATACAGTAGCCTGGTTAGCTAGCTATTGTTAGACATAAACTGCAGTACAATATTAAAAAAAAATTCTCACCTTTCCAAACCAGCCATTTCCAATTTCCTGGATGTAGTTTAGACTCTGACGTGCAACTTGAGACTTTGATCCATCTGTCATACACAAAGAAATAAATGTCACATGTACCAGACTAGTTACTCCTATACTTTCAGACTGAGCAGCAAAACCTAGTTAGGCACTCATAGAATATCAAAGTAATACTGTGACAACAGAACTTAAGAGAAATTTTTCTCAGCTCCAGCTTCTAAACATCTAGACAACATTCTAGAATATATCCCCTACAAAACCAGTGATTCTTCTTATGAAATATAAAATTTTCATTTTTTAACAGACGCAGAGTAAGAAAGCAAAAAGGCTGAATTCTAAATGAACTCCTGTAGTTGGACAAAGCAAACCACAGAATCATAGAATTGTTTAAACTGGAAAGGACCACTGAGTCTACCCATAAGCCTAACACTGCCAAGTCTACCGTTAAACCATGACCCCTACATGTCATTTAGATGTCTCCAGGTATGGTCACTCAACCACTGCCCTGAGCA
Source organism: Calypte anna (assembly GCF_003957555.1). Taxonomy (NCBI): domain Eukaryota; kingdom Metazoa; phylum Chordata; class Aves; order Apodiformes; family Trochilidae; genus Calypte; species Calypte anna. The sequence goes on from NC_044260.1 coordinate 7,208,039, forward strand.
GTCTGCTCCAGTGCCTGACAACTCTTTCAGTAATGAAATTTTTCCTAATATCCAACCTAAACTTCCCCTGGAACAACTTGTGACCATTTCCTCTTGTTCTATTGTCCATTACCTGGGAGAAGAGACCAACATCTACCTCACTTCAACTTCCTTTCAGATAGTTATAGAGAGCAGTAAGGTTTCCCCTCAACCTCTTCTTCTTCAGACTAAATAACCCCAGTTCAGATAATAACCTCAGATGCTTCTCAAAATGCTTGCTCTCTAGACACTTCATCAGCTTACACTTCAAATAACTTACTTACAAGAGCTTCCTATGTAAATAGGAGTAGAAAACCCAAGACAATATTCATTGCTTCTACATCTTAACATTTATAGTTAAATAGAGAGTTACTGTTTTAAGAGAGTTTGACTGCTTTACTCCTCAGCCCAACTGCCCTACTTATAGCTGCCACCTGGAAGGACATCTTCTGACTAAAAATACTTCATGTAAAGAGAGAAGGAAAGGATAGAGTACAAGACCCAGATGTTAGAAGACTCTACACCATAGAAGAGATACAGTCACGTTTATCCCTCTGATACCTAATTGGTTAGGAACACTAATAAACAGAAGTACACCAAAACTTTCCATCGTTGCCACCTGTCTGACAGAATTCCAGACCAGATTTTTATTTCCATAGACAATGTTTACACCAGTATTACTTTACTGGAAGAGCTGACTAAATTTTTTACAGATAACTCTCTCTCACTCATTAAAACACTGAGAAGTAGTATTTCTTTTCTATTAAAGGCACACTAACAGTTTCTTGAAATCTGTAGGTACAGAGATTTTAATAGAAACTTCCCTGAGCATTTAATGATAAAACACAAGGTATAACTTATATGTGAAGTATTATGAGACATCTACTTTGTGATAAACTATACTTGTAATATTTAAGTTGATTCCTTTTATAAAAATTTTAAGGAATACATTAAAAAAAAAACTTTACACAAAGAAATCCAATGCTCTGTCTTACCAGTATCACGTTTACAGCATAAGTCTACAGTGATATTAAGAAAGCAATGCAGCCAAAACAGTAGCACTGCTGTCAGGAATCTTAGGTTCACTCTTGCTTTCATTTAAGGCCAATGGCTAAAATATAATGACAGCTTAACCATGAAGAAAAACCACTAAAGAGCAGAAGTCACTAACATACTTCAAATGCTTTTATAGAACCATTATGCAGGTACCTAGAGAGGTTTTTTCAAGCTAGTTTTGTTATCTTAAGCTACCTTGTGGGGCACCCTGCCATTAGTTAACATTTTATCCTGTACCCTATGAAATAAATTTATTCTGTTTGTATAAGCTTGTAACAATTAGTTACAGTGAAGGGAAACATAAATCACCTACACTCCATTTTGACACTGAAATGGCTTAATTTTGCTTTTTCATAATGACCTGTATTTTACCTGTACGAGATGGATACTGGGAGGGAGTTGGTAAAGAAATATTTGGAACTGAAAGAGTGAACACTTCTGCTGGAGACTGAATAGATGGAGTATCTTCTGCTGGAGGTGTAAAATCTATTTCATCATCGAAGTTATCTTCAAATTCCTGGGGAAAACCAAAATAAAAGAACAAAACCTTACTAACTAAGCTGATTGTTGCCCTAAAATTAGCATAAAGATATTTCTTTTAGTTTGAATGAGCAATGTTAAGGAAGATTCACTTTTTTTTTTAACACTCACAGACTTAGCTTTCTGTTCCTTATTTCCAACTTATTATTTAAGGATACTGAAGTATCAAGTATAATGCTTTTAACAAGCATGGGGGGCTTGATTTGCTTGGGTTTTTTGTTTGATTGGAGTTTTTGGTTTTTACCTTTTAATACTATCCCTGGCTTTGAATGAATTACCATGAACTGCCAAGGCCAAACATTCTCCATTTAGAAATGAGAGCAAAACTCAGTTTTAGGAACACCAATAAATGATGTTCCAAAAGTAACTGTTCTGTGATAACTTCTCCCAAGAGTTTTGTTACAGTGGCTGTGTTATCTCAGTATTCTTAGCTGAAAGGAATGTCTTAAATCCCGTCAGCAAACTAAAAAAAGAAAATAATGAAAAGAATACAGAGAAAAACAACAAAAATATTCTTTAATTAAATTTAACAGCAAAACTGTCTCAAGGCTATACTTTTACTACTGATCCAAATACCAGAAATGATTTTGAAAAGACATTAAACATCCTTACTGAAGCACAGACCAAGTACTTAAAAAAATTGCAGTGAGATTTCAGAGCACATACAAATCCAGTTGCTGGCCAGATTTCAGAAAACAGAATGCAGTACAGTGACACTGAAGTGCTAAAAACTGCAAAGTATTACCACAATTAATGAAATAAGTCTTCTGAATATCAGAACTCATCTAAGAATACCACTTGTATGTACACTTGTAACTTCCAATGCTTACCTTGAAATCTATCTCAGGGTCTTTACAGCAGGAGACACAGTTTACCAGCAGTATTACCAGTACTAGTAGAATACATATAGACAGAATCACAAAAGATGAAGAAACTTCAGCTGTAGCTTCTTCTCCTAGAAGTAAACATACATACAGTATTAAAAAGATATATTTATGATTTTTAAAAGATCCTTCAAAACGTAATATCCAGCTGCATTTACTCTAAAAAGTAGAACTTGAACATTTAACTCTGTGCATATGGTAAAAATTAAGAGGAAACTGAACAGAAAGGACACACTGGTACATGGTACCTATGCTCTACCACCTGCCTGCATCATCTGGTCTTAGTAATCAAAGAGGCCACAGCCAGGACAATTTACTGAAGTAGGTGATGCACAGAGACAGCCCTAAGCCTCAGGTGATAGTAGAAATTTGGTCTTTGCAAACACATTTTCCACAGCTAAAGCTCTTCCTTATTTTCCACAGAACACTGTGAGAGTATTATTTTTAATTACATATAAAGAGTAAACTGATATAATCAAAATACTGCTTTAAAAAGTGTTAGCATATTGTGCAGAAAATTTGATCTCTTGAAAGTAAATTAGAAATATTAGCTACGTGACAATAAAAGTAAAAAAGGAAAGCTTTCAAACAAGCAATACTGTCCTAGTTTCCACAATAGCTCTGCCATTCTAACCTCACTAGAGAACATGAAAATTCCATCTGTAGGTACTATGTTTCAGATCAACCAGGATGCAAGGCTACTCACTACCTTCTAATCAACATTCTGAAGAAGAAAAAAAAAAATCTCTGAAAAGGGCTTTCAACAGAACAATATAAATTCATTTAAATCAAGTCTTCCACAGAACACCACCGTATTTTTTCCACTTGTAAACATCAATGAGAAAAAAGGGGAAGATAACAGCTCAATTATGTTTACTTCCTTTAGATGTTCAGTAATCTTATTAAATAGACTGAAAATTACCCAAACCACAAGTACAAGCATTTTGTAAAGTCATTAGCTAAAATACTGTAAAAACACACACAGAGGTAATATAGCTTTAGATAAGAGATTCCTTTGAACTTCTAGCTGAAACCAAATGATAAAAGGTAGTTTTACTACAAAAAAGTAAACACATTTATGTTACCAGATATTACTGATTAAAATTATTATAGACATATTTCCAAAGTCATCCCACAGAATTTCCAAACCACTTCCTTGCTTTCACCACCAACTTCCTCAAAAAAAAAAAAAAAAAAAAAGTCAATTCAATACATACCACCTATTAAACAGAAGATTGTCCCTAATAAACATCCAGGAACACGTGGCTATTACTACAATACATCTTTTCCTCTAGTAGATCTACTCCTGAGCCCCTCAGAATGTCTCATCCAGTGTCCTAGATGTCTTTGGGAAAGTTATCCAAGCAAAAGTCAATCACTACATAATGACCTCGGACACCAAGTGCGTGAGTTGTTACTCACAGAATGCATTACTAGCACATCTTAGAAGACTACTTGAAGACCAACCTCAGACCAGATCATGAAGAGGGAGGCATAAAGAACCTCAGCTGTCAATTGTATAAAACTCTAAAAAAACGATCAAACTTTTATGTTGGGTTTATGGTAGACTGTATCCTTTTTGTTCCCAAATGGCTAGCACAAGTTCTACCATCTCCCTGGTCCCCACAGGAGATAAGCACTATCACTTCTCATCAGCATCTTCCCCTGCTCAAAATTCTGCCTCATGTTCTAGATGCTCTTTCTGACCAGCCTCTACCACAAGCTGGCTTGATTCTTCAAAATTTGCTTTACTGTTTTCAATCTTCCTGCTTCTTCTTAAGACCTGACCAGAGGCCTTGCACCCAAACCTACATCTACTGTGATTCTACTGGCTGCTCTTGGACAAGGTGTTACCTCAACCTACAAACCTCTCACCTCTGCCCTTGGACTATCACAACTACAGCAGCATGACCCTGACACACAATTACACAAACATTACCATGCTCACCCCATCTTAGGATCCCACATTTGACCCCCCTTAAAGTTGCAAGTTATCACAGCAACCACAACCAACAGGATTCAAGCTCCTGGTGGTCTTGTACCAGTTTTCTGGTTTATTTAACTCAAAATGAGACCTAACGAACACTAAGGTCCATAATTTGCATTTATTGTTTATGTTGGACACACTGCACGTATATTTAGCTACATTATGTGAAGAAGACAACACATTTTAGTGGGAATTCCTCTAAAGAAAACTGCATATTCATCAAGCCTAAGATGTGTGTTTTATGCAAGTTACACTCTTTCCTATAATGTAAGCATCTCCCCTAAGTATCCTGGAATATAGAAAATAAAATTATGCTTTTCATTGCGTTACTTCCTAACCTTAAAGACCTTTTATCATTCCCTAGGAAAGTGTGTGAACAGCAAAAATTAAATGCAGAAAGTAATGAAGTTTTAAAAGGAAGGAAAGCAAAGATCACCTTTGAAAAGGCAGCTAACCATTAATAAGATGGAAGTAATTTAAACTTCCAAAAGCACAAGACAAATTTCACAGTCATAGAAAGATACTTTAATTCAAGAAAAACGCCAATTAACATGGGCAAGTTTCTGCAACACCTACAGAATAGCTTTCAGGTGACTCATAGACATAAAAGCCACTAAGATTTGCAGAATCCATTCCTGTTTGGATAAAATTTGAAATCTCTCATATACCCACCAATAAGGGGTATTGTAAGTTGCACTTTTTAAAAATAAATGTAATGTTAAGTATTAAATAATGGCAACCCATAGCTGGGCTAAAATTTATTATAAGTGAGGTTATTTTAATAAATTGCATAAATACCTACGCAGTGATGGAAGTCACTGATTAAGTATTGGAAGAAGTGACTGACAAAGTGCTGGAATCTGCTGCAGTATAACCTCCTGCATTTTTCAACAATTTCCATCCAATTATTAATTCACTGGAGCTCAGTAAAATTACTCAGAACTGAAAATGTAGATGTTTAATAACTCTTCCTGATTCTAAGTTGTGAAAACAGAAAGGAATGGTAGCAAGTTACTACAAGATCCTGACCAAAAAAACTAGAAAGAAATCATTTCATCATTTCAGAAAGAGGATCATTTCATCTAGTTGCTACTGAAAACAGTTTTCTTTAATAAAAACCCTGTTAAAATACATTGTAAAATTAATTCCTTTTCATCTAAACCTAGATAAAATGCAATAAATATAACTCTCAATTTCATAACAAATGCAAAACATAACATAAAAGATTCTAAAAGTAGAGAACTTAGTAAATTTACTCAGCACACCACCTCAGTTCAAAAGCCTACTTTATTTAACAAAACCCTACACAGTAGTGGTCTACTACATCTTTGTACCTATCCAGAGATTAGAAGCTTTTCTTTAGAAAAGAAACTGCAAAACAGATCCAAACAATACTATATAGAAAATGCCAACAATTTAACACTGCTTGTCAGTTAATACAAACAGCCTAGAGACTACCTTGGCCTGCTATACCCAGACTACTTAAGCAGGAGGAAGAGGCCTGGATTACATCACAACTATATTAAAATAAGCAGTAGATGCAGTGTCTGTGTTACTATATGTGTTACTGCATGGATAACACAACATCATGCTTTACAAAGAACTCTGTGCTACTAAATGTTCCATCTCAAAATGGCATCTAGATGATCCCAAGTTGTTAACACAGAAAATAAGGTATTTTTTCAAAGCCTCACAGTTTAAAATTCTGATTTTATTCTACTTACCAACTCCTAAAAAGTACACAATACCACAAACAATTCCAAGCCTTGGCTGAGGTAGTTACTTAATTAGCAGATATTGAAGCAGATTCTTAAGCACTTCTGAAGACTGTCATTTCACAAGCAAGTTTTGCACTAGGCTAAACTCAAGTACAGCACATTTGAAGTCAGGCCCTGTATACAGGCAGGTATATGAACATGCTCACGGGAAAAACAATCATGATAAATTATGCTGGCATTCTCAGGATAGCCATGAAAACATACACTTCAGTATGTGTAAGAAAGTTTCAAAGGGTGGGAAAATGTAATTTTCAAAGTGTATTTCAAAGTAATTTATATAGGTCAGGATTCTCTATGTTTCTTTCAAGTCTACTTTCTTCATAAGAAAGTTCAACAACTATAAATGCAAGGACAAAAGTTTCTTTTGAGAACTGGTTTCCTTTTCCATCCAGTTTTGCAGTCTGACCACAATACTTCCAAATACACACATGACTTTCTTTACTACCATTAATTAGGAACAACAGGCATGTCACCTAGCCACAGGGTCCATCCATGTTCACTTGCCAGCCACCAGAGAGGAGCAGGACAGAAGTGACTGCTGTCCCTGTGAGGGATGGCAGCTCTGCCTCTCTCATACCAATGGATTATGAAAGGCCAGGACATGCAAACTGACTCAATTTTGGCTCAATGTGACTGATCACAGCATTAGGGCATCAACTTTCAAGAAACTGGGATAAAAAACGTAGGATATCACACAGTTCTAAACTCAGGGAAAAGAAGTAAAGTAAATGTACAGACATTACTGAGTGCATTAATAAAAGACATTGACTACTGTGATAAAGGCAGTGCAAGGCCCAGATAAATTAAGCATTATTAGGGCACAGTGAACTTCAAGGGAGCATCTGATTTGAAGCTTTCAGCACAGCAGTTGCTATGCGACAAGTCCTACTGCATAAGCAAGAGCCTCTTTTCTCTCTGGAGCAGCTATATAAATGGCAGCTCTGCACTAATAGCTATAACTATTTTCAGCACAAATCTAGCATGACAGCAGCCACAGTCACTTCAACTGTCTCTTAGACACCCTCAAATTATATCATAGTGAACTGAGCCTTGAACACACTACTGAGTGACCAAATCAGACTTCACTCCCTCTCTACCTACTTCCACAGTATCTTTCATAAATTTGACCAATTTACTTACTCTGTGCTTAACAGATATGAATGCAACCAGATTAGGAAGGGTAATAACACCCTAATTTAGAGTTTTATAAATATTATTTTTAAAGCTATGCCAACTCTCCTAAGTAATGCTGTCATTCTCTTCTATGCTAGCAATTAAGCCAAAAAGCGTTCTCACCTCCTACCCAGTTCTTCACAAGTCAGATTCAGATATTTCTTCTCCTCACAAAGGGTTTATCCTGCATTTATTTCCTTTCTGAAATCTTCAGTTTTTTACCATTAAGCAGTAAAAAATTATGACGCAGTCCAACAACCCACCCTGTGTTCTGATTTAGGGACAAAAGCCAGATCCATAGTTCTGTGTGTTTTGTGGACACAAGACCCTTAAATCATTACAGTCATTACTGTCCTATGCAACAAGTTACAGTAATTTCAGGAAGAAATATTAGCTACTTCATATCACAACTGGCTATGTAACTCTATGTTCACAATTCTAGGCAAATTACCTGAGTCCTCCTGTTTGTCCTTAGAAAAAAACAACATGTCCACCCTGCAAACTAAGCCAAATCCCATTGTCCCTCTAAATACTTTTACAGTGTGCTTCACATGGTATTCTACAGCTGTTTAAGCTGTCTTTGTACCTTAGGATGGTACAGGTTACATATTCTAAGGCAGAAATATCTGGGGCAATTCTGGATTCTCACGTAGTACAGCACCCTCAGAACAACACAGCTCAGGATCCTCATTTTTTCTGCACACCTGTCCCAGCCTGAGCCTTGGCTGAACAGTTAGTAACTAGAAAAGCTGTGAGCTGGGATTAGTTTTATATTTCTGTGCTTATTCCATTACCCTAAAGCCTCCCTAGTAATGTCAAAGAATTACTCACACAACAGCATGCTGCTCAATTTTAATAAGGTCTAAATATAGGCTAGTGTTTCAAGTGTTTACAGAGCAAGATCTGTTTGAAGCTTCAGTGTTAGAATCTCAACGTTTGCAAAAAGGCATCTGAAGACAAGGTAAAAAATATACATGTTAAATAATTATGTATCCTATATCTTCATGGGAATGTTTCTGGAAAATCTGGGTAGCATTATTCTTGTGCAAAGGTACCATATAATTCTTAAGCATATCATATCTAAGTTCTGCAGAGCACACTTTATTCTATACTGCTAGATGTTGGTTTTGACAGTTAATTCATGCTCAAGCATACTATGCTTCCACCTGCTAACCATTTCTCCAGCAGTGAGGCAGAAGAGTTGTAGATTTATTTACTTATTGAACTGGGTAGACCACCATCATTTACAGATGGATGAGAAGATTACAGATTTTTCAGAAAATGCATCTCCAACTCAAATGTACAACTGGGTTAAGCAATTTGGGAAAGAAAGCAAGAAGTACCATTTTGCCAAAATAGTTTATTACGTTCTGTTTCTCATCCCTATTTATAGCTGGAAGATCCCTGGGAAGAAGAACAGGCTATAGAATGAAGTACTGATTTGGGAGAACTGGATCTGGTCTACAGGTTCAAAGCCTAAAAGCCAGCACTCAAAAGCCTGCTGACAAATTTTTTATACCTTTCATACCAAGACTCAGGGTGCAAAGGTAGCCCTAAAGAAGTCATGCCACTGTCAAGTCAGGCCAGGGATGTTTCCTTACCGCTAAGAAACCCTTCTAAGTGTAGTAGTGTTGGAAAGTGTGTTACTTTGTACCAGCATTTCCCACTGAAACTCCCTCAGCAGACACTTCACTGACAGGTTGCTTCACACCATCACCCTGCCTAAGCTCTTTGTTGGACAACACCTTGCTACAGGTTGTGTCTTAACTACACAGGTAGACTGAAACAGCTCTCCTGACACATTTTGTATGTTTCTGATTATAGAAGTGGTTCAAAATGTTTCAGTACCACTGACATTGCTCAAGGCCTTTTCTAACAGCAGTACAATGAAAACAAAGGGCTTATGCAAAATAATAGAATCATCTAAGCTATTGTAAATTGTAAGAACTATTATCAACTCCAGATGCTGGATTCACACACCAAATGGAAAGGCAGACCCAAAATAAAATCTAAGGAAGACTCCAGTACTTCATATGCTGTCCTGCTGCAGAACTGGAGCATTAAGGCTGAAACAGCTCTGTAATTTTTGCAGCCTCTGGCATTACACCAGAGGCACTTTGTCCTCTGCAGGTAAACCACAGATGTGCAAGGTGACTCGAACCAGGCTACAGCAAATGTTCAAAAAATTAATTCTCTTCAAATCTGCCTGACAGTTTTTCAGTATCCCCCCAAAATATAACCTCGCCTTCTGGGCTTTTCTAACACAAAACTAGATCTCACTATGCAACACAAACTCCTTTTTCACACAGGATCTGAGGTAAGATCAGCACTAACTGATGGGCCTTGTGCCTGATGCTATGACAACAAGCCTTTAGAATGTCTCCTATCAGTGCTATCTTAATATGCTGCAATGACACCTGAGGAACTGTGTAATACACACAAGCAATTAAGATGTGAGAAATTACCTCAAAAAATATCTCCTCCTATAAGGACTGCTCTAGTTGTAGCAAAGTCCAGACACTTTACAGCCAGAGGCAGGGAAAGCAGACCAAGCCTGTGAACACAGCCTTGTATGGAACATCCCTGCAGGTCAAGGAGTCAGGGTTGGCTTCTTACCTCAGAGTCAGAAACTCACAGATGGAAACAAAAGATAAAAGACAACTAGGAGCTCTAGCTCTACAGTTACTGGGTGTCTGGGACAGAAGCTAGTAAAAGAAATACAGGGAGAAGTGTAATACTTGAAGGGCGAGAAAGGATTTATCACTCCCAAGAAAAGTACATACCACTAATTAAAATCTCCACATTTTTAACTTCAAGCGAACTACAAATGAGTGACTTCCATATAATTAAAAAGTTGCCTTTCTTCCTACCTGCAAGTGTCACAAAGATTTTGTACTGTACCAAACCACAGGCTACAACCACAATTGGGCTCCAGTCTGACAGAACTGCAAGTGAAAAATAAAGCCAAAGCAACTGGAAAGCAACAATTTTCCAAGTGTATATACACATGGTACTAAACTTGTTTTAAGAATAAAAGAGGGACTTTATCTCAAAGTTTTAACTTGTCATCTAGGGCCAGCTGACAATACTACACATAGCTGCATGAATCTAGATACTCAAGGTGTAGATCTGTGGATACAACACACCATTTTCTAAGTGTCTTCTCCTGGACTGCACATGACCACGCTCATCAGCAAGGTCTCTCTGCCACAAAATTCAGCTGGTCCAGGAGAGAAGTCCCAAGACTGAGACACTCAGCACAAACCAAAAACGAACAAGGCGCAAGTCCAGCTGCAACAGTTCAACTGAATAGAGTACATAATTTATAACAAATGTGAAACTGAACACACCTGCTAAGAAGTCTACCACCTATTCAAGTTTTACAGGAAAAAAAGAATATTTTTTGAGTCCCTGTTACTTTGTATTTGCAAATACTTCATAGAGCACAGAGATGACAACAATACTTGGTCTGACATGACAACACACCCTTGTTTCAGATTCTCAGTTTTCTTGGAGAGGCAGCTGAATTAAGGTCAAGTATGAGAATCCAAGTCAGAAGAACAGAAAGAAAGTCTTAATGTCAATGCAAAGCTTTAGCACAGTAAAGCAGACATGTCAGATGATAATGCACTATGTTTGGCTGCTGAAGAGTCGTTCCCAGATGCCCTTACTTCAGCCACACAAGTGGAAATCATCTTAGACTGATGCATTTAGGTAAAATCACAAAACCTCCATAAGCCTCAAAATAGCTACAGTACTTCATTCTGTGAACTACTTTCGAGTAGACCTGCCCCTAGCCCTAACCTCCAGTATAAAGTGAAACTTTTAATTCAGAACTATCACAGTACATATCAGAATCCTTTTCCATTCACAGAATAAATTAAAGCTGATCAAAGCATTTTTAGCTAATACCATCTTCAACATCTTGTTTTTCCTATATTCTACAATAATTACCATAAATCCTGCATGGGGAACAGTAAAAGCCTTTCTTTCCTTAACCTCCCCTCCTTATTTTTGAAAATAAAAGAAAATTAAATTAGTGCAGAAGTATAAACTCAAAAATGCAAGATTAATATAGAACACATCATCGATGGATGCCTTCATCTGCAAACACTATGAAGTCATAGTTAAAGAGTGGCATCATTCATCTCAAACAAGGCTCTAGGAACTTGACAGCTCCCCAGTCATACAGTCTGGCATACTTCCACTGCAGTTCCACAAAACAGAGCATTCTGGAAAAAGGAATCCAGTCCAGTCTTGATAAAACTTGCCACCAGCCCTTCCTGGTTTCCAGCTTACTCCCCAAAAAAGAAATTAATTGATTAAGGATATGTTCTGTGAGCTACTCCATAAGTTTACAACTTCACAACAAGTTTACATATTGCTACAGTGGACTGCAAAAACTGCCAAGTGCCAAAACAAAGATCATCAGCAACTGCGAGTGCAAATACAGGAAATCAAAGCAACCTCTCATGAGATACATGAGAAATTCACTTACAACTGAAATTTGTGTTTGAACACAAGTCACGATTCTTAAAGCAGTAAAATAAAGCCACAGGTTATAAAATTTGCCTAGTATGACATCCACTCGTAAACTTGTAAAAAGATGGGGGGGAAAAAGTCCTTGTAGCTTTCTGACATGCTGCAGACAAAGAATGAGGTGCAGCGACCCCATTTGCACACATTATTTCAATCAGTAAGAACTCTTCCCAGCAAAAGTCGTGCTGGTGAAACTAGAGAAGATTTCTCTTGAGGCATAAAGGTTTAAATACTAAATATCTGTCAGTAAAATAATATGTTGCTTCTTAAAATATGAGCAAAGATATAGCAGAAAGTGTAAGTTTAATTTCCTGGAGTTTACTGGATTTCGTTGGCAGGATTTGGCACAGCTTGTTCAGCTTTAGGTAAAATCCCACGTACACATACCTTGGGCTACAACTACAACTAAAGACAACATATAAAATTACAGTGTTTCCTTAACTATTATTTCAAGATTACAACATCATAAGTACTTCCTTTAAGAGTACAGAACTTAACATACCTCATTCAGACTTAATAACAATAATAATAATAACCACTTTAATACTCCTGGCATTTTCTCCAATCAACTTTTCATTCTGAGAATTAAGCTTTTCACCACTGTCATGGAATTTATCCCAGCTTTGTAAGTTACACAGCAGAGTCCTGATAGCAATGAGGAATTTTTATTTTTAAATAAAAAGAAGAGAACACTTGATGCAAACACTCTGGTATATACCTTCAGAAAGACACAGCAAAGGTGGAAAGGATCTCCACAGAGAATGGATTCTTCTGTCTTACATTACAGCTTGATGACATATTAATATTATTTGGACAAACTTCATGTATTTCATAAATGGGAAAACTATAATTTAGTCTCAAAGGAAATACCAATTTGACCAAGAGTTTTCTCTTTTTCAGAAGTCTGCTTTTGCAGAATGTAAGAAAGACCTCAAAGAAGGCTGATGGAGTGTGTAACTTATAAAAAATTCAGAAAAACTCTTGGGGAAAAAAAAGAAGTTGGGAAAGAGGCAAAGGTCCAAAAATAATGGAAGTGTGGGTTCCACTCCCAGTTTTGATACTTTCTGTGGAAGAGCAGCCAAATTAACTAATCTCTGTGCTCCTCTCCCTCCCCACTGCTCCTCCTCCACTCCATGCATATTGTCTGTTTCAGCTGTCCAACACTTCCTGGCTAGAAATTAATCTCAGTACAGACATTCAAACCAAAGCTAAAAAAATTCAACCACAATATAATGTTATGTTTTCAAGCCCCAATATAATACAAAAACCCCTCCTCAATCAAAGAGATGGTTGTCATCTATCAGTACTAACTCCAATCATAAAGCATACTACTGAGAAAAACATTTTTTAGCTTGTGTTCTTAAGATAAGCAGGAATATAAGCGAGAAAATCGAAGAAAGTGTGTGTTACCGAACATAACAGGCAAATAAATGTAAACTACACGACTATTTAGAGACTGGGGGCTCGGAGGACAATCCTACTAATCAGACCAGAAAGGAGGGAAGAGCCGTCTGCCCTGAGGAGCCTCCACCCAGGAACGGGAATCCCGGTGATTCACAGTCAAAATAAGAAAAATCAGACTAAGGTCTGTAGAGGCTTGAACTGGAGCCACTATAGAACGAAGGTAAGTGGAGAAGCACACAGAGAGGACAAGCACACAGTGCGATGTAAAGGGACCGAGGTACCTCCACAGCGGGGTTCCCGCTCAATGCCACAAGCACAAGACGTAGCCTACAGCACACAGCCCCGCCGGGGAGCCCCAGCCACCCGCCGTGCCCTTCACAGGGGGAGAGCGCCGAGCGCTGCCCGCAGCACGGGGTACGAAAGCCGCAGTCCCCTCACTCCACCGCCCCCGCGTCTCCAGAGCTCCGGGCCCCAAGCGGGAGAGCCCCGCGCCGAGCCCCCGCCACCGCCCCCTCCCAAGCTCCCCCCGCAGGCCCCAGCGCGGAGCCGCCTTCCCCACCCCGCTTCACTCCGCCGCCTCCCGCGCCTCACCTGCACCTGCTAGCGGAAGCGGAGCCGCCCCGCCGCTCCCCAAGAGCAGCGACAGCCGCAGGACGAGCCCAAGCGGGTGCCGGGCACCGAAGGGCAGCGGGTCACCCCCCCGCCGCCCGGCACTCCCACCGAGCCCCCCGCGCTGCTGCATGCCCTCCGCTCACGGCCCGACACTCGGCGCCGAATGAGGGGCTCGAGGTTCTCAGCGTCTCCGGCGAGCCCCCGCGCCAGCCGCTGCCTTCCGCCTCCGCGGCGCGGCTCCTCGCGGCATCGGACCTCCGCGGCCCCTCTCCTCTCACAAAACCCCGCCAGCCCCTGCGGACGCCACCGCCGCCGCCATCTTCCGGGCTACCTGACTGGGAGGAGGTGGAGTGAGGTGCTGATTGAGAGCCCAGCGGACCAATCACCCTGCGCTCCGCGCTCAGAGGACGGGATCAGCGGCTGGGAGGGGGCTAATCCGTGATTGACACTCAGCTCAGCCAATCGTTCTGCACCGTGACACCTCGGACAAGCGAAGGCTGTGGCGCGAGAGTGGCGGGGCGCGTTTGCCAATGGAGCCGCCCCCGGCCACGGGAGGTGGGAGGAGCTTCACTCAGATTGACGGTGCGCTCCGCCAACCGCCGAGCGGCGTCGCTCCCGAGGGCGGGAGCAGCAGGAAGGGGCTCGTCTGAGCCGGTGCTCAAGATACGCGGGGCGAGCAGCGCCCCCTGCAGCCGCGGCGGTGCCTGCAGGGGTCTCGCTAAGGCGGGGGTGGCCGCACCCTGAGGCCCTCCGAGTCATGGCCCTTCTGCAGCCCCCTTGCCATGGGGGAAGCACAAGCCCAAATCTCTTGCCTCTTTTCCGGGCCGACGGTGGTTTCTTCCTTTTCTAGGCTAGCCTGAACCTGGGGACTCCCCCGGGAACTGAGCGGGGGCAGTCGGCGTTCAGCTGCCCCTTCTGTGCAGCCGCAGCTCTGTGCCAGGGCCCGAGCGAGAAAACTCGGGAGAAAATGTGAAAGGCAGAAGTGGGTTCCTTAGAAACCCCGGAGCTTTTGGGCAGTCCCCGGAGCAGTCCGGTACCCCTGCGATGTGCCCGGGTCACATCTGCTCTGCCGCAGCAGAGGAGCGGGGCGGGTGTGAGGTTGGGCACCAAGAACCCTCAGCAGCCTGTGTGTTCCCAAGGTTGGAAATTACCTTCTTAAATTCATTATAGAAGCAGGATTCAGGTATGGTTATTCTGGTTTAGGTCTGCAATTCTGCTGGATTTAGAGTACATGAAAAAGGTGACTATATAAGTAGTATAAATACAAGTTTTTATCCTAAGGAATCAGGTCGTATATAGTGAGGAAATAAGGAAATACCATTGAAATAACAAACTATTTTCCATTTTCCTAGTAATTTAGCAAAAAGGCTAATTATGTCAAGATTATATAATGACTTTGGGAGCACAGATTGTCCAAAGAAATGTGCAATGAGGCCACGCCTGGGACTTCATGAAAGGGAAGTTGTGTGCTCAAACCAGTGCTTGGAAGACAATGCCCAGGAAGACACAACAAGAGCCTAAATCCCTCTGTGGCTAAGAATGTTTTCTACAGTAATTTTTCTCCTGCCAGCTACTTTCTTCTTACCAAGCTTGTGGGTACCCCCAGCTGTCCTCTCTCTGCCTTGAAGACAGTAATTGTACTACCAAATGACCCATATTTTTTGAAATGTTCTAATTAGTTTTTCTTCCAAGGGAAATACTTTACTTGAATAATGACTTGAAAGACAATCTCTTTTGTTGTTTTTATAAACTATTATTAATGCATTATTCTGCTTACTGTGAATTGGTTTTTTTACATAATTTAAAGCAATAAATAGTCCCAAAGTGTTCCTTCCCTCTCTGGAGATTTTACGGACTGGGAAGGCAAAAAGTGGTCCTTTCCCTTTAAAATCAGTGATTTGTAGTGTGCAGTGTGTACTCTATTAATTTTGTTCATGTACAAACAGCCACCATCTCAATTTAAATACCTCTGTACTGATGTAAAGCTGATGCTGGTGACAAGCATCCAACTAGGTCTTTCTCTGTGTATCCTGTAAGTATTAGTGGGAACTTCATGGTTAGTCCTTTATTCCACACCAATCAAATCTTTCTCCACTGAGTATGGACGTCAGGACTGGGGCCTCTGGGTGTGAAGGTGTCTCCTTCTAGTAGACATTATAGCCACATTTTTAATGATGGTTATTCAAACCACACTGTTCTGTGGTATAAAACATGGACAAAGCCAGTGTACCTGCCCCAGGTTTACAATGCAAGGATGTTTCATTTCAGTAGTGAAAACAATTTGTTGCTTTTTAAACACAGGAGAGTGCTTTACTTCCCCACCCACCAAAACATAATTGTTAGGCCTTTGATGTAATTTGCTGATAAAACATGATGCTGTAAGATCACCTGGGAAATTACAGCAGTGTATCATTAAAAGGACTTGTCAGAGCACTATAATGATGGTACATTTCAGGTTAGCTGTGAATTAGTCACTGGTAGAAGCTAAATAACCAAATCTGCCAATCCTTTGTTCTCCATTTTAGTCAAAATTACTCCCTGTCTTCAAATACACCATGAACATCAAAACAAAACAATGATGCAGAGCCTAATCTCCTATCTGCCATCATCAGCAATGTTACAATTCACCCATATACAATTTCTGCAGGTAAACATTTATTGTAACCATATGACTAATGGGATGAGCAACCTAATACCATGTAATCCAAAAGATGCTTAAAAGGAAAATATATTTACTTAAACAAAACTCCTCCTGTACACAAAATGGATGTGTTAACACATATCATAGCTCCGTGTTTCTTGATTATGCACTGTTATCATTGCCAAATTACTGAAGCTGCTGTTCCATGTGGGAGGTGTTAAAACCTTTTTTTAGAGACAGATAATTGGATCAACTAAAGAATGTTGATGGGTTTACTTTCAGTTGGTTTTCTTCGATATTTTTTAGAATATTATTGGTGTGGAAGGAATATTGTCTAGCAGACTGAGCAAGTTGCCAAAGGGGTGTTAAAGGTCTTCAATGTAACCATGAATAAAGCCCCAAAAGATTCCCAATTTGCTTAGTATAAAACAGAGTACCACTGAGCATCAGAAACAGAGCTGATTGGAGAATCAAGGTCTTTATTCCAGGTCACTGTTTTAAGCATAAAGATTAATTTGTGTATATATGAATGTTGAGACACACACCTTGCTCTCTCTCCTCCCAAAAGAAAAATCTCTCATGCTATCATATATAACTTTTTCTTTCCCTGTCAGAGTTGTCTTTTCACATTTAATAAAGTGATTTGCTTCTCCCCTTGATAGATACAAAATAAATATCACTGATTTTATCCTCCACTTTCAGCCATCAGTGACCTAATAGTGCTTTTATATCACTGGAGACATCTTTCTAAGTTCCAATTCTATAGCATTCAAAATTACTTTACATAGTTCCCAAGGAAAATTGTCTAAATAAAATTTGGTTTAAAACAATCAGGTAAGATTAATTAGCTAACTTAAGCCAAATGTTTTCCCCTAATTTGGGCTATCTGACATGGGCTAAGAACAGAAATCTGGTTTCTTCCCACAAATGTTTAAGCTTGCACATGTAAAAACAAACCCCTGAAAAACATGGCAGGGCATATTTTGAATTGCTGGTAGAAAATTCAGTTTCTGTTAATTTTAAACTGTGTTAAATAAAGAATGAGCAGCCCTTGTTTCTTGTAAATCCATTACAGGATTATTCTTGGGAACTATATCATATTTGGATATGCATCTGCTACTAATGTCCTCGAAAATTAAGTATAAATTTAATTTCTGTTTACTCAGGAACACCTGATTTGAAAGGGCACTATGTACTTTGGCTTCAAACAGGTGTACTTTGAAGAGGTTTTAACATTAAAATATGAAGATTATCATAATTTTAAGTGTATCCAATTAATTTAAGTTTACTTTACCTCTTAAATCCATTTCACTTTAGTCCACTGAACCATACAACAGAATCAATGGGATTAATCAAAATAATATGTGAAAAAACATTTAAGTATTCCCTCAAAAGGACATAAGAAGTATAAATTTATTCTCACTGGGATCCCATTCTGGCTTACAAGAAATGCAGTCATGGGTGGACAAATTTCTTTCTCCACATCATGATGTTGCCAGCAAAAATGCCAATTTATGCCAAGTTTGAAACTTTTTTTGTGACACTGACATCTGTCTAATGCTGGAATAAAAGACACATTTGTGGTGATAGATCTGCATCTTAAAGCTCTCTATGGAAGTGTTCCCCTTAATTTTAAGGAGAATCTATGTGTGTCTATTCTCCCCAATGTTATAGGAACTTTAAGTCATTTTGACTGACACAAAAGGAAAGGCAAAATTATGATGTCTGTGTAAAGAGGCTGGTGTAAAACTTTCATAGGTACATTAAAAGTTCCTTGCCACTCTCTTCTATTTATTTTTAACAAATTCTAAACTGTGTGCTCTCAAATTTTGCTGGAGATGCAGCAAAGCAGCACTGAATATAGTGATAAAACATTTAATCAAACGAATGTCTAATGCAGTACTGGTCTAAATTTACATTGTATGTGTGTCAAGGAAAAAAATAAAAAAGGCAAACCAGAAAGAATATTCTCACAAACAGATCAAGTAAAACACGACAGATCAAACAAGGAGGTTTCAGTTGAGCTTTTCCTCATGCAATAGCTGTAGACGCTGCTCAGCAACTCTCAAAAACTTGCCCTAACTGAGAGTACCCAAACAAGCCTTACTGCTTAAAGCTTCATCTGTTTTTACACCAGGTGTCATATGGCAATGTCATATGGTTTTTACAGGTGTCATATGACAAGAATAGCTCTCCTGCAAACCAACAGTTCAGCAACATTTCAACCAAAATTCAAGAGTTCAGTAAAACTACCTACAAGTTATGGAACCAGTGCCTTTTGAAAACAATCTACAGGCTGTAGTGAATGGTCCTTTAAGGAGCCATGTTTAAGTATCTCCTTGGTATCAACTCTGTGTATTTTTTTAAAGTTTACTTATTAATTTTAACTGGTTACTTACAAAAAACAACCAGACCTGAAATATGGAGCTGATTTTCCTTACCCGTGCAGTCCAAGAGTCTAGAGATCATCCAAGAATGAAAGACCTCTCTTACACAATCCCTTCCTCATCTTTTCAACAAAACTAATCCCACAAAAACAGGTTTACAAAATTATTGAAAAGTTCGGGATCTTAGAGGTGAAGTTGCTTTGCTAGTATGATTATAAAATCCAGACAGATAAAAAAGATGGTAAAAGTTTATGCAGGAATCATAATTACTGCAACTGGTTTTTCATCTCCAATACTGACAATTTAATGAGCTCAGCTCACAGTGCAGGATTTTATTTTTCTCCCTTCATTACAGCATCATAGCAGTACTGCATTTCTTCCACTGTTCTGGCCATATCCTACAAGGGAGTAAAGCTACTTATGTGATAGATATTACTCATGTGTGCCAGTATATGCAGAAATATATCTCATGTTTTTACCGATGAACCCTAGGAAAACCCAAGGAATTATCCCATCTTGGATGAGCAGAAGCTCAGAACTCCAGGACATTCAAAAATGTTAAAAAAACATCTTGTTGAAACTCTCTTTGAATGCAAAGGCAGATGAGGAATTTTAAAAATAAGGAAAAAACCTTCCAACTTGATGTCATAAAGTACCATAGAAACATTAACCACAAAGCATGATTTCTGCTTGTCTTACAAGCACGTGACATCAGCACGTGGCTGGAAAGATGCCAAACAAGCTGATAACTTCTAAATTAACTGTGTGAAAACAGCTCAGGTTACCTATTTATAAAGTCATATCACAGGTGCTGCCAACAGTGATGTATTACAATAAGCAGCAGTTAACAGAGCTCTTCTCATTTTGATGCAACCCAGGTGCTCAGTTGTGCCTTATCAGTCCTTCTAGTTAGTGCTCTTGATTAGAAATTCAGAGAGCCTGGCATTTGACACAGGAAGACAACAGAAATTACCATTACCATTTCCCAGGGGTTATGGATAAAACATGGCTTGCACCTGCTCTGCTTACTGCTGAACTGATAAAAACAATATTATCACTTCTACCCTTCAGTTGGTTAAATTTTACAGCACAACCATCAAACACAGGATGGGCCACTTTTTACTTCATCCCACGCAAGCATGTAGACATTTTCATCAAACACAACTTTAAAATGCTGACTCATTGAATATGGGTAACTGAAAATGATATTTTTATCAAGCAAATTAACAAACTTGTAATACATTCCTATACATGTTAAATACTCCTGCTTATCATTAAATGCTTCCACTGTTTTTTGTGCACAAGCAGAAATACCAATGTATTGTCCTTGGGGTTTTTTTGGTTTTTTTTTTTAAGTGCAGTGGCACTTATGCAGGTGGCTCAATTGATGCACATATTTTTCCTTATAGAGTAAAATTGGAGTGAGAAACACATAGGAGCTCTGCCATGGATTGGTTTAGCATCCAAACAGCTCACTACTGGATATTGTTTCCTATATGTGCTCTTAACTGCTTTTCTGCTCTGTCATTCCTGCCCTTCTCTGAAATACAGTTTTGTCCACCACTGAGAAACTGCATACATCTCCAGATGGCTCTGAATATTTGCTTCCTTTAAGCAGAGTTTTATAGTGCTGTATAGAATTCCAACACATCATAGATTATGAGAGAAAGTATGCTTAGTACTATGCAATGAAAACACAAAATGTGTTAAAAACTAAATAAGACATAGATATGAAGGTCACCATTTGGAACACAGGAGGTACATAATAACTTACAGATTTGCTGCCTCTTTGCTGAAGGAATCTTGCATTTTATGATTAATAGATATATAGAAATGATTCACATTAGGTGAGAACATTAATTACATTCAGAGGACCAATAAATTGGTTGCTGTATACTGCAAATGTTTTACTGCTACTCTGGAACAACTAATTAGCATACAGAATTGTGATAATTAAAATATACAATTGGTCATGCATCTTGTGTATATAATTTTGAGTCCTCTGATCCAGGAAGCACTGGAAGCAGCTATCACTGATATTTACATTACTCTGGAAAAGAAAGAGATGCTTACACTGTGACTGCTTTCTGCTTGGTCCCTGTATAGCAATCTTAACCTAAAAGAGACATAGTCACAGCCAATGGATCTGAAGTAGAACAAGTATTCATGTGTTCTGTCTTTTGCATTATTATTGCTAAGCTTTTTCTTTTTACTTCATGTTACTATGTTTGAAAAAAAGAATTCAGGTTTCTGCCCAGTCTTAAAAAAAAAAAAAAAGAAGAATTATTGAGGAGTGGAAAAGAAATTCCACAGGTAGATTTGCACGTGACAGACACATGTAAGGGCACATTTAAATCCCAGAGAAACAATGCCTACATTAGTGCTACCAATTCTGTCAGTCTTTAAGCTGCCAGCAGAATATCTCTTTGATCCTGCACTTTTTTTAACTGCCACAGATTTCAGTAGCAGTTTGGCCATTCACAGAATGAAGGGTCAGCCCCTAGGAGACTGATAAAATACTGTAGACATTACTAGAAAGGAAGAAATACACACCCACTTGGGTCTTACTCTCCTTAAAAAAAAAATGCTAGGAAGAAAAAATTGTCTTTCAAAATGGAACCAGAAGAAGCCGCAAACAGGGATCTGCCTTGTGTTGTGACTATGTTTAGAAGAAAAATATTACTTTATTTATAAAAGGGCCCCAATTCAAATTACTTGAAGGCATTCTCAAAACTAGGAAAAGAAGATGCAGCTTGCATTCATTTAAGGCTCCTTTCAGCTTTGCACTTCATTAATTACATAGTTTTGTTTATGCTTACAAGTGAGTTTCTGAGAAATTACAGAAGAAGCACACAAAAAAGTGATATAAACACAGCATGGGAATGAGATGAGAACCTAAAGAAAAATTCATATCACATTTCCCCAAAGCAAGCCTCTGTCAGGGAGATGATCATGACTGCCTTAACAAGCCCCCCAGTTACTCCCATCAACATGACTTTCAACAGCCTTTGATACACTTGACAACTTGCAGTATTAAAGCCTAATTTGTTATGATTAGAATTCTTTTGTGATTTTTCTCTTCAATGACTCTGATGCAATTAACTCTCCTGACAATGCTGCTTATAAAACCAAATAAGTCAAGCTAAAGCAGTTAATAAGACATACATACAGACCACATTTTTCCCCCACCTGCAAGATCCAGTGCATATCTTCACACAGAGGCACTTGGTCTGTTTTAAAATATTATCTAGTTCATGTGAGAAGAGGGTGAAATTCTTGGTTTTATGTACATACATATACATTAATGATCCTAAGGAGAAAATTGCTGCAATTCAGAACTTCATGTAGCTTTCAGAAATGAGAACTGGATCTAGGTCAAAACTGAAGCTTTAAATAAATATCACAGACTTTGAGGAAAATGAGACTGTGCAGCTTTGGTTCTGTAAACATGCAAGATTATTCTGTATTTTCATTGGCATGTAATTCGCATTAGAATACAGTTTTGAAAAAATAAACCTGTAATCACTTGAAAAACATGTTTCCTAACAGTTAATGAATCTATGGTGAAATAAAACAGCAGGTTGCTGAGATATTTCCTTTTGATCAAACCTCAAGCAAACATCCCCTGGAAACTCACGTTCCTTATCTTCAAATTATAGAACACAATCTGAGCTATTGAGTAAAGATTCTCTATCCCATAAATCAACAGAGTCTTTGCACTTTGGTTCTGCAAGAACTTCAGCTCCATGTTCGCAATGTTGACTCACACATATCTTACAGGATCACAATCCTGATTTAGTAATGCTGCCTGAAAGAGTTAAAATTAGAATGAAAGTTCCCATTGCAAAGCTTTTTATTGAAAACATAGTGTGAATATAAGGCTTTGGAATGACCTGGATTGATGCTATGGACTAGAAATAGTTGAACTGGTAACTGCCTTGATTGTGAAAGAACCAAAACTACTTGTTTCTCCAAACGTTCCTATTGAGATCTGAGACATACACTGGGAGTGAGGTATTATTAAAATACAAATTGTATTTATGATAGTACCTTTAATACTATCATACACTTGCACAGGTATCTCTGAAAAACATGATATGTAGCATGTAATTGTGCCCATAGAATAATCAATGCTTCATGTTTGTTTTGTCATCTGTCAAGCTGTCACACATACTGCTGCATGAAGAGACCTGAGTTGGAGCTGAAAGATGATGTTCAGAAACAGAGAACACATTTGCCCAGTTTTCTTCATCAACATTTAATTATTGAAACATTTGCAATGACATACTGCCTAAGAGCTGAAGCCACCAACAAAACTGTGTCTACCTGATGGAGCTTACAACCCAAGCAGCACCACACAGACTGCATGGAATTATTCACATTGATTACACAAGCTGGATCTGCTCACCAACCTTAGGTAAGACTGATGTTCACTTTCCATCCTGAAATTGTAGGCAGAATATTAAGTGTTCATTTCAGCTGTCATTTCCCACCTGCAGTTCTCCCCCAAAGGTGAAATAGCCCTCCCATCTCACCCACCTATCAGTAGAGGGATACAAAAGGAACTGGGAAATGACAGCTTACCAGCCCCTGCTTCAAACTCTTGCACTCAAATCTGTTGACAGCAATGAAGTTGCAAAAGGGAAGAGATGTTGCAGTTCCTAATGAAGCTCTGCAGTAGCAAAACAAAGACTTAGTTGTGCTGTGAATCAGTTAGCAGCCAAGCCACTCCTGAGGATAAGGAAGGATGCTGGCTTTGTCCTCTTCTTAATGGATTTCATCACTTCCTCAAGTTAACCATTTCATATCCACATCAACAAGCAATGTAACAAAAATTAGTACTGTCAGGTTAGCTCCATGTTGAGCTCACCTCAACTCATTCTATGTCCTCGTGCCCATGTTTTCTGCTTTCCTCATTCTAGATGTTTCACACATAGAGCCTCATGCAGATTATCTGATGCCTTGCCTTGCCAAGACAAGAAACTTCAGGTAGCTTCCTGCCATTCATCTAGCAGAAGGAATCATGTAGGTTATTACCAGCAGGCCAAAAGTTCTTTGCAAACCACTCTCATTTTAAGTCATATTGTCCTTACACAGTAGTCAATCCCCAAACTCCCCAAAAGACATGATGTGGATCAAATGTATTCTGAACATCAGAGCCCACAGAAATACCAGAGGGATATTCCAACACTAAACTTACTGTTCCTATCTGTTATATTGAGAAATGGCCTCTAAGATACTCTGAAAACTACTAATGAAGACCTACTAAAACCCTTTGCATATAGAATATGCCTGGTAAGTGCCAATCCTTTCTCTAAGTAACTTGCTGCAATGGAAAGGTATGAGAACAGCAGTAGTGAAACAGTCAAAAAGTGTTACCAGCTAACAGGTGGGAGAGTTACTGTATTTGAGTTAATAACATTGCAGTTAAAGAAAGCTGTTCTTTCTATATGGAGAAATGCAGAAGTCCTGACTAGAGCTGCTAAACTGTAAACACTGCAAAACTCCTGGGATCTGTTGTTGGCGCTTATCTTTGAGGAGGAGTTGAGCTATTTTTGATCTGATGGAATGGTGTGAAGATGAGTCAGATACCAAATTATTACTCTTTCTGTAATTCACTGAACCTTTTGCTGCACTCCTCCTTTCTAATTTTATTTTACATCTCTGAAAAATTAAACATGATGCATTGAAGCCAGTAGTAGCAGATGAAAGGGAAAGCATTGCTTGAACCACACAACAGAAATCTCACCCTGATTCAGGAGGAACGAGTATCTCCCTGCACTCTGCCATGCTTTCCCTTCAGGCTCCACCCATGGTGCTCGCTGCCCTTAGCTATTATCTAACACAGAAATGCACAATATTTACTTTCTGAAAACAGTTGCTCCTGGCCCTATGATGGCAATTCTTCATTGTGCAAACATCTGAAAAATGCTTTGCATCACCCAGCTCTGTCTGGAGGCACTCCCAACAACAGCAGCTGGGTGTGTGCAGCCACAAGTGACTGGGATGAAAAGAACTTCAGCAATGTCATTTCTCAACAAGTCCTTTACTTTTTGTTTGATGTTGGACTCACTGCTGAGAAACAAATCTCTGGTGGATTCAGGGGATCAAGGTGTGGGGGAGCACATTTCTCCCCAAGCCTATCTGAACTTTTTAGCTCAGGGAGAGCCTTCATGATGTGGCTACAGCAATTTATCTGAAGAATTAAAGAATAAATAAGATATGGAGATGACCTATTAGCTCAAGTAGATCTCTCTGTAGGAAATGCCTTGACTGCTCTCATTGGCTATGGGTGCCAGAAAAATACTGAAAAAATTACATCCACAGGAGGAAAAATCAATAAGCACTTAAAACAGAGTCTCTGTATTCTAACTCCATACTAACATTTCTTTCTGACAATCCTGAGTGGGTTGTCAGGGCCTGAGGACCTGCAGAGTCAGGGTGTTCAGACTGGCAGCTAAATTATCAAATGTCTATTTCAGACTATCTTAGACTGTGAAAAGTATTCAGTTACCAGCTGGCCACTGGCAGGCAGTACACAGCTTCCCTTCTGTATGCCTCAGGCAGAAGGTGTCCCACCTCTTTAGAAAATGGTCTTGCATAGAGAGAATGGCAATGCCAAAGGTGGCAATAGAAATCAGAAGCTCCAGGGTCTATATACAACTGCTGCATGATGGAGATGCCTCCTGCATTTCAGCAGGGGACAGATTATTCCCACTCATGCACTGTTAGGAGCTTCTTAGAAAAGACAGAAATGAGACAAACTATATTTCTTAATGCAAAAATCACTGAGCGAGACAAACAATTTTTTCCCTATCATACTGAAATAGCCAGTGTCTGAAATTACAAGAAAAGTACACAGTGTTTAATGAAGTTTGGCAAGGACTTCAGTATAGCAAATACAATGTTTATATTCTAAAAAGTATTTTTAGAAGGTATATGTATTTTCAAATAAATTTTTAAAATTGACTATAATGCTAAGTGCCAGGAAAAAAAAATTGGAAGGAAGAACAATTAATTATAGGAAGACAGAGAGAACGTGAGAAAAAATACATGGTTTACCAAAGCATAGGGTGTCAAACTGAACTAATATATTTTGAATAAGTCTTTTTAGAACTGAAAAGTGCAGTGAACTCTGTTGCAGTGAAGTCTCTTGAAACTGAAACATCATTTGATACAGTGCTCCATTGAAAATCATTACTGCAAGTGAAGATGATGGGGATTAAGATAAAACCAATGTGAACAAGGAGCAGCAGGTTATAATAAAAAAGGAGTTACAAGAATTGACCAAATTACTTGATGGTGTTCCTCAGGGATCAGTCTTTGGAGCAATACCATTTAATATATATACTTCCATGAACCAGGAATAATGATCAGACCCAGCCTCAAAAAGTTTGCATGTTATACAAAGCTGGAAGGGATTGCCTGTACTGAGGAGGACCAGATCATCACATTGGAATTAGATGACCTTCTTGCCTGCTGTGCTAGAAATTTAATAATGTGAACTGCAAAGTCATGATCTTGAGATTCATCAGCTGGAAGCAACAGAGAAGGAAAAAGATCTGGGTGCTCTGATAGACTGTCAGTGTGCCAGACCTGCCAGAACAACACAGCTGTGGAAACAGATAATGTAATGTTAACATGGGTGGTGTGAGGTTTTTAGAAGAGAAAGAGATACTGGAAGTTTTAGACAAAGCACTGGTAAGAATTTGTATTAAATATTTACACAATTCCAGTCAGAAGTGTTGAAAAGGATTAGCTTAAACTGGAATCAGTTCAGACTGGCTACTAGAACAAGTACAGAAATATCAGTCATAGGGAAGAGATAAAAAGAGAATGGCTTGTTCACTGTGACAGTGAAGAAAAAATATGCAAGTCTTTTACATATAGATTTTGAGATAAATAGTATGGAAAAAGAACTAAGTTAAAGGTTAACAAGACTGTGAGATCCTAAGAACTCCATGCAGCATCAGCTGTAGCTGTTCAGTGTAGATTCTCTGCCTTATTGATTCTTCTCTCTTTTTATCAAGGCATGGTACGTGATAAGAACTTTTGCTGTGATGCTATGGAAGTTCAAGGATGCCACTTTTGTACCTGCTGAAGGAGATTCTCTGAACTGCTACAGGATGGCTGAATGCCTTTATAGTATTACTATTACTTTCTCTACAGCTACCATGTTCCTCACCCTGTTTTAAAAGAGAATAAAGACAGAATAACATGTTCTCAACAGGAAGTAAGGTAATGGCAAACTGTGTTTATTTTATTTGTTTCCATGTCAAACTGAAAAAAATCTTATAACCCATGGTGAACTACCTGGACAAACACAGCCCTTTCTTGTGTATCTGAAAAATACCTAAAACATCCCAAACATCTGTGAGAACAGTATTAATAATAGTAATAACACACAGTGTTTTGAACTAGCTCCTCTTATGTCCCTTATCTACCTCTTTCCAATGGTATTACAGTCTGCTTCTAGAGCTCTTACATAGCCCACTCCATCACATTAAATCTTTTCCTATTGTTCTGAATTTTTGAATATGTGAAATTGGTATGAATAATGCCGATTTAATCACAAAATCCTCTGTAACTTGTAGCCTGTCAGGATAAGCTGGTTTATTCTCTTAGAAAAAGCATAATTCCAATGGGCTCTGTCTGTGCACTTAGACACTTCTGTGTCCCAATGGATATAGCACTGCAGGGTATTTCAAAACCCAAAGGACTGCTTTGTTTTAAACTGGAGAACTAAACTGCCACTGTGGGGAAATGCAGCATACACGTACAAGACACCCTGGCAGGATGAAATGAGTTTGGGTCATCTCAGAGCAGCTCTGTGCTCACCTGTGGAAGTCACAGAGTGAACACAAATCAACAGAGCAGCTCTGGATAATCCCTCAACTTTTCTGCTGACATTTTGTCTCTCAATTATTTGTACTGCAGGGCAGGATTTAGTGACCTATCAATAAATCTTCATATGCATGTCCCAGTTAACTCAGCAGTGTAAGAGCAGTAGCCTTTTTTACAAAAATTGATTACAAGTGTTTGTACAGGCTTGATTATTTCAATATGTAGGGCCTTGGCTCCTCTGTGTCACTTGCATGCACACTGTAGAACCCCAAAGCAAGGTGATGGAATATTCTGTTCTGTGGCAACACAGTTAACTCACCCGGTCTGCTGCCTCCTGGCATCCCCTCCCCAGCAACCCCGGGTCCAGCAGCCACACGGTGGTGCTCAGGAACCTCGGTGCCTGCCCGGAGCACGGACACTGCCTCCGGGACCTGCTGGACAGAGCAGCCCAGGGGCTGGGAGATGAGCTGGGGGAGCACTAACGCTCCTGGTCCTTGAACAGGGGTTTTCTACATCAGTGTTGGCAAATCCCCCACGTCTACGGGCTTAATACTTTAAAAATTCCTATCAAGTGTAACAAACAAAGGTAAGATATGAAGGAAAAGTGAGGGAGCCAAGAGTCATCCTAACATACTGCTGTCAATCCTACCAGAGATTTTAATTTTATTTATGTAAATCACATCAATGTGCATCACACATAACATGTGCTACCTATGTTGATAGCAGATGGTCAAGATTAAGTATCTGCATTTATTTATACTCTACTGCATCTCAGAACAGGCAGTCTACTTGATTTCTTGGCACCACCAGCACGTGAGGCCCATTCTTGCATGCGTTGCTATCTACGGCTGCTATAATTGTGTGATTTATCCCTGGGTAATCCCAAAAAATCAAAATTATGTTTATGCCGAAAACCCACTTTATTTATCAGGCATTCAGCTTTGGTGCAGGCAGCTCAAAAATGCATTCCCTTCTTTTCTTTTTAATACCTTGTCAGAATTTGATTAGTGCATTATCCCCTCTATTCTTCCAGGACCAGACTTTAAGCAGCAGAATTCACTCTTCTCTTCTATCCTACTCTTATCACATTTCCTCTTAGACAAATCCTGCCTGCTCCATGAGGAGTCCAAAAATAATCTAATCTGCAAGGATTGACTGCCAAGTGGGTATAGAATTTAATGAGTCCACACTTGGTGGCCACATCATTTTTACAGACTAGTTCCATGGCTGTCAACAGCTAGATACCTAGAAAGTGTAACAGTGTGCAAGGTGCTTGTTTGGGATAAATAAAAATCCACTGCCATCACCCCCAGGGGCACAACAGCAGCAACAGAGCCATTAAAAAGCCTCTGTTGGCACTGTGCCCACTG
Organism: Calypte anna; assembly: GCF_003957555.1. Lineage (NCBI taxonomy): Eukaryota > Metazoa > Chordata > Aves > Apodiformes > Trochilidae > Calypte > Calypte anna. The sequence continues at coordinate 7,237,272 of NC_044260.1, forward strand.
GCTCTGGTGAGACAGCTCTGAGCCACCACTGAATGTCCCAACTAAGCTTAGAGGAGACAGTGTTTATCCTTCTGCTTTGGTTTGAGTTAAACCAGTCAATTTGTTCATCCTGATCCCTGCTCCAACAATGATTATCCAATGTACAGCTTTTCTTGACCATTGTAAGAGCAGAATACTCCACAGGTGACTGTTCCAACAGCACAGTTTAAGTTATACCTAATCCAAAAGCAAAGAACTGGAAATCCCCAATTCCCACCCTGCTGCTTCAATCACTTGGGAACAAGCCCTGATTCTTTAAATGACATTCAGATATTACAGGCACTACCATATCCATGATGATTTCCCATTTGATCAGTTGCCTCTTTGCCAATCAAAACAATCAAAGTGATTAAGAAATCCCTGCAGTCTGGAAAAGGCCTGCTGTACATTCAGTGGACAGTAGTATCTGTCACAGTAGAGAAAGATCTGCTCACTTTGCCATTCCAAGTTTCAGCTTCAGGAGGTCGATAAACCAGTCATAAACAGCTACTTTTAATTACAGTTAGGCTCCAGGTATTCACCTCCCAAAGTGAGATAAATCTGCAACACACTGAGAAAAAGTGCAGAATTGCTGAGTGACTGATTGAGCAACAGCCAAAGTCTGCCCTATCTTCACCCTCATTTTTACCATTTTTACACTGGCTTAGTCTGCAACATTCCTTGAAACATTCCCTGCTCCTGAGACTAATCTCACTATGTATTAATTCTTGCACTGCTCCAATTCCCAGTCCAACAGCTACCTCCTAGAGAATGCAGATTTGGAAAAAAAAAAAAAAAAAAAGAAAACAAAGCCAGATTCAAAAAGGATCTTTATTCTAGAATTGCATCTTTCCCTCTATCTTTCACACAAACACTGTTATTTTGTGTTTTGTAAAAGTAGCTGTTGGGCAGCTGACTGAAAATAGAAAGCTTTAAATTCTGTACTTAAAAAAAAAAAAAAAAGCAAAACAGATACATTTTTCTCTGATTACTCTCAATCTGATGCTGGCAGATTGTTTTGGAAGTAAGTTATTTATTAAATAAATGTAATTTCCTTTTAACACTGAAGGTTTTATGGTTGGTAGAAAGTCACATGTTAGGCTTTCAGGGTGAAAGATGCTTAAAGAACAAAATCACTTCCATAATCATTTACAATAATTATTGAGTCTGTAATGACCAATATATCTGATTAGCAGTAGAAAAGCAATGGCTGGCCCTTTCCTTAAAAAGAAAGCACCTTGTCTCATCTTCTGGACAAAAAGTGGCTGAACAGGATGGCAAGTTTTGCAGCCAGGCCACTCCAAGCAATCATAAGCTGAAGTACCAGTGATAAGGAGTTTTGCATACTGGGTTTGTGACAAATGTAGGGCTGTAGTACTGCACAATGACTGCTTTCACCACAGTCCTGGCCACAGCTCCTCCTTGGTGACCACTATAAGGGGCCACACTAGTACACAGAAGTTGGTGAAGATAGAGGGTTAATGTAGCCCAGTGTCATCATGTCACTTCTTAGCTTCAGTAAGCCAGGGATCTTGTGTCTGTACTGAAGAATGATTCATTTTAAAAGAATGTACGTATCAAAATGCAGGCAGTTCTCCAACTACATACAAGCTGGACTATCTGTTTCTTGCTGATACAAATTTTTACACACTAGGGGGGAAAAGTGCTGGTTTCATGCATCACTTTGCACTGGATTGTGTCCAGTTGCTTTACTTGTCATTATGCAACTTAACCCAGAGCAATTCAACACCCAAAGACAAAATTAGAAATACATAAATATATTTCCACTGTTTCATTGCTCTCCACAACAATATTTGTTTCACTTCCCAACCCAAGATGAACTGTGCAGCACAAAACAAATTGTAGGAAAAAAATATCAATAATTTTATTTTTCTGAGTAGGATATTTTGCCATTTGTTATTGTCTTGCATATCAGACCAGATAGAAATACTTCAGTTTTTTAAAAACAAAACCCTAGCATCTTGATAACTGGGAAAATTCATACACGGACAAAATCCATCATATATCAGCCCTAATCCAGGCTGAAGTTCAACTGACTTCCAGTAGCTTTGGCTGTGCAAGGGGTTGGCACTAATGGAAGTCAAAATCTGTTTTTACCAGAATGAAGGAACTTACAGAACAACTAAAAGGACAGGCCTATACATAAGTACAATTTTTCATCTCCAGAATTAGTCAAAGATAACAAACAAGTTAAGTCATCACCTTTGCAAGGCATTAAAGAGATTAGCCATATTTTATTCATAGGGAAAAAGAATTTTAGCATATAGGAATAACTTTTTGATAGACTGAATAGAATCTGATTCCTAGATCCACCTCTCTTGTAATGAAGCAGTTTGTAGCCCAAGAATTCAACATATTCTGAGGCAATATCACAGTTTGCCCTTTTGGCTTTGACTTTTCTTTTACCTGCTTTTAGGGACCAAGCTTATTACTTAAATGCCTGTGTGACAGACTGGACAGAGGGGTACTGACACAAGGCACACAGTAAATACCTGTCCAGTGCCACAAGGAGTCAGCCTCAACATAGGAATTAGAATTCAGATTTTCCATCCTGGGTTTTGCATATGTCTCTCTGATAAGCCTAACTGATTTAAATATATAGTCAGAAGTTACCTGGTGGCAGAACCACAGAATGTACAGTAGTGGGGTCCAGTCCTGTACTTGCTGCTGGTAGATCTTTACTCCGAAACTTGGCTCATGTGAACTATCCAGCTGAATACCAACCTGCTGCCATCCCTGGAGATCCTGCAACTGTTGCTGTTTTGTCCTTACACTGAAAATGACCATCTTTCTTTATGACAATAACCACATCACCTTAACAGAAATTTCCAGTTGCTTTTACAGAGTCCATAAAGTAGAATTTACCAATACTAAAACTATGATGGCTTTAACCATGGTAAGGTGCAGGATGAAAAATGTATAGAGCTTGGTAAAAACAAGGACACTTCAACTTTAAACTAAAGTAGTAGAGAAACAATGCAAGATTAATTCATCCTAATGATCCACAGCTTCTGTAGCTATCAGACCCACCTCATTAAGCAGATTCTCAATGCTAATTATATCATAATTTTAATAGAAACATTTGTCTTACTGTGGTCCAGATTCAGTTGGCACGGAAATCAATGGGAACCTTGCCATTGACTTAAATGAAAACAAGGAATGTCTGTATAGTAGGCATTTATAAATATCATATGCTTGTCTCTATAATTTCTAAATTATTGCACTGCTTAGAAGAATTACTCTTATGCCAGTCCCTGTAAAAAGCAACAGAATTTGCTCATCTTGGACCTTGGAACACTGTGTAGGCTGTGTATTGCATTTATTCCTGTAAGAGAAAGTTAATTTCAGTCTGCAATCTCATCTGTTCTCTGGCCAATACAGAAATGACAGCAGCAGCCTCTGTTGCTACAGCCAACTCTCCCCAGCCAAAGTGACTGTCACTGTGCTTTATGAACCATCAACAATAAAGAGGCAGCACACAGGGATATTGCTGGACTACAGGGATACTCATGGTGGAATACACTGATTTTGACTGTTTCTGGTCAAATCCAGGATTTCTTAATGCTGGATAAAGCCACCATTACTATTGGTTGCTATAAAGTGCAATTCCCTGAGTATCCCTTTCTTATGAAGCTACAAATACAAAGAGCCATAAAGAAAGGTCTGACACAGAGAGTTTGTCTTTGCACACACAGGGGAAAATCCTTTCCATGTACTACACACTTCAAAAGATCATTTATTTGTCAGTTGTTCAGCCGGAAGGATTTAAATACAAATACAAAATTAAAAGGCTAGAATTCCAATGCTGAGAAATTCAAAAGTTTTGTAAGAATGAAAAGCAAAGAAAAATAATATAAATGGAAGCTTTGTCAGTGTTGTTATTACTAATGCAACACAAAAAAACCCACTATATAGGCACCTTATCCTAATGAAAACAAATTAAGAGATTGATTCCACAATCTGTATTCATTAAATTACCACTCTCTCCTTATCAGAACTCTGTTTAGAAATTTGCCAAGACTCCTGTTCCCTATGACTTCACAGCTGTAGAATTTACAATCCAATTCACCAGTGAGCAAATGTTGCCCCCAGAAATGTCAGATGATGCAAACTAGCTTGGAAAAGTCTGGAAAGTGCTCAGTGTTCCTCAGAACAGAAGTAGCCTTTACCACCAGGGAAAGATTCTTGTCACACATGATTCAAAGAAATCAATTTCATAACATTATTTGCACATATTTAAAAGTGAACACAATACAGACAATTCATTACATTCATTTGGGGAGTGGGCCTCAGTGTTCAGAAGAGTCACTTTGCCCAGTTTTTCCACTATCCCAGCAGCTTCTGTTCTATTATTTAAAGACAGATTTTTACAATTCAGCATTCAACAAGCAGCTCTTTGAAAAAACATTTAAATGCATTTAAAGAAAACATCTTCTATATATTTACCTCAAAACCACACCTCTTTCCACAATCTGAGAAAATCTGAAACAAGCATGTAGGATGTAATAAACAGGAGAATCCAGAGAGCATGTGGATTCCAGTGACTTTTTTGGGTACAGAGGCAGAGTGTATGACCCAAACTCAGAACTCAGAGTTTTTGTTAAATATAGCCCTAAAGTCTCACTATGCTTCAAAGTATGTGTCAGCTTCCTCTGCATTGACCAGTCTGTAATTTTACACCCTGTCAGGGATCCGTAAAAACAGCCTTAACACGAACCAGGTCTGTTTAGCTCACTGAGAGCCTGTCCTCCTAGGAAACCCTAGAGCTGGAGCAATATTCAGGGCCTTTTTCAATTTTGTGCTGTTGCTTTTGCACCAAGACCATAAGATTAGTGCTGTGAGAAGCAGCACAAGCTAGCAAGTTCCTATTGCAGTATTATTTATCTTTGCTCAGTATAAGTACACTGGGGTAAGACACATAATCGTTAGAGACAACAATTTTGAAAAAAAAAAAATTTAAGTGTCCCAGGAAGATTTCTACTTTTCACTTACAATTCTAGTGGGGATTATTTTCCCAGAAACAATAGGGACCCCTTAAGTTTCTTTTATCTTCTACTTAATTCACTGCTAGTCATGAATTGCACTAAATAGCAAAAAATAAGATATTTCACACACAGTTCTTTAATTCTGAGGTTTCTAATACTGATGCCATTATCCTTTAAATTAAATCCTCTGCCATGAGCAGGTAAACAAGTTTACATGGTTCTCTTAAGAATGGTGCTAAAGGCACCATGGGGATTTTGGGTCAGCTGAGACACAGGATATATGATCCAGCAGATCCTAACTGGAATTTCCTTAGTAGCTGAAACAGTAGAGGACAAGCTGAATTATCAAATTCATCAGACAACTTAAAATGTTCCTAAATTAAGTGGTAGGCTTAAAAACTGTTATTTGTTTTTTCTGGGCTGGACTGTAGTGGCACAAAGATAAATTTCAAAAGCATTGTTTGAATCGAAGTAATTTTATTCTAAATGGAGTTAACAGTATTTTTTTGTATGTTAAGCCTTTTTCACCCTAACACATTTCAAAATAATCAGGAAAGAGACACACATAGACATCTCATTTGTTCTTTTAATCGTGAACATTTCTCATCTATGCTTTTTCAATCTCTTCCATCTGCTCTGTGTGTGTTCAGCATTCCCTCAACACAGACAGTTTAGTAACTGTATTAGCTCAGGCCTGAATTTCCTACATCAACACCCTGTCATTACAAATAAGTAGGTTAGGATATTTAGTCTCACTCCTACTGCTTACAGCAGGGCTGTAAAATTGTTGTGGCAATTGACCTTCAGTCCACAGTTTGCACTTTGAAGTACCAACTGTAAGATCACTTTAGGGAAACAAATCACTACTCTATTTCAATGAGGCTTACCTAGATTATTTTACATAAACAAGGAAATAAACCCCAAACTCTTTCAGTTAAATGTAATGTGGCCATCAGAAAACAGATTTTGTTTTTTTGAGAATGCTGAATTTCAGGCTACTTTTCCTCCTACAGGCACACTGCAGGGCTGAGTAAGGCTGTGTAATGAGGCTTCTGCTCTGCTCATAGCCAGCTGCCATCTCCACACGCTGCCATGGGCTTTAAATGGGCTTACTGGAGAAGCTGAGACAACAAGGGCCAAAGTGCTGTGGCCTCATCCCAGAGTCAGCACTCCCAAAACCCCCTCCCCAGGCAATATCACTACACACGTGGTACTCCAGAGTGCAGTCTCCAGGACATTTATTGATGTTTCCCTCAGTATAATAGCATAAAAACAATTATGGAAAGGGAGTTTAGGCTCTAAAGATTACATTTGTATTTTCCATTTTACTGACAGGCATTTTTTTCTCTAATAGCTGTCTTGCTATTTTTGCCATTGTTGCTGTTTACAGTGTTCCTTGGAAAACTCTGGGGGGCTGCCGAAGATCTGGCAGAATTAGGACACCAAGATACAGTGAGAGTGATGCCTGATTATCACATTGTGGGATTTTTTTCGGATTACTTCTAGTTGTAAAACTGGGTGAAATCCAACTCCACTCACCCAAATGAAATCTTCCTTTTGGAAGGTGAGATGCTGGCCATGTCAGCAGAACATGAGTTCCCATTTTTAGTTTGTTTTGTTAAACAAACTTCACTTCACTAAACATTGCCCATGTACTCAAGGTCTAAATAAAAGTTTATTCTGCAAACACATGTGATTACAGAAGATGTCTGGGTCACCCCTACCTGGGAAGTCACTCTCTCTCAGGTCCATCAGAGTCATTGCTTGTCAGAAAGTACCTCCATCAAAATGGAACAAGTTTACAAAGATTAAGCCGATCATTTCAGCTGCCTGCATCCATCCATAAAGGCACTTTCATAACTGCTTAGAGGTATTTTAATAGTGGTGGCCTTATGCATCAGCTTCAGCAAGGCTTAAAACAACTTCTAAACATTATTCAGTGGAAGCTCATCGATCTGTTTTGTAATAATACCTACATATTTAGTAGAAAAATATGCTTAGTTATCTAAATATTTCCTCTAAAGCATGACTTGAATTCTTCTACTAGTTCTAATAAGGCATACACTTTACTTCCTATGCCAAAAATTTCCATCATTTATAACTAGAAGCATTCATAATTTAAATGACTGTCTCTGCTGTTGATGACACCATCAATTATAAGGTTATGTGATGAGGAATATCTGCACTGATTAGCACACATTTTTCAACATCAATGTTGAGCAAAGTTTTATATAGCTGGAACTTTCAGCAAATAGCTGGGATCTGGTATTCTGAGATAATAACTTTGGGCATTGCTTAGTAAAGGCTTCACATTTCACCTAATAATCAAATCTCAGTAACATCACATTGAACAGAGAAGTAATTGACATTCTAGCAAAAATTTTCATTCCAAATTTGGCCCAGAACTACAGCTTGTACAGCCCAGCTGTAGGACATACAACACATTTGCAAAATGCTCTTACTTTTCAAAGTCAGCAAAGCACTTAAGCATATATTCTGCTTAACACCTGCTTCCATCCAGCTCTGCTCAGAAAAGGACAAGCCAATACAGAGAATTCAGGAATCAGCAAGATAACTTCTGCTCTCACCTCCTGGATTTTCAAACCTGGAGGTTGCTATACAGTATATCCAAATGCAAAAGTTTAAAAATAATGAGTCAAATCCTTTAAAAAAATTAAGATTGATCCAAGAATCTTGAGATTTGTTCACCTGTTTTTTGACTGTATAATATAATGCTACTCTGAGTTGTCTCAGGGAATAATAGATGCAGTCAAGCATCATCCCATTTACTGCTGCCAGGCCTTGACTTGTGTGACCAAGAGCACACGGTTGATTTCTGAACAGCTCAATGACTTTTTCTGCTTTACCAGCTAACCAGTCACAGCCAGACTTGAATTTCTGTTAAGAAAGAGAATGCCTCCTACCCTGGAGCTTCAGCTAGCTTTTACCTCCTGAAGTTTCCAGTTTAAAAAAATCTTTTTAATTAAGAGCAATCAATGCTAGAACCCAGCTTAGATGGAGGTCATTATGATTCAAGGGAAGACTGTTACATGAATTTATAAAAAGAATACAGTACTTCACATTTGACTGCAGCAATTTGCTAACATAATGAATATAATGTTGTTTCCCATAAAAGAATAATAAGAACTCACATTTTATGTCTGTGTTATTCCAGACTATACAATAGAGCTTGAAATCACTGGACTATCTGGACACTGGTATTACTCAGGAACTACAACACAAATGCAGCACTGTATGGGAAGAACAATGCCTGCTTCTGTCTTTTCCTCCCACTGATCCTTTAAATATTTGAACAGTGGAATCCTTTTATTGATGCACTATTTGATTAAACCAGACTTAGCTCTCAAATGCTCAATGAATTCTTGTTTGTAAAGTCTTAATGCTTTCATATCCGATGCCATTATGTCTCTAGTATCAATTTCCATATTAATTCAGCTTACTTTTCTATAGTTCTCATTCTAATCATTGTCAGTCCTTTGCTGTTTGTTGGCAATGTCTAGCAAGGGATGAAGGAATGCTTCTGAGTTTCTGGGCCTGTGTGCATGCCCTGGAGAAGTGAACTCCACATTTGGACGCCACCCAAACACTCATCAGCCCCTTGTTACACTCTGGTGTCCACAGAAAGCCCAACCACAGAGCCTGGACTGGAGCTGTGACAAGTTTTGAGCAGTTCCTGATCTCAGCAAACAGGGTAACTGGGAGTGAAGTCTCATCTGTCTGGGCACCTATAAATCAGACTGGGTACAGGCTTTGTGCACAGGAAAAATATCTCTAAGAGTCAATTTTATGTCAGTCAGCATTTGGGTGCTTTTGAACCTATATATCCTTTAAATTTAGATATCCTTAGCAAGAAACTCTTCCAGAAAAATCCATTATTCATGAATTGCCTTATTCAGCAATATCAATACTAGATTAGTTAATGGATATATAACAACCCAATTCTTCTTTCACATTCCTGCAGTTACATAACTGCAAGAAGTTGTTTCTTTTTATAGCTGGCTACACTGTTGACACAGTGATAAGGAATACACAAGAAGACACAAACAGACTCAAAAACATCTGACTTAACCTCAACATATCTATATTTGAAAGCCTGCTGCAAATGATGATTATTTATAGCACTTATAAACCACAGTCATGGAGCAGGAGTTCACTGGGCAGTGTACATGAACAGACAGAGGAATGTTACAATTTCTATAACAAGGACCCCCCTTAGGGATCTGATCAGATGGGAGCTGAAGGTCACAGCTCAGGATCAGAATATAGTAGATCAAATATTGACTAGAACTTCTGTTTCAGCACGTATCTTTCCTTCCAACTTAGCCACTGGCTTGACAGAACTGATTTTATTTTCTAGTCAAAAAACCTTTTCATTGGCAATTTTATCATTATACTTCCAAAAATAGTAAGTTTAAAAATTATGCTTTACACATGCAAGAAAAATATGACTGAAGTAATTTTGTAAATTAGCTCTTTAAAGGGCAGTTGGAGTTGAAAAGTTCCATTGTAAATTTTTAGAATCTCTGATTATTTACCCCAGAGGTTGTCAACCCACTTGACACTAGATGATGGCTGGTGAAAAATAAATTACTTAATTTTGGAGATTCATTCAAGCCTGCAAAAATAAAACAGATGTTACTTGATATATTTCCCATGTACAGCTCTGTTGCCCCTAGCAACTGTTTGAGTATTTCTCTTTTTCAGCATTTTACTGGTGGGTAATTACAAGGTGTCTACAGATATTACACTAAGTAATACAAACCTAAAACCACTTACAAATATTTCCAGATCACTCTAAGAGCTACATTCCTCAAATGACAGCAGCATGATGCCTTAATGTAATTACACTAAGTTACATTCATGCTATTTCTTTCATCTCATACATTCCCAAAGCAAATTACTATCTGAATGAGTAGTCCTGTTTCACTACTCACAAGTCATTTAACAACAGGTTAAACACTTTATATAAGATGATTTCTGCTCCTTGACTGGTAACTACAGATATCCCTATCATAAGCATTCAGGCAAGACAACCTCAGATATAAACAAGGGCAGCAACTCACGCTTACTTAATTTAAAGTGGACATTTGCAATTGTTTAGTGTGTTTTAGTTATTCTGTTGCACACATAATTCACATCAGCACTCAAAGAAGAACTACAAATATATGTTACAGAACAATCTCAGAACTAAAGAAATACAACTCTTCAACCTGGGGAGGTACCTTCAGGTGTGACAGGAGTTAAGCTCAAAAATGGGAAGAATAAAACAAGAGAGGAACATTCCATTACTGAGTTCTCTAGAAGGCAAGACTTGAAAAAGGTGAAATGCTCAAGTCCCAAGGTTTAAAACTGCTCTCAGTGGTATCCTGACATTCTGAAAGGTATATCTTAATTGGTTTTAATACTTCTCCAGACCATCTCCCTGCCAAGTTGGATGGCAGCTGGAAAGTTACTAACTGTATTTGTTTTAAGGAAGTAAAAATGATCAGACAGATGTTTTTGCAATCTTTAACGTAGGGCTTGAAAATAAAATGGTTGCTGGAGGTTGTTTGTTAATAGAGTTACATGATCCTTGTGCATTTCAACCTGCCAGCCAGTGCACATGTTCTGGATCTCTGGTGCCTCCAATCTCACTGCAAAAGTGACTCCAAAATTTACTGGAGTCTGAATGCAGCTCAACAGACCAGAGCCATAAATCATTCAACGTTCATGTGTTATCCTTAAAACTTCAGAGAACAAAAGGAATCATCTTGTTGAGGGCACTTGGAAAACACAACACTATTGTACAGAAGACAGCATCCTTGCATGATTCACATACAGGAGTTCTAACTAATGGCAATGGCAACAGTGCACAGGCGTTAAGGGAAATAACAGCAACCAAAGCTATTTTTAAAGGGAAGAGTGGGGGCGAGGGGTTAACATATGTGGAATTAGCTCTGGGCAAAATGAGAAGCCATTGCATCTAAAATCAAATGCATTCTCTGAAACAGATACCAGATCCCAAATTCCCATGTAGACTCCTGTTGTCCAAGAGTTTCAGCAGAATTTGGCTTCATCACGCCATCAGTTTTTATGCTGGACACCTTGCTTACTTCACATCAGTTGTTGGCACTATGTAGGCAATTTTCTGAACTGGAGGGAAAGAAAAGTGTAGTGTGTGCACAAGGGAGAGGAAAATTTTTCCCATGTAGAAAAAGTGATTTCTCAGAAGAGTTTGAGGGGGGAAAGGGATAATTGTATCCCTTCTACCAGATGTCCCCAGTGGCAGCAAGAGTCAGTATTAAATATCAATCCATCAAATTCTTCTTGACATTTTTCACCGTCAGCTGCTCAACAATCCACTGACAAAACTGGGAAAGCTGAAATCTTCCACAGCCATTTGTAACCAGTGGTTCTTCCCTGCAGAAGAATTATCTGTGTCTGAAACTTTTTCATAGAGGAGAGACATGCAGAATTTGTAAAAAAAAAAATCTATAGCAGTAATTTTTCTTATGTCTATATACAAGACATCTTGTCTTATGTCTAGCAATTGAAATAACATCCTCTTCACATCGTTTGCACTAGTCTTTTGTTGCTTTTTCATCAGCTGCTGCCAATGTTGGATGCACTAAGGTCTCACAGATACCCCACCTGCTGCTTTTGAGCCTTGCACAAGGATTTATTAGTCTTTGGCTTCAGTGCTTGGCTAGGTCTGCTTTCCATCTTAGGGGAAGATGATTCTGAAAAAAGATGCCTTGGTACTCTTCCTGACATGAATACAGTCTCTGCACTGTCACCTCTTACTGTTCCAGTACCACAAGCTGTGAGGCCAATTGCACTGTCATCCCTTGCCATCCCATACCCCTGGCTATAATGCCATCTTGTGCTGTCATCCATATGATTTGTCTTTCACTGTTCTGCTGCCTCAAGCCACATGTGTGATCCAAGCTGACAGGCTCCTCACCCAGTTAGGCTATGGCATTCAGAAAAGAAAATTAGGATGCTAAAATTGTTTCCATGCTTTTTTAACAAAATTCCTTGCACAAAGGCACACTTGGAAGTAGCCTTGGCAAAAAAAAAAAGAAAAGAAAAGAAGAAAAAACAAAAAGAAAAAAAAAAAAAAATCACTTATCTAAAAGAGATCAGACAGTAGGCTACAAAATTGCAAAGCCACTCTTCAGATACTGTTCCCTGCCATGATGCTCCTATTGATACTTTGCTCTCCATTCTGGAAGCAGAGATCTTTCCTGTAGGGCTCAGGGGCTTTTGTCTCAGAGACAGCTGTGTAGATCACAACCCTGTTGCTTCTTGCATACATAACTAAACAGTTACATATAGAACATGCAGAATTCTAAGATCTTCTCTGGAAACATAGCAGATCAAATACCCTTCCCCAATCAACTGTTCTGATTGATTGACATAATAATATTTTACCTCCTATGGCAACAAATTCACTGTGTGGTTGTTTTGTTTTGTTTTGTTTTGTTTTCAAAACAATAGACCAGACATTCTGGGAGACACCACCACTATTATTTTCCCTAAACAGTACAAACAATACTTGAATAGGTATTTTCTTTGTCTGTTTGTTTAATGCTCTAATGATGAAACTTGATCAGGTGTAGTGTCTACTGATAACACTCTTTCATATTTAAACACTCATTAAAAGCATCTCTTCAGAAGTTTGTACTGCTTCATTTCATCTGACTCCTCTGACCAAGCATATCAGATTGTGGGTTTTTTTCCTGTCCTAGATCATATGGAGAAGTTGGTATTTTCTGCTTAAATCAGAAGAAACTTAATAGGACTATGTCCTTTTTGCCTATCCGGCCACTTATCTTGTTTCGTTTGCAAATATCATATGTATTCTCTTGAGATAAAAATAGTGCAAGATGATTAGTTAGGCAAGTTCATCTGACACCATTCCCCCTTCGTGACGCTGAAATCTAAAATCTGTATATGGTATACAACCTAAAGTATATATATATGTGCAAGCTCAGCTCTGCTGGAGACACACAGCCAGTACGTTCCTCCCAACCAGAAGGCTTCTTTATCCAGTCAAGAAGACCACAAAGGTAAGCTGATTAGATCCCCTGCTTTCAAAAAAAAGAAGCACAAAAGCAAAATGCTCCATGAATGAAAAGTGCCTATGCAATGAAAATATCTAGTCTTAGATCAGCTTCTAGTATGTTGTATCTTTACAAGCTAACAGAATAGAATCAGCATTCAGAGCACAGGATGGAAAATGCCAGGAATGATTCCCCTCGTAAAAAAATGATGCAATTTCTACATTTTCCTCCAACTCTTTCCCATTTTTAATCCTGTCAGCACTAAGAATTAGGTGAATGGCAGAGCTTCCAATTATCTTGCCTAGTGCTGAGAGGGAGAATTGCTTTGCAAAAGAAGCCACTGGGACAAAGTAATTGCTAACAAAACAACTCATGTGCCTTAGCTGGAGATGTACCCATTTCCATCAGCATGAATTTGTTCCATTGTCTCCTTGCACCTTCTGAGATATTCAGAAAGGGACTGAAATGACTGACAATTTCTTCTGCTGCAAACCAACAGGTATAGAGGCAGCCATTTCATGTTTTAGGTGAAGTTTGAACCAGTGTGTAGATTTCACACCAGTGTACTTACTATAAAGCTTACCAGCATTCGTTTCCTTCTCATGGATGTTGCTTAGACAGAATGATATTGTTAAAGGTCAGTTAGGGATTAATGAAAATATAGTTCTGTTCCCTTGTGTCTTTCACTAATTCTTTTTTCTGTTCTTTAGTTCCTCTTCCTTCATTACATGAAGCTACTTTCCATTAATGAATTTATGGTAATGATGCAATTTTTATATTGCAGCCAGTCTGCACTGGTGTGTGAAGTTTACCAAACTGTAAATGCATTCATGCTATCTATGTTCACACTAAAAAACTGGCCAGAAAATCAGGTCTTGCAGTATTTTCTTAAGTGCTTTTGTAACTTATTGCAGCTGTTGGTAGCTGAATGAGATAAGAGTATCTTTTGTAAAATGCTGCTGTATCAGAAGAAAACACCTCTTCCACTCTACTAGAAAAGGATATTAAGTCTCAATACTGCTCTAAGCACATCAGTATATTAAAATGGAAAAATCTGTATAAAAATCTGGTTTATTATCACCTACATGGAATAAAAAAGAAACCCACAACATACTCTAGAAAACTTGTTTATAAAGCTATCATGAAATGTAGTCTTTTAATGACACAGCAGCCCAGCAAGCCAGATTTATAGTGCAGTTACATTTATCGTTGCAACCAAACAGAGGAACATACTCTTCAAATTTAGAAATCCTTGAAATGAGTACAATTATTATTACTTATTTTAAACTACCATTTTAATTCTTTGAAAAGATCTCTACATTTACTGATAATAAGATTATATTTTTAAAATTCCAATTATATTTATTCTAAATATGATTCTATGGCACATACTGAGCCGTATCTTTTATGCATGCTGTAAACATACACTGATTTTAATTAAGTAATAATCCAACCCCAGGATAACCCATGCAGTAGTCACAAAGTTTTGTTGTGCTAGACATCCTTCATTGGCTCTCCCAGTGCTGTGCAGGCACCAGATCTTCCAGAAGCCCCACTCTCCTGCAAGCAGAATTCCTCTCTCATTACCCAGCTTTAAGGAGAAGCACCTGCTGCAGACATCTGTTACATTACACTCCACTTACAATTAGATTAATAATGTCTCCCCTATCACATGCTGTCACCTCAGCATCTTCAAATAGAGCCATGAAAGAGGTAGAGAAGTAATTTTAATGACTAAGTAGCTCACATTTAATTTATTTTACAGTTCAACAATGGCCATCACTGACATCCTTTCTGCTAAAGATATTGAATCTGCTCTCTCCAGCTGCCAGGGTAAGGAATGGTCTCTCTGCAGTCAGAAGATGCATATCATTTTTATGTCTTAAAATGACATGCCTATCATTTTCCCCTTAGATTCCTTCCCCGTGAGATCTCTTTCTAGCTACATTACAATATAGTCCCTTGAATCCAGAAAGTCTCACAAGTGGTTTTTTTATGGGTAGCATTCCTGAAACACAGAGAACCAATTAAAGTGCCACAGATATAGTTAGTGCTGGCTTAACTCTAAACTCTGCTAATTTAAAAACCCCTTAAAGGACTATTTAAATCTTCAGCCTTTGCATCAAAAATGTAAAAAAAAATGTAAAAAATTCTGACACTTTGCAGAATCAAAGTGTCATTTGTGAAGCAATGACCAGTCTCAGTTCTACTAGAGTTCCTCAGCAGGGTCGAGCCAATTTTCTTAATGTTCAAAGAGGTATTTTAAGCCTGTGAAGTACTTACTCTTCTACCAAATTCTTCACAAAGTAAGAACTAAGTGAAGATGAAGTAAGAGTTACAGGAGTTGGTCCATAACCCACAGTAATACCCTCTAAATATGTTATTAATTGCATTGCATAAATCCTGAGGAGAATGTGATATAAGACTACAGCCACAGAGTGAGTGAAAAGGGAAATTATCTACTCTATTTTCTTTTTTTTGCTACACTGGGGAACAAGGGAAAGAGAAGGAGGCTGATGCTTCAGAAAAAGACATACATATTCCTAAGGAATACATACAGTAGTAGCAACATCAAGGGAAAATATTAAAACAACTTCTGTTTCTTACAGCTGATGACTCCTTCAACTACAAGTCTTTCTTCTCCATGGTTGGTTTATCCAGTAAAACTCCTGATCAGATAAAGTTAGTTTTTGGAATCCTTGATCAGGATAAGAGTGGTTTTATCGAAGAAGAGGAGCTTCAGTAAGTATTTCTTTAAACAAAACAAACCTTTGAACTTGCTTTGTGTCCTAGAAGAATCTTGCAGTTATTTTTAAAATAAAACACAACACTTTATCTTTCCTTGACTCTGAGTGGATTTCTTCAGATACTAAGAGCTGGCATTACATTATAGGTTTTCAGCATGATTTCAAAAAAACCAGAAATACCAATATTCCACGGGTATTTCAGAGAATGAAAATCAAGCACAGTATTCTACCCTGTCCTGTTTCAGGCTATTTCTGAAGAATTTCTCTTCAAGTGCCAGAGCCCTCACCTCTGCAGAGACCAAGGCTTTTCTGGCTGCAGGTGACACTGATGGTGATGGCAAAATTGGAGTGGAAGGTAAGACTTTTGGAAAAACTTCATAAATTTATTTTTGTTAAATGCATGCATTTAGGGCTACATTTAAACTGTGACTTGAAGAATACTTCCAAGTACTTTGGCCTGTTACTTTCTGCCACACTTTTTACACTAGTGAATACTCCTTTATTTACACACCTTTATTCCCATTTGGTGTCTGGTGCAGCAACAGCATATTTGGGCACAATGTAGAGCCTGCTCTTCTAATGAATAATGACAGCTTTGGGGTTATTTCTGCTGTGTATCTAACTGATGGACTCAATGTCCCAGATTTTTAAAACATGCTGAACATCTATTCATTCTCTGAATTGCCATTTTGGCAGAGGATGCTCTGCACTTCTGGCCATATGACACTTCCATTTTTAAACACACTTCCACCTACATGAGCTTAACTCTTCGTCTACACTATCAAAGCTTGGCCAGTATTACTGAGTGGCTAATTCTGTAGTGTAAAATAAAAATGGTATTGTTTCTCAAGGCTAGGCCTGCTGCAATGCAGCACAAAATTTTGGGCTGGAAAAACAGCTGGTTAGTGCAAATTTCACTGGCTAGTCCTTCTGGAAAGAAATGAAATCAAATACCTAAAGAAAACATCCCAGGGATGATTTGAACTGTCCAGGATATTTCTATTAGAAATTGCAGCAGAGCAAAGCACGACATTCTGCATCATGTATTAGAGATGAAGTCACTGAAAAGAGGGCTTTCTCAGCTGAACTAGGACAGGTGGCAGTAACTCTAAGAGACACACATGCTAATCTTAGCCAGAGTTTGGGAGGAGAGAGAGCTACACTGTTGGAGGAATTTGCTTTAGCAGCACCTTTTGCAGCTTCTGTGTATGAGTCCCAACTAGGGCATTATACTATGCAGATCTTAGCCCTTAACCACTGAATTTGCCCCTCTGAAAATACATCACTGCTGATATTTTTTTCTTTGGAATAACATAACAAGTAAAAAAAAATCTCTCCTACTGAAAGCTACAGGCTCCACCAAATTCAATCTCTGCTTCCTTGGCTATTATCAGAGTTTATAACAGGTTAAAGATAACACACCTTTAACTCAGGACTTCCCATAAATATGAATTTACACACACTCTCCTCCTCCCTGCACATAGTCTTTTTAGGGAGTGAAAAATCTGTTACGCCCTCAGAATCTCTGTTTGGCAGTAGCTTGTGCAGTGTTATAATAACTTTGGAAACCCTCCATAGTAAGGATCTTAAGTCATTTTTACCTTTCTTTTCTAAAGTTGTTAAAAAAAATAAATCCAGTTTTCTCATTTGTTTTATTTTCTTCTTTGACAGAATTCCAGTCTCTGGTGAAGGCATAAACAGCAGTAGACCAAAGGCAACCTTGGACTGACTCTTCCAATTACCTCGTCCAACAAGCATTCACACTCAGAATGTGTTTGTACATTTTTGTATTGTTTCAGACCTTATCAATTCCCCAAACACCAATTTCACACACCAAACTGCTGAGAAACCTTGCAATGTATAGATGTTTTGGTGACATGGTATTGTTACATTTCCATTTTCAAAAAGGCACTTTGAGATTTTCAGCCACTTGTAATGTTGAAATGCCTGGTAGAGGGGAGTAAAAAAATTTAAAACAAACAAACAACAAAACAAATTTTTTTTGGGACAAGCTGCTTTTTTTAATTCTAGGTTTTCTATCTTCATATTTGACCATGCTGACTCACCAGATACAGTTCTGTTGATCTTAAACAATATGATGACTTTTAAGGCTTAATTGTACTGATTTCACTGAGTTTTATTTCTGCTTAGTGCTCTGATCCTTGAGGAAAAGAAATGCTAACAAGACAGCTAAAAATAATTTACATTAAGTCCTAACACTGAGAATATGAGAAAAAAATTTAAAAGGAGTTGACACATAGCTCAAAGCATGGAACAAATTTGTGGGTAATTTTACAAAATGAAATACTAGGCTATCAAATGTGTTGTCAGAAAGTGTTTATTGCCTAAAATGTAACTCTCCCTTAAGAAGATTTATCTTTCTTGAAATCTAAGGCAGCTGTGAGATAGAGGAGAAGGGTCTAATCCCAACTCTTACACTGTCACAAGTCACGGTCCCCCGACAACATGGCCTAGAGGTTTTCCTCTGAACATTGAACGTGTTGCTTATATCTGACTGAGCTGGTTGGAAATTTCCTCAGCAACATTTAGTTGTCTTGTTTTCCATCTACCATGACATGGTTACAGCTCACAAGTACACTGTAATTTAAATACTCCCTGTTGAAACTGGATGATATTTACAACATATTTTGGCAGCTGTTTTGAAGAAAAGCAGAAGCAAAGTTGTTTGGAACTTTTACGTAACATTCAGTTGTTGGCATTTCCATGAATTATGAGATGATTATGTGAGGCAAGTACAGCTCACTCAGACCTAACCATGTAAGAGAGCTGCTCAGCAGATTTAAGACAGCTCATGCAAAAGAGGAATTCTAGCAATCAGACTCTCTGAAGCCTTTGCAGAATTATAATAAATCTAAATCCTAATTCTATCCCCACCACCTTTGATGTTAAATCTAGTCTTAAATTAGAGCTACTGTTAATTGCAGCACTGAAATAATTTTGCATAATGATGAGACTGTTTGTTCCTTTTACCTTACTCATTTTCCTATCTGCTGAAAAAAAAATATCCAGAGCAATCCAGATCTGCAGAAATATACAGATGTAATATATACATTAGCTCTTCAGACTGCTAATCACTAAAATATCATGTCACTTGTTCACAAGCAGATGGCATACACAATACCATAACTGACAGATCTGATACTGCATTCCTTGCACATCTGAAAAGTCTCATGTGGAATGCAAGAAATGCAAGCCTACATAGTGGCCTATTCTGCATTTTGGAGATGCTAAACAACTGCAAATCAATGCCTTCTGTTGACACAAGGGAGAATTAAGTACTTCTGAAAAACTGACAATTCTTGTGTATGTTCCAACTTTAAGTAAAACTTAGTGGTGTTAATCTGTTCTTCTTAAACACCATCTCATGGCAAGTAGATAAATTTTAAATTGCATTAGAAGGAATTGCAATAACTCAAAAAAGTCCCCAGTTTCAAAATAAACATATAGACTGTTCATCAGAAATGATGCCTAGTCCCTGTTAAGTCCTCTGGTGGCACTTGGATCCACATTTTTAGAGATTACCAAACTAGGAGAGAACATCCTCCACCTAAAGGAAACAATTTCCAAAAATGTCAAGTTTCCTTGGAAGGTTCATTTCAATGAATTTAAGTTCAGCCAGTGGCAGCCTTCAATTTCCTCAGGGAATGAAAAACACCATTGCACTAGAAAAATTCTTTGAGTGCAGGATGTCTCTGTGGATGCCACCTGACGTATTCGAGAGACAAATGTTGACATCACAGTCTTTCCACAATAAAAGTAAAGAATCACAGATTCTGGAATTCACATATTGCTGGAAAGGATCTCTGGCAGTCTCTGGCCCAATCAGTTCCTCAGAAGGCCAACTTAGGATACACTGCTCTAAGCTGAGTTTGAGTATCTTCAAGGATGGAGATTCTATAACCTCTCTAAGCAAACTAATAAGTCATGATTAAATCCTCTGTATCAAGCTTTTGTGAATAAAGTACACAAATAAAACTCTGCTGAGTACACAGATAAACCAAAATTACATTAGAAATTATTTATACTACATCAAATCAGAAAGGATCTAACAACACCCTGTATTATCACACTGATAACTTGTACTCAGGCTTAGAGTAAGACCATTCTACTCAGTACAATACTCAGTACAACACTGCTTCATGATTCACTGGATAAAGGAAATGTTGTTTATTTAATTTATCTTTCCTTAAGAAAATTAAAGAGCAAGCCAAAATGTGAATGGCAGATCTGAGTTCTACTAAGCCCAAAGACTTTGAGTTCCCAGACACACCTCAGTCTCCTCGTTACCCTGTAAAGCAATTTAATCTCTAATCCTCCCAATACTTCTTGTGAAATAAACATATACTATGATGTCTTTAAGTGGAAACCACACACAAAGATTTACTGTTCTACAAAAACTCTTAGAAAAAGCATATAGAGGGCCAGGGTGTTGAATCCACTATCGCAAACCCACAATAGTGCTCCAGCCACTGAATCCATGATTTTTCTTAAACTGAAATTTTGGGTTGTCCTGATACAGGAGCAGAATCATGCATAAGATACAATCTCCTGGTATTGAGTGGAAGCTGGATGCTGCTGAACTTTATATTCCCTTGAAAATCCCAACTCAGAGCCATCTCTAAACTTCAGATTCAGTTTCAGCTCTCCAGTTTTCAAAATCTCACTGTCAGCTTCTAACAAGTAAGAGAGCACAGAAAGGGCAAAGGGATGTCAGAACATTCATTACACACATAGACTGGTAAAGTTTCTCCTTTGAGTTAGCAGCCAACCCATGTGGAAAATCTTTGATGCAGCATCATCAGAGGCTCCTAGAGCTCTTCACACAAACAGTGTGGGAAGAGAGGGTCAAAGCTGGATTCATTTCCTGGAATGGGTTACTGAAATAGATACATCTTGATTAAATATGCAGACATATGAGCAGACATATGCCTGATATTTTCCTGCTTTCTTGTTTGGATATTTAAAAACACGTTGATTAGCAGATGTTGTGAAATGTGGACTTATTTAAAGCCTTTGCATTTTGTGAAACCTAATTTCCACAATCCTTTTGCTTGCAGACATAAAAAGATACCACTACTCTTGCATGGACTTTCTAGTACACTCCTGTACCAAAGGCCTATAGAGTAAACTATCCAGCAGCTGGAATATGACTGCTCCATAACTTATGATTTGTTTATCAGCATGTCCTACACTCACAAAAAGAAGAAAATCAGAGGGGCTTTTATATCAAGCTCCATATATATATATATTTATATCAAGCTCGGATCATAACATCACTTCCAGTATGGAAATAAGACACCCCTAGATGATACCTGCCCCCACAGTTACAAAGATATTATTGACCTTCAGTTCAAAGAGGGAATCTATGTCAAAATAAAATATGCAAATACTTGACTCAAAGTTTCATCACTATTAAGATATTAATCAGCTGGGGGTTTGTTGGATACTGATTTTCAGCTCTAATTCCCAGGCTTCCAGAACATGACAGCCTGTGATATTTAGCTATCATAAGAATAAACACAGTAAAATCTAGCTTTGTTAGACAAAATAACCTGTTCTTCCTAATCATCATTCAAATCCTCTGGAATTATTTCTGAATTTTCCATTTAGTCTGTTTATATTCCAGTCTTTCGAGTGATTTCCTGTATGGGCTCTTTTTTTGCTTGTTTTTCTTGCTCATGAACACCCAGCTGTTAACCTGTTCTCATTCTCAGTTCCTTGCTTTTGTCTCACCCCAAGCAGTCTCAGAGGTCTAAGGGCTGGACTTGCCTGTCTTTGGTGCCATCTAGAGACAACCTCTGCTTTGCCACAGAAATACTCAAAATCATGTATGGCTTTGCAATCTCAAAGTATTCTTCCCACAAGAATTCTCAAAGTAGCTTTATGCTACATTGACCAAGCGTTGGGCTTTATTTTAAATGTAATGGCATTACTCAAATACTATTTAAATATGCAATGCACATATAGGTATGTGTAGGCATGAAGTGCTGCACCAATGCCTTTTAATCCTGTTGGTCAATTTCAGCCATTCTTGAGGTCAGGAAGTGCCAACAGATTTTATAAGATAGGTGAGCAGAGGATCCTGTTTATAGCCAGTAAGACAAGACTGTAACTTGAGCTTAGCTACTGTTAGAATTCTTGCAGACATTTATTTTTCAGTACAGAGAGAAAACCAAATACGGATTTCACTGCTCAGTTTCACTGCTTACCATTAACTAATGCATATTCCTGTGTGTTGCCAAACAACTAACCCTTCATTCTATAAAAGGGGCACATTTATTACGATGATTTAAAATGCACATGATGAATTAAGACTAAGCAATGTCTTCAATGTTAAACTTTTACAGTCTAAAGTATATACTTCAGAATTTAGGTAACCAAAACGTATATATCAGCTTACTGAGACCATTCTTGGGTGATTTAAAATTGAAAGGTTTATCTGTGAGATTCTACTTGTATGTCAGATATATCTATTACAAATTTGGATGGGGCTTTGAGCAACCTGGTCTTGTAGAAGGTGTCCCTGCTCATGGTTGGGAAGTGGGAACTAGGTGATCTTTGAGGTCTTGCTCCTGTGTGACCTCCACTAGGTGATCCTAATCTGGCAGGGGGGTTGAACTCAATGATCTCTTGAGGTCCCCAACCCCTAACATCCTGCACTTCTGAGATTCTGTGATTCTTCAAGCTTGAACCATTCAGTGACTCTATGATTAGTATTATTTGAGGGCAACTGCAGGAATAATGTTTCATGGGCAATTCCTTTCTGCATGAAGCCCTTAACAGTCTAAGTCTATGATGATGTCAATTTGTTGCTATGATTAAGCAATAAAAAAAAAGACTACTACTTCTTTATCAAAAATCATTCACTAGAGTAAAAAAAGTGCAGGCTGAGAGATTTACTTTGCATGGCACTAAACTTATATATTGTCTAAAACACCATGCACATTCCTTTGGGATATAAATAACAATCTGATTAGCTAGCAGGTCTTGTCAGCCACAGTAACTTATCCCCTGGGGTATTTGAGCCATCACATGGCTCTAGGACTTCTGTAAAAGGTCGAGAGGACTTAACTAAGGTCTATATAAGTCATTATCTCTGGCATTCGAGAAAGAATTAAGTCAAGAGGACTGCAGCTCTTTTACCTTACTGATTTTTCTGTTCTTGGCTTAGGGAAATCTAAGTGGCAAGGTGAGTTCTATCTTTCCTCTGGAGTTTTTGAAGACATCACAATAATCCACACAAAAAAATGCATGGAAATAACTGAAGATCCCCAGATGCTGTGCAGTTCTGGAGCCAGGCACTGATGCATCCAAACTAAACGAAGGAACAGTCAGCTCCTGCAGGGCAGCTCCTGGGGTTTGCCCTGACACCTGGGTTGGAACTGCCCTCCTAATGAAGTGTGGCTGTCCTGGTGGGACAACATCAAAGGCTGATAGACCAAATTCACCATCAACTCCACCCAATATTACTTTTTCTTTTACAGTGGCTTTGACATGGCTCTTACCGATATCCTGACAGAAGCTGAAATTGCTGCTGGCCTACAGAGCTGTCAAGGTAACATTTATGTTTTAAATTCAGCTTTTCAGTTTACCTTTCAAATTCCTTGGCCCTCACTACCCCAACATTGCAATTCCAATAGAAGCAGATAGGTCTGGAAGGATGAACTAGACAGTATAATGTTGATTTCCTCTCTAGGATACATGGTAAGATGGTCTTGTTATGTTTGTTTGTTTGCTAATTATGGTTTTGCTTTTATTATCAAAAAGATAAAATGGAGGCAAAATAATGGAAAAGATTCAATTTTTTTATCTTTTCCAGACAAGGTACAGACACCTATCATCACTTGTGCATTGTAGGGATTTTTTTAAAATCCAGTGTCTGAAATCCTGTTTCTTTCATAGAATAATAATAAAACTTCTGCTGATTTCAATAGAAGTACAATTTTTACCAGGTTTTGTGAAATTATGTTTGGGTGAAGCATCTGTTTACAAATATATGTTCTTCAATGACAAAGACCACAGTGAGTATATTGCTAGGTTTGAGTCATCACTGATGGAATATTGACATTAACCTACAATAAAGCCAGGAAAATCAATGATTGTAGACTGGGATTTCTAATGACACTTTACTGCTTTTTGAACAGAAAGCTAATTTTTCTTTTGTCCGTCTCTTCCTGCTTATTTCAGCTGCTGACTCATTTGATTACAAAACCTTTTTTGTCAAAGTGGGTCTCAACTCCAAGTCCAAAGACCAGGTTGCCAAAGTCTTCGGAATTCTCGACCAGGACAAGAGTGGCTTTATTGAGGAAGATGAACTGAAGTAAGTAAATAAAAAATGAGTTACCAACAGGTTTGTTTTATTGTCCAAAAATGCAGGATAAGATCAGAAATACTCCCTAGTCTCTTAGGATGAGGTGTGTGTGTCTGTCTGTCTGTCTGTATGCTTGTGCTGAAAGAGCTGCAAGACAAATAATGAAGGAAAGGGTGGATCACAGTGCAAAATACTCTGATAGCACTGAAAATACTTGTTTCATGTAGGGATAACTGATAGATTCTGTCGTCAAAAATAACAGTTCTGCTACAGTTTGCTTTCTCTAATTACAAGATTTTTTACCAGACTGAATTCAAAGGGCTATTTTTCTCTCATCTTTCTTTCTACCACATGAATTATAACTTCCAGATCCTATTCATGTGACTTTGAAGTTAAAAAGCTAGGTTAGAAGAATTCCTGCCACTTGTAAAAGTCTGCAGAGAAAAGAAGATAACACAGGAAGGAACATGTATCCTGCCACTATAGAATCAGTTTTAATTTTGCCTTTTAAGCCAATGAAACCAAAACGTCATCAACATCTTCCTTTCTTACCTTTATTTGCACTGAAGTTAGAGGAAGTTTTGCCATTGAATTAAAAATTAATTACTTCTGAAATAGCCTCAAGAACTGGATGAGGCTTAGAATTTTAAAGTTATTAGCAACAAATTCAAAATGCTTACAGTACTGAGTATGCCTCATTCTCTTGTCCTCTTATCTTTAACAGACTTTTCCTGCAGAATTTCTCAGCCAGTGCCAGAGCTCTGACTGATGCTGAGACCAAGGCATTCCTAGCAGCAGGTGACAGTGATGGAGATGGCAAAATTGGAGTGGATGGTAAGACTGCCTCTATTAAATGAAGTCATATTTTCCATTGAGACTTCCTAATGACAGTTGCCTCGCTATATACATGGGAAGTTATAGATCTGATTCTGATGTGCTCAGATCTGCTCTGTACTGTAGAGAGGATCTAACCCAGGAGCTGGTCTATAATCTGACCTTGGCTACAGGTGGTCAGTCCCTTTTTTCATATACAGATATTTTTTCAGAACTGGAACTTCAATTGATCTATTAATATACTGATATATTTATGAAATATATAATTTCACTGCTTTTTACTTTTGAACTATGGTAAAATGTGATATTTCCTTTGCTTAAGTATCAGCTATTATGAGTATACAATGTGCTACCTTCAAGGAATGACTATCAGAGGAAGTATCATTAGTTTCCCATTCTAACTCTAAAAATTAAGAAAGTACTTTTTTGACTACATGATTACAAAATGTGCTACCATTTCATTTTTCTTTTATTTCTTTTTCAGAGTTCCAAGCTCTGGTTAAATCTTAGAAAGAAGTCAAGATAAAGAGGAAGATATCCGTGCCATAAACAATCTTTCTTATTGCAAGCCTACTATTTATTTATATATTTTGTTCCCTGAAAGACCATGAACAATTGCTGGAAAGACATTTCATATTACTGGAAAACATCTGAAATAGTGCAAGCACTACTAAAACCACATCCCCCAATGCTTTTGCAGGCCTTTACACCACTGTGAGACTGAACTGGAATCCACTCATGTGAATTTTGGGCATTAAAGATTCTAATAAAAATATTTAAAAAAAGATAAATTAAAAACATCTCTGTGGGTCTTTTAATTTTCATTATTTGCATAAATACCTATCACCTGTTGTAAAAAAATCAAATTAATAAAATGTCCAGGTGTAAAACCTGGTTAACTGTCAGCAGTGGTATTTAATAAAGAGGTGTATTTGATGCTCCATACATTTTAATGTCATTCTTTATGCAACTGATTATGCTTCATACAGTAATTATGATTTACGTAGCACTAATTCAGCTGTCAATTTTAATATAAAATCAAATGGATCCAAGGTGAATCTAGATTACTGAGACAGCAATTTTCTCACAGCAAAATTCCCCATGAAACCTCTTACCTTCCCTTCCTGCCCACCTGATGGCACTATTGTTTCACTTACAAGAAGTTAGAACGGTATTGTATAGTTCTAGTCAGTTCTAGTAACGACTTGTCCACTTGTGTTGATGATTTACGAGATCAACTCATCTCTGAGCACAGAATGCTAACATTCTGTTTTCCAAAGAACGGAACACTGAGCCTCAGATCTTGGAAGCAGGATGGAAGTCTCAAGAAAGGTCTGTGGTGCTGGTTTGCAGCTGGAGAATAAACACCTTTTGTTAAGTCCACTTTGCACACTGAGTAACCCTAGGTGCCAAACCCCAGGTGCAGGCCTATTCCCATCTTGTCTCCAGGTGCTAGCTGGTCAGCAGGTTACAAATCCAGCACACCACCTGCACCTGGCAAGAGGCACACCATGGTACAGGGAAACAAAGCAAAAAGACATGGATCTATCTCCACAGGGGTAGGAGTTGGCATCTGAGTTCCCCCTCTGTCATATGAGGCCTGCAGGATTGCACACAGAGAACCGGAACACAGATTCAGCGCCTTATAATCATGTCAACACTATGCCAAAATTAGTTCTTGCAAGATCAGTGTGAAGAGTATTAACTGCTACCACAATTCTAAATTGTTTATTTTGCATGAAAGTATAATTGGAGAAGGTGTGTTTTTACAACCCTCACTGTCCTTTGCAACTGAAGGCAAAGGGAGCTGTGGTTTGGATACAGGTAGGTGAAAAGCACTTTGTGCTCCATAATGGCAAACCAGGGCATGTTGCCCCAAACAAATCAATGTTCTGCTGCCTTTCTCCATCTCAAAACTGATGGTAGCATAATGCCCACATATCACAGGGTTGTCAACATAAATGTACAAATATTTGTGAGGAAAGTAGAACAAAATGAAGAGCACCATCAAAAATTTGCTAGGAAATCAACATTTTTTTCTTTACAGATAGATTGCAACACGAATACAATGTGGAGGAAATAACCATATTATGCAAGATTAAAGCAATCTACAGGACTTTAATGAATACTCAATGTATTCATGCCTGTTACATTAGCCAAAAAATATATTTCCATTAACTCTCATGAATGAATGTAATACTGTAGAATTTTCCTTAGGGCACAGAAAACCTACAGCACTGACAGCAGACAGAAACATACAACTGCATGTAGGGTCAGAGTCAGCACATGGTGTTATTGTGTTACTGAGTCACAGAATCACTTGCAAGTGCACTTACAGCACCCCATATGCTAGAGGAGACCATGCAAGACAGCTTTTTAGGTGAAAAATATCCTGATCAGAAAAATCTCTGGTATTTAGTTATGCTATTCATAAGTTAGGTTAGTCCATTCTGCTATCATTTTCAATCAGAAATCAAGCTCATTTACACGGAATTATAAGGATATAATTTAAACTGGGGCAAGTACAGGAGACATTTCTCCTAACACAAGAGAAGTACCTGTCTTTGCTCATCTCCAGACACACACTGCTGCAGGATGTATCTTGTATCTCCAATTCTCCAGTCCAGATCTCTGCTCAGCACTCTGGGTAAAGTTTTCTACATGCTGCAGGGAAAGAAAACTTTGTCACTGACGCTTCCAAAGCCTGGATTTCCTCTTTCATTGTAGTAATGCACAGTACCAAAAAGTCAAATGCTAAACCACATTCTTAAACCCCTCTGTTAAATATGGCAAACTACTGTGACTCAAGCAACCATTCAAGCTGTATCCTGTAATTATTTCTGTATGATTTAAGCAAGTGCTTTAAGAAACAAGCTACTTCCAAACCCATTACAAAGGCAGAATCTATTATCCAGGATCATGATACATTTATCCTGGCCTTAACACAACAAGGGCTGAAAGATGGAGTTGTATGGGTTTTAGAACAGCTGCTACAGCATCTCTTTACACTATTGTAGTTGGTCTCAGGTTAACACCTCTCCTCTGATCTCATCTGAGACAACTGCTGATGTTTCTTTTGCATCTGCTTTAAGCTCTGTCAAGTCTTTGGTTGATTGCCCCTGCTAATTAACTCTGTACTCTATACCAAATAGAACAAAGAATACAAGTCCAGTCCACAGCTGTCCATGATTTATCAAAACAACTTTCCTCTGCATATTAGAGAAGGCAATGGTACTCAATTTGGAAACAGTTGTTTTATATGTTTAGATTTGTAGCAAGAACTTGTCAGTATGAATGTTGTGTATTTCTCAGAACTACACCTTCCAGTTAAATTCTGGAAGTATGAAACAAAAGAAAAAAAATGTCTTTAGTATTCCAGTGCATAAAGACACCTTGGAGGAAAACAACAGAAGTAAAGTTACAAAAGCACATAAAACTTCAGATGAACAACTCAATAGCAGAGATGAGAGTGAAAAACAAACAAACAAAACAAAACAAAAAAGCAAACTTAATAATTTTTTGAACTTCATAGGGACAAGTGCTAAACACTCCTGGCAACTGTGCAATAATTGGTCTCTTTACAAGATTTTGCACTATTGTTCACTACCCATTACCTACCAGCAGTTGTTCTGGTTGGATTATTAGGTATTTTAATTTTTGTATTACATTTTTTTAATACCATCCTTTAGAAAAATTCTCTTAGAGACCCCAGGTTTTCAACTGCTAAAGTGATTACAATCATCTAAGTTAACACCCCAGAAGAAAGAACAACAGGAAGATGATTTAGTTGTAAAATAGGTTAATAACTACAAAATTCCTTTGTATAAAATACTCATCCCTGACTATTTCATTCTAATTGTAGTGGAGGGAAACCTGTACGTCAGATGAAGTGTCATTAATAAATAAATAAAAGCCAGTAACCCTAGATTCCCACCTGGATCAATATACAGTGACATCAACTTGATTCTGAAATTCAGCTCTTTCAGGCTTTTGTAAACCATCTTTCAGACAGGATTAGCATCACTTTTGTTGTCAGTGTTGAATTCCAAGCATTAAAAGAATCCTTCATAAGCAATAATAGTGAACTTACTGTAGCAATTAGCTCACTTTTATTTGAGAATATATTTTAATATAATACTAATTCTGGCTACTTTAGTACTGCTGAATACCTGTAAAAACACCTGTGTACCATGAAAGAGGGTATGAGGTAAATTGGAGCACTTGGTGCTCCAATACAATGCCTAAATTAGTTGCAGCCAAATTTTGAGCTTGCCTTGATCTTGTAATTTTACTTTACTCCACTTACATTTCCTTGTTCTCACCAGCTTTAATAACTAGACTTGTACAACCCAAAAATTTAAACAAAGCAAGCAGTTCAACGAGCAGAGTGCAGAGAAAGCAGAAACAAAGGAAAGCTACTATAAAATAACACCCATGGCACTACCAAAGAAGTCTAAAAAAATACTTTTCTGTAGAAATATCTTGGCAGTTTAAATTACAAGACCCCTTCTGTTAAAACTCCTATTGACTTGAGATGATCATAAAGGAGGAAATTCTCAACAGAGTTCAAAAAGACACCTACAAGGGTGCTGTAGGAAGGCTGTAGAAAGCACAGTGTGCACTTCATTCCCACTGCCACTGCCTGATAGAGTATAAGATCAATAACATCTGTAAATTGTAGACAGAACACAATATGAATACAGAGCACTGAATGAAGGAGAACGGAATGATCAGGTCTTCAGCTTGTACAAATCAGCATTGTTTCATTTGTTTCAATCAGACACTACTAATTTATAGCAGCCCATGGTTCTTAGGCTTAATCAGAAAGTGCTCTTCCAGATTATTGTAAGCAGTTTTCTTATTGAAAGAGGAGAGCATTCTATTACTAGTAAACAATTGACATTTGGGTTAAAGTAAGCCTAATTATTCCTGATTTATGCCATCTTCTTTTGCATACAAAAGTGATAGCAAAAAAGGTTAAAGTACCATTAAATGATGTCTGCTTTTTTGTGTTGATTATACCTTATATTTCTCTACCCAAATTCAGACAAACAGGTGCTATGGAACAATTGCTACTCTTGATACCTCATTCTTACTTTCCTTAAATCAATCACGAGTAAACTCACTGTAGTACATGAGCTTACAGCCAGGCTTAGATATGTTACTACTCTCCACAGTACTACGACTCCACAGTATAGTTTTGCTGCTATAAAAAATATTGTTCAGCATACCAAGCTACCTCTGCTCGTTAAGAAATAAAATGATTTTCATGTATGAGGAGAACATTACTTTAGATACCATCATAGCCTGTACTACAATGAACTCTGATCAGTATACATGTGGGTTTTATTGGTCTTCATACCAGAATTCTGCCCCCATTAAAAACAGAAATAGATTTTTTGCCTGAGAAGGACATATCTACTCATACCTGCTGTTCCAACTTTTCTTTTTTCCAGAATCAATGCTCTTGATACATACAATAAAGTCCCACTTATTTATACATACAATTTTAATTTTATATTAAGGACATAGATTGTGAGAGTGTGTGCTGTAAAATGTATATAAATCTATCTCCATGCTAAAAAAGCCTGATTCCTACTTCAACTAAGTCTATTATTGATTTAGTGTAATTTAAATTTATTCAAAATAGATGATTAAGTAGGCCATACATAACCTCTCAAGGACCAGAGACAACACAATTATCTTTATCAGCTTTACCTAGTTTCAGAGTTTTGCTGTTGATTTCCATTCCAGCTCAGGGACAGCGCTGGAACTTAGAAAATGGTCAGGAAATATGAAATGAAGCTTACTGTGGAAAGACCACCCCAAACTACAGCATGCTTTCCTCTACCCTAGTGACAAGTTGTCTTTGTCAGAATGACACATTGTCACCTCTGATCTTTCATCTCCAACTTCCTTTATAAATTCCAAAGGATCAACAGACTTAGGGAAACCAAACCAGTTTCTTTCCCTAAGGACTGGGCTGCTGGAGTCACCCTCCAGTGAGCGACTTTAAGGCCCAGAGGTTAACTGAAAATCTTCAGCATACTTGGAGACTGAAAAGCTACATTTTGATGGCAGAGCTGTACTTAAGGAAGTACATGTGGATTTATTAGAAAACTCTTCTTCTTAGCCATATTATCTTAAGATATAAATAGAAAGAAAAGTTTAATTAGTTACGGGAGAAATTTGAGCTAGGTCTCAAATCAAACATTTGATCCATGAAACAGTAACCTAAGTAGTGGTTATTGTCACCTTTTGAATCCTTTATAAGCCAGAGTGGGAAGCCAGAGCCAACATTATTATTTTGCCTGGTATATCCTCAGCTATTTTTCCTTCACCTAGCTGAGAAAACGATAAAGGTGAGCAGCTGACTTGAGATTAATTAAATGAAATTGCTGTGCAGAGCTACACCAGTAGTAAGTAAAATAACTGTTGTTCTAAGATTTTTATTTTAATTGCTGCAATTACATATGGATGGGCCTTGTATAGATAAGTATCAGTTTTCTTTTTATTCTTCAGAGCTGTTGGGGGAGAAAACAGAAGCAAATCTTCTTGACATTCTTTCTTCCGCTGCATATACTGCATGTTTGTATTGTCAGATACCATGCATTCCACTAAGACTAATTATTAGATTAATGGTTACATGGTTACATAGAGTTTAAAAATGTGCTGTACTTAAACAGGATACAGGTAAAAAATTAAAAAATGGTCATCAACTCACATCATCATGATGTAATCCATCTCTTTAAAAAGTATTACTTTGACACTGCTACTTTTAAGAAAGTAATGTGCTAAACCTTCTAATTTGTTTAGGAATAGCAGTGATGTTGGTTTCATTAATGAGATTAATCTACCCTTAGAAATCTTGTTAGTCATTAAGTATTTTTTGAAACATAAAAATCCATTTGCTGTAAGATATATTTGCATTTCACAAATCTGTTTGCAATATACTATTTTGTACAGTTTTAAAATGAGCCTGACAGACATCCTAAGCCCCTCTGATATTGCTGCTGCTCTGCGGGACTGCCAAGGTAAGAAAACAAGTCTAAAAATTTATTATTTTGTGTAATACATGGCAAGTTTATTTCAGTCCCAAAGGAATACTGAACAAATGCATACTGTAAAGAGATGTCTATAACCTCTTTATTTAAATACACTGTACAGTATATTTGTTCCTGATGGTTTATATTGTCAGTTTGTAACTTAGCCCTATGTGTTGGGTTTTTTTAATCTTTAAGGGTGTATTGTGTAAATTTTATTCTTTGACAGACAATCTGTTGTTCATGTTTAGAACAATTAAAATGTAACAAAGCAGCATCCTCAGACCATTTAGGAACAGTGAATGTACTGGTCTGGGCTTAATATATTTATCAATTTATTTTCAGCTCCAGATTCCTTTAGTCCCAAAAAATTCTTTCAGATCAGTGGGATGTCTAAAAAGAGTAGCAGCCAGCTCAAGGAGATCTTCCGGATTCTTGACAATGATCAAAGTGGCTTTATTGAGGAAGATGAGCTCAAGTAAGGATTTTTTGTGTTAACTATTTAGAGTCTATCAAAAAATCTTCACTTTTTCTTTCCAGAACTGTACTGTAAATGAGGGCACAAGTTATGCTAAATATTGCTAAAACCTTCAGCAGATTGTGAAAGGTGTGTTTAAGTAGATAATTGCTACAGAGAAATACAAATTAATAAATACCTACCTATAATGTTTAGTATAGAAAAAGTAAGTCCCTGGAGCTAGATTTTGGGAGTGGGCAGAATCAATTGTATCAGGGCTGGACTTACAAAGCAGAAGTGTATATGGGTAAGATTTAGCTTGTCGGTGTTTGGAGGACTTGACTTTAATGGTGAATAACTTGTCTGTATAAAGCTATCAGTTTGATTATAGTGCCAGCATAAACAAATAATATTCTGTGAAAATCATAATCAAAGTTGTTGTCTTCCTAGGTATTTTCTTCAGAGGTTTGAGTGTGGAGCCAGAGTGTTAACTGCCTCAGAAACCAAGACCTTCTTGGCAACTGCAGATCATGATGGGGATGGTAAAATTGGGGCTGAAGGTATTAATTTATTTATATACAGAAAAACAGAAGTGTTGCAAATGATAGGCAATTCTTTTCTATGTTGGTGGCCCAGTAATGTACCTCCAGTGTTTTTACTGAAAGCCCTGCAGTAGCAACGTGTCTAGGTGTGAAAACAGTCCCTGTTCTCACAGGTTCATCACTGCAATTTCTTTTACACGAGCAAATCAAAAAACCCACTTAGGCTGCCCTAAGGGTCATTCTCATCCACAGATTTCCAGTTATTTTGAATGGAATGGCCCTTTATTTCTCCTCCCCCTTGCTCTCATGTAAAGCAGCACTAGCACACCTTGTAATACACAAATGTAAAAAGGAAGAACAAAAGAACGAGCTTTACACAGGAGAATCAACAGCATATGCATTAGCTTATTTACAGAAGTTATCTACCAGAAATTCCACTAGTCAGTAATGTCACTGCAATAAGCAAGAGTGAGCAGCATGTATTTGTTTTGCATAATAAGGAGAAGAGAGTGATCAAGTGTCACTACCATGACAAAAGATCCCACAACTCTGCATGGGGCTCTCTTCAGAGATGGATGCTGTTTATCTTCAGGGGCAGGTTAAGGAACAGATAGGAAGAAGCAGCTGTTTCAGGAAGCAGCACTCACTGTGCAAATGTCTGTGTAATTTAATGTCTGCTTAGTGCAGAAACCTCCTGATCTTATAATTCCATATTTCTGTATCCCGTTTTGAGCAGGAAGCACAGGCTCACACAAAGGGCTTGCAGCCACTTGCAATTTGCCCCATGAGAGCAGCAAGCTGCCCAGACAAGCGTGAAAGAGGCTTAGGGAACAGCATGCAGGGAATGTGCGGGTGTGCGGATTCCCTAGCTCACTGTGCTAGGAAGACAGAACTCTTCTTTCTTTGGAAGGAATTGAATCCAGTTCCTTAGGAAATGTGCCAGAATAAACACACATGATTTATGAAGCTATGTATATAGTGATACAGTTGCTCAGGGACAAGAGTGATGAGATACTCTAACTCACAGAAGCCAAACATTGGAAAAATCTTACAAATAATCACATCTTACTGTACAACATAATATTTCAGTATCATACCACATAGAACTGCACAATTTTTCTGGCTTTAGACTGTGCTCTATATCAATACTTCCCAACTGCTGAAGCCTTACAAACAGCTAGTAATACACAATTCTTTTCCTTTTTCATTCTTCAGCTCTTCTTACTCAGATTCTGTATTAGTCAGTCCATTATTTTTGCCCAAGAAGAGTATTACACAGAATATTACCTAAACTACCTCAAGCTAAAACTACCTCAAACATTTTATTATTCCTTATAAATGTCTGCAAAACACTGCCTTTCCATGTGTTGTTTGGAGCAGGAAGTTCAGGCATTGTCTCTCTTCCAAACAAATTTCTTCTCCTGAGGTCATCCATCATTTTTTGTTCATTCTTGTTCTAAAGCTCTTGATAAACCACTGATCTTTTACTACAGATTATTTCATTTTAATATTTCTACTGCAAATATTCTCGTCTTTTGCAGAATTCCAGGAAATGGTACAGTCTTAGAGATTCAAAAGGATCAAACGAGATAGTATTGGAATGAATCTGCTTGAGACACTCCAAAACCTTGAAAATCTGAAGTTCTCTATTTATCTTGACAGTGTCTGTTCCTTGTTCATTGCCTTAGCACCATAATGAAACACTGATTAGTGATTTTTTGTTGTTGTCGTGTGGACCATTTACCATATTTTAAACTCTACTTTAGCAGACACTTCCCTTAAAAATAACCAATAAAAGTTAATCATACACAGTGACTTGAGTCTGGTTTTCTGACTGCTAAATTGAAATGTGTGAATTCTTAAACTAAGTGTGTTAATCCCTCTAATATCTTGATATTATCAGACCTTATCAGATCTTATAATACATGGCACATATTTTGAAATCAGTGGAATTACTATAGGCCTTCTGGATTAAGCTTGAAGTTCTCAAACCACTCAGATTTTGTGAAACTCTAAGGGCTCAGATAAAATAGGGAGAGATAGATGAGCATAAAATCTCTCAGTGACTTCCAAGTGAACAGTCATGTTTTTGCTTAAGAAGTGTTTCAAACTGGCCTTTTTTACATTAGCCAATTAAGAGAATAAGAAAGTAGAAACCACAGGCTTTTCTGCAGAAAAGAACTAAAAGGAAAGCCTATAAGGTCTTGAGGTTTCAGATAACAGTGAGGCTTTAAAAGCAGAGGAGAAGCAAAAGATATCTTTTTGGTAGTATTTTTCAGCTTCCTAAGTAGGGAGGAGTAAGCATGGAGGAAGAATTTGTAGAAATGCATGTTGAGAAAGCTTCAGTGTACTCTACTTGGTATTTCCAGGCTATGCCTGCTGTATTAAAAATGTCCTTCACAAAAGCATCCATCTGTGAGGATGCTGAAGAAAGACCTTTTTTATGAGCAAACAGTTCAGCCATCAGAAAAGAGAGATGTTCAGATGCTTTGATGGATTATTTGTATATTCACTTGTTTTCTCAACATTAACAAGCACTGCATAATGCAGTTCACAGGCATGCAGCTTGTAGGAGTCACCAGAACACAACAGAAGCCTTTTCAGCAAAGTGAGTGGTTAAGAGCCAATGGAATTTCAACACATTTCTTCCTTTTTTGCAAATGACCACATGTAAAATTGACTGCATTTTTTGCTTTTCAAAAGTCTCTCTAAATACTGGTAATTGTGCAGAAAAACACCCAAACCAGAGCTGAATTCTTTATGAGATAACCATCTATTGCAGGGGAAGTGACTAAAGAATATGAATGCATTTGCCAGAAGATATACATACATACATATATATATATATATATATATATACGTTTCAGGCCAAGAAAGTAACAGAGCCCATACAGATCAGTGCAAAAAAAACCAACTTCTTAAGAGTGTCATCCTTCAAAACACCCTAGACATCTGGACCAATACAAATGATTCACCCCACGAGTACTCATCTCTGTGTCTTCTCTGCAGCCATCTACTCCTTGGGGAGCCAAGCACTCTAGAACCACCCAAGAAGCATCTACTGCCTTTTAAAAAAACCATGTATATATTAATATACAATTCTGAACAGCTGATGGCTGAAAACAGAACTTCTGTCCCATTTCAAAATGTTTTCAAGTAGCTTAATTTGGCATACAAGTTGCTTGTAAGCTGGTATACTGACTATACATATGGATTTAATATGGTTATCACATTTTTCCTTTGATTGTACAAAAATAATACAAAATTATATAATATAGAATTTTAATAATATTTCTTAACATTATGAAATGTAATCCCCTGGCACAAACCACTATCAATGACTTAAACAGAGCTACTCAGATTTATGCAAGCTGAGGATCTGATCCATGAGGATCTGACCCATGGAGATTCTTATAGCATAAGATGGATGTCACAGGATATTCACAAGAAATAAAGTGTGTTCTTGGCAATGAAAGTAGTCTGATGACAGAAGGATCTTGGACTACTTCACATGTAAGTAACAAACAAATCACTCTCCATTTCACTTACAATTAAGTGTTCTGACCTTGAGTCATCATATTACATTAGGCAGGCAAATACATGTAAAATAATTTTCCAGTTGCTGCTGCATTCTGAGCTCCAGCTCCTCTCAGTGGCTCAGCCTTTGCACTATGGCCCCAGACAAAGAAGCCCAGAGGCAAAGTACAAATTCTGTTATTCTCCACTAGGATGCAACACAATGTTGAAGCACTGGAGAGGGGGTGATCAGAAGATTTGTGCAGTGTCTTGGCCCAAAAAAATCTGCAAGTGAAACCAGAGCTTCTTTAATTTTGCCAGAAAAATGTACACATCACTGCTGTCTGCATCTGAAGTTCCTGTAAAGCATCTGCACTACAGAAGGTACTTAGGACCAAGAAAGACCAGGGAAACACTTCTTGACCTGACATGTATCCTTTTAACTAGTTTGTATGTAAAGGCTTTGGAAAAATCTTGTTCATCATTACTTATTCAAAACAGGTCTCAATTGTTTGTTTGTAGCTTATTACTGTATGCAAGTTGTGTACTACAGCACCAAACAGGACAAATACTACCCACTTGCTGTACTTCAGATATTTTGAGACCTCTCTAACATCCAAAGTATTAAAGAAACCTTACCACGTGTTTCCATCAGGAAAAAAGTACCCTAAGAACCCTTAATAGTACAACAGCTAGTTCAGTAAATTCCTGTTCTCTGTGGAAAAAATTATGTAAAGGAAAACTTGTTGAATTGTAGGATTTCTGAAGTAGAAGAAACCTTTAATTAGGATAACTTGCCACTTCCCTGGAATCCTTGAAATGCTTAATCATACTTCTGAATGTTCTTGTAAAACATGACAGTGATAACTCAAACTGGATTTACCCATTGACAGAGATACCTGTCTGTTCCATGGCTTAAAACAAAATGCCATCCTTCTAAAGACATAGTATACAGGATTCCAATTGTTTCAAGTAGAGATTTGTAATTGATAAAGCTCCTGGGCAGGGCTTCTTTGACTAAGAAGGAAGGAAAAACTAAAGATATTTACCATACTTAAAAACCATTGAACGTGTGGATATGGATGCTCACTGAGGGATGAAGAGTCACTTTCTATTGACATATATTGAGTGAATCAGTTGGAAAGAGTTGCATTAATGAACTGCATTCACTACAAAGATCTGACGTGAGAGGAGGCACACAGAAACCAGCTACTACTGACAGTCAGACAGTCAGGTTTCCACATTGCAACAAAAGTGTCAACTAGTTATCAGAAGCACCACTTGCACGTTGTATACTAAAACTAGTCACTACACACAACAATAAAAATACATTAAAAAAAAAACACCACAATACTTGTTATTCCATCAAAATATGGGTCTCCAGAATTCTATTTCACATTCACATTATTTAGCTCGTAATACCTGCAGTCACAATACCCTGTCTGTGCATTGTTACATTATTAAAATATCAAAGAATAAACAGTGGCTTTATTCAACCTCTAAGCATAAAACCCACCACACCTTAAATATGTCAAACAATAAAATAATCATTCATTTAATTCTCTTTCATTAATTAACATATTACTATAATTATTCTTCAGAACTTAAATCCTTTAACTACCTTTCCCCTTTCCTCATCCTTTCATCCTAGCTTTTCCTTCACAGGTACTACAGAACCAGGCTAGAAACAACATCTAGGCATTCCTGTGAAACACATGAAACAAATCAGCGTCTCAAGTCTCAAAGTCTCAAGTTTTGCATGAAAGCAGATTTTTGTTGTTATTCAGTTACTTCATATCCTTAATCGTAACTAAAGCTAGTGTAAAGTTACTATCTTTCTTTATGAAATCTCTGATCCTGCAAAGCAAATACATCCATTATTAAAACACCTCTACTCACCATGACACTCAGTTGCTCAAATTCCTTGACATCACACTAAGAAGAAATCTGGGAGATGAATGATACTCTTAGCAGGACCCCTGTGTCCAGCTGCAGTGTTGTATTTTCACATGGTGCCACAAAGGCCTTCTACAGTATTAACAAAGCATGCAGACCAGGGATACAGAGGCATTGTGCTTTTTGCTGGATCACAGCGCTATTTTGTAATTTATTTGCTAAACTAATTCCAAGCTGCTGAGTCTACACATTTTTTAACACATTTAGACCACATACTGTCAATGGAACAGCTATTTGAGCTGTCAGCTGTATTTATTTACAGCTGTCAGCTCTAACACCCGGGGTGATTTATAGTACACCTTTTTGTTAAGTCTGCTACTGTGCAGCTGACAGAAATGCTCAAAACAGCACCTAGGAACAGGTTTAACAAGACAAAAAGTATGACTACAGAATGAGGAAGATACTATTTCTTACACCTAGGTAATTTTTTCATATATCAGAAAACACTCATAAAGTTGTCAGTTATTTGTTCCTTGATGCAGGAGTTGTCCTGTTAAATTCCCAATGCACTTATGCAGCAGTTTAATTTTACATAATCATGGGCTAGGAATCGCATTTCAAACTCGGGGTGATCTGATGCCACTTTGCAAATGTCAAGGTGTGGTGTTACTGCACATACAATTAAGAAGATGGGATGAAATTGGAACCACAATCGAAGTTTCTTCCTCCCCTGTTAATTTGTACATTAGAAATGTAATAATTTAAGTTGACTGAATCTGTTATCGCTTACTCTGTAGATTCTCACAAATACTCCCACCAAAAGCAATGTCAAGTTACAGATGAGGAGAATTACATTTTAGCAATCACTACACATACATTCATTACCTTCCTAGGGCAAGTTTGGCACAGAAACACTTTCCTTAGTTATCACCAATTACAGCAAGTACACACTGTCCAACCATAAATTCCTCCATAGGATACCCCTTGCAACAGTGTTTGTATTACAGCAGTAAATAGAAACCCCAGTAACAGACCAAGATCTCCATTACAGTAAGTCCTAAATAAACTCAGGTCTAAATGTTTAACACAAAACAAGCTAAAATCCACAGTCACCACAGTTTTATAATTTCTTTGGTAAGAAATTAAATAGCTTGACTATCAATACCAGCAATTTAAAGAATGTCTATGTTTTGCATTAAGTGAGTAGTATAAAGAGAATTTTCCCTGTTTTCCACAGTCCTGATCACCACCCCACCCCTGCCATAGCACAGCACAAGCAAGGGGGAGAACTTTGCTTATTTTTCATTTGTTATATTTAGTTCTGCCTGAATGTTCCCAGAAATTGTCTGCAACCCTGCAGAACTGCTTCATCCTTAAAGCAGAGATCTGATCAGAGGGCTGATCTGCACACACTGCTGAATTTTAACTCATTTGCTGCAGGGCAGGAAGTTAGAATTACTGTTCTTGGATGCCTCATCCTGACACATTTGGCCTGATCCTTTCTCAGTCCCTGCTTGGGGTAACTCTAGAGAGCTCAGCACAGAAGGACCTTCCCCATCCTGCTTCCACTATGGCCTCTCTGAAAAGGGCTACATTCAATTATTAATCAGATTCTCTGCAACTTTGTAAATATTTCCTACACTGTTTAAGACTTAGTTGGTGCTTACTGGGAATGCCCTGTCTGCTGCTATGGCTCAGCCTGTTGCGTTACTCCTACCTGTCCAGTCCACAGGAGATGAGAAGCTGCTCATCTCCAGAGGTTTGGGTTGAATGCCATGCATGCAGATAAGAAAGGTGACACCCAAGGTGGTGATGAGTTCTTCATCCACGGAAAGTGACTCTGCACCCATACTATGTTCACATATTCAAACTCCATGTTGAACCAGCCTGAGAGGGCCTCTGTGGCTCTCCACCAACCCCAGGGCCAGACAGTGCCCCCACTCTGTGCCTCACAGCAGGCAGCACCCTCCATTTTGTGCCTCCCCTCCCTCACAAGAAGTGTCCACCCTCCATCCTGTGCCTCCCCTCCCTCACAAGAAGTGTCCACCCTCCATCCTGTGCCCCACTCACACAGCTTTCTCCACTTTTGCACCTCCCCTCCCTCACAGGAGGCTGCCCCCTCCATTACGTGCCTCACAGGAGACAGCTCCCGCCATTTCCTGCCGCGCTTCCCTCCCTCACAAGAAGCAGCCCCTCCATTTTGTGCATCTCCTTCCTCATAGAAGGCATCCCCCCCTATCACCCTCACTCCCCCCATTTATTTTGTGCCTCACAAGAAGTTGCCCCACTCCATTTTGTGCCTCCTCTCCCTCCCTGGAGGCAGCTGCCTCCTTCAGGCCGGCTGACCAGGAGGGTTTGCAGCCATTGCTCGGCAGCTGTGGTGCCAGAGCTCCAGCCCAGGAGAAAATGGCAGTCACCTCTGTCTTGCTTACACCACTCACTTTTTGAGTATGGACATTAAATATTAAATTGCTGCAGTCTTAGCAGCATCTTTAATCACTTTAGTGCTTCTACAGCACTGAATTGGGTTCTCAAGCCATCAGCTGCTGGAGCTGATGAGATCTGTCCAGGACACTACTGGCCCTGAAAGTAAATACCAACTAAAAGTGGTGACAGGAACTGCAACAATAACTAAAGTGAAAAATGAAAAACTCAATTGTTCTCTTTCAGATTTAATCTGTCACAATTCTAAGAAAGCTTAAATGACCTTGTGGTTATTTGAAATGTTTAATTGTATCTTTTATACCCTGTGTAGGAAGTCAGGCAATTATGTAACTTAGATTTATTCAGATTCCTAAATCTCATACTCCTGTAGAGAAGCAAAGTGCTTAATTTCATACCATATTAACTGTTTTTACTTATCATTTAGTTCACAGTGAATTTTGATTAAAAATGGAATTGAAAAATATCAGAAAACCTGAGCCACCATCTTTAGTGTTCTAGATAAAAAGAAACCAAATTAAAAATAACAAGAATAAATGAAATGTGTCTATTTATGGAGAAAGGATTACCTGCACCAAGTGATGCTGGATGGTATTTCCTTCAACATACTCAAACTTCTAGATCTCATCTTTTAAATCTCGGATTTTACCTCTAAAAATACCGCGTTTCTACTTCTTCCAGCTGCCAGGCAGCTC
This sequence comes from Calypte anna, assembly GCF_003957555.1. Lineage (NCBI taxonomy): Eukaryota > Metazoa > Chordata > Aves > Apodiformes > Trochilidae > Calypte > Calypte anna. The sequence continues at coordinate 7,278,866 of NC_044260.1, forward strand.
CCAACGCATCATAAGGGAACTGAACTGCTCTGGGTTTGCTCCTCAAAGGGGTTTTAGGGCCAAATGGTGCTTTATAACACCGCAGCACCCGCCTCCCCTGCGAATGGGCTGCCCAGGATGGGCTTTCCAGGGAAGCTCGGTCAGGGCCGTGGGACATGCTCCCCCTGAGGGAATCCCGTTTAACAGGGGCTCCCGGGAGTGCCCGCTGCCGCCCGTGTCCCCGCGCTCCTTCCCGCCACCCGCCATTCCTCTCCCCGCCGGCAGCGGCGCTGAGGAGCGAGGCGCCCGCCCGGTTCCGGAAGCACTTCCTGTCCCGCGCTCTGCTGTTCCGGGGCGAAGGGGGAAGGCGGAAGTGCCGCGGGGCCGGTGTCGGCGGAGGGCTCCGGGCTGCTCCCCGATGGTGTGTGGGGGCTGCCGGCCCCAGGCGCCATCGCTTCAGCCTCGGGATGGCGGCGGCGGGAGGAGCCGGCCAGGAGAAACAGCTCGCTCCGATCCTGCTCAGTTTCTTCATCTACAACCCCAAGCTGGGCCCTAAGGAAGGAGAGGTACCGGCGGGCCGCGTCGCGAGGCGAGCAGCCTCCCGGCCCAGATCTGTCCCGGTCTCGGGTTCCGCAGGAGGCCCCAGGCCGGCTGTCTGCCTTCCCCCAGGCCTGGGCCACAGCGTGGGCTTGCGGCTTTCGCCTCCCCGGGCTGTTCCCGCACAAAGGCGGCGGCAGCAGCGGAGCGGCGGCGGTCCCTACCCCCCAGTGCCGCCTTCTCAGCACCTGGGGCTCGGGTGTCGGCAGTGGGGCCAGGGCCGAGGGCCACCGGCATCAGGGTCTCCTGCTGCAGAGTGTTGAGGAACACGGGCTGAGGGCGTTTTCAACCGGAGAACGTAAAATTGTGTAGCTGGGAAGCTGTTCTGTTCGTGTCCATCCCTCACTGTTCAGTAACTGCTCCTAAGAGGAATTTTAATAGAACGTGGTAGGAAGCTGAGTGTTTAACAGGAAAATTCAAGTAACTGCTGGGATTTTCTTTCTGTTGTGGCCTTTAATAAGTAAATTCAGTAAGTTCTAGTCTCTTATTAGATACCATGTATGTTTGTGGGATAATCTTTAGTTTTAATAGGTCTTGAGCATAGTTTGTACTTGAGTGCTTGTTAGTGACAGGGTGATGAGACTGAGTGCAGCCTCCACAAGATAAATTTCTGTCTATTAAAAAATAAGCATTCCATGAACTCAGTATTCTCTGATTCTGCTAAAATGCATTTGCTTTGATTTTCTTTCAAATTTTAGGAGGAAAAGAAGATTCTCTTCTATCATCCAAATGAAGTAGAAAAGAATGAAAAAATTAGAAATGTGGGACTATGTGAAGCTATAGTACAGTTCACAAGGTATGAAGTATAATTGCAAGGCTCGTTGTGTCTGAACAACCACTGCATTTTAAATTTCCCAGTACATGTTTTATTTTTATGAGTCTCTATATCTATGCCTACATGTTTTTCTTTCCAGGACCTTTAGTCCAACAAAACCTGCAAAATCTCTACATACCCAGAAGAACAGACAATTTTTCCATGAACCTGAAGAAAACTTCTGGATGGTCATGGTACTTATGCACGTGATATGCATATTTCTAACACATCATACTGCAATGTTCTCAATGCATTCTGCATTGTCTAATACCAGCCTGTTCTACTGTCTAGGTTGTCAGGAATCCCATAATAGAAAAACACAAAGATGGAAAGCCAGTCTATGAATATCAGGAAGAGGAATTACTGGTAATACTGAACTTTTGCCTTTCCTAGCTCTTTGAAAACATGTTACCTGCAGCTCAGCCAAAGTGCCTGAAATTCTGCCTCTGCATATACTGATCTTCTGCTCTCTCTTCTGCAGGATAAGGTTTATAGTTCAGTCCTACAGCAGTGCTACAGCATGTACAAGGTAGAGTTAATTCTGGTGGTTCCTCTTCTGGGCAGAGGAAGCAATCCTCATGGTACCATTTGGATGGGCAAGCTCATCATTGCTTTGACATTCTTGTCTCATTACTATGGTCTGCTCTCTTTCTGAAACTGTAATGCTGTTGATGGAAGAGAAAAATAAAGCTTTTGGCAGTTGCCTGTGCTGGTTCATTAGCTTATTGTTAAAATAAGAGCTCCAATATCTCTGAAATCCAGATTTCTTCTTTCTTGGGCAGTAACAGTACTAAACATTTGATTTTGATGGTGTTAAGATATTAATAAGCCATCAGTTGGCTTTTACAGAGCAAGAGCATAAGATACTTAAGTGACACAGATAAATCATTTCTGTACCACTAAAGAATTTAGTTTCCTTTTTTGTCTAATTCTGCCTCTGCTGCCATAGATACCTGCAAATCTGAGTGGGTTTTATTTTTTTCAGAAAATACTGAGAAACAGGAGCTGTAATGTAATCTAGCTGCATTCTTGACTAGGTTATAAAAAATTATTACCCAACTAACTGATTTCTTTTTTCTTTCAACTCTTAGCTTTTCAATGGAACGTTTCTGAAAGCCATGGAAGATGGAGGTGTAAAAGTTCTAAAGGAAAGATTAGAGAAATTCTTCCATCGGGTAAGACATTCTTTTCCAGGCCCATACAGTGTGATTCAGCATTGAAAATTAAATGCAAAAATATTCTCAGCAGTGTAACTATAAAACATGGGCAGCAGCAGACATGTAGTGGCAACACAGTAAGTCTACTTACTCATTTTTTTAAAGACTTCCTGCATCCCACTGTTGTGGTAGGCTCTGAAATGCCATGAGCAGGATTATGGCTTAACATGTCTGTTCTTACTGTGTTTATTCTTTGGTAATTCTGCTGTAATGTTTGAACTGATTGGTGTGCTGACAGTCTCTAGACCTATTTGTGTAACTGTTGTAGCATCATTCAGGCTGGAAGGAAGCCAGAGATGTCATCTAGTTCAGCCTCCTACTCAAAGCAGGGTAACACTGAATTCAAACTCAGTTGCATAGAACTTTGGCTGCTTTGAGTCCTGAAAATATCCAGGGATGGAGGTTCCAAAGTCCCAGACTGCTGTGAATTCTGAGTTCCTACATGACAAGTTTCATCAAGCCAGCTTTAAACAATGGAGATCAAGTGTTTGTCCCCACTTTGCTCATCTGCACAGAAGGAAACAGAGAACTGCTGTCAGCAGTTAATTCTGCTGTGGGAGATACAAATATTGATAAAACTGGTGATGATGGAGTGCAGACACTCTATACTCATGTTTAAAATTTTGTTCCCAATAGTTGTTTTTTTTCAACAAAACAATGTTGTGACAGTATAAACAAAGAACAGTTCAGATTGATTTTAGGACAGCCTTTGCTTGAGCGTTTCTTGCTTGTTTTGTTGTAAAACTACCATGGACTCTAGATCATGGCAAAGAGGGGAGTAATGGGATTCTACATTAAACATTGTTTTTCTTTGAACCTCCTACTTCTTTATAGCTAAGAAATCCAAGGAAAACTTGTTTCTCTTTTTTGCTGGGGAATTAGAAATGCTTAAAGTTTGGTCATGCAAGTTGCTTTGATATAACCCTATTTGAACAAATCTGCTTCCTGTTGCTGGCAGGCTTGGACTGCACTGAAACCCTGAAAGGAAACGAAACTTAGATTATACTGTGGCAGAGTTCTGTCACTATTTATCTCTATTTGACTTCTTTTTTTCTGTAATGTGAAATGGCTGTAGAGGGAGCTATTGGATAACCCATCTTTTACAGAGCAGAGCATTCAGTAATGCATTTGAAATCTCTTGGTAAAGGTTACAGCCTATCAAGAGATAATAATAATTATATTTTCCTTTGCATACTGAAAATTAATGGATTTATCTGCTAATATCTCTAAGGAGTTAGTTCTGGAATTAAATACTAGTAAGGCTGTGCTTCCATATCATCTCAAAGGATCTTGAGCTAGCCTTAAAAGCTGTTGTCACTATGATTAAATAGCATTAATAGTTAGATGACACCTGGAATCAAATTCACACAGAATATATAGAATCTTAGAGTGGTTTGCATTGGAAGAAACCTTCAGACATCCTCTGCAATGAGGAGGGACATCTGCAACTACATCACGTTGCTCAGACTCCTGTCCAACCTGATGTTGAATGTTTCCAGGGATGGGGCATCCTGTTCCAGTTTCATAATAAAAAATGTCTTCCCTATATCTAGTCTGAATCTGACCTCTTTGTTTATAACTGTAACCTCTTGTCCTATGGCTACAGGTCTAAAAAGTCTCTCCCTTTGTGAAGTTGTATGATAAGTAGAACTGGAAGGGGGTTTTGTGGGTTGTTTGTGTAGATTACTGGGGATTAGACTTAAATTTGTCATTTACATCTATGCATGGGAAGTTTTCTGAATTCTAAGACAGTTGTCATTCTCTTAGTACTTGCAGACACTGCACTTACAGTCCTGTGATCTGCTGGATGTGTTTTGTGGAATCAGCTTCTTTCCACTGGATAAAATGACTTACTTGAAAATTCAGTCATTTATTAACAGGATGGAAGAAAGCCTGAACACAGTAAAGTATACTGCATTTCTCTATAACGACCAGCTGATCTGGTAGGTACTTCAATAATTCTTATGTGTCTTCAGTTCCTAATCCTATAAATAAATGCCATAATATCAAAGCTTCCAAATCACTGAAAGAATTGCATGAAAACAAGAAAACTGACATGTAGGATGAGTAATGTGCAAGAAAGGCATAGGTTTTTGGCTTTAAAATTTCTTACCTGTACCAAATTATTACTGCCAAATTGGCCTTAGGAGCAGCTAGAACATTCAACAGCTTGTCATTTCCATTGCACAGAGCTTCTGTGCACATGCACAGCTTTCTCTGCAGGACCTTTTAGTAGAGAAGGTTAATTAAAGGATTTTTTTTTTTTAATATGGTTCTAAACCAGGAAGTTGCAGTGCTTGTGAAGAGTTCTACTTAAAAATGGACCTAAGAATAGCAAAATAGCAAACTTGATCTTTGTTTAAATATTGTTTCTGTTTCTTTTCTGGTTACAGCTAATTTAGATGTGTTTTGTATTTAGCATATAAATAAGATTTAAGGAAAAATTATTCTGTGGTATCTGCTTTGCCTGAGTTTTGGTTAGAGGAAAACACATGATCTGAACTGCAGCACAGGCATCACTTTTTTTTTTTTTCTCCCTTATGTTCTAGGAGTGGACTGGAACAAGATGACATGAGAATTTTGTATAAATACCTCACGACATCTCTGTTTCCAAGGCACATGGAGCCTGAGGTATGCTAGTTGGCTTTTCTTAGGTTGTGAGAATTGGAGGTTGTCAGTTTTGGGCTTAGTTGGGTTATTTTTTTGGCTTGTTTTTCTTTTTATCTGGTACCACTAAGAGCTGAAATACCAAAAAGCAGTATCTCTCTATCCCCTTCACCCCTTAATATATGTTCATGAGTGGTAATTTGTGTAAATGATGCTTCCATCTGATTTTTACAGACAGTCCACAAGTGTTACAGAAAATACCTCTAAGCTGTTTTTTTTTTTCTTGTGTGTGTTCTTTTTTGCTGCAGTTAGCAGGAAGAGATTCTCCAATACGTTCTGAAATGCCAGGAAATCTACAACACTATGGAAGGTAGCACTTGTTTACTGTCTGCTTCTTCCCTCCAGGGCAAGATACAGAACATGAATTTGAGTACAGATCCACACGGTTAATTTCAGATGCTCACACAGTAGCTGATGCAATGTAAAACTTGACCTCTGGGGAAAAAAAAAAAAAAAAGGAAAAGCTTTTATTAACATTTCTACACAATTATTTTTCTTCCCCACTGTTCTTAATGCACTGCATTAAAAATTTCTGAAGTGCTCTGGTCATTTCTTTGCAGTCAGGCACTTCAAACAAAGGTGCAGATTTCATCTAGGGATTTATCTATTACTTACTCAGCATCTCAGAGTAGGGAACTCTGTACTTAAGCTGCTGGGCAACATTATTTTGAATAATTGTGTGTTTGGACATCTTCAATTATGGTAATTCTTGCCTGAGTTACTGTCATCTTTTGGGATCAAGGCACAGGCACACACTCCCTGTTACCTTGCCTCCCCTGCCCCCCAGGTTTTTTAATATAGTCACAACTTTAATGTGGAAAAGAGTTTTGTTGTTCTCTGATCTGTGCAGTTAATATTCTGGGTTTCTGATCCTGTTTCTGTAACTCCTTGGAGCATATATACAAATAATATTTTGAAAATAAGAATGCTGAGGTAATGTATAAAGGGCTCTGCATCCATCTGGATAGATAAAACTCACTGTATTCAAATATATTAATACCTGCAAGTAATTGCTAGTTTCAAGAACTTCTTTTTAAATAAGAAAAACTGAAATATAAGAATTCATTGCATCTGACCTATCAAATTATTTTTCTAGGTTTCTTACCGGGCCTTTAAATCTTAATGATCCAGAAGCAAAATGCCGTTTCCCCAAAATATTTGTTAACACTGATGACACTTATGAAGAGCTTCATTTAATTGTTTATAAGGTACTACATTTTTTCTGCAGTTATTCCACAGAATTAGGAATCTGTACACAGTGAAAATGACAATGATGTGAAGTATTTATGAATTGTATGTAAAGATGCACTGATGTGACCAGGTTAAAACAGAGACAGAAAACTCTGCACCAGCACCAAGTTTTAAAGGCTGAATCCTCTTTTCTCCTCTCCTGTATCCTTCTCAAAACAAAGTTGTTTTATTAAAACAAAATATCAGCTTTCAGTTACTTGAAGTGGTTTCATACCTGGCTTTATGTAGCGTTAGTCAATAAAACAAAAAAAAAATTTAAAAAAAAATTAAATGCAAAGTTCTTGCAGTTATATCCTTGCATAAGATGTATTTTTAGGAAATTCTAGCTTTTCTGTACAACTTAGGAACTGTTAACTGGGCTAAATTTACTATCCTGTGTTGTGCAGGATTGCTAAGACACTGTCCTAACCAAGCATTACTTTCAAACTACATTTATATTTAATTTAAGTGGGCTACTTGTGTGTGACCTGAAGTATTGTCATTTATTTGAGGTAGTTGAGGTAACCTGTTTTAAATGTGTTTGTTTGTTTGTTTGTGGTTTTTTGTTTGTTTTTGTTTGGGTTTTTATTGTTGTTTCTTTTTTGTTGGTTTTGTTTGGTTTTTTTCTTAAATTTTTTTGTTCCAGGCCATGAGTGCAGCCGTCTGCTTTATGATTGATGGTAAGTACCTATTAGCATCACTTACATAGCAAGACATGGTTAGCACAAAATGCTAGTACATGCAACTTATTTTACTCTTGAAAAATACATTATCTAGTCATTTAAGTCTCCACATGAGGGATTTTATCAGTCTTCTGATTTTTGTTCCAGTGGTATAATTATCTCAATTTACACAATAAAAAAAATAAATAGTGCTTCAGTTAGCCATGCACTTCTGAATTGTCTGTAAGTTTTTAATGAAGAGAAATCTGTCCCTGGTCTCTTGCTGATATTTAAAGAAAACAACTACAGAAACTGTACCTTCAGCTGTGGGAAGAGAATCTCATCTCTTTTCTTTACCCACCCCCCAGCTTCTATCCCACCAACGCTGGAGTTCTGCCGTAAACTGGACAGCATTGTTGGGCCCCAGCTCACCGTGTTGGCATCAGACATATGTGAGCAATACAACATCAACAAGAGGATATCAGGGTTGGTACCACATTTCTGTTCCTGTGGCAGTTCCTCCCTCGTTAGTTGGTTAAAAAGTGGGTTTAATGAACTGCTTAAATAATGGTAACATGAGTCCAAATGTTGAAGGCATTGTGTTAGCTGTGTACTTTAAAGATGTTTATCTATTGTCTGCATCTTGAGCAATTATAAAGTGCCCGTTGTTGCATATTTAGGCGTCTGTGTTGATACAGAGAAGTGTCAGTTCCTGCAGAATCTTAATTCCAGTTTATACTTTTCTAACTTTTCCTGAAAAGAAAATCCCTTATATGTTCACAAATAGCCCTAGTGGCCTAGTAGAGCATTTGAGTTTAAGCAAAAAAAAAACCAAACAACAACTAATTAATCACTGGGTTTGTGCCCATGTCCTTAGTACTGATTTCTTTGGACTTCTGTTTTGTATAATGTTAAAAAACCAAAACCCTGTATTTTTCACATCTAAGTGGACACCAACATCACTAGCCTTGAATGTGCCTTAGTCACAAGTACTTGTAGCATAGTAGGAGTGTAAATAACTTGTAACAGATACAAATCCAAAAGGAACATTGTTCTAGGTACTAGAACAACTTTTGTTTAACATTTTAGTAAGTGGATTGCTTGGTTGCAGTGCAAGTTTTACAGTTCAGTGCTTTTTTTCCAGAATTACTCTTTCTTGAAGTTTTGCCATGTATAGTAGGTGAGGAACAATCTGGTTTCTTTTGTCTGTTTTGCAGGACTAAGGTAACTACTTAAGGTGCAAAAACAAAAACAAAAAAAAAGAAAAAGCATGTAAATGCTTAAAAAAATGTACTTAGAACTATAGCTGACTTTACACAAAATTCTATTATGTTAAAGTCTGATTATTTTAAATTTATAGATTTGTTAGTTGGGAAATCAAGAACAGAATTGCATATGAAATCAAAAGAGGATTTAAACCAAAGACAGGTGTGTGTGTGTGTGTGAGTGACTGAACTTAGTGGTAGCATGCCAAATCAGCAAAACTGCAGGGCATAGAATAGGATGTGCTTGAAATAGTGCCCATCTACTAAATCATTAAACTTGTTGGGTTTTTTTAAATGTCATCTGGGACTGCCTTGGGCAGCTTTAACTCTTTTAAAGTTTAATGCCATGCTGTCCTGAAAACGATACAGTTTCTTGACACTGATGCATTTGCGTGACAGGGAAAAAGGGTATCTAGTTGTTTGCTAAGGTGAGTGGTGTCATCACAGTATCTCCCTGATTCTAAATAATACATAGCCTGAAGTACCAATTGCTAGAGCCAGTTTTTGCCAGTCTGAATTTGCTGTGACTTCTACCAGAACTACAGTTCTAAGTGACAGATTTTATATTAACTTAAAAAAAGAGGAAATGGAAGAAGATTGCTAAGATGGGAGCTTGAAAATAGTCACGGGCCTATACAAATGATGGGGGAAGAGTTCTTTTGATTATGACAAGCAACAAAGATGTGAGTGGAAGATTACTTATGAATTGAAGACCTAGCAGCCATTCAAACTTGATTGGACTGATACAGGGGAACAATGAAACAAAGTGGGGACAGAGAAAAAACAGCTCAATAGAAAAATGCAAACTACTATTAGGAAGTGAGACAAGGCCTTTAGACTCCCTGTGTCTGTTTACTAGCAGCATAAGCAGCATTTAAAAAATAAAAAGTTAATGCAATTTGATCATGTCATAAGCCTACACGTGGTCTCTTCAATCCGAAGATAATTTCAGGATGCCTGAGTAAGCTTTACACTGGCTAGTTACTTCTCTGTGAAGCCTGTGCTTATAGAATGTGTCAGTATTCACAAGTCCTACTTTTTAAAAAACTCTTCCTAGGGCTGAGAAGGAGCCTCAGTTTAAGTTTATCTATTTCAATCACATGAACCTCGCAGAGAAAAGTACCATTCACATGAGGAAAACACCCAGTGTATCACTTGCATCTGTTCACCCTGATCTCATGAAGATTCTTGGTGACATCAACAGTGACTTCTCGAGGTAATACTTAATTATTAAATAGTCTAACTCCTTCTGTCAAATAGATTTTTTTTTCAAATGAGTGAAAATTTCATGTCTTCTTGTTCATGGCTGGCTATTGATAGCTCTGTGAGATAACTGGTGTAACACAGGTCAAACTTAGTATTTGGGTGTTTGTTTAGAAGTAGTCTGTCTTTAACAAAGCTTCTCTTGCCCTTTTAAATAAATGATTTAAAGAAGAGCTGTGGTTCTTCTGATCTATTTGAAGCTTCCGAGCAACCATAACAAACTTGGAAAGAATAAAACTACTGCTTTTGCACTTATGTCTCTCTAATCTTTGGAAAAGTGTTATAAAGGACAAAGAAACCTTCTTCTGCCTGTATTATACCCTCCTCTGAAGCAGCTAGCTGCTTATAGGGATTAGACAATAGATAAAATGCAAGCCTTGCAGTTCCTGCAGTAGTGCTGATAGAGAATTCAGCTGGTTTCTTGTCAGTGAATATTGTGCTTCAAGGTGAGACAGACCCTCTGCCATTATAAAAATTAATAAACCCCACACAAATGCTGAATGATTGTGATGTTTGTAACTAATGAGTAGATAGCAGTTTTCCCAAACCTTCTTTACTTTCCAAAACTTCTTTCAGAGTTGATGAAGATGAGGAGATTATTGTGAAGGCAATGAGTGATTACTGGGTAGTTGGGAAAAAGTCTGACCAGCGAGAACTGTATGTTATTTTGAATCAAAAAAATGCAAATCTGATTGAAGTTAATGGTAAGAATTGGTTTTTATTACCTTTAAATAGTTATTACTAAAATGTATGTCCCTAAAGAAGTAATAAAATCCATCTCACAAGAAACCTAGAGAGGGATTGATTTATGATAGACCAGGTAAGTTTGCATAAGGTTTTAGTCAGCCTTCTACCAGCTGTGAAAGAATAGCATAAATATTCAGCACATTCTTAATTATTAATCAGTCATTCTTCCTCCTTCAAATAATGGAGATGTCTGTAAGCTTAATTTAGGAGTAATTACTGAAACATTTCAGGGGAGAGATGAACGTACATCTGAGTGAGGTTTTATTTGTCAAATATCCATGGGTAGGCTACTTCATACAACATCTGTCCTGTCTCATCCTTGTTCTCTTTTTGTCTTGTTTCTAATGACGTTTTGAAACTTACTGACTACGAGTGCAACTTAACATTAAGATGCAATAAGATTTTAAATAGAGTAAGAGAAATGGAAATTTGAGTCTTACTGCAGAAATTTTAGGGCTGTTTTAGAAGGAGGCAGTGTGCTTGCTTGCTTGGAGGATGGTAAAGAATTAATGTTTCCAAGACCAAAGCCTAGCAACCTAAATTTTAGAAGAAGGATTGAGCTGCATTACTTACACAATGATTTGTAATTGTCTTTCAAGATCAAACCTGCCATACAGAAACAGTAAATGAGTGTTTCTGTACCTGATAAACTCAGAAAGTACTGCTATTCCCCAAAGTGTTGTCTGCCACATAGCACAAAGCACTTTTGCTGATTTGATATATTGTAACACACTATTTTATCTCTCCTCCCCTGAAGAGGGTTTACAGTATCATTCTTGTGTTGAAGCAAAGTCTTTTACTATTTCAGTACAAAAGTTTGACAAAATGAATGGCCCAGCAGCAACCTCAAACCATCATTTACAGTTTAGCCATTTAGAACACAAGTCATCTTTCAGACAGTGTGAAATGTCAGACTTGACTCCACCTTATCTTACTGAAGACAGAATAAAATTAAGTCTATTTTTACACTAGGAACTCCCTAGGGTTGGGCTTTTTCTGCAAAATATTACAATGAATTTTTTTTTTTTTTTTACAGAAGAAGTAAAGAAACTTTGTGCAACACAGTTTAATAATATTTTCTTCTTGGATTGATCTGCAAAGGGCTGATTTATTGAAGATACCAATGTCAGACAGTGAATATGAAAAGTTGTTAGTCATATTATTGACTGGAATAACGAAAATAGTAAAGCAATACTTGCTTTGTAAGAATCAAAATTTCTACTAAAATCTGTAAACTCTGATCATAAAATTTTTAGATTTTAAATATGTTTATGTGCAAACTAATTAAAAACAATCTGAGTTCATCTGTACCATTCCATTCTGATATCATTATGTGAATATTTTACTGGAAAATAAAACTAATTGTTACACTTTTAAGGGCATCTTTTTTGGTTTCCTGTGTTCATTTGCATCATGACACTTTCTGCTACTTTTCTACCCTATGACACTAGACCCAGCTAAAAAAGACTCCTGAACAAATAACTTTCTAGGGCAGCCTGTTCTTTACAGTTCCTGCTTCTGCCTACTTTACATTCTTTGTCAAATCCTTACATAATATTTTTAATCCAGTATTTCAGTCAAATAATGTTCCAAGCAAACACCATTTCATTGGGACCTATGGTCATGTCAAGATGCCTGTATTAACACTGAGGGAATTTTTAGGTTCAAGTAAAATACTGACTGCTGTTACAATTCTGTATAAAGGGTTACACTCATGTCAGTAACTAGATTCTGACCTTGTGCATGCAGTTCTATCATACTTGCATGCTAGAGCTTACTGCTAGTAAGTAGTGTGGTTCCCTTTGTTTTGTTTTTCTCACTTAAACAATGGTTACTCACTTGAAGCTTCAGTAGTTCTCATCAGGTCATTTATTTCTTTTTCTTCTTTTTGCCAGCAGGCACCCTGGTAGCAACTGGGAGTGCCTCTTCCTTCTGAGGAGGTACTAACAGTGTGACAGGCCTCTCTGCCTCCTTTAAATCTGCACTCTTGGAGTCAAATGCTTTTTCTGCTGCAGTTGCTTCTTGCATTTTTCTCTCTTCTGCTTCTTGCATTTTTGGCTCTTCTGCTTCTCTTCCAGCAATACGTCTGAAGTGAACAAAGTTTAAATTTAGTGTACTGCAAGGGGGAAGACAGATTTATACTGACTAAGCAACTCCAGGTAGTCACAGCATGAGCAGTATAAACTGATGTATTGTGAAGAAGCAGAAAATCTGTCAAGTTATTGCTTATGGTGTGAAAACCAAAAATGTCTTAACTGCCTTTAAAAAGGGCAGGGCTCAAATGCCAAGAAATACCAGAGTTCTGTAATCTGAAACCAGCCTGGATTTGTTACTCCCAGCAGTAACAGAAGTCAGATGAGTTACATTCTGTATGTTGCTTATTACACTTGGATGACTTGCCATCCCAGTTACAGTGTGCTTTACTGTATGAGAAACACACTTCAACTATTTTGTTAGCAGAAGATAACAGTCTTTCAATATAAGATACAACTCTCACTTTGTCAGCTCCTCATCCTTGATCTTTTGTAGCTCAGTTAATTCAGCATCCTGTATTCGCTTTTCTTTTATTTTTTCCCTCAGCACTTTTCCATGATGGTAGGCAGGAAACAGTTTAGTTGTAAAAAAGTTTTGCACCCAATGTATTTCCAGACTAAATTCCTTGTCTTGTTCAGTATTGGCTCCTTCTGGTTCATCTGCAAAATTGAAGATAAACCCATTATTTAGCACGGCCCTTCCATTTCAAATGTGTTTTGGAGTACAGTATTTCAGACCTGACACTGCAGTGGGAAAGTTTAGCTTCTGCACAATACAGAAGGTGACAACTGTGAGAAAGGGGATGATGGTGTGAAAGGGGCAGCCTTTCAGTGGGTCTTCAGAGTGACTTGTCCCTGGGAACAACATCAAAAGAACATGACTTTTCCCCTTCAATCCTATGGGAAATGTCTTCTGCTGTGGTACCTGATGACAGTTCAGTATCCCAGAGTCCTGTGCACTAGAGAATGGAGCAACAAACACAACTACCTGAAAGAAGAGTTGCATGTAAGCATCCTATTGTTGTGACTGTCAAAAAACAGGCCAGAATCCGCTGGTTTTCTAACAAAAAATGCTTTTCAGCTCTGTAACTTTTCAGTCATCAGATTTCAATGAAATAGGTGATGACTACACAAAAACCCTTGCCTGCCTGTATTCTTGGATTTGGCTTATCTGTAAAAAACATTTAACAAGCAGAAAAAAACAACCTAGATGATGTCTGCTAGTCAGCCAGAAGGAAAATATTATAAAAAATAACTGCCTCATCATATAAAAATGCTCTTGCTGATTTCTGTTCTGCATGAATGCTGGCCTGTCATAAAATAAGAGAGCTTACCTTGGCTAATGTGGGGTTATGGCACACCCCTGATAACAGTTCTTAAGTAAAAGAAGCTAGATGTAGTAATACCCTTTATTTGTCCAAGAGATTAAAAAAAAAAAATGGGCATGGTTGCAGAGTGAGCTTCTCATAAGAGTGAATACAAATTACTTAAGGATGCCCTACAAATAAAATGTGGCATTTTAAAATTTGGGGTATTCAAATCAGTACTTAAAACTTCTCCTATAATTACTGTTTCATGTTCTTTTTTTAAAAGTTGCAAAAAGAATTATTTAAAAATCTTCCTCTAGAATTAGTGTTCATTTACTGCCCTCTTGTGACGATCTGAAATCTGCATATGCAATTAAAATTTTGCCATTCAAGATTCTCGAGGGATTTCCTTGTGTTAGTCTTGAAATGTGACCTGTGGCTGAAATACTTATGAGAATTTTGTTCTGATGAGAGAAGTTTATCATGGAGGCACAGGCAAGAGTTCAATCTTGTTTTCATGCCCAAATGAGTAGGACAGAATAGAAAGGGTTTATTTTCAAGAGGCTGTTATTTTTTACGAAAATGTGATAGCTTTTTATCAAAAAGCACAGAAAAGTTCAGAGATTCAAACTTGTCCAGCTACCTGTGTATAACAGATGTGGAAAGCTAAACATAAACCTTGTCAAAACTGCCCAACTGAATGTAGTTCTGCTTGCAATACATCCCAGCATTTCACTGATCAGATGTTTTAATAATCTTTGAAGTTGTAGAAAGAGTGAATCTCCTCTAGCACCAGTGTTTCAGAGGCTTATGGTAATCACAGTACTTACCCAGTAGAGCTTCTTGAAGAGGATAAGGATGTCCTTGGTCTTCAGAAGGTTTCAATGTCTAACAAGAAGTTTTAAATTCCATTAATAAATGCCTGGACTTGTGTTCAAATTAAAAAGTGAAATCATGTGTCTATTTCACTGATGGAGGTATTTCCAAAGAATTCTGCCTACTAAATGCATTCTGCAATTATTAAATTGAAAAAATGCAACTTTCAAGTATTAGGGGATCAGTCATAACACTTTACCAACCAGGGAAGTAGGATTATTTTATTTCAGAGCCAGGAAAAGACAGAAGGATTGAGACAGGACAGAGAATGAAAGCGCTCAGAATGAACAGCCCCCAGTTCTTTCATGTTGATCTACATACTATTATTCATATGCTCCTAAGGAAACAACAATCAATTAGTTTTACTGACTAAAGGAATACACTCCAGGAATTATATGGAGAGAAAATGAGAGAGCAATATTCAAGAATATAGCTGAGAAGGATAATTTGAAATCTTTCCAACTGTCATCCCAAGCATCTTCTCCAGCCTGATGATGCCACTCTTTTTCAGACAAATGACAGTTTAAGTCTCACAAAAATCCAGGTCACACAAATTCTGTTTTCTAAATGTTAGCACATTTTCTAAAAATCAAGAAGTTACCAGATTCTCTGATTTACACAACTCCCATATAAAACAGTATTTCTTACATTATCTGGAAATCACAGGGATGAAACCATCCATTTTGTTCTTGGAATATTAAGAATTTCACCATAGTTATACAGTGGGTAAAGAACTGTGAAAGGTGAAAAGTTTGCTGGAAGAATTCTGAAAAGTGTTTTTAGAGCTATTATTACAGTTACCTTCCTCAATGTTTTAAATCTCTCTGCCTGCTTCTTCAAGGGTGGGAGCAAATGCTTTGTTGGCAATGGAAGTGCAGAGCTTCCAGGCTCATACATGGATCCAGACATGGGAACACGTTCTATTCAATATTAGATGAAATTCCAGTCCCTTTCAAAACTTAAAACTACCTTAGCTAACTCTGTCACCTAAGAATTTCAAACCTTGTGCTCCATCTTTCAGAGTAGGCTTTTTACATACCTCATGTTCCTTTACTTCATCTTCTGATACAACATTTTCCCATGAATGAGTGTGAAGCTCAGCTGCCTCAGAAAAGTCATCAGTTATGTCTGTACCAATTACACCATTGCTGTAAGTGAACTAATAAATAGCAAACACAAGAAGCATGTTACATTCAATAAATTCTGAGTTCAGATTTTCTTTTAGTCTTGGAAAATCTGAGTACTACTACTAACTGGACCATTTTACTGTGAATTAATGCTTGCAGTGATGCAAGGGAATGAGTTCCACAGGATGGGAATAACGGACTAGAGAATGTGAAGGGGTGGTGTCCAGTGGCACTGCTGTCTTACAGAGACTCTGAAATTGGATGGTTGTGAATGTTCTTTGAATTAATAAAGATATTTTCATCTTGTGCATAATTCCAAATAGTAACAATTCTAGTCTAAATCATACCTTCATCTACCCTGTGCATCTAAATTACACCAGTGTCAGAGGCAGCATCTTACAATCTTCAAAATCTTTATTCAACAGTTTATCAAATGCAGAGCACAGCTTAATGGCTGAGAAACTGCAAGTCTTGCTACATACAATTGCCATGACATTTTTACAGGGCAACATCAGACATTAACCTTAAAGCAGGAGAGGTATTTTCCACCAGTCAATGAACTTGTCAATTCCCCTTCAAACACCAGAAGACTTGCAAGTACTTTTTGTGTATTTATAGTATCAGAAAAGCTGTGAAAGTATATTAGAATTGTCTATACTGATGTTACAATCTAAGGTAGCAGCAAACAGAAAAAGCAGAAGGATCCCATCAAATGTGTCTTTATGCAAAGAGAGGAAATTGTTTATGTTCAAAAAACATAAAACATTTGCAGGACCCAATGTTGCCCTCCAAGTGGACATACAATAATATACATATTTTTGGTGACCACATAACAGAAGTCTGCATCAATTTACCTGGGACAGAGATGCATCTATAGTTTCCTCAGAGAGACCCTCATTTTTCAAGCTATTTCTTCTCTGATTATCACCATCTACTTCCTTCTTAATCACATCACTGGTAACATTCACCAATGCACAATCAAGAAGAGCTTCAACAAACTCAAGAAAAACCAACTAGAGTAAAACAAACACAGTGATCGATTAATTAATTTTTTAACAACAAAATTTATTAACAGGTTATGTGTACCTGAGAAAGCAAAGAACTCAAAAGTAATTGATTGTGAAGCCTCACTGGCCTCATTTATCTACTCAAATATCCCTCCTTCTGAAGAAAAGTTGAAAAGAGCCGAAGCTCAAAAACTTCAGGAGATGATATATTAAAGGAGGAGCTAAACTAAAATACATGAGCTAAATGAAAAGATGAAGGCAGGACAAGGGAAGACAAAAATAGAGACCCATGTTTGTACTCATTACTGTTTTGGAATAAATTAATCCATTCTCCTCCTGTTCTAGCAGACAGGGCAGTATTCAGAACATTTTTTAGAACATTTTAATCATTCCTATAGCAATGAACTACCATATTCTTTTTCCATACATACCTCCTGCTCCAGGTTGGCAGGACAGCTATCATGTAGCGAGGGACCATCTTTGACAAGTACTTCCACAACTCTTGAAGCAGTTAATTGTTTGCTGAGAAGTTTAAAATCCTGGGTTAGAGTAAATGTTATATGTCAATAGCACTAAGGGCATTCCTATATGGAGCTCATCTAATTTAATTCCCTTTAAAGCTTGTATCAAAATTTCAATTTCAATATATCAATAATGGTTTCAAATCATACTTCCACATAGGTAATTAATGACAGATTGAAATTCTGGCCCTACTGAAGTCAATGGAAATTCTTCCTAGACTGAAAAAACAGTGCTAAGAAAGAACTTGTGAAATTGCATAAATAAAAATATGAAAAATTACAAATTTATCACCTGGTATTTTTATTTATTTAAAAATAATTTCTCAGCTGTGCAGAAGCCACAGGGAATATTTGAAAATGCTTATAAAAACAGAAGAAATAAATTTCATCTAATCACACAAAGTAGTAATAATAATAATAATAATTACATTTAACATCCAAAGGAAGTGCCTCATTTTCATTGTAGGTTCAAATGGAGGTTTGGTACTTGGTCTCCGAAAAGCTCTGTATATTTCCCAGCATTTGTCAATGTAGCTCATGACAAGAAGTGTACATTGTTTTTCAGAAAATAAGACACCTTTAAAAATTGTTGTGAAAAAAAGAAAAGTTATGATATAACTGTCAATGGTACTACCTAATGAATTCTGAACTGCACAGAAAAAAATACCATTACTTACCTTTGATATGACAGGCAGCAGGAATAACATTTTTGGACATCATTTCTAAGAAACACTTTTGCAGAAAAGGACCTTTTTCTCTACAGTTGAAACAAAAATACTCTTGTCTGGGAAATCTCAGACCACTTACACTGAAATAAATGTCACTAAAAGATGAAACTTACTTGTGCTCTTCATGATAGATAAGAAATGCTAGTCGAACAAGGTAAGATAAAAATGTTCTGAACAGTAAGGTCTCATGTGGACAATGTATCTCCTCAGGTGGTATTTTATCACCTAAAAATTTGACAAAATATATCTATGTACATTAAAATGCTTATGGGCATTTGCCATCCTTTCTTACCCTCTCTATCTCAACCTATCACAGTGTACCAGTAGCCCTGGAAGAATCATAAGAGACATTGCATCCAAAGAAGCAACTCAGTGACTGTCCACCTAGAAATGAATCTTATGAAATTCCCTCCCTCTAGAAATGCATCCACTCAGCAGATAGGAATGAGAGCAGGGAAGAAGCTGGAGTTAGACCCTTCAGACACAAGGGATGCTGCAGTGTATCCCACTAAATGCAGATCTAAATGGAACTGATAACAATTAACTGGCTCTGTGGAAGGAAAAAACACACCACATGTGAACAAAAGCTAACTCTTGTGGGGAAAATGCTTATTCAGTTTCTCAAACCTCTTAAAACCACACGTAATAGTAACAGCAAGACCATGTGAATACAGTTTTCAACAGCTAGCTCTTTAGAACAATTCTGAAGTGGTGTTTTAATTTTGCATTTTCTCACCTAAGCACCTGAAGTATCTGGAGAAGTATTAAGTTGACCCTCCAAGAACTCACAGGCACAGAGGTACTTAGAGCCACTCAACAGAGCTCAGCTATCAGGAGGATCTTGCCACTCCAATTCTCCACAGCTCACTATTAAAATTCCTCAGTTCTAGACCTCAAGACACAGAAATACAAACCACTCAACATCCGATCCATTTCAGCAAGAGTTATGTTAGCACGGTGAAACTGGCAGTCCTTTAGAAACCTCCAAAACTGGAACTTAGTCATTAGGAAGGTGTTGTCAAGAGAATGATCACAGCCTAAGCAGCTGTAGAAGGTGTAAATTCTTCTCAGTTCTGTAATATACCTCAACACAGCAAATTCCACCTAAATAAAGCAGGATGTCTTTTCAGTACCATGTCACAGCAAGCAGGGATAAACTTGTATTGATCTTGTAACTGCACATATAATACTTCTAATCTTGTTACTTTGAAAAGTATATCCCTGGTTAAGTGCTTGTAAAAGCATTACTCAAATGTTTTTATAATAGGTATTTTTTGGTAACCATTTAAATAAATTAGTCTCTCAGCAGATAAACCTCACAGTAGCTAAACATAGTTGCTCAATGTCCTTGAAGATATGGCAAGATATTCTTGGCATATATTGGCAAGATATGAAGATATTGTCTTACAGCAGAAGCTCAGGAAGAGGCAATACTGCTCATTATTTTGCTTTTCTGTTTCCATGGCATTCAGGTTTTTTAGTAATTCATTAATAGAAGGAGCTAATTTAATACAAATAAAGCAGGCAAAGTAATATGAAACACGCTGCAGTGGAAAACTGAGAATAACAAAGCATAGATTCTTACCTGTTTTAGTTCTTCATGTCTCTCTTCACTTGGCAACTGGTCAAGCAGTGAAGATATATCCAACTTAATATTTGATCCCAGAACAGAAGTATTTTCTGAGCTATTAATGTTTGTGATGTTTTCTTCAATGCAAATAAAATAGAACACTTGAAAATTAATTTTTTATATAAATCTATATCTATATATACAAACACACAGAGGAAAAATAAAACATACATTATTCCTTCTCATTTTACTGACTTCAGAGTAGACTTTATAATGAGGAGATTTCATACTCAACATCATAGCAATTTGAAGAGTAAATTTCTCAAACCCAACCCCTGGCCAAAAGTGTAAGGTATGAAACTCTCAGACAACAGTGTTCCAAAAGCATTACAAGATGTAGTGTGGATGTATCATTTGACTCAAAGTGACATACACAGGAAACAAGAAGAATGGGAGGAAAAGTCATTAAGGTAACTCCCATCTTTTTCAAAGTTCTTGGAAGAAATATGTCCATCTCTTAAGTAAGTACATAGAGCTTCATGTTCTAGTAAAAATGAACAACAAAATATGAGTAAATCTGTTTTCTTAAGATGCTCACCAGTACCAAGATGACTTCCTGTGCAAATGGCAGACAGCTCTTTTGCACTCATTGCCTCCATTTGAAAAGCAGGATACCCTACCATACGATCATCTACAAACTCTCCTTCATAAACTTGACCATTCTTGAATACAAATTTGCCCTATAGAAAGATCATTTTCATTAATTTCAATATAAACCAAAGATCAAAAAAAAAGGAACACTATCTCAGTCAAATTTCCTTTTAAGAATCTTGGCTAAAATGCAATATATGAGGCAAAACAGAGCAAAATATCTTTTCCTACTCTATTTCATAAAGTACTTTGTCATCTGCTAACTACATTGCTGGGCTGAGGCAAAATATCTGTTTGATTTTTAAATGTATTTTGAGGAAAAAAAACATTTACCCATCTCCCATACAGAAAGACTTGTTTGCAGTCCTTAGTTTTATGTGTGGCAAACCGCTCACTGTTATTTTTAGATCAGTTTGTTAGTGAAAACATCTCTGTGCAAGGACAGCTTGAAATTTATGAGTTCGTAGTGTAAGAGTGCAAGTACTGACCAGTCAATACAAACACCAAGATACAGCTATTGCACTAGAAATCTCCACAGTAAAACATATTTACACCCACAACATGCATCTAACCACAGAGTCAAAGCTGTGGCCCAGCAAGGACCTTTCAAGGACTTCTACAGCTTTCAGTGGACTCTGCCCTTTACGTTGGGATTGCATCCCACAATGCTACTTAATGTTGTTTTCCATACAGAGATCTAGAGATCCACTATACAAAGGAGAACAGTCTCCTCTGGTCTTGTGTGTAGTTTTGTCTTACTACTTGTCAATACTCACCTTGCCATGCTTCTTATTACAAACCCATTCACCATCATACACTGCTCCACTGGCATATATGAACTTCCCATGTCCATGTCGTTCCCCATTTACAAAATCCCCGATGTATTCATTCCTCAAAGGATACTGAGACCCGGGTGTTCTCTTCAAAAACCATATGTGGGTGCCATAGCCATGCTGAAAGAAAGTTTGTGTGTGGTTTTTAAGAAGAGCTATTATTGCTACAGCTCCAGACTTTTCAAAAGGAGAACCACCTGGGCATCTTTAAGAGCCACTGCTGGCAAATCTCTCTAATGAGAGCTAGCAGCTGATAGCTGCAATTCAATCCAACCATAGAACTGTATCTCAAGCTAAGTACAGTCACAGACATCTAATTTTTAAACCTTTTTTTGTGAAAAAGGTCTGTATTTTCTATTAGATGATTAAATTATTATTTCCTAAGACTAAGTTAAAAAACTTTTAACAATTTAAATAATGCTAACATGAGAATCAGCTTCAAATAAACAGCTTTATTTCCACTATCTCAATTGGCAAAAAATCATACAAAGTTCCTTTGATATTGCACAAAACTCCCTATCTAGTTTTTTAGTAATGGACAGACACTGAACTAAAGAGGTTGCTGGGGAAAAAATTAATACCTGTACACCATACACCCACTGTCCTATATATTCTTGATTAGCTGTCAACCACCTCATTCTTCCCTTTCCATGACGTTCATTTTTCTCCCACTGACCTTCATAGATATTTCCAGACTTATAGCTGCAAAAAAACAATAAAAGTGAATGGCTCGTTCATAGTTAATTATGAGTGGATTTTATGAAAGCAAGGCTTGTGCAAAATTTCATTGCTAATAAATTGTGTTTATTAATGCTAAATATAAGGATTAATTTGAAATCTGGCTCACTGTGACATGGATCACATGGCCATTTTTTATTATACCCACTGTTTACCTCTTATTTTTAACTTACAAATCACTATGAAAATATCAACCAATCCTTTTTTCCCAACAGGTCTTCACCATAGCTAATCAATACATTATTTTATATATAATCCCACACATTAGTAATGTATTTATGAAAGCAGCTCCATCTGTTCAAACCAAATGAGTTTATTTGGTTTTAAATACTGATTTGTGGTTTACTAAAACTGATTCTGATTTTTGGTTTTAGACATTCTTTTGTGGAAATGATCAGTGGAAATATACTAAATAAAAATGCAAGCTAAGAGAAGGTCTATTCTATTGTTATAAAGCACTTTGTACAATTACCTGTTCCACTGCAGAAAATACACACTACTATGAAACAGGAGAAACTGTATGATAATACACATAAAATAAAAAAATCAAGAACAAGCATTATGAGGTTTACCATCTCATTCCCCATCCTTCTTTGATGTTATTTACCCAGTCACCTGAATACCAACAGGTATGTTCCTGGTCATAATAAATGGTACCCTGAAACAAACAGCATAGTTCACCTAAATTAATAAAAGACAGACTCATGTAATCACATTCTTACTCACAGTCACTTTGAGACAGTGTACTGAAAACAACTGAAGTGATAATATTAAAATAAAATTAAATTAAAAAGCAACCTTTCCTGATTAGTATCAGTTAAGAACTTTAAAAAAGGCAAAGTGTTAAAGAAAAAAACTCATATTACATCAAAGTCTACCATGTTTTTCAAACCAATTGGAAATACTTTCAAAGACCTAACTCTGGCAACTTAATCACAGCAGTCAGTTAGGTAGATCAGTGTTCTGACTCATTCAGAATTCAATTTCCAACAGTATGCCTACTGTGTTAATTGTTCTGATAGCTTCCTCCCATAATAAACTGGACAAACCTTTCCACGAGATTTCTTTGCTCTTATAGAAGGCAGTCACCCAAGACCATACTCTCACTTGGAGTCCTTACTTACTTTTCCATGTCTTTTGCCTTTATACCAAGAGCCAATGTAAGAAATGGGATGAGTACCACTCTTGAAAAATCCAAATCCATGCCTAATGCCATTCTGGATTGATCCTTCATAAGTGCTGCCATCATTCCATGTATAACGACCATTAAGCATCTGCACATTCTTAACAAACATTCCCTAAAAGATTTAAATTACAACATTTAAGAAACTAAGATTCATTGTTCCCCAACTACGTTGGTGAAGTCAGGCTTGTGACTAAAATCACCACCACAGTTCTGCGGTTCTACCACCACTGTACCAATTACCAACATTTATCTATTTTCCTCAAATTTCCCTATCTAATTGACTGAAATTGTCTGTGTTTGGTTATAAGTTAAACTGCACTTTACCTCGTACTTCACTCCATCAGTCCACGTGTAAGTCCCTTGTCCGTGCATAAGCCCTTCAGAAAACATGCCCTTCAAAATGAAAACAGTGTTGTTTGCAAATGTGTTCTAACCACAACTGATGCCTATACTAACTGTAAGATTTCAAAATAATGATGTGTTAATCCCCCTCCAACTACTAGTGTCAAATAAAGTTTTAATGCCAGGAACAAAAAGATCTTTCTCTGCTCTTTCACACATTCTAGATGCTCAACCTTCACCAACATTATATGAAATAACCTGCCTGTTCTAGAGAAAAAACTTGACACACTTTTTTCCTTCCTCTTAAATGTATACACTCACCTTGTATGTATTTCCCCCCTCAAGATATGCAAATCCTTCACCCTCGTACAATCCATGAACTTTTTCACCTTCATAGCTACAGGGAAAACAAACTCAAGATGAAGATTTCAAGTCACTGACAGCAGACCTAAGTCACAGCAGATACAATAAGTGACCTTTGATCTACCATTGTATACACTCAGGTTAGTCATTGCATCTTGTGTAGAAACACAAGCTACAACAAGATTTCCAATGTTGGGCACCTTCCTTGTTATATTTCACATAACTGTTGTCTCTGACCATATTTCTTTCAGTTAAGAAAATAAAGCACACTGGTAGCATTTAGTAGCTTACAAACTAGCAACATGGGTAATGCTGGCTTAAATCAAGAATCAAATTCACATTTGTATTACATCAGACATACTTCAGTGAGTTTTACTTCACTGATGTGCTGCAACAAGCATACCTTACTACAATAACTTCAGCAAGACCAGGCTCCTCGGGGTATTGAGGAACACCTTGGACTGGAGATTCCTCTGCCCCGTCTGGTTCTTTATTCACTATCTCTGGATTTTCCTGTGTTTCTTCTACTTCAGTCACATCTGTCTGTTTTGTTGAACTGCTCTCAGCTGTATCTTGTGCAGAAATAGGAGAACGTGAAGGAAGAGGAGAACGTGTAGATTTTTCTGCCTTCTTGCCATCTTTCCTCTTATCCTTTGGCATAACTAATGGATTGTCTCAATTTCTATTTTCCTTCTGAACATTTACTGTGTTATGAAAAGATGGTTTTGCCCCTACAATTTATATAATTAAAAAAAAAATCAACAAAGCAGCTAAATATATAAAAAATTATCTTTTCTTAAATATTATTTATACATCTGTTTTATTTCTGTAATGACAGTCCTCAAAGCAGTGACTATAGCTTGTGGGAGACACACCTCTGGGCTAACAGAAAGGATGTTTGTGTATTACCTTTAACAAGTCCATCAAAACCACTATGACAGAAGTGTTGTCAACACACTTAATTGTTACAGAGGTTTCCCTCTTAATTAGGTCTAGACATCTAAAAATCTAATAATGCAGAGCACTTGAAAGCCATCTCTCAAGGGTGTGAGTCTGGTGAGTTTCTTGAAAATTACAGCTGCATCAGCACCATGGATTTAACCTGCTTCCAGCTACAAGCTGCAGGCTGAACCACAACATTGAATCACCTCTGCAGCTTACATATTTTGCAGTTAAAAGCTGCCTGAAGGTTACAGAACTGCTCGGACAGCTGTAATCACAATTCCCACTCCTTTCACCACCACTGCTTTGTCACACACACCGCAAGAATCAAAGGCGGGGGCTGCAGTGGGGGCTGACTGGAGCAGCCTCCAGACACCGCCATGTTCTCACCGCCTCCATTCAGCGCCTCGTTCCACTCGGGCAATTACAGCACCGCATCGACTGCGTGACGGACCCGAGGGCTGGTACGGTCAGTTCGTAGCTGGAAGCCCTTCTCGCCCGTAGGGATGGGTCACCGGGCCCCGCAGCCCCCACCGCCGCCTCACAACGCCCGCACCACCACCGCACTGCGCCTATGGCTGCCGTCACCACACCAACGGCCGGCAGCACCGACCCGCCCCACACGGACCCGCCCACAGCACCGACCCGCCCCAGGCAGGGTCCGGCCTGCGGGCGGGCGAACCACAGCCTCACGGGGGGCAAACCCCAGCAGCGGAGACGAGGCCTTGAGCCGTTCTGCCGTTGCGTGGTTGCCGTTAAATCAGGGAAATAATCCCGCATTACGCCGAAGCTGCGGGAAACCGCCTCGTCCGAATTCATTTTAATGCAGAATAATAATCGTGTGTTGGAAACACCGGCGAGCACGTTGCACGTGTTCCCCACAGAACACAATGAATTCCCGGAGCAGTCGAATCCCCGCACCCGGCAGTGAACGTTCTGCCTCTGCCTCAGCCCCGCTGCTCAAGAGCGCGGCTCTGCGCCACAGCAGCAGCAGCAGTAAAGAGAGGTGCAAAGGAAAAGGCATCAGTAAACACAAAGATTTTAGGTCAAACCTTGCTCCTACAGAAGTGGAAGAGTTTAGCTACTTGTTTAAACGGATTTGTGATTCAAATAGACGATTTGATTCTACAGACAGTGACTGCCCGCATGGGCAGTGCTGGTGAGAGCTTTTTTCCATTTAATCTCAGAAAACGAATCCCTGTTCTTGAGAGAAAAAAAAACAAAGAAAAAAAAAAACGCTTGGAATATGGATGGAAACAACGCTAATTAAAAGTAAATATGCCAGATGAATTACTCTGCTCAAGCATTAAACACAGATGCCAGTAAGTGAATCTCTAAGTGCAGTATTTATGCTTGAAGTAATTATCTAATGAAACCCGACTTTAATATTTAGGAAAAAATATTCTCACTTGTATATAATTTACATTTTCTTTAAAATTATCAAATACAAGATGTATAAACATGGAAAGTTAGTGTTTATTTCCTGGCATTACCAGACACTTAACATTCCACTTAACTTTATGAATCAGTGAATTTGCCATAAATGTGGTTCACCTACTCTTGATGTTTATATATCAACATTTAGATTTTTTTTTTAAGTCTTCATTGCAAAAATTAAGTAATACAGTAAATAGCAATAAAAGAAATGGTATTTACACATGAATTCCAATATATCACTACTGATGAGGTGATAAAAATAACGATGAAACCCTGCTGAAGGCCTTTAAGTGTTATGGTCTTCAGATCTGAAGCCAGGCTAAAATTCTTCTACTGAAAATCAGAGTGTCGCGATAAAAGTTCAAAATGTTGCCACGAATTAAAATCTAAGAAGTTGATAAGCAGAAACTAACTTATTCTGATGAAATCATGTCTAAGCTGACTATGTGTCTCATAGTAGGTCTTCCATGGGGACAGTTCCAGGGATGCTCAATCTCACCCATATGGGTGATCAGTTTTCTCATTTCCTGCACATTCAATGCAGTTCCAATCATCACCTGCAAGTAAAGAAAAAAAAAAAAAAAAGCCAGTTATTTTCTTCCAGTGACAACTGGCATAGATAAGAGCAGTACTTTAGCTATTAGTTCATTATTATTCAGTAAACAAACACTGTGAAGGCATTTTAAGCAGAATGACCTGCAAGGTGAACAGAAGAAAATACAGCTAAGGTTGTTTTTATTTGTTTCAAACTAGTGCACTTATAAATATCAGAAATTTTTCCCAACTTACACTAGACAAAAACATAAGGAACAAAATGAAGGCTATTAACTGCTGACACTCAGTAGTAAACTTCCTCTGCCATATATATATATATATATATACACACACATATACATTTATATATATATACAGCTACCTATAATACAACAGAGAAAAATTATTTGAAAACAAGCATCAAGTACTTACAGACTTTCTGCAAGCTCGAGAAGCAAACATTTGTCTGACCCTGGAGGGCCTACACATGACTCCAGGGCAGTCACTTAACATGAAGATCAGTTCATCTATGTCTTGTGGACCAAAAGTCCAGCATTTGCTTGTTGGCAGAGATATTAATTTAACTCTTTGCGTTACAGGAGCTGAAAGAGTTGCAATAATTAAACAAAACAAAACAAAAATTAAACCAAAACAGAGCATGACAGGAAATTAATTTCCTCTTTTTGACAGAGAAATTGAGAAACTACTCTGAAACATTAGTATGATGTGACCTGCATGTATGCAAAGTTTAAATTTAGTCTCTTGATGGATGTCACTTACTGAAGTGGTAACGACAGCAGATACCCTTTTGACATTAACTAAAAAATTGCTTCTAAACTTTAAGGCAGACAGCTCTAATTTCTGACAAACCCTTCAATTTCAAAGAACAAATGTGCTTAATGAAGCTATTTTGAGGTTACATTATTCCAAATGCCAATTAAGGATTTTTGTTGGTAAGAGATTGATAATGTAAAGCATTTTAGACAAAAATTGGAGATTCTGGAATGAAGAATATGGAAAAAAAATCTGTAGTGACTTCCTGAATACTGAGGTGGTGACACACAACACCTCCATAGTCTTGGCTGTATAGAGGAAAGAAAGAGCTTGCAGGTTTAGCAACTTGCTCAGAAGTACATGGTAAGTCAGTGCTAAAGCCACAAGGAATACCAAAGACATTATTTAGCAATGGTTTCTAAAGTTATCGTTTGCCTGCATGTCACCCCTCTGGGAACAGCAAATAGTGTTAATAATACAAAAGAATTTTAATGTAACATATCCAGTCATGTAGTCAGTGAATCCAAGGACTCTTTAGATTAAAACTCCTGTGAAAAGCTAGTGAGATAAACACTCTACAATGTTCTGTTAAATAGTGCAGACACCACAAAACCTTAAGTCTTAAAATAACAAACTATACTACAATGCACATTATTGCAAAATTTCTGATCATCAGGAAAAGGAATTTTTACATAATAAATCAGATGAAACTCTTGACATTTTTTACTTCCAGCAATTCTGTCCCAAACTCACCATTTTCATTTATGACAAAGTCAAACCCATTTTTTCTGAATATTTCCAGGTTTTCAATCAATACAGTTTCATTTATAGCAGTTAAATTGAGATTTTGAGGCCTGAAAGAGAAAAATATGGAATTGCTTAGGTATACAATAGACCAGACTGATTTCAGAAGCAACCTAGAGATACTAATACAGAGCTGTTAAAAGAAACGTTTCACTAAGGTAAACAAAACCCTCACTACTGAACAGTTTGCTTCTAAATATTACTCAGCAGCACTCTGTTGCAGCAGCAGTCTCCACTATCCTGTCTCACCAAGCTTACCCAGCTGTGGGTTGCCATATCGGCCCACTGTGATATCTGATCACTGACTTGTTGCATAGCTACAAATGTATCTGAACAATTTCTTTTTCATGATGAGACTAACTCTTTGAAAAGCAAAATAAAAAAACCCAGCTTTCTTCTTAAGAGCTTTGAATGTGTGGAATGCTACATAATCATAGATATCCTTCCAAAACATGGAAATAAGCATTAAAGTTATTACTGTTAAAACAAAGAAAATACTTACACTATCAGCTTCTGACCTTGAAGAACTGTGTGTTGTTGTAACATCTCAAAGTTGTATTTCTCATCAGTAGCATGTTGGTCAATTATGAAAAGATCAGAATTTAACTTTGTTATTATAAATCCTAAATTGAACTGGCCAATGATTTCCATTTTTGCAAACATTTCTTTACTGTGTATAGAAAATAAAAACAGATTATAGGTTATACTTCACCAGTTACCATGTTAGACTTTAAAACTTAAAAACATATTTTCCTCCCCTGCAGAACACTCTATACATCTATTTAAAAAAAAAACACCTCACTTAAGCACGATATGAATGTGGAAAAGTACAGTTACCTGGAATTTGCCATGAGGCCATTTGTGGCAGAACACAATCCATCATGAAAACAGGACTTGTTCAGGATTCTCCCATTTTAAATACAGCCACTGGTAATAATAAAACTAGAAATGGTAATAGTTGAAATGAATATCACTGAAGCCAGCATCACAATTCTGAAGTAAGGCAGCTGCCATTCTTCTTCTTTTCACAATTAGAAGCCTTTCCTAATTTATTTTTTTATTAATCCAAATTTAACAAGTCATACACTCTTACTGCCCAGTGACCACTGGAATGTTACTTTCACAGCCAATCGCTGCCAAATTTCAAATTCATGTAGGGATGAAAAGGACTTTTGCAGAATGTTTTTGTGTCATAAAACCTGGTGTTTCTCAGACTACACTGCAAATTACAAGTCTAAACAAAGCCAGATCTATGGTGTTTGGAACCACCTTTTTAGTGTCTTTTTTTCCACATTCCATTTGTGCTTAGTTCAAAAAGCTGCTCTGTAAGATAAATAACTTGCCAAATGGACATTTTAATGAAATAAATAAAAGATAAATTCAAAACTAATAGGTAGATGTAAGCCTCTGGCTCACACCCCCCAAGAGAAGTCTTAGTTTTGGGGTTTTTTTACCATTTTTATTAAATGAGGAATACAACATTTTAAGAAAGTGAAAATACCTGATTTCTTTTCTTAATTCATCTTCTGCTACTTTATTTTCTCCAGGACTAATTTTTGCTTTAAATCTTCTGTAACTTTGTCTTTCTGCACTCTTCTGTTTTTGCTGTATTACCTTTTTTACCTTTTCTGCTAAAACTTTCATGGAAAATTCCAGTGGCAGAGTTTTCTTTTTAACTTCCACAAGTATATCAGCACTTGCTATAGAGTTATTGCCATTCTTGGCTTCAGGACATTTATCTGCCTTGAAGTCACCTGCTTCACTTTTAAAGCTTCTGCTTTTAAAACTTTTTGCTCTTGGGGAAGAGCTTTTGGCTTCTTGAGGTAACTTATTTTGCTTAGTCCAGTCATGCACTTGATTTGACTTGTATTCACTGCCCAAAACCTGAACAGGATGTTCCAATGATTTCTCACTACAACCAACACTTTTAAGACATTCCTTTTCTTGTTCTTCTGAGGCACAGAATTCTTCTTCAGTAGGATTAATTACACTTTCACTATTGATGCAGCTTCCAGCTTCTGATGTACTACATCCACCATCTGATTCAGAAGTGCTACAGAATCCAGAATCTGCATTATCTTTGAATTTTCTTAAGTATCTGCTTGGAACTGAGATCTCTGAGTCCATCTTATGACAGCTCTCAGGCTTCTTACTCAAGATTGCCTTGGGAGTTTTTACAAAACTCAAAGTAGTATCAAGTGATGTTTGTCTAGAAGAGCTGTGCTGCTGTTTTACCTTTTTAGGGCTTTGAAATTTACTCTCTGTTGTTTGATGGAGAGAGAATGACTCCCTTAATCTGGCAAGAGTCATTCTTTTTCCTTCATCACTTGGATTTTCAGTCTCAGAGTCAGACAGCACTTCTACCTGAGACTTTTCTGTCCCTTCAGGAGATGTCTTCCTCAAGTTGCCTAGTAAAAACAGAATAAAGAATATTTCAAGATTCAAAGTTAGCTGAAAACATGAATTAAATTATGTCTTTTAGTTAAGGGAGTGAAAAGAGGTAGGAAAGCAGCAAATTTGTCAAAGCAGCCCCTAAGCTTCAGGCACTGACAAAGTATGGGACTGAAATGTATGTAACAGAAAAGCAGCTACATCTTTAAGAGACTTAATGGTATTTTAGTGAATGAATTTTTAATCTCTTTTGAAACCAGGACAGCCATCAGTGCAAACATTACAATTATTTATATTATCAAAACTTTAATGACTGAGTGACAATGAGAAGTGAATTGCTCTTACACTTTAATGATCACTGTAAAAGTCAGCTAGCAAGTTGTTAGGGGGCTGGTGCAATAGATACTTCAACTAGACATGATTTGTAGATAGATGACTTCAGCCTCACAGATTGTCAGTTCAACATGTATTTTACTAAGAATTAATTTAACAGCAGGAAGCTGGCTACAACATTCTATAGGTAAAAAAGAAAATTAGATGTTCTTCTGAAACAGCTGAGGGGTAGAGGGAGTGTTAGCACAGAAAAACAATTTTGAAAGGTTATTAGAGAATCAACAATTTCTGTAGTTAGAAAAGAAAGTTCAAAAACCAATGAACTTGTAATCAAATTCATGCTTTCTCAAGGACATTTAAATAAAAGAAACACAGATCTCTTCCAGTATCTTGGGAGACATCTTTCTCAAGCATTATTAGTTTATTTCACGTTATTTTTTTCCCCAAGTTGATTGTAAATCACTTAATAACTTAGGACCCTCCTCTATTATTTGATGCCAATAAAAATCTTCTAATGTAATTCATATGTGAAAAATCTGCTCTGAAACATACCAGACATTTTTTTCATTTCTTCTTGAGGTACTTAAAAAGACATTTTCAATTCTCCATACACATAACTTTCATAGTTTGTGTCTTACCTGTAATGTCCAGAAGTTTCTGACTGACATTCAGTTTGTTAACATCACTTCCAAACATCTCCACCAGAGAAGTTTTTAGAATTGCTAACAAAAGCTTTTCTTCCTGAAGCAGAATTTGTCTTTTGTCTGGAGTTACATTGATGTCAACACACTCTAAAGAAAAAAAGAAAAAACAACAGCACTGTAAATGAAAAACAAACTTTAAAACATCCACCCTTGGGTCAAAACTTGCTGCTCTTTAACCCTCCATTTCTATTTCACAGGATTGTAACCAAATACACAGTTAACATTCACAGTTTGTCTGCAAACTAAACTTTTAACATTCTCAACTATTCCAGCAAATGAAACAGAAGCTAATTCTGTCCAGTAACATGACAAGTTTTCTTGTATTTAAGCTAACCACAAAATTGTCTTTTTCTCATTACTTGGGGTAAGTTGCTTTTGAGTAATGAGAAAGTGGAAGGAAAAAAGGTGAAACCACAGCTAGACCCCTTATCTCCATCAGTAACTGTAAATCAAAAAATTGCCACAGTGCAGGGAAAATATACATATAATTTACAACATTCTCTAAATAAGTGCAATTTATTCAAAGCTTACAGCCTTTACAGAAGTTACTGAAAATTACTCATAACATACCAGAATCTACACAAATGTTAAGGACAACAAATGGATACTGGTGTTTATTGTATAAGTGATAAACTTCATTCACAAGCTTGACAACCTGTAGAGAAAGTGAAAAAACTATGAGTGCTAATATTATTACCTTCTGTTTCCTACCAACATGTTACTTAACACCCTTCAAAGCAACAAATGTACTAAATAATTTCTAGCATGACTGAATGCACAAAGGCACAAAAAAGACAGACACTCGAGTCACAGAAACTTGTAGTACTAAGCCACAAATATATACATCAGCTACTAACCCAGAATACCAAAGAAGTTATCACTGGTGAAGTTAGGAAAATAAAACCATCACCTTTGCTGGATCACACGGACGTTGGTTGATAAAGAAAAACTGTCTGTCTGCTGTACTCCTTCCAACACCATGATCACAACGAGAAATGAAGCCTGTAATACTGTTTAATGATAATGTAACAGCAAGGTTAAATAGAGGAGCAAACCAAAAGAATTTTTCTGACTCTGAGCATATTCAATAGGAGAGTGTTTCATACAGGGATAAAAGAAACACTATGACACAGCATCAATAAATATGTATATGCATTTCTTCTCCCAGCTTCTCACTTTACAAAAGGTGGCTGTTCAGTTCCATAAAGGCATCAGACAATTAAACAAGTAGCTTCCTCTGATTCCAAAGGAAATTATATTTTTAATTTTTCTGCTCTGAAAGCAGGTCAATTGTGAACTGTTGTTGACAAACAGATGCACTATATCTGACCAGTCTTGTGTACAGTGAGATTAAAAAGTGCACTTTAAGAAAGTAAAGGGGAATTCATTTACACAAACTGAATCACATTCATCTCATATAATTTCTCAGTAATGTTTATAAGAAATGCAGGTACAAACAATGGATACAATTCATCCATCCAATTACTCAGAGCACTAACAAAAGTGAGATTGATCAGACAATTACAGTAACATAAAGCTAAATAGGACTCAAGTAGCAGTAATTTTGCTCTTCCTACTCATCTGATTAGCCACATCTTAGTCCTGAGATTGGGTTTCCCAAACCATATACTAGTATCTACTATGCTGTTCCTAGTTACTTTTAATACTATCAACTACTACACTGGGTTTTTTTGTTGGTTGGTTTGCTGTATTTCTGTTTTGTTTTCTTTTTTAATTGTGGGCTATGGTAAAACAAGACTGGCAACAGTGGTTTGTATTTTTCCAATTACCTATAAAGATTTTGTGGCATATCAGTATTAAGTCCATATTCTTCACAAACAGCTTCACTAGGAGGTAGCTGAACAAAAGGAATAAGGCTCTGCAACTAAAAAAAAAAAGAAAAAGACAAAAAATTAAATATATATATAGGTTTTTCTTTTCTTCTATTTTTCTGTATTAGCTTTAAAATCTATTTGAATACAATAGTGCCTTTTTTCCAAGTTGTCTCACCAAGTCAAATACTGAAAATACCGCGACCTACTAGAAGATGCTTACTGAGAAACAGAAGCAATGCCTTAACAAATGGCTCTTCTCATCTTCTGATATCACTACTTTTGCCTTAATTATTTCACAGAACCTTACTTTAAAATCTACATAGACAGAACAATCTGATTGACTCAGTTTGGACTCTCCAGCTACATACATATGATCTTATCAAGTTTATTCCAACCTTCAGAGGCATACTGGCACAACAAGTTCAACTGGATTCAGACAACTATTAAGTGGTAACCCTATCTCCTAAGCAATTTCTCTTCCATAAAAACATCTCTATAAACAGAT
Source organism: Calypte anna (assembly GCF_003957555.1). NCBI lineage: Eukaryota > Metazoa > Chordata > Aves > Apodiformes > Trochilidae > Calypte > Calypte anna. The sequence continues at coordinate 7,312,848 of NC_044260.1, forward strand.
TTGGAAACTTCAAGGGAATCCCTGGTGGCTCCCATTTCTCCTTTTTCAACCTGTAGGGTCAACACACGTTCCATCTCAGGGGTTTTAAAGGTTTCCTACATTTACTCTATTTATTAGACATTAAAAATATTTATGTACAGCTATATTACCTCTCTTTTAAGTAATAAAAGTGATACCTGTTTTTGCCCAAATACTGCTCCAATATTTTCCTTTAAACTAGGAGTTCCAGTAGTTGATACCACACAGCTTTTTCTCCCTTGACCAACCTGATTGGTGCAGTTAATTCGCACTCCTTTTGAAACAACACAGTATGCCTGCAAGACCTGGACCATTTTTGCATATTCCTATTAAGGGAAAAGAAATTTCACACTTATATAAAATATGTAAAACCCAAAATATATAAGCAAGACATTAAATATTTGCAAAGAAGCAGGGAGGTTAATATTTTTCTCAATTTTTACAAATTAAATTAAATATATATGAAAAAAAAAGTTTATTTCAAAACAAACAGCATGTTTACAAGATTCATATTTAGTTGTAACATAGTAGTTCAAAATACACAAAAAATGATTGTGATATTCATCCTTCCTAAAATCTGAAAACCCGAGAATGTACTTTTAAAACCAAAACCAGAAAACTGTAAAAACAGAAAAGCATAAAGTTTCTGTATTTGATGAAGACATAAGACAGGCATGAAACAATCTGACATAATCAACGTATGCTACAAGCTGCATGATGCTCTTTTGAATTAACAACATCTGATCTCACCTACCTTTTTAATGTTCCTCTGAAATTCCTTATGCCGCACGGGCAAAGTATAAAATAACTGCTGTATGCTGACAGTTGTTCCTTGTTGTCGTGGGAAGGGAGTTTTCTGAATAATTTTACCATTGTGATCGAATACCAAACGAGTCCCAACCTTTGCAGATTTATGACAGGTAAAAATGGTGACGTCACTAATGGAGAAAAAGAGGCAACAGAATTACTTGCTGAGCACTGTACTTTCTTTTCCCTTCTTCATGACCTAATCATGCAGAGAAGCTACATCAATACTATTCACTTAATTAAAACTAACTCTTCAGCACAAACTTCTAAAAACGTATCTCAGGGGTACTGTAGCATTTTCCTAGCTACAACACAAACATTTTTATTTGTATCCCTTTCATTTTTCTCCTTAAAATGCAACCTTAAAGTCTAGTTTTGCTGAACACTGCAGTCCTCACACTAATCCACTACAGCAGAATATTCTTCATGCACACGATCGTTTACAAAAGCTGTGCTACTTTAAATGTAGAGTTTGTTTGGAAGGAGTTTAAAAACAGTTTTAATGAGTTACAGCCTAGCAAACTCAGCACTTAAGACATCTAGTGCTTTACATCAGAGGGTCAAACACTTGGGTAAGTACACAGCTCTATTCTGCAATGTTTTGGATACTTAAGTAATGCTAAAGTGAGTGTGTGCATAAAAGAACCAATCAAATGCTCAGAATCATAGAATTATTTATGATGCTTAGGATCATAGTTTTGATTGGAAAGGACTCGGGATGTCATGCAACTTATTCTCAAAATTAACCTAACATTAAGGAACTGGAAGTTTCCAAAGCCTCATTTTATCAATAATGGTAAACTCTGAGGATGGCTTCAGTTATTTTTGTGTATACAGTAACTTTCTATTGAAAATAAGTTTAATACTAATACCTTAATGCACACAGTGAACTCAGAGCTTCACCTCGAAAACCAAATGTTTCAACATGTACCAGATCAGAAAAATCTTGTATCTTTGATGTATAATGTTTCAGAGCTGGAAAAACATATTTCAGATATATATTTCACTTCAAAATGACACGAGTCTATTCAAGTAAGTTTTGCATGCATATCAAAAAGCAAAAAACTTTTCTATTATGCATTGTATTTTACATAATTATTAGAAACAAAATCATGAAATATTTAATAATTTCTTTCCTCTTTTCCCATACACAAGATCTCTTTTAAAATCCTCAGATACACCTGTTGCTCCATACTAACACCCAAAATTCATACAGCATTACTGGCATATGCATTGCAAGATGCCTCAGAGCAGTACTCAGTACTGCTACTGATGTACCTGCCACAGATCTTGCCCTGCAGGGAAACAACTGCAGTGCCACCCTGCACATGGGTACACGGGGGACAGGCACAAGGCTCTTATCTGAGGGGCACTCGATCTACACAATCAGTGCAGCACGATTCACCAGGTAACAAATGGAGCTAGCAGCAGCACCTCATAATAATCACTGTCCTGAACAGTAGGATTAAGAGTTTCTGATGTACCATACCCATAACTGTACAAAAAAGTTACCCAGTAATAACTTATGGTGAAAGAGATTCCCAGTCATTACACGAAAAAAAGAAATCAGGGTATTTCCACCACAGGGACACATTTATCATACAGTATTCTTTCTGTTCCTGTTTTGAGCAATTTAAAACTAGCAAATGGCAAATCTGACAGGCAGTTCATTTATAGCAAATGTCCAAGTTTATAATTCACCTCTCAAAAGCAGTCACTTTCATAAAGCTTGATTCTTTCAGCAACGGCTGATGACTCAACATAAAAGCATCTAAATTAACATTTATATGACCTTCTGTAATTCTGTAATTATTTCTATTCTTTGTTCCACTTAAATAAGCAATCAAATCAAAGACTACTTCCAAGCTACAAGCACTGCAGCCACAGGAGCCCACTGTAGTTTTGCAGATCATGCATGCATTATGTAAAAGCTAAGAAAGTATCTGTTCAAAATTATTAAACTTAGGAATTTTACTTCAAAAAGTAGCTTTCTCACTGAAAATAGGCTTTCAAGTATCCAAATACAAATTATGAAAAAGGTTTAACTTACTCAAGCCTTCAAAGTTTTCTTCTTCCACTCCACTGCCATTATCTGAAACCTCTATCAGTTCCACTCCATGATCTTTAAGTTTTATATCTACAAAATTGAATTATAAAGTCTCTCACTTCTGTATGTTTACACACAGTATTCAGATTAATTTTGTACTATAAGTAACCTTACCAACTAATAGTTTCCACTGTTAAGTTTGAATGACAAAAAAAGTCCTCATAGGTCTCAGCAGTTAGGGCAAACTAATCCAAACCTTCCCATACTTGCAAATAATTCAGCTTAATTGCATTTCTGCCTGAAGCAGAAATTTTCCCAGTTTTAAGAGCTATCATCCTGGCAGCTGAGGAAACTACACCACAAGCCCCTGCTAGCTTGAGGCCACCAGCTAGCAGAGCCTAACCACTGCTGTATAGGCCACATACTTCATTTAGTGGCAAAAAGAGCTACCAAAAAGTGATACAAATTCACATGCGTCTAGGAGCCCAGCTGAGGAATCAAAATGCTCTGTTTATCTGAGGTGTAAAACCACTTCAGACACTCCTGGTCAAAACATGAAGTATCTGCACAGATTTGTTAATATGCACTCTGCTCTGAGGAAATATAAGTACTTCAGAAGTCGGTTACCGATTTTGGTGGCTCCAGCATCCAGGCTGTTTTCCACCAACTCTTTCACGGCAGTGCCAAGATTCAGCACAACCTGCCCCGAACAGATCCGATGAATGGACTTGCGGTCGATGGGTTTGATGGCTTTGGCAGGCTGCAGGCTTAAAGAGAGGGAAAAACACCGTAGGGTCAAGCAGGCGGGAAGGGCTCGCCGTGCCGCGCTCGCTCGGTCCCCTCTCCAGCGAGAACAAGCGGTACCCGAGGGTGAGGCGGGGGAAGTAAAGCACCGATAGGCCAAGGGCGGGGGGTCCGAAAATCCCTAGAGGCCCCCCCGAGCAAGTCGGGATGGAAGGTGGGAATGGGGAAGCCAGCGGCGGCCCAGGAGGCCGCAACCGCGCCAGGAGCCCGGGCACTGCTCACTGCGGGGGAGCGAGGCCTCCAGCACCACGCAAGGAGAGGCGACACGGGCAGGGGAGTACGAGCGAGGGGCAGCCCCACCGCTGCAGGCAGGGCTGGGCTGGAGCAGGACCCGGCGTAGGGCAGGCGCTCACCAGGGCTCAGCCACCTCCATCAGCTCCCGGCGGGACGAGACGAGACCCCCCTCGCTCCCCTCAGCATCCCCTCAGGCTCAGGCTCCGCCCCCGTCCCCTCATTGGGCGCTGCAGCACAGAGCCCGCCCCTCTCGGCAGAGGTTCGGCAGCCCCCGGCCCAGCTGAGAACGAGACCGCGCCTCGTGGCCTACGGAGCTCGCGTAGCAAACCTGGGGCTGACGCTGCCCAATGGAAAGCAGAGGAGGAGGCGGCGCGGCAGCCGCCAGCGCTCATTGGGTGGAGGGTGAGTCAGTTATGCGCTGTTCTCCCGCCCGGCCCAATGGCAGCAGCGGGTGGGCGGGCCCGCCGGCTGTCCGGCAGCGGGTGCGTGTGGCGGACGGGTGCCGCCATGCCCATGTACAAGGTGCGGCCCTTCTCTAGGGTCAGCGGTGAGGTGCTGGCGGAGCAGCTGCCCACCTGCATGTACCGCCTGCCCAACATCCACCGCCGACCCTCGCCCGCCGCCTCGCCGCCGCCGCAGGTAAGAGGGAGGAAGCGCAGGGCGGGCCGGCTGGAGCAAGGCGTGCTCAGGCCGCGGCTCGCAGTGCCCGCCCCGGCGGTCTCGGTTGTGGGCACGGGGCCGCGCTGGGAGGGAGCCCGGGGGAGCGACCTCCAGCTACGCTGAATGCGTGTCTGCTCCGGACGGGGCTGCTTTCGGGGGGTTGGAGAGGAATCCGGCGCCGGGATCTCGGGGGAAGGGCCCGCTCCATCCGCCGCCTCAGCTCGCAGTGGGGGCGCGGGTTCCTCGCGCTTATCACTGGCTCTTTCGAGGGTTAAATAAGCTCAGCTTGTTCAGGAATTTCCGCGTATATTTAAAGCCTTCGGTAATTCACAGCTTGGCTTTTCTGGGCTCTGCTTCTCAGCTTCCACTTTTAAACGGCCAAATTTGGGGGACTCAGCCGAGCTGAGGCCTTGCAAGCCCTCGGGTGTGTCCCAGCAGCTGTGTCCCTGCTGCATCATGGCTCGGGTGCCTTTTCTTTCCTGCTGCTGAGATAGGAACTAGCCAGCTACCCACTCTCTAGTCTCAGCTACTTCTTTCTTAAGTAAGGAAAAAATGCAAAATACTGTGTTACATTAAGCAAGTCGACTTCAGTCTCTTCCCAGCGTCAGGAATGCTTTGAGTTCTTCCAGGCTGCTTGTGGTCATTTTTAGCTCGATGCCATCACATCAGCACGTACATGATGTACCCTCACCCAGGCTGCTGAGGAGACTTCAGGTGGAATTTCACAGGAATGCTAAGATGCTCTCCTGTTGCAACAGCAAAGTATTAACTGCCAGTCTCTCCCAAGGGTGGTTTTTCTTTCATGGAGTTTGTATTTTCTAAGTAATGGTCACGTAACAGGTATTTCTGGGTCTTGATTTTGAGAATATTGTGTAAGCAGGGATGAAGATTTCACTTGGATGCCTTCCTTGTTATGAAGGCTTCGGTTGATAGGTTGGTTTTCATTAATTTTCATTCAGGATGCTTAGAAATTGATTATCTACATAAAGATTTTTCTTTATAATTATTTTAAGTTTATAGGCTTATCTCATCTAGGCAGCATTGTAAAATAAGAGAAGTGTAAGATTGCAAAAAGATGAATTAACAGGTAGCAAAGCCTGTGGTCCTTTTTTCTCAACAATTGATGATTGTTATGATTTATGACAATGAATGACTGGAGAGTGATTTCATATAACACACCATCCATCCAAGTGTGCAGGGATTTTTTCTTTAACTACTTGAATTGTCAAAATGTTTGTTTTGCAGCCTGAACACAAACTCTTTACCAGTTTGTTTTCTGGGCTGAAGAGAATCCTGACAGGGTTACTTTGTTTTTTCAAGTTTTAATTCAGTGCTTCATGGCCAACTTTAAGTTTCTGTAGTTGTGATCTACATTATAGAGTTTGCTGTAGCTACTGGCTTATAAAAATAAACTGGAAGATTTCAGAGATTGAGACAGGTTATTGAGTCAACAGAGGCAGAAGAGACAAGCAACAGACATAAGATGACGTTTCAGGACATTCTTGTTATTTTAACGTGCTTAATGTCACTGTCAAGTAAACTGTGGAGTATTTTGACACTGAGCTGAGCAAATATTTGTGAACTTGTTTTTTTCTCTCCTCCAGGAAGAGGTTGACCCATCACTTCAAGCACTTGAATCCCGCCAGGAAGAGATTCTCAAACGTTTGTATGAACTGAAGAGTGCTGTCGATGGTCTCTCAAAAATGATACAAACCCCAGATGCTGATTTTGATGTAACTAATATAATTCAAACTGTTGAATGTTCTCCTTTGACACCAAATGGAGCAGATTTAGATTTAATGCTTGGAAAGGTAAGTTTAGTTGTGCATATACATTGCTACTTTCCTTGTTCTTAGATGTTCAGGTTAAAACACAGGACACTCAGAACTCATTGTACAAGTTGTATATCCTGACAAATAACCTACAACTAACATTTCATTTTGTGCATCCAGACTGTAGATACAAATGCTTATAAATACTAAGTCCTATGTACTCCCATTTGGATATAATTCCAAGCTGGAATGCTTAACTAACATTTTGACAATTGGTTTCGTGTATGTTACCAACTGGGAATTTTAACTTTGGATTCAGGTTGGCCTAGAATTTACATCGTTCATGTGCTTGAATTGTATATTGAGGAAGGAATATGTTCAAATGTTTGAACAAGTTCTGAATGTCTAAACTTGAATTCTTTTTCTTTAGCATCATTAGAATTTCAGATATACACATGAATGGCTATGTACATTTTGGTGTCAAATGAAAACTCTGCTGGACCTGGAATGTCTTAATCTGCTGAATGTTTTATTTTCAGGATTATGGTGCCCTGAAAGATATTGTAATCAATGCAAATCCTTCTTTACCTCCACTGTCATTACTGGTACTGCACAGTCTCCTTTGTGAACGCTATAAAATTCTGTCAGCTGTTCACACACATTCATCAGTCAAAAGTGTGCCAGAAAACCTCTTGAAATGCTTTGGAGAGCAGATGAAGCACCAACCACGTCATGAATATCAGTTGGGCTTTACTCTTATCTGGAAGGATGGTAAGAATGAAGTTACTTTGTAGATCAGTATTTTAGAATAGGTGAGAAAATGAAATTTGTGCTATAAAACCTTGACAACAGATGCTTTGGTGTCTTCGTGCTGACACATGATAGATATGAATTCCAGATAACATTTCTCCTCTTTTTATATCTGAACAATGATGGAGGAGGAAAACTCTTGATTGTGGATATTGCTATTAAAATACACTTACAGGATGCTTTTAATAGAGGTGTTTTTCAGTTTCTACAAGTAAGTTAGCTAGAACAGAAATTAGGTGGGAGACTGGTCTGAAGTTTGTGAAAAATGATCTCTTTATCCCAGGTTCCTACCTTAGCCTAAGTACTTAGACTAAGAAAACTGGAAATTGTTCATCAAGTTAATGTCATTAACTGTGTTACTGGCATCACAAATAAAATATGTCATAGAATTATGTTTAACTTTTCCACCCTATGGTATTTACATAATGTCTTTTCTTAATTTCAGTTCCAAAACCCCAGATGAAGTTTAGCATTCAAACAATGTGCCCTATTGAAGGAGAGGGGAACATTGCTCGATTTCTCTTCTCCCTGTTTGGCCAGAAGTACAATGCAGTTACTTCAACTCTGATTGACAGCTGGGTTGATACAGCCATCTTCCAGCTAAGAGAAGGCAGCAGTAAGGAAAAAGGAGCAGTCCTGCGCTCTATGAACGCAGCCCTGGGCAAGACATCGTGGTTGGTGGGAAATGAACTCACTGTAGCAGACATTGTTGCATGGTCTGCACTACAGCAGACAGGCAGTGCAAACACTGCCCCAGCCAATGTGCAAAAATGGATGAGGTCGTGTGAGAACTTGGCACCTTTCAGCTCAGTAATGAAGCTACTGAAGTAAGCCTCTACTCTTCATCATGTGTAATTTTCTTCCACCTCATGCCTGCTGTAGTGGTTTAAGTCCTTTCTGAGGTGTCTTCAAGTACTACAGTTGGACAGAATTCTGAAATTAATAAAAACATTACAGCTACCTTTGGAGTGTCACCTTCCTTTTTTTTAAACTGATGCATGATTTGTATGTTTGCTGAATCATAAGGTGTCTTAAGTAATGCTGTGCAAATACAAGCTTATGTACACAAGTTAGCCTCAGCACAGTTTAAAGTGCAAGATGAATCCTTTCTGTTGACTTGAGATCTCTGAATCTGATGAAAGCCTTCAAAGAACAAATAGGAAAAATGAAAATGCATTGAAATATTTTTATGTGAAAAAAGGGAAACATTTTTTATATAACTTAGCATATAATAGAGGTTAGTTCTTCCTGTACTCAAACGGGAGAACCTAGTTTCATATTTGTATCTTGTTCTTCAGAAAGGAGCTTTATTCTCTCTCTCAGTTTTTCTATTTCTTCCTCTTGCTGTCTCACCTTCTGTTGTAGGTTAGAAATAACCTGAAAATGAAAGTCAGATCATTTATATACAAGCAAGGATAAAGCCTTAGTAACCTACTTGAATGTGTTTGCAGTCTACACATTCTGCAGCACCACAGCTGTCCTGCATATTTGATACTACAATTTAAGTGGGGCAAGGAAAGGGAAAATGATAAAAAAGTTGTGCAGAGATGGTGAAAAGCTTCAGAAGTTTTTCTGACTTCTAAAAAAACTTTAAAGCTGTACAACTCTCCAATCTTCATAATGTTACCCTACACTTAATGATCATTTCTCTCATTGCAGAGACACCAGAACATTAATACAATGCCGTAAAAGTGCAGAAAAAGAAGTCTTAATCACATAATCTCCTTCAAAGCAAAACAAATTAAAAAAAACCCATAATCCAGGCAGGGAAAGTTAAAGGGGTTGGGGATTTTCTTTTCATGTTTTTATCCTGTAGAAGTGGAGGTTATTGGTGTAACTTACATGTTCTGTGGTATGAAACAGTTCACTTTCCCGGAGCTGAGCAGCAGTTGGTCTTTCTGTAGATCTCTGACTGATGAGGAGTTTAACATACTTGGCTTGAATAGGCCATTTTTTGTAGAAACTCTGAGGAATCTGGCCCCTCCTTAAATGTGTAAGGACTTCTGTTCTTTCCATTTCTGTTCCAAATGGCTGGAATAGTTCTAGCAGGATAACACCCATGCTGTACATGTCTGACTGGTAACAGGGTGAAGACAAACTTCTGGAGTATCTGCTATTTTTAATGAATTACTAGATTTTTCTCATTCAGAAGTCATGAAGACACTTCATGACAATGACATTTCATCGTGATATGAAAAATATCATGACAATACTAAAGGAACACATTCAAATCTGTATACTGCACTCGAGAAACACAACGTTTGCATTAGTAGCAAAGTTTAAATTCACATTTCAACAAAAACACTAGAAGAAACAGAGGATTAACGGCTAAATATTATGTATTTACCTACTGAAAGGCTTGGTTTATTCCTATTATCTATCACCAAGTGTTAAAAGGAAAATAAAATGCTCCCTACCTTGAAATCATAGTGAGATCCCTGCAACTGTTCTGGTGAGGCATAGAGGCAAGTCCCAACTCCTGAGGTGTGGGTCAATCCTTTAAAAAGGCAATTTTAGACTCACTCAGCTAGAGTTACATTGTTAACAATTCACTTAAGAATGTAATAGTTAATTTTTTAACACCATAAAAACTTAAACGCTGAAGCCCATTGTCCATTAAGTTTTCTTCTCTTACCTTTTATCCTTTCTGTCCTAAACCACTGCTCTGTATCATCCAAAAGAAGGTCTTTGCAGGCTAATCCAAAGTCTCCTATTTTTACATGACGATCCAATCCATATAGAAAGATATTTCTGGGCTACAAACAAGAAAGTATAAAACCTAACATATGTATCTATATAAAAAAACTGACATTTCAGCTGTTTCAAAGACTGTAAAATCCAGTGTTTCACAGGTGTAAGACAGTAATTATTTAACACTTCCATTAGGAAAAGTCACAGCTGATACTAAATTAGGTGTTAGCAACACAATTTGGGCAGAAATACAACATATGAAGTATCTAGGGAAAAAAACAGAAGAGGAAAAATGAAAGTTTTAATCCCATGAGACTGGAGGGGAGAACTTCCTTTGACCCACTGGCCATACTTCACGCAGCCTAGGACATGACTGGCTTTCTGGGCTGCTAAATCATTATCCACTTGTAAGTCAATGTCATTGAGTACTATGCTTAAAGAAAGTATGGTTTTGGTATAGAGGAGACAATATATTTTTCCATATGTAACAAATAAATTCTTAAGAGCATGAAGTTGTCTCCATTCTCCCATAAGTTGTCTTTGTTTTCTTCAACCTCAAGTAATAATTCAATGAACTTACCTTAATGTCTCGATGCATCACTCCCATGCTGTGGATGTAGCACACTCCTTCTAATAACTCCTGAAAAATTTTCATTGTCCAGTGGACATCCACAAGATGGTATGGACCTTAAAACAATTTAAAATCTAAATTATTTCAGCTTATTCTACTATGTTATCTGAATCTCTGGTGTCCTGTTGAATTCTTTATGATGTAGAAGAATTTCTAACAGAATGAGCATAGTTTAAAAAAAATAAATTTCCCATGCTTCTCCTGAGATAGTCACTTTTTGCTGTTTCAAAAATACTAACACCAAAATTCCAAGAGGAAAGCTCAGAGAACACAAACATATGTCTACCTAAAAAGATTCCTCCAAGCCCCATCAGATTGTTATTTGATTATGAATTTTAAAAACTCTTTATTTCCATGCAAGTGCTGAATTAGAAAGATTAGTTTCTGATAAAATCATACTAATTCACATGATACGTTTTCTGCACCATTCCTTTTGGATCTTAATCCTTCTGGTTTTGTGCTACCCTCTGAAATTCCCAAATTTCCTTTGGCTGCAGCTGTCCTAAGTAAATTCATGATCTCATTGTTACCATCTCCCACATTGTTGTTTTATTGAACTATACTGTCCTTCCTCCTCTAATGACCCAGAGATTTAAAATGTTTGTAGCCACACCAAACACTTATTTACTCCTCCTTGGGTTTCTCTTTATTAATGTCTAACCTATTATACCATTCACCTTTCCTATTCTGTTGCCTATGAAAATGTATAAAAATGAGGTTTTGAGGTCAAATGCCCTACTAATCCTATCAGTCCCTGACCAGGAACCTCATCTTTCATCTTTGGATAGCTAAAAGACTATGATTATAGGAGAGACAAGAGGTAAACAAGTGGGTAAGACAAGTGGGTAAACCTGACTCCATAACTGAAGAGAACAATAGATTTATCCTAATAGTGACAGAAACTCAGATTAAACACTAATCATACAGTATATGTCTTACAATCTGTTAAGCATGTGCTTTTTTAAAACAACCACCCCAGAGAAAGGAACATGTCTCTAACTCTTTAAGAGCATTAGATTTGTTCTCCCAAATGTCAACAGTCACTGAAGATGGCTTGGTATCAGGGTATGAGAAATCCTCAGGCCTCTGAAACAAAATAAATGTTAGATTTTTTTTTTTTACCAGTGACTAATTGGCCTATGTAGGAATTTTGATTCATAAAAACATATATAAAAGCTTTTAAGTATGTTGTAATATGTCTTTAAAAAAAGATGTATTAATATAGATTAGCCCGTGAAGCACTTTATTTTGTAGCAGCAAGACTTACTACCAAAGCAAAATGTAAATTATTTAAACAGCTTACTGAGAAAAAGTGGTTTCTGTCAATAAAAAACTCTATTCTGAACAAGTAGTATTGCCCACGCACAGATCTCTCCAGTTAACAACTATGCCTCAGGCATACACATTGATTCTTTCCTGAAGAGCTGTCAAAAACTCAGCACTTAAATCTCTTTTGCCAACATCTATCATACAAAAATCCAATACTCGCTGCTACTTTATTAGGTGAATAAAGAATCTAATGAAGATCCTCCATATGATAAGCTGCTAAGTAGAACACAAAATTAGGCAAGTGGATTTCCAAATAGGAAAAAAGAAATATTAGCTTTGTAATGAGTAAGAAATTTTTTAAGAGAGTAACGAGTCTTACTGGATGTTTCCTCTGTTCTCTCAGTGCATCTTTTATTACGGTCAACAATCCAGTCCCACAGGGATATTTCACACAGTTGCATTTGTATATGAAGCATCAAAGAATACTCCACCTAACAGAAAAATAATGGTCCATAATTTTGCCATTGTAATAAAGGCAGCATTTCCTTAGTTATTTTCTTTGAGGTTAATAAAACCCAAAATGTATTAAGTTAAAAATCCAGTTAGATAACAAAATTACATCAAATACAGCATTTCTAATCTACTGCATTCAAGGAGCAGAAGTAGCAATGTTATGTAATTTTGGGTGGGGGTTTGCTGGACGTTCCTCAAATTTTAACAACTGTTATATGATAAAAGCCAACAAAGCAGACAGCTACATAATATTATGCTACTTAATAATTATGTTACTTAAAATTCAAATCAAGACCTTAAAAGTTTCTAGACATACAGGACAGAGGCTCACTCTGGCTTAGAAAATTAGTGTAAATTAATATAAAATAGCAAAAACCTTCAACCTCTTTATATGGAATACCTATGGAATATAAATACCTAACTTCACACTCAGTTTCTGATAATGTAGTTAATTTGCTAACACCTTTAGAATCTCAGATTTCTTGCAAGATGTTACTCCAAATGACAGCAAAAGCTTGAAGCATTCTAGAGTTGGCTGTGTTACACAAAATACTTGTGGTATGAATGCCATCAGTTTTAGAAACAGCCAGAGTGGTGATTTCCTGCCCAAATCTGCTTCTCTCTTTCACATGTAAACCCACTGTACAGGAACCACAATAGGTACCCAGACATTCTGATCAGTAATATCTGAACTACCCATCATTGCTGAGTGCTGAAGATTTTCAGTTTTTTTATATTCAGGAGTAGTACTTTTTGTTCATGTAGGTACTTTGAAAGGACCCAAGATGATTTAGATTTTGACAGCTTCTCCAATCAGCCTCCTTGTAGTGGTGTTATACTCATTTAGTAAAAATCATTTGTATTTTTGGCTCTAATCACAGTAATTCCATTTTTTAAAATGTATCATTATAAATCATTCCTCTGTCTAACAACCTTCAATTTACAAATGTCATTAAATCAGACAGCTGATAACTATATTTAAAGAGAACTGTATTTACCTCAAACTCTCCACAGAGAGCTACGTCATTCTTGGAGCATTCTTCAGTGCAGGACTTACTTTCAGTGCTAGCATCTTGATCCAGGCTAGAACAAGGTCCCCATGCTGAATTATTTTTCACATCATTTGATTTACTGCTAACACTACTTACAGATTCTTCTTGTAATTCTTTGGATAATTCACATTTATTTGGTTTCATACACTCCTTACTATTGCTGTTCGTAAAATCACTCCTTATATCCATGTTCTGCACTGATTCACAGCCCGGGTTTCCAAGACTGGTACTATCACAGGACTTCCTCTCTTGTGAAGTAAGGTCAGCAAAGATGACTGAACTGTCACTCTCCACACTCTCAATGTGACAGTAATCCCTGAAAATAATAAAGGGAGAGAAAATATGTACACAGTTTTATACCATTTGTTTGTGATACACCATTCTGAATTATTATTTGCTTTTTCCAGAGTAAGATTTCAGCTGTTTCTCCATTAAAACTTTAGATTCCTTGTAGGCTCCAACTTTTGGAACACCTTTGCCCAGCAGGGATTTCTGGCAGCTGATCCAGAAAGCTCACAGATACAGTCCTAGGTCACAGCATTCACTGGACACAAATATGATTTATCTCCATTCCTTTAAACTTAGGAAGTTAACAGTCTATTGCTCATAGGACTCTTATTTCCTTTTTTGCTAATCAACAGAAAGAACCCATCACCCTAATAAGACTCCATAGTACTAATTAGTGTTGCTGATTGGCATAGAACTTTAAGTAAACTTGAAGCCCAGCACTATACTCAGGCACTCAGAAAAAGAGATCTGAAGAAGGCAGAAATGTTCAGGAATATTCTTCAGCTTATGCAATCAGAAGGGAAACTATGAGAAGCACCTTTTTTTAAGACCTTTTTTTTTGTTACAATTTGGAAGCAGATTACACTTGTGCAATATAGGCTGAAATCTGTTTTAATATACCTTTAAAACACATCTTAGGTTGAGGCCAAATACATGTTATCACTGAGACTTGTAACACTTACTTGTTACTCTCTTGCTCCAAAGATAATGGCTGCAACTCCATTATTGTTTTATCTATTGGATAAAAGATAAACATGGTATTTTACAAAACAATGCATGCACATATTTTCTATAAAATAACACTTAACATGCAGAATCTTACTAAATTTATCTTCATTACCTGTAGACATATTTTGCTCTATTTCTACTGTTGCAAAAGGTCCCTCTTAATCTAGAAGACAACCCTAGTATGTTTTTAGCTTTTCTTTAAATTAGAAGAACATACATGTGGTGCAACTGAAAGGACTGTACTGAACTCTCATGGGTACTGACCCAGATTTCACATTTAAGAAGCTGGCCCGTTCAAAATTAGGGCTTATAATGTACAAGACCCTACACAGCTAAAGAAGCAAGGCACCACCCCTTACATTACCCTGCTGCCATTTTAAAGACACTTGATATTTTGAAAATACTTTTAATTAAAATTGTGTATTTATGTGAAAAAAAGAGTTGGCTTTAGCACACAGAAGCAAGCATGAAACACCAATCTTGTAAGCCAAGGAAAGCCATTAAGTACCACAGGACCTAGCCTAGAGGTACAATAGGAGACCTCAAGACATGGTAGCAAATTTGTGGGGTTTTCCCCTTATTCATCACTTTTCCCCCCAATATCTGAGGTGGCTCATCCCTAGTATTCATTCTTCTCCTAAACTCACTACTTTTTTGAGTTTAAAGGTTTTCATTGCACTTGACTGAACTTCACACAACTTTAAAATCTTTCTCAAATATTACTAGAATTGAAGCCAATACTTTCAGAGTTTCAAGCTCATAATTAAGTAGTAGTCATTAGGCAGAAGACTGAAGTGCACAGAAAGATACGAAGACCTGGTCATCACCTGCAGTTTGCTTGCTTTTGGTTTTAAGGAGGTAAAGAAATCATTTCATCAGAGAAATAATACTCTCCTGCAAATAACAACACAGAGGTTCTAAGCAAGATGGAAGGCAGAGTAACACAACATGCTGCACTTTCCTTTTGGGCGTGCTATCTGAACTTGCTCCATCCAAGCAGTGTGATAACCTACAACGTTAGGATGCTGCAGCCCAGCCAGCACTTTAACTTCTCGTAGCACCTAAAAAGACCAGAAAGGAAACTGATTGGTCTCTGTTTGAGTGCCTGGTAAACCCCAAAGATAACAAATACAGGGGTTCCTGACAGAGAAAGAATGGATAAAACTATGACAATAGGGGAGAAAATTTGGAAGCTTTAAAACCAATGATGATTTTAATAATTGCAGGAGTGACCACATTAAAGTTAACAACATGCTTCTTTTAATGGGCTTAAATACTTTAAATACTATTTATTGAAAGGGTCAAATCTTTAGAAACTCAGAAAGCACAAAAATGTATTAACATTTTTCATGTTTGGAGAAATATCAAAACAGCAGACATGGAGTTAAACCACAGACAAAATACAGAAAAATTAATACCTTCATGCAATCTCTTCTTGTAGCCTTCTTAATGTTAATTTTTTTAATAGCATAGAACTGACCATCTAACTTGTTTCTGACCTGAAAACAATTGCAACGGCACAAAATTAGATGTTAACTTTTTTAATTAATGAATTATTAAATCCTTTAGAACCAAGTATTTTCTAAAAATTAATTTCTGTACTCAGTTCAAATAAAGTCTCACTCATATCAGAGAACAAAGCTGGGATCAAGCCCCAAGCTGTCTAAGGGTACTTTGCTTTTGCCTTCTTTCCAGACTGCAAACATAAATTCCAATCTGCAAGACAGACACTGCTTTAGAGCTACAAAAATGCTGACAGGTCCTGATAACTGCTTAAACAGGTTCTCAATCTGTGACACCACAGCTGTCACATACATATGGCAATACCACATGGGGAACCTTTGGCTGGCCATACACTGCAAGTATTTAATACAATTTGACACTGGGTTGGACAGTTTTAAGGCTGTTTTATTTCTTGTAGCTGAAACATTGGGGTGTGAAGAATATTCAGGTCCTGTGGCTGTCTTCAGTCAATGTATCACAATACTCTGCATGAGAAACAGACTTTTTATTCGCTTTAAAAAGGGTGAAATATACAAAGTAAAACATAGCCTGATTTGACAAACAGAAAAGAGAAGCCACAAACCAGCAGCTTTCCAAAAACAAATAATTTCCAAGAAAAACTTGATACAATCTGATCAATTGTAAGTGAAAGGTAAAGAATACCTTGTATACTTTACCATATCCTCCTTTTCCTAGCCTTGCAATCTCATCAAACTCATTCAAGTATCGTGAAGTCTGGGCTTCAAAGAGAACTTCTTTTTCCCTAATCAAAAAAGCAAGACTATGTTAAACCAAATTCCAATTACAAGTAAGGTACTATGGAGGCTACAGGTGTACACAGCCTATACACAGAAATACTATTTATATTATGGAAAAAAAGAATCTTTTGACATTAGTGAATACATAGTGAATACAGAAAACCAGCAGACTGCAACACCATGCACATGTGCCACAAACGTACTGTTATGTGTTAAGGGAAGTCATAAGTTCATGACCAATAAATCTTGTTTTACTGAAGAGTGGCACTAACCATGACAGCTATACTGAAGAAGCAGTTTTCACCAGATCATTATGAAGGTTTGGAGAAATTTTATTTTTTTTTTGCTTCAGAATCAAAATATGAAAAGTAATCTTAATGGAGCACAAAACTTTAGGGAGGTAGTTAAGTTTAATGCTTTGAATACATACCCAATTGCATGAGAATCTCCATTAGCAAGTTCCTGTGAAAAAAATAACAAAATTCAACATAAAAACACATGATACAGAGTGACAAGTCTACCATGCAATTGGCACAGACAGCTAATCTAAATGGAAACTACCACTATGTTCTTAGAAGAAAATAAGGTTACTGATAGCTATTCATTCTGCAGAGAGCTTCACCAAATTGAGGTATTATTATCACCATTACCACCAGTAATCTACTAACATATCTCTGCTGGACAGATTACTGCCCTTTTTGAGCTCTGCTAGCAAACAGGATAAAATGAGGGCTCTAAAATGTGCTTAAGACAAAATTAACTAGCTTAGCTGAAGCAGTGAGATAAGCAAACTGTCTGATTCAGCCTGAAGCACATTGCACAGTATAGAAAATATGCCCTCCACTAACACAAATATGAGGGTGTTAATCTAATCATCTGGAAAAGTTAAAAACTAAAAACTGATGTGTGCCCATGGTCAAAAAAAGCTGTAGCCATACTAAAAAACCTTGCTTGTGTTTATAAATGTTTCTTAAACTTTAAAAAAATGTAATTATTATTTAATAAGGAACAACTTTTGCTGGCTTCAAAAGCTTTAGTGCCATGGCTGCTTCAAAAACGTGCCATCCCAAAAAGCTAAGGCAGAATGGGAGCACCATCTTGCATAATTATTAATAAAACCCATATTGAGTGTTAAAAGAACCCCCAAACAAAAGCATCTTTGGAGGCAAGGATGTGTTAATTCCTTGATCCAGAGGTTGCCAAAGACATTTAGCAAAGCTTACCCCGTTAAGTATTTGTCGATTAGCTGCTTTCATTAGTTCAGTAATGGCTCTATTGTGCTGCAGTCTTACAGTACTAAATTCATCACAGAAGGCAAAAGGGGAGAGCAACCCTGTTCTTGTGAAAGCCTGACGAAGAACTGTACAAAGGAACAGAGAAAGGTCACATTATGTAAAGCCTGCTGTAACACCATGTAAGTAGCTGTTGTTTTTTAAAATGAGAATCTTTATTTGAAAGGGAGCACATATGAAAAACTGAACAGTATCTCCTACTCCAATGCTATGTCTCATACTTTTAGCAATAAAAACTAAATCCAAACTGGAGCTGCTCTATGGGAATCCCTTTCCATAATACAGTTTGCCATGCCCTTCATGGCCACAACTGCATCTCCTCTTCATTACTGCAGCAGATGAATGATACAAACATCCACCCATTCACCTACCTGCTACCCCTGGACTCATTTTGATCAGTGAAAAGGGAAAATGTTCACAATTTTGAGGACATATTTATAAAGAGAAGTGGTAATGTCAATATTTTCTAATTCACAAACTCACGTATTCATGCACATACTCATGGTAAAGAATTAACTCACTCCCTTCCACCCCTCACAAACCACTCTCAGCTGAGTAAAACAACACTGTGGCAGACAAAAGCCTAAGAAATACTGGAGATGGGTGCAACTCTGAAGCTGCTACAAAAATGTACTTAAAAGTTAAAGATTTCCAAAGCCTTAAAAGAAACATGCTCGTTAAGGTGGTTTACTTTGGCACCAGTATTTAAAAAATCAGCCTATTTGTTATTTGAAGGAGATTAAATTTACTGAATGTGAACCCATAAGGAATTGGGAATTTTGCTACACAAGCCTTATGGACACAATTAGACACACCAGAAAAGTGGTAACCACCACACTTGCCAACATGAGTATACCAGCCAAACCCACAAAACACATACTATTAACTATGTTTTTCTTTTATTCATCAGACTTACTCCCCTTGGCAAACTGGTTTAAACTATACCAAGGGAGGAACATCATTTTCCACAGAAGTACATTTCCATAGAAATACACTGGGAAGCAAAGCAGCTTCCAGATGCCCAGGTTGGTTATGTGATCTTTTGTTCCTCTTGCAAAAGGAGAAAATTTAGCAGTTTTTTTTCTTTTTTCGCCCTTGATATTTTTAGTTGATTCAGGATATTAATTCTGTTCTCAAAGTATAGCTTTGTACTGATATTACGCTGTAATTCTGCACAGAAGAATGGTATGGATTTATAGATTACAATAAATAGACATGTAAGATAAAGGAAAAAACTGCTTTTACTAACTTCGGAACAAACACCTTGAATGAACAGGGTTGTGTGTGTACATATGGCAGAGATGCTCCAGCAGTGACGCAAGCAGCAGCTGGTTTTGGATGGTTGAAGTGAAATTCACAAACTTTTGAGACCCATTTGCAACTCTCAGCTCCTCTGGCACATCAGACTCTGCAAAAAGGATAGTCAGACCAAAAGGATTTAGGTCTCACTATATGCCTATTTACCACAACATCAAAACCACATACAAACCCCCACAGCTTCAACAAAACCCTGGCTCACGAAGAGCTTACCACACCAACTCAGCGAGAAACTTAATTATACATAATTTTCATTAGTGCATAAGAAAAAATGCCCACCCGAGAGGCCAAGGCTCTCCCGAAGGGCGAAGGAGCCCCCACAGCGGCCTCAGGGTAGGGTGCACCCTGCCTAGGGCGTGCCCGCTCTTGCATCACCCCCGCGGCTGCCGCTTCCCGGAGGCTACGAAGCCGCGGCCAGCGGCTCTGCCCTCCTCCCCACCCTGCCAACCGTGTGTGTGTGTGGGGGAGGGATGGCCGCATATCCTGGGTTAAGCACGGGAAGCGGTCGTCACTCCCTGATCCCCCAAACCTCCCTCAGAGGACAGGGAGGGCCCCATGATCCCCGCTTACCGTCAAAGCGCGGCTCCGGGCTCTCCTGAGGGAACTCGATGGCAGGCGGCGGCCCACGGGAGGACGCAGCCATCCCCGCCACATGCCGGGTGCAGAGGTCCCAGCCTCCGCTCCCGCCGGCCGAGTGGGGTCTGCCCGCCTCCCGGTAGGCGGTGCCGGGGGCCGGGCCAGCGTTTATGGCCGCTCGTTGAGTGCCGGGCAATAAAACATTAACTGGAGGAATAAACCGGAGAGGGTAAATAGGGCCCGGAAGGCAAGAACGGGCGGGAAGGCTACGGCCGAGGAAACGGCTCGTACCGAAGCTTCGTGGCGGGAAGCTGTGGCGTCCCCCAACACAGAGGGTCCAGCAGAGACCCCTTACCTCCGTGAGGGGCTGCGGTTCCCTGCATCGCCCGCAAAGCGCCTGGCGGGATCCCCAGGCCCGCGCAGCCCCCTCAGCACCGAGGGAATTCCGTCGCCACTACGTCCTCGGCCCCTCGCCCTGACCGGGGGTCGCCGAGCCCCCTCTAGCGGCTCCCGGCAGCGGCACAGGGGCGGGCCTGGTCCCCGTGTGACCCGGAGGAGCTCGCTTCTCCCCCCCGCCGCCGCCGCCGCCTCCTTTCCTCCCCCCGCCCGCTTGCCCGGCCGGCGCCGGGCCCCGGATGCAAGAGGCCGGCGGAGGGACGTCATTGTTCCCCGACGGGCTGTAACAGTAGGCGGAGCGGGCCGGGCTGAGGCGGGGGCTGCGGCGAGGGGGACCCGGCAGCGCCGAGTCAAGCGGGGCCGAGCCAGGTAATGGGGCTGGGGGGGAGAGTCAGGCCTGGCGGCGGCCTGGCACAGCCCGGCAGCACCGCGTGCATTTCCCTGCCTGGAAATCAATGGGCCGGCGGGGAGGGGCCGGCCCGGGAAAGGAAAGGGAAAGCGATCGGCGGGAGCAGCCGGCTCAGCCCAGCCCAGCCCGCCGGGGCGCCGGCCGGGCATTCGGCCGCTGCCCTCCTGGCTGGCGGGCAGCCGGAGGGGGTGGGACCCCCGGGCGGGGCGGGGCGCCGTCCCCAGCACGCGGCGGAGGGACCCAGCCCCGCCACCGCCACCACCCCCTGGGCCGTCGGGACCGGCCCACTCCCGGCGCTGCGGGCGGTGGCGGTGCGCGGCACGATGCCTCCGCGCCCGCCTCCTCCGTTCCGCGCCGGGTTCCCTCCGGCGCCCGCCCGCCGCCTGCCTCTCCCTTTCCCTCTTCTGCTGGACCGGGCACCCGGCGTTGCTTCCGCGCGTCCCGCTGCCGGCGGGAGAGCGGTCGGCATCCCCCTGCCTCGAGTCCCGCGGCGTTGCTGCCTGCAGCGCCGCCGCCTCCCGCTCGCGGGGTGGGGTTCCTTTCGGGTTCTGTTCGGGTTCGGGTTCACCCTTCGCGCCCCCCACCCCGCCGCGTTGCCATGGGCACGGAGTCGCCGCTGGGCGATGCCAGGCGCACTCCTGTCCCCGGACTGTGAGGCGCGGACGCGGGCTCGGGCCCGGAAAGGTGAAGCTGGGGTGGGGAGGGCGGGCTCGGAGGCGGAGCAGCCCGGTGCCGGGACTGCCCCCAGCGGGGCCGGGAGCCGCGGGGCTGGCGTGCGGGATGGTCCGGCGTGTAGGGATGCGGAAAGGTCCGGCTCAGTGCGGCCGGGAGTGGCGGCTGCGCTGGGGAACTGGGCGGTCAGGGAGCGCGAAGGGTTACCCTGCACCTCACCTGCATCACAGCCTTGCCATGAAGGGTGAAGTGATCATTAATTTCGCGTTTCCTGGATGGATTATTTTTTAATGAAAGTAAAACTAGCGTGGCGTGCGTGCGTGTTCGCGGTGTTTCCTCATTTCCTTTTATTTCTCTTGCTCGCTTGCCTGTGGAGGTGCAGTGTGGAAGTGTAGTTTGGGATTTAGAGATGCAAATGTGCCCGGTCGTCATATTTGTGCTGGAGTAGTTCTCCACAGTTACTCTTTATTCTTACCAAGATACTTCAGTGTTGCTGAAAATGTTTGTTTTGTAATGCATCATCGCTACTCCCTGGTTAAACGCAGTTTTGTGAATGGGATAGTGTATAAAAACTTCCTGAGCTGTGATTTATTGTATGCAAACTGGAGAGGAAATATAAATATTTAGATTCACGTCCTAACTGATGTGTTTTGTGAGGACACTGCTGGAAACAATCTAAGCAATGCTGATGCAAAACTCCAAGTGGAAGCAAAGTAGCTGTACCCCTCACTTGTCAAAAATAAATCAAAAAATACATAACACTTCTCCTGTTGGTCAAGATAACACTCAAGATTTTTGTGGTAATATCCTTCTGTTTGCCTTTTACTTAAGTCTTAATTGTGTTTTTTGGTCCCACAAATACGTTTCAAATACGTTGTTGAAACACTTTCTCTTTCAATCAGAAAAAGGAGATGCCACTGGGATCTGCAATTTGAAGCCTGTATCTTATCAGAAAATCACTGTGTCCAAGATCAGTCATCTTAGTCTTCCAAAATGGACAAGGATGTCTTAATTTCTCAGTAGAAAGAGAGGGTATTTTCCACTTTTTCATTGTCTCAGAAATGGAAAATGTGTATAGAGTGGATTTTCAGTTTAAAATTTACAGGAAAAAAGATCCAATGTAAGGATTTGCACATGATTTGTCTTTTGTGGCACTGGAGATTCTCTAATGGGCTTTGTTTAAGCTACAAATCTCCGTTTAACCTCTAAATATTAAATCTTCAGATTTATCAATATCAATCAAATTGTCCTATAAATCTGAAACTGCTTTGTGCTTTATTTCAGTGTAACAGAGGTGTTTATGCTTTAAACTCTCAGTTTAAAGTTTCCCTAAGCTTAAAAAGTCCCCATGTGCCACAGTAAGATAGCAGCAAAAATTTACATACAGAATTGATAATTGATCATGTAATTATTCAGCAGCTTACTATGCATATACACAGTGTATTTAAAGAGGTATCATCTTGAAACCTAATCAGCATTTTAAAAAGGACTTGGTATCAGTTATTGCCTTTGTCCTTGAGTTTGTTTTGCTTTCTTCAATGTTCAGCATTTCCTTTTTATGGCTTACATTCCTCTGTCATTTTGTCAGAGGAGAACCTACAGTGTTATGTAACTAGAACTGAAAAAAGTGGGGTTTGGTTTAACTTTTTGGTTGATGGTTGTAACTGTGATAGATGCAAAATTCTTCCAGGACTGCTGACAAAATTGTATCCAAACAAATCTTGGAGTGGCTGAAGAAACCCAGGCAGAAGTATATTAACCAGAGTTTCCTATCTCTCCTTACCTAAGATACCTCAGAGCCTTATCCCATTCTCTGCATGTCAGAGCTGTGTTGTTCCCAGGAGTGAAAAGATGGGCTAACCAGCTGCTCCTGGTTCTCATCAGGACAGCACTCCAACATGCCACTACTCGCAGTTCCTTTTTACAACTTCTTTGTAACTGTAAAGGATGAAAATCCCATGCAAGAGAAAGAAATGTCATCAGTAGCCAGCTCTGCAGAAGTGAAAAGCAATATATTTTTGATGAAAGACTCTGAGTGTTTAGTTTTGGGTTTGGTGTTTGGGTGTTGGTTTTTTAATAATTCTTATCAGCTATTTAGCACATCAAGTAATTTCTTTGAGACCAAGTGACAGGATTTCTTCTTTTCTTTCTGGAATGCTTCTTGACATTCTTATGTCAACCAGAATTTTCTCCTCTGTTACAGATATGAACAATGACCATAGTTAACAAGCCAAAATCCTCAAAATCTAAAAAATCATCATCAAGGCGGTCTGACAAACCTAAGAAACCCCGTACTAAAAAAATGACATCACGCACTGCAAATCTGGGCCGGGTACCACCTACAGAAGATCCAAAAAAAGTCTCTGTGGACAAAGGACATGGAGATGCTATTTATTGTAGATCATCTCAAAAAACTAAGCCTTTTGCCCAAAGAGATCTAGGTAAGTATGTATTTTGTGTCTGTGTCCCCACCCCTTTTTCTTAAAAACAAAACAAGAGTAGAAAATGCAGTTCTTACTTGTTGCAAAGCTATAAAATGGGGGACTAGAACAAGTAAAGACTTCAGTAGTAGAGCTGCTAATCCTCTGAAGCAACTGGGGCTGGTGCTGCAGAACTTCTTTTTGTCTGGTTACAGTGTCTTTGTAACTTAGTTTTGATCTATTTACAATCAGTCATGGGGAGCTATTTATAGTAGAGAAAGTATTTGGGAAAAGTGAATTTTACCTTTGTTATTCACACTTCCATGAGCCCTTGGATGATAATACTGCTCAGAAAAAGGTATCTGTAGGGTTACCTTCTGTGACTGTTACTTGGTTATTTTTCTGTCTTTGATCTTATACTTACCAGTGTTTAATGACAAGTGTAAGTTTGTGGTCTATGTGGAATAAGGGGAAAAAAACAGTAATTGAGTTAATAATCAGATTAAAAGCTACATATGGAAAGAAACCTGGCAAAAAAAGTTACTGAAATAAGAGTGATAGTTTGTCTTAGAAGAACTGAAACAGATTAATAAACTGCTGTCCAAAACTGTGCTGACCAGAAAATACAAGTGGCAGTGTTAAAGCTCAGTGTGAAATGTTTTTGTGTTTTGGAGTATAGCTGGTTCTTCTGGGTGCTTATGCAGAATGCTTGTTTTTAAATGCCCTTAGCAAAACAAAGCCAATATATATTTTCTAAAGTATATTTCTCCCACAGTTGTTAATGATGGAATTGCCCCGCCACAAAGGATTCTTTTCCCACCTGAGAAAATTTGTATGGACTGGCAGCAAACACAAAGTGTTGGAGTTGGACTACAAAATCTTGGCAACACATGCTTCCTGAATTCTACTCTACAGTGTTTAACCTACACACCTCCTCTAGCCAATTATATGCTTTCTCTTGAACACACCCAGTCTTGTGAGTACTCTGCAGCATTATTTCACATCTGTTGGACAGCTCTGAAGGTGAAAGAACAACAATAAATCTGTGAAGAAGACTCTCACTTGTCCTGTTCTAGCTGTAGAAGCTGGCTTCCCCCATGATCTTCCAGGTCACTTCCAACCTAAATGATTCTGTGTGCATTTGTTCATTGAATGCACCATGGCAAAACTTAGAAAAATATCACTTCTTGCTTCATGGGAACAATGAATTGCATTGTAAAGTGGATGCACACTTGGCATTGAGGGCTCCTAGGGGTAGAAAGGTGATGGAATTGAGGATATTGGTGCCCTAGGTTCCCAGTCTCTGCAGCCTAGCTAGTGTAATGAACTGATAAATTCTATGTTGACTCTTAGGCCATTTTTAAAAAAAACAAAACAAAACCAAAGACCAACCCAACCTAGAAAGCACTACAAGCTGGTCTCTTCTGAACCCAAACAGGAATTTGTGGGAGACTGTATTAAAATTTTGACTGACTTTATTTTAAAGAAAATCTTGTCTTTTTTCAACCCTTAAATTAGTGTTACTTGAATTTAATTTTTATACTTTAATTTCTTTAAGCCTAAGAGCCTCTTTTCACATCTATATGTGTGTGTTTTTACAAAGGTACCTGTATGCTTTCTTAGTCTGGTAGTCTTTATTCCTAGAATCACAGAATCATTCTGGCTGGAAAAGACCTTTAAGGTCATCACGTCTAACCATCAACCTGACTCTAGCAAGTCCAGTGCTAAACCATATTCCTAAGCACCTAAACTGTGTTTTCTTAACATATATAAAGATTTCAGTTAAGAATCCTGTTGAAAAATGAGGACAGAAGTCCTGATACCTACATTACTTTCATCTTTCCTTTCTCCCAGAGGATTCCGAGCTCTGTGTCATGTAGCTCACCTAACAGCAGCATGCTGAAAATAACACACCTTCTCTTCAGTGCTGTAGCATCAATGTCAATATTGTTTCCCCATATATTCTTAAGTCTGTGGAGTTTCAAGCTTCTGTCAGCCTACAAAACCAAAATGACATTGCAATCGTTACTTAGATTTCTTATTAGGAAATGCACTTTAATACTGACTTAATCAACATTTTAATTGATGCTTTAGGAGAATACAA
Source organism: Calypte anna (assembly GCF_003957555.1). NCBI lineage: Eukaryota > Metazoa > Chordata > Aves > Apodiformes > Trochilidae > Calypte > Calypte anna. The sequence continues at coordinate 7,338,620 of NC_044260.1, forward strand.
TGTATCACAGAAAGCAGACATTGTACCAGTAATTTAAAGATAATTAGAGGTTATGGGGGTTTTATAGTAATATATATATTTGTCTGGCTTGTGATACTTTCTTCTGTCACTCTTCAGGTCATGAAAAAGGCTTCTGTATGATGTGCACTATGGAAACTCACATAAACCAGGTCCTGTGCTTCTCTAATAATGCCATCAAACCCACCTCTGTTATCAATGGCCTTAAAAGTAAGTAATTTTAGATGGTTTTAAATCTTCCTATTATTTTTCAAAGAATGGTTTGATAAAAAGTAAATTATTTTGATTCCTTAAAGAAGAGAGATGTTAAAAATAGGAGCTTTTGATTTTCTATGAGAGAAATTTAATGACCCTCTTATTTATTAGGAATAGGAAAACATTTCCGTTTTGGCAGTCAAGAGGATGCACATGAATTCTTATGCTTCACTGTTGATGCTTTGCAGAAAGCTTGCTTAAATGGAAGCACCAAGTAAGCATAAACAAATTAACTTTTAAATATTTCCTAGCCCCTCCTGCTCCTTCATTTACTGTCATAAATTTACTATTGTAAATTAAAATCTCATGTTTCATAAAAAAAGAAACCTAAGGGTTTACTCTGTGCCTCTCTTCTGACATGTGATTGATTTATTTCCAGATTGGACAGATCTTCTCAAGGCACCACGCTTATTTATCAAATATTTGGAGGATATCTAAGATCACGAGGTAGTTTAAAAAAATCTAACTGTCCTTAGAACTGTTCTGTGGCTTTTTTTGTCTGTCTGTAGTAAAAGAGTTTGTAGTTCGACTACAGTATTAATAATTGAAATTTGCAGAGTTAGTCTTCTTCAGATATTATTAAGCTTTTGTATTTTTATTCCAGTGAAGTGCTTGAACTGCAAGGCTGTTTCAGATACGTATGAGCCCTTCCTAAATATTCCTTTGGATATAAAGGTAAGATGTTTTGTGAATATGGACTGAAATGTGTAAAGACTTGTAGAGCTTTCTGAATTAACTCAACTTACTTTAAAACATACCCTGTTAAAACAAAGAGCTTCAAATGGTAGGGGTTACTTCTGGATATCATAGAATCCAAACTTCCTGCCAAAGCCAAAACGCCTAGGGCAGGTGCTCAGAAATGTGTCCATATGTGTCTTGAAAGACTCTAGAGAAAGAGACTCCACAACTTCTCTAGGCAGCCTGTTCCAGTGCTCCTTCACCCTTACAGTAAAAAAGTTTTGAGATGTTACCTCTTTTTGAGATGGAACTTCCTGGGTTACAGTTCTGTTTCCTCTTGTCCGGTCACAAAACACCACTGAAAAGAGATCAACCTTTTCAATGGACTGGACTTTGTTTTTCAGTGGAACTCATGTAGATGGTCTCCATGCATGCACTGGATTTAAATTGGAAAATTAAAAACTGTATCTACAGAAACCACAATCCTCAATCACTTGACTTCAATATGCACCTGTTGTAAGACTGATGAGTTTGATTGTTCTCATTGATGATGCCAAAGCATAGCACAGATGTTGTCTATGGTATTGCAAGGTGTATTTATTTTGAGGTAGAATGATTTTCAGATAAATGCTCAGCATATTGTGTTTCTACTTCCTCCTTCACACTGCTTCCTGGTAGGTCCCTTAAGTATGAACTAGCAAGGTTCTCTCTTGAACTCCTAGTAATTGGTTGAAATGTTGCATTTTCAACGACTTAGTACTCTGCCTTTTTACTCTTCCAGGCCGTTACATCTGTCACCAGAGCTCTAGAACAATTTGTGAAACCAGAACAACTGGACGGTGAAAATAGCTATAAGTGCAGCAAGTAAGATTGTGACTAATTACATCTTCATACAAGATACACGTTTAATGCATTGCATGGCTTACAGCATAACTTATCTTTTGACTATGTTTAGAAAAAAGATGAGACTGAGCTCTCTGTTTTTTCATTTAGTTTTGCTTATATAACTAATAAGCTGAAATCATTTAGAGCCTGGAAAATAGTACATGTGTTTCTAAGAGAAATTTTTGTGTCCTGATTGAATATTTGGAATTGTAAGAATTGTGGCTATTAACTAACTTTAGATTTTTATTCCTAGCATTGTTTACACTGGGGCCTCTGGCTGTTGGGAAGCTCTACCTTTTTGGCAGAATAAAGATATATGTCCAGGAATCTCTTTGGCTACCAAAAAATAATGTTACGTGTCCTTTGTTCTGTAGAGCTGTCCTTTTATATCCTGCTGGCTTCTCTCTCTTAAGAAACCTGAAGGCAGTGTCTAGATTTATGAAAAGAAAAAACACATTATGCGAGTAAATATTATTCAAATAATGTAAGTGTGTGTGAGAGATGAAAACTTGTCTTTTGGGAGGTAAAAGAATCTGCTATTAACCATTTATCTGTGCTTGGTTTTAAGGTGCAAAAAGATGGTTCCTGCATCAAAGAGGTATACAATACATCGTTCTTCCAATGTCCTCACCATATCTCTGAAAAGATTTGCAAATTTTACAGGTGGAAAGATCAACAAGGTACTATTTACAGCTGCAATGTAACTTTATCTGCTTGGACTGAAAGGTTTCCCAAAGATGAATACTCTAAAAAGCTGCTAACATTTGCAGGCACTAACTGTAGACTAAGAACTGTAGTGGAAGAGAAGTCAGACAGCTGTGGCTTCTTTCTTTTTAAATAATGATAAAAGAGCCTGTGTCACAGTAAGAATCTACCTTACTCTTAAAGAGCTAATTCTGTAGAAAACACTCTCTGCAACTTAAATTATGAAGCATTGTTTATGAAAATAAGTATTTTTAAATGAATCAAAAAACAGATTAATCTAATCCTAGTCTGTGTTTTTAGAAATGTGTTTTTCAGGCTGTTGCATGAGGCATTTCAGGATAAGTTTTGATCTTCTTGCTCTGTCCTTAGGATGTAAAATACCCTGAATATCTGGATCTTCGAGCATATATGTCCCAAGCAATTGGAGAACCACTCATCTATGCTTTATATGCAGTTCTAGTACATAATGGCTTCAACTGTAATGCAGGACACTATCTCTGCTTCATAAAGGTAGATATCAGCTTGATTTCTAGCAGGGTAAAGTCAGCGTGAACAAATTAAAACATTGCCTGGTATCCTCTCCTGTTAGGAGGAAAGGTTGTGTTGTATGTTTTGCTTGGTATGTTTTGCTCTGCAGTGCTCTATCTGTGATCTCACTTGGAAAACAAGCAGTTAATCTAAAGATGCCATTGTCTTTATTTGCAGGCTGGTAACGGACATTGGTATAGAATGAATGATGCCTCAGTAGAGCTTTCTGATATCAAAACAGTTCTCACACAGCAAGCTTATGTACTTTTTTATATCAGGTAATAAAAATACTAAAGGTAATCTATTTTCTGTTATGGATATTTTTCTTCTTTTCAAGTGTTTTTCTCTCTTGGAGGAGATTACTATTGCTACAATTCAGTTTTGTTTAACCAGAAATTCCCCACGTCAGTTAATTTTTACTTTATCAGCGTTAAACTGCTGCATTTGTGGACATTGTTAGATATCTGATCTCTGGAGTTGGCAAATGTAGAAAAAAAGGAGAAATGAATCTGTAATGATGCTGTAAGGATAAGTAAGTGCTCTGAAGGAGAGAGTCATTGTAGGAAGACCGTTATGTAATTTTTAGTTTATATTCTTGGTAAAGACTTTTGCATATATCTTCTTTGTCATACCAACTGGTGCTATAAAATTATGGGATGGGGTTTAAGCTGTAAACTCAAAACTCAATACTAAGATCACTGCTCTTTTCCCAAGGCGTTATGATTTGACACTTGGAGAACGTGCTTTCTACTTACCTGCACCATCTTATCCCCGTCCATTCCTTGGTCAGCGGGGGGCTAACAGTAAGCAGGCTGGATTTATAGGACCACGACTTCCTCCTCATATGATTAAGGTAATCTGAGATAATGATAGTGGGGTTTGTGTTTGGTGTGTGGTGTTTTTCTTTTTGCATCTGAGTTTTGTTTTCCCTCCCCCCTGCAGCTTTCTTCATAGCCCTCATGCTACAGCCAGAATTATTAAAACAAGGGCTAATCCTAAATTGTGCAGCCATGCTACTTAGTACCTTGTGCTTCCAGCTCAGCTTTCTAAAGCACTGAAAACTACAGTCTTGAGAAAATTTAGGCTATTAGTGGTTACATAACTTTTTTTTTAAAGTAAATATCCTTCCTCCCCCTATCAGTATCATTTTACCTGAAACAGTGAAAAGAAATTGTAGGGAAAGTTTAAAGGGAAAAATAATACACTTGGGAATAGCATAAGTCAATATTGTTTTGGTGGGTTTCAAAAAGGGTGCTCATTTGATACTAATAGCAAAAGCAGGAAGTAAACACATTTGTTGGATTTACATCTATATTTGAAGGAAGGTGGTTTTTCTTCTTAGTTGTTGAGACAATTCGTAAAAATATTTAGAGGAGAAATTTTATATTTTAAAATTTTAATTGCTGTGTGTTTGCATGAATCCATCCTGTAATCTCTCTTTTTTTTAAATACAGAATACAAGTCACTTAAATGGAAATGGACCCCTAAAAGAGGATCCAAATAATGTTGGTGTCACCCTAAAAAGGCCATCATCAGCTCCACCAACAGCTTGTGTACAAAACTGGGCAATTACAAGGCCATCAGTTACTGACTCCTCAAAAAACCAGAAGATAACTATCAGTATTCATAACAAATTGCCTGCACGACAAACTGTGTCACAGCCTGACTGTCACAGTAGTGCTGCAGAGGATGAGGATCTAAGCAAGCCCCTTCCTTCATCCACAGTTACCAATTCTGCACTGGATTCTACCTCAAATACATCTAGAGTGTCAGTTGCTGCTAACCATTCTAAACAGGAAGGTCCTGATGAAACTTTTGTTGAGCCAGCAGTGAATGGGAATGCTAAACTAAGCTTTGATAACACAGTCCCTTACAGTGCAGAGCCTTCAGGAAAAGCTGAGGTAACCAAGGGCTTGTTTAAACGGAACTGCAACGTAGTATCTTCTAATGGAATTTTGATTGGAAAAGTGGTCCATACATTGCAGAATTCCCATACTTCCTGCCAGAATGTTAAAGAAGAAAGATCTCAGCGTGAGCTGCCAAAAAAAGATTCACTCAATGGTGCTATTAGTATAGATAATGAATTTAAAGAAAATGGACTTAAACTTGATGATTCCGCTTGCCAAGTTCCACCTGTTAAACCTTCTGAGGTTTTCTTTTCTAAAACAAATGGATTGCTTGACACAGTGAGTTATGTTTTGTTTCATCTAGAATTTCTCACCTATGATGTATTCTGTATTCAGGTGTATTACCGTGTTCCTATTTCATGTGAAATGCCATGAAAAACCCAGCATAGATTCCATAATGATGTTTTGTGCAGGTCACCCGTTAGAATTTGCTGAGCTGACATATAAGAACATCTCAACTTAAAAGAGGCTCAGCTGAGATGGTACTTCATAAGTTTCTTAAATGTATTTGGGGGAATCAGTGCCCATGATGTATAAAAATAGGAGAGTGAATACAATTCAATCTTGTTTAACAGCTAATGTAGAGATTTTGCAACCACAGATTTCTGCTAAAGATAGTATTTTTATGTCTGTTAATTTCTATGTTTTAATTTTAGATGACTGTAGCTTTGTCACCAGTTCCCCAAGAAATTATCTTAGAATCTCTTGGATATAGCCAGATGAACAGCTTGTCTGAGGAAATGAGGTAAAATAAGTATAATCTGATTAAAACAAGATTTCATACAAGTTCATCATTGTATTACCTGGGTACTAATACTACTTAATAGAAAGATATAAATCAGCACAGAGAATTCCACACTGATCATCTAGTGCTGCAAACATCTTACATACAGGTGGATACCTCTTAGAAAACCTTCACTTCTTCAGAGAGTGTTTTCCTTTTTCCATTTACAGAAATATTTTCTCTATTCCTTTTTCTTTTTTTTTTTTTCCATTCTATGATGTGTGAATGTAAAGTCCTACTATCTGCCCTCTTAATTGGGAGAGAAAGAGAAATCTGTGTTTTCACTTTTTTGTCAATGGGAGAAGAGCAAATATAGTGGGTTTGGCTATTGATGTGATTCATCAGATGAGATGTGTTGGCTGTGTCCTTCAGTTTTTCAGTAGCCAGCCATTTCTTTACTTAAGGGGATTTTACTCCTAGCATTCATCTTTTAGATGGGTGTTTTCAAGTGAAAAATGTGTTTTTATTTTGTGCAGTGTCCCTGGACCTCAGAAACGTTGTGAAAATGATGTTCAGATGGATACTGCAGTGATGGAAAAAGTGTTTGCAAACGAAGAATCCAGGAAGGTGCCTTCCAGCTTCAGCTGCAACACTGAGAATGTTTTAACTAAATCTGATGCTGATAAATGCCAAGATAAATGCCAGGTCACAAAGGACATTTCTAATAACTATGTAGAAGTACCACCTGTAAATGACTCTTCTATTACAAAGCTGGATAAAGTTTTGGAGAGTCAGTTTTCTAGAGATGAGGGATTGAGTAACAAAAAGTCTGAGGAAGATAAACATAGGAAAAAATATAAGAAAAAAATGCATGACTCTAAAAAAAATGACAAAGAGCACTACCGAAAAAAGAGAGAAACCTCAGACACTGAAGAGAAGGAGAAGCAAACCAGAAGCAAACCAGATGATCAGTCCCCTAGGCGGCAGTGCTCTCGCAGTGTGGAAGCAAACAAGCAAAATCGTCATAAGCAGGAGTATTGTAGTGACAGCAAGTATAGATCTTCCCACAGTGACAGAAACAGTCCCAATGATGGCAAAAGCTCAGGAAAATATTCTTGGTATAGATCACGAAGCAAGGAAAGAATGGAACAGGACAGGAATAGGTATTATCACTACAAACGAGAGATAACTTGGAGCCGAGAAAGATACCATCAAGATCAACCATGGAGATGGGAAAAATGCAGATACTACAATGAATATTATTTCTGTCATGGAGCAAGAGACAGTAGAAAGTCCTCTTACTGTGATAAAGACTTTGACAAATCCAGTCAAGCTTACAACAGGTCGCATAAGGATTATCACTGCAAAAGCAGATGGCCTCACAATGCACTCTCTAGAGAGGAAGATGTACATCACTTTAGTAGCCACAGAGCAAATTTACATCATTGTTCAGTACCTCATCAGCAATCAGAAAAATATTCTCGTGAGAGACATGGACTTCCAACTGTGTCAGCTCATTCAAATTTTGAGGACTCATCCCGGGAAATTGAAAAAGAAAGACTAAGAAATAGCAAAAGAAAATACACCCACACAGAAGAAAGTGGAAGTGAGGTAGAAAAGAAATGCCGAAAGATAGATGACCAAAGAATGAAAAAATACAAGAAGGTCAAGAAGAAAAAGAAGTCCAAAGATAAACATCGTGAGAAGGATTACAAGTAAGCAAGGATTCCAGCATAATGAGCAATTTTTTTCCTAAATCTTTTCCGGGTGTTTCTCATTTCAGCCTCCTTTTTTTTTTTTCATTGTTTCCAAATTACTTAGCATAATCTGGCTGGGGATCATGTCCTTAGGTTGGTCAAGTGAAGATAGGAAAGATATTGCTGAATTTTGTTAGAACACTAGATCTGGACCATGTAGGTAGAATCACATGTGCACACCATTCTTGATTAGTTTTCAACAAGATTTTTTAAATTCCACATACCCTACAGCTAGCCCCTGTAGATGATTTCTGTGTAAACCAGGACTTTTGCCATTCAATCAGAGGGCTTAAGTTTGCTGCATCTAAAGTAAGTTAGATGTCCAAAAATTACAACAAAATAGCTGACACTCTGCAAGTCATCACCTGTGGTAACATAACGTTTCATATATGCAACAGGTGCCACATCTGTTTTTCTATTTTTAACTTGCATGTTTCCTTCAGACTTTATTATATGGATTTCTCTGTGCTCCGCTTTGTCAATGACAATCGCAAACGTAAGAAAAAGAAGAAAAAGAAGAAACACATCAGGAAACTGAAAGGGTTCTTGGAATATTTAGATCCTCGTTTCCAGAAGAAAACACGGGAAAAGAAGGAAGAGTCCTGTCCTCCAGGCAACTATTTATGTGAGCAATACAAAAGCCAGGGCAGTAAACAACCCTACAAGGAAGGGAAGCCTTACAGTCCGGCAGGTGACAGCAAGAGATACAGCTCCAGCACATCCACTCAGGATGTTAAAGGTAAGGAGACACAAAACGCTTGTAAAAATGTTGGTATGATGAAATACCTGCTTTATACCATGGCTTCCAAACAGCCTGCATTACAAAAAACAAAACAAACAAACCAGAAAAAAAACAAAAACTGCCAGGAAAAATTTTATTTAATCTGATGGTTAAGTCGTGAAGAAACGGGTTAGAAGCAGAATAAGAAAGTCAGTGTCTCATGACACGAGTCAGGGGCATTAAGATTCCTGGGCTGTGTAGGGGAAAGTGATGTTTATGGATAAGGACGATGCAAGTACCTCACTTGGATACACTGCAACACGAGTGGGATATGAGGGCTGTGAAAGCCCTTTTTTCAGTCTTTAGAATTTCAGTATTTCATTCAGACCATGGGTGTTATTTACCACCATCTTGTGGATAGTCAATCTTTTTTAAAAAGATGGGTCACAAGTAGGATACTCTGAATGATGAAATGTATTCTCAAAACAGGCAGCTGTGGCAGTGGTTTTTAGAGAGTACTGAACCTCTAAACATGGTAGGGACAGACTAGGAGCAACTGAGAAGGAATGCCCAGGAACTGTTAGCTTGTGCCATCTCAGCAGGACTCGTGATCCTTTGAGTAAATTAATAAGGACAAAAATGGCTGGAGAGAACTCAGAGCCAAATGGAGCTGTGGGCAGATTTGAGACTTCAGGAACTCAAACCACTGAGATAGGGTTTTATGTTGAACGTCAGGACAGGGAGTGACATTGCTTTCTTTTCTCTTTTTTAGCTTTGGAGCTTACTGCTGGAAGCCTTCAGTTCTCAAACTAAACCTTCCATCAAAACCAACAGCTTTTTACCATCAAATGCAACATTTTACCATTTTGATCATCCAACCCGACACTTTACCGATATTGAACACCAAACCCAACACTTGCCGATTCTGATCATCAAAACTTAAAAGTTATTATCAAAACAATTATCATCAAGACAAAATCCAGTCATAAGTGGTGCTTAACATTTCTGTACAGAATTTTACCATGAAAGAACTTTTTTTTAGTTTTTAACTTGAGACTTTCTTTTTTTAAAAATATACTTCTAATCCAAAAGGGTGGAAACTTTTTACAACTGCTGAACATTGTAAATTACCACATAAACATCTCACTGATGTGAGATAATGCCCTGGAATAGACCATCTCAAATGCTGCTTAATTACAGACTCAGGTTGACTTTATGTTATTCATGTAATGTTACTCCAAGTTAGACATCTGGTGCAAGAGCGACCAGGAATTATAAAAACTGCAACTGACAGTCTGTATATTTAATTTAAAGACTTATTTAAAATTTCACAGGCTCTCAAATAAGTAGAGTTTTGCAAGAGCTGCATCTTTTTTTCTGTGATGTCTGACACTAGAAACTTATTTACTTCACATTTGAGTTATATTCAAGATCTGAAGAAAATCTTCTGGTTTTCAACATTGTGAAGCAACAAATATGCAGTTCTGAATGTATCTCTCAAGACTATTTGTATACTCTTCCATATGTTTTTATTACATTTTCTTAATATACTGTCACTTGTCTTAAGTCTCAGTTGTCTGTTTTGTCTCTCTAAAGTGTCTAGTTACAGACAAATTCATACTGTGATTTTTATTTTTATTATTAAATGCTATCAAACTGTGATGCACTTATTATTCACTGGTCCTGCATCAGGAGATGAGTGGGGAACCTGTATTAAATACAGTTCATCTGAATAATCTGTCTGGTTTATACAAGCTGTGTTGTTCAGAGATGTCTGAAGTTTGATCTTTGTTTTTTTTTAAAGAAGATAAAAAGCACTTGCCCCACTGTAAATATATAGCATGTAAAATTTATATAGTATATAAATACAGCGAAGTTAAAATGGATTTTTACTTGAGTTTTACTTGAGTTATTTAACATGCAATATGTCATGTGAATTGACAGCTTCCAGAGTGTGTTTGCTACCCATGAAATCAGATCTTCTCACCTACCACTGAAAGGAAGATGCTGATGCTGTCAGTGAGACACAGAGAAGATAAGAAACTTGGGACTTCAGCTGCCTAGACAAGGATGCAGAAGGCCTCCTCAGAAGTTAAAAGCTTCCAAAAACAGGCAACAGGTTGGAAGCTCAGCAGTAGATTTTTACAGTATGTGACACTAAAACAACAACAAAACAAAAAGAGGAGCAAGGTTTGAGTTTTACTAAATACTCCAAGGAATATTTTGGTACATGGAGAACACCATAAAACCTAACCATAAGTGTACCCTGCGTAATGTTCCTATGGCAACAATTATGTGACGTTACATAAAGTAACATGACAAAGAAACCACACACCTGTCCTGTATCTGGCTTTTTTTTCCTCCATGGTCCTCTGGCTCCAAGAGTTGGTGTCTTCTCTTTGGTCTGATGAATAACTCTGGCATGTGTACAAACAGAGCTGAAGTCCTGACTGCTGTACCTCGGTTAAGAGCTCCCGAAGTGGAGCGGGGAGTGGAGGGCGGGCAGGGCCTGACGGCTTCGGGCCGGAGCCGAGAAGCAGGCTGGGCAGCGGCGTTAGCTACGGCTTCACCGGGGGAGTTCTAACGAATCTACCTGAGGAGCAGGGATGCGGGCCGCCCCCTCACATTTGACTCAAACTCACGGAAGGGAATTGACAAAATGTCTCCTTAATTTCGGCCGGCTCTAGGGGGGGGAAACCACCTCAACGGAGAAACGCTCCTAGCTGGAGCATGCCTTATTGTAACGATGTATTTCGCAGCTGAAGGTCTTTCTCTCTGATGATTTAAACCTGACGGGGCAAATTTCTGACTAAAGGAAAGGCAGGGACTGAGGCTTTCCGCTTAAGGGCCGTTAAGCGGTTGGTCTCTCCCGGCAGCTCGCGGGCGGGCTGCTGAGGCGGCGGCAGTTGTGGCCGAGTGTTAAGGGCGGCAGCTCCAGTGTAGGCAAGTCCGGGCCGGGGAATGGGATGGCAGCGAAGAGGGTGGACAAAGTGCTCTGGTCGGTCCTTTTTGGAGCGGGATCACCTGGGCCGGGGGAGTGGCAGCTGACGGGCGGGCTATTGAGTGAGGAGGCAAGGGCGGAGCCAGTAGCGCTCCCCTCAGAGCGCGGCCCCGCAGTTTACGCGGGGTGGGCGCCGAAGCAGATCCGGGGAGCAATGGTGTGAGGGGGCAGAGGTGTGGCTGTCCCTGAGCTCTGAGCCCCCCAGAGCTGATGCAGCTTCCCAGAGGGAACTCCGGTGGGAACACGCTGCCCACAGGTGCCAGGCTGCGGGGGGTGCCCCGCGCTCTCGGCAGTGCCCGGTGGCAGCACCAAGCACAGATGTGAGGTCTCTGCCCAAGTAGCGGAGCTCCTCGGCTTGGTGGGGAGAGCAAAGACGACAGGGGACTTGGAGCTCTCTTACAAGGAAAGGCTGAGGGAGCTGGGAATGTTTAGCCAGGAAAGACTGAGAGGAGTCCCTATCAATGTCTAGAATCTAAAGGGTGGGTGATAAGGAGGATGGAGACAGACTCAGTGCCCAGTGACAGGACAAGTGGCACCGGGCACAATCTGGAGCACAGGAAGTTCCATCTGAAAAATTATTTACTGCGAGGGTGACAAAGCACTGGAACAGGGTGCTCAGAGTGGTTGTGGGGTCTTACTCTGGAGACACTGAAAACCCTTCTGGATGCAGTCCTGTGAAATGTGTAGGCAGTCTTGCTCTAGCATGGGCCATGGACTAGATGATCCTAGAGTCCCTTCCAACCTCTACCATTCTGTCATTCTGTGAACATTAATCTTAAAAAAAACAAAACAAAACAAAATCAGCAACTGCCTCCCATGTATAGCACCTTATTTGCCAACAATACAACAGTAGTTTCAGACTTTATTTTTGAGAAAATCTCCAGATTTAAGCAACAGGTCTTAATGATAAATGAAAACATTAATATTGTGGTGGATTTACATAAAACATCACATATTTTAACAATGACTGATACAGAGTATTTGTCATGCAAATCACTTGTGTACACCAAGTAACACTTGTATCAATACATAGCTGTACAATATTTACATTTATTTTTAAACTCTAGCTAGAAACATTTTCCAAGAAAATAGAGAAATGAAACTGGTAAGCCACAAGTCCTGATTTGTAGTGTTTGGTCTACAACAGACCTAGCTTTTCCAGCAAGCATATCTACATAGATATATAATAAATCTTAAAAATATGCAGTTTTTATATACTAAACATTATAAATGCTGCTCAGTTTATGAAGGTTCAGTTTTGTACCAGTTTAAATTGGTTCAAAATGTTAAGTGACGTAGAGCTTATTTTGTCAGAATATGGTAAAATTTAAGTCAGTCCAGCTGAGCTTAAGTATTACATACTTCTCTCCCTGGACTGCACTGGCAACGTGGCTGATGGTAGTGGCCAAATGCTTTAGACACTGAGTGAAGGCATCAGTGGCAGAAGCAGTAGCAGCTCTTAATTGCCCCCATTGCTATAAAGGGTGATGTTAGAAACAAAGAACTGAAAAAATCCACAAGTTTCAGTGCAATAGGAAGGGAGAAGTCTATGGTCCCCAGAGGACTTTTCCTCCACATGGCCAAACCATAACAGATATTGCTTTAGGCCACCAAGCAGCTACCCCTGGGCTTGAAGCCCATTTAAAAAAGGGAAAGGTTGAGAGATTTCTCTTTACCCTCATGAATAGTACCTGATTTGCCCAAAATTTCCAAAAGCCACTTTGTTTTACTGGCCTCATGGCCAGTGGAAATTTTGAGCTAGTTTCACTGTGTTAATACTCTTACAAAGACCATCTGAGATCAAATATTATCACACCCAAGTATGCTGTTCCATTAGCTTTGGTAAATTAAATAGACATAATGAGCACCACAAGTAGCTGTTTAAGATGTTGCATTTTAATGCTACGAAATAACATATTTCCTGCTATAATATCCTCAGGTACATGTTACTCTATATAATTATTTCTGCTGGATAGAAGAACTTGAAACTAAATAGAGCAAATGAACTCTCAAGGCATCTCCTTCATGCTTATAGGCAGACATTGTCACCTGGTTACATAAATAGTTTCTTAAAGGTGATATTTCGGAAGATGTGAATGGATACAAAAGTGCTTCATGGCTTATTAATACTTTTGTGATCTCACATTTCTCCAGAGATTTTTATTTGCTTTTATTTGCTGCTTTCCAACTTTACATTCCTTAGCATCACTGGTTCTGGCATTAGAAATCTACATGTCCAAAGAGGAAACTGTTGTGTGCCTTGCCTGAAAACAGAACTGGAAGCTGCCCAACAAAAGACTCCAAAGAACCCATGTTAGCAGCTTTATCAGCATCCTGCTTTGCAGTCACAGGACAACCCAATTTGTTTCCATGAAGAGTTTCAATGGCAAAGATGCCCCAGCACTGATACTTACACTCAAGAACTCAAAATCCTTTGGATGAGTTTTACCACCTTGAAAGTGCTTGTATTTGGACATTCATTTGGACATTTCCTACACTCTAGGGACAATGTAAGGTATAAAAAAACTTTACTTTGTTCTTTTTCTCTCGTTTTTTATGCCAACATGCAATAAAGCAAATCAGTCCCAAGCCAGCACCCCATGCAAAATAAGGTAAATAAGTAAGACAGAACAATGACTCCTCCTTTACAGTTGAGATTTGAAGCAGACTGTGCCAGTTCAAGATATCCAGAAATGCTTCGGCACATATCTGAAAAATCATCTTTAAGGATGCAATAAAAATACTGAACTTTTCTGTATGTCCAAAGTCTCTTACCAAGCACAAGAATGAATTGATTGCTTACAGAAATATTTCCCCTTCCTGGTTTTTCACATGAAAACCACTAAATGCATGTGAAAATATTTTGGGGTGTTTTCACAGGCGTCATAGATTGAGTACAAGGAACTAAAGGAGAAAGAATGTTAAATACAGAGCACAGAGGGATCAATACTCCCTCCTAATTCCTGCCCATACACTACAGAAGTCATGCAGAAGGCAGCCCTGCTCTCTTTTGCCACCTCCTTGCCTCCCTGCTGTTCCCTGAGCTCCTTCACCACCAGCTCCCCCCGGCCCTTCAGAATCCACATCCATCGGTGCTGGGCAGAGCTGTGAAGCCTTCTCCTGAGCCGGCCCTGCCTCAAGGGGCCCTCGGGCACCCATCCCTGCCAGCATCGAGATCGGGCTGCAGATGTATTATTGTATTTGTTCATTATGCCATCTGTTATTGCCTCTCCCCTGTTCCAGTAAACCTGTTTAAGTCTCTCGTCCTTATTTCCCTATTATCTCTCCTGTAAGAGGGTGGAGGGGGGTAATGGAGAACAGTCAGTCCTCTGGTTTTTGTTCCACCCAAACTGCTGAACTGTGACAACATGAAATGCCTAAACACATGCGAGCCCTGTCATCTTACTTAACTTAGTGTTAATTAAACTACAACATATCTCAAACAGAAGAATGACTTTACTGGATAAAAAGCAAATTAAGCCAGTCATTCAATCTTACTGCTCTATTGCGATCAATTAACTAGGAAAAGAAACTAGGACAGTTAGATGTTGAACCTAGTAGGTTGCCAGGCAATCCTTACTGCACTCGGAAGTGGGTCTGCTCTACTTGTGGTCAGGAAGAAACAGTGCCTGCTCTGATCTTCTCCAGCCAGCAGATGGCAAAGTCGTTTTTAAAGAAACCGGTTAGAAACAGAGTAATAAAGTCAGTGTCTTGTGGGTCATGACACGAGTCAGGGGCATTAAGATTCCTGGGCTGTGTAGGGGAAGTGATGGATAAGGATAAGGTCTATGGATAAGGACGATGCAAGTACCTCACTTGGATACACTGCAACACAAGTGGGATATGAGGGCTGTGAAAGCCCTTTTTTTAGTCTTTAGAATTTCAGTATTTCATTCAGACCATGGGTGTTATTTACCACCATCTTGTGGAAAGTCAATCTTTTTTAAAAAGATGGGTCACAAGTAGGATACTCTGAATGATGAAATGTATTCTCAAAACAGGCAGCTGTGGCAGTGGTTTTTAGAGAGTACTGAACCTCTAAACATGGTAGGGACAGACTAGGAGCAACTGAGAAGGAATGCCCAGGAACTGTTAGCTTGTGCCATCTCAGCAGGACTCGTGATCCTTTGAATAAATTAATAAGGACAAAAATGGCTGGAGAGAACTCAGAGCCAAATGGAGCTGTGGGCTGGTTTGAGACTTCAGGAACTCAAACCACTGAGATAGGGTTTTATGTTGAACGTCAGGACAAGGAGTGACATTGCTTTCTTTTCTTTTTTAGCTTTGGAGCTTACTGCTGGAAGCCTTCAGTTCTCAAACTAAACCTTCCATCAAAACCAACAGCTTTTTACCAGCAACCCTGACATTATTTTGAACACTAAACCCATCACCTTACTGATTTTGAGCATTGAAACCTATAAACTCAAAGACTGAATTAGTGAGACTGTATGAAAATTGTCTCATTTTATTCTAAATCTTTTATTTTTAAGGTGATGAATTTCATTTTTATGCTTGAGTTTATTTAAGCCTAGAAGTGTCTATCCTTAAAGTAAAACCAGCAACCTTTTACCATCAAATGCTACATTTTACCAGTGCTGACCACCAAATACAACTTGTACCCATAGATGCTGCAGTGATGAAAAAAGTGTTTGCAAATGAAGAATCCAGGAAGGATCCTTCCCACGTCAGCTGCAAAACTGAGAATGCTTTAACTGAATCTGATGCTGATGAAGGGCCAGATAAATTCCAACTCACAAGGGACATTTATCTGTGCTTATGTTTAAGGTGCAAATAGATGGTTCCTGCAAAGAGATACACATCATTCTTCCAGTGTTCTCACAATACCACTGAAAAAATTAGCAGATTTCTCAGGCAGAAGGATCAGCAAGGTCCTATTTACAGCTGTGAATGATGTGGACAATGGAAAGCCACTTTAACCAGTTCCTGTGTTTCTCTAATAATACCATCAAACTCACTCCTGTTATCAATGGCCTTCAGTCATTTTAGACAGCTTTAAATCTTTATATTTTTTTATTTTTTCAAAGAATGGTTTGATAAAAAGTAAATTATTTTGATTCTTTGAAGAAGGGAGATGTTAGAAATAGGGGCTTTTGATTTTCTGAGAGAAATTAAATGTTTAATGACACTCTTGTTCATTCAGAATAGAAAAACATTTCTGTTTCAGCAGTCAAGAGGATGCACATGAATTCTTGTGCTTCACTGTTGATGCTTTGCAGAAAGCTTGCTTAAATGGAAGCACAAAGTAAGCATAAACAAAGCAATGCTTAAATACTCCCTAGCCCCTCTTACTCCTTTATCATAAAAATCCCATGTTTTCATAAAAAAACTGTTTGAAGTGTGCCTTAAATCTTCTCACATGTGATTATGATTTATTTCCAGACTGGACAGATCTTAAAAAAGAAATACACTTATTTATCAAAGATTTGGACGATATTTTAGAACCCCAGGTACTTTATTAAAGACTCTTACTGTCCTTAGAACTGTTCTGTGAACCTTTTTGTCTCTCTGTAGTAAAGGAGTTTGTATTGTACTTTGACTACAGTATTAAGTACTAAGAATTGACAGTGTCTTCTTCAGACTTTATTAAGCTTTTGTATTTTTATTCCAATGAAGTGCTTTAACTGCCAAGTGGCTTCAGATATCGAGGAGCCCTTTCTCAATATTAAAAATATAAAAGAATTTGCTATTAAGCATTTATCTGTGCTTGGTTTTAAGGTGGTTCCTGCATCAAAGAGGTATACAATACATCGTTCTTCCAATGTCCTCACCATATCTCTGAAAAGATTTGCAAATTTTACATTGTCTTTATTTGCAGGCTGGTAACAGACATTGGTATAGAATGACGATGCCTCAGCAGAGCTTTCTGATATCATATTCTATGGTATCTGATCTCTGGAGCTAGCAAAAAAAAAAAACCTGGGCATTTACAAGGACATCAGTTACTGACACCTCAAAAAGCCACCTACAGAATATCTAAACCTAGTTTATGTGAATAAAGGACATGGGGATACTATTTACTGAAGACCATCTGATCAACCTAAGCCTTTTGCCCAAAGAGATCTAGGTAAATATGTGTTCTGTGTCTGCATCTTCCCTCCTTTTTCTTAAAAATAAAATGGAAGTAGAAAACAGTTCTTACTTGTTGCAATGCTATATGAGTAAAGACTTCAGTGGTAAAGCTGTGAAACCCCTGAACAACTGGGGCTGCGGCTGCAGAAATTCTTTTTATCTTTTTACTATGTATTTGTAATATAGTTGTGATCTATTTACAATCAATCATGAGGAACTTTTTATAATAGACTTACCCAGGTCCTTTCTGTTAGGCAGAGAAAAGTGCATTGTTTCACTGCTATTCATGACTTCCACTGTTCACAATTCCTTGGTAACACTGCTCAGGAAAAGATCTGATAACTGTATGGTTACTTCGTTATTTTTCTGTATTAGATCTTCAAATGCATGTGACAGTGTTGAAAGCTGTGTGTCAAACGTTTTTGTGCTTTGATCTCTTTTGAAATACATTTCTCCCACATTTGTTAATGATGGAATTGCCCCGCCACAAAGGATTCTTTTCCCACCTGAGAAAATTTGTATGGACTGGCAGCAAACACAAAGTGTTGGAGTTGGACTACAAAATCTTGGCAACACATGCTTCCTGAATTCTACTCTACAGTGTTTAACCTACACACCTCCTCTAGCCAATTATATGCTTTCTCTTGAACACACCCAGTCTTGTGAGTACTCTGCAGCATTATTTCACATCTGTTGGACAGCTCTGAAGGTGAAAGAACAACAATAAATCTGTGAAGAAGACTCTCACTTGTCCTGTTCTAGCTGTAGAAGCTGGCTTCCTCCATGATCTTCCAGGTCACTTCCAACCTAAATGATTCTGTGTGCATTTGTTCATTGAATGCACCATGGCAAAACTTAGAAAAATATCACTTCTTGCTTCATGGGAACAATGAATTGCATTGTAAAGTGGATGCACACTTGGCATTGAGGGCTCCTAGGGGTAGAAAGGTGATGGAACTGAGGATATTGGTGCCCTAGGTTCCCAGTCTCTGCAGCCTAGCTAGTGTAATGAACTGATAAATTCTGTGTTGACTCTTAGGCCATTTTTAAACAAGACAAAACAAAACCAAAGACCAACCCAACCTAGAAAGCACTACAAGCTGGTCTCTTCTGAACCCAAACAGGAATTAGTAAGGGAGTATATTAAAAGTCTGACTAATCCAGGAAGGTTCCTTCCAGCTTCAGCTGCAACATTGAGACTCTTTTTCCTCAATCTGATGCTGAAACCATTTCTGCCAGAGGTGATCAAGAGGTGATAACACAGCTCAATATCAATGGTCAACACAAGATCTGGAATAAATCCTGGAACACCAAATGATTCCTTAGGCATAGAGGTTCAAAGTACAGCAGAGACAAAGAAAACCAAGAGGATCAGAAGTACTAATTTCAAAAGAAATCAAAGGCTCTCCTGAGAGCAAAGAGCAGCTGGGGCAAACGTCTTCTACAAAGTGGGACATTGAGAGTACTTGCAAAAAACTTTCATCTTTAGATACCACTAAGAAATGCCAAGTGACAGAGGACATTTATGACAAAGGAAGAAAAACAAAAGGAAAAGAAAAGGTATTTCCCTACAGTTAGGAGAATGAATCCTAAATGAAAGCTGCACTCAGCTGTTCACTTACTCTGGAACACACAATATTTGCAAACTGGTACTGCAATTGTGGTTTTCTTTCTACAGAAAATTAAGTGCTAGGTCATGCTGTATGCAATTTTTGGTTTTAGTGAAAGATGGAAGGCCTATAATGGCTCCTTCTTTTGTGGGAAATGCACTCAAAGAACTGATTTTACTGTTAGGCTTGAATTCCTAACCCAAACCCAGTCCTTCCCAAGCCAAGCAAACTGGAGTTGTAAATAATACAAGTGAAAACAAAGTTCCCATGTTTTGAGTTGAATTAGTTTCCAATGTAATAATCCTCTGGTATCTGAAGATTGCTTCCTATTATATGCCAATAACTATTTACCCTGAAAAGTCCTGCCAAGTTATGTCATAGTCAATAGTGTGTATGTATAAATATATATATACACACACACACATACATATATATATGTAAAATGTGCAGTCATTGTCTTCACTTAAGTTTGTCTACTTTTTTACATTATCACTCAACTGTATGCTTCGTTATGGGCTGATGGAGGTATTCCAGCTGCTGATCACGTTCTATTTCTTATTTGCAATACGTCGTTTCCTTGTTGCCAGCATATCATAGAAGGGATCCCTGCTGATACTTGCTCTAGGAAAAAAAAGAATCATCATTTTCATTTTGAAATACCTCATTTTGAAAACTACAACTATTTCAGTTTCACTTTCCTGTGGAAAAACTCCATGCTTTTAAGGCAATGGATGATTGACTTCTATGGATTATAAATACTTCTGTAAAAACAGATCTTGCTCAACTTCGATTTGTGAAGAGTTCATCCCTTCATATTGGCTCCTATTTGTTTCTTCAAACATGGGCCTGCATTATAAACCTTCCAAGATCAAGTCAAGCTGTGAAAATTTGAAGACGTACTGTGAAGATGCTCAAGATACATGTCATTAAAGTTAATTATTAGGTGAAGTGAGACTAATGAATTTACAATTAAAAACTGTTTGCAGAAGGCTTTTTACTTGCTTAAAAAAATAAAATCTACGTTATTCTCATTGGAGTTAGGAGCACTATTTCCTTGGGACAAGACAGTAACAGGAGACTTGTATCTTGATCCATCAACCTCACGTAGCTTGTAATTAATCCTAGAGGACTGCCACATGAGGATTCTTCACACAAGTTAAGAGTGTAAGTTCTCCAAATCCAAAAAGCTTATATTACATTTCTGAAAAGACACTTAAGACTAAACTCACTTGATAGATTTAATCCACTCTTCCTTTTCTTCTGGGGTAGGAGCAGATATTCTATACACCACATGGTTCCCTTCTACCACTCTGCCATCAGCTTCAGTTTTACATGCTTTAATCACTTGACCTTTATGACTGGGGTTATAGAGTTCAAAGCAGTTCTAGAGGGTATAAATAAATACATTTAAAAGACAAAACAGAACTGACAGACATCTTCATTCTATATGGCTTATTCTTATTAATTTAACAAAAATATTATTAATCTTACTGGTTTTCTAGGGTCTTCAACTTCTCTTATGCTAAGATTTTCTAGTGGAATAATTCCTCTAGGTTCTTTGTCCTAAAAATTAGAAAAATATCACATTAATGCCCACTTAAATATTTTTATTAGAAACAAAGTTCACTGTGATATATACTCACTGTTGTGTATTCAAAATAATACAGGCAATTATCGGTCAGAATAAACCATCTCCGTTTCCATGTTTTTACTCTTCCTCCTACAACCAAAAAATATGGCTGAATTTAACGTGTTGCTGTCAAGGCTTCAACAATGGATGACAAAGTAGTTTAGTTTTGCTAGTTTTTAAAAATGTAGTTTAATCACTTAATGGTAAATGGATGAGGCACAGATCAGCTGAGATTAAAGGAATACATTACTATAACTCTTGCACTAAAACCAAACTCCTGAGACAGCATTAACTATGGTGCTGCTGACCAGCCACAAAAACTGTAGGCATTCAACTTGCAACTGGCTCCTCTCTTGCAGAGAGTGGATGCAATACTTTAGCAGTTAGACCTGTTCCCTCTGCTCATCCCACACAGGTGTTTACTACATCAAGAATATTCACATTATACAACCTTCAGAAAGACTTGGTGCTGCGAAGGGAGGCCAGTCACCAGCAAAACCAGTAACTGGGTTCCAGCAGCAGGACCAACCCACTCCACAGCCTGCCTTGTACAAGGAAATGGCCCCATCAATAAAATTAAGGGCATTTTGCTACTTTCCTTCTGTGAGCATGCATGTGATTAAGATCTCTACTTTCAGATTTAACATCAAGTGCATAAGATGCCTGTATACATGACTGGCAGAACAAATATGATGCATCATCAATAAGGAACATATCCTATGTCAAAACATACCATTGTTAGTGACTTTTAACAATTTAGTATTTAAAAAACATGTTGTCTTTATGGATTAATAACATCATTGAGTACAGAAGACATAGCTACTGCTCCAAAAATGCCAATTTTTCCTGCATTAGCAGTTAAGGCAACAGCAAGCAGAGTGCTCCTTTCTTACACCTGCTAATGTCACAGTTCCCTTTAGAAACACACATTTATTGTCTCAGTCCTTTCAACTGGTTTTCTGCTGTCAGCTTCTTCAGAACATGTCTTGCATTCCACAATTACATTATTTAAAAAAATAATTTCCAGGAAAAACAATTGTAGATAAAGCATTCACATGTTATTAATATAAAGGCTTTGTTCCACCATAGTTATCTGACTTCAGGATCATGCATCATCCATTCAGCAGTGATTTAACCTCATTAACCCTACATTTCAAAATTGTTGACTTTGCTATTGAACTCTCATGCATACGAGAGTAACATTAATACACAAGATCCTCAGTTTAATTCAGATCATGTAACTAAACCTAATGATTTCTTCATCTTTTTGTTCTCCTTGAGAGAGATGGGGTTTTGTTTAATACAGAAGTCCAAATCATACTAAAGAACAACTCTAGAAATATGATGACATTTCTTGATAATAGCCTACTACATATTTGCATTGCAGACCAAGTATTCTGCATCTTTTATCTTCCTTTTGCTTGATTTCACAACTTTCATGATAACCCAGTGCTAACATCCTGCAATACTCAATGTTCTCAATAAATGTTACATTTTCACTACACACACATGTATCTTAAGAAAAATACAATCTGCAAGCAGGTGTGGTGAAATATGAGAGGGCAAAACAGTGCAAGATGCAGAAGCTGTGACAGAACGAACGGCTCAGCGAACTAGAGACAGTGAGGGAAGAACTGGTGGCATTTTAGTACAACCACTGTGACCGATCCTTAAATAAAGCAGTGTGGAAACATTCAAACTGGCACGTAAGTCACCAGAAAAATTGCCATCACCTTGATAGAGAGATGGCTCAAGTGTCAGGAAGTACTGGGCTAGGAATGGAAAGCTGACAAACTTGAGTTGACTCACTTCCAGATCAATGAATTAGCAGCAGCCGAGCTAAGACAACTGCCAGAACAGTCTTTACTATCACTATAACATCACATTTTTTCATATAACCCAGTGTTCCATGCCATGACTTCAAGTCACGTTCTGTTTGCTAAGGTTGACATCATTTAATGTTTTTAAGAATACAAAAATGTCACCACATTTTTCAGGCTAACAGGTTAACATCAGATAGCATCCAGTGTCATGGGTTGCCCAGTTCTAGTAGAAAACCAGTTCAGCAGCAGAGGATGATCTGCAGGCAGATCACAGAGGTAGCTTAAGCTGAACAAAGGAGTTTCTCATAAACCTTAATACTGTGTCAAAACATGGTAAAAAAAATAAGCAAGTAATAATCATATATTGAAAAGAAGGCCTGCTTACAATTTAAGGCAGAAATAAAGGACTTAAAACATAGACCTCCTAGAACAATATGAAATACCAAGTAGTAAATGACAGCCAAGCTTGCTGACTTTTTCCTGACAACATGCCCTCTCTTTGGAAAATTTTTTCCAATCTGAAACCTTTTGTAATCATACTGCAGCTGTGATGAAAAGCTTGTCATGGACTGTTTCCCAGTTCAAGGGTAGTATTGATGTGGAAGCCAGAAAGGAGATTAAATGTTTCCAACATCCTTCTTACTGCTTCCTTCTTCCTAAAACAGCCAGTAGCCCACTGGGTTAGAGCACTGAGGTGAGTTGCAGAAGTAGACCCTAAGCTGCTCCACCAAGCTATGAGTTACTCTTCCAGGTTAAAAAAAAAAAGAAAAAAGCAAGGCAGGATTTCTTGGCAGGATAAGGAACTACTTTCACGTGTAATTCCCTGCTTCCCCACCCCATTACTTAGTTGCAGCTGTCAGCAGCACAGAAACTCTAATAAAGCTTGAAAGGCAATCTAATCTGTTCCCAGCAAGTTTGCAGGGGTAACCACATAGAACACACTTAATATGCCTTACAATGGGCAAAACCCCAAGAAGCTGGCTGATAAGGCTTTGCATCCCATAAACACTGCATGTGAGATTAATGGGTACAAGCTCATTCTTCTTGTCTAAGACTGCGGTGGGCTCACAAAACAACAAGGAGTTTAGTACCATACTTTGTATCTTATTCCAGCCTTTTAAAGATTAAAACTTGAAGGAATTAATTTACCAGAGGTGGATGAAGAAAATCAGAGAATGAATCCATAAGTATTTACAGAAACTGAGATTTAAGTGACCAACTTCTCAAATATTATATAAAATGCAAAGACATCTCAAACAACAAAATAAAGAAGTGTATCTGCAAGGTGGGAATCTAAGGAAACTACATGAGAAGGCCACAACATGGCAAAAAGCACAGAAAGAGGATCAGAAATCCTTTTCACCTATGTAACCCAATATAAGATTCTTTTTTTTTCAACTCTGGGCAAAGTACAAACTAGAGAACATGTGGAAAGAAGCCACCTATACTAAAGGGAAAAACAACTGGCAATGACTTAGGAAATACCAATATCAAAATTAAGCAAGGCCTTAAGACTAAAGGCAGCAATGTATCAAAGACAGAAAGTTCTACCCAAATCTTCAGCACCTCATGCTGAAGGTGAACACATCACAAGTGTTTTTTTTCTCCTCATTTAGGTACCATTAGGCAGAATGGACTCAGAAGTCCATTTTCTTTTTTTCTTGAAAAAGAAGCTTCCTTTGACCACAGCCTTAACTGCCTCAAACTAGAAGAGCACCAGTTACCACGAGAGCCAGGCAGATACTGGAAGGCATCTGCTTCCTGATCAACCACCAGCGTTCTCTTATCCCAAAGCAGGGAAGAGAAGTGGCATCCTCTCAAGGATGGATGTGCTGGAATAAGCACCACTGGCACGATGGGCCCAGGTGCAAAACTTCTGGACAATCTTCAAGCTCTGAGCAAATCACCTGACTGGTAGAAAAAAGTAACACCATCATTTGTCTGGCTTCAATAATTTCCTCTCCAGTTTAGTGAAATAATGCCCCGGTTTCCCTGCAACTAGAAGAAAATATTATGCAACACAAGTTACTTGCCAAGAGAAGTTGTTTTAGGCAAGGAAACACCTCTCTGTGCAAAATGATTGTAACTTGGAGTTTGGACGGAAAGCACAGACAACAATTTTGAAATATCTTAATGTGGATGCCAGAAAATTTCAAGGTACTAACACCACAACACAGAAAAACATAAAAGCTCATAGTGGCTCAGGCTCCAGTAAGTGCAAATTCATCAGCACTCAGCATCTTTCACGTTTTTTACTTGGAGCATTCATTTTCATTATACTTTGCTTCAAGGAACAATGAACTGAATGACAGTTCAGGTTTATCAAGATAAAAATGTCTATATAAAGGTACCAGCTGAGTCTAGGCAAAGAAAAAACCAGAACTGCTGTCTGGCTGTCAGGTTTGGTACTAGGACTTAGCCAAAGTCACCTCTTAAATATTCAAAGCAACAAATTCACCAAAAGAATTTTGTACTCCTCTAGCACTGTAAAACCAAATGCCAGTCTTGAGAGCTAGGGGAGATGAATTTTATATATATATATATGAGAGTTTAATTGTGTCCATCTCCCACCCCCAGGATAATCAATATGGTGAGCTGGAATAATAAGGAGACGGACACAAATAGATAAATGGGAAGAGCTGACTGCAAGAAATAGCAAATAAAAAACACTGTCTTGAAACACTCAGGGTTTGTGAGTTGTCTTAGTCATATTAATAGTTAATAGATAAAACTTTCAACTTGCAAGTCTTATTACAACTGAGCACTTAAATTCTCACTCAGAAATAGTTGCCTTAGCATTTCAACAATACTGAAACTTTTAATATCAGCATCTTCCAGAACTGAAGGAAACACTGCCCATTTCACAAGAAGTGTTTCCCAACAGAAACAACTGTAAAAGTGCAAACAATGTTGATCAAGACAGCACTCTGAAACATAGCTTAAGCCTGCTAGCAAACAGAGAAGAGAAGGGAGGGAAAGGAAGGGAAAAAAAGATTGCCAAGTTTATTTCTGCTCACTGCAGCTTAACCAGGAAAATCAATTTGTCTGTACTAGTCCAGATCTGCAGAAAAAAACACAGTCCTTCACAGCACCACAGTTTCATGCCTTTACAGGCTGGTGCATGAGAGCCTTCTGGACAAGTTTCGCTTCTTTATTCAAATAATCCTCACGTCATGGGAGTGTCGTATCCAACACCTTTCTGTTTCACACATGCTTTTACTATTGGGTTTTCTCTGCACCATTTCTCTTCTAGTCACACGTAATGAAAAGCTGGTTTTATTGACCTTGTGCCACAGCCAATGATGGGCTGTGCAGAAGTACCTGGCAGTTTTCACTAGCTTCCAGTCATTTTTTTTTTTTTTCAGAATCTTTGTTTCTCTATTTTTATTAGATCTCTTATATGTCTTTTATTGACAGTTTCTTCCACAAGGATGTTGTCACTCCTCTACACACACTCACACTCTTGCTTGTTCTCTCAGTATGTGATATGAGAACGCACTGGAAAGAGAGAGAAATAGGCAGTGTAGGCTTACACCCAACCTCTTCAGAAAGCACATTTTATTTACATCAGCTTAAAAGCCTTTTCTATTGAGATAGCTGTCATCTCATGTTACAAAATGAAGAAAAGCTGCAAAGTCATCTTTGATAAAGTGCCAGCTGAACTAAAAGCAAGAGCTTTGATTTTTTGTAGTTAGAAAGACAGAGAGCTCTATGGTCGCCTTAGCACAGAGGTTAAAATAAGTCACTGGAGGGCATGTGAGTGAATTCCAAAGGCTTCCTTTTCACATCTGTCTACTTCCAGCACTAGCATGACCCCTGATTTCCTGGTACAATCAGTAGAGCAGGCCCATGGCTCTAACCAGGCTCTACTTTCACCATACTCACCTCTATGTGCACCCTCCAGAACACATCCCTTTTCACACTATATGTAAAGTTCCTTCTACTTCAACATGCTAGTTATACATTAAAGTGGCCAATACTTGACTCTCTGAATGTGTGCTGGTATTTTAAACAAAGGAGATGTATTTAATTAGAAAAAAAAAATCTTAAAACAAAATTTCAGTCACTCATATATGAAAAAAATTCCCTAAGCCCAAGTAAAAAGGTGAGTTCCATCAGCTTGAATAGTCTGTAAATAAGGCCATGTTGCAGTGTCAGGAGACTGCAAATTACCAGAGGTTTCTGCAATACTTAATTTGGTGCTCATGTAGATTCTGTTAAGTAAGCTAAATACATTATTTAAAAAGGAAAATAAGCAGGAAAAAAGAGCAGCTTTTATAAATGCATGGTTCAAATGTAATCAATCTTTCAATAATCTAATATAATTTATGTACAAGTAACAGAATTACTCTGGAATGTTATTACAAGAGTAAGACACTATTTTCTCTCATTATTCTTCCCTCAAAGAAGTTATGCTCTTCAATAAACAAGAAAAGTATGCTGAATAGCCATCTTTATTTTTCTGCTTTACATGTGAAAACTTTCTTCTTTTGCATGTGAGCTAAACACTGACATGCCAGACTTTCAGTACCACTGATGATACTGAAGTGACAACTGAGTGAAAAAGGAAAATGCAACAATAAATTTGAATTTTCAATAAATAAATAAATAAAAAGAAACCCCACAGAAACAAACCAGGAGGAAGGAGGAAGGAAATAAAAGAATGAGCAACTGAAGAAGAGGGGACTGGAAAGCAATCAGATACGTACCTCCTAATGCAGAATAAGCAGAGACAGCCAGTCACAGAACAGAAAGGTGATAGGTCATAGGCCATAAGGAAAACAAGAAGGCACATTTAAACCACTCATTAAAAAATCATAGACAAAACCAAACCAAGAGAAACTCACAAATAATATGGAAAAATAAAGACATACAAAAATAACTATTTGAAAAGAAATAGTTTGTTTTTTTTTTTGTACACAGAAAACTGAGTTGAAATATCACAGAGTTTTCTGAAATTACATTATGGAGACTTAGTTGTTATTTATCAGTCACAGGATGTAGAAAATACTATGTGGCATTTCCTTTCTGTTGCTGAGCTTTTATTTCTCATAAATCAGAAATAAAACTCCAAAGTTTGAAAGAAGATTGATAATTTGGGTATGTAAAATAAATAACAACCTTCAGATGTAAAGGAGTTATTTTGGTTCACACATTTTAAAATAGAAATTACAACGTTAATCCTATTATCTCCACAAGAAAGCAGATAAGAGGCAGAAGCAGCAAACATGCTTACAACAAGCAAACACTTAGCAGCAAAACTACCCTTATAACTAACCTAATTTCAGCAGCCAACCTTCTCTATCTGGATTAAAAAACGTATGCGTTAGATCATTCCCATCATCCTCTGGAATTTTAAACGGCTCATTCTTAATACTTTCATATAAGTTCTAGAAGAATAAAAAAAGAGGAAAAAGACCTCATTAATAAACGTCTCACAGAAAATGCAACCAGGACATTTTACTGCTTCTGAAACTAATTGTTTAAAAAGCACAGGAATTCTGGACTATGCCTTCTCAATCGTTTACTACTTTAGGTTTGACTTTAAACTACTTTATCTATAAACTTTTCCACAGGTATGTGCTCTGAGCAAGCATTCCTTCAAAGGTTCGGTTCCAAGTCTCATTTAGTACAAGTTTTTCCAAATTAATCTGGGTTTTCAGTAAATGGTTAAACCATAACACTGTCTTAGAGAAGTATTTTTACCACTATCTCAAAGGACAGAAGGAAGCTCCACAAGACACACGAGAGAAATGAGAGGCAATAATGGAACAATTATTTTTAATAACAAATAATTTAATATTATTCATTTTTTTGCTATCTCTGACTTACCCAGAAATACTACCTTCTTTTTTTTTTTTGTTCATAAGAAGACAATTCCACAATATTTGTGCCACTGGCAAACTACTGAGAGATATACAGAATATTTTCTCTGGATTCTCCTCTCCCCAACAAAAGACTGAATATAGGGAGAACCATCTCAAAGCAGCTGCTAATATCAGAAAATGCTTTCAGCTACTCAAATGGTTTGCATAGTAGAAAATGTTCTTATTTTTGCTTGTCAAACCTGCCTGAGAACTGTTGTACATGCTTTAAGTTTCCTCTTAAAAACACAAAGCAATGCCTTGTCTTACCCAGTCTAACTTACCCGTAATAATTCTTCTGGAAGGTCTCCACCTTCATTAATTCCACGATTCATAGAAATAAACCTCTCAACTGTTGGTTTATCTCGTACGTTGTGGTTGTGCAGACTGGTATTTAACATGATGATTGCAAATGAAAGCACATAGCATGTATCTGAAATAAGATTTGGAGAAGTATTTATCTTTCTGTGTCTTGTGGAAGAAACCTGTAAAATTAATATATAACTCATCCTGACTGATAAAGGTAGTTGAGAAATCCTTAATTATATACATGAAAGCAAAGTCTCATATCTTTCTTCAAACTGCTTAAGTAAGTCTAAGAAGAAAAATCATGGAGAAATCCAAATTAAAACCAAGTATGAGAAAACCAATATACAAGAACTTTTTTTAAAAAGATCTCTTAGAAACCATCGTTATCAACCTTTTCACTTGAAACAGTGAAGTGTTGTTAACCAAAATGTTCTCTGCACACAGATTTTCCCATATCACATTGGTAGATCCTGTAACAGACTTTGTCAAGATTCCTGCTCAAAGCACCTCCAAAGCCTCCTTCGAACAGAAAGAACAGTTTCTTCAAAACAACATTCATACTGTGTTCAAACATACTGAAAATTACATTGACTCAATTTCTTGGCACACAAGAGGTGGCTACTACCACTGAATAATATCAAAAGATGACAAAGGAGATGTTATCATGACTCTTGGCATGGTTTTGATTGTAGTAAATTTTCCCAGAATTCAAGTATAAGATCCTGTATAAAAAAAGGCAGGATGGAAACCTCTCTGCTAAACAGAGGAAAAATGCATTCACATCTTCAGCATTTTGTTTTCAGTATCTTCCTCTCCTGGCTGTTGCCAGACCTGCTTTACTTTAACATTTTCCTTGCCTACTTGTTCCTCAAACAAGTGACCAACAGTAAGCTATGTGTGTTCATAACTAAAAAGACCAACAATGCCAGAATGTGCCTGCATTCTGTGTAGTATCATTTTGTTAGCTTTTATATTTTGAGTAATTCTAAACCAAGCAATTCAACAGAAAACTGAAGTGCATTTCTAACTGAGATAAATTGTTTCTGAGTAAACAAGACAACCTTCTAGGTAACATACCATAGCCAAATACAGGTAGACTTGATACAGAAATAATGAGAAGCTAAGAAGCTCCAACTTATTGGATTATCCAACTCCCTTTAAGCACCTGAGAATCTTACTTTTCCTACGCATAGCCAGAATCTTTGGAGACTTTTCTCAAGTATGTCTTATACTTTATTGGCTTAGATACTTATTAATTTTGAAGTTTTATAAATGGAAATGTATTCTGAGCATAAGCTTGCACCTCCTGGAAACAATAAGGACTACAGTTGCATTTTCTCAGTTCTCAGAAATTTCTCATTTTACGTATTATTTTATCCTGAACTTCCAAAATGGCCCTCATTGCACTGCATCAGACGCATGATATATTTGATACCACAAAATATAAATAAAAAAATATATATTTAGAAACTCCCATTTTTTCCTGTGACTAACCTGTAGACTGGAAGACCCCTGGGTTACAAAGGCAATAGCGTGAAGCAAAAGCTTCCATCATTCGATCAATTTTTTGAGCCTCTCCTGGGAGTCTGAAGCTCCATAGAAACTGCCTACAGAAGGGTAGAATAATTATTAGACTTAGTCCATTATTTATAAGCTAAGCAAACACTCAAAAAATCAGCAACATCTGTATAAAATGTCCAGAAATATTTTCTCAATCTCTCAACACACAAGTCAGGAGCTATTATAAAGCAACATGCACAGATGGCTAGCCCAGTAATTCAGCCAGCAATACTGCATGCTTTCAGGCAAGATAATATAGCAGTTCATATTCTGAGACTCTTTTTTCCAAACTAGTAAGTAATTCTCTGTATGCATCCCATTTTTGATATGAGAATGCTGTGGGGAAACAGTAAGTTCATTCCTCCTTGGGTTCCTGGCAACTAAAAGCAATAAACACTCAAATAGACTTTATTTACAATATAAAAAGACACATTATATAAAAGATTTCTGTTAGGGGAAAGAAGCAAGGAATATAAACACTTATGATCTCTACTTGAACTCCTCAAGCATTGATGGGATAGCATTAACAACAAGAAAATCTCCAGTGCTTAGGTAGGTGCTGCCTGTTAAGTATAAGTTCACCCTAGAAGAATCAGGCCCAGATCTTAAAGACTCATTGTATCACCTTAGTAATTTTGTAATATATGCAGGACATCTGTGCTCCAGTTTGGCAGCATGAACTGAAACAGTTTTTACATTCATAACTTAATTCTTTCTACATACAGGTACACTGGAATGCATACAGGACAGAAGTCTTCACAAATATACTTTTGGCACACTGTGGCACTATGAAGTTCCAATGAATTTAATCACTTCCTCTTTTTTTTCTTAACAAAGAAATTATCTAAATTAAAACAGGATCTAAACCAGCAAAGTTACATGCTCTGCCATGCAAAACAACTTCTCAATATTCCCTGTACACTGCGTACCAACAGAATAACCATTTATTCCTGTCTTCATCTGTTTTCATTTAAGGACACTACTGAAGTGTTGCAGGCTGGCTATAGTTTGTCAGCTCTATGTACTGTCTTTTACTCACCTCATTCAAGGTTCCAACCCAGATCACGAATTTTGTAAGCTACCAAAATACAAACATTTAATAGTAGCAGCTGCTAGGGAGTAATAATGTCAAACCCAATGTTAAGTGTCTAAAAGAGATAGGAATATGAAGCCTCCCAGAGAAGCTTCAGCAGCCAGAGAAAATGGTTCCTTAGCTCAGGCCCCAGGCAACTCAAGTTATCATCACTACATCACTCAACCATAGCAAAGCTGGTCTGACTCTCCATCACAAGGCACTGCACTAGAATCAAAGATTACACAGACATTTCAATTTATCTCATGTCAGGAGGGAGCCACTTGTGTCAACAAAGCTGGCAGAACTGTCTAAATCAACTTAATTTGCTAGACCTCTTATGGATTTCCACCAAGATGAGAAGGTCACTGTATGCTGACATCCCAGAGCAATCCCAGTAAACTGTTAACTTAGCAAGGGGAAAAAAAGTATACTAAGGTATTTCTTTCACATGACAAGTGGGTACTTTGAGGGAAATATAAGGAAATCACTTGGTTCAAAATCTATCTCTTTATAACTAAACATAATTACTGATTATGGTCAGTGGGATTCTGCCCCCCCCCCTGCCCAGAGGAACAAATTAATGTAGAAGGAAAGGAGAAAGAAGATGGCAGCAAACAGTATTATTTATTTCCTTAGGTTGGGTTTGTTTGGTTTAGCTATCTCTGTGGTAACATATAAAACAGAGCCTCAAATGTCCAGATATGGCAGGCAGACCAAAGAGTTATGGCTGTATTTTAGCAGCTTGCATTCATCTGAAATAATTATAAGTTTTCACAAAAGCAGCACACACACTGGCAACTGGAAGGGTTAAAACAGAGCTGTCTCTGCCAACCTGTACAGTAATGCAGATAATTGCACTAAGCAGTATATCAGCTTTCTGACAAATAAATCAACACAGTGACTCATTAACATCCAATTTGATAAAGGAAGTTCAGGTCCAAAAAAAAGAATTTACTCACCTTAAGGCTTGTACAAGATTGAGATCAGCGAACTCATGGAGTTCAACAAAAGCCTGGAGAACTTTAATATTAAATTCATCCCTATGAAAGACAAAGATGGAAACAGACAATCACATTTCTGAACTTTAAAGGCCTGGTAGTTCTCTCTTTGCTCCTGAGAATAAGCAAGAAAATAAACATTCATACTCATCAAATCAAGTCATCATCATTTATTTGAGAGGTATTTTAATATTTAATACTGGTGTTTTCCCCATTTTTTCTGACATTAAGAAGTAGGTTAGCAAGAGCCAGTACACCTGAACAGATTTTAGCACCGCTTATATAAATGACCCCAAAATGGGCTGGACTTCTTTGCTTCACATTTCTTATTACTGTATCTACCTTGATAAGTGATGATACCTGATAAATACATCCAGTAAAAAGTTTTTTGTGGAAACTATGTCAAACTCTTGAAACAATAGTTAATGTAAAATTAATTTCTTTAGGCATACAACACATGAAAAATAAGTTACTTTTTCTTCCAAGAACAGAAAAATTTAAAGCAGTATATTAAGTTATATACAAAGATGAGGAACAGAAATTCTTCAAATGATTGTACTGAAGAAAAAGAGTAGCTTTTTAAAGGAGCTATGTAGTATGCAGTGTATTCTTACTCCATTCTCAAAAATCATTTACTGATTACATCAAAGTTTACTAAAATCAGAATAGGTTTTGAATGGGCTTTGTCTCACCTGTCTTTTATATTTCTGTGTGAATCATGAGCCAAATTGTACTTTGATGCAAAGGTGTTTAAACACAGAAGTAACATTTTAACATTAAAAAACACAACATTATTTGGATGCAGACATAATTTAGTCTACATCACCACTGAGTTCATATGCCAGAAGCTAAAGGCTTATAATCCTCAGGGTGTGGTTTAAACACATCACCAAGACAGAATGTTGCATATCAGCTTCCTCTTGAAAACAGAAAGGTGTGCACCCACCAAAATTTATCTGTTGCATTACTAGCCCAGACTAACCCATAAGACTCATGAGTAAAATACCTTAAAACAAACTATACAGTCATTAAGATGTCCCCATACTGTTTATAGAAAAACACAAAAGCTCTAGAAGCAACTGTCATAAAATTTAGTAATGCTCAATTCACTCAAGTGAGTACTTTTCAGTGCAGTGGAATGAGGTGGCACAATACTAAAATAGATTTGAGTACTCTGTAAAAGTACTGTTACTCTAAGCCAAATAATTGATTTTGCTTACATGTACATAAAGCAGTAATTCAGAAAAATATTCACCTTATACTTCATTTTTTGCTTTTCTGTGGCTTGATATAGACTGGATTAATAGTGATACTTGTGACCATGTACAGTTCAAAAGACACAAGCCAAGCACCATGAAAGGTCTTGAAAGCCACTTATTTTTTAAAGTGAAGACTTACGTACATATAAAGAAATCCTAAATCTTTTAGAGAATGTAATTCATTGCTTATTTGTTGTACATTTTTATGTTTTACCTTGCTCTGTTTTACTTTTTCCAGTTTTCGGAGTGATGTAACACTACAAAAGTCAATAATTTAAAACTTATCTCTGTGGCAGAATGTTATATAAATATTTAATTCTGTTAACTATTCTCATCTCTTCTTCAGCTACATTTAGCTAGAATGCAGAAGTAATTCATGACAGGCTCCTGATAGGAGTGGCAAATTAAAAGAAAATGTCCTCAGGGTCCAAATGTAAATATAAATACGTAATTTAACAAAATTCATCTATAATATGCACTGCCATATGCATCACACAAATCACTGTCCCAGAAACTACCCATTTTAGTAAGTGGTATCTTTACTATCCAATTACCAGTGACTGTACTGGTCACTCCTTCTCTGGGCACAGCATCAAGAGTTACCAAAACTGTTGTAGTACAGCTCTGAAGACATTCCAAAAGCTTATGGTATTAAATTCTGCACTGTAGCAAAATTTTAAAGTATTTTATTAAAATAGTAAATTACAATTAATTATTATTTTACAATGTACCAATTTAAAAAAAACAAAAAACCCATAGTAGTTTTGCTTCTGGCTGTAGCTCCTAGAGATCTTGCAATATATATTAGAGTAGTTCCCTCATGCAGCCTGTGAAAGGAAAGGTAACTACCAAAACCTGTAAGTATGCTCAAGAAAAAGTTTCAATAGTTTTGTTTTTACCTTTCACCGAGGTAATCTCCAATTACCGTTTTATTTAATCCTTCTCCTTTATAAAGGAACTGTGCAATGTCTTCTGCAGTGTTCTGCAGGAGGTCATTTTCTATCAGAAACTGTATTCCCTAGGAAGAGCAATTCCAGAGGAAAAGCAATGTTATGCTTTCTTCCACAAGCATTTATGTAAATACCACTGATAACATTTGGTATTAATATACTGACACAGACGTATACACAGCACATTAAGAATTACATTAGCCTACAGAATTTTTTAAATGAAATGGTAAACAGATGTTTTTCAGTTAGATAAGCTACATTTAGTACTGGTTTAAAGACTAAGATGAAAATACGTTTTTAAAGCTACAAGTACTAGGTGGCAGTTTGAATCCCTCAACAATAGAAATATCAAATACTAATTCAGTTATGTTTACATGTTGCTCTTTGGAGGTAGTATGTGAGTTGGCCTGTTCACAATATTGCATAAATGTCTGGAGAGACATAATCTGTAAAATCATGTAATGAACGTACGTAGGAAAAACTTAATTACCACCATGACACAAAATAAAGCATCTGTTATAATCTACAAACTGCAACCCAATACACCAAGCCACTACTTGCAATAGAAGTCATGGCTGAAGATACTGAAACCGGTTTATAAAGAATTTATGCTGACACTGGGATTATCAGTGACTTCTTGGTTGTGCTGGAGCTAAACTATTCACGAAGGACTTGAACAGACTATTCACAAAGGACTGCCCATGACCCAGTCAAGCTTCTACCACAGAGCCCGGAGGAGAGTCTTACCCTGTCCCAGTGGGCACTTGCTCAAGCCCCTGGACTCCTATGCCTCCATAAATTACAGGCCCTATCACCCTCTGAGGAGCCCCAGAGAACTTTCTGCAAAGCGGTAAAGAAAGGAGACTAAGAGTTATACAAAGATTATGTGAAGGATGGAAGGGATCTTATGCCCACCACTCTGCAGGTCACTCCTTGTTTCCCCACCCGACCCCCCCAGAGATGCTGCTCATCCTGCTGATTTCACACAACTGTTAACAGCAGGCTGGTGAAAAGCAGAAGTGGCAGCAGTAAGTAAGCTGCCAATGTTTTGGACTCCAAATACGTACCAAAGAGCTTAAGTAAATTATTCAGAACATTTTTTACTAGATTATTTCATCATTTCAGAAATATTAGAAGTTCTTTAATTTCTCTAAGTGAATATATTTCTTTTTTATTTCATTACAAGTAGACAAACTTTCATCATTTTTTGATACAGCATTGAAGTCCTCCAGTAACATTTTAAAAATCCATTATCCTTCTGTTTGTTTGATACTGATTTTTTATAATTAAGTGATTATCTGCCTGTCAAAAAAAAAAATTAAAAATCTGAGCTAGCTTAGCAAAGAAAATCAACTGCGATGTTATAAGGCTTGAAGCTTTTTAAAAAAATGTCCGGAATGCAATTCTCTCAAAACAATTTTATCTTCACCTGAAAATTTAATTTCAGTGACAGGCTCATGTTCTGACTCCGAAAACTTAGTATTTTCATGTAACTTCAGAATAAACACAATTTTGTTGCAAAGAATATATCCTGATGCAGAAGTAGCTGGGTCTTTCTCAACAATTATCCGTTCAAAGCTTATTTGGTAAGTAAATATTTGTACAAAAAAGTTAATTTGACTTCAAACCTAATGTTTTTTTTCCTTTGCCAAGCTATTCAAAAAGGTCTCAGCTCTGTCAGCCAACAGAGAACCTTCCTTCTAACAAACACCAGAAACAGCAGCTGTAGATTCCTTTGTTCAATACCTGGACCATACTACTCACACTCAAGATAAAGAGGCTGACCAGAATAGTTTTAAACTAGTACAAGTTAGTGAAAAAATATAATGGGCATGATTAGAAGAAGCATGGAGAGTAAACTTCTGTGCACAGAGGCAAATACTTTGACATACTACAAAAATAAATTAAATTTTCCTTTTTCTGTATTTTTTTTCCCAGAAGATGTTACACAACCAGAAGTGAATAGACAGAAAAAGGAATTTGTCTGAGACAACAAATCCAGTTCCTGGAACAAATGGTAAGAAAGGCCAAACTCCCATTAACTCCTACACTATCTTTTGTCTTGATGCAAGTTTTCTTTGTGTAGACTGTCAGGAAACTGAAGACCAGTTTGACACAACCCACTCTCCAAATTCATAGCTACAAAAACCTTCAATATTCACTACCAATATTGCATAGATTTATTTATTTTTAAGTCAGTGCAATTAAAACTGCTTTGAATTTCACAGCTTTTACTTAAACCCTGCCTTTGTCATCCAGATTTCATAATTGGATGCAGCCCCAATGCAGCCAATCCTGACTTCAGTGCTGTGAATTTCACGCACATCTTTATGTTCCCCAAGGGATTTGAAGTGTGTAAAACACGTGTAAAACACGAGGTTCTACAACCTTTGCCATGGCAGCCCTTCCCACAGCATCTACCCAAACCCAAACACCAAGTTACATGATACATCCCCTAATGGTGCTAAACACAGCTACTCTGAATGAGGATTTGCTGGGTTGGGAGAACTTCTCTACACAGACTAGAACATGTAAAGGTCTTAGAAGCAGGCAGAAGAGAATTATCACACTGTGTTCCTGAAAATACCAAAACATTGGACCTCCTTTACTTGGTTATAAAGAAGAAAACTTGGGGAATTCAGCGCCTGTACATCAGTTCTTACACATTCCTGACTCTGGGGACCATCTTCTCTCCTGCTTCTGAAGGAAAAGCACCCTTTTTGCAATGACCTCAAGTTTATTCTACCAACATTAGAAGGACTTGTATTTTAGCTGCCTGTAATTTAAAGAGGCACCTGCAAACTACATGATGATCCATGCCTTAGAGCAGCTACTGCAGGCCACCACAGATTCATAGACATTATATTAAGAAATTACTACTGTAAGTCTGTTAACCACATTTCAATTATGTTACAGTAGCATTGCAGCCACAGCATCTATTTATAGAAATACTTTCACCCAGTGAGAACACCAACAAAAAATAGTTAACATTGGAATGAGCATCTGACATAATTCTGTGACTTTGACACAAACTGTACACACGAAAGAGCTGAAGGACAACAGCAAACTATCAGGAGAATTGGGGTATTCTGCTCTAAACAGAATAGCATTTAGACAGTCACTAAAAAGGAAAATAAAAATAAAAGATGTGGTCAGCAGCTTAAAAAAATTCCCTGCATCTCAAAGTACTTGAGCGCCTCTGGTAAACTGAAACCAGTCTGAAGAATAGCAGACATCACAGCACTTGGAATGTTACAGAAAAGCCACCAAAATTAATTCAGTAAAATCGGAAAGAAAACATGTCAAGAACTAACATAGAAAAACAAGTGCCAAACGATTTCAAAACAGACCTTAAAGAAGAC
Organism: Calypte anna; assembly: GCF_003957555.1. Taxonomy (NCBI): domain Eukaryota; kingdom Metazoa; phylum Chordata; class Aves; order Apodiformes; family Trochilidae; genus Calypte; species Calypte anna. Next base: position 7,376,329 of record NC_044260.1, read on the forward strand.
TTGACAAAATCAAAACAGAATCTCAGTTATAAACAACAAAAGCAGTAAAACAAAGCAGTAAAATGAAAAGCAAATGCTAAAAGTAGAGGCATTCCAGAGAATTACCTCTTGTTTAAACACTCTGTAGACTTCTTGAAACTGGTAACCAAGTTTCTACCTGCAGGTGTCTGTACAAGTCACATACACACATGTATGTCTATATGTATAAACACATGCAGATACTCATACATGCCTTTCTCACAAACAGAATTTAGATATGCAAATATAAAAGTCTGTATGAGACCAAATCAAAAACCATATTAAAGGTATTTTGGAAGACCCAAAAATAGGAAGGCATAAAAAAAATTGTGTATCATCTCATTAATAACCAAATGTCAAGATACTGAACTGTATTTGATACATCCACACAGAACACCTCTAAAAGGTACAAATAATCTTGCTGCAAGGCAGTTCAATCAATACCCTGCATATTTAATTGTTGATAAATAACCTCCATTATCAAAAAAGGTTTGCTAAAGTGAAAAAAGCACACATGGCCAGCAAATTACTAGATGACTGCTTGTAATTTAATCCTGTGTTCAGCATATTACAGGATATATGAATGAGGCCTGTGAGCTTCTATTACCAGAAATGTTTCCTTAAGAACACACAACTGTATTTGTCATAGATCAAGCAGGAACTTGATTTCTGACAAATGGAATAAAAATTTCTCTACCTTCTTAGGGTCCATGTTGAATTTCTTCCTTCCCATGGCTATCTGCTTATTTCTTTGTGTAGTTTTGCTACATGTGGAGAAAAAGAAAAAACAACAAGCAGTTATTAGTCGGTCTTTTAAAGAACAGTAACTGCTGGATGAGCTTCTTTTCATTTGAATTTTGGCTATTTTTTATTTCTATTACAAAAAGAAGAATTCACTTTTTTTAAGGGGGAAAATCATACTACAATTTTCAATTCCTTCAAGTGACTGCAGCTTCAGAGAACTACAGCATTATCAGTTGGACAGTCTAAAATACTACGATCTATCCAATATATTCTCTAGCCAAATGAATTACACACCCAAATAGAATGAAAGCAGATTTTAGAGATCTTAGAAAGGACTGAATAAAATGTTTATTTAGCACAATAAAACTATTTTTACTTTCTATTCCAGGAAGACCTGGAAGGTCTTACTGAATCATGTCCATATGCTAACGTTTCTTACCTTTCTTCTACACTAGTCAGGTTATCAATTTCTGTCATAACTTCAGCAATTTCAAATTTTAATCTCTGCCAAAAGAAGGAAGGACAATGTTAACCTACATTAAATGGTTTTAAATAATCATATATGAGTACAGTATTGGTTAGGTTTTATTTCCTCTTTGCTAGTCACCTAGCAAAAAAAAAAAGTTATTAATCTTATGACTTCTTTTGATATTTAACTCAAGATTTTACCATAGCTGAATGAATGTTAAATACATGGATCTGAATTCCTAGTGTATGCTCAGGTCAGAGGATTAATACAAAATCACCATTACAGATTACAGTATAAGATTTCTTTATCCAGATTTCTCACTCACTCTTCTATTATGTGCAAATCTGCTTTTTAATGAGTTCTTCATTACAAATATCAAATACATACATATGCACATTACATAAATATGTACATCACCATTTTTAAAAACACACAAATGATTTATAAATCCTATTCATTAGCTATAATGTTTAGCTTAAGTCATTCATATGCTTTTAAAACCATTACCTGGAATTCATACCTATGCAGTTTACTGTAACTTACTCTGCTTCTAAGGATCTTTACAGATAAATCAACTACCTCAATATCATCAATCAGTTCTTTTTTCCTGCGACGTATATTTAAAAGCTCTTCTCTTTCTTCTAAGGAGAGGTCATCAGGCACTAAAATAGAGCAAAAAAGGCAGTCTCTTAGCATTTGCAAGCATACCTCATTGCAGAAAACTGAATAAACCTGTTTAAATATTAGGTTTTTTTAGTTAGGATAATTTTCAGAAAAAGTCACCCACCCTAAACCCAAACCTAATGTAACTGAACTCTATATTAAGGTACTTCAATGAATTATTATGGACAGAATCTATCTTTCAGAAGAAAGACAACTAAAGGAAACTTGTTATCATGTAAGGTGTGGTAAGACTTGGCTCTACGGCTTAATTGCCGAATTTAACTCTGAAATAATCATAATATTAGTTCATTATACAGACCAAAAATCTTCAAGTAAATGAACTATGATTAAAAAGACACTGCTATCTTTCAGGGAAAAAAGCCAAAGAATAGCTATATACACAATGTGTACCCTGGTGCTGATTTCAGACAATCTCATAATTTTAGTAGTACTACTCCATGTGGTTACTTTGTAGAGCAGAGATGCAGTTAAGTGCAATACTACTGACATCCCGAACAGCAAATACTTCCCATTAGCAAGGTATACAAATAAATACACAGTCGTTATCAGTTATTTAATATAGTTTATCTTAAATGCATGCTTTTGTATAATATCGTTTAAATGAGTCTGAAGTATTTAAGTGAACTCCTTGGATATACTAAAGTAAATATTACCCTGCTGATAAAACCTGGTTGCCAGTGAAGATGCAAACATGTTTCTGTACTCACTCCAGAAGCAGCCCCTTGCCCTGTAGTCTCTGCAGGACAACCAGCAAATGTGAAAAGTTATTTGCACAAATCCTCTGCTAATTGCTGTTTCTTGAGCAATTTTCCCTAACAAGAAACTTCTTTGGATAGAGATTACTTTCACTGGCTTGCACAGCACTGTACAAATATTCACCTCCTCTGCAGTGATCTACAGTGACAGCTTTAATGCAACCCACTTTCTTGGAAGTAGCTCCCTAATTACAGAACAGCTTTTCCTTCAGGCTCAGTAAAATAGAACAATGAAACTAATATTAAGATATTTAAATTGTTCTATCCCAACAGCAACACAACAACAAATGCAGTCATTTGGGATGGCCAAAACTGTTTTTTTAGGTCACATACAGTTGTAACAGACTGTAGCTACAGGATTACAAGCAAAGTTTCAGCTTTATAAGTTTTTAAAGACACATTTGAAACACAGTCACTTTTACAAATCTTAACAATGAAACATAATTATTATTTTCAACAACCCGTGTTGAGCTCCTTCTCTTTTAGGACTCAGTTCATAATATAAAATCCAAATGGCAACAGACCTTATTAGACATGAAGTAACTATGGCAAATGATCTCATTTAACTACTCCAGACACAAATATGATTACATTACTTCCAGCTTAAGAAATTAGTCTCCTGTTCAACAAATACCAGACTTCAATATGTTTACCTCCTCTTTTCCTTTTATCTCATCACAAATCCACTTAGTCCTAAAAATTCCTTGCATGCAAATACTGGTAAGATTCTTTTAACATCAAACCTTATCAATATACATGCCTACATCAAATCTGTCTTACATGAATACTCTAAGATCTTAAACCACCAAAACTCGATAGAGTTTATGACCATATACATACTACCTACATAGACTAACACTCCAATTTGCAAGGCAATTACAAAAATTAAGTCTGTTACCCAATGCTGGTTATTAAAAAGGCAAACAGTGCACCCAGGTATCCTTAAAACTTTTTAGCAGTATTACACTGGTAACAGAATTAGATTAAAATGTTGCAGTACCAACACTGGTAAGTTTTTAAGTTTTTACCACAGTAGACATTTTGGTAATTCTCACCTTCATTGAGAACTGGAAATACTAATCAGATCCCAAACAGAAAATAATCTTTAAGCATTCAATATTTAGAATTCATAGACAGTACTTGTTTTTTCTCCAGGCTATGTTACAAAATATCTGGATTAGCTGCTAACAGGAACTCTTTCCAAAGCAGGTCAGTGAGTGGTACTGCAGTTTCTTCTCCCTTATTTTACTGCACAGTGAAAGCTCCCTGGTTCAAGTTTGGAATATATAGAGTGGAACTGCCAGTTGGAATAAACACAAATTGTGACAGATTTCTATGCTCAAGCAACCCACCAAAGAAAAGAAATCAAACACCTCAATCCTTCTGCTACAGCACCCAGAGACTGATGTGTTTTTCTCTTTCCTCTGATCACAGCTGCAGCAGAGAGACAACCCTCACAGCATAATTAATGATGCTGTTAGACAAAAAGGAAATAAACTAAATGGAGCCAGACTGCCTTGTACATTAGGAAATAACATCAAGTATTTATCTGCCAGATGCAAGTCAAAAATGCCTGCTGGAAAAGAAGACCCTGCACTTGCAGAGCATTTAGAAGACAACACTTAGAGAACACTGCATGGTAATGCAACATTTTAAAATACTAGTAATAATATCAGATCCAGTATCTTTGCATAAAAACAAAAATACTGAGCAAAAGTAAACAGTACTTCTTGGCTTCCAGGAACTGTTAGAATAGTATTTTATTTCCACTCACACTACCAGCACAAAGAATGACTGATTTATGAGGATGACTCTGAAGTGCACTGTTCGATCCACAGCAATCAGTGAATTGTCCTGCAGTTGAGAAGTCACTTTATTAAATAATTTGCTGCTGATAGCACAAGTACAGTATCCAAAGAAGAGAATTAGCCCAGAACGTTGACATTTATGAAGATGTGAGAAGTGCTTTTCAGCAAGCAGGCAGAAAAAAAAAAAAAAAAAAAAAAGTTTTCCTGATTGAGAAAGAACTGCAGCAGATCAGCTTGCAAAGAAAGCCCCACAGGTTGGGGAAAATTAGGAGAAAATTTTGTAATAGAAAGCTAGCACTTTTCAAGTCCATATCCCTGATATTATCTTTTTCAGAAGCAAAATTTAATTCCTTTCCAGCTCTCTCTCCAAGGGTATTACATAATCCAAAATTCCTCTTTTAAGTATTTTTTTCTTATTAGCCTTTCAGCTGGCAGTCACTGGCCAAGGTGTAAAGCAATCTCGCTTCACCACTTTAACTGACTTCAGAGTTCAGTGTCTCATGTGGACAAAGTAAAAGAACCCAGAGCCAGCAGAAAACAAACATCAAACAACACCCAACCACAGATAAAACACTACTAATTCTGTAACTCCACTTACGAAGCAACACAACTCCCTTACTCTCATTGATCGACTGACTTTTTGGTTTCATAGTTTCCTTCTGTGTCAGCCACAAATTGGTGGTCTGAAGTATTCCCATTCCAAGCAAAGAACAATTAGATAGAATTTAATTTTCCTGCAATAAAAGACCTTGCAAATGTACAGGTATTTACACAATGCAAGGCTTAAAACTAAACAAACTTTTCCTTGCCCATACACAGAAGGGGTACATGTGTTTCTTCTGGCCTTTAAAATAATAAACATTCCTCTCCGAGATCAAATCTGATTGTCTCAGACATTTGCCTCAACGGATATTCTCAGGCTACTCTCTCTTCCTTTCCCCCTACATGCTCTCTTTTTTAAAACTTAATTATAGGAACATTTCCCAGCTTTCAGATGGGATGGATAAACAAAGCTGTGACCACTTGTGGCTATTAAAGATTCCACACAAGTTTTTGTAGGAGGATATTCTCCTGAACACATCTATTTCACAGTGCAAAACCAAACTATATCTGCATTAAATTCAATCAGTAAAACTATCTAGATTTGATTGTTTCCTTCTTTTAACTGCCTTAATGCATGAATCTTTGCTATGTGCAAGAAAATTAACATGTTTTAGCACAGGAGAGTCCACACTTCCCATTAAGAGGGGAAGATGATCCTGCACATGACAGCATTTCACTTACAAAAATTACCAGTCAGTGGCATGAGGAATTTCACAAGGGACACTGTGGCCAGAAAGCACATTTGTGGACAAGCCCGTAAGAAAACCTCAAACTCACATCCATCATTCTGATTGTTTAGCTACTGGAAATTACACAATCACAAGATGTTTCTGGTAACCTTTTTACTTTAGGATAAGGAGATACTTCGCAGCCAAGTTACAGTTAAGCAGTTAAGATACTGCCCTTTTTGGCTTCTGGTAAAGTCTAACAACATTAATTCTATTACCACATAAAAATACATTTTCAGAAATTTAGAGGAATGACATGACCTCTGACATGACACACTAAAACTTTAGGACTGTATTTTTTTAACTCCCTCTGCAAGGCAGGTGTAATTATACCTTTTTTTTTTTTTTTTCCCCCCCCAAATAAGATAACAGTGGGAAAGAGGAAGGATACTTGGAGGGTAAAAAATTACCCAATCCATGCATTTTACCTGCCTCTCAAAAAACATTTGTGGTTTCAGCTCTGACTGAGCTGAAGAAGAGTGCTGCCTTGCCATGTTACTTGAAAAAATGCTCTATCAAGTATAAAATACAGTGAATGAGTTTTTTGAACCAAACAAGAGTTTGCAGCAAATAACTGCAGTAGATGTATCTTTATGAACTGCATGAGGGTAACGAGCAACAACAGCTGTGAAATGGAAGAAAAAGAATATGAAGGCTTCTCATAGCTCTCACATGAGATGCTAACCCTTGTTGCTAGCTACTACTTGCTCTTAATGGCAATGAAGCACATCTGAGTACTTCACAAAAGCTTCCAGGTCTTCACCTTCCTATATAGATATGCTCATAAAAAGAACTGGAAAGATCTACCTTGCTGTTTAGTTTTGCCATTTGAAAGCAGCGTGTGTTTAAGTTAATGAGTATTTTTTACTGTCCATGCTCTGTTACTTTTGAGCAGGCAGTACCTAAGGCCTTTTGATTCATTACCACTAGGAAGCCAGGGAGAACAAACGAGCATCACTTGTGCAGAAAGAAGGAAAACCACATGAGGCCCAGATGAGCAAGATTTCAGAGATAACAAGTTGTTCCCAGATCTCGGAGGTTCCTTCAGTGCTTTGTCACTTGCTGTCCCTGGATCTTGTTTTTCTCCATTTTTTACCAGTTTAGCAGCCCAGGCAGTTTCATTGAAGGACCAGAGAATTGCCCAAGCAAGAGGTACAGTAGAAACCCCTAAGAGTGAGGAGGCAGAGGGAGCAGTGACCCCCTTTGTAGTCAGGACCCCCTAAATCCAGCTTAGCTCAGCCCTAAACTGCACGCTTACAAGCTGTAGTCTCTAAATCCTAAAAGTAGTTCAACCTGATATTAAAAATAGATAAATGTGGATTTCTCTTTAGGAACATTTTTCCTTTGAAGTCATTCTACTCTTTACTTCAAGATCAGATGATGCTTCTAGGTCAACTTTTCTTTGTAAAATAGGTAAATACAAATTACTGGGTAAGAAAAGAATGCTGAGTTTAACTTATCATTTAAGGTCTCTTACCAAAATACATTAATACAAACATTAATAATATAAAGTGTTAAAATACCCATGGCTATGCCTAGTTAAGAAGTGCAGAAAAAATTTATGCTAGCTAAAGTGGCAATTACAAATTGGCCACACTAGAGTGGGATGATTTCTGTAGAGGATATGAACATATTATCACAGATACAGGAAATACTATCCAAGATAACACGTGCATTCGTTAGCATAAGTTACCAATTAGTGTTTAAGAAATCTGGTGAATCACCATTGTGATTCCAGTCTTATGGCTACACACTTATACTACCATCTTAACATTAGAGTCCTCCATCAACAGGGAAAAGAGTAACAACAAAGTAATGTGGGACAAATGCAATTCTTTCAGTGCCAAGCACTGTAAGTAAAAATGCACAATCTTGCATTACCTTGCTGTTTTCAGCACAGTGGTGCATTTATACTGCCTTAAAAATTTCTTAGGTTTCAGCTTTTTAACAGAACTACTGCATCCAATTTCTTTTTCCCACAGAGTATAACAGGGAAGAGTGATCACAATCAGCTTTACGTAGTGAAACCCAGGGGTAAACACAGATACTAACCTTCCAAAAATAAGACGCCTCAAGCCTTTTCTGCATCAGATCAACAAAACACTTTCAAACACAATCACAGAAACACTGGAGTTGGAAGTGACCTCTGGAGATCATCCAGTCCACGCCCCATGAGCAGCACTGCCCAGAGCACATTTCATAGGATTGCATCCAGGAGGGTTTAAAATGTCTCCGGAGGAGGAGACCCCACAACCACTCTGGGCACCCTGTTCCAGTGCTTTGTCACCCTCTCAGTAAAGAGTTTTTTTCTCATGTTCAAATGAAACTTCCTGTGCCCCAACTTGTGCCCGGTGCCACTTGTCTTGTCGTTGTCAGAGCTCCACGATCCAAACATCTCAGACCAAGGATATGAGAACTCCTGAAAGCAGAGATCATTTCATCATCTCTTGGGCGAGGACCCAGCAAACAAGAACACACTGATCCCTTCAGCTTATGAAATGATGTTCTGAGTAAAAAAAATATATAAAAATGTAGGAACTTGTTTCAGCTTTGCCCCTATAAAACAGCTGTGTTTTCCAACAGCACCCCCAGTCACTAGGGAGAGGAAATGGTTGGCTGGTGTGCACCAACATTTTTTCCTAGGATAGACCCTGGAAAAAAGACTTGAAAAGCAAACACACCAGAGTAGTAGCAGACATTCCTGTCAGATCCTTTTCGAGTAGCAGCATGGAAAATTGAGAGGAATGTCTCTGAGCAGCTGCAAGGGGGTCCTGGAGCCCATCCCCTGCAGCACCCGCCTGCAGTACCCTTGAATCCTACCCGAAATTCAGGAACAGCTCAACAGACCTACCATGTTTTCAGCAAAACATTCAGGGGTCAGGCAGTCTTTCTGTCAAAAATTTCCAGTAACATCTACTCTTGGCAATATGGGAACTGCTTGCTGTACTTCACTCATTAGTTACTTAGGATTGCTGGCCATTTCTAAAGCACACAAATCCAATTTTCAGAAAAAGCAAGGCAAAGTTTATCTTTACCCTTCCCCCATCCCTGCCTGACACAGCTCTGGAGTTAGATTTCAGAAGCAGTATTTATTGCAGAAGCTTTTCATTTTCCAAGATCAGTTGCACACTGAAGGAGGTAAAGCAACTGCTGGATTTGAAAGTGACCTTCACTTTCTGAAGCACGACTCCAAAAGGTAACTACAGAGTGCCATATAGGACTGCTCACTTGTCAAACAATTGCTTGAGCAGCATTTACCTTCCCCCAGAACAAAAGAAATTCCAGGATGCACAGAACCTGTACGCAGGGTGATGCTTTGTGCCACGTAAACCTTCCCAGTCCCTGTAGTTGCCTCCCAAAAAAGTAACCCTGATGCCTGCTGTGGAAGCTGTACTGGGCTGCAGTACTTGGAGAGAAACACACCATAGATAATAAGAGTTTTGCTTCTTGGACAGCTGAATTACTTCAGCTTCTTGCTATTACATCAAAAGACCCATTGGCCATGTGCCCTGCAGCCTGAGAGGACACTAAGAGAGATCAGGAATTTTTTCATAGATTTTTTTAGTGAAAGAATAGCAAGGCTTAGCTTAAGACTGGAGAGCATTCTCAGATTCCTCAGAAAGGAGTATATTTAGCTGTTGTGAATTCTTGGTTGCCATCACACCATGAAACGATTAGCTTGACAAGTCACTAATCCAGATATAAAAGAGCTTTTTATCTGGCCCACTGATAGGAAGCTTGCTGGATGGATCCAGTTACTGTAAGGTCAAATGCCTGGTCTCTCATTCTTTGTTTGACAAAAGACCATCAGCAGTCCATGCCAAATCTGCCTCACCATACTTCCAAAATAGAGCACATTCAGCATATGCCTGAATCATTTTAAGTGCAAACGTTAAGTTCTGTGTTACAAAAAGAATTTTCATATTTCAAGCATAGCTTCTGGCATTCTGATCAGAAACTAATCTGAATAAATAGATTCTTCCTACTTAAACGTCCCCTAGCAGTTTCTGCCAGATCTACTGAAGTATTACAGTACCCTTTCTAAGCTGTTTCTTCTGCTTGGTATTGGCAAAATCACTGCATTCCTTTCAGAGAACAGTGAAAAATAACCTGAATTTATAATCCTCAGTACTTTATTTTCAAATACTTTTTCTCAGCTAAGTACATAACAAGAAAAAACACTATATCTCTGCAAGTTCAAAGATCTGAACTACTTAGTTTTACTACTCTCCATGTCTCTGACATATATAATACTCAGTATTTTTCTTAAAAATTAATATAGATTTTAAAACTTTCAGCAACTAACTGGCATTCAACGCTCAACCTCTTTAAAATCCATCAGCCCCTGCTGCTCTTATTAATAAATATTCTTTCTCAGATTTCTACTTCATCCTGCCATGCTGAAATAGGAAACATTTTTGTTGACTGGGAAGCAACTGAGAGAAACCAAATGCTTTAGTTCTGCTACTCAACATGACACAAAAGGTAACAATAAAAAAAATATCATTTTGTCAATAAGTAAAACCTATAGCAAATAATTTTTTTTAATCTCCAGATACTAGCTTCATACACAGGTTGATTATAGGTAGCCTGTGCTAAGCACATTTCCAAAGTTATTCTCATCTTCAAATCAGTGCTATATGTGGCATAAGCTTTCACTACACAAAGATAAACTTTGTATAAGACTGAAAAAAACCTGACTCATATTAACAGACCTGCAACCATCCTAAATTTGCTTTAGGGCAACCAGAAGTATCAGGCTATAACTTATTAAGCAGTCTGTAGCAACAGTGTCTGCAGCTCTGCCAGCACAACTCATGCAATAAGCAGTATGAAAACTTGTTAAAGCAGTTAGGTTCTTCTGTACTTCACTAAAGTGGCTGATACAGCAGTGATACAAAACATGTGGAGAATAATATTCACAAATAAACTCCTAACTGGGTTAAGTATTTCTGGACTACTGAAAAAGTTACACTTGCTTTATTTGTTAATTGTTTACTTGTTAATGAAAGTGGTAGCACTACTGACACAGCTATTTTGTCACCAACAAACATCTAATCCTGACAGTGTACATCTGGACAGGCAGGAGGTCTGCAATCCAAAACAACACAAAAGTCAGTTCTAGAAGATTCTTCAATACAATGCCTGTCCTATGATCTCTCCAGTATCTTAATAAACTGGATGTTAAACCTTTGTTGAATATTTGAAGTTTCATCATAAGACCTGAGTGCCATTCCCAACTGAAGTTGCAGATGTATACCTAGTTTACATCTAGTATGTATCTCTGTGTGTATATATATGTATATATATACACACACATATATATATATTATACCCAAATGCCCAATAGCTGCTTCTAAAAGATGACATTTTGATCTTTCAAAGAAAAAAATGTCTACAAAAATCACTATAGTTCATGTTTTCAACCAGGCTGTTAGATTCCAATAGATCTGACTGCAAATATGTTATCATGAAGGTTTATAACTGCTAAAACAAATGGAAGCACCTGATTTTTAATTTTTCCTGAACTGTTCCACAGTTGTACCTTAAAAAATGTCTTATTGTATGCTAAAGAATATCTAGGCCAATTAATTACAAACCAACTACCAATGGAAGTCTAGCCATCCTACATTATTCTAATTAAGAACTTATGAAAATAAAATCTTACCAATAATTTTTCATCTTTAATGCCAGACTGGTCACTAAATCAAAAAATATTCTCTATTGATTTAATGATACTGTACATGTTTTCACTAAATGCAACTTTGTATGGCACACATAATGTGCTCATACTAAACAGATTACATAGTTTCCATAATAATTAGTAGCAATGGAAAATGACAACTTATACAGACCCACAGAATATAATAATGACATTGTTCATTAATGCTTGCCACCACTGTTAACTCTTCCAGAATTCTCAAGAGGAAGCTAGATATAGTAGCAAAAGCTGATGAACTTCCAGCTGCATGGGGGTGGGAGGGAAAGGAAGTAGACTGATTAGTTCAATAGATTTATTGTGTGCACATATTCTATGTTAAAACCCTCTATCTACTAGGACATAAATTTTTTGGAGTCGTTTGACTGTTCCAAATTCAAATACAGGAAAATGCTATCAGGCTTAAATGTGTTTGTTCAGCAGGAAACCCTTTCTTCAAAACGTAAAATGAGGTAACAAAAAGCCAAAACTTTGCTAGAATTGTCAAACTATTATTTCTTAAATGTGAGAAGGGCTTTTTGATGTTCTCCTGTCACATTAGAAAATCTTAAGTCCATATTAGCTCCAAAGGAAAACAATGCAGCAACAGCTGAAATGCAGTGTTCTTTCTCAAAGATGCACACTACTTTCTTCGCTTTACTTGCCAGATTTTATTCTCAGGCCACAAATATTTTCCACATTTTCCTTACAATATACTGTGAATACAATTAAAGCATTGTAAAACAAATCTGTAAGGAAAGTTTCCTATTCCAGTTGCTCTGTTTTAATGGTCTTTGACACTGGCAGAGGCTACTTACAGCCAATTTTATAAAATGCATTGTAAATTGACCTGCACTTCAAGAAGACAATTAAACTGGAAGAGGTTCCTATAGGCTCTACACAATTTAAACTAAGATCATAACACTTAAAAACTGGGGAAAAAAATTCTGACTACCATTCTTACAAAACAGGAATAAATTGTACTACTGCTCATTTAACTGCTGCAATATTAAAAAAAAAGGGGGGGGGAGAGAAATATTTGCCTCCGATTTATTTATAATAATAATAATAAGTAAATTTTGTTTAAAAAGAAGAGGAAATGAAAAGAAAATAAAGAACCACAGTGTTTGGGAAACAATCTGGCCAAATCCTGAATATAGGTACATAATATACATCGCCTGATGCAGTAATAGAGCACGTTAAGTGTCATTATCTGCTTAATTAGAAGAAGAAACACATGCCAATTTTAAAATAATAACAGTAATTTGGCTGCAGGTTTACCAAACACATTAACAGTGAATTAATTCAGTCACCATGCAAATATTATCAACTGTTAATTGGCATAGACTGCAACAGTCCTGTCACTGATACAAACCTTCCTCATTCATACAACTGGCCTTGGTGACTCAGTTCAGGAACTCCAAAAAATTACTACGTTTTACATTGCTGTATGAACACCATATGTATTTTTTAATCATAACTAATTTGTGTTAAAGTGTTTTGCCTTCAAAGCACACTGTTTTGTCTCATTTCACTTCCATTTTGAAGTCACAGATCAGCTCCTACTCGCTCAGGAAGGAAAATAAATTGTTGTTGCTGTTATGTTCCAGCACTGTGGGGCTGAATGCCAGGCTGTCCAGCAGCCAACAGACTGACCACAAATCTTCCTTTTTTTTCTTTTCCCAATAAAAGAATTAATATCAACAACCAATTAAGGCGTGTGGAAAGGAATGCACTAATGCTGTCCAGGATTATGCCCGAGACAGTAGTTATGTTTTAAAATTCCTTTCACTGTCACTAGTAATGGAAATAACTTAAAGTAATTCAAGCTAGCTCTACCAGTCAATTAGAACTTATAATTTGAATATTATTGTCACTAATATTATTAAATTAGACAGGCATAATCACAGACTGAATGAGTAATGACATTCAAAATTAGAGACTTGGACTAATACTAAAAGAATTCTGAAATTCAGGCATCCATTTGATGGACTTCATTGGCAAGTGAAGATTGGAAGTAAGATCTGGAAAGCAAGCAGATACCTAAAGAACAGTGTATTTCTGCACTGGCATCACTGGTCTCATGTAACAAGGAACAGGATGTCTAGCTACAATTGTAAAAAAAACTTGAGAATCATGTCCTTTTTAACAAGGAAAAAAAAACAAAAAACAATTTTTTTTGAAAGAAAGATTATTTTGATAATCATCAAGTAATCTCACAATTTCACATACCTGCTGTATTGCTCACTTATTTTATCTCAATCCAAGTCATCCTCTACAGAGCTGGAAGCAGCAAATATAACAAAGGCACATCAAATGCTACAGAGAAGTATTAGGTTTCTCCCCTCCTTACATACTTAGGCTCTATAAAACAAAGACCAGCAAACCACTGCATAAGTGAAATTAGCAAAATCAAAACTGTCTTAAGTACTCCACATTGTAGCATTACATAGTGTACAAGTACTTTAAACAGAGAAAATTGGTTTGAACTGAAACCTTGCACTATGAATGAGAAACTGGTATCTTCTTCCAAAAATCATCTACAAGAACAGCCACCTGCCCACTCCAGAGTTAACTTCATTTTTGTTTTAAAAAGACACTACGAACATCTAAGAACTCTTAGATGACTTCAAGTCTACAGCAAAATCTGAAGGCGTTTAAGTATTTCAGGATGGGATTTATGGCAGAGTTCTGAAATGGATACTCCTAGTTCCTGTTGCTTTTACTGGAATATTTTTATAGAGAGTCACTTTTTTCCCACCCTACCCTTTTCCTTTACTGAATTTCCACACAATAACTTAGATTTGACCATCACCGGACATCTGAACAACAATAAAAGAAGTTACAGCTGGATCCTGTATTAGTCCCAGCTGCACAGGATCTTTGGCTGCCTTCAGGGAAAAGAGAGCCAATAGGAAAACAGGAGAACTTTTAGCAGTTTACCTTTGAATAAATTGGCTTTCCATATGCTACAAGACTATTTTACTACCCAATGCAAACTGAAGTTATTCTTCCTACTTTTCATCCTTTTCTAAAAAAGAAAAAAAAAAAATTAAAAAAATTTTTAAATCCTTCTTCAAAAACCTTTACTACAAAATGCCAAAAAATAATCATCTCCATATGGTCTTTCAAGTCTAACATACCACAATGGATAGATCTGCCAAGTCCACCCACCCACAGGCTTTATAAACTTCAAAGTATTATTTACATTTAATTTGGATTACCAATTTCACCCAACCTTTTCATTTCATAACACATTGGTTTTTGAGACTTAAGACACTGGTACAAGATAAAAAAGGAAATTAAGTTTTCAGCAAAATAAGAACAATAACAAAATATACACTCTCTTTACTTTGGATATCAGTGATTTCATAGTGGAAGGAGTTAAACAAGTCTTTTTATGTTTGCTCTTATAAAATATCACCTAATCTTTTAAAACATTCATGTGATACTATGTCATTAATTGGTACAAGACCAAGACTAAACATTGCAGTCTTTCCAATTTACATTGCACAAATGAGAGTGAGGAGAGTGTATTTTGATTTACTATTTTTTTTATCACTGCTGGTGGGGAAGCTTCCTCTCAGATATATGTATATTAAAAAAATGTTACTAAATTTAATTCACAAAAATCCACTTCCTATAGCCAAAAAAATAATCAACTCCATATGCTCCATTTATCTGTCCTTGCTAAAACATTTACAGCAAACCAAAATACCACAAGCTGCCTAGCAATGCTGACCTCTTGTAAAAAACAGGGCATAAGCTTAAGATCCAGCTTGAGACTCATAGATAATAATGAGCAACACCCTACACGAAGAAAAAAACAGTCACATACCTGAAACCTCTTCATCCCTCCCTTCTGTGACTGCAAACATTTGCATAGACAGAACAGTCATCACTCTGAACTCTGCTTCTGACTAACCTTCAAATTCCTCTTAGGAAACAGTTTCTATACAAACTGCAGCTGAGGAACAGCAGCACAAGAGATGGCAGAAGAACAAGCACAGATATTATCCCTGTCCCCAGATGCTGGATGCTGCTTAAAAATGTTCCAAGTATGTGATATGATAATCATATACTAATAACTAAAAGGATAATGCAGTTGGTCAAAACTGACTTGCAGAAGAGCAAGTGAAATAATAAACCCTATAAAATAAAAAAACCTTCCCTTTAAGAATACCAGCATATACTCTCAAATATATGTATTCTCACATAAATAACACAGACTCCCCATTTAGGCATTTATGTGACAGATACCACAAACAAAATGAGTTTTCTCCAATTAGTATGTACTGAGGTTACAAAATGCAAGACTAAACCAAGGATTACTTCAGCCTAGTGGAAGATCTTGAAGGCGTACTCCTGAAATACAAGATGTTTGGTTTGGGTGGGTTGCAAGCAGAACTCTTGGTTCAGAGAAAAAATATTTTTTAAATTTACATAATCAGAACAAAGAATAATAAAAAAGAGAGACCCACAAACCAATATATAGCTGAACATTCAACTACCCCATGCAACAAAATCCATAGATCCATTATAATGGATGTTCAGCCTGCAGGGCTTGTACACAGCAGCTCCTGTGTGGGCAGTCAGAAATGGCTGAGACCTCAGAATGTACAAGAAGGGTCAGGTCCATTTGGTCTTCTCCAGAACTCAGAATGGTCCTATGCCATTCTGACCCTTGTTCAAGTGGACAAAGACCAAGCCCCTGTCCTGCATGCATGAGGAGTTTCATGGTCAGAGAAAACATTTAGCTTGCAAAGTTCTTCCCAAGGAATAGAGCTTCTCCATAACGGAGCCACCATTTCTTCTTACAGCCACTTGATCTGACTTCATCATCCTGGGAAAACTTTCCTCCACATGCCCTAGCTGGCCAGCTACTAGATACTGAAACAAAAACATGCAGCAGCTTTACAAATTCAAAAATTGCATTTGCAAGTGGTTGAAGTTGTACTCAGACAGAGCACACAGCCTGGTGGGAAAATTCCTCCTTGGTGTATTAGAATGCCCAGGCAGGAAGTTCATTAGTCCAAACTTACACAAGCAAGAAAGAAGAGGAAAAAAAAACCCAACAAAAAACATATTTGGAATCTCACTACTTATTATAGGAAATACTGCTTCAAGCAACAATAATTCCTTATTTTATAATATGCAATGCAATTACAAATGCCCCTTTTGACAATTCACACTCTTTTGTACAAAGGCAACAAGATCTGTTCATGTCAGAATTTGACCCTACAAACAACACTGCTCATGAGCTAAACAAGGATATTATTAAGGAACATGATATCCATAGTACATGAAAGCAAAAATGTAACAGCAAATAAACTCTTGGATATTTGGGATTAATGAAAAAAACAACCTGAATGGTATTTTGCAATATGAATCTGATAGTTAAAATAAAAAAAGACATCTCCATGCTAATAATTACACTATTAATGAAGTGGCTATATAAAAATGAAGAAGTGACTCATTAAGTGATTACATCTCAGTTCCTCTCAGAGACAACAGTAAGAGGCAGTTTCCCTACAAGCACATGCCAATTTTTTCAGCCTTTTCTTTTTTGTGCATGCGTGTGAGAAGGAGAGTGAGCACCAGAGAGACTGGACACATTCCCTTCCCTACCCATCAACTCCTTCTGCCAAGGTACACCCAGCATAGCACTCAATTTCAATCTAATTTGACTGGGGAGTAGAAATTCCTATAAGCTATGTGAGAACCAGCAGCTGGGTAGAAGAACCACTAAAATTAATTCCCAGTTACTGTTCAGTCTCTTCCATAACCCTGAAGTTATACTAAGACTTGTGTTTCATCGGTTTTCATGCAGCCTTTTTGTTTTGTTAAGAAACTGAAGATATTTTATTGAAAAATCAACAGTGGTTTCTCCTTTCATATCAGAACCACTCTCTGCAAAGAACAGCAGCAGCTCCTCAAAATCCAACTGAGCTCTTGGACACGACAGTGAGAGCCAGACTTTAAATCAGACTCAACATTCACAAATGAGCTGATCTCCAATTCTAGTTGAAGAAATTTCTTATGGAATTTAGAGGAATTATTACTTAAGAGTCTTGCAGTAAAATCTATTCATTTCAATGAATATTTCCACTGTGTTGCTAAACTACAGTATAAGTTTCACAGTTCACCCATATACCTGGCTTAAGGTAACTATTTCTTGTTATAATAATATCTGAAAATGAGGCTAATTAGTAAAACCACTAGAAGAAGCCTGCTCTGTTGAAAAAGTAGATCAAAGATGTTTAGTATTCCATATCCTAGATGCAATTCTGATTTAGATTTCACAAGCTTCCAGAATGCAACATCATCTGTTAACTCCATGAGAACCTACCAAGTTTGTCAAATACTTTTTTCCTATGAAATAACAGAATATTAGGTAATGTTTGTGTTTGCCTTTTAACATCTTAACTTTTATTAGAAAATCTATGCACTTATATCACACGTGTGTATAAGCAGGTAACAGAACTTCAATGAAATGGTTAAATACATCACTTCATTTTCCTTAAATAAAACTTTATATTACTAAATAATGGGTTTAAAGAACCTCAGAAAGTAATGAAATAAATGTGACACAGATGTTCACCAACAAAAAAAGAACAAGAATGTTTTTACTTCATAGCAACTGAATAGGTCAAACCATTTCCTTCTTCAGGCAACCCTCAGAGGACCATAAAACACATGGTTTTCTAGTGGATTCTGTGTGTCTTTCCCACTAAGAGGAAACACTGCTGTCCAAAAAATTTGCAATACAAAGTTTCCCCATGAAATTGATGGAATTAAAAGAAGGAAGTAATATACAATTAAAAACAATTTGATAGATGTTAGTTATAGAAACAGCATAATTAAATACACTTTCACTACTTCATAGTGCCAAACTTTCCTATACCACATATTGCTTTAAATGAATGCACTGTGAAGAAGTCAAAAATGCCAACATCATGGGTGTTCACACAATTGTTCCTTTGCTTCTGAAAATCTTAAAAGTAAAACATCACATGCACTTCACTTCCATCAGATTTCTTCTTGTAGTTCTGTAAGTCCACAAGTGAAGCAGACATCATTTACTGTCATTTTACTTTTGCAAGGAGGAAAAAAATAATATAGATTCCTTCAATCATCACAAAACCCACCCTACCTGCTGGCCAGTCCCATGCAGAAGTCTACAGGAAATGTAATGTGTGATCCCATAACCAGAACAAATCTATTCAAGCATTCATACAAGAAAATTAAAATTACATAGAAGAACATAGCATTTCATAACTTTAAGATTGCCTACTGCTTTTTTACTGCCATTTTTATTACAACCTTTCTAAATCTTATTTTTAAGAAAGAAGAAATGATAATATCTAAATATTTTCTTGTCAATAACCACTTGTGATGTCAGCTTGCATCCACAGAAATAAAAGGAAACTGGTGGAGACAACATTAAGAGCTCTGCTTTAAACTTACTAAGCTTAAGATGACAATTACACAATCTTAAGATGTCAAACTAGCCAAAATGTTAGCCAGGACAGATGGTACTGGCTCCAGAGCACACAGTATATGCTGTGAGTCATCAGTTTACATATGATAGTTCAATTTTTATTTGCAAATGTTATTATCCAGAAACAAGATGTAGAGAGGAAGCAAGCATTCAACCCAGCAAAGGGTCATGCAAATCTTCATAAAAACTTGGAAGCAGGAAGATCCTCTTACAGATGAAAAAGCAATTAACAAGATAGGAGAGGCATGAGGAGAGAGCAGTCAAAGAAACCAAGAGCGAGCAAGATTTCAAAAAGAAAAGTATAGTAAACAGTATTAGAGGCTGCTGGCAGGACAGAGAGGAGGAAGGGAATGTACCCTGTACAAGGGGTCAGGAAAAGGGCAGAGAGGACCTAGGATGAACCTGGAAGAGGCACTCTTTAGACAGTGGCTGCAAACAATTAATTCAATTTCTTTCAACATGAAAAGGAGATGGGGCAGTAGTTCAAAAAGTAAATGGGGCCAAAGACAGTATAAAAAGAAACAGACTAAAATGTGTTCGCAGTGGGAGGGAAAGGAGTGAGCAAAAGATAGCAGCATATAAAATGGAGCTACAGTAAAAGTGAAACTGTTAAAAGGTTTTAAAACCTTTGTGTTGCACTAAGAAAGGAGAGACTTATAGGACAAAAAGACAGCAAAGAAATGGAGGAAAGCCATTATTTATTTCATTTGTTTTCCCTTGAAAAAGCATGAAAAAGCATTAAAAAGCTTACCAAGAAAGAAGGGAAAGCAATAAATATAATGGGATTGAGAAATATAATGTGACCTGCAGAACATATCTTGGAAGACAGTGTGTTGGCTCAAGATCTGCAGCCCCCCAGCTGGCAGATCTTATAACTAAATTGCTGTTAAAAGATCACCACATCCATTCAGAAACAGTAGCACACGAGGAGCACACTGTCACACGGCTATTTCTATGATTCCCAGACGTTGTTCTGCAAATTACACTCTTCCTATAAGCAAACCCTACAACTTTCTTTCCCAGATGTAACAGCACACACAGATCTAAGTTATAGGCATACTGTTCTCCTAAATCCATGGCACAAGCCATCAAACACCATTATATAACAACACATTAAGTCTGGCAACCAACAACCTCTGGAAATACAATCAGCAAAAATTTCATGTTTTCTTCCAAGCTAAAAATACAGAGCATTAGGCTAAGAAGAAGTTTAATGTGTTACTGCAATTAACAAGCCCATTTTCTGATAACATCAGAAGTAATATTTGCAACACAATTATTAATATTTTACCATGGCATTTTTCTATCAGTGATAACAGAATAAATGTTTTGGGGGTTAAAATTAAGATATTACTGAGCTGACAGGTAATCTGTACAAATGTGAGATTAGTTTAGCATTAGGAAGTATTTATTTAGCAAAAAGAGACTTAGAGTGAAGCTCTGCTGACTGATAAAAATCACATTTATGTCCTTGAGATTTTTGTGTTCTATCAATGTATCTGCTCTTCTTTTCTTCCTAGAATCAATCCAGATAGTTAGTCTAATACTCAGGTGTATCTTTATATTCTTGTAATTTCCCTAGAGGGCTTTTTAAAATGACAAGCTCTCCTTTATAGAACATTTGGTACAAGTTTTTAGAAGAACAGGTGCAAATCATCCACTTTGAGGACTAGGGAGTGAAGCATACTTAACCTTCTTCTGTGATAAAATACTTTTCTTATTTTATGAGTTTCTTTACTTTTAAACAAAACACACAAATTCAGTCTTAAATGCAGAGCAAATGTCCATAACCTTGAAGAGGCCACATGGGCCCTTCCATCATTAACATCTATCTTTGAAAGATATTGGTGTGAAAAAGAACAGATCAGGCTGCTCATGTCTAAAAGTGATATATATATATATATACATATATATATTTAATCTATTTTAATACATTCTTTCTAAGAAAAATGTGAGTTTTGTTACATTTAACAGCTTTTACCTACAAAAGGATAAATGGCTAACAGTCTTGCCCTGCAGAAAAACAGAGGTCACCTGATTTGGCAGCAAATCCACCATTCTAAGTGCCCTGCGAGATGCTCTGGTCTCTCAGCCAAGTTCCTGATGAACGGCTGTCTACACAACAAACCCAAGGAGCTACCTGGCACCACTGCTGAGGAGTACAGCCAGCCACTGAGCTTAGCAACCGAACTGCTCTCTCCACAAAAAGGCTTCAAAATTCAGAAATAAAGCACAGCATTTGGAAAACTGTAGGGAAACCTCAGTGTCCTAATTAGTGCTATGATTTGGTCTATTTGTCAAGTAGAACCAGGACTTCAACATTTTGGCATGTCTGGTTAAGAGTTCTTCACAGAGACAGTTTAAAACAAACATACATTCAAAAGTTAGTTTTCCAAAAGGAATGGCACAGAATTGAATTTGGGGGAGTATGAAGCTGCTGGATGGCTAGAGTGAAATTCAGAACAACAAAGGAAAGCACTATGCTGTGCCTCCCTCCAGCACAAAGTGACCCACACTGAGTGTTTATGTATTTCAGTGTTATACAGGAGATCCCTTACTGCTTGGTGGTGTGCAGTGGTACCACCTCCTGCCAACAACACTATTCAACCGGAGGATCGGAGTTCACTGGTACCACCACCACCACGCACCAGTGTGCACATAAGAAAAGCCCCTGTCAAATCACAAAAGATGCAATTTAAACCAAGTGAGGAGAGGGAGGAGGAGAAATTTCATGGATTAAGTGAACCAGAGAGATATTTTAATCAGAACACAAAAGAAGGTTGAGACAAACACCAACTGCCTGGGATCATATCACATCAATAATCCATGCACAGAGCCTCTGCTGCAATCAGTGGGAGGCTTGTACATAAGGGGATTGTATAACATAAATGCATGCCCCTATTTAGGGCTCCACATACAAAAGAGAAAGTGGTACTAAGAAGAATTCCCTCAATTAATATTTCTTTTCCATTAAATGGTTCTAAAATAATAAACCCTAACTTCACGTAGCTCTGGTTTTATTTGCAGTTTTTACCAGAGGTGGTAAAACAACTGACCCCATTTAACAAATCAGGGAACTGAAGCATAAGATGCAAATTAAACTGAAGAGCAGGGCAGCAAGCAGAACTGAACTGGGAATAGCAGTTTACCTTCTGAATCACAGTTTAATGTTCTAAATATTTAAATGCTTATCTAGTTCAAGTCTCTAATTAGGGTGATTCTGTGCAGTCCACAAATAATTTTGCATACTTCCTAAAGTACCTGTGCACAGCCATATGCTTATCTCTACGAGTTTACCACTCAATAATGCCAATTTTTGAGGCCTGTAAATGTTCTACAGAGGTTCAAAACACTGCAGTGTCCTGGTCAGACTCCCTTGGTATCCAATGAGTCTCGCTACTCAGTGACAATACTGGATTTTAAAATTGGCTGTCAAATCCACACTTTCCACATGCCTTCTGTTGTTTAAAAATAAAATTCAATTCAAAATATCAATTCATTTGCTATAAATGACCTAACTAATGCTGGTGTTTCAAACTGACAGCAATCCATAAGAAAAGCCAGACCGGATCTCTCTTCAAGAAAAAAATGCAACACTCACAAGATGCCAGTGGAAAACATCAAATACATTGATAGCAGAAAATTTTCCAGTCTCATTAGTCTGCAATTGTCTAACAAAGCCAAGTAAGGAAGAACATAAATCACACTGTAGCTTGACCCAAAAAAGCACCATGTTTATTAACACAATATAAAATTATTAATAGAAGAACAGTTTCACTGGCATGCTAAGTGAAAATCTGACTTCAAGTATAGAATCAGCCTTTAGATAAATACAGACCATCTCTCCTCAAGGTCCCAAGTATTTTTCCTTCCATGAAAATCCAGCTTTGAAATGCTTAACATCTTATGAAAGATTGATTCAGTAACACATTCACTTTCTAGTTTACATCTAGCATGCCATTAAGCTATATTACAAAGTGTTAAAGCCAATAACAAGCATGTTCATTTTCCTTAGCTACAGATGCAAGTCCATAATACTGTAAAAATAATATATTTTGAGTTGAATGAGCGTTCTACTCTTTACAATTACAGTGTTCCATTGCTTTGAATAATAACTTTCAGGACTAGCTTGTTCTGTCTTTTATTTTCCTTTTGCATTTTTTTTTTTAAGAATTAAGTCTATCACTGAAAAAAAGAGCAGGAAAAGTGCCTGCTGAGAAATGGCCACGTTTCCAGACAACTCCTTGAAGAACTATTTTTCTGATTCATCATGGCATTTTTTTTCAAGATGTCAAAACAAACACCACACCCACTTGATTTCCGAGTTCTGGGTAATTATGCTTAGAATTAGCAAGCAGCGTGCAACTATTAATCATACAACGTGTAGCCTTTACTTTACCTATTTAGAAACAAGCCAACGCATTCAAAGGCAGTCTGTATAGCATCTTGTAAAAGAGATATCTTCATCACTTCATTCTGTACCACCACCGACACAGACAGCCACAGCGAATACTGGGCAGTCCATTCAGTCAATCCCTCTGCCCCAAGGCAGGATCAGCTACTCCCCAGCCACCATTATCGCTGATGATACACCAGAACCGGTTATTTCAGGCAGCAGCTTTATACACGCACTCACAAAACACAAATTAAAGGAGGGAAGCGTGTTGCAAGTCTGCAGCGCCTTAAGCTGGGACAGTGCACAAGCCGGTCTCCCAAAGATGAAGATTAAAAATAAGAGCTGAGCGAAGATTCGAGTCCGGATTTTCTAAAAGTAGTATCTGGCACCATTGACGCCGCTGCCTTTAGAAACAGTTCACCTTGTTTAAACTCGATGAACCACCCCCTGATTATCGCCGAGCCTTCATTAAGATGACACACACAAACAGAGCCCTCGCCGAGCTTAATTATTCTTTTCGCTGGTCATTCACTGCCACACACACACTTTTCCCCGCAGCCCCACTCACACCAGACGCGCAGCTGCACGCGGAGAGCGCAGCAATGTCGCGGGGCTGTCACCGCGGCGGGGGGCAGGGGAACCGGACCTGCCCCGTCCAGTCCTGCCGCCCCCTTTCATGCCTGAATCCCGCCGAGCCGGTGCAAACCACCCTCACCGCCCCCGCCCCCTCCTGACCCTTCCCGGGTGCGGGGGCGCCCGCCGCGGGGCTGAATCCCCATTGTGGCCGCCGGTGAAAGGGCCGCCCCCTCCGCGGAGCTTCCCCGCTCCAGGAGCTGCTCGGTACTCGCTGCTCCAGTCGCTACGCTCGGGCTGGCTCCTCAGGGCCCGGGGGGACGCCGGACAGGGGGGGCGGAGGGGCACAGCACCGGCGGGTAGCTCCGCGGAGGGGCCGCGGCGGCAGCAGCAGCAGCAGCAGCAAATGTCATGGCCTCAGAGGCGGTCGAACCACAGTCCCGTCCCCCCCTCCTCCCCGGGAGCGGGGCGCCCCGGCCTTGAACGCGCCTTCCTCACGCCCGCAGCGGCCAGGTGAAGGGCCGCGTTCCCTCCGCACGAATCCTGCCACTCACCGCCGCCACCTCCGCCGCCCTCTTCGTCCATGTTGGGGCCGCAGGCAGGGCGCTCCCCAACGGCCGCTGCTGCGGGAGGCCCGGGGCTCGTTCCTCTCGCTCAAAGCCCCCTTCGCGGCGCTCGGCTCCTCGCGGCTGCCTCTCCTTCCTCTCTTCCACCGCCCCCGCGCTCTGCCGCCGCTCTTCTCTGCCCCGTCCCTCTCCACCAAACCCTGCCTCAGCTCCGGTGGCAGCCACCGCCTCGGCCCAGCCGCCCGCCCCTCTCATGTGACCGGCGGAGGGGCGGAGGGGGGAGGGCAGGCCCGGCCAGCCCTGCGCCACCGCCCCCGCCGCCACAGGGTCGCCGGCCACCGCTGTGCTGCCTCTTTCCCTCAGGGGGCGGCACTTTCCTCGGTCGTACTCTGCAGCAGATAGGGCCCAGGGCGGGGAGACTCCTCTCCGTTTTCTCGCCTCTGCGTTTTCAGTGTTCCTTCCCCAGCAGGATTCGCACGTCGAGGCCTGGCAGCATTCAGGCCCCTCACACGAACTCCCCGTGGCTGTCAGGGGCTGCCAGGGCGGGCAGGAGGTGCCCGCGGCGGGAAGTGGGCGAGGGCGGCAGTCGGGGAGGGGGAGGAGCCTGGCCTGAGGGGCAGCTGAGGGCGATGGCGGGAGAGCTGAGGGGAAGCGTTGAGTCAATGGGGTCTCTGGTCGGTTGGGGTTGTTGGCGTCCGCCGTACCAGAAAATCCCTCCAGAGCCGCTGAGTCTTTGGAGGGGCCTAAGGGGAGAAAAGAGCGGGAGATAAAAGGAAGCTGAGGACCAAGCTGGTCTGAAGTCACATCGTGAAATGGGGACGAGGTGTGTTGGAGTCTCCGAAAAGCAGCCTCAGGCATATTATGTTTCTACGTGGGGTTTTTTGGGTTATTTTTTTTTTTACCTTTTTTCTTACTGTTCCATGGTCTGGTCCGGGCTGGGTGTTTCGCCTGTCGCAGGCGTCTTGAAGAGCCTCGATATAAACGGGACTGATGATTGTCCGCGGCGCAAGGGTTTGCGTTGGCGCGTATTGTCTGTGTTGGTAATAGAAGGGATTTCCTCCTGCCCTAGGAGTCAAGATCATCTGTGGGATTTCTTAAATCCTCGCTAAAGCTCTTCAGTGAGATACCAAGGGAGCCAGGATAATCAGCAGCCTCTGAAGTCTGTCAAGGTAAGCAGAAGTGTGTTGGCACAGACTGCTCTTCCTTCCTTCTCAGGCACAAGCTCCCTTTATTAAAAAAAATAATAAATAAATAAAACTTAGCTGTCAAAATTTTATTAATCTAGGAAGCTGTGGGAGGAAAGGGTCAGCCAACAGGAAAGTATCAGGTTTTTCATTTTCCTCTTGTAGGCTGGCATAGGGCAGAGCTCTGTTCGGGAAGCTGTATCGGGAGTGCTCACCTCTTGATACCGCTGCTAATAGGTGGTTATTACAGCCCATTTAGCTGAGAGCAGAGGTTTGACTCTGATAGCTGCTCTGGCGATAAAGTATTTTACCTCAGCTAGAGATTATAAACATTACAAACTTTCATCGTACTCCTCCTTATTTCAAATTATGAATTAAACATTTTAAGTTTAGTAAGTTACTGTATAAACAGGATATGATAACATAAAGCAGAAGCATTACCTTGGTAAGAGATTTATTTTAAGTTAATGTCTATAAAGTTCAATTATGGGATAGTTTTAAAATCACTGAATGCAGATGAACTGACAGTGGGCTTTGAATATTTTTGCCCATTAAGCCAACTGTTAGTTTACATTACACAGCTATTTAATCTTCAGGTGAGATATGTGAGAGAAACTTTTATAAAATAAGTCTCATACCTGGTTATAAGCCTAACTAGGTCAGGAATAGTTTTTTTGATAATGTACAAAATCAACTAAAGGTTTACCCTTCTAGTTCTACAGCATTGCTACAGTAGTTCTACCCTTGAAAAACTACTCTACAGTTTCTGTTGTTTCAACAGTAACAATGCCCTTGTCATTAAATACTGAGTAGTTCCTTGCCAACAAAGATGCCAGCTAGCAAGATGGAGTACAATCTCAGCAAATTTTAGGGTAAAATCCAGTAAGCTATTTCCTACTTTGTGAATAGTTCTCTCGTGTCTACTTTGTTTTCTGGAACTTTGTTCATTCTTCTGGTTTGAAATGCATATGCATTTTATTTTTCTCTCCATAGTAATACAGGTATTAATCAACAGTTTTCTACAGATTGCTTGATCATTTTTTTTTCTTTCTTGCAGTCCCTTCTCTAGTCATAGCTCTATTTTTACCACAAGTATGTTTTGCCAGTTTTATATTCACAAGTCTAACTTTCTATGTTGGAAGAACTTAGTAGTCTGTCATTTCTGTAAATAATAGTCTAATAGCTGCTCTGTTGAAATTATTATTAGGGGAAAATTGAGCTTTCCCCCAAAACTATTATTGTTAAGGTTGATTTCTTAGTGATAAATGTGGTTATTTGCTGAATTTTCGGATAATAAACTTTGTCCTTTTTTTTCATTGTTTGGTATCTGTTTTGGTTAAGTTTCTATTAAGTAGTAATTTATCACATAATTTTTCATTTTAAGGGGTCAGGAGCACACCTGTTATGACATTCACCTCTACACAGAGAGTCAGTGAAGACAACTGAATCCATTGTACCATACTTTTTGTGTTCTAAAAGGCCCATTAAATATTAAACCATTTCTCTGGATTTCAGTTTGAACCAGGTCCCAAGAAGTAGTGAATGAAAATTAAAGTTACTCTTTAACTCTTACCATTCTTAATTTTTTTTCTTATAATTAAAGAATTCAGGAATAGAAAACCCCTGCTGGTTATCACATCCTCTCCTCAATAAGAGTCTTTTTGGATTACGTTTATTCGTTAAAGGAAATTCTGAAAAATATCTTCATTATTCATCTTCAGTTTACTTGTAGAAAGAGTAAGCTTTATCTTACTTTAGTAAGTTTCCTCTTTTGGTAATGTAAATGTTTCAGTGATGTAAAAAGCAATTTTATGATGATAGGTTCCATAAACTTTTTATTTCTAACCAAAAGCTATGATGATGTTCAGTACTTGGGAGTAACTTGAAAGTCAATAGTAACTGTATATTCAAAGTCAAGAAATAAAATTCTGAACTTTTGCAAGGCAGAAAGAAATAAAATAACTGCTATTGCACCATCAGACTGGACAACTTCAGTATCAGATGCAGAGTGATAGACTTTACTGTTGAAAGGAAGAAAAAAATCATCCTGCATTCAGACAGTGCTCATTGTGCAGGTATGGATTATTGTGACTTCTGTTAGATTTGGTAAGAAGGATTTTACAGTTACTCTTGAGTAGTTAATCATAAAACATCTGTACAGTCTTAAGAATACATTCTTTAAGAATATAGATGTTTTGCAGCATTTGATAATGAAAATTACTTGGTTAATTTTATTACTTGGTCACTTAGCTGCTCACATTTTTAGAAAAATAGTACAAGATTATGTTTCCTAAGGCAGTATCTTGTTCATAGTCAGAATATCTGTCTTCGATACTCAGCCATTGTATTAAAGAATACTTCTGTTTCAAAGCTAAACAATCAAACAATTTCTATTTTTTATTGCCTAATAGTTTCCAGGAAGGAAGGTCTTAGTCCATCATCATGTCTTTTTTTTTTTTTTTCCCTTTTTTTTTAATCAGTGCTTTAATAATATGGTATTCTTAAACCCCTAAGGCAAACTCTTTGACTTCCTCTGTCTGGCAGATGGGTTTTAGCCATTTACTGTTTCTAGAAATGTTTATGCTGTCACACATTATATTTGTCTCAGCTGGAAAAATACATTTATTGAAAATCCTGTTTGCTGGTTCTATTAACGGTTTCAAAAGTGTTTGCATCTTTCATTAACTTCAAAAAGATTTTAGTTGCAAGTATTTTGTATTGCTTTGGGGAACATCAAAGCTGAAGTTTAGCAAGTCAAACATGTTTTATGAATGGTGCTTTTTTGTGTGGATAGGAAGCTTGTTCCCTTGAAAATGTAAAAAAAAAAAACAAAACCCACCAAAAAATAGCACCAAAGCTAAGGATGCCTCTCTTCTAAGAATTTTGCATAGTTTTTTTCTCCAGAGGAACTTTTAATCATATCCTGAAGTTTATTTGCAGCGTATTTCAAATTCTAATTATTTACAGAGTTAGAGGTTGTTGGTTTCTTCAAGACTTCTAAATGAGCTTAACCTACTCTTAGCATCAAATATTATTGCTTTTGGAAGCCAGTGCTTGTTTCCGTTTTGTAACTGATGGGGCTACTGGTAAGTCATCGAGTAAAGAACACCAGAATGTCCCTGTGAGGAATACAAAATAGATTAAAAATTGTGGAAGTCCACCACCTCTATAGTGCTTATGAGCTGAAATACACTTTGTGTTGGAACTTGTTCTGCCTGTCTTAATTATGCATAGCACTAGACATAAACAGGATGCTTTTAGTCATGAAAGCCATGCCTAAAATAACAGAAAAAGAGGCCTTGAATTCAAAGGATATGGGCTGAATCAGATCATGAGTGGAATTTTGCATTAAGGTTGAGAGGGTTTTCCTGTCTCAGGAAAATGAAAGACTTTGGTGTAAAGTAATTCTGCAAAAGAGAGTGCACTGATAAAGGCCAGACACTTTTCCCACTCTGAGAAGTAGTCTGAATTCACCTCAGCTGGCTAACTCCCACTTGGAGTGGCTAAATGTTTTATTGCATCACACTCTGCAGTCACACCAAGGCCTGGGAATTTGAAATCCCTGATTCATCCTACACTGGGAGATGTACCTGGATTGCAAACCATACATGAGTCCTGGTATGGCAGCAGGTGAGGGATTTAGTGTAGTAGTGCTGATAATAGGGGAGGCCTGAGGATCTTCCTCCCCACTGCCTGGATTCGTGTTCACCAACTCCACAGTGTAACAGGGCTGGCAGCTCATGGCAGCCAAGTGACAAACTGGACTCTCAGGACATAGAGTGTTAGAAGGGATAGACCAGGTGCTCTTGTTGATTTATCAGTGAGTATCTGAAATGCAATTGGCTGTCTCCATGTGAGCTGGCTCAAGTCTTGCTGCTGGATAGTCAACAGTGCACAAATCTGGTTTCAATAAATACAGAACCATAAATTTAGACAGGAGCAGGAACTAGCAACTAATGATTGTGGTTTTTAATACTCTCTCAGCTGTTCATGCAGCCATTTGCAAAGCCCTGCTATAAATCAGATGTCTCAATCCAGATTTTAAAAGATCTGTCTGAAATAGTAGTTTTTAACCAAACTATTTCATTGATTAAATTCACACTCTGGTCCCACAGACAGTTGCATTTGCTCCAGTTGCAGCATTGGTAGACTGAGACACACAAATGGTGTATAAGGAAGGCCAGCAGGCTGCTCGGTGGCTGTTTTGTCAGGACAGTGTTTCTGCATAATTATAACCTTATTCTGAACCACAGACTCTCCATCAGTTTCACATCAGTTTCCTCATGCTCACCTTCTCAAGCTGTGCTCTAGAGAATGTGTCTGAATATATATTTCTATACAAAACCAAAAAAGTTTTGGTGTTTTACTATAATAAATGTACTTTCAATTTAAAAAACAGATCTTCACCTGAATTGTCTTTTCCAGCTGTATTTCTGTTCATAGT
Source organism: Calypte anna (assembly GCF_003957555.1). Lineage (NCBI taxonomy): Eukaryota > Metazoa > Chordata > Aves > Apodiformes > Trochilidae > Calypte > Calypte anna. The sequence goes on from NC_044260.1 coordinate 7,406,500, forward strand.
CTTAAAGAAAAAGTGTCTCAAGTAGAAGATGTTAAGCAATGGAGAGACAAAGTTAAAACTTGGCATGCACTAAACCAAAGAATTTTTGCAAGGAAATGGAGGAGGCAGGTCAAATTAATTCCTTATGTAACTCCATTTACCTCTTTGGAGTTACATGAAGGATGAATTTGGTACCTTACACCTCTGTGGTCAGAAAGGGATTTCTGTGATCTCTGTCAGCACAGTAAAACAACATTCTTAAGAAACAAAACTGTAATTTAAGTCCGATAGAATTGCTCTTGTTATTTTTAGTCTTAATATAACTGAAAGAACAATAGGTCTACAGAACAACAACAAAAACAACTTCATTAAAAGATTAGTACATGATGATTTGCAGCTTAGATCCACAGTAACAATTTTTTTGTGAAATAGAGGAATTCATGACAGATTGCAAAAATAGGGACAGCTTCTTTTTCAAAAGGTTTTTGGCAGTTTGCTGCATGGCAAGTTTAACTTTTTTCCTCTGATCTCATTCTTCTCCCCTGACCACCCCTAGTTCAGTTCTCATTTCCCTGAAGTTTCTTTGAGTTACAGTGAGTGTGAAGGGATCTCTGTGGCTTCTCCTTACTGCTGAATTTTCTAGATCTTTCTCTTCAGGCAGAAATATTCAACCTCTTAGGACAGGTAAAGGAGAGATATTTGGCCTCAACCATAATGTGGTTTTAGATTTTAAATTTCATCAATCTTACATAAATTGAAATAATTGAAATTGAAACAATAATTTCAATAAGTTTTAAAATAAAATGTAGTACTCAAATATAACTGTACCCAGAGATTACTTTCATTTTAAAACCTTGTTAGGAAACATTGACCCCTGCTTCCCCATACCACTCCCAAATTCAGGAAATACTTTTCATATCAATATGTTAACATTTTTAAACAGTATAATAATAAAAGCATCCACATAATATATTGGTGCAATGAAATTGAAGTCAGCAGTCGTTTTTGTCCTTACCAACTTGCAACTATAATTTTTAATACAGAGGAAAGGATCTGTGTATACATGCATATAAAATATGTGAAAATACAAAAGCATTTATTGAAAACAGACAAAACCAGGAAGATGATAAAATAGCAGCAGGAAGGGGCCTCAGATATAAAAACTTTTGCTTTGTATAGCAGAATTTGTCTCTGGCAAATTGCCACTCTTCAGATAAAACAAGGAATGTAATATTATGAAAAAACTTAACTATACAAAATACAGTAGAAATATTTGAAAAACTAATGCCCTGGAAAGGAATTAAATTGTGCATTTTTCCTTTTTTTTTATGAGTACCTTTAAAAGCTTAGTTAAATTTTCAAATACCAGAAATCTCAGTTGTCCATAGGCAGGCTCTCCTCTAAGGATGTCTTGCATCAGGTGTGCTATTCAGCAGGATGTGGAAAATTTCCAAATATTCAAAGCTAAACAAAGATGGTAGCAATATATTTTGAAAGCAAAAAAATTGCTTTAAAAAATTAGCAGAACTATTAAAGCATTTTTATAGGGAAAATTATGCATATATTAAAACATCTACCACACAATATTAATCCACAGACATACTCAAGTAAATGTGTCCTACACATTTTCACACTGGGTAAAGGGTATTTTCTTAAACATATCTTCTCCATTTCTTTATATCTTTTTTTGGGGTAACCGAGAGCTTTAGGAAATAACAGTACATTTAAACCTGAAAGACATGAAAGTTTTTGAAATGTGATGTTTACTGTGAGCACTTCAAAAGCATGAGAATCTGAGATATTCAGGGCAAGTATAGCTGAAAACAAATTCTCTTTTGCAATGATGTTTTCTCCTCCCTGGCAAGGCTTGCATTCTGGTATTTCTGCTAGGAGAGAAAGCCATTTCAGAAGGAGGTGGCTAAGAAGCACAGCTGAATTCTCATAACAAACAAAATAATTTCCTTATTCTTCCTAGAATGGAAGACTCCAAGGCTGAAAAATGAGATGGCAGATTATTCCAATTAAAACCAACATAGCTTTTTTCAACATCTTCATCACACTTGCAATATAAATGAACTGTTACCCGAATACTATTTGTTTCTTAAATGATGTCTCACTTTCTCACAGTGAAAAACCTTTTTTAATTCCTTGGCAAGAATGGTTCTCTTTCACAGATTAGATCATTCCATCAAGTATTTTTAGGCATTTCTTATATTTAAATCTTCAGAGTCCTGATTGCTTCAACAGGATTTCCAGATTTTCTCTTAATATAGAACAGTAGCCTGGCAGTGCTTCTAGCTGCTCTTTTTCCTGTCATGGTCTGGACTTTGTGCATAATTTATATGAAGTTCTCTTTCCTATAAATGTTCTATTTCATTCTGTTTCAGTGAAGATGAGATATACAGATACAAGTTTAGAAGAGATTAAGTTCTTCATATTCTTCAGCTAAAATAACAAGAAGCTGTCTTGAAACTACTAGAAAGGAGATAATATTGGTTTTATTCTAAGACAAAACTGCAAGTAATATCAGATAAATGCAGATAAAGCAGTCTTCTCAGAAATCTGAATTGCTAATGATTTCAGGATGTAATTCCTGACTGCTGACAACAGGCATAAGAATGAGTAAAGCAGCATCTTTACCACCCTGGGATTTTGGAAGACCTGTCTGAATTCCAGAAAAATAAACCAGAAAAGGTACAGCTTTAGCATGTTTAACATAGCACTTTGATGTGTTTCCATTCTTTAATTCACCATTTCCAGAAGATAGCCCAATATATTTTATTGATCATTATTAGTAGATAAAGCATGCCAAACTTAAATAACTGCAACAAAAACATTAAGCAGATGAATTTAAACCAAGTAATGAGACAGCATATGGCAGGTGTACAATGTATAGTCAAAAAGCAGGAGAGACATAATTTTTTAAAAGATTTTATTTGTTTTTAAATAGTTTGATAAAACCCATCAGTTGGTATTTGGAGTTCAATTGTAAACAGTTACAATACATTAATGCAGTGTATTGATTTTATACATTAACATATTTGCAGTGACAATCTGTAAGACATGTCAAATTCAGCACATTTATAAACTGAAATGCACTGTGCTATAAAAAATGATGCTATGACCAAAAATATTTAAAAGACTGATGTTTAACTCCCTCCTGTGGTGTAAGTGAGCAGCATCACAACAGCTTCTGGAAACTTAGCTCTATTTTATTCAAAAGTTTGTATTCGCATCATTAGGACAACAGGTTTCAAGTCTCCTAAGGAAACTTCTCCAGCAATAAATTCCTAAGAAACAAAGTTGTAAACATCTTTCTCTGGAACAAACAAAAATGGCTTGTGCCAGCCTTCTCCATCTCCCACACTGCAATAATAAATTAGGGCAAAAGACCAAGGCCATAGAATAAAATTGTTCTGCATGGGTAATATCACAGTTCACACAAGTATTATAAGTGTCAGCATTTCACATTAGTCACCAGCAGGAAGCAGAACCCATTTTCAAGAAAATCCATGGAACACTTACGAACTTCAAGTGATGAATCAGGCACTAAGCACTATATTTAGCTACTTTTAAAACAAAAGCTTGAATTACATCTAGGTGGTTTTATATTTGATAAATTGGTAATTGACTACAATCAGAAAAATAAGGAACACTGATCCTTTTACAAGTTTGTGTTTCTACTGTTTTGGTATCAGATTTATATAGATCTGCCACAAAGATGGAAGAGATTTGCAGAACAAACTATAAATACGTGGAGATCAGTGAAATGGACTGGATCTTTTCTTTCTGGAAGTTCTTCAGGCCACCTTCTAAATTGTTTTAGCTTTTAAATCAATTTTGTTACTAACAATGACCTAACCACCTATTTGGTCTGAATCTTGTATTACCCATTCAAAAATACAAGGATAATTGAGATTTTTGGAATGCAATACAGGATTAGTTTCAAAGTACACACCAATGGGATTGACCACCCTTAGTGCAAGGCAGTGAAGTTACCATCATTCTAGCACTTCCATATTGTTTTTTTAAACACAGTATATTGGTCTTACCTATATTTCAGAAAAATACAGTCCTTGTATTTGAGAGCTGATCATACATATCAGTATTTTCATAGGCAAAAAGTTGTTTATTTTAAATTTCTATCAAATGCAGCTCTTACTTAATGATTAATCAACTTTGTAGGTATCTTTGTCAGATATTGAAAGGGGATTGATTCATCACAAGTATTTTATAAAAAACCTAAAAAGGGTGTTGTCATCCCCATCACTACTGACTGCACCTCAGAAACAAGTACCAGAACACATTTTATTCTATGCACTCTGAGGAAAAAGGCTTCAGAACATTAAAGAGTACATTCATATGAATTTTTCTTAAAGTTACAGAAATGACTTAGAAACCTGAAGAATACTGAAGAGCTAGTGTAATTGTTTCTTGAGTTCTGTCCTGAATGTTTTTTATAAGCCCCAATTTCTGCAATTCTCAGCTGACAGAGGTCCTAAAAATTTGAAGTAGATTTTCATCAAAGCAGCTGTTTTGAAGGGAAAAAGCAGAAATATGTCATACTGACTACCTCTTGCTCTGTCAGATACTTGTCATACACCCTAGTGACAGACTACAGATGCTTATATCTCTGCATGGTTTCTGTCAATTTGTTATGCATAATTACAGGGGAGTGTTTCTGAAATGGAACAGAAAAGAAGGAAAACATAGGTAAGACCAGGTCATAAAACCAGAAAAAATTGACAGTAAGAAGAATACATTTAGAAAGTACATACAGGCTTGCTTCTTCCAAAAATTAAAAGTGTGTATACCTATAAGGATGGACAGGGGACAAGAAAAGGAGAAAGAAAACTTTGGCAAGTTTTAAGAAAGTGCAGTCTTTACAGTTCTGAAAAAACAAAAAGCATGAGAAAAAAACCAAACAACAGATCACCAAACCCCAAATAAATAATAATAATAAAAAAAGACAACAAACCACAAACTCCAACCCAACACTGAGAAAACAAAGACTAAATGTCTACAGATAGAACTGTCTTACTCGGTGCATGATGATGCACACAGATGATTTCTAGGATTGCACTAGCTAGTATCACACCAAGAAGTACACCACCAACTCTACTGCATTTTCCATTGTAATGTCAGAAAGTAAATAAGCATTTGCATAAGCATTCCAACATCATACTGTGATAGAACACATTTTGATCTACATGCAGAGCTCTGTATATACACATTTAAATATATATTTTCTTTTTCCAAGCAGTACACCATATAGTAAATTTCCACTCATATGTACATTTGTGGGAAAGTACTAGGCAATTCTCTAAATATTTAATATTTTCTTACTTACTTCATTTTCTAATAGCAGAAATATTACTCTTTCCTATGTAGTGCAGGAACAATCCAGACACAAATCAGTGAAATTTTAGAAAGTTTGAGTTGTTTAATAGAACCCTGACATTTTGCTTAGAAATATCTTTCCAACACAAACAGAAGAGCAAGATGAGAGAGTACTGGAAATAAGGCAACTCCTGGTACAATATAAAGGTCCTTTACCTCTACTAAAAAGTTCACTCTTCTGTGCTATAACAGTCATCCATCTCAGCTCTAACAGCACATTTCTCAAAACAGCACCTTCCACATCTAACTTACTGAAGCCACCAAACTCCATACAGACACCTCCCATCTTTTGAGATGAGTTAATATTTGTAGGGAAAGAACAGTGGCCTAAACTATCTAGTGTTTGATTTATATATAGCTTCAAAGGATTGCCCTCCCTCAGGTTCTGTGTTCTCCCCAGGCAGTGAAGGCCATCTGAGCCTTGCTGACACCAGTCCAGTGGTTCTGTTAGTGCAAGAACAGCGCTTTCAATTTATGGCCTCCCCAGGCTTAAAGTGCAGTATATTACATGAGATTTTAACATACCAAACTATCCTTTATTTGAATTTCAGAAGGAATGTTCAAGTTAGAAAGTCAACTTTTTAGGTTTTAAGCAACAAAATCCAAGGCAAAGTATATAAGCTATCTTAAAATGGATTAAATCCACTCACTTAAGACACATTCTTTATATCTTACGTTCAATATACATATTATACACAAAAATACCTATTATTTCACTTAGCTGTACTGTGTATGTATTTAAAGTGATCCTGTAATAAGTGACTGAAGGTCTGATTCTGCTTAAAACAGGACTGTATTAGTTGGACTGTGATACCTAACATGATTCAGCATTCCCCTCCTGCATAGGCTTATTATGATCAATAAAGAGACCCTTGGCACCCACTTATCTCAACTATAAATTCTGGTTTACAAGTGATTTCTCTCACGTTTTATTCTCCCCTTCCTCCCCTTTGGTTCTCTAAATACACAGTTCCCAAACGATGTACAGCAGAGAATCTTCTGTGCTGCTGTTCAGCTGAACAGATGAGGAGGTCTCAAGTAACAGCTACAGGTAAAACATGCAGATACATTCTGTATCTAGGAAGTTCATGTACTCAGTTGTGGATGCAGACTTGTGTTTTTGTGCAACTTTGAGGGAAAAAAAGAAACAATAAAACCAAACTATAACTCACCATAGAGGAAAAGAGTTTCTCTTTGCATGGCCAGTAAAGTGGCTAAGACACAGATGCACATTGTTTTCTTTAGCAGTCAAGCCAACTTGAACAGGCTTCAGCTCTTCCTCCCCACCGTCATTCCTCTACCCTCAGAGTTCTGCCAAATGTTGTTTTTTTTTGGAGGGGGGTCAAGCTGCATGCAGACAACAGCTTTAACACTGTAACTCAGATAAGCCAGAGGCATTTGGAGAAGTGTCTTTGTTTCTGATGTTTGTGGTTTCAGATCCACATCACTCCAGCAACCTTGATTCACAAATGCTCATGTTACTAACATAAACACTGCAAGGGTGCTAAATTGCAGCACTGGAGATGGGAGTGAATAGTAACAATGGTTTGACTAAGAGGAAACTCTTGCCATCAAAATAATTTTTTGTACTTTTGTGACAGGTAATCATGTAGTCAAACGTCTGGAAGATAAACAATAAAAGTACACACCAGGGAAAAAGTTACTTTCTAAATTAAGTGAGGTTTTTATATCTTCTAAATCATAGAACAGGCTGGGTTGGATAGCCAGTGGGGATAATAAAAACACTACGTATCTTTTAAACATAAAAAGTAGTATATCTTACTTTCAGCACTCAAAGTTTAAAAATTCCAGCATTTCTTCCCTTAACTGGCATTTCATCTTCATAACCAAAGACTTACCTACAGAAGTGTGCTAACACCCAAATAAAAACATTAGAAACTACTGGCTTTCTTGGTAAATTCAGTTCAACAAAAATGCACTACCACTTATTCCCTTTCCAAAATTAATTAAACTAACTAGCAAAAAGGATATTTGGTATGTGAATCACTGGCATGACTTTACTCTGCATTAAGTTCTCACTTTTAACTTAGAAAGGTGAGTGGAGAACACCTCCTAACTCATCAGATCAATACCTCCCTCTTTAGATAAACCCACAGAACACACATGAAGTCCACCTACACCAACTCCCTGTTGAGAATTTTGGGCACAGAGTTCAAACTTTGGCCTACTACACAATGAACTTCTCCATCTAAGTGCCCACAGGAGCCTATTCCTGCAAATTCACAAGCAGGTCTATTGATTCCAACATACTTGCTTCATTCTTTGCCAAACCCTTTTGTAAGAAGTCTGTCCCAAAGCCAAAGTCAACAGGCCCAGAAATTATTACTGTGCTTCACTGATAACAATTGTTTTTTCTAGGAAAGAAAACATTTTAGATTTTTTTTTATAGTGTCTATTGTTGCACAATGAAGCTCATGAGATATTGTTTAAATTAGAGCAGTACCATCCTTGGAAAGGAACAATGCTGAGAATTATGCTGTACTGAAGACCACCCTCCCAACAGTTTTCCAGTTCAAAGTGTTTTGACATTAATTACTGTTGGATTCAGGGCAGGAATTCAATTCCAGAAGAACCTGTTTTGTTGGAAATGGTTGTGAATTCTAACCAGAACACTCAGCTGATACAACCCCTAGGGAAAAGAAAGGTCTGTGCTACACAGTCAAACTGGGCTCTGGTCTAGAGTTATGCCAGACCTGCATAAGTCCCACAGAGTTTTGAGGTTAAGAAGTCCTTTCGACTCTGATGCAGATATTCTTTAAAAAAAAAATTAAAAAATTCTTCCAATGGCCAGTTTTGCTAGCAATTAAACAAGTATAGTTTTTACTTTAGCTGTCTACTTCTCACTCAAATCTATACTGCAACCTTGTCTCTGTTATTTAATCAATTAAGTTTCTATTAATGTTAAAAATAGTTAATTATTAAAATCTTGGTACTCTTTTACCCTCACTGCTGCATACCAGAAACCTGCTAGTGCAAAAGCTAGCAAAGAAATTGCTAGCTGTATGATGTGAAAATTACTAGTCACATATTCTATATTTGAAAGCATTTTCTTGTATCCAGGTGGTTGCTCTGAAGATACAAGGTTTAAGTAACAAAGAAAAAAACATGGTTTCTGGTTGCTTGGGCGTCCTACACAGTACTCGTTTACTGCAGCTGGAACAGAACAGAGATCAGGAAGTCCACAAAGCTCCAGTTCTTTAAGACCTGCAGACTGCAATTCCTTTTCTTTGCTGATGCTCCTTTCTAATTCCAGAAACTGCAGGTTTTGATTATACCACAGATTTCCCAGCCAGAAGTGTGCAAAACAAACGGAGTTGTCTCCTGGACAGCGTAAGCTAAAGTCTCCATCAAAACTACAAGCTTCCTCCATCCTGCACATAACTGAAGTACTATTAATGCAGTGAGAAACCCTATAAAGAATGTCTTTCCCAGAAGAAAAATGAAGATTAAATGAATTCTTCCAAGGAGCAGCTGCACATGAGTTTCCCTCTGGTGATTCACTCAAACTTACAGGCATTCCCTTACCAATATAAGGCAGATGTATATTATTAAAGAGAGAACAGTTCCTGGTATTAAAATGAAATAATTCTTTTCGTAAACTGCTACTATGATTTTGAGAATTGTTTAAGATGGAATGTATATTTGTTACATGAGCTGCTGCCTTGTCATGACCTGAGCCACTGTCACATACTCGTTTCTGGTTTAAATCTTCTTTCTTCATAGTCCTAGAGAAGACAAGTGTAGCTTTGCTGTTTCTCAGCAGGTTTCATTTGAAGAAGGGTGCAGTTGACTCTAGTTGCAGCACACCATGCAAGCAGCACACCAAGTCATAAGTCAGTGGATCTCAATGTGGACCTAAAGAGAAAGAATGCAGAAAGTGACTACCATCATGTCCCAGCTTCTTGGTGATCAGTGTTTGTGTGTGTGTATATATATATACATATATACATATATATACATATATATATAAAATTCATTTTTAACAAAAAAAAGGATAACCCAACTGCTGCTTGATCACATCAAAAGGGGTAGGCAGTGGGCAGTGTACCCAAATAGAGAATTAGTTCTGTAGCTGCAGCTTAAATCTGCTACAGACTCTCTTTTCGTAATCAGCATCAAAGCAAGTCTGCAAATAAGCAGCTAGAGACATTCACTGCTAACAATATGACTTTCGTTAACAAGTAGAAATGCAGAATATAACTGATTAGAGGCTTAACATTACAGGCAAATATTAATCTCCCTGTAAACAGAAGTGCAAGCTGAAACTGGACACGCAGCACTGGAAATCAACTGTGCCCCATGCACAGCTTCCCAAGAAGAACTGGTCAGACTGGCTGCTCCAGCAGTTTGAGGGTATTGGTTCCATTATAACCAAATGACAAGCTGGTGTTGTTACATGAGAACTGTTATATACCAACACTGATAACAAGCAAAGGCAAGGCATTTTTATCCACTGATGTTACAAAGCTTTGTGTACAATTCTTGACTGTGTGGTTCAATTTCAAACTTCAGAACTGAAGACAGAATCCCCAAAATAAAAACAGGACACCACATTTTGACCTCTTCTCATATCAGCTTGCCTTTTACTAGTCACAGACTGCAACCACACTTGTCTTTCAGCATTTGGCCACTAGCCACCTGTCAAAACATTCTTTACAGCTGTTTATGGGGAGAAAGTAAGTGTCCGATCTTTGGCCAGAGCAGATGTTTGTTGTGATGGTCAGCAGCCTGCTTCTGTTGACAGTTAAGTTAAAAGTAAAGTTTCGATTTCATCACAAAACCAGTGAAACTTCAACCCTGCAAAAAGTGACAGCTCTCAACGGGTTTAAGTCATAGCTGCCTCAGAGTTCCACATTTTGTAGAAATGGGCTCAAGACAGGAAAGATACAAATTTGAACTGCCATTTTTAAAAATTACCATTATTTAAAATTACCTCTACTGTCCCTCTGCAATTGTTCTTAACTCTACAAAAAACAAAGGACAGAGGAAATTATTTTATTAGCTCCTTACAGGGTGCCAGGAACACGCATATATTTACGGCTTATCTTTATGGTAACGATGGCTTAGTAACACGAATGAACTCTATCCGAGGAAGCGGCACGTTTGCTGCCAGCATCCAAAGCGAGGGGTGTAACGGGGTCCCCGCACCTGAGCACGGGCAGAACCTCCGGGGCCGATGGCATCCGTGCGGAACCCAAGCGACGCTTCCCTTGGTGACACCGGGGAGCACGATGGCCTCCCCTCGCCCCAGGCCAGGACAGCGGACACGTCCAACAGCGCTTACCGTTACCCAGGGGAACCGACAGCGGCTGCCGAAAACCAGGAACGGGCGGTCCCGACACCCCCCGGGTCCCGAACCCACCCACCCGCCCACCCCGCCGCCTCCGCCCACCTGCAGCCGAACGTTGAGCATCATGGAGGCGACGATGTAGAGGTAGGGGAAGTTGATGCGGAGCTTCCAGGCCAGGTCGAAGAAGATAAGGAGAGTCCTGGTCAGCCCCTTGCAGAACACCCCGTAGGACCTGGCCGCGGCCGACTGGGAGAGCCTGGCAGCCAGGGCGGACAGAACCGCCGCCATATACCCCCGCCCGCGGCCCCGCCGCGCCACCCGGGCCCCGCAGCCGCAGCCGCCCCCTTCCTGCGCCGGGTAACGCCAGCGGGGAGGAGCCCTCCGCCGGCGACGTGCGGGCGGGCGTGCTTACGTCACTGGAGCGCCGTGCGTGCGGCGGGCGGGTGCCGTGAGGCGGGCGGGGCGTGGGGACCTCTCTGACTCTCGCCTCAGCTCAGGGACTGCAGCCCCGTCCCGTCCCCTCCAGTCCTGTCCTGTCCCGTCCCGCCCCGTCCCGTCCCGTCCCCTCCAGTCCTGTCCTGTCCTGTCCCGTCCCGCCCCGCCTCGCCCCGTCCCGTCCCCTCCAGTCCTGTCCTGTCTCGCCCCGTCCCGCCCTCGGGTGTCCGAACCACGCTGGCAGCCCAGGAGTGGTAGCTGCCGTTCGTACAATCTGTTTCCAGTCCCCCTGAGCTGGGGAGAAAGCTGAGGGCTTGATCCAGCTGTGCGCTCCAGCCTTTTCAATCAAGGAGTCATGGGCCTTCATTTTAATGATTTGTGGGCCTGGGTGGGGTTTTTTGGGGATTTTGTTTTGTTTGTGCAGTTAGGTGATAAGATCTGCCAGTCAGCTACTTCCGCAAAGAAACACTTCATATGTTTTCAAGCCAATAGTTACACTGAATTTAAAATAGTGTCCAAGTCCAGGCTATACATAAGATTTCCAAACCATTTTGCAGGCATTTCCAAGGAAGCTCTTTGTGATAAATTTTTACCCTGACACTTGCTTTACAGGTAGGGGAAATGCTCCAAAAGTTGATAGGTGACCAGTACCATTTATGAAGAACTGCTCTATACAGTTTCCATTCAATCGGCTTTAAGTAACTTTAAAAGGAAAAAGAAAAAAAAAATCAGTATCTTGATCTAAGCTCCCAGTAAAAAAAACCTACTCTTTTGCTACAGAATTGTGCTGGTCCACAGCAAGAGCAAGTCCAGAACAAAAAGGGATGTTTTCTCAGGTTCATCTGCAATCCCTTTGTCTGTAATCCATTAGTTATATGATAAAGCAGAAAACCTCTGGAAAATTCTGTTACAGGAAGGAAGGAAGGAAGGAAGGAAGGAAGGAAGGAAGGAAGGAAGGAAGGAAGGACGGACTGCTGTTCATTAGAATAAAAAGGGTTGTTCTTAAATATGGGACATTTCCCTGAGGACTTTGGGAACTGGTTTTCTGGGGCTGAATCTGGCCCACTTACCCCCTCCACTCCCCCCATATCAGCACCAGGTTGGAGATGAGGAGCTGAGGGTACCACAACTGCACATTTTCTTCATCCCCATCCCCTTTCACCGACTTACAACCATCTTTCTTACCAGTTATTCCAGCCCCTCCTTCCCACCCATTTAACAACCCACACCTGCCCTTTGACAGTTTTTCCTCATCTAGTTCCAGGGAAGACCTTCCAACTTTTTAAAACTCTACATTTGAGTAGAAACAAAGAACTTTCATTTTTATTTAACAAAATCAAAACTTCTGAACTTCAGATGGGATTTTAACAGATAAATATTGCCCTCTCCCACCCTTCTCCCACAACCTGTCCTTTCTTCCTTCTTCCCTCCCTTTTATCCTTTTTCTACCCTCCCTGTCATGCTTTTTCCTCCCTCCCTGTCAATCTTTTCCTCCCTCCCTTGCTATATCCCTTCTTCCCTCCCTCCCTTCCTCCCTTTCTCCCCATATCCCTCTTTCCCAACCTCCCTCCCTCCCTTGAACTATCCCTCCCTACATCCCTCTTTCCCAACCTCCCTCCCTCTTTTTCTCCCATCCCCCTATTCCCATCCCTTTCTCCCTCCCCATGCCCAGATCTTCTCAGCCCTGCCGCGGGGCAAGGGCAGGAGTGGGGGTAAACATCTGCTGCCCCCCATCCCTAGCTCAGGGCAAGTAATGGGACCCTGGTTCTTGAGCCCAAACAAATTTTTGAGTAGGTAGTTTTCCTTTTTTTTTTTCTTTGATTTTTTTTTTTTTTGTGTTTGTGAGGTTTTTTTGTTTGGTTTGGGGGGGTTTGGGGTTTTTTTGGGGTTTTTTGTTTGGTTTTTTTGTTTGTTTTTTTGCTTGTTTTGTTTGGGTTTTTTTCATTTATGTAAATAAAGTGATTTGGATTTCGGGTTTGGACATTTCATTGGTGCCCAACACCACGTGCTCCTGCTGATGAGCTGGATGCAGTCAATGGAGACCCTGCAAAGAGAAGGGACAACTCCCGTCAGCACTGAGCATGCTTGGGATCCTCCTCAGGGCTGGGAGGTGCAACAGTGTCCCCATCAGAGTCCCGCTGATGCTCAGAACCCTCACACAGTGCCCCAGCCAGACCCTCCTGCTCACTACTCCTCTCCCCCATACCTACTGGTGCCCATCAAACACGAGCTGTGACTCCTTCGGGATCATCCAGAGCCGCACGCTGCCATCCCGTCCCCCGACCTCACACAGCACTCCTGGCTCAGGCTGTCCAGCCTCGTCATGACGTTGTGGTGCCCCAGTCTGGAGGGTCAGGTGGCAAAGAGCTGCAGTTGGCACAGCCCTCGGCCACAGGGCCTCCTGGGGGTGAGGGAGGGTCAGTGGGACCCCCAGTTCTTACAGGGTCTCCACGTGTGCATTTTCTGCTGCCTTCCAGACCTTGATGCAGCGGTCAAGGGAGGCACTGTAGAGCTGGTGGGTGCCCTTCTGGAAGGACAGGCCCTGCAGACAGACAGACGGACACGGGGGCAGTGGTGAGGGGCACCAGGGAGGACAGCACTGCCTGGCCCTGCAGCCATCACAGCTGATGCCTCCACTCACCCAAACAGCATCGCGGTGCCCGGGGAAGATGTGCAGGTGTGTGCACATGGCTGAAGCCCAGATCATCGTCAGCTTGATTCTGGCAGAATGCAGAGGATACCTGAGACCTGTCCCCTGGGGACCCAGGGCCCACCCCAGCCTCCACTTTGTCCCCACATGCTGTGAGAGGCCCCAGTGACCCCTTGCTGACTCCCGTGGAGGCAGAGGCTGCTTTAACCCTGCAATGTACCCCCGGCAGGAGATGCATTCCCCCCTCACCTCTCCGCCCCATGCGCCAGCCCCCTCTACGGTCCCAGGCACTTGACATCTGACGAGATGGCCATGCAGAGGACGTGGGATGCCTGCTCTATGTGCAGCTGTTCTTCGGTGCCCTTCTTCCCCCCGGGCAGAAGGGCCTCTTCCTTCTCTCCACCTTCCCTGCGGAAAAAACATCGCCGACAGACCCCCCACCTCTCCGGAAAGGGTCAGGAGCCTCCCACAGAGCCCAAAACATGCACGGCCACCTCCCCGAAGGGGCTGGGGACCAAGCCACCTCCAGGGCACTCACGGTGCTGCTGCTGCTGCTGCTGCCGCTGCCGCTGCTGCCGCTGCTGCTACTGCCTCCCCGCAGGGTTTAGCACGGGGGTATAGGGGAACACTTACATTTGGTGAGGGAGCCACCCTTAGAGGTGGAAAAGGCGAACCTGTCTTCTGGAGACATCCCCAGGCAGGTGACAGGCAGCCGATGTCCCCGCAGCAGGCGGATGCTGCCCGGGTCCGGAGGCTGCAGCGGCAGAGAGAGAGCAGGATGCGAGTGGGGTCACCGCAGGCGCTGCTCGCCCAGGCGCAGCTTCTTCTCTCGCGGTGTCTCCTCCTCCGCCACCTCCCGCCGTCGCCGCCCCAGCCACGAGCTGCGGGAACACTCCTCAGCACCGCTACCGGTACCGGCACCCCCACCGGCACGGCCCCCGCCCCGCTTCCGCCCTCACCTCCCCGGCTCGCAGCCGCTGGACACATCCTGGGGGACCGGCCGGCCGCTGCTCGCCTCCTCCCCTCGGCGCCCGGGACCCGCGGGACGCACCGGGCGGATCTACGGGACGGGCTCGGCGACCCCCGCCGGACCGACCCCCCTCGGTCAGCCCCTCCTCGGGACTCTCCCTTTCTGGGCTGCGGCCGTCCGGGACCCTCGCCCCGACCCTCGCCCCTTCTTGTCGTGACGCGCGGTCACTCGGGTAGTGCCGCCTTCCCTCCGCGGCCCCAGGCCCCCGAGGCGGCTTCCCGGGCGGGCAGCGGGAAGCCGAGGGGACGGGCTCACGCCCCGGGACCAGCGGCCTGGGCGGGCCGAGGGAGCCGCACCTGCTTGGCTTTCTCCGTCACTCTGCTCACATGTCCGCTCTGCTCTGAGGAAATGCCGACGTCCGCAGTGGTTGCTGTTCGTGCCCGTGCTGCCATACGTGCCCAGAGCTGCCCTTCCTGCTGGCGACGAGGAGGCGATGAGGCTGCTGGAGCTTTGGAGCTTCTGAGATGCGCAGGGGGGAGGCAGAAAAGGTCTTGGCCTCTCCTGCACCTTCGTCTTGACCTTCAGCTCCCGCTTGGCCTCTCTCCTGCTGCTGTTGGGGGATGCTGCCTCCTCTGGGGCTGGGCTGTCTTCTCTCGGGCTTGGAGAAAACACTTCAGGCTTCAGAGCATCCTAGGGCTGCTGCCGCTGCTGCCGCTCCTTCTGCCGCCGCTCCTCCTGCCGCCGCTCCTGCTGCTCGGTCTCTGCCTCAGAAGATACCTCGCTGGAACTGGAGTGCCAGCACCTCCTCCATGCCCTCTTCGGCGAGAACCTCAGCCTTTGCAGCTTAGGCCTCGACTTGGTCCAGACGGCTTCGAGGATGTGCAGTGTCTGAGCCGCCAGGGAGGAGATCAGGAGATCGGAGTCGTTCTTTACGCCCTGAAGAACTGTGGGGAAAAAAACAGCAGAGGTGAGGTGACAGTCCTGTGTCCCTTCCAGGCACCTCGTGATTCCCGGGCCCAGGAGGAACCCAGGGGGTTGGTGGCTCGGCTGGAGGCTGCTGATTAGGAACGGCCCCTCCCAGAAACACCCTCTCCTCACAGCAGGACTGGGAGCAGAGCCCCCCTTGCTTGGGCTGGGGGGGAGCTCCGTGCCAGGGTCCTTTCTCCTCCCAGCTTCCCACACTCACCCCTTCTGATGTGCTCCCTCTTCTGCTGGTCCTCCACGTGTCGCCCGATGAGCCCTGGGGGGACATAGTGTGTCGGGGACCCTGCTGCCCACTGGGGACCCCGCCACCAAGCCCGACCCCTCAGGGAGGGCTGACCCCCGGGGGCAGCATGGCAGACGGGCTGGGTGAGCCTCCTGCCAGCCCCACAGCTGGGGGATGGGCACAGATGCTGTGCTGGGACATGGGGATCCCAGGAGAGGGAAGGACCCGGGGCTGGTGGCTCACCAATGAACCTGACAGCCTCACACTGCAGGAGCTCCTGCGGGCTCTGCAGGTAGCACTGGCTCTGCAGCAGGTAGTCCTGGATCCTGTTCTTCCTGGCCAGCTGCAGAGAGAAGATGTGTGCAGGTTTGGTGCAGAGCTGCCCCCCAGTCAGGCCATCCCCCAGCCAGGGCCACCCTTCTTCCCCCCATCAGGGCATTCCCAGATGCCCACTACCTGGCATCAGGGTTTGGAGGGAGCAGAGGTCTCCCTTGGTATGCTGGGGTGCCATCTGGGTGGCAGGGTCCCCTCTGGGACCTGGGGATGAGGACAGCCTGGAGCAGAGGCTGCAGTGGCTGCACGAGGCAATGGGTCAAGGGCAGAGGGGGGGATCCCGAGGGTGTTGGTGCTGTGCTTACCAGGCACTCCAGGATCATCTGCCCCTGCCCAGTCTTGGCCAGCTGCTTCAGCTTCCCCCACTGCAGGAACTGGCCAGCTCTGCAGAGGGCTTCCTGGGAGGCCTGGGGAGCAGCAGAGATATCACCACCACTGCTGGGGAGGCACGGGACCCTGTGTCTCCCATCTTGGCAGGGCTCAGAGTCTGTCCTGGCCCATGCAGGGAGGACATACAAGCTGGGGACTGCCACCAGGTTCAGCACCCTGGGGGAGATAAGGGTGGCCACCCTCTCTGTTTGGGAGTTGTTCAATGACTTCAATGTTTTGGCCTTGGTGGTCCCAGGCTGCTGCAGAGCCATGAGCAGGGTGGGAAGGAACCCACCCCCCCATTCATCTGGGCAGCAGGAGGAGAAAAGCAGCAGTGGGCAGGGAGAGGGACTCGGCAGGCAGGAACACACGTTTGAAGGGTCTGGTGTCAGCATTGCCCTGCCTGAAGGACCACTGGGGTTGGGAATCTCACCATGACCACACTCTTGTTCTGGTCTTGCAGGTGGAAGACCAATGGCAGCAGGCTGTCCCACACCTTCTTCCTCATGGTCTTACTCTCTTTTGTACCCGCCAGCAGGCTCATCCCATTTTGGAGGAGGCAGATGGAGAGCTCCCGCACAGTGTGTGACTCCTGGGGGAGGAGGGCAGGAGGAGCTCAGCCCAAAGGCCCTGGTGAGCAAGGGGCTGATGTGGAGAGGAAGGTCTGTAGGGCAGCCACAGCCACCCCTGCTCCAAAAGGGAGTGATCTGGGGCATGAAATGAGAGTCCCTGGGGCAGGAGTCTCTCCCCCAGCCTCACGTTGTCAAAGAAGGTCCAGAGCTTGTCAGCCAGGTGCAGGGTGGTGAGGATGGACGTCTTCCTGTCCAGCATTGGGAGCATGGCTGCCAGCACGGGCAGGGCCGCCTTGCTGGCATCACTGTCAGCACCCTGCAGCTGCTCCATGACTTGTGGCAGCAGCACAAGAGTTCTTCTGGCCTGTGGGAGACATACCAGGGGTGACACTTCACCTTTTTGTGAAGCAGAGAGCGATGGCAGTGGTGGAAACCTTCTCCACAAAGACCATCCTGAGGGGGTTCCGAGGGCAAGGTCCCAGCAGGGAGGGTGCAGGAGGAGGACAGACAGCACTGGCAGCCCCTCACTGCCCCTCAGCAGCCCCTGCCTCCAGCTGACCCCCTGCTCAGGCTGGGGTGCCACCAGCACTGCCTGGGAAGCTGCCCGAGCCGACAGCAGCCCCTGCTGTGGCGTTTCCCCCCTTACTGTCCCCTGCTCACCGAGTCAGGCCTTTCAGCAAGCTTGAGGATGCCCTGGAGCAGCAGGCTGGGCATCCCCGGGCACTGGCTCTGCAGATGTGTGAGGAGGACATTCATGATGTTCTCCACCTCTTCAAAGAGGTGAGGGTAGCCCAGCATCTGAAATACAGGCAGCAGGAGCTGGCTCCAGCCACCAGCTCAGGGCAAGACTGCCAGGCTGAGACCAAGCCTGTCTGGAGGTGGCAGGGACTGTGGAGAGCCCCTGTGTCCCACCCCAGACGGGCTGCTCACCTGTTCATCCATGGCAACAAGCAGAGCCCACCCACTGGCCCAGCTCCCCCCACAGCGCTGGGCACAGGAAAGCTGAGGGGCAGAGGGAACAGTGCCATCAGGCTCACCTCGACGTAGAAGGCCATGGCCACCATCCCCCAGGTGGGGTCCTCCACAGAGAGGTGCTCTGACAAACAGTAGAAGATGGTGCTGCACACAGATGTGTCTGTTTTGGTCATCTCCCTGGCAGGGGGAAGGAGGCACCATCAGGCCTGAGCCGGGTGGTCACATCTCTTTGGGCTTTGCCTCAGCCTAGACATCAGTCTGCAGCACTTTTCCCAAGCAACAGGGACTCCCCTGCCTTCAGCCCCAAGGGAGTGAGGGGTTCCCAGTCACTACGGATAGGGAGAAGTGGCTCTCTCTCACCTGGCAATGATTCGCACCCCCGTGAGGTGGGTCTGGGCACTGAGCAGGACGTCCCAGCCCCCCTGCCCCTCGATGTCCAGCACCAGCCCCTCATAGCCCATTCTGCAGAGCAGCAGTTTCATGGACCGTACCGCAGACCTGCACAAGGAGAAGTGCTCAGCTCCCACCAGGACCCCTGGCTCGGCTCCGGATGGCCAGCAGGGATTTGAGGACAGGGAGGAAGCACCTGATGGGAGTGAGCTGATCCTGCTGGTGCTCCCTCCAGAAGGTGTTCACCTCCTGCAGCGTCAACTCTGCGGTGAATGATGTTTGGAAAAGCAGAGCCAGAAAAAGCTGGGGGAAAATCACCTTCACCTCCTGCAAAGCAGCTTCCTGCAGAAGGATCTCGCTTATGGTCCTGGTTGCCTGCAGAAGACACCCAGACATTGAGATAGGTGCCCCTGTGCCCCTGTCAAAAAGCTTGCTCCAAACTTGGTGTGGGTTGGGAAGGGGAGCGGGAGCCTGGAACAGGCAAGAGCAGCCCCAGAGGTCAGCAGGGTCTCCGCTCAGAGCCAGTGACTCACAGCCAAGGAGAGGATGCGCGGGTCCTCCCTGATGGAGGTGGAGGTCTTGCGCAGTGACTGGCTCATCATCCTACTAAGCAGCTCCTCCAGGACCTTCTCTGCAGTCTGGGACTTGGCGAGCATCACCCTCCACATGATCATGGCGACACTGTGGGGAGCCAGGGCTCTGTCAGCGGGGACATCCAAGAGGATGGCCAGGCTGAAGTCCCTCAGGAGGACCTTTTCATGGGAGAGAAGCCCCGATGGGAGAGTGGTGGGCCCCGCACCTGGTGCACGTTGGGGAGCACTGCAGCAGGCTGGCCACCACCTTCCTGAGGTATTTATCTGTTAGTTTCAGAAGGGCCCCTTCCAGGCTTCCAGGGGTTGAGAGCCAGTTTTCATAGATGGCGCACACAATCGTCTGCACCTGGAGACACAGGTGGGAGTGGGAATGTCAGCAGGGAGCACACAAGCATTTTCTCAGCTCCCACGGGGAGCTGTTTCCACTCCCATTGCGGTATGCTGCCTTGAGATGACCCCAGTGCTGGCCAGGCATGGACCCAGGGGAGGAGAGGTCCTCCAGTGGGCTGGAGCATCAACTCTGCCACCCACGGGGTACTCACCTGCTGTGTCTGGAATACAGGTTCGCTCACAAGGGTGTCTACCAGGTAGATAGACAGCTGGCTGCTGTACTGCCCTGGCTCTTTCATGTTTTTTATGGCCATGAGGGTGATGTCTACTAGATGGGAGGGCTGGAGGTATTTCACAAACATCTGTGGGATGAAGAAGAGGGGAGATTTGTCACCTCAAGCATCACCCACCGCATCTCATCTATGAAATGAGAGTGGGACACAGAGCCAGGCTCTGCTGGGGAGGAGACAGACAGGGGGTCAGGGTCCCATGGGGAAGTGGAGCTGGCTGGGAGCCTTTGCCTGGGCCCTGCTCCAGAGCAGCGCGACTCCCACGCATCCATCTGGTATCCCCTCGCCCACGCTGATCCGTGTGACAAGGAGGAGCCCAAGGCATTTCTTACCGAGAACATTTCACAGGCCTCTTTGACTTGCAGAGGCTGCCAGGACTGCAAGGCTTCCCCACAAGGCTGGAGCTGCAGCAGCCCTGGTTCAGGCAGCCGGAAAGACCTTCCTGGGGAGGAGGAAAACCGGGGCGCTGAAGGGGAGAGCACTGGGCAGAAAAGTTGCCAGCAAAGAAACCAGGCAGCCCAAGAGGTCCGGGGAGCAGATCCCCAGGGAGGGTGCCAGGGCTCTGGCAGCTGGGGGGGGGATGTGGCCTTTCAGACTGCAGACCTGCAGCACAGGTTTTCTGTGGCCAAGGAGAGTGGTCCCTGGCTGCCCATGTCTTGGGGGGAGCAGCCTAACATGGGTGCTCTTACCTCTCTGCTGCAGGATGAAGGTGTGCAGGTGGTAGAGAGCTTCTGCAGCATTGCGGCTGGTCACCGTGTTGTGGCAGGTGCTGCAGAAGATGAGGTGCCCCACCAGCTCCCCCAGCATGGCAAAGCGGTGTGCAGGGGAGCACTCGTGCCTGAAGGTTACAGCTTGTGCAAGACAGGGGCAGAGCTGGGGGAAGAGGCAGAGCGGGCACACGGTGAGCCTGGCTGCTCCCAGAGCAGCAGCCCAGGGCATGGCAGGGTTGCTGGAGCCTGGTTCCTGCCTGGGACAGGCTGGGAGAGAGCAGGGACAAGGCAGGACAAAGCCCCCTGCTCCCAGCACCCTGGTGCCTGGGTGCCTGGCTTCCATGGGAGGTACTGAGGCTCAGGGGCATTGGTGCTGCCCAGGCCGGGAGCTGGGTACCTGCAGCAGGGGGTATGAGGTTATGAAGGCAGCCATCTGGGCAATCCGTGCCATTGCCCTCTCCTGCACCTCTTCTGGATGGGAAGTGGTGAAGGGCAGCAGGAGCTGGAGGGAGAAAAGCTGCTCATGTGCCTGGAATGGGGCACGTGTCCTTCTTGCTGCAGCCAGGCAGGTCACTGCATCCCACTGCTGCTGCTGCCTCCGCTGCCTGCCACTCACTGCCCCCCAAAGCATCCCCCCATGCCTTTCCCAAGGGGTGTCCACCTCCCTGGGGACCTGTAGTGGGGGCTCTGGGTGGTGGTGAAGGCAGAGGGGGAAAGCCTCGGGGCTGGGCTCCCCTTGCCAGACAGGCAGAGTCCATCTGGGAGGGGGTAAGGCAGCGGGCAAGGCTGCTGTGGTGGGGGACACTGGAGCAGGAGAAGGTTCTCTGGCAGCAGTCAGGAGGCAGGGGGCTGGCAGGGAAGGAGGGATGTTCTCTGTCCCCCTCTTTGCACCAGGAGCGAGGAGGAACACAGAGGAAGGTCAAGCTAGAGCTCACTCGCTGTGGACACCCTGTGCTGAGGACAGACCTGCAAGATGTTCTGCAGAACCAGGGGAGAGAAATCACCAGCGCGGTGTACCAGCTCCTGCAGCATGTTGTCCATAGTGGCCAGGGTCTGCAAGAGGATCAGAGGCTTGGGGACAGCCCTTAAAGCATGGGGTTGGGGGGGGAGCAGCTGTGACTCTGCCCAGGAAGGGAGCTCAGGCCTGAGGAGCTCCCCGTGGTTCATCCCTGTCATGATTTAAGGCTAGGCCAGCACTTAAAGGAACAACAGGTGCTCTCTATTGAGCCTTCTCCTCTCCCAGAAAGGGAAAGGGAAGAGGTTGTCCTCAAAGCTGGACAAGTCCATGGCGTACCTTGGAGTAGAGGAAAGCCTCAGGGCCCTGGGTGTTCACTAGTGCAGGCACACAGAAGACGCTGGAGAAGCAGGCCTGCAGGAGGCTGCTCACCTTCTCCTGCAGAAGCAGCCCCACTCTGCTGCAGGGACAGAGAGATGCTCTTTGGAGCTGGCAAGGAGGAGGCAGACCCCAGGCTTGGAGATCTGGGCTTATCCCCGTGCTAGGGGGACATCTCAATGGCCATAACATTGATAATCATCTCTGGAGGGAAGACCCACTGGGAACCCCTGCCTTGCTGTCTGCCTCCCTCTTGGATCAAGGAATTGGGGATGCGCCCTCCTGGGCCCTGTGCTGCTGGGGTCACTGGGCACCAGGGGCTGGGTACCTCATGGAGGTGATGGCCAGCATGGCCTGCTGCTTCACTTGGGTGTCCAGGCCAATGGGCTTCTCCTCCAGCATCTCCTGAGGAGCAGAGCAGGGTGGGATAGGTCAGGATGGGGCAGTCTCTTTGCTCAGCAGGAGACGGTGGGGCTGGCAGAGCCTGGGTGCCTTCACCCTGGCACTCCCTTTCCAGTCAGCACCCAGATGTCCCAGGCTCTGTGGTGGGAAGGGCTGTGCCCATCTCAGAGCCACAGGCTGGCTGAGGGGCACCACCCACAAGTGGTGTTGGGTCCAAATCCCAGCTCCAGTCAGGCCTCCCAGGTGTCTTTGGAGCATCTTCAAGGACAGAGACCTGGAACGGTGTCCTTGGGCATCCCCCTGCCCCGCCAAGCCCTCTCCTGCCCTGAGGGCTGTGCTGCTGCCTCTGCCCCCCCTCAGCCTGGCTAGCCGTCCCCTCACCTTGATGACCTCCACCAACTCCTCCTGGTGGTACTGGAGCAAGACCTGCACAGTAGCATGTGGGCTGCTGGTGCTGCAGACGGTGCAGACAGAGGCCAGAAACTCCAGCTTCTGGGCCTTTTGCTGCCAGCAGGAGAGGGGACAGATGGACAAAGAGTATCAAGCAGGGTGGGGGGCAGCCCGGCGCAGCTCCCAGCCCCTTTGAGCATGGGATGGGGGCAGAAGGAGTGGCCAAGAGAGCCAGGCACCCGTCAGGCACCTGTCAGGAGTGGCCATGGGTACCTGTGGTCTGCTCCTGAGGAAGGCTCGGATGGTGTGCAGGGCCTCTCCTTCTCCAGACACAGCCGAGGGGGGGTGGCAGCGAGTAGGCCGGTCTGGGGGACAGGTAGGGGGCACAACCTGAGCCCTCTGTCCAGCTCCCAGCGGTGTCAGCAGCCGCGGCTCAAGGCTGAGACAGTGCTGAGCCCTGGGACCACGACCCATGGCTGAGGGCGTGATGCGGGAGGGAGGGAGTCCCGGGACACCGGAGCGAGGGATGCACCGGCAGCAGGGGGAAGGGAAGGGAGGGTTCCTGCCCGGGGATGCTGTGACGGGGCTGGGTCCCTGGCCGCTGCGTCCTGGGATGGGCAGCCCTTGCCCCTGCCCCTGGCAGCCACACACTCACCCGCCCGCAGTGGTTGGACCTCGCACGTCTCGTAGGGCCTTGGCCCGGAGCTGCGAGACGGGGAAGTTCTGCTCTCCTCCCAAGCCCGCCTGGGCTGGCTGGGGGGTCTCCTGCACTCCATGCTGCGGGGGGGGGGGGAGGAAAGGGGGGAGGAAGAAGGGAGGAAGGGAGTGAAGGAGGGAGGGGGGGGAGGGAGAGAGGGAGGGAGGGAGCAGAGGGAGGGAGGCAGGGAGGGAAAAGGGATGGATGAGGGATGAAGAGCCGGCAAAGGGGTGGAAGGAGTGAGGCACACTCCGGCTCTTCTCTCCGACGCTGGAATCCCGGGACAAGCCGCGGGATCCCCTGGATCGCAAGTTCACTCTCGGTAGGACAGCGAAACACCTTCCGTGCGCTGAGCAGCGACCAACGGACTGCGAGTGAGTCCCCGAGGCCGGTTACCAGAACGCGCAGCCGGGCTGTAACGGACCGCGGTCGGAACCATGGGGAGGGGGTGTGGGTGTGTCCCCCGCCGCGGCCCCGCTGGGTCAGTCCGGGCCTCACGGGGGGAGCGGGGACCCGGCCCCGGGGCGAGGGGATGGCGCTGTGGGAAGAGGGCTCGGGGTGTGGGGACAACGGGCGAGAGGCAGCGGGGCAGGACATGAGGCCAGGACCCCGATACCCAGGACTCTTTTCTGGATGGGATATAGGGTGGGAGATTACTTTGGAAAGGTGGTGATATCTCAGAAGGACAATAGGTGGCAGCAAAGACCGTGAGGTCAAAGATCGCAGCCCTAAGGACACTTGAGAAAGGGCGTGACCAGGTAAAATACCTCTTTGGTTCATTTCACGAATATGTATTCGTGTATATACGTAGTTCTAGTTCTTGGTTTCAAGCTGCCGGGCCCTGCGCCTCAGCGGCTGTCAGCCAGGAGAGGAGCGGGGAGAGCTCATCGAGGGGTGGTTGGTTGGGTGTATGGCTGATGGGTTGTCTGGGGTTAGTGCAGTGGCTGCTGGGTCAGTTATTTTTCTCCCTTTGTGTTGCTGGGCTGTCCAGAAAAATCTTCCGACCTTCTCAGCTTGGTTAGGTCTCTGGGATCTCTGACTTCAGACGGTGCAGGTACAATAGTATTGTGGTGGGAGAACCCAGTGCTCTTCACAAATGCGTTCCGTGCCAGTAAAGCAAGATCAACTAGAAAATTAATGCACAATTGAAAGCTGAGTCAATGAGAATGACTGACTAAAACAGAAATAATTACAAATCCTAGGCTTCGTGAACTGCTGGAGTTTCACCCATCCGAGCGTGCACTTCTTCAGATCCAGCAAATGTGTTTCAGTGCCCACTTCAATTATTTTGTCTATTATGTTTTTCTGCTTTTTCCTTCCCACCTTCCTTCCTGTCCAGCCACTAAAGCCCAATTTCAGCTAAATGTGACTGGTGTACAGGTATCTCAGTTACTTAAATTCAGGACTGACTGAAAATTGCTGTGTAGGGGTAGTGCAGAGCTGTGGTTGGTGTGTGCTGAGTGGGAGCAAGAGGTTACTCTCCCCTCTCAGGTTCCTGCCCTGGGTGTATTTAGCTCTTCTCATACTCCCTCAGTTTCTCCATAGTTCTGCTTGCAAAGCACAACTAGCAAAGCAAATTTGTCAAGAAAACAATGAAGCAAAGGAACAAGCAGCCTTTTCCACATACTCTTGTGTAAACATCACAGACAGGGATTGCTTCATCTTTAATGTGCTTGAAGCAACAGAAATAACCGAAAAAACCCAGCATTTAGGAATTTAGGTGCCATAGATCACTGGGAGGGTTCAAATTTCACTTGAAAAGAGGATTCAGACTTCCATTCCAGGAGACCTGCAATTCTTTTGTTAGCTCTTGAAAGTTCTTGTCTCATGTACAGAAGGGTCTTGCTAGAACTAACTTGAACTAGAACTAAGCTTGAATTTACTCACAGACAGTTCTGTACACCTAGTTTTACAGTGAAGTTCAACACAGCTTGACCCAGGGATCCTAACAAGCCCTACCTCTCATACTCATTCTTCACTTCCTTGTTTGCTTCCATTTCTGTCTGGATGCACTTTGACTGCTTAGGCTGTGTCCTGACAGCTTAGGCGGCACTCTGAGGTGCTCTCACCTCAGAAAGACAAAAGCTTCTTTATTCCAAACACTGCTGTCCTTGTGGACAGGAGGGAGCCGAAGCCCGATAACTGCTAGTGGTGTAACAGCCTTTCTGTCGCCTGTATTTACAAGAGATTCCTCTTGTTCTTTACCTTCCAGATGCTGACCTCAGAAGTACAGACCTAACCTGAGAGGCGGTGTGAGAGAGGCAGTAACGTGGCAATTGCTGTCCAAGGCGGTGATGTCTGTACCCTACTCGGATCATTCTCCTGTCAGTTTCACTGAGGGAGGGACGGACACAAGCTCCTCCAAAAACTTTTGTGAGCCCCCAAGTGACACTTCACCTACCCTCCTGCTGATCTTCAGCCCACTGAAATCTGTTGGATAACAAGATAAAGTGCAGTAGCACAACTTCGTTTTGAAATCTGCTGAGCATTTACTGTGGAATTTTACTGCGTCACTTCACTGGCAGAAAGATATGTTGCAGGTAGGGTGAACGAGGCATCTTTCCTACTTGTAATTCACTTTAGGCCTTTCAGGGAATTGCTAAGTAACTCCTAGTCATTAAAAAAATCATTCATATTTATTTTCTGGAATGGACACAGGGCAGAATATATGACATCATTACCCAACCACGGCAACAAGCTATCATGAACCAGTAGGGTTTCAGCAGTAGTATCAGTTAAAAGTTTCCTTAAAGAGAGTGATTATTTAAACAAAGTAACTATCAGCACTACAGATCACATTTTGCTCTGCAAAAGCACTGAGAGGAGCGTCTGTGTGTGTGCGTGTGTATACATGTATATATATGTATACATATACATATAAATATATACACAAAATGGTGGCATTGTAACAGTCTTAAGGATTACATCATTAAGTAGCTATAGCATTATTCTGATCCTGTTTAGAAGATCCTGTGTAGTGTACTGAAACTCTCAGTTTTTTGGGTACTCCTAATCATAGTCTGCATCCCAGTAAATGCAACCAGTGTTGCAAGCTAGTAAGATTTTGTGACAAACTTGTCTGCATATTGTTGGCACTTTACAGCAGTGGGGAATATGCTAGCAAAGAGAGACTGCAGTAATAATTTATGTGGCAGTGTATCACCAGAGGAAGTAAAAGAATATTCAGCTCTTTCACAGGAGCCAGATAAAAGGAAAACAAACCTCCAAAGCATTTTTGTCAGATTTCCACCCAACAGAATTCCCCACAGAAACTCCAATGAGAAAGCCAAATGGCCTGCTGTGTTTTCCTTTTTATTACCACTCAACACTCTAGACCATAAAAATAGGTATTACTTCATTCTTAGCCTTCATAGGATTCAGGTGATGAGAAAAAGATGTCTAGAAATAAATACAGAGTATAGATTACATTCCATTTTTTTTTCCCCAGCATTAATTCCTTAATTATTCCTTCCCCACAAGCATCCACTCAAGAAAAATATGAGGATTATCTGTAGCAATCAACATTGGTGTCCTATAGCAATTAATATGTGTTTGCTTTTGAATCAAATCCCTCCTGCGGAAAGATAGGAACAACACCAAAGGCCCTGGCAGAGGAACCTCACTACAGCTGGGAGTCGGGAGCAGAAATGTCTGTGCTTTGGCACAGAGGTCAGATTGCAGGGCTGTGATAAGCTGCTGATGTCCTCTGGCCTCCAGGCAGCGTGTCCGGACTGCCCTGTACTCGGTGCCAGGTCAGCAGCTCTGCAGTAGGTGATGGGGAATGGCACCCTATGGTGCTGGGACCCAAAATGTGGATGCTAAAACCTGCTAGCTCCGCAAGTCAGACCCATTTCTGTTCCAAAACACTCCAGTGTGGTGTTCCTGCCAAATACCTAACCCAGTCTGCTGTTTATTTTACCTGGTTCATGGCACATAGTTAAAAAACATTGCAGAGCTAAGCAGCTAACCCCAACATCTCCCCAGCAAGTGAGCAGATACTGCTACTGCTTCATCCCATCTTCCAGTGGTAGCCGAGTTCTGGCACGGTTTGTGCTAAGGAAGAAATGCCCCCTTGCCTTCATCCCCTCTTTGCCTTTTTTTGTTGTGAAACTGGAAGTTTTGCATAGAATTACACAGAGCTGAAAGACGGTAACAGGCTGGGGCCGGTCCCGGCGGGGGCCTCCGGGTCGCCGTGGCGTCGTCAGAGCGCGCCGGAAGGAGCCGTCTGCCCCGCAATGGCGGCGGGAGCGGCCGGCGGGATCAGGTGGGGCGGCGGGAGGTGCGGGGCTGACACCGCGGGGCCTGCCGAGGGGACGCTCCTTGCCGGGCCTCCTGCCGCTGCCTTGGCTCCCTCCCGCCGCTCAGCCTCCTCCCTGTCGGCTGCGGTCGACCCGCCCCGGGGAGGAGGGGGCGGCGGGGCCGCAGCTGCCTGCGGGCTGCGCGGGCGTTACCCGGGCAGCGGGCGGGGGCTCGGCGGGCAGGCGGGCTCTGCCCCGGCCCTGCGTGTCCCGCCGGTGCCGGGGCGGCCTGGGGTGGCGGTGCATGAAGCGACGATGTTGCTTGTGCAGAGGTTTCTGCTTGCAGAGGGCGGGTTTGAGGCTGCAACAGTTGAAGAACCTCATAGCTAAAGTTGGGAAGGCTGCGTGTGTACCCCGAAGCGTTGTGAGCCCGTGTCTGTGTGATCTTGTGCAATCACCAGCCGGTAATAGAAAATACGGCTTCATCTCCCAGGGTGTTAATGCCACCGAAGGAAGGTGGCACCAACAGTTTTTATGTAACAAGTATTGGGGTGCTCATTGCTGGTGTGACCTGGTTGTCCTTGTTATCCAAACCCTTCATTTAATGCTTCGTGATTTTTGTGTGTGTGATGTAAGCTTATGATTTCAGTTTTTAAACACAAAACCTCCACAAGATGTCAAGTTTTGTAGAGCACAGGGAAATAAAAGTCCTCTATTATTTTTCTAAGAGGTAATTAACTTGTATGTGCCTTAGGACAGAAACAACTCAGCCTTGGACTTTAGATAATAAGGATGATTTCAGATTTTTTTTTTCCTGGGGAAGAATAAAAGTGCCATAACCTGGAGACATTAACTGCCCAATAAGTGGAGGTATATAAAGGGAGTTGAATTCTCTCCAGGAAGGGAAGATACTTCTTTTACAAATGGGAGGACTAACCCATGGTTCAGTAATTTTTTCCATCTCTGAGAAAAGTCAGAGATTCCTACTGAAAAAGACCCCTTAAAATGACAAAATTGTGCACATGTTCCTTTGAAGACGTTTACTTAGCAATGTAAGTGTGTGCATTCATAGTAACTGTTTTTTTCAGAGGGAGTTGTTTATTAATAGCTCTTCCTAAAATACATGATGTTTGCCAGTGAGCTACAAGCAGTTACATATCTGATGATTCTTTGGGGCATTGTAAAAAAGCATTGGAGCATTGCATCTATATTGGATAGTGTAATCTGATATTCTAAAACAGTGTTGGAGCAATGTTTAAACAATATCAGGATGTCACTAAAAGCTGTCTGGGTTTGGTTTTAGGTTGGATATCCTGATGTGCTTCTTACTGTCTTGTTGGAGCATGGTGGATGCAGCTTTGATGATCACATCTTGCTTGAAGTCTTCTCAGAAACCTCAGCCATGAGGTTATCTTGCTGAGCAAAACTGTTATTTAGTGCCTGTTAATAGAAGAATATCAAACCATCTTGTGACAGCACTGCATATGGAACTGTTGGGGTACTGTAGGTGTTACTCTCAGCAGCCCATCATGGTTGATGTAGCAGAGGAGATGGATAACCCCACATTTAAATGTGACACAGTACTTTCTGATGTTCATTTACACTGTCCAAACAAAAGGCACCTCATGGTACGATTGAATGCAGCTGGACAACCAGGTAATGTGTGTTTAGACTGATGGAGATGTATTTTAGGGGTATTCATATCTGTGTAATGTCTGTATCCCTTGAATGGCTGATATTAATCATTATATATTTTATTCCAGTTAGAAGCAAAACCACTTCCTACTCAGCCCTTAGGAAGAGGCCTAGCTGGATTCTCCTCATGATATTAACTAGTAAAATGAAAACTATTAGTATAGATTTTTTTAGACACCCTATCTTAAAAAGGAAATTTCTTCTTTCTGAGATGAAATAGCCAAATTAACTTGTTTGCAGATTTAATTTTACTTACTTGTTTCTTCATTTAGCTATAATCTCAGTATAGCACTTTGGTCATGATGTTAAAAAGTTGGGTTGTTTATTACATGCAAGCAAAAGATAAGAAGCCAGGGATTTTAAATAGTATAACTTAAGTTTAAAATAAAAATTAACAGTAATAAATTTACAGATTTTTATAAAAAGTTTATGTGATGATCTGCCATCTATTCCAGAGGAGCCTAACAGCTTGCTTGGGTATTGGGTTTTTTGTGTTAAAATAATTGGCAACAACAAAGTTCAGAATATCTATGATTTTGACTGACATTTAATTTGAAGAGTCAGGACTGCAGAGGAAATCACAGGACTAATGTTTGTTCTTCCTCATGTATTGTTATCAGATAATAAAGATTCCTATAATTAAATTTGCAGGATTCGCTTTTGGATAACTTTAAAATTTTAACAGATCAGGAAATCACTGGAGGTTTTTCATTGATTGGTTGAGGACAGTGACCTTATTAATTTAATCTCTTGAAGAGTCAGTTTAAAGAATTCAGGGATGGAAAAAAAGTAAACATGTCCAGCAAGCTGCCTCCCATGACCTCATTTCTGCTCTCTCATACTAAGCTGATTTCAAGGCATGAAGCTGTTTGCATTTCTAAATGCAAATTTTTAAATTAAAAAAAAAAAAGCATTAAAAAAATTCTTAAAAAAACCACAAAACCCCAACGTGTTTCTTACAAGATAGGAATTAATCTTAGCTGAAAGAAATTTTATTAATTCTTCTTTCAATTTGGTTTGAGCTTGTATCAAGAGAGGGTCTTTTGGAGGATGTAAGAAAATATCCCTTCTGCCAGTTGTTAAAATAAGTGTTACTGCATCAGCTGAAAGTGTGTGTTGTGACTGTGTAGATGCTGACTCACCCAGTAGTCTGTAAAAGTGCATTTATTTCTACTGACAGAACTTAATAACAGAAATATTTCTTCTTAAAAAATTGAACTGTATTTCAAGTTATCTGTATATTTTTTTATCCTGTGTTTTTTTAGTGTGTGAAATGAGTACCAAATTTTCATGCATGTGGAAGTTGTGCATAGATTCTGTTTTTACCTGGTGTTTGACTTTTTTTTCCTATTCCTGCAGTATTTCTGTCATATTTCAAACTCCTGTGGAACACAGAAGTTCCAGCATCTGAGAAACACGTGAGAGAAGCTACAACAGAAGGAGAAAACCAGTACAGAAGTGGCAATGAACTGTGTGACAAGGACAGGAATAATCTAAAAAAGGAAAGAGAATTTAATAATGAAGTAGAAGCTCTGCTAGATGATGACGGAGACTTGGAAGTGGTCAGAAGGCCTCGAAGTGCCTCTGATTTAGAAGCAAATGATCTTTTGAGGGATAGAGTGTATCCAGTAATTCTGATGAAAGGGAAAGAAGATGCTTTTGAAGATGAAGAACAAGAATGCACGTGCAGTGATGTTATTAAAATAGGTAAATAGTAGGCATACAGTCATGGAGGAACAGAATAAATATGTTTGTGGAAAACAAACAGTTTTTTCTTTATTAAAGGAACAGCAAGGACAAATAGGACAACAAGATAGGAAAAAAAAACCCAAACATAGTACTGTAATTTTTTAAAAATTAGCTGTTTTCCTCCAGAAGTCAGTTGGGCAGTAGAGTTCTCATGAGTCCTTAGAGTTCTCATGGCATACTGCTGCCCAACTGACTTCTGACATGGTACTCCTTGGAGTGGTGTTTCCGGCATTACCTGGCATTATTATGTTGAACAAAGAGTGTTTAGTTCTATATTTGAAAGTAAAGCATGACTTGATTGTCAAATTTGCCAGTGTGGAACTTGATTTGAACAATGTTTTGAGGTACTTATTTCTGCTCAATTTCATTTTCACAGAACATACTATGGCAACCCCCTTAGAAGATGTTGGTAAACAAGTATGTATTTTGCCTTGTCTTGCTGTTCATGGATTGTACTTCAGAATTTACTCAGTTTTAAACTGCTTCTCTTGTCCACAGGTCTGGCGTGCAGCCTTCCTTCTTGCTGATTACATTCTCTTTAAACGGGACACATTCAGGTGTTGCTCAGTGCTAGAGCTTGGAGGTGGAACTGGAATTACAAGCATTATCATGGGAACAGTTGCCAAGAGAGTTTATTGCACAGGTAAGGCAGGTATTTTTAGTTAAATATTGCTTTGTGACACTTCACAATGCAGTTCTCTCATCTTGGTATTTTCATCCTCATCTGTTCTGTTTTAGTTAATCTTTTTATTGATGTGTACAAAGTTGTATTGTTAAATGAAAAATAACAAGAACTTTCTCAACAGATTGGAAAAGCTGTACTACTTTTAACTGCAGGAGTTTAAAAGCAAGGTACATTGCTGTGAGCTCAAGATAGTGTGCCTAGATTAACATAGGTGGTATAGGGATCTAACTTCTTTCTTTGAGGGTGGCTCAGAGCTCAGTACTGAAAGACAAAAGCAAGAAGGATGCTAAGGAGGCCAGCAGCAGCAGACAGAGTTGCTCTGAATTTCCCTTAGTCAGATCAGATTGAAAGAAACTTAAAGTATTAGTCTGAGATGTAGCATCATGCACAGTCCATGCAAAATATTCTTATTTTGAATATAATTTTTTCCAGATGTTGGTGAAGATCTTCTGAGCATGTGTGAGCAAAATGTTGCATTAAACAAACATCTGACAGAGACAGGAAGTAAGTGCTATACAGTCACTGTGTATACAATTGCCTGTATATAAACTACTTTTTCTTTCCCTGCAATTATTTAATACTTTCAGCTTTACTTGTTTCACACATCCTCATAAGAGAGTTTCATCACTTCTTTTAGTACAGATTTTGTCTCTACTTTTGCTTAGGTTCAAGAAAGTGGTCCAAAAGGCCATATGTGACTGATGTAATCTCTCTTCACCCACAGGAGGGGAAGTTAAAGTGAAAGAACTGGACTGGCTGAAAGATGAGTTCTGCACTGGTAGGTGGTTATAATGGCTCCTTTCAGATAAGGTTTGGTGTTTTGGTTTAATTTATATTTTTCCTTTCAGAGAGAAAGACAAGTGATTGTAAGGTCAACATAGAATTGTAGAACTAGGTTATATTAAGCCTACTTTATAGATTTTTATATCATTAGTTGGATTCGATATAATGCTGCTAAAAACAGAACAACTATTTTAAGCAAGTGGAAACATCCTCTACACATGCAAAAGCCTCTTTGGATCTCAAGAAATTCTGATTAATGAAAATATTTGATACTACCAGTTGAAAAGGCTTTATGTTTTTCTCACTTTGAAGGAAAGTTTCTATATTTTAACAAAGTCTAAATTTTGAAAAGGATGATGAAGTAGAAAGCTTAATCAAAACTTAGACATTGATGCTTTTTTATTTAAAAGAGTGTTAG
Organism: Calypte anna; assembly: GCF_003957555.1. Classification (NCBI taxonomy): domain Eukaryota; kingdom Metazoa; phylum Chordata; class Aves; order Apodiformes; family Trochilidae; genus Calypte; species Calypte anna. The sequence goes on from NC_044260.1 coordinate 7,439,404, forward strand.
TTTTGATCTACTTAAACGTGATCTCTCTATAACGTAGTAATTGATTGTAAATTCTAAGGTCAAAGAAAACTTACTCTTGGCAGTTAGCCTTGGGAAGGTTGGAGATAACACAGAGAAAGAACTGCAGAGAACTTTAGAGAATGAATAGAGGGAGGTTTTGATTGGGGACCTCTATTTTAGGAGTAGCAGATGAGCACAGGAATTAAGAAGGTTTCTTTTTTCCAGCTGCCAGTTATTTGAGACATTTAATCATGTACACCAAAGCCATATTCTTTGTTACAGATCCTGAAGCTCCCTATAGCTGGTCTGAAGATGAGATTGCTGATTTGCATGATCACTGCACTGTGATAATGGCAGCTGACGGTAGGAAAATAAAAGCAGGAAGCTTTTAAATCAAACACATGAGCAGTATGAGTGATAATCTGAACATCCCTAGTTTCTTTTAAAATCTAATAGGTCAGATCCTTACCTGCTTTGTCTAAGCTCTGCCTTAAGTGTTCCTTGCTGTTTGGGTTTTTTTAAACACTTGTATTTACATTCTAAATTATCAATAGGAGGACAGATGTTGCTTCTTCTCTTGGGTATGGTAATTATTTGTGACTAAATAAATTACTCCATAATCACAAGTGGTGAATTTGACTTTTCAGAACAATTTTCTTGTCCTACCTTTGTCTTGCATCAAATGACCTCTATTCACAGAATGATAAATAGACTGAAAAATTACAGGCTAGCTTATCTCTATGGGAAAACTATTGTTTTTTGATATATCAATAGATGAGGAATGGTTTTAGTTACGATACTGAAAGATGTTGCAAGATTGCTTCCCAAGGAGATTTAGTTATACTTGTGTATTAGTTATTGTGTAGTGTATTATCATAACAAATATGGCCCTATACATTGTGATATCCTGTCTTATTTAGCTTTGCAGTGAGTTATTTACAGGCTGAGAGAAATCTTGTTAAAGTTTGATAAATTATCTGACATAAGTGATTCCCATTGATATGAGAAAAACAAAGCCTGACATAAATCACAACAGGAGACACTATTGCAGGGTCAGTTGTTGACATTGATAATATACTTTGGAATGTAGTTAAAATAGTGACTTATTTGATTACAGTAATCAAACTGAGGCTCGTTGTTCTTTCATACCTGAGAGTTCCTTAAATAATACACTTAAAGATGTGTATTTAGTATTCCTGATCTTTTTTCGTAGTGTTCTATGATGATGACCTGACAGATGCCTTGTTCAGAACACTGTATAGAATCACACACAACTTGAGAAATTCTTGCACAGTTTACCTAGCATTAGAAAAGAGGTAAGAATTGCCAAGAACTTCAAATAAGTACTAAAACTTTACTTGCTTTCTTTAATTGGAAGAAACATCTTATTGCATAGAAGGTTGGCTTCTGATTTGCATAGTAGTAGTTGATCACAAGCTGCAGTTTATGCTCAGGACAAGTGTTGGTTTTTATATGTGTTTAATTTTTGTCTCTTCAGAATTTGAGTTCCACAAGAGTTCAGCTCTTGTTGTCCTACCTTTGTCTCACATCAAATATCCTTCTTTGCACAGAGGTTAAATCATTGGCTAGACTGATGTGTTCTACAATGCCTGACAACATTTGCTACATATTTTTGAAGGCATAGAGTGGAATAAAGGAGCTTAGAATTAGGATATGTTACTCAGCATGAATATCTCTATAAAAATTTCTTCTGTGTTTTCTTTTTGAGAATCATTGAATATTTTTAAGTAGTCATTTGCTGCAGTCCATTTGTAAACTAATATATAAATTGGCATTGCTTAAATCTCTGGCTGAATGTAGGCAATGGCTTTTCATGGTTTTTTGCCATGTGTTTTACCATTGGAGCCAAGCCAACGATTCTCTTGCAGCAAAGGATGGATCAATGGAGAGATTCATGCAAGAGTTACTGTGTATTGGTGCTAACCTCAGTCTTGTTGGCTTTTCAGGAATAGTAGGGGCGGGGTTCTTTTTTTTTTTCCTATCAAGGTTAATTAATTACACTAAAAAGACCCTCATTTTCCATTAGCTGAGAACAATTACTTAGCTGATTCAGAGACCAGTGTAGGAGAGACCTTTTAAACTAAATATTCTCTTGCCAGGCTGAATTTCACTTTAAGACATATGGATGTGACATGTGAGGCCTACAGTCATTTTAGAAATAACCTATATGATTTGGAAAACCTCCAAGATAGAAAAATGAAATACACTGTGGAGCCCATTAAGCCTGATTTCTGCCAGTTTCTCATTTATGAACGAATTGAGCAGTTGGTAAGTGGCATTCATTAAAATAAATGCTATATGTTGGGCTAATCATCTCAGATTAGTTTTCAGCTGTTTACGTAACATGAAGTAAGAACAGGATAATAAATATTAACTTTTCATTTATTTTCATTTTGCTTTTTATTGTTTTAAAATGATGCTGTTTATGCTTATGTAACTTACAGATTGACATAATATATACCCTTTTCTCTGAAGGGGTGGGGTGTGTCTTAAAACTTGTCTTCAAGTAGGCAAGTAGAACTTTTCCACAATTGCAACCTACTGATCTGAGAAAATACCTGTATGTATTTTTCCCACTCATACAGGAATTGTGGAAGATCATTGCTGAACAGCTGACACAGATGTGAGAAAATAGAAGAACTTTACTGAAGGATAAAGGCATTTTTGAGTTTTAAGGATTTTTATCCCAAGAAAAGCATGGAACTATATTCTCAGAAACAATTGATCTGCAGATTTGCTTTACTTCAGTAAGTTTTGAGTTTGGTACTTGGTTTCTGTGATGTTTTGCAAAGCTGTTTGATATTGATCTTCAGAGTATGTGCTGGATGCCAGCCAGTGGCAGTGACACAGTGACTTGCTCTTTGGGATTGATGACCTAGGTTTTAGTCTGACAAAGATGTATTTAACCTTTTCCAGGTGTCTGATTTTCAGATGTCTGACATTCTCCTTTTTAATTTTCTGAACATAGACACTGTTTCTGATCTCATCCCACTTCCATATTATTTGTATCTATGGACATTTGTGAAACAGTGCTCTGGTTAAGACCAGTTTGTCTTTTGGATTAAAGTATAACAGATTGATCAAATCTCTCCTGTGCTATTAATAAAGCAAAAAAGACTGTTTGAACTTTTAATAAACTTTATGTGTACTATTATGTTTGTATCATTTGCCATTTGTACACTGTCATGGACATTCTTGTCCCTGCTAGATTCTTTAGTGCTATGACAGGATGGGTGGTGAAGATGTTCCCAACCTGTGACTCATGGAGTGTGCATACATTACACCAGAAGCATCTGGTTGGCTTCTTGAAAGTCCATTTTACATTTGGTTTAGTTCAGTTGTTTTAGGTCAATGATTTCATAACCTGCTTATGTGTATGAAGACATTTTTTTTACATTCTTTAATGAGATGAAAAGTCATCAGATGATGACCAGGCCATTCATGATGATGGCCTTTTCCTGTAAGTATAGTCAAAGTAAAAATTACATTGTTGGTATATGTCTGCCTAGATTACTACAGAACTTCTCTCTCATGTCACTCACTTGAACTTCAAACATATAAAACTGTATTTTAATCCAAAGACTCCCAAACTATTGTTCTTTGGTTTGGTTTGTTATGTTAGTTACTGTTGGATTAATTGAGAACTGGTTTTGAATGCAGCTGCTTGCTGATGTAGCAATTTTGTGCAGGTCTTAACAAGAAATTAGTTTGAACTGATGAGAAATAGTATGTGCAGTCAGGGAATATTTTATTTGCACAGGACTTATGAAAATCTTTGGAAGTGCCCTCACTCTGATGAAGGAGAGGGGTGTCACAGTTTTCTTGGGAAGTGTGGTAATGGATGGACATATGATCTTCCTGGAGGAATCTTGTTTGAATCCAATTAATATTTACATCATGGTGTGTGCTGCAGTAACGTGTCCTTTCTCAGTCCCTACACTTCAGATGAAGATGTCAGGCAACCCTTGTTTCTCCTCTTAAGGGGAACATGGATGACATAACTGTGGATACTGATTAGAAGAACCTGAACTGTTACATGACATTGGAACGAACGTTGCAAACTGATTATATTTATGTCCAGCATTTGTTGATATGAAACTTGGAGAGCTGCTTTGTTGTGAACTTTTGTTTATAAAAGTGAACTTCTATGTGTCATTTTGCAGTAGAAAAAACAGTTGTTTAAGGTAATTGCTTGGTGGGATACATTATGTGTATTTATTATCTCTGTGTTCTTACATGTAAGTGGCTATTCATGGAACATACTTTTAGCTCCATCTGCTGTACAGCACTTCGAGTCCAAACATTTTACAGTTTGTTGAACTCCATGTTCCTTCCTGTTATTGTATTTTGGAGTACTGTATTTTGGAGTAACAGTTTAGGCTGAACACATAGTTCTTCCTTTCTCACCTAGACTTGCAGATGTGTGTATTAGAGATGAAGTCACCATGGAATCTTGGAAAAAAACAGTGATGTTTACTTACCTGCTTTTAAACAGTAGCTGTAGGAGGCTGCCTCTAGTAGTTTTGGGTTTTCAAGAAACATTGTAGGAAGAAGTGGATGTACCTTTGTGTGGGTGGTAAAGATGTCTTATTTGTTAGAAGGTCAAGGCTTCAATTGGATCTTAAACTTTTATAGCAGATAAATCTCATGAGATTGTCTATTCATTGACTTAACTGTTCTCGTGAACTACATACACCACTAGTTCCAGTCCTTTTTTATTTTCAGCAGAGAGCCAAAGGCCTTTGTCCAAGTGATTATATTTTTGGGGCATTTTTGTTTGGTTGGTTTCAGGTTTTTTTATTTGCTTTTTTGTTCTGTTTTGGGTTTGGGGTTTGTTTGTTTGGTTGGTTTTGTTTGGGTTTTCTTTTGTTTGTTTTTCAACGGTTTAACACTGTCCCAGCAATTAAACCTAATAACAGATGCTCTCTATTAAACCCCCTCCTCTCCCAGATAAAGAAAGGAGAGAGAATAAGGGAGAGAGACTTATGGGTTGGAAACTAAACTACACAAATTTAGTGGAACAGTAATGATAAATAGGAAAAGTTTACTAAATATATACAAATATACAGAAAAATTGATACCATGTACCCCCCCTTCTTCCCCAGTAACTCTCATGTAACCACCATAATCATTCTGAAAGAGCAGGATGCTTATTTTATTTCCATTATACTCCTAGGACTTGAGCTGATTGGGCAATGAGAACAAGATACTAGTACCAACTATAAAGAAAGGAAGTTATTTGGAAAAGGAAGAGAGGGGCACAGGTGTACATTTCTGAAGCTTCTGTTGTTGGCCTTTTGCTCACCACGAATGAGACCTAGAATTCTGTGAGGTCAGACTCAAGGTAGGATTCAGTGTGCTTGCAATAGCTTCTGTTGTGCAGGAGATATGTAATAACATTTCCTATTGAATGGGAGTTTCAGGGGTAGTTTTGTGTTTGCAAATACCGTGTTGCTGCATATGGCTTATAAAGAAACTATTGTGAAAGCCTAATATCTGGAGTCCCACTCCCACACAATACAGAGAGGTGATTGATGTCTTCAGAGACTGAAGATGGAATCCTGGCTATAAACTTATTGGTGCTTCAGCTTCTGAGTTAACCTCATCTGAATTCTGGGCTGTTTCAGCAGTAGGGATGTGTGTGATGTTGGGCAGGGAGATTCATGTGCCATCTGTATGTCACTGTCATGTGCATTGCTTCTGGCTGCTACAATCTACAAAAAAAAGTGAAAACTTGGATTTTAAGCTTAGCTTGACATCAGTACTAGGTGTATTTTGGGTTTCTTATGTGTGTTAAAAGCCCAGATGACTTTCCCTGTTGCTGTGTTTGCTAAATTAAATATGTGCCAAGGGACTGCAGGTAAATATTTAAAATCAGTGAAAGAACAGCAGATCTTTGTGAAGCTGTAATAAAATTCCCATCATGGTTAGCAAACAGGCTCCCCTGTCCTGCACTCAGGTGCATCCTGACCCACCGAGCTGAAAGCAACAGGGCGGTCCAAGAGAATCCCAGAATGCTTCTGGTTGGAAAAGACCTTTAAGGTCATCAAGTCCAACCATTAACACAACTCTGCTGAGTCCAGTGCTAAAACGTGTGGCACTAGTAAAATCTTAACACAAATCCTAAAAAAAAAAAAAAATAAATCCGAACACACTCTCTTAATCAACCAGAGTGGTATTGTCTGCATCTGCAGCGCAGCACAGACGGACGCCCTGGGGGCAGAAGGGATGGCGGCTGCGTGTTCCCGAGGGACAGCACCAGGTTTCTGGTTTCTCGTTTTCCCTGCCAGAGGTGCTGGGGAGCCGTGCCGGGCGATCTCTGCTGTGACGGGAAGCGCTGTCACCCCGGTTACCGCCCGGGCCCGCCTGCAGCCCTGTGTCGAGCCGCCAGCACGGTTCAGGCAGGGCCTGTCCTCGGGAGAAGGCCGTCACTGCCGGCAGCGAGGACAGGCCGCAGCCCTCAGCCCCTCTCGCAGCTTTTGAGCCCCGTCGGGGCCCCTGCTCCGCACGCTGCTGGCTCCGGGGGCGATGGACGGACCCGTCCCCACCGCCCGGCCCGGCCCGGCCCGCGAGGGCGAGCCCGAGGCGCGCGCCCCTATTGGCCTCGCGGAGCGGCGCGCGGCGGCGCGGATTGGCTGAGGCGCGGATTGGCTGAGGCGCGCGGAGCAGGCTGAGAGAGGCGACGGGGCCGCCCGCGCGGGGTCTGCGGCGGCGGAGGCGGTGGCAACAACCCGGCCCGGCCCGGCCCCGCTCGGCCCAGCCCGGCACAACGGAGCGCGGAGGCGGGAGGAGAGGCAGCCCCGCACCTCCTGGTGAGCGGCGGGACCGCGCTTGGCCGCCGGCCGCGACGCCGGCTGCCCGGGGTGGGGGGCTTGCGGGATCCCGCCGGCGCTCCCCTCACGGGCACCCGCTCCTGCCCGGCTCGTGCCCCCTCAGACCCCTCAGACCGGCCCGCGCGCCTCCATCCCCGCAGGCGGCGGGGCCTCTCCTCGCCGGGGCTGCGAGGGGCAGCTCCATCGCTGCTGAGGGGGTGACGGGCGGCCCGTGTCTTGTGTCCCCTTGGCTGCCGCCTACGTGTGGGCAGCGGAGCCGGTGCCTCAGGGGGTATCCCGGGCCCCGCTGCTCTCTGGGGATGCTGACATCCTCGGGGAGCCCTTTCTGGGGTTTTATGGAGTGTGTCAGACCTGAGCGTGGTCCCGGACCCCAGAAGTGCAGCCGTTCCCCCTGGGCTTGGGGGAGCATCCTGAACAGGAGGGTCGTGAGGCGTCTGCGGTGCGGGTGTTTGCCCCGGGCTGCTCTGCGGGATCCGGTCAGAGCAGCAGCTGGACCCGGGCGCAGGTCTGCGGGAAAGGGGAAAGAAGGGAGCGAGAAGGCACAAAATCCTTGAGAAAATAATTGCATACTGTGGGGAAAACACGACTGGATTTGCATATAGCTCTCCGCTTCTTAATGCGTGGCAGCCTCTGAGTGGAAATCTTCAGTGCTGGTGTTTATGGCGCTCTGCTGCTGCACTGGCAGCTGAGATTCACCAGGGCTTTTCAGTGTCCTGTTCTCTAGCTAAGGCTTCTGGAACAAAACCCTGACCTCAGGCTTTGCCTTGGGACCTCCCTGGCTTCACTTCCCTTACCCTCATTTGAACTTTATTAATAGAGTGGGGCTGTTTAGCCAGAGCTTTGCTTTTACCTGCCTTAGCTTTTGCCACCCTGATTTCCATTGTGTTTATAGCATCATAGAATCATAGATGCTTAGAATGGTTTGGGTTGGAAGGGGCCTTAAAGATCCTTTAATTCCAACTTCCCTGCATGGGCAGGACATCTCCCATATTATATAAAATATATAAAGTAAATAAATATATAAATAAAATATAGTGGAAAGAATGATATGCAACTAATGTGGGAGATTTCCAGGTAGTTTTGTAATCAGTAACGAATGTTCAGGCTTACAAATATCGGATTTTGCTCTGTGGGTTCAAAGGCATGGTTTGTAGGTGGGGGCTCTTAAAACTTTGCTCCTAGAGTCTGAGGCAAAGAAATCTGTAAAGAAGGAAAGCCAACAGGTATAAAAGGAGGGTATTAGTAGGGTTGCCTCCTGGAAGCTCTGCAGTAAGGAAATCACTTATTGAATCTTGTTATAGTCTGATTATTATATTGTAAATAGAAGATATTTTTTGCAGCTGTTTCTGAATTATTTTTTTACTGTAACTGATCTTCCTGTGAACGTGAATACTGTGAGTGTACAAATTGTGTGTGTGGTCAGCTTGTCTGACTGGAGTTACATGTGGAGACCTTGAGGTCAGAGATTCTCGTGCCAGGTCACAGCTCACAGTACTGACATGCAGCATATACAAGGATAATATCTGGATGCCATAGTGCTTCTCATCCTTAGTGTTTAAAGCATGTCACAAATGAGATAAACATCACTGGTCTGACTGTACTGATAGGGAAGCTGAGGTAGATACAGGGAAAGCAAGTTGTTATTGCAGGTAACCTGCTGGGTAGCCTTTTGGACACAGGATCTGTGTTCAGGTCTTCTGTGTCTGCAGTCAGCCAGTGCTCTACAATTACACTGTGTTGTACCTCTTGGACAGTCTGGAGTGCAACAGACTGATGCAGCCATCCCCACATAATGGAGACCCAAGACTCTGATATCAGTCTTCCAAAAGGCATCAGAGGGGGAAATGCAACAGAACTAATTTCTCCATGGCCTTTGATCCTTTGGGAATTAATGGTCTTAGAGGCATCCTGTACAGTGAGATGTCTTGTGCAGTCAGATAAAAATTAAACTAAATGCCTGAAATGGGATGTTTATGCCCAAGAGGCAGCAAGCAAGCACAGCATAAATACCAGGCAAATCAGTAGGTGTCCTGCTGGCAGATGAGCTGTCATTGGAAAAGGAAAATGTCCTGGTTTGGATTCTTTCAGAAGCAGAGAGGAATTAAGCCACTCACAATCCATGTGTGTATACATCCAAACCAGTTCTTGCTGCACCTACCAGCATCTTAGATGTCTCCAGGCAGTTCCCTTTGCTCTGTCTTGTTTGTTTGGTGCCTAACAGTGAAGCAGCAGAACAGTTTGTATTAAGCCTTGTACACCCTGCAGCTGTATCCATCACCCATCAGCAACAGCTGCCTTGTGTTTTTAGGTACAACTACACAGACCTTAGCTGGGCTGGGTGTGCTGATGGATCACTCCTGCCCTTGGAGGTGTAACTTTGGCTGCAGAGTACTTCTCCTGGTCTGTGCTCTGATCACTGGGCCTGAATTAAAGCAGCTTAAGTTATCTCCTGACATATACCTGTCCTGCTCCTTAACTTTACACTTGCAGTGATGATAATGTCAAGGGTCACAGAATTAGAAGATACCGCAGCTGATCCAAGACAAACAATCTGATTCTTGGCTGTCCAGCTCTGGTTTTGTGACCTCTAGGACTGAGAGTCCATTACAGAAAAAAATTTTAAATTTTTTTGCTGATTCTAGTACAAATTCAGATTCCTTTACTTTCTTACTAAAATGGAAACAATCTGTGGAAATGTCCTGGAAAAGAAGGCCTATTTAGTGGTGGTACATGTTTGTCCTGTATGGATAATAAAGCATTTATTGTTGTAGTGGGTTTTTATAAGAAAAAACCCCACAATACTGTTGTATTGTAAAATCTTATTGTATTGGCTGTATACCAGAAATTTTTAAGCAAATGATGACTTTGGGAAGTTGGATGAATTTCCTTTGCTTTTGGCTTTGGCTCTGTGAAATAGAGAAGTGAGAAGAAAGGGGTGTGTCTTGGTGGGGTGATTGTTAGTTATCATGTAAGACATTTCTCCTCCTTATTGTTTTCAAAAGAACATTTGATTCCTTCTTGTACATTGCAAATTATCAACCTGTGTGCCCCATTTTTATTCAAGTGGGCTTTTTCAGTAGTGCCTACTCTTCTTTCACAGTTCTTTATAAACTCTTTAAGAGTTTTTTGAGTATTTCGAGTTTGTCTGAATCAAACAGTGGAGGTTTCTGATCCCATATGAAAAGGTCAGTGAGAAAATATCTGGATTCTATCAGAAGGAGAGCAGCCAGTACTGATGTGTAGGAAGCTGTGAAAGTGTGGATAATAAATGCAAAAATGACATATTGGGAGCACTGGAACTTAAATAAACTTACACAGATAATTATCAATGTGGGCTTATAGCTATGGAAGTATGGCTAATACTTTAAAACTTATGTAACAGATTTATCTTTCAGGTGGCTGAAAAGACCCTCTTGCTTCAAACTGATCTGCTTTTAAATGCTTTTTTTTTTTCATGAACAGAAGAGGATGTGCTGGGGCTTGGAGCTGCTACCAACTTAAAGTAGATAATTCTACCAGCCACTCTTCTGTGTCTTGAAAGCCATGTGTCTGTTCCTTCTTTGTTTTTGAATTTTGTGATGTTTTACCAGATCACAGTTCTGTTTTCTGAAATGACGGCTATGGGCCAGGAAAACAGAGAAAGTGATATTTGTTAGCCATATGGTGTTTGTGCAAAAATAACAGTATTCTGGGGTTTTTCCAAAGCATGCAAACTGTATAAAACAGACTACAGTCCTCAAGTGTTTATGTGGGTTTCAGACTTCTGATCTGTGGGAGTAGGGTTGTGTACTGTGTCCTTGTATTAAATTGTTTGTCTCTTCTTTTTAAAAATATTTTACTTTTCATTTCCCATCTCCTAGCCAGATACTAGAAATACAGCAGAATTGTGTTTTGTTCATGGCAGCTTCTTGCAGTTGTAAATTCTGCAGGGGAAATGAATACATGGTCTAGCTTGGGCTAGATAGTAATTTAATTATTTTACTGAGCCAGCTAGCAGCTGATCTCTCTAGCTGCCTTTGTGAAGGTATATTGCAGTTCTGAAGCTGTCCTGTAAGCCTGACACCTGCAGTGTCTGCCCTAGTGATGAACTTACCTTTTAAAAAATAATAAAGCTGCACTGTGCTGCTTAATGTGGGAGAGCACTAAAACCATTCAACTAAAAGTACTGCCCTCAGTAAGCCAATGCTGCCAGCTTGAATAAAGGGGCCAGGAGTGTGAACTTAGTTGTTAAGCATTATGTGATTCCCCTTTGTCCACTGCCATTATTTTAGTGAATCTCTTTCAGTTTTAATGCAGGAAAAAAGCATTTGTGTAGATGAACGCTTAGGGTATTCTGCACTGAACTCTTTTTTTGGCCTCTGGATGAAAGGCTGTCTACTATATTACTCTTTCACTGGCAAAGTACAAGACACTTTAAAGACAATAAATCTTCAGACTTGGCCAGTTTCCCATTAAGATTTTATGATTTCACTCTGATATACAACTCTACATTGGCAGGGTGTAGAGCTCTCAAAGAAATGTTTATCTTCTTGTGAAATTCAGTAGTTCAGAAATTAAACTCTAATTCTGATGGTGTTTCTGGGGGCAGTTTAGAGTATGGCAGCCTGCTAAAGATTTCATGTAAAAAGTCAGTAAGTCTCAAGTACACTCAGAGTGACAGGGTGAAGTTCCAAGCTACTGGTTTAGCTATACAGCTGTCATTTTGAGAATAAATCAACTTCTAAGCCTGTCTTCAGCTTTGCTTATGTCAGACACTTAGAAGTATTACTTATTTCAGATAGAATTTTCCAGATAGAATAGAGTTTGAAACCTGGCTCTAAAAACAAATGGACTAGAAGACCATTATAGCTCTGTAGAAGGTTTAGCAGAACATGTGCTGGCCTATTGGGTAGAAGACCCACTCGTATGGAACAGGAAGCTGCAAGGGTGGACAGGGTAAACTGAAAGAAAAATGGAGGAGAGGTGCTGTCCTGCCAGTGATCTTTGCAGGCTTCTCAGCCTGGAGTACACAGGTTGCTTGGGTGTCAGTTGGAAGTATTTTAGGCCAGGTTGGATGAGGTCTTGTGCAACCTGGTCTAATGGGAGGTGTCCCTGCCCATCTTGATGATCTTTAAGTTCCCTTCCAACCCTAACCATTCTAGGTTCTTATGAAGACTAGAAAGCAGTGTGTGACATAGAATCATAGAATCATAGAATTGGCTGGGTTGGAAGGGACCTCAGAGATCATCGAGTTCAACCCTTGAACCACCGTTGCGGTTGCTAGACTATGGCACTGAGTGCCACATCCAGTCTCTTTTTAAATATCTCAGTGTTACCAAGGAGTTGGTTTCCAGCACAAGGTTTTCATTCCAGTTTGTTGAGGTGGTTTTTTTGAGGGCTTTTATTTTTTTCCTCCATTTGTAACCTTAGTTTCATCACTGTTTTTTTAACAGAACAAAACAGTGGGTGTTGGCAGAAGGAATGAATTAGTGATGATGTTTGCATGATGTCCTATTTTTGATGTTTGGCTCAATTTTGAAGTATCCAGCTTCTATCTGTAAGCCTAGTACCATGCAGAGCACAAGGCAGCAAGCTCTTCATGGAAATCTGTACCCTGTTGCTAGATTTCATGCTAGCTTTCTTGCCTGTAATCTTGGTATTAAATCACCCCTTCTTCTTTCTCCTTCCTATCCATCAAATGAACATTCCTACAGACTTTTTCACAAGAGATGTCACCTCTTGCCCTCCACCACTTTTCCTTTCTGAATGAAGCAATGCAACAATATAGGCTTGCAGAAGCCACTGAGGAAAATGAGGAGGGGGAAAAAATGTAGTTTGCAGGGAAAGGAAAGAATAATATCCCTCATTTGTATTTGTATAGCATCAAGCTCAGTCTTGATTAAAGCCTTTGAACAAAACATCAGCATGCCAATTTTGGCTTCCTTTTTAGCAAAGGATAGAGTGCGCGGATGTTCTTGGCAGTAAACACAACCAAAATCAACTTGCATGTTTTAAATTGGAGTGGAATTTGAACAAGTAATGTACATACCATAAAATTTAATTATTTTAAGTAAGCTTAGTGTAACTTATTAGCAGTCATATTTTTTGTTTGTACAGCGTTTCCTCTAAATCTGTTAGGCTTTCTTCATGTTGGATGCCAAATAACAGGAACCAGCCACCCTATTCTTCTCTGTCACCTCCCTTTCTGCATTTGGTATAAAGGGCACATTTTTTGTCAGGGGCTTACTTAATAGTAGAGTTGTGATGTACACTATAAAAAATTAGGGCCCTGGGAGTAGGACTGAGGGAATGAATTTGTATTGAAGCATTTTTAATAGCTCACTCTAAATATCTGATGATATAAATGATTGCCTCAGTGGGAATTGGGGAATACAGCAGGTTAAAAGCTGTTTAGAAACAAAACAAACTGGTCTGGCATGACAGGACCAATTTCAGGAATAAGATGCTTTCTGGCAACAGGCCAGAGTGTGATCCAACCAGAGTGCTGCAGACAGGCTGGCAGCCCTGACTTCCAGATTCTCACTGATTTCATCACTCCAGGAAAGCAGGTGCTGAGCATGCTGGCAGTGAGGGTTGGTCCCCAGACATGAGGGGTGTGTTTTACCTCTGGACCATGCTGCCCTCCACCTCACTGTTCTCTAACCCCAGCTCCAATGTAAAGGAAAACTTGTTATTGCTCCACGGCTGTAACTGCAATGCAGCTTCCTAGAAAGGGAAGTAGGATTACACAATCAAGAGTGTGCTGATGGAAGTAGGAAAGCTGAGGGTGAGCTGATGAACCCCACTCTCCTTGTTTGCAGTGCATTTTTCCAAGGTAATGGAGTTACAGGGCTGAAAATCTTTGGTTTGTTCCAAGTTTTGGGCATCGGACATTGTAAGGGGTTGACGTAACTGATGTGAGCAGCTGAAGAAATATGTAAAAAGGGCCAGCTTGTGTTATTGAGAGAGAGTAGAGGCAAATGGAGGTAATGACAAACAGTGCTAGAGGCTGAATTCATGATGTTATAAGCCTCTGACTGGGAAAAAATTCCATGATCCGAGCAACCATCTGTGTGTTGCAGTAACTGTATCTAAAAAATCTTTTTGTGCTCTTTTTCTCCTGATTATGAAATCTAAAATGCCGGCTCTTTTAGAAGTGCCTTTTAGCAACAGCAGGAGATCAGTGATTGTTTGCTTAAATTCTTGTCATTAATCTTTCCTTTTTCTTGGCCAGTAAGGTGATTAGAAAATAGTCCTTCTGATGCAACCTGTAAGATTCCTGGTGTTAATCTGGTTGTAAAAATTGGACCATTACATGATGATGATGAATGAGTTCAGAGTTTGTTGTTTTGTTTCTCTGTAGATTTTGATGTAGTGGGACTTCGTTCAGTTAAAATGATAGGACTCAAGATGAACATGGCTCCATGGGTAGATGATGTTTCAACAGTGAGTGAAGGGTGCTGGCTGCTCTGCACCTCTTGTTCCTCATACTGCTTGGTTGTTCTGTTTCATTAGTATACCTCATTTTTTTCTGAGCTGAACTAGTGACTACACTGAATGATGTGAAGGGTTTGGTGGTGTTCCTTCTCTACACTGGGAATCTTTCTGGTGTGGATGTGAGGCTGAGCCATGCAGGTGACAGGAGAGCAAGATGAAAGTGGGGCTGCTCAGAAAAGAGGCTAAGAAGATGCTTCTAGCCTTGCAAACCCAAGTTTAGTTGGATGACACCATACATCATTTCTAGATGCAACACTTGCATAAAATGTGTTTTCTTTGCAGAAAATGTGCAATGAAAATCATGTTCCAGATTGATCTGATAAGGAACCAGCTCATGTGTCAGGTTTTATTGTTCTGAATCGAAAAGGGAGGAGAAAGGGACTGTTTGTTACATCTGGTCAAAATCCATATGCAGCTTTGCATAACAGTTCCTCTGCTCTGGCTGGTAAGCAAGCTTACAGCTGCATTCCTCTCATCTGTTGTGAAACTTCAGACTCTTTCAGCTATTGTCACTGGTTAACAGCAAAACCAAAGGGGCAGATTGAGTTAATACTGACACAGTGCTTCAAAAGGTTAACAAAGCATGTGATACAGTAACTTCTGTGAAGAATTATCTGATTACTGATAAGTTCTGTAGTTCCATCCATTTGTTGAGCCCCTGGTTTTATGAAGGAGAAGACAAATTTGCCTCCTTTTTTTGGTTGTTTTTCAGAGGTGCTATGACAGTGTTTTCTTGGGGCCTACGGAGAGGGAGAGGTTAAGTACCACTGGAGGAGGATGGAGGACAGCACTTGGAAGTACTCCACTGTGCTAGTACTATTTATTTGCATGAGATACCTTTAGAAAGATAAATATTTTACTTAAGATTTTTTTGTTAAATAAATAAGCAGGCTTTTAAACTTAACTACTAGCTCTGTATTCCATACAGACTGTATTAATCCTGGAGTAACTTGTGGGAGCTTCTTAAAATTACACTGGCAATAGATTTACCGTCATCTCTTTTTGGTGCCACTGTCATTGCTCGTGTTTATTTGTGCCTTCATGGCTATATTGTAGTTCCAGGCTGATTTGTCTGACAGTGCAGAAAGGAAGGATAACTGCTGCCCTGTGCCTCTGGAGAGCTTACATTCAGATGCTTTTTTCTGTCTTGTGACATTTTTGTGGTACTTGACAGAGGGCACAGCGTCCTACCCATCCCACCACACTCAGGCTAGTGGCATTGCCAGCTGATATGCTACTTAATATTCAGCATTTTCCATAAAACCCAAAACATCCTTTATACCAATCTTGTGCTTTTTCTTGCGGACCAGCCTGGCCAGAATCTGATCTCCATTTTCCCCTGTATGATCCTATTATATTTCAGAAGGATATATGTAATATTGATACATTAAAAATATAGGTAATAGTGGAAAGACGTGCTTTTGATTCTGCTAGAGTGGGAGATTATTTTTTATCAGTGAAGGATTGTGTAATGAGTCTTCCTGGGAAAACTGCCTGTCAGTGCAGGTTTCTGCACTTACTTTCTTACTGTGGGTGCTTTGTCATTGGAAAGGACATGGACAACTATTTGACTAGATGTCATTACTGATGTTCTCTTGATTAAATCAAATGGAAATTCATAGCTTTCTTGTTACAACCCACAGATTTGTGAACTGTACTTTTTAAATACATCCTAAAGAGGAGCTTAGCAGTTATAGTTGCTTCTGATCACTGACGTAAGAATGACTGGGACTTGCACATTCCTTGCCCTGTGATAGGTCTTCCACAAATCACTGTCATCCTCTCTGTGCATCCAGCCTGTCAGGAAGGGTAATAATGGATATGGGGGCTGTGCTGAGGGTGAAGGGGCTGGAAGTAGCCATATGTAGCAGCAAGTACTTACAGCCTACCTAGGAAGTGGTAGTTCAGTGTTCAGCCATTTGATGCAAGGCTTAAAACAAACAAACAAACAAAAATCCACTACAGATAAAAGTCTGTTACTTCCTCTCTGGAGGATGTTTCCCAGCAGTTGGACACAACATGACTTAGCACAATGGGGTGTGTTGCTGACTGCAATCTCTAGATGATTTTGTCATACAAATTGGTACCACCACTGTGGCACTTTACAATAAGAAGTACTGTTCATCCAAGACAATTTTGTTTAATGAGTTTAGCATCACATCATGTAAGATAGCATTCAGCAGAGTCACAAGAATTTCTTTGTCATATCTTAATTTTCTTGAAGTGAACTCCCTTAGGAGATGTAATCCTGATTATTCACTGAATAAATTTAGTAAAATTAATAAAAAGCATTGCCTTTTAATCCAATGGGTTTTATGTGGTGAGTGCAAGTACCTATGTTTCTCAGTCCTTCTCCCTCTAGTTTGTGATGTGCCCTTGTGTTAGTTGTCTCTCTGAACAGGAATATTGCAATTTCTGTGGTGGATTATCTAGCTAACAAGTTAATTTACAGTCAGCACTTTGTTCTAATGTCTGGCAACCAGTACAGACCAGTTTAAATATGTCATTTACAGCCTGTGTAGTTAATACATAGGAGATTCTGAATATCAGTTATGAATGTGAGGCTTCAGTTTCAGTCTGTAATTTGGATCAGATCAACAGGAGTAGTATGGTATCTGTCTATAAATGAGTGCTGGTTTTGGCTCCTTTCTTGACAGCTGCTAGTACTCACCTAGGATCCCAGGCCATAGTTAGCCACAGCCGATTCCCTTCCTTATTGGTGTGTTAGAGGTGTTATCATTAGCAGTATGTCTGGATGTTAATCAATTACCCATTTTGTGTCAAAGAGCTGTGGAAAGCAACATGTCTATAAACCACGTACTTCTGCAATGGATATAAACTTCTTATGTGGATGCTGACATCGTATCTGTTGGTGTGTAAATTACCTGTGCCAGAATAATTTTAAAGTGGAGAGAGACTGCAGAGGGTGTCGGTCTCCCTGAACGACTTTCTGTTCCTGTGTTAGTGCAGTAATCACCTCAACACCCACCCCAACCAAACAAATACTGCTGCACTGAGAGGAGGTGGAAGAATGAAGTGTGGTGCAGCCCAGACTGGAGTCACTAAATTTCCAGGGACCTCATCTGCTTCCTATAAGCATTACTCCCTCTATCTGGTTGTTTCTGATCCCTGTCCTTCCCTCTGTCTGTCTCAGGCACGGCACTGTGCCTGTGCCGAGCCAAGGCAGCACAGTTCTCGGGATTGTTCTGGTTCGCCGAGGACCGGGCTGCTCCCTCGTCCCTCTCCGTGCAGCACGTGGGTGCGGGCGGTTCGGCGGCAGCCCTCGGGCCGGTTTCAAGCCCTGATCTTAGGGAAGCGTCCTGCCCAAATGTCGCAACTTGCAGCTAGGATCTGGCCCCTGGCTCCCTGCTGCAGTGCAGCCCTGCCTGCTGGGGGCATGGAGCAGCTCCGGTCGTTTTAATGCCCTGATTACTGAGGTGGGTAAGTCACCATCTTGTAATAATCACAGATTTCCTCTGTGATTTTTTCAGTCGTCGGTTGTCACAGCAACGGTGCAGTGGCTCGGCCAAAACACTGTCACAGGGATTGAAAGCTGAAGCGGTTCAGCCTTTTCCTGCACTCTGGCGCATCTTTCCTTTCCCCCCCGCCGGCACCATGGCAACCCGGGCGATGGCACCCCTGGCTCGGCGCTGGCACCCTGCGCTCACCCTCTCTGCATCTTTGGGCCTGAAGGGATGCTCAGTTATTCTTCGTGCTTATCCACGGCTCTCCCGTTCCCTGTCTCGAGCAGTGCACAGCGGGAAGGGACGTTAGGATATGTGCTGGTGTTGTACTGCCTGTGCACGACCAGGACGAGCAGAACTGAGCCAAGGTTACTTTATGACTGTTGTGTGCCTGAGTGTCACCCTCGGGATTTTTGCAAACCAGAGGGTTTTGAGTAAAATGAAGGGTTTTAAGGACAAAACCTATTATTCAGCTTTTGCAGTTCTTGAAAACTGATGGCACCATTTCAAACGTTAATAGAGTCTGGCTCTGCATCTCAGGAATTTATTTTCAGAAACATGCCGAGGGGGCGTTCAGGTGAACTCAGACTCCCAGGGGTCCGAGCTGATGGGCTACACCCACTTGCCAGAGGTACTGGAGTAGACTGGCAGCTGATCTCAGTTTGAGGCGAGTTGGGTATTACTCCCTGCTGGGTTTGGCTGTAGGAGGTGGTTTCATTAACCTTCATTAACTGGGGCAATCCCCCAGGCAAACCGCAGGGTCGCAGTCGGGCTGTCTCTGGGTGATGCTTCTCCTCGCTGTCGGCAGTCGCGAGTGGCTGCTGGAGGAGCTGACAGCAATGGCATTTCTCACGAATGCAGCTGGCAGCAGCCCGCTCTGAAGTGAAGGAGAGCGCGACGATTTCAACCAGCAAGCTGGCTCTGAGGGGGTTTCATCCAAGTCGTGTAAGTGCCTTTGCCTCCTGCCTGCGTGCAGTCGGGATTAGTGCAGACGCCGGCCGAGCCTGCCAGGGCTGCGCTCTGTTCAGAGGTGACTGCGTGTCTGTATGTACGTATGGGCATGTGTGATGTGAAATGTCCCTGTCATGCATGTGCATGGTTCTCTGCTCCCCGGTTTGTCTGCTGGACCCCTTGTAAAAGAAATCTCCTGCATGTGTCTGCTTTTCTGTTTTCCGCTGAAATGGGGGTCACCTTGAGAAGCCAGAGCTGCCGTTTAAGACGTTTCCTTTGGCTTGCTGCTGCAGGCTGCCTCCAAGTGAGCTATTTTATGACTTCAGGAGGCAGAAGAATAAATTGTGCTTTTACAGTACATTTTATTTGTTGTTACTTCTCTATCTATTTTCATGACCTCTGAGGTGGCAGTGGTAGGATGCTGAGGAATAAAATCTTTCAAGGAATATAACTGAATTTACTTGGAGGAATCTCCACTTGAGGGTATTCTGCTATACTTTAATTTTTCCAAAACTACAGAATGCTTGTGGAGCATCTAGTCTGAAAAGGGTGGCTGTGTTTAACCTGATATCGGGACAGTTTTGTGTGGAAAATGTGTGGATATTAACAGGCATCATTTGGATATGTCATTGCCATCTGCATGTAAAATCATGGATTAAAAATATACAATCTTAAAGAGAGTTTCTTATGGGTAGCTCACTAGGAAACTTCACTGAAATATCAAAGTGCATTTTTTTTTTCAGTGGGAACTACTAAGGAATGACAAACTAAGAATATTTTTTTTCAGCTAAGATTAGTTGTCCATAGTTTTTACCAATATTTATGTGTAGTTGTGCCATTTATGTGGGTATTTTTAGCTGAGGATCATGGAATTTGTGGAATTTCTAACAGATGCTTTTTAGACCCCGTTCTTTCCTTTCCTTAGACAATGTATTTCTTTCACGGGGAAGATGTGACCTTAGCTCTTCCAGTAGTTCTTGAATCAAAAATGAGCTGCATAGAAGTTTGGTGGGTCACTGAATCCCAGTGTGCTATAATCTTGATATTCCCACCTGTTCTTGTTCATTGGACTGTGGGTCTTACCTTCATCCACTATTTATTAAGAGAGAGGGTAAACAAAGGTGAGGGCAGAAAGATCTAAAGAAGAATGGAAAAGACCTATTCATATCCAACCATCAAACCCTGCTTAGAATACATCCAGAGAGAAGAACCTGGACACATGAGTGTAATGACACTTCTGAGTGTAGATAAGTTTTGAAACTTGATGGAAGATCTGAAGGTTTCTGTTCTAGATTTGCTCCTGGTTGAACTCTGATCTAATTGTTGCTGTCATTAGGCAGGTGGGTATTGCCATGTCATGATGGATACTATAGAGTAGTTTCAAGCTATAGACACGAGGCTTTTGTCTTGTGTGTCTTTTGCTGCAGTTTTCAGAACAGACTGACTTGAATGCCAGCTGCATGTGGACATAAGGTAGCTGTGCAAAAGCCAGTGTATTAGGGAAGACTGGGTGCAATATTTACTGTTTTGTCAAGACTTGAAAAGCAAAACCAGTCTCCCCATTTCTGTACTTCTGAGCAGTAACAGGAATGTTTGATCCTGTTGGTGTCAATAAATACATAAGCAACCATGAATAACAGACACTCGAGCTTTCCTTGTAACTATGACAACTGTGTCCTTGACAACTTAAGGACAATCATAGTGTTTTCCATTACATCCTGTTCTACACAAAGCCGTTAAGGTTATTAGAGGAATAAGCAGCAAAATCAACTGCCAGCTTCTGAAGGGTTTTCTGGCAAAGCCCATTCTGGTGGTAGATACACATTTCCATTTGCAGGTAGCTGTCACTTGTTGGGGTGTTGCTTGGTGGGAAATGCCTCAGTGAGCCACAGCCTGCAAGGATGAACTTTCTGTTCCTTGGTGAGAGGCATTCTTTGCTCCTGTTTTTTTGGCTGCTGCCTGTGCTGGATAAGTGTTGAGCTTCAGAGTGCTCAGGGGGCTCTTTTCTGATGTGAGGTTTGTCCTGTAGACCCATCAGACCTCTTCCATAGCAGCAGAAGATCATTGTAGTGATCCTGATACATGGCTTTGGTGTTGTGTGGTTGCATGTCACCACCTTTGCTTTTGAAGTAAGAGGCTGTAGTCTCTGGATGACCAAACTGAGTGAGAAATAGCTGGTTTTCTTTTCTGTGCCATCTCATAAGGATGATGCTAGGTTCTGTTCTTCCTAAAGCTGAGGTTTTCAGCTCTGTTTTGTGCTGGAAGGAAAGTCTAATGCCGGCCTAGAAAATGAACACTAGATGTGAATTTTTTTGCAACTACCTCCTAACAGGGCTTTCCTATTCCCACGATGGCTTGAGATAGCCTTAGTCTATCTGCCAGTAGAAATTCTTGGTGTTCATCTAAAAAATTTCTTTAAAATGCTCTTTTAAGCTAATTAATTTTTGTTCAGACCTATGCCTTTGGAAAACAACAAAATAAAAAATGCTAGAAGTAAAAGGACTGGTTGTATTTCATTGTGTGCACTCAGTCTTACATAAATAACTAACGGTCTACACTGAACTCACCTTGGCTTTTGGGACCAATTGAATTGCAGTTAAATAAATCAGTGCGCTGGGAGGCTTATTTGTTTATTTACTTACTTTGTTGTTCATATATTTAAGTGGCTAAAGCAGCAAGCCAGGATTTCTAATGTCACCCTGCACTCTGTCAATAACAACTGGTTAAGTCATTCAATTTTTTTCCTGCTTTGATCTGTTGGATGTGGATGTTCCTATTCTCCCCAAGGGAGAGTAGGGAGGTGCTCAGTGACTGCAGTGCCGTGTCAGCGACGGCTGTTTGATCAGATCTTTTTATGTAGGTAACACCATGCCATTAGGATTCCCTGTTCTCCCTCAGATACAAACTAAGGAAGGACATGATTACGTTTAATGGATGACAGACTTAACTGTCTTCCATCTCACCCATACTTATATTTCTTCTTGAAATTGCAGGGATATTTTGTACTCCAGCATCTCCTTCATCTGTATTTAGAAGTAAAATTCTTGAGCTGTATCACCTGAGTCATGAAACTTGCTTGTTTATGACCACTGCAAACCAGGAGACTTACCCTCCCTCCCCTTTAAAAATCCAAGGCTGCTTGTTACGTTTTTAAGATACAGCCCTTAAACTTTGTTTTGTGGACCCCAGGCACAGAACATTATCTGCCAGAAGTTGGTGAAAATAATAAAAATCAGTAACAAGGGACTTTCAGGAGCTTATGGGGTGCAGAATGTAGAAGGACTAGTTAAGATTCTTCCCTCTAACTTGTCACGCTGTTACAGAGTAAGTGAAGATAGGGCCTGGGCAGCATGAATGAGGAAGCAACTTTTAATTCCAAAGGAAAATCAACTTTGCAGTGCTTTCCCGCTTTCAGCACACCTGTACTGCCAGGCTTTTCAACATTATTCTGTTGTTTTGTTTGTTTTGTGACCTGACCTGTCAATTTGCAGTTTCTTCCACTGTTAAAAAATAGGTGCGGAAAATGCAGTGTCAAGGGGTGCTGAGCTGTGAACTGAAGAGAGCCTTTTCACCCTCTTGCAAGATCACCAGCAGCTCAGCTCCTGATTGCCAGGGCAGGCTGGGGTGTGGAAAAGGTGGATTTGCTTTCAGGCTCAGTGCTGGTGGTGCCTGTGGGCTCCCAGCAGAGATGGGAAGTGTCCCCCATGTCTGTGGGATGGCAAAGCTGCGCCCTGCACCCGCCAGCAAAGCAAATCAGCCTTGTGCTGCTTCCACCTTGTCAGGGATCCAAGCAAACAGGAGAAAACATAGTTTGAGCTTTTTTACGTTTCACAACAATTGAGATGTAGCATGCTGATCCCTCACCGCTGTGCATCACAGAAAAGTCAAACAAAGGGCAAAAAACAAGGAATTATTTTGCCTTTACCTCCCTGCTCCCCTGCCCCCCACGTACATATTGTGAAGACTTGAGCAGTAATTGCAGTGTGCAGCTTGTGCTGCTGTTTCTAAACCACTTAATTGTTCTGGTTAAATGGGTTCGGAGCAGCTGAGGGACAGATGAATGTGCCCCCATGAATTTAAAACAGGCTTCTGTAGTTGTAGCATGAGAAAGATACAAATCTGCAGCACTTACTTCTGATCCCTATCTTGCATTGTTTGTTTCACCTTTTACCTTTGCATCTACCCCCAGGATGCTTTTGCAAGGAAAGCAGGAAGGATTTTGCAAGGTGCAGTCTGAAATGCGGCCGTCATGCTGCATTAGCTTTGCTCCTAGCAAGAATGTTACACCAGTTTGTATATTTTCACTCATGTATCTGGACCAAACTCCCCTGAATTCTGGGGTCCCTCTCTAATTTTTCTTAATTTTTTGAGAAGTTCTCTCTTTAGAACTATAATCTTGATAGCTCACAGAAAAAGTGCATCTCTATATATTCACAATAGGCTGCTGCTGTTGCTGAATTACTTTTGTCATTCCTAGTTACTAATTTTGCCTGTCAGAAATAATCACTCAGTACAGAATCTGCAGAGCTGTTGCTCAAAAAAAAAAAAAAAAACGCATTCAATTTCACATTGTGTGCATTTAAAATACTCTTGTATCATTGTGTTTCATGCACTCAATACACTGTGCTGAACTTCCTCTTTGAAAATAGTTTTTCTTACTAAAAGAAGGCAGTGACTGTGACTTAAACTGTATGTGCCAGTGCATGTGTTCATGTAATGCAAAATTACATACTAAGATATATGCAAATATGGCTCTTTGGTGCAGTTATCTGTAATGATGGCCTTCACCAGTTGCCATTAGAGAAAAAATGCTTAGAGAAGAGTATTATTAATCTCTTTTTCTGGAAAAGCCTCATTTCTTTGAGGTCTAAGGTAATTTAATCACAAATATAGCCAAAATATTGTCCTTCATCCCCTTTACACTCTGATATCTGAAGCTGATGGGTGTATTTTGCCTTGGTTTTAAAGAAGCTGAAGCTGTAGGCAGCTGCTCCAAAGCAGCAGTGGTGATGGTGTGTGTGTGGTTTTGCTGCTGTTTTGACGTGTGCAGGAGAGCTGATTTCTGCTGCCTTGCAAGCTGTGCTGCTGCTGCTTGCAGTGCTAGAAGAAGCCAGGCCTGTGGGAATTGATGAAAAGCTGGATTATGGAGGCAAAATTCAATTGGTTATGATGATGACCAAATAATATGTGCTTAGACAAATACACCAATCACATCAGCTGATCTCCTGAGAAAATCTGTGTGCGAAGAGAGATGGAAAAGTTGATTTTACTTATACTCAGATGTGGTATTTACATGATCTATTATGACTTCAGGCTAGAAATGGTAAAACTTTATATAACAACTGTCAAGGAAGATTAGAACTAAGCTACTTTATTTTTAAACCTCTTGCAATATTTTTTCTGTATTTCAGTAAGCCAATACCATTTCTAAATATATTTTTGAACCTTTTATGAATATTATAAGTAAAAGATAAAACTCAGGAAGCAAAACCAGGAGTGGTTGACCAAGGGAAGGAAGACTAGATGCAGGGAAACCTGGGCACTGGTTGGTGCAAGTATGTAGTGTGTCTCAATTTGATTTGTATGTGAAGAGGTATCTCATATTTTTGCGGAAGGTAGACAAGTCAGTTTGTTGCAAAATGCCCACTGAAGGGGACTAGAAAGACAAAGGAAACCTCAGTGGGTTGTTTTAGCCTTCTGTCCTAGGTACATTTGCACTGCTCCATTTGTTCATTCCTCCAAAGCCATGTTGACCTTAGCTTTTAGCAGGCTCCTAGAGACTTTAAAAAAGAATGTTTTGCAGGGCAGACTTACAGAGGGAACTGCAGCCTGCAAAAGTACAGACAAGATGAATAGCTCTGAGCAGAGGACATCAATCAAGGAGGTTAATTATTGTGAGAGGTGCTGTGCTGATTCACCCTTTAAGAGTGGCAGTCTCACTGACAGAGACCTGCATTTGTTTTTTTCCTGGAGGATGGCCATGAGAACATATTTATAGTATTGGGATATTTCTTTTCACATTATGCAAAACTTATCATAACTAAAGAAAGGAGTGGACAGTTAAATTAATGAATGAATTATGTTAATCTGGTCTTATAAATGAAGTTACTCTTCTCTTTACAAAAATCAGATACTTCCCTCTACACTTCTCACCCAAAATCTTATGAAGCTAATCTAGGTTTTTCCTGTGTGTGCACTAATGTTGTGTGTTTGCTCACCTTGGCAGATTTCAAAATAGCTTGAATTGTAATTTGAACTCAGAACAAACCAATTGAAAACAAACGCTGTGTTGATTATCTGGGAAGACACAGGGACTTTTTTGTACCTGACTATTAACAGATCTGTGAATTAATAAATCTCTGTATGCAACAAGTTTTTTGTTTTCTTTTGCCAATTTTGAAAAAGCTCAAGCATGAAGGAAAGCAAATGGCATTTTTGCTAAAGACAATACAGAAATTAAATTTCTGATATACAAGTGATGGTTAAGAGATACTTCCCATCATGGATACTTCCCATCATGGTAGATCAACTGCTTCCCTGCATCTAGCCATCAACATCCATCTACATATTTTATTGATGATATAGAAATGACGGAAGCAGTAAGCTGTAACCTGGTTCTGCTGGAAGATCAGCACTGTTCTCAGAGTGTATTTGTTAAACAGAGTTCTTTGCAGGAGATTTATTGTGTAACAGTGACATTTCACTTGGACTGCAAGTCTCAGTCCATTGCTACCAGATGATCGACACCCAGGGGGGGTGAAGGGACATCCAGTGAGGTGAAAAATGGTCTCTGTACCAGTTTGGTCTCTGTACAGGCAAAAAAATGTCTCTAGTGTCCTACATAGAGCACAGGGTACCACACTTCAATGTGTAAAGTTTGAATTTAACCTGTATCCTGGTTAATAATTCAATGATCTGTTTTATCTATTTATGACTTGCAGCTAGGCTTTCTACACAGGTGATCCAGAGTGAAAGAGGAGTCATATTTTCATTCATGCTATTTGACTTTACAAGGTCATTTATCTTTAATGAGCTGAGGTAGAACCACACAACAGGTGAGGTTGAGAGGGACCTCTGGAGGTCATTGGGTCCAGTCCTCTACTCAAGAAGTGTCACCTAAAGGCTTCTTGTCCAGCTGGGTGACTCCATGTATAGTGACTCCACACCCTCTCTGGATGATCTGTCTGGGGTTTCTCTGCACTTAGATGGGTCTTACAGTATTTCAGCTTGTGCCCGTTCCCTCTTATTCAGTCACTGGACACCACTAAGAAGATCCTGTCTCTTTTACTCCCTCCCATCAGGTGTTTATTACACATTGATTAGATGCAACCTGAGCCTTTTTTAGGCTGAGCAATCACAGCTCTTACAGTCTCTCTTCAGAGAGATGTGATTAATTGGTAGAAACTGTTTTTTTTTTTTTTTCAGGGGATTGATTTGATTTTATTTCCTAGTGCATCTTCTGCTGTCTTTTTGTATTAGATGAGATTTTTCTCATAAACCTAGGCTGAATCAAAATAACAGTTTGGGTTGAGAAACTGACTGGAAATGATTTCTTAAAAGTTCAAACATAGATAAAGAAAGTAGAGAAAAAGAGCAAGGGAAAACAGATAATGATCTTTACCCCCTACCCCCACTACAACTGGGAGATCCAGATTTAGCTTAGAAGTTATTGCCTCAACCAGATCTAGCATCAGCCTTGGGTCTCAATCCTGAGACTGCTCTGAACATCAGCAGTGATCCATCAAAGCATTATTTCAGTTTCTTTGCATTGAAATTAGTGAAAGGGGAAATAGAAATGAATGGCCCAGTAATAGTTGCTGCATCTATAAGAACATGAGTGTTTGCTTTGCTTTTTTTTTTTTCAGAAAATCACGCAGAAAGAAATCTCTCAAGATTGAGTATTTTTGAGTAAAGAAAAGATAAAATGGCGTCAATGTTGCTCAGTCGACAGCTGACCTGCTGTCTGCAGCATAACTCCAGGCTGCTTGTATTTGGTAAGTATTTGGGGTTTTAAATTTTCTTGGTTTGTGCTCACTTCATGCTGGGGAGAAAACTCCAGTGTCAGCTTTGCTGGGGTCTGGTGTTGAGTCTTTCAAAACTTGAAGAATGCAAGGTCTACATCTTAGATAATGATGCAGTTGTACTCCAGAAATGGTTCACAAAGGTGCTCTGGGGTTTTTGTTGTGTCTTTTTTATTCTGCAAACAATGACTCTTTTAGTTAATAATTTGTGCTTTGAACTTCCTAACTGAAATAAAGCTCCTCAGCCTCTGGAACTCTGATCTTACACAGCTACTTTCTGACGCTACATGGTGCAGAGATGAAGCAATCATTCATCAAAATTAGCCTGTTCTGTGTTTGTGCTATGTAGCATGACCCTGCCTGTCTTCCCTTATGGGGAGGTTTTGTGTGACTGACATGAAGAGGAGGCTCTCAATGGGGATGTGTGCTTCTGCCTGTAGTGAGCTCTAGTATGAAATAAAAATCCACAACACAGTGTCAAGTTACTTTCTCCCCAGTCCATAACAAGCTGTTCCTAGACCCCAGCTTGTAATTTATATTAGGCCTGCAATCTCTGTGAAATAGATATAAAACATAGATTTATCATGGCTTTGCTAGAAAAAGCAGTGTGGAATGTACTATCTAGCATCCATTTCATGTGCTTTCATACTGAATGCAGTAAGGTTGGATGGATGTTTCTGTGACAGAGTAAATGTTAATTTTTCTTATCTCCTCCAGCCTTTCCTTCTGCAGTGCCACTGTGCTCCTTCTGCCACTGCCAGGCAAACACAGAATCCTTCTGTTTGCTCAGAAACTTAAACACAAATGATTTATTTCTAAATAATACACTTGGAGAGCAACTGACCTTTGGGCTAAAGAAAACAAAGTTTGGCCTTGTAACTATTGGAAAAAGTGTTAGGTCAGTGTTTCAGAACAGGATGCTCCTCTGGTTATGGGAGTAACGTGCTGGTTATCTGTGTGGTGCAAGAGCAATGATTGTTTGGTTGATAGTGAATGATGGAAAGTGTTTGCAGCAACCAGGCCTTGGTAACTGTCAGTCCTTTCAGCTAACCTGACATCTCAGTACCATTTAATGCTTCCTGTCCCTTGCAGTGTTTTGCATACTTTTATGCTGTTTCCTAACCACAAAGACAAATATATTGCAGTTGTACAAGATACTTGATGTCACTGAAAGGCAGAACTGCTAACTCACGCTGTTCCTTTCTCACTGTTGCAGTGAGGGGGTGTAGGTCTTCAATATGAAAGAGAAAAGCAACTCCAGGCTCCATGAATCAATCCTTGCTTTTAGGAAGCTTCTAAGTGGGAAAGCCTGCTAAAATATTGAAGAAAAAAATAGAGGGCCTTGGCTGCAGGTTGTAGAACAGATCTGTGGCCTTTGGGACTGAATGTTTGTGTGTGTGTTTAGAGATTAGAAAAAGATGGAGCAAGAGGAGAACCCCCTCACCTGAAGGAGCTGTATCCTTACAGTTTTCTAGCCTGCAACATTCCTGGCTGACAGGATAGTCAGGAGCTTTGATGCTCATAGCAAAAATCAGAGCTTCAGGCCAATTTTCTGGTGAGTCACAGCTGAAGTTGCAGTGCTGCTGGCCTCTGAAATGCTGAGAAATTCAGAGAAAGGCTGAGGGTGACACCCAGGAGCTCTCTTGCCCCAGTATGGTCTCCTCCCAGGTATTTTTGAGCACTCAAATTCAGAGCTTGACAGACTGAAAAAGGGACTTGTGCAGCCACAAAAATCCTGCAGTGCCATTTGGTCTGCTCATTTTTTCCTGTGGATACAAAATGACAGGTCTTGCAAAAGGGGGGTGAAGGTGGAGAGAACAAGATAATAGATTGCCTCTTGGTAAAAGTCTCTTACGTCTGTGGGCTGCTGTGTTCCAGTTGTGTGTGTGCATGAAGTGCAGAAATTCTGTTCAGCTTGAATCTAGGGTAAATTTAAGGAATGTGAAGCAAGAGGTAAGTGTCTGGTTGGAGAATCGTTTTTACTAAACATTGTTTTGCTCAGTTCTCATTGCAAACAGTGCCAGCCCATGACAGGGAAACGCTAACTAGACAGGGAAAATGAAAATCATAAGTTGATCAAAAAGCAAAAGCTAAGCAAACATATGAAGGTAGTAAGTTTGCATTTCCCCAAAATTGCAAAACCTGTAAGTACTTCGAGTCCTTATCCCTTCCTTAAAAGCAAGCCTTAACCAGGGAATGTTTTTTTATTTCTGTATGTATTCAATGTACTCGATAGTTTGGCTGCAAAGGTGAAGTTCAGTATAACTGAAGGATGGGCAGAACATGACAACAGATGAGTAGCTGGCCTAATCTTTTCTTACAAAGACCCATGTGTAGTGGCTATCAGTACAGTAGCCCAGGCAAAGCTGGGAGAGCTGGAGAAGTGGTGATACATCCCTGCGTTAGGCCTCCCGTGTACTGAGTTTTCAGTGTTGCTGTCAGCCCCTGTGCAGACAAGTGATTCTTGAATATAAATCTCACTCCACTTGGGTGCCAACTCTGTTTTATTGCCTGTGCCACAGTGGTAGGAAAGCTGTTTCATTTCCAAGCTTTGGAGGCAGATGAAGATGCGGTCAGTTGTTAGCTGGTAGGAAAGTACCCATAACTATGAAGACAGGCTGAGACTCCAGAGATACAGGTTCAGTTTCCTATCCATTTACCCCAGGGGATAAAAGTTGTCTTTGACTCTTGAATTGTAAAAGCATGCCAAAAAGTCAGTTTTCTGCCTTAAGGTACCACCAGGTTGCATTAGTGCATGCACATGCTCTTTGGGATGTTCTTCAAGGTCCCCAGCATTTGCAGCTTCTGCAGCCTTCAGAGGCAATTTGCTGTATTGCTGAGCTGACTTCAACTTTAAAACTTTGTTCTAATATTTAACCTAAGTTTCAAAACATAAGAAAACCTTAAATCCTTAGTGTCTTGTCCTGCACTCAAAGGACCTGGCAGCTGGAATGCTTTATTTGCAACGCCTTTACATATTGAAACCATTACCCTCTCCCTTTTTTCTCAGCTGGCTGCACGCTCCTACCAGGGCATTTCTGTGGCTGTTCATCTGTAGAGGTGTCCTGAAGAGCTTTTACTCTGTAATAGCAGCTGTTACTCTGGCCTGTTGTGCTGCAAATGAGGAACAATGTTATGACGGATTTGTATCACAAGATTCACAAGAAAACTATTCAGTTGGATTGCTCCTGCTGACTCTGCTGAAGAGTTTGATTTGGGTTTATGCTCTGGTGGGTGGAAACTGTTTCTTACTCTTCCCTACCAGAGTTTCCACTTCTGTAATCTGCTTGGTACCAGATTTTTAGTTCCTCTTTGGAGAATACTGTTCCAATAAAATCCCCAATGTGTATGTGGGAGTACCAAAACACATAAAATCTCATGCTGAACAGCTTCTAAACTTACAGAGTAAGCATTCTGTAAATGGCAGTCTAAGTTTTCACAATATTATGCAATAGTGATGTTCATTTTCCAAACATCTCTAGATAGCCTGGCCTTTTGCCATTCCGTTTCAAGATCTGTTAGTAACAGATTCTACTTGCAACACCTAAAAGAGGACTTGAGGGAAATCACAGTCCTCCTACTTTTGGCTGTCAGAGCCTCCACATTCTAAAAATTCTGTCTGGAAGGTCGTTTGATAGACTTGACAATTCAAGTGGAAGTTGCAGGCAAGTACAGGAGATTGCCTTTCTGTGCTTGCACAGGGCAGCAGTGATATGGCACACGTAATGTGACTTCCTGGGGGCTGGGGAGCTTTCACTTTACACTCTTTCACATCAAAACACTTTGATTTGAGAGATGTGGTGTGCCAGCACCTATTTTCACCTGTTTTCTGGTTTTTTTCCTTGGAGGTAGTTCCTCCTCTTAATTGCACTTCTGTAATTTCAGTGCCCCCACTAACAATATCCACATAACACCCAGTTGTTCTACACTCAGGAAATAATATATGTGTTACTTAATATACATATTTTTATGTTTAAGCACTTTCTTTGCCTAGCTCTTGTTAGTGAAGATCACAGCTTAAAATAGAGAGCTGCTACCAGGAGCGCTTTTTTGTGGCTACCAACATCACAAAACGTTTGCAGGGTTTTACTTATGTTTAATTATGTTGCTATAGCAATGTGGTACTTTAAAAATTGCTGAGACACCAAGGGAGTGATAAGGGCAGCATAGAAAAGAGAGGTTGAAAATGAACTTTTCTGTCTTCTAGCAAATGCTGGCATCCTGTTAGATGAAGGATATGATAATTTGCTGATATTACTCAGGTATTTAGAAAGATTGTGTGTTGCACAGACCTTTAAGGAGTCTGCAGGAAGCAAGAGAAGTGGAATTTAACTTACTGAACCCTCTTTTAAATGGGATAGGTGTAAAATTCTCTGCAATCATTCAGCCAATTATACTTTCTGATAACTAGGCTCATTAATAGTGCATATATATTTGTTTTCTTACTTTTGCCATAACGTGAAGAGATAGCTTTGTTTACCAGGAAAAAGAGGGTTCTTGGTCATATTAGCTAGATGTACTTTGGGAGCTTTCCTAACACTTCTTCAGAGATGGGCACTGCTGTAGCCCTAGCCCATTACTTCCACACACTTTTAAGATGAAAGCTGAGGTCATGTCATTTGATCCTGTTCTGAAGTTAAACTAATATAACACAAGAAACCCTTTTTCTGATGCAGTTTTATCACAGACCTAAGAGAAGGTCAGTGGATTGACTTTGTCAGCAGGCTCAAGAGCATAACTTCAGATAAACATCTAGGTACTGATAAACAAACATACATATTGTGGAGATTTGTCGGAGAGCTTCTGCTCCCCAGGTTGAGGAAAACCAGGTCTCACTTGTCCCTGGTGACATTTCTGAATTCTAGGCCCTTTATTACAAAGGTAATGCTGTTAGTTCATTGAAGGACAAGCTACCAGGGATTCTTAATTCCTGAAAATACTGTTCTTGGAGATAATAAGAATCTTGGTCTTTATCTGTTCCATTTCTGCTGTCTTTGGAGAGGTGAGTGCAGTTTTCAAGACCTGAAGTGTGGAAGTCTAAACTCATCACTATCAAATTGCAGTAGCTTGAGTTACAGGGTGACTCCAGGGTTTCTGTTGCAGAGTAAAATGATATTAAGTCAAACAGGAATACTTTGGGCTAAGTTGTGAAGTACATTGAGTACCACTCAAGATAGAAATGCCAGCTGAGCAGAGCACACTGCGGTTTACTTGGGGATGAAACAGTACAGGGAGTGATCTGATTTCCTTCCATCATTAGGAGAATGCAATAATTATACTTGGAGTGGGAGGGGAGCAAAAGAGATGGAGCATGGCATCCAGGCTGAAATCCTTCTCAAGGCACAGCAAAGCGGGTCTTGTTGTGGCTGCCACAGTGCCCAAGTGCTTGGAAAAGCCTTTGCAGGAGAGTGAGCTGCCTCTGGAGCTGTGCTGTGCGTGCAGGGCCTAGGGCAGCAGGAAGCAAGAGGCATCCCCTGTGTTCTGCGGTTATTTGGGGCCTCAAGAACAAAGTGTTACAGAGTACCCAGAGCGAGGAGTGCCAAAAAGCTGCCAAGTTGAGTTTTCAGGCAGGAGGTGGTCGGGTCATCCTTCACCAGGGCTCTGGCATCTGTGCTTTTGAGAGCCAGCCTGAGGTCCAAGCTTTGCCTGTACAATAGAGGCAGCCCGTGAGACCATAGTGACCTGGCCATCTGAAGGGGATGGGGCTGTGCCAGTACCTCTGCTCCTTAAACTCAGCAGCATCAAGCTGACCAGGAGTCCTTCACTAATAAAAGCTGTGGTTCTGCTTTTCATTTAATTTTCACAAGCATTTGGACAGTACTACACAAAAGAGGCTGTGGCAGAAACAGTAGCAAAAATTTGATGCTGATGATTTATGAAGTGGGCTGACCAGTTTTGAGCTTTGTTTGTTACACAGCCTACCTAATGGAAGCAACCTCTTCTTGATTTGAAACAAGTTAGGACAACACTAAATATTTTTACAATGAATACCTGTTGTACATCTGTAAATGTGTGTTTTCATAGGGGGAGACTGTTCCCTTTGCAATATCCACAACAGAACTTTCTTAGAGAAATAATTAAATTTGTGTTTAATTTTAGAATCCTCAACTGTTAAAATAATTTACATCCTGTCCTTTAGGCACATGGAAGAGGGAAAACGTTATCCACACTCAACAGGTGATGGCCAGCAAATCTGTGAGAGTTGGTCTCTGTTTCAGAGTCTTGTGGTCAAGCATCTTGCATGTTGATAGTAGCTTGGTTGTTAACAGAAGAGAAAATCTTTAATCACTGTCCAAAAAAGTGCATTTTTTTGAGAACTCAGTTAAAAAGACTGAGGAAGACAATGTGCCTGTGCGAGCTGCTGACCCAGATGGGATGACCCTGGGAGATGGATGTGGCTGCGTGTGGGGGGTCTGTGTGTGGTGGCAGAGCAGCAGGCAGGGCTGGGGAGGAGGAGGACTGTGCAAGCCAGTTGTAGATACCTGTCTTAAATTCACAGACATATTAAACAATTCAAAGTATGCTACTGGTTTTCCATTTCTTTCTTCCTACTGCTGACTACCGAAACTGGTCTTTATATGCTGTACCTCTCTTGGTGCTTCCTCTTTATCATATCAAGTGGCGCCCTGATCCTGGGGGCAAGGAGAGACACAGGAGAAGGAGAAACGTTTTGCCAATGGTTTGTGTGAGACAAACCATCAGAGGAGGAGAAGAGGGCACAAAGGGTTAATGTTCTCTTTTCCCCTTTTGATACTTCCCAGTCTACTAAATCTTCAGCTTTATTGGCTATGAATTTGCTTTTGATCCTTTATACACAGTAGCTTTTTTCCCAATGGAGCAGCTGTCATGTGGTCTCCAATTTACATGAATGCCAAACAGAATGACACAAAAATGAAGCGGTGTTGCTGTAACAAAACCTATTAATAGCATTGCAGAGGCACTGGCACATCTCAGAGATAACGCTTGGAATTAAATCTGAGGAGAATGATCATCTTTGTAGATTAAGTTTTCCCAAAATGAGCAGCAAGTTTAAGTACTTAGAGATGCTTTGAAAGGGCTGTGATTTTTTAAATAAAATTTCTCAGTTGGGCTTGCTTGAGACATCTCAACTAGGTCTGACATAAATCAAGCCAAATGGCTGTGTTCAAAACACTGCCAAGCACTATCTATACCTTCTGTTTCCCTCAGTAAATATTTGGTTTCTTTGACACCTGTTGTTTCCAAATGAAAAAAAAAAAAACAACAACACAAAGAATCCCAACAAAACAATCAAACAAAAACCAACCAAGAAACAAAAACTCCTAAAAAACCCAAAACTCAAAACAAACAAACAAATCCCAAAAAAACAAACACCAAACCCCCAGATCTAACACTTTGCTGATCAAGCACAGATCATTTTTCACCTTTTGGTTTCATTAGGATGCCGAGTGTATAATGGTTCCTCAGTGAAAACATAAAGAACAGCAAAGTCAGAGGAAGGATGAAAGGAAAACTGTCACTATTTTTGACCTAGATTTCCGTGGTGCAGTGTAAGATGCTGGATTCACATAAGATTTTTAATTCATTCTAAGCATGGCCATTTACTTTTGAGACATTAATCTTTCCCAAGTGGTGTTCTTTCAGCTCCTGCAGCATATCACAATGGTTTTTACCTGTGGATTCCTTGGATTTTTTTGGTTATCACAATAGCAAGCAAAACAATCTCTGCATGAGAAGTGGGGAATCATGGCAAAGTCTTGCTCAAGACATAATGGCAGACTGAGATGGAAACAGATGTGCCATTAGTCCTCCTTTACAGTAGGATTTGCCTGTTTCTCTAGAGTTGCCCTGTAATTTCACTTGATTTATATTTTTTTTAAACCACCGCACTGGTATTGGTTTTATTTTAACACTTGTCAAAAATGAGATATTTAATTCACTTCAGACAATACAATGTAGTTGGTCTCAACTGTCAAGTGCTCTCAAGTAAAGCATGGATATTTATTCTGAGATGAGAGCACAGGAAATACAGTCTGTATTCAGGTTTTCATTATGTTTAACAGGACACAGATATATCAGTCAAAGCTGCAGCTAAAATTGATGTGGATTTTGATTTATGATGGACCACTAATGAAGACAGAAGTTCCTGGACCAAAGATCTAGAGTAAGCATAATGGCTTGGTGTTTGGGGTTTTCTTTGTTTGTTTTTTTTCCTTTATCTGTGTTTAACTTGCTAAAAAAGCAAACTTCACTTGAAACTTAATCTATTACAAATAAGTGTAACTTCACAACAGTCTAGTCCACTTTTAACAAGATGCTGAGAATTAGAAGCTTATGAATGAAATGCCCCTGCTCAGAAAAGGACAAAACCCAATTTCTTAGAAGTCCAACGTAATCCACGTACTTAGGGCAGGTGGAGAAGGGCAAGGGAAAATAGATAATGATCTTTACCACCTGGCCACACTGAGGCTGGGAGGTACAGAGTTAGCCTAGAAATTACTTGCCTCAACCAGACACAGAAATAATGCTTTGATTTTGAAATGAAACAGTTCCAATTTGATGAACACAGTTTTACTCTGGCAGAGTCAATATTTATATATATGGTGTTTTGGTTTTTGGTTTTTTGTTTTGGTTGTTTTTTTTTTAAAAAGGAGTTGTCTTTCTGGAACCAATGTACCAGTATCCCTTCTGTATGTCTCTGATTTCTCTTACTTGTCTCTTGTTTTCTCGGTTCAGTTGATTAATGTAGAAGAGGCAGCTTTCTTTTTTGAAGCTTTACAATTAAGCTGTGTATGTAGCCCATGAAACTCTGTGTGTCACTGTTAATAATTTTTACTGTCATGCACTATGAGAGTTGCCTGGTAAGCACACAGGCCTGCAAGATCTGCATCTGATTTCTGTGATGATTAAAAAGAAACATATATTCTTCTTTATTATTTTGTAATTGCATACTTTGATGTCTGTTTTTCTACAGGAATTAATGAAGCAATTGAATGGAATTCAGGTAATTTTTCACATTTTCTGAATATGAGGAATGTTAATACTGTGATTTCAGATGGTATACATGTGCATTTGAATAAAATATTTTTAGTATATTTTGAATACTGCAGAATTATTTTTCTAGGATCATTGATTTTTCTTTAAACACTATGTGTGCCTTTTGTGTTGTTAGGAAGTGGCAGGTCTATTTGAGCTTGAAAGTATGTCAAACTGAGTGTGTGCTGCATTCCCAAGAATTCCTCAGTCTGTGCTTCACGTCTATAGAAAAATGGCATTTGCCTTTTTAACAGTCTCTCTTTATAAAATCAGCTGTACAGTTAATTCCTATGCAATAAATGTCTCTTTGCATATATCATTAGATACTGTTACCAGATTTTGCTGTATTGGTGTATTTTGCACCTTTGTACACACTCCTGCTTTTTAAAGCATTAATTGTTTTTTCCTTTAAGAATGCAGAAGGTGTACACTTCTTTTGCAATTATGAAGAGAGCCGAGGGAACTACCTTGTAGATGTAGATGGCAATCGCATGCTGGATCTCTACTCTCAGATTTCATCCATCCCAATAGGTAGGAAACAGTTGTACTAATTTTTTTTATTTTGTCATCAAGCTGTTGTTTTCTTATCTCAGCCACTACCAGAGAAGTTGGTTGATTAACTATAAAACCCAAAGTTGATGTGATGTATGCTTTGTTGTGATCAGGGTACACCTCACTGCTGTGTATTATGTACCGGTGTTCTTGGTATCTGAAGAAACTATAAATTCAGTAATTAGAGCTCACTTTAAGTACATAGTGGTGTTAGAATCTGTAATATTAATCTTAGTTTGAATATGCAAATTCCACAATTTAGGTTAT
The DNA here is from genome assembly GCF_003957555.1 of Calypte anna. Taxonomy (NCBI): domain Eukaryota; kingdom Metazoa; phylum Chordata; class Aves; order Apodiformes; family Trochilidae; genus Calypte; species Calypte anna. The sequence continues at coordinate 7,476,004 of NC_044260.1, forward strand.
TTTTGTTTGCTTGGATTTGTATACTTTGCAATTCTGTAACAGTATGTTCCTGTTTTAAACATTAACAAACATAACTTAAACATTTTAGCATTAAATAAAGTGCTTTTGTTAATATTTCTGTCTCAAATGGACTGAAAAAAGGAGTTGTCTATGTGAACTCTACTAGGATAAGACAAGACCAGTCAGCTGTGGTGCTGAGTGAAGGCCAATTGATGAGGGACCAAACCATGGACTTCTCAAGTGATTGGGAAAGTCAGTTGATTTTTTTTTTTTGTGAAGCATTTCAAGATGGAAAAGCAACAAGACAGAGATTTAGGCCCCAACTGCAAAGACTACAGGTTTCAGTAGTTCGGTTTGTTTCTTCTAGTTGCTTAAAAATACATTTCTGCAGAAGTGTTGGGTAATTTAAAAGGTAGATGTTGTGTTTTGTATAGAAACTGCCTGATACATTCACTCTACCATCCTGTCTCATATTAAGGCATGGGACAGTGGTGATTTTCAGAGTTTGAAAGGAGTGGAAAATTGCATAAACAAAGTTCATGTCTTTGCAGTAATTGTTCTAGGCTATTTATCTAGCTGTGTGAGTTTATTTTTCTTAAAGCCTGTGATTTAAAATAGGATTTTGACAGTTCTCTTTTAGTTCAGTTCATTCCCTCACAATGATAGCTAAACTTTTGTCAAAGCAAATACTCAAGAAGTAAAATGCAACCTGGAGAGGGAAATCTATTTGAAATACATTCTGGATGCTGACAGGTAGGAAGGGACATTCTCAGGAATGCAATATGCAGTCTTGTCAGCTGCTGATGATAATATAATGTAACTTAAAAGTGAAATTAGAATTGGAGAAGAGATGCTTTATGCTATATGATGAAACACTTGCAACCTTTGCTTACAGTGTAAGTGCAGCATTGACAGCAAAACTGCAATTCCTGCTAACATTTGCTTAAGCTGTGAATCAGAGAGAAGCTGAATTTGTAGTGTGCATACATTCATTCCCAGACAGCTCTTCCCAAGCCATGACAATAGGAATGCAGTTATTACTTTATAATGCTGATTTCAGTGAGTTTCAAAAGCATATAAATGTGTAGTGAAATGAGGCAACCAGGTGCCACTAATTACCAGGCAGTGGGCATGAGCTTGTGTTAAGCTCACCTGTGCCTGATTAGGGTGGGCCCCCACTGTGCATGAGCAGGATTAGGGGGACAATAAGAGCCCCCCCCCCCTTCCCCCCTTCCCCCCCTGCAGTTGGGGCCCGCTGTAATCAGGCACAGGTGGGCTTAACACAAGCTCATGCCCACTGCCTGGTAATTAGTGGCACCTGGTTGCCTCATTTCACTACATAAATGTATTGCCTGTGAGATAGAACAGAACCTTTAAACATTTAAATTGAACCTGCAACCCATTCCATGTGTGGCAATGCCTTCTTGAGGATAAACTGTATTTTCTGTCCTCCAGGACATGTTCCTCAGTCACGAAGGAACTAGTGTACAATGCTTAATGCAGCCTCTCAGATAATGGCTGTATGATGTGTAGAAATAAGAAGGAAATGGAAATTTCATACTTACGTGCTGACCTAAATCTAACTGAACATACAGCATTAATTTGTTTTTTTAAGTTGTACTGAATGACAAGGCTGACCATCTGAAACTGCAGACATTACTACTAATTTCCCTCTTGGCAACAGTTAGGTTCTAGACTGGGACACCAAAACAAGATCACAAGGTGGTTGCTAGTTATCTGTTGTTGTCTCTCTGATAGTAGATGCAATAAAACCTTTTATGAATCTCTCAGGACTTCCTAAGATTTAAAAACAGTGTGCTACTCTAGAATACACTTATGAGCAGAGGTTTAGATGTAGTAAGTACCTGTGTGGAAAGATAAGAACTAAAATATAAAAAATCACTAAGCAAAGATGTTCTGGCCTATTTCTTGCTGAAAAACAAAACTAAAACTCATTTTTAACACATTTGTTTTGGGAAGTTGTAGCACAATATACTCCTTTAAACCTATATCTAACAGAGAAACTCCATGAAACCAAATGCAAAAGGGGATTCTATTGATGTGTTTACTAGCACACATCCTGGAAGAGCAAATGGAACAAAAATCTGTTTTTCAGTGCTAGGAAGGTCTGCTTTTGTTTGGGGAGATGCAGAGAGCTGTAGTTTGGTGATACAGCAGCCTGCTACTCAGTTCAAATGGATTCTTTGGGATTTCTCCATCTCATCATTTGAGAAGCCTTCAGGCTTTTTTGATTTTGCAGACAAAAGAAATTCATGAGCCTGGAGGACTTATACTTTCCTGTCATGTTGATCTAGACACACAGCAAGAGTGATGAAGCAGGTGCCCTTTTCTTAAGAGCCAGTCCTGTCATTTCTTAAAGGAATGTGTTTTAGAGTGGATTCATAAAGCTACAAACCCTTGTGCTGGTCATGACAATGACACAAGTTACTGCCTATTTGCCATCTCAGCCTCGAGCTTTTTGGCTTTGTGTACCACAGTTATGTAACTGTTATTTAACCATTTAGTTCTTTCCTGGTGTTTGTTTTATGACTATGAACACATGGACCAGTTCAGTGTCTTTCTGCACACAGACCAACTCTTTCAGAAAGAGTCAAGATTTAAGGATTCGCTCTTATTTTACTGGGACCTGTGTGAGGATGCATCAGTGGAATAGGGAGCACCAGGAGGAAGACAGGGCCACATGGCCTATAGTGGATAAATGGTAGAGACATCTTGTGTAAGTTGGAAAGGAGAACTTCTGGGAACAGAAGCTTTAAATTTGTTACAGAAGAGAAGATGCAAAGACCTCTGTGTTCTTCACATGTCTTAACACCAGCAACATAATGACACCTTTTTACAAACAATACCTGAGTGAATAGTTAAGCTTTCTAAGCAATAGTAGCTATTGATGTAAAAACTTGAGTAAGGTTTAGTTTAGAGACTTTTAAAACAATATATATACTCTTAAAGGTGCTGTTAGTGACACAGCTTTCAACTGTGTCATTCCCTCTAGCCTAACAATTCTTCCCATGACAGCAGATGCAATGCAGATTTTGTTGTCTGTGTCCTAAGTAACCACTTGTATTATCTTAATAATAATTTTAACAGATTCTTTGAGGCATGACATGCAGTTAAAACTGGATATTTTCTTGTTTTGAACTAAAATATTCAAACCAAAATTTATATTTGATTTGTTAATGCAGGAGCCTGGTGCTCCATTGCTCTGACAGGATCATCAGTGCTATTGTCATTCAACAAGAAAGAGTTTAGAGGCATGAAAGGCTTTTGTAATGAAATCAGAGCAGTTGGACTTCTTGAGCGGTAGGGAAGATGAGTTTTCCAACTGTTTCTTCAAGGGGATAGAAAAGATGTTGCTAATATCTGGCTTTGGTACTTCATACATTTGAAATCAAGCTTAAAATGAAATTCTCTGGGCTCCTTTGGTGCAGATTTTTTTTTATCAGATATGGTTTTTTATCAGGAAGCAGGCAACTTTTTCCATAGAACATCAATGGGTATAAATTAAGCACTTTTGTTGTGTTACACCTGAAGCATCCTTAGTACCTTGATATTTCTGAGTAAAAAGGACACATTTGGGTTTTTTTTTCTAACTACAAGTTTTTCAAAGTAAAGAAAGTTGGAAGAAAAAAACAAAAAACAACTGGTCATGAGAGAGACTGAGAAGGAAAGATTTCCAGACAGATGTCTTGGAAGTTCTATTGTTAACATTTAAAACATACACAAGTTACAGAGAAGCAGTAACACATTCAGTTAAGGTCTGGATTATGCTTTATGTTAGTTTATTGAAGCCAGATAGAAGAAACTGTCTTCTGTCTTTGTTCTTTTTAATTAGGTTACAGCCATCCCTCCCTGATAAAACTTCTGCAGCAGCCACAGAACTTGGTAAGTGAATGAAAACATAAAGTACTTGAAAGAGTCATCTTCCTCCTTGTGGCAGTCTTTCTTATTTTTTATTAAACTGATAATGAATGCTTAATGACTCAATTTAAAGTATGGTAGGATCTGCTTTCTTTATTTCTGACTAGATAGAAAGAGAGCTCTGCAGTGTTTAAGAAGACGCCAAAACCTCTGTGAAGCTTTACAAGAAGGAAACATTTGGGTGATGCAAGCACTTGATATGTTTGCAGCCATCTATAACTGATAGTTCAAGCACAGTGTTTCCAAGTAATCATTTTAGCAATATTCTTGAAGAGGAACCCAAAAGCAAGCAAAAGTCCAAGAGAAAGGATACAGTATTTTGAATACAAAAATGGTGTCCTAATATGGAATGTTGTTGGTGGTTGGATTTTGGGGGGGCAGGTGGGTAGTGGTTGGTTCCCATACTAAGAACTAGGTTAACTAAGCCACTGACATGTTCGTGAAAAAATCATTACACTGGACAAAAGGATTTTTTCAAAACAGAATAACTGCTTTTTAAACAAAGGATGGATTAAATAATGAAAGTTGCTGAAATGAAGTTGCATCCTATTTCAAGCTTCATTTTTTCACTCCTTGGACAAAAATTGTGGATTCCATAATGATTTTGTGGAGTTTTAAAAACTGTAACTTGTATGGGCAAAGACACTTATATGTACAGTATGTGGATAAACTGAGCTCACTGGCTTTGGACTGCATACCAGTAGCTCCCTTGTGTACTGAATTTAGTGACTGAGCTCCTGGTTCTGCAAACCAGTAATGGGTGTCCATGCTGCCTGCAAGGGTAGGGCTTAACTGTGGGCCAGGTCCCTCTCATACCCGTGTTTCCCTTCCTAAAGAGTGTGCTGGCTCACTCCAGCAGAAAAATTCTGAGCCAGCATGGCAAAATAGTGCAGACCTTTGAGTTCTGTGCCCTAATTTGCTTTATGGAGTTCTCATTTTGTCAGGATGAAAAATTCCTTCCCCAGAACAAAAATACATCAGTTTTTTCAAAAAACATCAGAGCTAGAAATGCTGGAGTTATCAAAAGAAGATGCAGGTATCAGGAAAGCATTTATATTTCTAAATACCTATATTAATTCATAAAAATTATTTCCGAGGCGACAATAATACTTTCATTGTAATGCAACAACAGACAAAGTCAAATTTAAAAGCCAACCAATCAACCCCCCCCCAAAAAACAAACTAAAACCAAAAACAACAAACTTAAGAAAACCTGTTTTATGGCAGCAGTTGCTGATTTGTCAAGGGAAAAGGATGTTAACAGGCTGCCCACTAGAAGTCTGCAGCAAGAGCACCTGCCCCAGAAGTTCAGAATTACTGGTGTAACCAGGACTCCTCTCTCTCACACAGAAGCATCAAAGGTGTTATTGGTGCCTTGTTCCCATTTCTGAAACCTGTGCTAATTCAGCAGAAAGGGTGGCATTAAACCTGTTTGTGCATGACTGTGCCCTTAGGGTTTCTGGCAGGCTTCAGCCTGGGCACAGCACAGGCAGCGCGTGCCAAAGCAGAACTGTGCAAACCTCACTGCAGACCTCGCCAGGGTCTGACTGTAAAGTGACAGCTATATTGTGGAAGTTGGTTTTTTTTTGTTTTGTTGGGGTTTTTTTGGTTTTTTTTTTTTTTTTGTGTGTGTGGTTTTTTTTTTTGTTATTTTTGTTTTTGTTTTTTTGAGTAATGGACAGGGAGGGCTCTTTTTTAATGTTAACAGAGATTGGTGTTCTCTTCTAGGGCATTTTTGATTGTAATGCTCCATGAGTCCTCCTTATAGCCAGATACAAAGGACAGAATATGCATCTGTTCATTTGAGACCATAGCAGCTTGATGTCAGTGTTCTGCTGAGCATCTCATTAACCACAAAAGAAAAATAAACTTTCCTGTTTAATGGGAAATGTTGTCAGTTGACTGTAGCAGCCTATAAACAAATTTACAACAAATTTATGGACTCATATTGAGATAAAAAGTCCAGTGATGTTTCTTATACCTACTGAACAAAAACTTTCTGTTAATCTATAACATCCTTGCTTAGTTCTTAGGTTTTTTTGGTAATCTTGAACATGTTGAAACAAATATTGTTTTGGAAGTCATGCACTTGTACAAGTTATAAACTCCTAGCTCATTCTTTGTTATATCTTGTATGATACTTAAATTTTGATTAAGTGTTCTTACAAAGTACAGTGTCATCATTCACATCTCCTGCTGTGGTCCACACACCTGAATAAATGACTACTTATATTGAGGAAAAAGATTGAAAGATGCTGGTAAATGTGCAAGTTTGAGTTGCACTGAAAATATTAATATTTTGGGGGAGGCAGTCTCCCCTCTGGAGACTCATAAAGACAAGTCATTAAAGCTCAGCCTTTAATTTCAATGATGTCTTATTATAACAAGAAAAGTAACAAACAAAAAGGGGCAAATAATGATGCTTTGCAGTTGGCAGATTTATTAAGCATGTCCTTTTCTGAGCAAATTTAATTTTAAAAGTAGCACATGATGAATCAAACAAGATTACCTACAAAGGCAAAGAACAATGATAAATCAAATTTAATCCATGACACACTTAATTTAAATTAATTGCTTAAATATGACAGATTCATCTCCATTAGTAGACTGTAGAGATCAAGGGGAGATGGAGGGAGGGTCATCAAGAGCTGCTTTTCAGAAACACCTGTTTGGGCAGCAGGCTCAGCTTTCCTGGGTTTAAAACTCTTTGCACCATGACTACAGATTTCTGATGGGTATTAAAAATTAGTAATTTGTAGTTAGAATAAAATGTAACTGCCTTGATTACACAATACTTTTCATTTGAGTAAAGCCTAAAGATTTCTCTTCCTTTGTCTCTGTAGAGCACTTTTATCAACAGACCTGCCCTAGGGATTTTACCTCCTGAGAACTTTGCAGATAAGCTGAAGGAATCTTTGTTATCAGTAAGTCTTGAAACATAGGTGGTAAGTTACCATGTTCTATGTTTGAGAAATGGGCATATCAAGGGATGCTGTGGATTTTAGTAGCGAACACCTGCCTTCTGCTGCAAGTCAATGAGATTGAACTTTTGTCCCTGATGTAACAGCTGAATATAAGAGGGTGATGGGTCTGCTCTGCACAGATACTTCCTCTTTCATTATGGATTCAAGAACTAATGAGAAAACACTGTCAATAACTTCTGTTCACTGTGCTTTCATAAGAGACAGTGGAGTAAGTGGCATCTATTTGTCTTAAACTGGAAGATCCTTGGGACTGAAACTGAGCTGAGCCCTCTCAGCTGCAGTTGCAGTTGGCTTTCCTCATGGAAGGCATGGCTGCTATCCCTTTACACTGAAGCTCCTGATATTAAGGACTGATCAGTGTTAAAGTGATGACACTTTGCACTATATTTGTGCTTAATATTTTGGAGTAATTTTTCTCTCTTCATTGACAGGTAGCTCCTAAGGGCCTGTCACAGGTGGTGACCATGTCTTGCGGATCCTGCTCCAATGAAAATGCCTTTAAAGCAATATTTATGTGGTACAGAGTGAGTAAAATATTAAGTTGGGGTTTTTTGTAGGATTTTGTAGACTTGAGTATTTATTCATCATCAGAACTGTTACTGTAAAATAAAGTAAGGCTTGAGGGTTCTATTGTTCATGATGTTGTTTATATTCAGCTTAGTATAAAATCTTCATTTAAAAGTTTTCATCTATGATTTCACTTTATATTGACAGAACTTTGGAAATTATGAAGAAAATAAGAAAAATACAGATTGCAATTGGTATGCAAGAACCACAGTCAGTGTCTCCATTGGCTCCAGTTGTTTTTTTGTGTTTTGATTTATTTTTTTTTACAGAACAAGGAGAGAGGCCATAATAACGTCACAAAAGAGGAACTGGAATCTTGCATGATTAACCAGGTAATATTTGTTCTTTACCACAAGTACAGATGTGTCACTGGCTTGGGCTTATAAAGGAAGATTGGAAGCAAAAGCTTCATGTTGTAAGGTGACCAAAGATTCATAAAACAGATGATAATTTTTTGTCCAAGTTTATCTATCTAAACATGAAGATTCTTGTTTGATCTAACTGTTGTAGTTCTCTTTGCTGTTGGGGGAGTTGTGTGGGGATGGATTTTAAGTAGGCAACTCATCCCTCTTTTGGGAACCAGGGTGCTTCAGCATCCAGTTACAAATATTGTAACCTGAACCTTGTAGCAGAGTATGTGTTACAGGACTAAAGGTGTAAATGGAAGGTGTGAGTGGTGATTATCTTCTCACTTGCATAAGAGAGAAGGAAGAGATTTTGTATTTTTAGAGGGGCCAGGGGGCTATCCCAGTCCTTTTATTCAATTCCAGATAGCATATAGTTTGCATATCTTGTGTCTAGGTTCCTTCTTATCCTTGGCACAGCAGCTTATCAGGAATGCATGGGGCAGCACCAGCCCCTCCTTGCAGAGCCCCCGATGCTACACCTGGGCATGGCCACTCTGTGCCCACATGCTTCTAGTTCCTCCAAAGAGAGGCTCATTGTACTGAATGTTCAGTCTGTATGTGAGCTCATGAGTGAAGCGATACACAGTGTAAATGGCCAAGCACTCATCAGTATTAATGATGCAATTTAGGAAGTCAGGCAGTTTTTAGGAGACAATCAATGTACTTTTTTAAATGGGTAAATATAATGATTCACTGTACCCAATGACTGAAGGGGAAACAGCTCAGCATGCAATGAGGGGCAACAGCTTGGACCCAGCCCTCCCGCAGTGCAGTGGCCACGGGCTGTGTCTGGCTGCAGCAGGGCCACCTGCCTGGCACTGCTCGCTGACCACTGCTCTGCTCTGCTTGCAGCCCCCCGGCTGCCCTGACTACGCCATGCTCTCCTTCATGGGCGGCTTCCACGGAAGGACCATGGGTAAGCAAAACACTGCAGCAACACCTCCCTTTCCCCTCAGCCCTGCAGTAAGCTGCCATCCCACTGCCATTTCTGAAAAGGGTTTTTTTCCTTAATCAGATGTTACCAGTGGAGAAGCTGTAGGGCTATTGAAGGTTTGCCTGGGAAACCCCACCGAGTACTGAAAGAGGGTATTTGAGTTACAGTGGGAATTAATTGTCTATTTTTTTAAAATTTATTTCCAGGTGGTCTTACTTTCATTCTGAATTCAAGGTTTCCTGTCTATTCTAGTAAAAAGCTAACTCTTGGGGTAAAGTACAATACACAAATGAGATGTCACCCATTTTTACCTTTATATATCGGCTCAATACCTGGTCTAAGCAGGTTACACAAGAGTGCTCTAATTCTGAGCTTTGCAAGCAGTTGTCTTTGGACAGGTGAAACCATCTGGGCAAACCATCTCATCTGTGTTCAGATTGACAACAATCAATCTTCTGGAACACTGCATGTGGAAAATGAGGCTTAAAAGCTAGAGCAATCCACTGAAGCTTGACTAAATCAAATTACCCACTATTTCAGAAAAAGAAGTAAAAATATGGAGCAGTTAAGAGAATTCTACAGTTCTGGTGTCAGACAATTTTTCACCTCTTGGTAGCTTTTTTCCTATATTGTTTGTAGACCAGGTATTAATTTAATTTTTGCTTTTCTGGCTTTAGGTTGCTTAGCTACAACTCACTCTAAAGCAATTCACAAGTTGGACATTCCATCGCTGGACTGGCCTATTGCTCCATTTCCAAGGCTAAAGTATCCTCTGGAAGACTTTGTGAAAGAGAATCAACAGGAAGAAGCCCGTTGTTTAGAGGAGGTAAAAAACTCTGGCAGCTTTCCTCTGGCAGCGTTTGGGTGTTTTTGTTTTGAAGTAACGAATAGCAGTAGTAGGATTAGCTGTTTTCACTAAAAGAATGTTTCAGGAATTGGAACAGCATGTGACTAACATAGCATTCACTGTTGTTGGTTAGAAGTTTGTCCCTGCCTTTCAAAAGAAAGAGGTCTTTCTCAAGAACTCCAGCTCTACATGCATGGTGCCAAAATGAAATTTCACATGCAGAACATTGCTACATCACAGACAACTTGTCTACTAGATCTTGCTAAGGCACTTGGGCTGAGGAAAAGTGGGCAGAACAGTGTCTAAGGGAGGCAAATAGTCTCCAGGCACTGGAACCATGGGGTTTGCTGCTGGTCTCACTGGAATCCAGGAGATGTCACTTGCAAGAGCTCACTCTTGAGTGCAGAATTACAGAATCCCAGAATCATCCAGGTTGGAAAGGACCTCAAGGATCATCAAGTCCAACCCTTGATCCACTTCCACCGTGGTTACCAGAGCATGGCACTGAGTGCCACATCCAGTCTCTTCTTAAAAACCTCCAGGGACAGAGAATCTACCACCTCCCTGGGCAGCCCATTCCAATGCCCTCTGCTGAGAATTTCTTTCTGGAAGTGTGAGTGCCAGCTCAGTGTGGCCTGTGACTGGAAATGGAGTAGTGCACAGTCTGTAGCACCATAACCAGAGAAAGAGGAGGGGGCTCTGGTGTGCTGAAGGGAGCACAGCAGCACTCTGGATGGTTGTGGGGTGCTGGATCCAACCAAACTCTTATTCAAACTGACAAACTTGAGAGAAAATGGGAAGGGTAGCAACTTGTGTTTGCTCCACAACAGGGTGGGAGTGGGGATTGTGATACAAAAATCAGTCTGCAGGCTTGAAGCTGTTCTTTAAAAAAACAAATTTAAAAGCCCAACACTTTCTTTGCAAATCTGAGGGTTGGTTTACTGGCATCCTTGGGAAACCATTGCTTTACACAGCCTACACAGGCTGTAAGGGGTATTTCAAGTACAAATGAGAGTATTAATGCAGCAACTAGCACTATAAAGTTAATTAAAACTTCTCTGTAAGCTCCTGATTAGCAGCAGGATTTCTGCAGTATTTAATCTGATTAATTTTCATGTATGTGAAGTGGATGGTTAGAAAAAGCAAATTTACCAGATTACCTTCTTTATTACACTAGCTGAGTTTTGGTTTTTGACACAAAATCTATTTACTTCTATATTGCCTAGATGGAGTAACAGCAATGGCATAGCAAGCTACAGTGGCTTGCGATGTCTATGAAATGTTTAAGTTCTGTTTCTGAGCTTTCATTTTTCTGTGAGGAAGTGTGCAAATGTCCTGAAAGAAAAATGTGCCATAAATGTTTGATTTCCAGGTGGAAGACCTGATTGTGAAGTACAGGAAAAAGAAGAAGATTGTGGCTGGAATTATTGTAGAACCAATACAGTCAGAGGGTGGGGACAATCATGCTTCAGATGACTTCTTCAGAAAGCTACGAGATATTGCCAGAAAGGTAATGAAATATTTCACTCTTCACTCAGTGTTAGCTAAATATGCACATACTTGTTGGTGTATCCCCTGTCCCAGGCACTTTGAGCTTCACAGGCCTCCCTAGTAGCAACTGGGGTAGTTATGTACATGTGTACACCCCTTGTCAGTACAGTATTTCTCTTGCATTTGCTGCACATTTAGTGGTTTCCTTACTGCAATAAATTTTCTTCTAATACCTGAGATAGAAATTACTCCAATTCATTAACAGTGCATTTTGCAGTAATGTTCTCTAAATCATAATGCCTATTTACTGAGGGAGTTGAAACCATTTCAGAAGAGGTATGTTTGAAAAAGTAATTATTTGTTGACACACTTGTTTTTAATTGCAAAAAAAATGGATACACAAATTAAGTTGCAATAAAACAATGAAAAGGACAGATGTCTTGATATTTGGAATGTGAAGTTACCTGTTTAGAAGTGATGACTCTTAATAAGACCTACTCCTTTTTCACCCTCAGAGCATTTGTGCTTAGAGAAGAACACAGGTGATGTTTGAAAAATTCTTTTCTCCCATAAGAAAGCAGCTTTCCCTATTGTTAACAGCTGCTCATGCCAGGGTGATACAGTGAACATGATGGAAGTTTGCCTTGTCTAAAACAAGATGCTGACAAAAGTATTTGCCAATAATTTTTAAATAGAATATGATTATATAGCTTGATCTCCCTGTCCCAAAGTTTCAACAAATAATCTTTTACATAAAAAGACATGTTTACAGCTAAAATTAGTGGCTCTTTTGGCAGACTCATCTGAAGTCAGCTCTTCGGGGGCATTTTAGCCCCTGGACCAAACAGATCATTTTGCTGGTATTGTCTTTGTCCCATAAATGTCTGACTCAGATCAGAAGCAGAGACTTCTTTTTTAAAACAAACAAAAGTCCTAGAAGTGATGCTTTGCTTCCCTTGGAGGCTTCGAAAATGCTACCCAGGCTCCTAGCTGATGTTTTCAGGTATCCTTTAGAAATGTTCAAGACTATATAAAAACATGTACTTTATTTGTGAATTTAGGTGGAAAATATTTTTCTAGTACCTTTCTGGAAAAAAACCCGAATTTGTAAAATCTAACGCACAGTGGGTTGCACTGCTATGGGGGAATGTTGCATGTACCTGGCTTGTATTTACCAGTTCACTAAGGGAAGTATTTTTTGTTTGGATGTGTGCACTCACATTCCTTGTTCTTTGATCTCTCTGCAGCATGGCTGTGCGTTCTTGGTGGATGAGGTGCAGACAGGAGGTGGCTGCACAGGAAAATTCTGGGCACATGAACACTGGGGCCTGGATGACCCAGCTGATGTGGTAACGTTCAGTAAGAAGATGATGACAGGAGGATTTTTCTCCAAAGAAGAGTTCAGGCCAAATGCTGTAAGATTTTCAGTGAAACATGAATTCTGTGCTAGTTGGCCCATTCATGAATAATGGAAGAGATAAGATTTCCTCCAGTAATGCAGATTTGGCTAACTGGAGCTGCTCTTTCATACATACTTTGTGCTTACAGAAAAGTTGTCACTTCTTCACTTTGATTCCAGTTGCTGTCAGTCACAAAGGTCATAAATGTGCTGGGCGGGAGTGAAGAACTGGGTTTATCCTAATGAACCAACTCTCAGTATAAAATCCAACCACAAACTGTCACCTTTTTTCTGTAGGGAAACTTGGTGTCTTCAGAGCTTGTGTGTCAGCATTATGATTCTGTCTGAAAAATGTCTTCATTGCACTAATGACATTTTAGATGTAATAAATGAAAAAAAATTAGAGTTAAGGGGGAAAACATAAAGCCTGAATGTAAAACCCGTATAGATAAGGCCAACTTCCATGTCATCCATAGCTATGTTTCAGTGAGATGTCAGAGCAGCAAGACAGAATGTGCTCTACTTGGAGCATAAAGTAGTTGCCTTTTGTTTCTACTCAGCTGGATAGCTGTTACTTTGCTCTTACAAGAAAAAGGGGGTTGCTGAGGTTAGTGCATGCTTTTTCATACACCAGATGTTTGCATTACCAGTTTAGTAGCTTGCTTGTCTTTATTATGGTGATTTGCCTGCTAATATGTTCCACAACTCTCTTTCCACCTTTTCCCAAGCCCTTTCGGATTTTTAATACCTGGCTTGGAGACCCATCCAAGAACCTGATGCTTGCTGAGGTCATTAAGGTTATTAAAACAGAAGACCTTCTAAACAATGCAACCCACGCTGGGAAGGCACTACTGACCGGGCTGTTGGATTTACAGGTAAACATCTAGAAAGATTATTCATAAGGAGGAGAAACTTGCTGATCATGTAGGATCTGACATCATCCAGTTTAAACACTTGGATTAAGGAACTCCAGCTGAGAACTAAACCATAATTATAACTTGCTGGTTTAGATACTTCAATACAAGCCTGAATAACTGTGTCCCATTTTGAACTGAAGTAAACTTTAACTGTCTTCAGGATGCTGGTTTGATATAGCTTCATTCAAAATTAATAGTGAACCCAAAGATATCTGAAGGTATGAACTGCAGCTAGTGAAATTTAAATTATTTTGCTAGAAGTCTCTGTTATCACAAGAAACTAGCATTTCCTTGTCCCCAAAGCTCTTTTTAAAAGAAAATGCCTTCATATTTTGTTAAGAGTTTGGTTGGGCTGTTAAAACAAGAAAACTGTAACTTTCCTGCCTTGACTAAGGGCAATCCCTTCACAGCTTCAGCTGTGGTGTCCCAGATGAGAAGGAATATCAGCCAGGCATTAAAAGGCAGGCTTGGAAATGCTTACTTCTCAAAAGGCAGTTTGTGTGCCAGTAGCACTGGGTAAGCCCAAACAGTCTGCTCTCTTCACAATTTCAAAGCATAGCAGGCAGGAGACTACAAAAAAAATTATCATCATACTTTAGACAACCAAGTACAACTACTGCTATCCAAAAAAAGGTTATTCTTATAAAAGATGGAGATTGCAGCTGGTAGTAAGTAAAGCAGTTAACACTAGCAAGGTTGTCTTTATGCAGCATGAACTGGTTTCTAGCCCCATTCCAGGTAATTTATGCTCAGGTTTTCCCAGAGTGCATTTTATATGTAATGTACTTTATGCTCACTTCAGGAGGCTCCAAGTAAGATTTCACTTGACTCAGCTCTGGGGTGCAAATTCATTCTTGCTTCCTTCTCAGATGTTTATTTCCTTTGCAAGGAGAGAACCTGCCTTCTCAGCTGTTCAGCACGTTGTCAGGAAGGGGCAAAGGGGACTCAAGGTTGCTCAGAAATCCAGCAGGTGCAGCTCCACCAGCAGGGAGGAGGCACAGGGGCTTCCATGTGGCAGAAGACCCAGCAGGGCAGAGCAGAGCTTGCCACTAGGTGCCTTCTGTTGCAGCAGCTGCCATGCATCCTGCCTCACCTCTTTTTGCAGGCTCGTTATCCCCACCTTATCAGCAGAGTGAGAGGAAGAGGAACATTCTGTTCGTTTGACACTCCAAATGATGCGACTAGAAACAAGTTAATTACAATAGCCAGAAACAAAGGTAAGAATGTTTGTGTGTGGATTAGCTTCAAATGACAAACAGTCATATGTAAGCATATGTAATGCTTTACATTGCCCCTTTTTGTGTGGTCTATGTGTACTACAGTATCAGAGTACAGAAGTGAAATAATGAGCAAAGCTGTATTTAGACTGTTCTGGAGATACTTGTATTTTCAGAGACATCAGACCAGTCCATTCCAAGGTGTATGCATTTACTTTTCTCTAGAGGTCCAGTATTTCTGGAAGAGATCTATATAAGGCATAAGTTTTTGTGATATCACTTTCCTATTCCTCTGCAGTAACGTTAGGTGCACCTAGGGATAGCTTACTTCTAGAAATTGATCAGGAAAATTAGATCAAAGTTAACAGTTAAAAAGTTCCCAGGTAACACTGGGAGAAAAAATGATGTATTTCATGGAATACCTAATTATGAAATATAATGACTTGCCTACAATGACTGGAAATGACTGAAAAGTCTGTCCTCTTCTCATTTTAGGTGTTGTGCTGGGAGGCTGTGGTGACAGATCAATTCGCTTTCGTCCAACGCTGATCTTCAAGGATCATCATGCACACCTCTTTCTGAACATTTTCAGTGACATCTTAGCAAACTTCAAGTAAAAAGGAGTTCCCTCACACTGAACAGCTGATTATGAAATTAGTTTGCATTAATTCATGTCTTCTCTACTTACAAGATTAGTGTAAAGTCATAAACTAAAGTTTGTGTTCTGTCTGTAATCCTGCCCAAGGCAAGCTGCTCCATGCAAATTCAACCCAGGCAGAGCATTGGTACCAGCAGGTTCATGCTGCTGTCCCACACTGTGCATTGGTAGAAGCTATGGCCCTCCATCTTCTGGCTTGGGTTCTTTAATTGCAGAGTCCTCTCTACATGCATGGTCCTGACTATCTGGTTGTCCAAATATAAACTGGTACAGCCCCTGTTCACAGGTAATCCCAGTAGATAGATATACTCTTGCATCTAGAGACAGCAACATGTATGGCACGACACTCAAGAGCCACACGCCTGCCATACAGAAAGTGCCATTCTTTCATGGTAGCTTGAAAATAAGAGGAGTTTCAAGGAAAGCTCTGCTTTCCAACACTGCCAACTACGGTATTTTTAGAGAATAATTTCCAGCTTCATCTCCCTGAATACAGACATCTGCCACTCCCACTGGATTAAGAACCATCAGCTATACATTCCCAGGCTCCAGCCTGCTCATACTGCTTCAGAGGCACTAGTGCACTCAGCCACACGTGCAGCACTGTATGTGGAACTGATGTACTTTTTTTCCTCATCCTGGATTTTAACACTTTTGACTTCTCTTACAATCAGACTTGTACAATGAAAACTATACCCTTAAGTATGTAATTTTACAAATCTTACTAAATCATGTGAAGCACATTATTTCAATCTTTCAGCAACCTAGAATGATTTGAGATTATTTTACCATTTTCCCCTAACACTGTAGCCATGAATTTATCTATTAAGGCTCTACATGACTACTTGAGATATTTTGTACAACTACAGCAGAACTGCTTGACCTTAGCTGTTACCTGACATCAGAAACACTACAGTGAAGGCCTAGTCCTAATTGCACATTTATAATGCAAAGTAATTCTATTTTAGTTCTACTAGTTAAGTCTTAGTCATTTATACTTCAGAGATCTTTTAGTAAGCCACAGCATCAGAAAGTGCCAACAGTTCGTTAATTTGTTTCCCTTAGAGAATTGTTTTGGGTGTCTCTTTACTATGTACTCTACTGTTTGCTTGAGGCTGACTTGAACTGGGTCTCCTGCCCTTTTTTCCTTGGCTACCAAGAATCTGGATTTTGTTTATAAAGTTTAACTCTATTGTGCACCAAAAAACAGGGACCACAGTGGACTTTCCTGTTGCCCTATTAGGATCTGACCACAGTTTTAAAGTACCCAGTAAGAGAGCAGTTAAAAGATTTACGTGTTTATTAAAACCACCAAAATGTACAAGTTCTCTTACCTGCTTTGAGAAGTGTTAATCATGGTTTGTCCATTTTGTTTTCTGAATGCTGGTACTGGGAAACTCAAGTACACTCAATTCTAGCTTAAAAAGAGATTTCTGGAAACCTCTGCAGAAACCAGTATTCTGATACCATCTGGTCCAAATCTGAGCAGGTTTTTGAACAGAGGTTGTAGAAATCTAGAGGAAGGACTGGTGAATTGGTGTTGAAGAAAAACCTCATTGTCATCACTGTCCTCATAAGCCTATTATCAACAAGTGGAAAGTCACAACAAGAACTGTATTTTACAGCATTTTGAGAATTAGTCTGTTCAACATATCAGTGCAGTAGTTTTAGTAAATGTCTCTAGCAAGTCTTGTACTTTTACAGAAGCAAAGGTCCAGTATTACCACATGGTCACTTTTATTATGAATACTCTAGATGTTTTTATAATTTTTACTGACACTCAGTAACTGTAATTGTGTACATGTTGATGAAATCATGTTAGAGAGTACATAGAAAGCACTGCAGCTGAAGCATATAAAGTTAATATTGTTTACAGCATACTGTGGACAGTGCCAAATAAATGTTTAAACAAATACTTAACTACACTTCATGGTGTAACTAGTAACTGTACACAGATTCATTAAAAATGACATCTCATGTAATCAATATTCTTAAATAAAATATTTATAATTGAACTTCTCCATGGATTTTTATTTTACACCTAGTACAAACTGAATCATTAGTAGCCATGAATCATTAGTAGGCAGTTAAGCCTCCAAAAAACATGCTCCATGCATAGTCTGCGGTACCTCATTGCCATGATGTTTAAATGCAGGTACATTTTTCTTTCTCTTTCGATAATTATCTACCAGCCAAAATTTAACATAAGGGACACAAATAAATATTTGTTCAACACAAATAAATTAGGGTTGGCCTGTGCACTTAAACAGCAGCTTTACTTACCTGCATCTGCCAATCCATCAAGAAACCCGAGGAAGAAACAGGGAAAAGAACACTTCAGAGATGTCAGCTGGTGAGGGTCAGTTTATTTGCCATTACAAATGAAGTAACAGCTAGAAGAGCTGTGTAAGGAGTTCACTTTCTCCTGACAATTAAAAAGAAAGCTCTACAAGTTATAAGTGACCAGGTTTTCCTTTTTTGGAAAACTTAAAACCTGCCCCTCATTCCTGCTGAGGATGAGGAAACACACTAACACCACAGAATTTAATACTGCCCTTCAGGGACACAGGTTCTTAAGTGATCAGCCCTACAAATTCAACAGAATACACAGTAGATACATTGTCACCCTTTAGGTGTCTTACCTCTTCCTTTTCATTTCAGGTAAAGCCCAGACTGGGGCAGTAGGGAGCAGACAGGCTACTTGGCAACAGAGTTCTGGATACTGAAATATGCTCAAATCAGTAAACACAACAGTACAGACCACTTGCTTCCCAGACTATAGTAATCTTCACATAAGACTGCTTAATTAAAACACTCTTAAGATAATTTTTGGTAATATTTACTGGCTTTTTTTTCAACTCAAGTGTTACAGCATTGATTAAATGTCATTCATACATACAAGACAAACGTAAACATGAATATATGCAAATACAGACAAGCAGTTCCAAATTCTCACGTGCTCACTGGGATCCAAACTCAACAAAGGATCCCTGACTGTCCCTGTAACTTGCAGCATCATAGTTTAGGTATATTTCTCCTTTATTTTGATGGGAAAGCAATTTCTATGGGAGGCTACTGACATGCTGCCCAGCCTTAACTCACCCTGACAGCTTAACTGCCAATGTGTCCTGCAACCCACATCCCTTTTTTGCCCAGTGAAGTTCACATCCTGGAAGGCATTGCCAAGAGATCCCTCCAGGATTGCTCTTCACAGCTATTTTGATTTAATTAATGCATGAGCCTGTGTCGCTCTGGCATCCAGCATTATTTACCATACATACTTATGAGACAAAACTAAGTTTCGAGACACTTCTCAGCCAACCTCAGGCTCACTAAAAGAAATGATGAATCTGTAGTGAAGATGCTCTGGCAGAGTTACTGCATTTCACATCAAGAGTTTTTCCTGTTTCAAAACAATCTAAGAACAATCTAAGCTGAAAGAACCTGGGTCTGCATCAGTAATTCAGTGTCCTTCCACATGTTGGAAGCAGGACAGTTTAAACTGAGAACTGCTGGTAACAGTGCACTATGCACACACTGTAACCAGCACGGAAGAGATGCTGCTCACACTGCACACCTAGACAACCTGCAGAGACATTTCTTCCAGACGACTGTTCTTCACCATTTCTACTTTCTACACTGAGTGCACTCACCACCAGGCTTTGTGTAGGAAAATGACAGAAGTGTGTCAGTTTGGTAAACTATTTAAACCTCACAGAACAGTAAACATGATGAACGTGCAGCAAGGAAAGTCACTGGAAATCACCTGTTTTGTGACTCAATTTCTCCAAATATTTGAGCAAACTTCTGTCTATCTACAATCTGGCCAAACCTAATCGTAAAATATAAAATATCTGTAGTATTATAGCGTTTGAACTGGAGAAGTAGCTCCCCCTTGCTATCTCCAACTTCATCCAAAGTCATCACTGTCTCCAAGGGACAGTAAATGTCATTCCGTCTTCCCCAGAATGTCAAGTGGGCCACTCTGACAGTGTGGCTGTTTTCACTTAAGTAGATGAATCCAATAATGCGTCTGAAAAAGTAGCTCATACCATACAACATTGCACCAGCAAAGAGGGTAACACCAGTGGTATACAAAAGGACATTCTGAGAAACTTGATCTTGCAGATAGAGGTGGTAGATGGGAGGCAGCATAACCAGGGTGGTAGCAGTCTGTAACAGCTTCAGTCGGGACAGCACCCTGCAGTACTTAATCCCAGGAAACCTGTAGACCAGTTTGAACTCTTCTTTTTTCTCATTCCCTGCCTTCTGTGGGACCACAGCAGCAGGGGTGGGATGGTACAGACACACAGATGGCTTTTGCTGTCTCACAAGACAATTAACACCACTAACTTGCCAGTTTTGTGGCTGCAAACACTTCCATGTACCAAAAGAACTGAGTGTGTGAGAATCCTCCTTTTTCCATGACCTTGTCCAGAACTTGTTTTGTTGACATCTCCCAAAAGACGGTGCCATGTAGAAGCTAGTCCTAATTCTGCAGAGCATTGCCTATAAGTAAATATTCCCACCAATCATCGTTTGATTCTTCTTTGCAACCAAATGACATTTAGCTCAGCAGTTATTCCTTAGGCACCTGAAGACAGCCCACAATAAGCCTCCCCACCCCATCTCGCTGTAACCCTGCATATAAAACCAGTGCTATGTTACACCAGTATTTGTGTGTGCCCACCTCCCGCTACCCACTGAAAACACCAATACCACGGGCTGCTTCTAAGCAAAGTGGGTAAGAGAACCTGTGGCTGCCGGCCAGTAAATCAGCAGCGTGTTAAATAGCAATGCCAGGGAAAAAAAGAAAACGTGGACTAAGCAGCATAAAGCGGAGGAGGAGCAGGGGTGACACCGAAGGAGGGACCAGACGTTAGGGAGGTGCGGGACAACAGATACACGTAAGACAGGGAACAAACAGCACTCCTGCCCTCCCGATCCGCGCACACGTGGCGTTCGTCCCCCCACAAGGACGCGTCATTCGCGGACAGCAGCGCTCCCAGCCTCAGGCCAGGGGAGCTCCCGGAGCTGCCTCCCGCGGTGCCCATCGGCAGAGCCCCCGGGGTGCCCCCTGCCCGGCCCCGCCGCCAGCACCCACCCGAGAGCTCCCCAGGGCCGTGACGCTGCCCCGAGGACCGTTGGGCGCCGCGCGTGCTCCTGCCCTGGGCAGCGCCGTGGCCGTTGGGCTCCGCGTGCCGGCGCCTCACACTCCTCCCTGAGGCGGCCGCACCCCCCCCCCCCGCCCAGACGCGCTGCCGGAAGGGAAAGATGGAACAACCGGTGTCACGGCGGAATCACCGCACCCCTCCCCGGGGGCAGAGCCTCCTCGAACCCCCTCGGACCCCTTCTTCCCCCGCTCACCATCGCCTCAGCTCCGCCGTTCTGGAGAGCGGCTGCGCCACAACCTCCAACCGCCGCGTGCGTCGTCACGAGGGGGCGGTGCCTCCCCTTTCCCAGCGTGCCCCGCGGTGGGGGCGCGTGGCCTCCGTCACGTGCTCTGTCGCCCGCTATGGCGCCGCCGCAGCCCGGCGCTCTCTGCCTCTTCGATGTGGACGGAACCATCACCGCCCCGCGGCAGGCGAGTCCCGGCGGGCAGGGGCAGGGACGGGGATAGGGTTAGGGTTAGGGTTAGGGACGGGGGCCGCCTGCCTTTGCTCTCCCTTGCGCCATGCCGGGGTGCAGGCTGGGCTGTCCGGCGCGCAGCTGCGGGCTCCCCGCGGGCTGGGCTCCTGGCCCGGGAGTGGTTGGTGCTGTCAGCCCGAGCTCTGGCCTCAGGCTGCTGTTCGAGGGCTGTAGCCCCGAGGGGACAGAATGAAGCTGTTTGGGCTCCTGCATTCGTCTCCGTGGTGCTTGGCGTGCCAGCTTACTTTGCCGTTTAAAGCAAAACCAGTCCGGTTTTGTTTTGTTTTGTTTTTTTCTTAACGCTCTGCACAGGTTTGTAGGTTTTTAGTGATTACTGCGAAATAGAGATGCGGGTCTGGTGATAAAAATACTGACAAATCTAAGTCTTTTTATTTTGGAACCCAGAAAATCACGGCAGAGATGGCTGCGTTTCTGCAGCAATTGCGTCAGAAGGTGAAAGTTGGAGTCGTGGGTGGTTCAGATTTTGAAAAGATTAAGGAACAGCTTGGCGATGACGGTGAGGATAGTGCCTGAGGCAATTCCTTACACTGATTTGCTTATAAGGAAGTTGTGAAGGTTAAATGGAGGTTAAACCCTTTTCGTTCTTCTTCCTTCTAACACTTTCCACCTGTGTGGTCTTGCACTCAATGCAGAGCTGTTACAGGCATTTAGAAACCACACTCTGTGCTCGCATTTTACAGCTCTTATAGTGTCTTGTTCATAAAATCATAGAATCATATTAGCACATTATCTATCATATGTTATATTATTGTATTATTAAACGATAGAGAGTAATGGTGAAACCCTGATTTTGTGACAGTAGTTCAGGGCAATTTGATCTTGTCTTTTTAAATATAAGGATGTTTAAATGAAAGCAAGTTAAATTATATATTATCTTCTAAAAACAGAATTATGTGCCTATCATACATGTGTGCAGGCTGCTCATCCATGAAGCATCTGACTTGAAGTGTGGGATTACAATGCAGAGATGAGCTTTTGCTTTAGTCCTTTGGGAGAGATTTCCTTTTCTATACCAAAGGCTATCTTGAATGCTCTTTACTTAATTGGAGCCACTGATGCCCTTCTGTTAATGCCCAAATGAAACATTCAGAATTTGTTTGGCTTACAGATGGATTATAGTAATCCATATCATCCTGCATTGTAGTAAGATGGTCACAACCCAGGACATCTATTCAAGATTAGTTAAGAGAAAACAAACCTGAAATAGTAGGATTTGATTTGTTCCCCAGCCCATCTCAGTGCTAGGGTTTTGTAATAAGTGGTGTTCAGTCACTCCTTGCATTTATTGCAAAGAGATGTTTGCAGGAAAAGAAGAGCCCCTAAGCAAAAATGTGGGTAACTGAACTGAAAGACTTGATGTGATTTGAGGGATATAATAGTGTTGGGGAGAAATGAGTGTGATTTTGATCTTGTGCTCAACGTTGCGCTGTTGAATCTTTCATGGTTTATGATCTAATATTTGCTATGTATTAGCCTATTTTATGTGTGCAATAATTCTTCTTTAAATACACAGGGGAAATTATAACTTACTGTCTTCTTGTTTGATTGTAGTGGTTGAAAGATTTGACTATGTTTTTCCAGAAAATGGTCTTGTAGCTTACAAAGATGGGAAATTACTGAGCAGGCAGGTAAGTGTGAAATTTCCTTTAACATGAAAGAGGTAAGATCTTGCTTTGTTGATAGAGTACAGTCCTCTATACTCATCCTTCCAACTAAGGCCAAAGTTGCTGCTATTTTCACATGTTATTTCTGTAACAGATCATTCATCTGGCACTCTGATTGATGTAATGACAATCTACACCTTTGGAGTATTCTCAGCCCCGAGGGCTGTTGAGGTCTGGAGTGTCTTATCGAATAAGAACAGTGAAAATCACAACCCAGCCTTTCTTTCCCTCAGTTTATCTGTAGGGCATGTTTCTTGTAGCTGCTTTGTAGTATTAATTTAGAGTGCACATTCTTACGTGTTCCATATCAGCTAGAAGGTAAATACTCTAAATGAACATAAACGTGCAGCTGATTATAGAGACCTCAATCACCTTCATCAGTTCAACATGAGTAACGGAGGTGAAAAATTGAAGAGATCCAGGCTGAAGTTGCTGACTGGAGCAGGATTTTCCAATTTCCTGCTCTAACAATCTGTTTCTTCACACTTGGCTACAGCACATGTAAGCTGCAACTTTTTGTTGAGGTCTGCTCTCTTTGTCCCACTTTATTTCCTTCTAAAGTAAGAAGTGGTAGGGAGCATATTAAAGGAGAGTTTGGTGTTAAGGTTTGAAAAACACAAATTAATCAAAAAGAAAAACCAGATGCTTTAGATAGGACCATGTGTGCATCAACTGAGAGTTATTATTGAAGGCATGTTTCTTTGTGGTATGAACCATGCCTGATTATCCAATGTTTGTGTTTTCCATGTGACTTGTTTTTAGAAGCTCAAATTCTGGACCCCTGGTTGAATGGTATTTATTTTGTTAGAACATTCAGGGTCACCTGGGTGAGGACATACTTCAAGATCTAATCAACTACTGCCTGAGTTATATTGCAAAGATTAAACTCCCAAAGAAAAGGTATGTCCATACACATGTCTCAGTGTCACCATATTCTTCATGTTATAGTGGTGAGCATAAATATGTAAAGCAGTGTGCTCAGCAAAAAAATGAATTTGTGGTTTAGGAGCACTGTGCATGAAATAGAGCTTAAGCATTTTTGTTTAGGAGGGAAGGTGAGGCTGGCTAGAGACACTGCCAGGATTGCTTGAAATTTTGCCACTTCACCCCAAAGCTGACAAGACTGGCCTCTCAGGGTCTGAGAATTGCATTGACACAATGCTCCAGTCATACTGGAGCAAATCAAAACAAAATCATACTTTTAAAAGTCAGTAAGGATGATGTTGGGGTTTCCAGATTTCAGTATATTTCAAATGGACTTGATGATGCCAGAGGTATTGGTTTTTATTGCCAGAGGCATTGTTTTTTATGCATACAATGAGAGACTGAAGGAGACATCTGATTCCATTGTCTCCAGAAAGTTCTTTATGATCAATTTTTCATTTCTTTTGTGTCTCATTAATCAATTATTTTTCAGGGGCACTTTCATTGAGTTTCGAAATGGGATGTTAAATGTGTCCCCTATTGGAAGAAGCTGCAGCCAGGAAGAACGAATTGAGTTCTATGAACTTGATAAAGTGAGTTACAACTCTTGAAAAATATCAAGTTCTTCTGGGAGAGGCAGGTTATGATGTTAAAAAGCTTTTATAGTCTGTGAAATCTTTTTCATTTTAATCCTTTCCATGTGGTTTAACTAACTTCTTAGTTCAGACTTCAGGAAATACACAAGGTATATTTTTTTTCAAATCCTTAAAGCCATTCCTTTTCTTTTTAACTCATTAAAAACTTTAAAAGCAGAATTCAAAAGCTGAGGTCAAACTATTCACCTCATATTTGCCTTTGTACACAGCTAAACGTGTGAGGATGAAAGGAATCTGAGCCTGATATCAGAGTTCTGTTCCCTGCTACACCATAACCACTGTTTCTGACCTAATACAGAAACTGAAATCTAATGCCTCAGAAGCAGTTCTTTGCCTGTGACTCAGTTAATGGATGCTGAAAGAAATCTAAGCCTAAGGCATTCTGAAAATACCCTTTTTGGAGTATCAGACCAGTACCAGTTTTGAGACTCCCGTGCCTCAAATCTCATTTCTAAAGCTTTACCAGGAGTTCAATAGAATACTTGCATGCTTCCCTGGTATTCTAAGATTTTGAAATAGAAAAGCAAGTATCATAGCATCTATGTGAAGTTTTTCTCTTATTTTCTACAAATTGGTAGCAGATTAAAGTGGAAAGATTCTCTGCATGCCTTCAGTGAGGAAAAAACAGCTGTATTACACTAGTCCTGGTACTCAGACCCTTGGATATTTTCGGGGTGATTTTTTTGTGTTACCCTTGTTGATGAATTTTAACACAGCATGTAACTGATGTTTGGTTTGGTTTTGTTTTTTCTTTTAAACAGAAAGAACATATAAGAGAGAAATTTGTAGCTGATTTACGAAGAGAATTTGCAGGAAAAGGCCTCACATTTTCTATAGGTATCATATTTAAAATAATTTAAAACAATTTAATTTAAATTTCACTGAATTCATATCCTCTTACAGATATGACATCTGATCTCATTTGTATGACAGTTATCTCTGGGGGTGGCTGCAAGCATTGCATGCAGGACAGCCTCTTCTTCCTCTTAGGCTTTCACTTGGTACATTTTAATTAAAATCCATCAAAGAGAACTCATTGTCATCAGTTCATTGTCTTTTAATGTCAGTCGTGTGACTGATTCTGCTCATTTTGAAACATACTACCTGCATGTTTAGTCAGAGTTGTTGCTGTCAATCAATTTTGATGAGAAATACATCAGTACCCTGTTCCAGTAGTCCTTGGTTCTTCAGTTCTGTAGCTGCATTGTGTGGGAGGAAGGAGAGGAAATAAAAATCCAAAAGCAAGTGCAAGCTTGAAGAGAAAACTGATAAGGGGGAACTAATTCTCCATGCGTTTTTTCTTTTTTCCCCTCTTCCCAAATGTATTGCCATATGATTATTTTTCAGTTATAAAAAATATATGGTTTCCATTACTGTGGTAATAAACACTAAGGCAGAAAGGAACTGCCAATATAGGTCTCCTAAAGCATGTTGTAAATACCTTTTACACACCTGCTTCAACTGGGAACTGTGCTTTTATTCATGCTTTTATTCATTGGTAAAATCCAAGGGTTTTGGAACTGGAACAATATTATCCTTTTAGGTTGTGTTGCACTGATTTCCTCCTTTTTCAGTTCAGAAAGCTTAGAAAGTCTCTTCTCTAAGACTTTACAGCTCTACATACACAGATGGCTATACTAATTCGTGTTGTTTCTTTCTAAAAATGAAAAGATTAAATGTAAATTTTAAAAAGGTTCAGTGAGAGCAGTCAGTGTTTGGCAACATGCTAAGACTTTCATATTTGTTTAATGGGTAAATAATTGTAAATCACAATAGTTACCATATAAAACACTTTTAAGACTTTACCCCAGCACCTCAGCATTTCTGTGACTACTGCAGTGTTTCCTCAAAAAAAATCTTTAGTTTTTCCTCACTCTCCCCTCAGAAATGTGTTCTTATAATAAAACAAAGTTTGCTTCTGTCCTAGGTGGCCAGATAAGCTTCGATGTGTTCCCAGATGGCTGGGATAAGAGGTACTGCTTGGGAATCATTGCTAATGATGGATACAAGACTATTTATTTCTTTGGAGATAAGACAATGCCAGTGAGTATATTGTTTTGTAGCTACATTTCAGAGCTGCTGCTTTAAGCCACAAGCACTGTAGGTTCCAACCAACTACTTTATGCCTGACAAGAATTTAGTCAGAGTATGTGTCCACAGTTAATTGGCTGTGCAGTATGGTCAGCATAATGCTGGGAGATGGCTATGAGCAGAGATTTTTCTTCTGCAGTGAACACAGTGTTCTTGGCTGACTTAATACTGCAATATGTTTTTAAATTGAACTTCTATAATTTCGTTAAAACCCTAGGTGACATGGCTATATAAAACTGATTGTCCTGTTTGATTGCTGTAGATAGTTGCTTTTTGTTGGCTGGTGATTATTACACATATTTATTTTCCATTTAATTTAATGCTGTTCCTTTGCTATCCACTCCACCCTGTCTTTACACTGAGGAGCTGAAATTAAATATAATCCCTGTCCCTAGTCATTGGGGAGAGGCAAACAGCTCCACAGGGGGATTCAGATGCTTTTGAAAATACTGAGCAGAGACCCACCTAGAGCTAGTGAAAGCAACAGTAAACACAAGGACTTGGATGAAATAAAGGCTGTCTGACAACATTAGGTTAAGTTTTATAAGAAAAGGCTTAGTTCTGTAAGAATTTAGATTTACAGACTCTATATGACTTTTATAAACTTTTAAAAGGCCCCATTTTATAAGAAAAAGACAATAAAAGGGGTTTTTTGTGTGTAATGCACCAAGCTGCAGCTTTCAGGGTTCTCTGCCCATGCAGGTGGTAGTGCTGGTGTCCCCTGAGCCAGATGTGAAGGGGCTTTTCAGTGCTCAGGTGATCAGAACTCAGTTACAAATGTCACATTAGACCAGTAGGTAGGAATAAGGTACTGCATGAGGGGAGGATTAATAGTGTTAATGATTTAACTAGAAGGAAAAGAAATTGTTGGAAGGAAGAGGGCAAATAAGTAAGTTACAAATCCTGTGTGTACACTGTTCTGTAAAAAGCTTTGCACCTTAGTAAGTAAGCATTTTGAGAAGTCAATACTGGATTGCTATACCAAACCAGAAACATGGCTGAACTTACACTGAGTCTCTTACTTTTTCATTACCAATCCCAATCTGCAGGTCAGGAAGTTCTTACCCAAGTGTTTATGGCGGTCAGCACAAGTTTCAGCATAGGAGTGTTGTAAGCACATGATGTAAAACCTCAAAATCATGGTTTGCTGGTTTTTAGCCTTCTGGAAGACATCTCAGACATGACTATGTTACATCCCTTCTTTTCCATAATTTTCTTTATGTGTCCCTGTCTTACCCCCAAGGCTATGATTACACATTAAGCTAAGTAATATTAAGTCCTTGGATGCTGGTTTCCTTTTCCTTTTTTTTTTTACAGGGAGGGAATGACTATGAAATTTTCACAGACTCCAGAACACAAGGTCACACTGTCACATCCCCACAGGATACAAGGAGAATCTGTGAAGATCTGTTTTTTAAATAAGAGACTTTTAGAATTTACACTTAAAAACAGTTAAGACAGCTTCATTCTGTATTGTTCATGGTAATTGGACACTCATTACAGAAGGGAAGCTGCAACTTACAGGATGAATATTTTAGAGGGGTTTTTTTTAATCCTAACTTATGTTATAAAGACTAATTACAAGGCAGTTGAGATTATCTTTTAAAAAGGGAAGATGAGTAAAAGAGACAGATTTTATTTTTTTCTGGAAGTGGAAAGGCAGAACTGAAGCAGAATTCCCTGACCTCACACATGTTCCAGATGTGTTGAGCCAACCACCACTGGAAAGGCCAGACTGGTGCTAAAATTACCTCCTCAGTGCAGTTGTGCTTATGCACAGTACAGTTCATGTTACCTACACTTTCTGCAGACTGTTTTTAAATCTAAAACAAATTAAAAAAAGAAATTAATTAAAACAATTTAAGCATAGTAGCAAAATATATTTGTCATTAATTACATTTCTTATTTTCCTGGTAAGACATTAAGAGTAGATGAGATCTTTAGTATTAAGGAAAAGGACCTAAACTATGTTCCTATCAAAATTTAATTTGAAGCATGACAATCAGAGTAACTGCTAATATTGCTTTTCTCACTGGCATAAGGAAAGTAATCTTCTGTATGAACAGTGTAATTCAGTAAAGGAAAATAAAATTGTTTTATCGTGAAGAATTACTATTTTCATTTGTCATTTTGGTCAATAAAGTATGCAAAGCAGACCTGTTGTATGCTGCCTGTCTGTACAAAGAAATTATTTATTTGAATCTTTCCAAGTTTATATGATACTTACACATTAAAAAAGGGGAGAGTACCAGTGCAAGCCAAAATCCCCAAAAGGACTGACAAAAAAAGGAGAGGAAGCTGGTCTCCTCATTTATCAGAACTACCTAACACCCTTCTCCATAGGAAAATTCAAACTCAGCTGCTTTAATGGGAGCTGAATTTGGGCCAGAAGTGTCTGCCTTGCAGGGAGGCTCTTTTAATAGCTGCTGCTTTATGTACACACATACACAGTGTATCTCATTATTTGGTTACTTAGTGCCTGGTTGTTTCCTGTATTTGCAGAAAGTTACCTATGCAACACATCCTGTGCAGGACCCAAAACCAGATTTGTTTTCAGCCTCAAATATAACCATCTCTGCACATACCTGTATGTGTTCAGATCCTAAAAGTCAGCATGCTGTCAGTCTGGTGCAGCCACTGCTAATAGTACCAGCAGGGTGGAAGCCAACAGCCTGTATCTGTGGGAGAAGTGACAGAATGCAAAACAAAGCAACCCCCCAATGCTGAGTCCCTTGTTCCCAAGTGACTTTAAACAAGGCAGCATCCTTCCTGCTTTCAGCAGGCCCTGCCTGGGTTCTTCCCCCGAAGCCAGGCTAAAGCTTTACTGAAAAGTTTTTGGATGCTGGCTGCTCTGTCTTAGGAACCCCTTCTGAAATGTTATGGCCTTCCTCCAAGTTTCAGCTGGAAGGAGTAGGCTATCTTACACCTCCCATTACCCCATGCTATATTTTAGTATAAACAATAGCTAAATTAAATCCATAATGAAAATAAGTGTATTCAGAGGTAATAGTATATATTGTATGCTAACCTATTAAGCAGCTAGAAAACTTGCTAAATTACTACTTAATCTGGTAATACCAGTCAGGTAATACTACAGCACTTTTCAAAAAACCTTTAAATGTCACCATACAGGTATCAATATGCAGGCATCTGCATTCTCCTCTCTCTTTACTGCTAATCATTAACACTGACTATGCACAGAGCAGACTGAAGGCACATCAGGGCAGGATGATGGTCACATTTATTGTGAAGGAAGCAGTGTGTCACACCCCAACAAGCTGGATAGTGTTAAACCCATCACAACCAAGTCTCATGATTAATAAAAAATAAAATCCCAGAACTCTAGACTGGTCATTACCATGCACTGTAGTGTAATACAGGTACAACTAAGGTAAAACAAGCCATGGCAATGGTTACTGACCTTGTATCTGCTCTCCACTGAGCAGACCTCAGAACAGATCATTTGCTGGGAAAAAGTCTAAGATGTTCCAGAACAGCCAGCACATATTGATAAAACTGCCAATAGGCAACTGAAGTTTTACTGTCTCACAACTAACAGCAGAGTATCATATCAGGGTTTTTTGGTTTGTTTTTTTTTAAAATTTTTTTATTTGCAAAGTCAATAAAAATCCACTGTTAGGAACATAACAGAGAAAAATGCTTCATTTGAAAAAATGTGGAAGTAGTAACAGAACTAATTTAGTTACACTACATGGAATCTTGCAGGCAGAGGAGTTGGGGCAAGGGTGACCATATCACATCCTACCAAGCAAGTTTTCTGGGGAAAGAGCTGCAGAATCTACTTCACAGAGACAGCTGAGCCTATTAAGTAACTCATGCAGTATTTCATACACAGTCACCCGAACAGCATGGAACTTGCTTTTCAGAAGTACAGCAATTCTGCCTGCCCAGTGAAATACTGTGGCAGACATTCAGCTATATGCAATGATGAAGGTGATCTTCAGCTTTGTCTAAATTCAGAGGCTATGAAGTATCTGCTACTCTACAGCTTTCTACCACTTACCTTGAAGCAATTTTTTAAAATTTTGGTTTGATTTTTTGTTTGGTCAGGGTTGTTTTTTTTAATACTGGCCTATAAACTATGTTGCTGATCAACCAACAAGGCACGTAAGTAAATTCACAAGCAAGGCTTATTTAAAACCACAATATTCCACACATAAGCATTTGCAAATGGTGCATTTGAAGGGCACCCAGCCTTGCCCATCGGAGTGTAACCTCCAGATGGAGATTTTCCACCTGGCAGAAGCTGCTGTGTTTGTGAACTTCCTTCCATGAGGAAAAGAACTGCAGCAATGAACATCTCTCTCTCTCTTTCTCAAGCCAAGGCATCCAGGCACTGCTACCAGCTGTAAGTGTAACTCCAGCCCCTACAGAAGGGCATCTCAAGGGAACACAGTGCTCAGGCACTTCTAGAGCCTCAGAGTAGTGCCTCTGCTAAGGCTGTCTGCACTAGAAAAGCTCTTCTTCAAACCTCTCCTTGATTCCCCTGGGCATTTACTGGGATTAGTTCATATGATAAAAGAAAAACCAAACCTCCCCCCCTCCACCAAGCACACAAAATAGGTCTCTTCAAAATACCTTTTTTTGTAAACACATTACGCTAGATTTTTATCATTAGTATTTGAATTCTTTTTTTTTCCAGGCCAGCTATAAAAACTGTGATTTTGGCCTGCTTCTGCTTTATGAAGAGTGCAGTATTTCCTCCTGCACAACAGATAGAATATTCTTAGGACAGGTCCCCTGCAGCAATGGCCATGCAGGCAGTGGCTCTGCTCCCTCCAGAACACCTCAGGAGCTGACAACGTGCCCTGACCAGGTCTCGTGCTTGGTTCCAGGAGCCAGGTGGGTGATCACCACCTCCACTGCCTGAAGCTTCTCATTCTTTGGAGGGATGGTGCACATCTTGTAGGTGACCTCGTCGCCTGCCACAGGAACGTACTCGCCTTCGATACTGTGGAGGGGAAGCTTCAGTTAATCCTAAGTGACATAAACACTCTTACTCTTTTGCAGTTTATTTAAATTTCCATCATAATGATAAGATATTTCAGGATTTTTTAAAGAGCCCATCAGCCAAAGCTTGAGGTTTACTGTCTTGTAGCAAAATCCCATTAAAACATTATAAACAGAACCACCACCACAAGACAAACAAACAAACCTAATAAGCTTCCACACTTTAATATGCCTTAAAAAAATAATTAACTGAGTGTGACTTAAGACAACAGTCCTGTGAACCATGAAACTACTTCTTACTTGCTAGCAGCACTAGAGGGCAGGACTGGCACTGTTTGGAGGTTGTTTTTTTAAATTATAGGAAACTGATGGGTTTTTTAAAAATTTTTTTCCTCATCTCACATTTTTTAAGCTTTTTTTTGCCCCCCCCCCCTTTTTTTTTTATAGGATTGTATGATGCCAGCCATTGATACTACATTCAGGTTGCTCCACCATAACACTGTTCATCTGAGATACAAAATTAAAAAAAGGAAAAAAAAAAAAAAGACCCCAAGTAAGACAAAAAAGGGCTGTCACCTTCTGTCCAGATCTACGTACTGATGAAAGAGAGCTGCCAACAATAACAGCCTTCCTCACTTCTACTGCTGTGTTCAAGATTAGAGCTTTTTAATAAAGATCCCAGCATGAAGACAAGAGAGGTTCCTTCCAATCTGCATTACCTTGATTCTCTGTCCTTTCTTTTAATGTACCTACAGGATCCCATGCTAAGGTGCCCCTTCTCTGACAACCCAGGCTTTATATTTCTTGTCTGAGGGGTTTTGTTTTTCACTGTTTCTCAGGAACTCTTGTATTTGTGAACAGATAAACACCACTGAGTTTGTTATTTGCCTTCCCTGACAGCATACTGAAAACATACTCGTACCACCCAGGAATTTTACCCCACAGATGTTTCTATTACTGTAGGGAACCACGAGGTTGATTACTCCTGTTCCTTCTTCTAAACAGATCGTATTAGCCCCAATATCTGGACAGCCCTGAGAATTACCCAGAAAGATAACTTTTCTACTCTAGAAAGCACAGGACCAAGCACTATGCTCATAGCATCACATCCTTTATTGGATTTTTTCCTTATCCAAATTGACACTACAAGAGGCAGAGCCTTGTGATAAAACCTTGTTCAACCCCACAGCTTCTCCTTATCCCCTAGTTTGTCTTACTTATTTCTTGCTTGTTGAGGTGAGCTTATCTCATTAAGATCAGGCCTGTCTTTTGTACAGGTCTGTAAAAATGTTGCAGCCACACAAAGTGCTCAAATTTTTACTTTTGCCTTCAAAGTTGTCTCCCACAGATCAGATATTCTTTTATTTCCTGCAGCTTTCTGATAACCCATTACTCTTGGTGCCTATTGAGTATGAGATTTTTAACTCATTGCCCCCAGTGCACATGAAAAGCAAGGTAACAAAGCTTTTAGTTTGCAGCCTGAGCAAACCTGTTTGAACACTGCTCACAGCACAGTATTGTTCACCAAATGCTGCTTCTGGGACACATGTAGACTTACACCAGCATTGTTCTTGCTATGTGATGCTTAGAAGCAGGAACAAACAACATTCTGATTGTGCAGTACTACTGTGAGTATAAAGAAAGAACAAAAGAATGGCACTTGAAAGGTGATGAGATCTTGTTGCATTGCAGGGAGAGCCTCACACAAAGCTGCAGGAGAAGATTCTCTGTTTGGAAGCAATTGCCTTAAGCACTGGGAGGGAAATGAATTGGGGAAGACAAGAGAAAGGAAATAGAAATCTTGGAAAAGATTCAGCCTGCAACAGTCACTCTATATACATCATAAATTACTTGGAAAATTTGGTAGGGGAAGTTAAACAAGGAGTTTTTTGATGCCATCTATTGATTAAATATTTTTAGATCTGTATTTTTTACTTTTACCCTAGCTGTATGTTAAATGTTGATCTAGAGGAAAACAGGTTTTCACTGCTATTTAAGAGATTGGTATGAATGCTCTATTCAAAATAATGGGCATCTATGTAACCAGCATCTTTGAGACACTTCAATAAATTAAACTAGAATAGGAAATGCCTTCCTGGTGCTAGTGTCAGTGTCAGTGTCAGAAGAGAGTGAGTTTTAGATTATCCAGCAATTCCCATTTCCCAGTTCAGCGCCAGTCTGGTATGGTGAAGCATTTTATCCTGCACTATTTTTAGGGAAGTGGGAGGTTATTAGGAAATTACCTAAATAAGGAATGTTCTAGTTCTTTCTCACAGCTGCTATTCATATTTCAGGGCTCTAGTTAAACCTCTTGGGACAAAGACTAACTCACACAGAAACATTTTCAATCGAGTTTTCAGTGAATTCAGAGTCTTGCTGGTCAATAAGAGTGCCACAGATCACACCACACACCCACTTCCCATGGATAAAAAGACCAGATTATTTTGTAGCCTTCCTAAAGCTGATTTAACACCTCAAAACACCTCCCAGGAAGCATGTATTCTGGGAAGGTTTTGCCTTCCAGTGACCACAGGAAGTTGATTCTCCTCACAGATCAGTGCCATCTGAGATTTCTAAGCCAATCAGGGAATGTGGGGAACACTTAGGGAAACGCTATCCATGTCCTATTCATTTCCAGATTTTTCTTTAGTAAGATCTGGTATTCTGCTGCCTCTCCTCCCCACCACAGTTAATCTACTTCAGAAACTTCAACAGATGCAACAAGGCACTAGAAAGGGAGCATGTCAGGAAAGGAAGAGTGCAGACCAAAGCAATTAAGTCATCAAGTGCCTTAAATATTTTAAAGGAGATCAGAAAGCTCAGATACCCCAACAGCCCCAAAGCAGTCCGCTGCAGCCAGCAGAAACTGTTTTGCTGCTAATTCACAGAAAAAGCAGAGAAATCAGAAAGGTTCATTCTCTCAGCACAGATTCAGCTCTGTTTGTTTCTAATTATCAGTTAATTTCCAGCCCATATTGCTATACCTCATCAGGTGAGCAGCATTACAGAAGAGCCTGAAGGAGAGATGTGGCATTAATGGTTTGCATTAAACATGGTGATCTGGCAGATAATCAGAGGAAAGAAAGGAGCATGAAAAGATGATCTCTCAATGGACATGAAAAGTTCCAAGTCAGCTTGCTCCTCAATGCAGCAGAGAAGCAGCTGGGTTCCTCCCTGCAAGAAGATGTGGCTGACGGTAGAGCTACAGTGTAGGGTCCAGTGTAGCCAGAAACGGAGCTGCAACAGCAGAATGGGACTGTATCATCACTTGGGAGACCACTGAAAGATAATTTCTGTGCTCTTCAGTACTCCTGAGCTGGAGGCATTATATGCACAGTCTCCTGACATCATAACAATACACAAGCAAAGTGCCGTAAACGCAGAATCTCTACAGGGACCCAAGGGTACTGTGTGTCAATGTCCCATGGGAAGTACAAAGTCAGTTCTCCAAAGACATCACTACGCATGGGGTCAGGAATCCAGCCTGAAGGACAGCCTGAAGTCCTCTCTGCAATGCAGCATTTTCCCTTTCAGAGCTAAGCACTAACAAACAGCAGAAAACCCACAAGCACTGCACATTTCTTTCTGCTCCATTAAACCAGATGCTTTTGCAAAATAAAATCTTTAAAAAACCAAGAATGTGGTCATTCATTGGTCACTGTTCTCTGGTGAACTACCTCCTTGCTTTGTCCTTGCAGGTATGTAGGCTTCAGTCCAAATCCCAGTCAAATGCAAAGGCCCAGAATATGCTGGGAAAATAGAAGAGTGGGATTCTTATGCAGTGCTCTAAAGCACGTCATCTGGTCTGTGACTAAGATACCATTCCATCTCCTCCCACTCCCCTTGCTCCATGCCCTTGGAACCCACCTTTGGAAGACAAGCTGATACGAACAGGCAGCCCCAACCTCAGCACAAGGTGTGGGCCACAACAGCCAACACTGCAAGGATTGCTGGTCTGCTCCCTGGAAATGAGCCACATTTACAGGAAGAGTGGCAAGAGTGACACCAAAGCCACCACAGCTGTTCAGTTTCAGTAACCAAACTGGCTCATATCTGTGAGAGCTGATTTACTCCCACCACAAAAAAACAAACAATCAACAGAGGAGATGAAGATATCACATAGGATACAGTTCTCAGCACTGATGATACAATAACACCATCAATTTGGTGACAGTGGATCATGATAGAGGCTGGTGGAAATGAAAGCATGAACAGTACATGTCACTACTAAAAACATAATTAAAGGCTTTTTTAAATTTTCACTTGAGGCAAATGAGTTTGCCTTTTCTTCCAGCTTTTCAGAGACATTATCTTGAATTACCATCTCAGCAACTCCTCCATCCCCACACTTGTCAGCTAGGGTACACGTACTACTAGCAAGAACATTTTGTTTTCTGTTCTGGAGAAAGGTAAAGACTTAAATGGAGAAAAACAACATCTCGCCAAACTCAACAGCCATAACATTTTCCTAGCACAATTGTTTATACCAACTGGAGTAGTGTTTCCACTAAACACAAGGAAGCAGGACTCACTGTGCAAAAGGCAGCAGTGAGGCCATGGCTGGCTGGTAGGGGTGCAGCAGGTTTCTTGCTTCACCAAACCACCAGTCTGCAGGCTGAGCAGCTGCTCAGGTCAGTGTGCAGCAGCTGGCTCTAATCTGTTCATCTCAAGCACAGTAGTTGTGGCACAGGGTTTCAGCTGCAGACACTTTACCCCCAGACTGTCCCAAGAAGGTTCTGTCATGAAATGCTCTTCCAGGAAGCTACTGCCACCAGAGCAATCACCATGCCTCTATCTGCTGCAGAAGGATGGCTCTAAAAGGAAATGCTACCACCTGTGAATGATGTCAGCATTTCCAGAGAACTCAAGGCTGCTGTGGTTAACTGTCCAGTTTGGTATATTTTTACCTAATCAGTTAATAGATGGAAAACTATAGGATACAGACATCCCATTTCATGGAAGACATTTTCATTGATGCGTAACCCTACAGTTCCCCAAAGCTTAAGGAAGAAAAAAGTTTAACTCCTCAAATTTATTTTTTATGTTTAGAAATATATTCATCTGCACAAGCTGGTCCCAATGATCAAATCCTTCATTAGCCATCACATCTCAGTGATGAACACAGAGGAACAGTATCTTGCTGAATCCAAACTGGCATACCATTTTTTCCACATTCCTGAAAACCTAGCTGTCAGGAAAAATTGATTCAGAAGAAACAATCCTTTTTCATTTCACAAGTAGATGCCTAAACTGCACTGAGACAGTGAACAGATTGATGTCTCACACTCACATTTAGCTGGGTAAAACTGGTAGAAAAAAAGTCATATGGTAAACATAACCAATATCTGAAACTCATTAGGCAAACCAGAGTCCTTGGAGTCCCCTCCAATGCCAGTAACAGATGGTTACAGAATGCTGCTGTAATAAGCAATTCCCATTAGTAAAGAACAATGTTTCTAACTCACTGTAAAACAAACTGAAAAAAGGCATTATTAACTTGCCTTTCCAGTGCTGCCTTGCATCAGAGTTAAGACAGTGATACCACCACACTCTAGCAGTAAAAGCCATTTCCAACAATTCAAATACACTCAGAGTAATTAAAGAACACAATGTGCTGAAACCTTCAGTACTTCAATAATAGCACTTTTTACTCAGAGGTTGAGGCAGAAACATCAGCTATTTTTTACTGAGACAATATCTGCATTAGAAACAAAGTGAGCCAGTCCTATTTCAACAGAAAAAAAAATTCTGCTGGCTTCGAAGGAACAGAATTGAGCCTAGAAAAGTGGCATAAAGCACACACTTCAGTCTTGTAACTAGACCTTTGATCAGTAACTGTAGAGGTCAGATTAGATGTTCACAGTAAAATTTTAAAGCTGATATAATGATATAAAAAAACCCTATTTTTAAGTTATTAAAGAAATATGGAGAAAATGTGCATTTGCATGAGATGAAAGAAAGAGAAGATATAAATAACATTTCCTTGGTTTGAACACTTAAACCAGATCACTCAGCCTATTTCCACTTACAAGTCCTAAAAAGCATTGGCAAACCAATGCCCATTGTGCAGTAAGACTTCAGAAAAGTTCAAGAAGGTCAATATGCTCCTTCTCCAAGGACACGTGCTATACACACAAGCAGGAAAGATGGCTGTGGCAATGGGAGTAGCTGTGCTAAGACTTTTGTTGACTTACCACTGAATAACCACTCCAAGCAATTAAAGATTATACTGCTTCAACAACACAAACAGTATGTATACTGAAAACTGGTGATAGTTAAAAGATGTTATTGAAGAATAAATATTGAGTAATTTGAATACACACCCTTACAGATTAGTCAAGGGATAAATAAAGAAGACAATGCAGTAAATGAGCATAATCTGGATCCTCTGGCAGGCAGGGCCTGTTCGAGTAAGATGTGCTGCAGTACAATCAAATATGAAGTCATCCATCTAGGAACAAGGAATGCAAACACTGCTGTTGGAGATGTCAGGCTCTGTCTGGGACTGCACCAAACTAACTGACTCTGTAAAGGATGCTGAGGTTAGAGCAGATAACTCAGCAAAAGACTAGGGATGGGAGGGCTAATGTGATTATGGGATGTACAGAGAGAGAAAGAGAAAAAGCCTGGAGGAAATTTTATCTCCATATATTGAAAGTATGAGTACAGTGTAAATACTGATTTAGACTGGAGAAAAAGTACTCGGTGAGAGACTGGAAAAGCTTAATCTCTTCAACAAAGTGGAGGTACTAATGAACAGAGAAAGCTTTAGCTCAAAAAGAAAGCTAGGCAAATTCAAGGAAGAAAAAGTATGATTTTTCTTAACAATAAACGTAAATAACCTTTAGCTAATAATAGTACAAGCAGTGTAAAGTAAAAGTAGTGAATTCTCAGTGTTATAAATCTTTAAATTAAATACACCATAGTTATCTGCTTCAGGCAAATGCAAGTCTCTGGGTGAAACTGCATCTTAGTCTAAGATATTTGACAGGATCATCTTCTAGTTTTTAACTCAATAGATTTATAATATTACAGGAAAAAATAGCCTAATCTACACTGCAAGTAACATCTGCAGGACTCCTCTCTGCTGAGGTAAATTTGACAAATTATAAAACATTATTCTATCTGAAAAGTCAAAAAGCACTCAGTAATTAAGGCAAACCAAATCTCCACCCTTCCTCAGCCACCTAGATGACTCACTCAGAGATGTGTACGAAGATGTCAGGCCCTCCATCTGCAGGGGTAATGAAGCCATGGCCTTTGGAGCGACAGAAGCATTTGCAGACTCCTTTGTAGATGGGACCCTCTGATGCTCTCACAGTTCTGTGAAAGAAAGCACAAGAGTGGTCATTGCTGAGCAGAGATACAACAGCTTCCAGGTGTCAGCCACAGCACAGTGGCAGATTTAGGTAATAGCCCAAATACTCATTCCTAGTGACTATACTCTGTAACAACTGTTCCAATAGTGTGTTACACTGCATGCATTTTCCTGTAGCCTTTTTAAAGGAGATAATGATGTTTGCTAGCATTATAAATCCAACAGTTGCCACCTTGAATCCATCTCCTGTATCACCGTGACAAATTTTCTTTTAGACACTATACTAAACATAAGGCACTTTGTACCTTCAATGAATTCAGGAGTTCCAATGTGCACCTAGGTGTTGTATGTGCTTTCACAAACTTAACACCATGTGCATACATGTAGTATTGAAAAAATGCAGTGAACACAGACATGTATAAATGTGTACCCTTCTGCATGAAGCCATAGAATTATTTAGATTGGAAAAGAGCTTTAATATCTGTCTATATCCTGTCAGACTAGGAGCCAGTGAAGTCAGTATTTCACTTCCAAATGACTCCACCAGGCTGAAAAGCATAACTGGAATGCATAACACCAAGGCTCAAGACTGATTTCCTCCTCCACTATCATGGGACCTGTATTTTAAAATGAGACAGATTTGAAGACAAACCTTTCAGGTGACTTACTGCCATCAAGAAAAGTGACTTGCATGAACTATTACCCATCCTGAAAACTGAGTGACTGAATTATTTTCCTCATCAAATATGCTGAGATGAATCTCCAGGGACACAAAATCACTTTCATTAATGAAACCAACTGTTTTAGACATCTTAATGTGGTTAACGCAGACACGTTACTAGATCAGGAGCTTCTCATGCCATGACTACCCAGTAGGTAGCTTCTCTGTTACGAGGACTTTAGTGTGATTCTTCAGACTCAGTGATTTTGTTGCCATTTGGTTACATGTTTCATGGCAACTTTGGCATAATTTTCCCAAATGTTTAAAATTTACTGAAGTCTGAAAAAAAATCACTAAAAATGTGATAAAAGCTTTGCACCTTAAGTCAAACTAACACTAAAGAAATTTAGTTGAATGTGTTAAAGAAAGAAGAAATCTTCATTAAATCACTTAGTTTCCAGCTCTGTAAAGCTTATGATTACACAGGAAAGCACTCATTGCCCTAAGTAAGCTGTCAGAGTTCAGCTGCATCTTTCAAAGAGATAAAGCACTGTGGGGGATAAGGCCCAACACTTGCAATGAACCAAAATTAAATGATGTCACTGAATAATAAAAGCACTGCTTGTCTCATTCATCTTTCCCACACAACTGTGAAGCCAGAGGTCATAAAGAGTTCCTCTTGTTTAAAGAGAATACTAAAAAAAAGTAACAAAAATTTAGAGCTATTTTGGTTTTCAGGGCAAATTAATACAGCAATCCCAATTATCAAGTAAATTATGTTCCTTCTAGCAATGTATTTCCTTTACAAAATTTAAGGCATTTGAAGGCTTACGGAACTAATATAAATTTTTCTGCTGCTGTTCTTTTTTTTCTTCATGGCAAGGGTTGAAAGAGACCTTAAACTGGGAACTAGATGACAAGGACAAGGACACCTACCACTAGACCTGGTTGCTCAAAGCCTCCCTTCCAGGGAAGGGACATCCACAACTTTGCTGGGCAACCTGTTTCACTGTTTCATCACTCTCAAAATAAATAATTTTCTCCTAATATCTAATCTAAATCTCCCCTCTTCAAGATTTAAACCATTGCCCCTTGTCCTCGTGCCTTTTGCACACCTGTGCAAAAAATCCTACTCCAGCTTTCTTGTAGGCCCCCTTCAGTTACTGGAAGGCTGCTTCTTCCAGATACAACCATCGCCCTAACTCCCTTCATCTCAGCATGGGAATGAACATTCTGTCCAAAGGCAATGACTTGGTTGTGTCTCTGAACTGCAGGTTTCCCAGTACTCACGCTGAAAATGTCCTGGTCCGTCGGGTGGGCAGAGGACTGGGGATGAGGTACCCTCTCATGGGTGATGGGGAGCGATCTCTCCCCCTGTGGTTTTCAGGCAGATGGAGAGAACTGGGTGAGGGTGGAGAGGTGGGAGACTGCTGGGAGGCAGATGAAGCGGGTTCAGAAGACATTCCTGATGCCTGAGGAAAACCTAGAGAGAGGAAGAGATCCGGATTAGCCCAAAATGGGAACTGTCATAAAAGTCACAAACTCTTCCACTGTTGATTTTGTACGAATATGACTCACTTCCCACAGACATACACACGGACACAGTTGCACGAAATGCTCCTGCTTTGTATGAGTGAGGTGGGGTTTTTTTGTTTTGGTTTGGTTTTTGGTTTTTTGTTTTGGTTTTGTTTTTTTAAGTTTGTTTTTTAAAACTTCACAGCTTTTGTAAGCTGTACTAAGAAGCTCCACTGAAAACAGATTTCTCTACAGCTAACATGTATTTGCTTATTCCTGCCTTACAGGCTCCTGAAACAGAACTCAGTCTCAACACTCGATTCTGGTGTGCCCCCTGCAGCTCCCAGATAGATGGAATTGGGCCACAGAGCAGCTTCCTGCATCTGCACACAAACATACATTACAAGAAAGAAACACCAGAACAAGAAATGCTGAAATAAAGGCTGTGCCTCCACTGCTGGAGGTTAATTTTGCTGTGCAATCACCAATACTAAGTTCATTGCTGTGGCTCAACTATTGGCAAGGCTCTATCAGAGGTCAGTCATACCACGTTCACCTTGGCTGCAAGAAGAATGAGTGCTACTTAATTCACTTCAGGCAGAGGCAGACAGTTTATTTTCTCTGCCAACAAAAAAAGCCGGGAGGCAGTGGCTGACTGTGAGGAGGTGACCTCTGCAGCTTGGGGAGACCTGGCAGACCCAGCTGTCCCCTTTGGTAGGGCTGAGTCTGCTACAATCTTCCAGCAATGAGGAAGCCAATAATCCACATTTGCATTTAGAACCCCAGCAGTCCATGTCAGATTTGTTCCTATACATGACACACAGCAGAGGAGGGAGAAGGCCCCTTTCTCAACACACCAACAGCAATACAGGTCTTATAACACAACAAGCAAAACTCCCAAAATACATTGAAAGAAGGCTGATAAAAAACAGCAACACTTCTCCATACAAGAATGCATGGCTTACAGGTACAGAAGTGGCAGAAAGAAGATAAATCAGTCAGCACTGCTCTGGTATTATTGTGCAAGTCCTCACCTGCATTGGAAGGGGAGTAAGTGGTATAGAAATAATCAGTAATACACCACACTTTTACTTAAGAAAATCTAGAAATATCAGATATCTGGATGAGTTAGTGAGGAGTATGGCTATCTGGCTCAAGAAAATATGAAGGTAAAAAAAGAAAGCTACCTCTAAGGCCAATAATTTCATTGAACTGAAATCTCTCATATCTATTACACACCCTCCTTTTAACACCTACATTCCTCAACCCATGAATTATGGAGTGGATCCTTCACATACACCCTTCTTGTCAATGACAAATTCCTATTATTTCTTCCTGAAATTAGGGACTAAAATTAAAAAGGCCTCTTAAGAATCAAGTCACCAGAGAATAAAGGCTTTTGTGTTTAATTGCTCAGGTTGCTGAGCGGATAAAAGTGGATAATCATGTTCCCTCCTGTACCAGTTTGAGCTTTCAACACTATTCTCAAGAGTAACAGTTCAGCTGAAAACAAAACCACAGGTTTACAGATTGTGTTTCAATAATACAGATAATGTTTGCCACCCACAGGATAATGCCCTGCCCACCAGCGTTGCATGTCCAGCTGAGACTGAGATGGTAACACCAAAGGGACAGGATTTTCTCTTCCTCCAAAGAGATCTGCTGTGATGGTTGGTACAGAGGAAGCCTCCCCAGATTTGGAAGACCTCTCCTTTGGGTGCCTTGCTTTCAGGGAAAGCATGTTTAACATAGCAGGACTATAGCTCAAATAAGTCACACGAAAAATAAGAGCAAACAATTAAAATCTTATTTTGATAACTCAGCACATACGAGCTGGTCTTTGCCCAAGTGAAAATGCAGCTTTCAGAGCTGCACATTTTCTCTCCTAATCTAAATATATACCAGCTTGTCAGGTGACAATGAAAATGCAGAGCTACTCATCCACCTACAGCAATACAATAGAACCACAAAGTAGTGCCTATCTTCTTCCTCAAACAAGGGTAGAGAGACAGTAGAATTTTCCCTTTCTTTAAAGCACAGATGAACCACAAAGCAAGAAGGCTAAATGGAGTTAGACATGTGCTAACGTATGCTATGATTCCCATTTATGTTACTTTTGTGCTTTCAGCTCCGTAAACCTAAAATAAAACAGTAATGTAGAACATTCAGTGCCATTTCACTGTACAAATCCCCTTTTTATTCTCTGCCTATAGCCAAAGTAGATGAATGGCCTCGACTCTCATAATTTCTATTACACGAGTTCTAAATCATGATCAGAGCTCAGTGAGAGCTGATACACAAAAGCACACAGCCGGAGGCACCCAGGAGCTGCTATGCTGCTATGCTCCACTTCACCCCCACTGCAGCAAACCAGTACAGCTCAGAAGAGGAGTGGATACAAGTAAACAGCAATAGGAAGCCTGTGGCTACACTACAGCTCAGCAACCCCTATACTGCATGTGTGTTGTGCCACTGCACATGCAAGTGCATCAGCACATCTGTTTGCCTCTTGGTCTTCTCCAGCAATCATAAAACTTGGATTCAGTGAAAAGGATTGGACACTGAATTACCAAGTTTTACCATGTGCACTGCATAAAGTGGAATGACAGCAGCTCCTGCCTCTTAAGAACCCCATCTCAGCTTGCCCAGGGCAGAAGGGCACTTCATCTGAACATTTTCTAAGGCAAAGGTGGAGCTTAGCTATTTCAGTTTGTTCTGGTGTGGCCACTGTCTTGACATTGTACAAAGATTAGTTCATCTACCCTGGCAGCACCCTGAAAGCAGTAGAAACTCTATCCCCACCTGGAGGCACAGCTGGAAGCACTCTGAGGCTGGGCAGTGTTTACACAGGAAACCTCCAGCAAACAAACTGAAACCCCACACCCCCACCCGTGCCCTCCCACTCTTCCCCTTCACAGAAGTTTTACCTTCCAAGTGCAGTTAATGGCAGTCTTCAAAGACGCTTTCCAGATGTTATCCTGGGTTCTGAACTGATTCTCTGCAAATCGAGTCACCTCTGGGACTCAGACAACTACCTACTGTCCCTTCCTCAGCAGCCATGAAGATCTTCCCCTCTACAAACCTACTCTCTTACATCTCTCATAAGCCCACCGCCTCACATCCTGTCACTCCAGTCCAGCCACCACTCTCCACTTTCCCATGGCAAGGAGGATGCCACATGAACCCTAAGCAGTGCTAATGGAGCACTCTGCCTGAGCTCCCCATGAGTGTCCTGCTTGCTCTGCCTTGGGAGGGCAGCCAGTATTTCATAGCAGCAAACCATAGCTACAAAAAGCCCAGCAGCATGAGATTCCAGGTATGACAGAGATGAGATACAATACAGACAGTATCTCTCTCCTGCTTGAGCCAGCAAAATATTTGCCTTTAGGTATTCTCAGGCTCTTAAGGAAACTCCAACCACATGCCACTCTTAAATCTCCCCTTACATCAACATGCATCATTTATCTTCCATCAACATGATTTATTTAATTTGTATGTATGCACCAAACTAAAATACAAATAAAGCACAGGAGTATCATTGAAACAATATAAAAAATTAACATTTTTATATTAGCACAATTAGCAAAGAAAATTTTATATGAAGCAAAAATATTTTATCATACCTTTTCCGTAACCATTGTCCAATGTATACAAAAAGAGACCACAAAATGTCATTTGTAACAGGTGGCCTACAAAGCACAGTGTGTAATACATTCTGGAGAAACTTCTAAAATTCTCCATAAAACACTAAAAAAAAAACTATCGAAGTAATTAACGTTGGGGTTATGTAAGTGCCACCATCATTTCTCTATATCCGTGCATTCTTCTTCTAGT
Source organism: Calypte anna (assembly GCF_003957555.1). Taxonomy (NCBI): domain Eukaryota; kingdom Metazoa; phylum Chordata; class Aves; order Apodiformes; family Trochilidae; genus Calypte; species Calypte anna. The sequence continues at coordinate 7,520,647 of NC_044260.1, forward strand.
AAATCTACCCCATACCTCTAAAAATGCCTTAAAAATAACTGGTTTGGGGAAGTTACCCATTCTGACCAGCAAAACACTACCACAGAAACTGAGTCTCAATTTTAATTAAAGGAAATGCCTAGAAAAAAGCCAGAACGGATAGGGCAGGGTGACAGACTGCAGGAAATCTCCCATCTGAACAGTTTCTTTTGCACACAACAGATGCTGGAACAGCTCCAGCAGGCACAGCACTCATCTGCAGGAAGCATCCCTCTGCTTGCTTTGTGCTCCAGCACAGAGAAAAAGCTCTTTCTGACCTCCTTAGTCTGGACATGACACTGTTTGGAGGAGCCACTTTGAGAATGTGCCATGATGGTCTACAAACTGGGGAGCACTGAACACATACACTTGGAAAGCCAGGACTTTCCTCAAAAAGAGAGCAAGGTATCTGTACCCCAAGAGCAGCTGCTTTGAGCTGGAAGCGATCTCTTTCATTTTAACCTCTTAGAGGACTGCTGACATCTGAAAATTTGTTTTCTGGGCTATCCTTGGATTTAGAAACAATGTCAAGAACTCTTTTTAATTGATTTACTTTTAAATGTTCTGGTTTACAAACTTATTCCATGTAGTTGCATTTCTTTCAGTCTCTAAGGAAACTGCAGAAACAAACCCTGAGCCTTGCCTTGTCTTTCTGCTGAAAGCTACAAGCTTTTCCCAGTAAGGGAAAAAACACGGCTCGATGGTACAGGGCAAGTGCTGCAGAGACTGACTCTGCTCCAGAGTCACACTTTCCCAAAAGTATGTCCCTTGCTCTCATCTACTGAAAGACTGAAGGTACCATGACCCCTTCCATGACCTCCTTACTTTTAAAGTAACTGCCAGCTCCCTGCCACCTCTCCAAGGCACCCAAGCACCCGCTCAACCCCAATACTGCTCCCACCTGCAAGTTCCTTTCCAAAGCACTTTCTGGCACTTAGGCCCTGGTGCAAACAAGGATCCCAGCACCACAGAGAATCAGAGCACTCCTGTGTCAAACACTTACAAAACACAAGCAATTACGAAAAAGCTGGTCCAAAAAGCTTCCTCTTCCAGCTTAATATGCATGACTAACTTTCCACAATTAGTACTGGTATTTCAATTAACACTGAAACTCAGAGGAGTTGCAACACGCGTGTGACATGTCAACACAAAGGACTATGGTATAAACATGACATTCTTAGAGGCTGCAATGGAGTATCCACATACTGTAGTGATTTAGCAATTAGTGGAGACCAGGACATTGCGCAACCATCCCCGAGTCCAATAAAAGCTTAATTATAAGGTAAGCAAAATACAAGGAGGAAAATTCTTCTTGCTTGTCTGTGCATACAAATTAATTTGGATTAAAACAGGGTTGACCTTAAGCAGCAACAGCTGTTTCCCAACAGTCTCAGAGTGAACACGTTTTCTGCAAACAGTGTGGTTGCCCTTCTGCTCCTCTAGTGAGCAGTTTGCTTTGTCTGAACGCAATCCTGGCCACTCAGCACAAACCAGCCCTGCACAGGAGGGACCACAGAAAGGGGTGTGAGGGGAACTAAGTCATCAGCAGCCTATAAAGTATGTTGATAAATATCAAGACTTCAGACAGTCTAGTATTTTCTGCTGCTTATGTAAGCTGCCAGAAGCACTTAAGAAAATGCATTTAGGTTAAGGAAAATAGTGGCGAGTTAGATTAGGTACATGTTTCAACTGGTTTATGGTTATACTGAAGAATATCTAGTGGTACCTTCATGGTTATACTGAAGAATAGCTGGCGATACCTTGTGACTCATTCAGTGAAAAATACAGAGGAAACAAGACCCTCTGCTGCTGAAAAACAAGTATTTGCCATGACTGATGCTGCATAAACTTCTTGCTTCCAGCTGCCCAGAACAGAGTAATCCAGAGTCCCTCACTTGTAAGCAATCACAGGAGGCTGTACCTGGATGGGGTTTGTTACCTGTCACAGGTGACAGCACTCACGAAAGAGAGAATGTGCCCAGTAATATGAGGAGGACCATGCTCAATCTTATATATTGTCCATAATATATTTCAGTGGAAGCAGACACAGCATCACCCGGCAGTAAGGACTTTGGGACCATGCTGGGCAGCAGTCATCAAGCTGGAAATGGCACAGAGCTGTCCTGAGACCAACATACTTCTTCTAACCCTCAGCACAAGTCGAAGACTTCAGCCTGCTTACAATATGTTGCTTACCTTTTTGTTTAAACAACATTAAAAGCATTAGAGCATTTAAAGAGATTAAAAGGGATGGAAATCTCATGGCCAGCCTGGACACGCTATGACAGCTCCAAGCAAAGGTTCCTCCTCTGGGAGCATTTCCCAAGTTAGGCTGAAGATGATGGCTGACTATGATGGCAATAATTAGTGCATGCTAAATGGGTGCGAATGTTGCCCAGTGACTCAAGTTCCCGTGCACATACATTACTGTATATATGTTACACATATCAAGTATTTAAATTACTGTCACCTGCAGTGCTGTTCACCTCACTTTGGTACAGACCAGAGTCTACAAGGCATGGAGGGCAAGAACCAGAGGGGTTCTCATGAGCACCCCCATGCCCACACTGTCACGGCTACAGGCACAAGGCCATAACAACAGCATGAGAAAGTCATGGAAACAGCATGGGGAAAAAAGCTGCCTCGGCAGCTCTGAGGAACCCTGCCCTGTCAAAGAGGGGAAAAGTCTGCAATGCTGTGAGGAGCAGGCCCATAGCATTGACAAGGCTCAGACTGGAACACACTGAGCTGTGCTTTGCACCAGAGCTGCCTTGTACACAAAGTTAGCTTGTCCTGCACATTGAAACCCATCCTCATGGGGTGAGCATGGGCATCTCCAGCAACAAGCCAAATGGTACAGTGGAAATATAACCTCACATGAAATGCAAGCCCATGGTAAGTCAAGAAGACTGGGTGTACAGCTTTGTTTCCTTGCTCGTGCAAATCCATAAGTTACAGAGCACCACACTTGAAATAAGTCTGGGAGACAGACCTGCACATCAGCCCTTGCATTATCTGCATCCTGACAGAACACAGCACCCTCTCACCAGCCAGGTACAGTGGGAGCCATCACTGTGGTGACAGATGTCACACCCATCCAGGTGCTGCTGGGGCAGCAAATGGCCCAGACCTGAGCCAGTCTGAGGCATGGCTGCAGGCAGATCATGAATCATCACTGCTGAATGTACAAAGTACGGAAGAAAACTTAATGCCTTTTAAAAACACATCTTAGGATTTCTAAATCACTCCCCTGATTTGTCACTTGAATGGCTGCCTTAACTCATTTTTAGACAATAAACCCCACTAGTATCAAATATTTATAAAGTTTCAGCCTGTTTGGGCCAGAAACCAGATATTCTCTGTTCATTGTTTTATGGTCTCTGGCACAGAGCCATTGCACTGATCACTACGGACTTCTGCTCCCTTCATCACACCTCCATTAGCCAAGGCTGGCTGGCTGGAACTCTGCTATCACACATCAGAGGCAGTATTTACTGCATCTCATCCTATTCTTGCTAAAGAGATTCAAACACAGGAAGCTTACCTATTTCCCAGATGAAGTACCATGTATGACTAAACAGGGAGCCAGCCCTTGCTCTTGAGCTCTGCAACTCAGCTCTTCCTTCAAGGCTTTTGTGAGTGTGAAGGCCCTCCCTCTCTCCTCTGCCATTACTTCCAGGCTGACACATCCCGTGTAAATTTATTCCAGGGTTTACTTCGTTTGGGGAAAATACATTTATGCCAAAACATGAGAAATTTCTCAGGTGTCCAATGTCTAGGAACTTTTGTTCTCCTTTTTTCAGCCTCCTCTCACATCACAATTCAGCCATGATTATGGCTAAGTTTGTTCCTGTGCAACTTGGAGTGTTTCAAGGCTACTGAAAACCCCTAAAATATTTATGTAGCTTGACTGTTACTTAGAACAACTAGTTCATTGTGTTTCCTTCCTAATAAACATTTTCAACAAGGGAAAACAGTCCACATTACAAAAATCTATAACCATGGAAATTTATGAGGCTGCAAGCATTGTCAAAGAAAAAAATAAACCTCTGAGGATATTCCATCTGCCAACATTACAGCAAGTGGCAGATGGCAGGGTACAGAGTCAGAAATCACTCACAAATAACTTGATCCTCACACCAGCACCACAAGACACTCACAGACCCCAGACTCTTTTTTGCCAGGCCTGACTCTATTTTCTGGGTGTCCCAGTGTACAGACTATCTCACAGTCTTGATGCCTGACACCTCCCATACATACTGTAAAGTACCCTAGTCTGATAACCTGCATATGTTTTCATTAGATCTCTCAGAAGTCAATTAAACAGAAAGTTTGTGATTGAGATGTCATCAGGAACCTGCATCAATAGCATTTAATGACTGATAGATATATACAGTTCACTGATATACCTTAGGAAACAGAATAACCTCTGTATCTGGCACAAGAGTGAAGAAAATTCTCACTTTCTATAGAGCAACAAAGAAAGGGCTCTTGATTTCTACTAAAGCCTCCTCCTGTCCTATGCTGTCCCAGTTTCCTACCTGAATCCTGCCCAGGTTCCAGCAGCACAACTGCTCCCTGTACAGCTGGGCTGCACAGACAGCAAGTTTTTCTACTACAGCAAAGTTTTAAAACTACATTTCACATGTATGAAACCTTAGAGACTGTCTTCACTGCTCTGACAAAGATGGCTTGATGAAATGTATATTCAGCCTGTGCTGAAAGAGCACTCAAGAGGCAGAGAAACACACAGTCCACTAAAATCAAACTGAACATTTTTACACATACACATGTAAGATAGGAGAGGGGATGACAGACCTGAATTTTAATGGAGAAAGTTCATATAAATATATATAAATATGCTTATAATCACTGGCCCAATTCGCAATTGCATTTATTTTTCTTCTTTCCTCTACTATATTTCTCAACCCAATCTAATGTATATCTCACCAGCTCAAGCTTGTACCTGTCACCCTGAGACTCCCTCTCAGTGTCCTGATTTCCTCAGCTCTGAAGCAGAGCTGTAGCAGCCTCCTTTGCAGCAGCATAGTGAGGTCCAGCATTGTCCCTGCCTTTGGATACAAAACCCTGAGAGAGCCACAGAAGTTCATCAGGCTGACAACCACCAGCCTTGGCTTCCTGCTCACACCCAGAGTCTGTCTCTCACCAGTCTGGATCATACCTCTGGAGAGGAAGGAATGGTGAAAACAGACTTCTTGCAAACCAGCCCAACAGAGGGAGGGCCCTTGCTCCCCTGCTTTTCTCTGCCAGTGGGCAACAGTGCTGTGCCTCTTCAGCCTGGACTTCTAAGCCCTTGCCAGCACCTACCCCTCCTGCAGCCCATGTCTCTGACCCACAGCAGCAAGCTGAGACACAGCACACACACTGCCAAGGTGCCTGTCCCAATACCAAAAAATATCCCTACAAGGCATTTTATTCTTCTTTTGGTGAAAAGGAGATTGAGGCAATAGATCTTCAGGCTCTGCATTCATGAACATTGTCCACAAACAAGTCATACACTCCACCAGGAGGCAAGTCCTTCATCAACACTATAAAACTAATGCATAGTTCTTGACCCTGAAGCTGAAATTGTCTTAATTTTTTTAAAAATAAAGTCTATAGGGCAAGTACTACATAAATATACACATTGCACAAATCTATTGTTTCTCAAACACTCAAACTACTCAAAACAGAGAGTAAATAAGCAAACATACACAACTAACCTGAGAAACAGAAAATGTTGCCATTTTACCTTACCTTATGTTAGACCTCCCCTCAGCTCAGTCTTGGCAGCACAACTATCCCTACTGTGAGCTGCTGCTTTACATAGATCCATGTGGTTTGCTGCACTGACAAACACGTAGACCCTACATGGTGTAATCAAATCTGTGATTGCGTGCACAGTAATACAGCCAGAGCACACACCCACAGCTCCCAGCCCCTAGAACTCTTTCAGAAACAGCAACCACTGCACTAAACACCCTAAACCTGTCAGAAACTACATGTTATACAAACCCACCATCACATCCCTTTGGCTCTTTTCCAGTTTGGAAACCATCACTGATTATAGGCTTCCAGGAAAAAAACTCCTTTTAGTCTCAGATATGGCTTAAAATACCAATAGTCCAACAGGTCTACTGAAAGCAATGCATCGTTCTTAGCCAACTAATGAGAAAAAGGACCTACAGGGAGTTTGATTGCTTCCCCTGATAACCATGTGTGCACAAACAAGTCTTTCTTGCTCAGCACATCCACTCTGTGTTCAGAGCCAGTTAAATGGTGAAAGGATTCATATTGTGTGTTACTGCCTGCAAAAGTGCAGCGCCAGCACAGGCAGGCGTGTGAGGCTGGATACTTACAAACATCAACAAAACAATTTCCCATGCTGTGGTTTGGAGATTCATGCCTCCACTGATGTGCTGGAAGTGTATGGAACAGGGCAGAGCTGATCAGAATCACAGATGCTGTTGTTGTTATTATTTATGTCTACTGTTCTAATGCTCAAAAGCCAATCAAGACCAAACCAAGTGAACAGGCAACATAAGCTTTTCAGGGAAGGTAGAAATCAACTGTTACAGTTGGAAAAAAGCAGATGAATCTTGAGGCTTGTCTGTTTTTCAAAAATAAAAATAAAAATAAAAATAAAAATAAAAATCAATATAGAAGCACAAGTTTGACAGCAAGATGCATAAACTATTGTATTACAGCAGTTTCTGCCCCAAAGAGCTGTATCTACTTTAATTGCAAACATGTAGTGGAACACAAAAAACCAACACATACAAACAAAGCAAACTCTGCACACACCAATGGCAATGTGTGCCTTGGTGAAAGGTAATTTTTATTCAATTTATGCCTTTGGCCATGTGCTAATAGTTACATGACTAAGAAGTTAACATTTTCCAGATTTGCCTGGGAGCTGGTATCAGCCTCCCACATGCACGTAGCCACCCAACACCAGCACAATGGGCTAACACCCCTCCTAGCAAGTGCCAGGGCTCCTGCACCAAGTCAGGTGGAAGGAACCAAGAAAATGGCTACACTTAGCAGAACATATGTACTGAGGGCAGGCATGTGGGGGGCACTGACAGCCAGCTGGCAGTCTTGATGGGGATGGGTGAAACCCAAAAGCAAGCTGAGATTCTGCCTGCCACACACACAGAGCACAGGGCGAGCAGCCCAGCTGCAAAACGAGCCCTGAGCACACACCACAGGACATGCCAAGGATGGAGATGCATCTTCAACACACCCTCACACAGGGCTCTCCAGGGAAGAGTCTTCATATATCTGAGATTCACAGCCCAACACCCTACCCACAGCCTTTCCTGTCAAAAGCAGGCAGGAGTCATGCATGCAGCCAGAAGGAAAAGGCTGCTGAGGTGCTCCTTCCTACAGCAGCCCCCCCAAACTCAGCATGGGGTGCAGTCCTTCCCACAAGGCTGTAGCAGAATGCACAGAGGGTCTGTATTGGAGAGACACAAAGCTGGAGCAGACCCACAACCAAGAGAGATTTGAGATAAGTGAGAAAATGGAAGTCAGGGAAATGTGTAACACCGCCTTTGCTATTTTTATCTAGATCATTTTGCAAGAAGCCTCAGGTAAGCTTGCATACCTGTCTGCCTCAGAAGCGAGACAGAAGTCCAGAAAAAGTAAAAAGTAATGTCATGACACTAGGAAACCAGGTGCATGCACATCTGGTGGGTTCACCTTGGTCTTAGTGGCCCGGAGAGTCCAGGCTGCAGAGCTCCACAGCACTGGAGTACCAGAGAAGAGACAGCACTGTAGACACACTGAAGCATTTAAGAACAAATTCAGTTAGGCTCCCAGACCCCAATTAAACCAGCCTAGCACATGTCCAGCATTTTTCCTTTCCTTTTTCCACAAATATTCACTGTATTTACTCTCTCCAGTAAAATGAAAAACCTGCCATGTGAAATGCTCTTAAATACTTCAAGAACTCTTCACACCAGTCTCCACCATAAATCTATGAAAAGATTATTAGAATGTTTCATAATTCTCATTCTTAGATTTTCTTCAAATATTGGAGGAAATAGAGTCACAATCTACACAGCCGAGAGCATTCCGCTTTTCCTGGTTGCTGTCTGGAGAGCTCCAGGTCTGGATATGATGCTGTACAGCCAAGAACCACCTTCCTCCGCAGGGTGAAAAAATCCAAAGAATTTATTTACACCACTGTAGCAGGTGTAAACTTTACCAAAAAGCAACTTAAAATAATTTTCTTTTTACAATTTCATTTACCCTTTTAAGTAATTGTCAAAAAGTTGCAATCATGAGCAAGCTTACTTTAATCAAGTCACTGACACAACTGAAAACAAGCAAATGACTTTGACCAGCCTTCTGAAATCATACCATGAAGAGAAAGTGACCAAATTATAATCACTGAGAAGGCAAGAGCTCAAAAAAAATAAGAGTCCCTATTCCTAGAGTGCCTTGGTTAACTTGGCTGGCTGGTCAATGTAAACAAGCCAAACTTCGAATGAGTAGTAACATGAAAAGAATATTCCTTCCCAATAGGACAGGCAGGATTAAATGTTTATTTCCTGGACAAAGACTACTCTTTGTCTGGACAGTCCCTTAAATAGAAAGTGGTGAAGAATTTGAGAACTTACGGAAAGCAGCACTCCTGGAAAAGTTTTAAGATGCAGAGTTGTGTTTTAAGGAAAGCAGAGAAATTTCCCATGGCAGAGATGCCCTCACAGAATACCCTTCACCCTGCTCAAAACCAGCTCTGGGAAGGCGAGGTGAACCCAGCCTGCCTTCTGCCACAGGACACACATACACACACCCACAGACACACACACACCTCTGCTGCTGTGATGTGCTACACGGGGCTGAGCAAGGCAGAGCCCTGTGGCTGCAGACTCCCAGAGCACAGCATGGGAGCACCCCACTCATCAGCCACTGCAGCACCCCTGAGTCCAGCTGGGCTTCCCACCCCTTTCACAGGAGTCCCCAGCCTGTTATGTCACAAGCTCCCACTCCAAATGGCACCAAAACATTTTCTTTTTGCTTTCTTGGCATCAGCCTTAGCTCCTAATGCTCTGCCACTTCTGAAGTCATGTGCTGCTCATAAGGCATGGCAAAGGGCCAGCATGGTTTAATATTCAAGAGGAACTATCAGGTCAAGGTTCTCCATTTTCCTTTCTCCCTCACAATGCAGTCTGTGATCAGATCAGGCACAGGGCCATGGGAGCAGGAACATAGCTGTGAAACACAGCACACGAAGGCTTACTTGCTTCTTCCAGAAAACTCTAACAGAGCCCTTCCCTGCACTGCTGCTCTTGGTCAAAAACCACCCAGGAATTTAACTGCAGGTTATTTTGTTTTCTCTGTGCTTTTATCCCCCCATTATCTCATCACCTTTCAAAGTGAGGCTGCAACTCAACCCTAAGTTGACCTTCTCAGACCCAGCTATACGGTGAAATGCATGGCCACAGGGCACAGAACAGAATTATTGCCCAAACAGCCTGGCAAGAACCCAAGGCCAAATTCTCATTTGTGTCCTTGATGTATCCTAGTTTTTAAACACCTGTTGAGACCACCACCCTTTCTCCAGTTACTTTCTGAAGAAACACGGAATTCAAGACAAGTTCTAAATTATCCTGTGAAGCTTAACACTCACATAATAGATAATGGGTCAAAAACTTAATGTTCGCTTCCTTTAGACTACTATTCAGTTTCCAAATTGCATTAATAATGCAGCAACCTCTTAACGTGAGTGTCCTTGCACCCAAGATATTAAATCATTATTTTAAAAGGATTTCTTAGGTTACTTCATTATTTATCTATATTTTACATCAACCCAGTGAAAAAAGGAGCTGTGCCACAGCCTCAAACTAATGGCAACTACAGAACCATCAAGCCTCTGAAATCAGTCAGTAAGATCATAACACCAGAGGAACAACACAAATGAAACCTGACTTCACTGAAGCAGAAGGGGATTTTCCAGGCTGTTGAAGCCCTATCCATTAGCATGAGGTCAGGTTCCCAGGGCAGAACCCACACCCCATTTACTCATAAGCCCTATAGCCAAGCCTGAGAAGATATGACTTGACTCGCATGGCATTTTACAGCTTCCCTGGGGGAAAGCAAACAATACAAGCACATTTTAATGTACTCCACATGCCGCAAAAATGACAGAAAGGAAAGCCAATAAGTGTTTTTCTGCACCATGCAGAGACAAAGAAAGTGTTCGGTTCCTCTCCCAGATGTGTTTCACACATGCTGCCAAGGCAGGAATGGTTCTCTGAGGTGCCACCTCATTACAGCATGATTCCCATTTCTGCATCTTCAGAACCTTAATGTCTGTTTTTCTTAGTAGCTAGCTGAGGGGAAAAAAGCAAAGTCTTCCTCCAAATTGATCTCACTTTTTCTTACTTACAAAAACCAAGGGGCAGCTGTTTATTCCCAGAAAGGAGACTCTACAAGAAGCAATGCTTCAACAGGGAGATCTCAACATCATGTATGCAGCACCATCTGTGTTATCTGCACAGACAACAACTGCCTTGCTTGGTGATCTTCCTGCAAACATAGGTTATATCACATCAGCTATATCCACATGTATGTCATGAAAAGGAGAACCAGCACAAAGAAAAAACCCTGAAACTGCTACCTAGCTAGCAGAGGTCATCTCAGAGGAACAAAATGACAGAAGAGCAGAGTGCAGCTCAAGGATACAGCTGCTTCACCCAGGCTTGAGTTACCCCCTGCAGCACTCAGAGACTATCCAAACAAACAGCCATGAACGGAAATGAACAGAGATCAGTGTGGAAGAAAGACAAAATGAAGATTACTGATCTGTCCAGGGGGCTACCTCAGACACGAGGAAACTACAGTATTAGACTGAGATAAAAGGAAGCAAAACAATTCTACCCTGAGAGAAAAAAGAAAGTGGTTAGTCAGATGAATGCTTTCTATTTTTCAATTTATCTGAACTATGCTGGGGAGTGACACGTCATGCAAACCCAAATCACCACTCTGAGTCGCTTGTTTCTCTACACAGTGTTTCACCTGTTTCTTATTGTTTGGTTCCCAACACCAACCCGTTGCAAAAAGCAGGATTTGCATTAGAACTGTCATGCAGAAAAAAGCCCCAACAAGCATTTAATTTAATTTCTTTTTTCCTCCTTAAAGATTGCCACTCTTCAGCTGTGCAGAGTGCTGTTCCCAGCCCTGTTGTCTGCCAGCCACCAAAGAAGGCAGCTCTCATCTACAGGGAAGGGATGTGATCCCAGCTCCCACCAACTCACTTCCCTGTCCTGCTTCAGTGTGGAAGTTGATGAGCTCTGCCTTGCTCAGCCCCGTGTAGCACATCCTCAACACTTGCCGTCCAAGTTTCAAACAACTATTATCAGTCCCTCCAAAGTCTACCTAATGATCAGTGATGCAAAAATGGTTCTTGATAGAAACTAGAGACAAAAAAACCCCAAAAGATTAAATCAGTAATATCCTGAAGCCACCGTAGCCATAACCTGGAGGCCTCAACTGCTTCTGCACCCCACAGCCCACTCGAGTTGAAATGAAAGCAGGGGAAGACTTAATTTAACTTCTGTCACTGACAGGTTTAGCACCAAGAACAACCTTGGGCCTTGCCTGCTGGTGCTATCACCTAGAAATATACCCTCACACATGTTCTTTGATACAAAGAACCACATCTCGCATACTGCAAGACAAACACAGTCTACTAGCAGTAGATACATTCATACTCATGGTGAGTTTAATTCTTCAACTGTGTAAAAAGACTGGATTCACCAAGAGTACACCACTACCCAAAAAGCAGCAGTCATGAGAGAAGACAGAAGTCAGCATTATCTGGATACTTTCAGATTATTTGCTTGCATGTATTTCTGTGTTACACACATGCAAGTAAAGGAGGGGATGGTGCTGGTCAAAATACGTACAACCACAGACAAACCACAATGATAGAAGCACAGGGCACTGGAGACAATATCTATAGCCAGAAGCAAGTGCACAAGACACAGGGAGGACAGAAAGGCAGCACTCCCATGCAGGCAGTCATGTCACACCTGTGTGTCACAACACACACGGGGCTGTGGGATGAGCTGAAGCCTCAGCTCTGCCCCTGCAAAGGCCAATTGCAAGAAACGTGTTTTCTCTCCTTTTACACCCCCATGTAGCATGTGAAAATATAGCCTTTGCCAAAGAACAGTCACATCTTTCCTACATTTTCTTTGGCACACACAATTTTTTTCTGTAAACACGAAGTCTTCACATATGCATACTTTAAAAAAAAAATAATTATATATATAGTTAACTATATGTTAGTTAAGCATGTTTAGATTAAACAAAACACTAAGCTGCCTTTATGAAAATGCAAGCCCTCCACCACTACCTTCATGGAACTTGCTGTCTTCCATTATTAATAATCAACAGAAGGAAAGAAAATATGTTTGCCAAACATAACATAATACTCAGAAGGTGAAGGTTAAGAAGAGCAGTCAAATAAACCTTTCTCAACTTCACACAAAATAATCATCAGGAGGGTCATGTCACAGCAGCTTCAGAACTTATTTGGACTCTCCAAGAAATCAAATCTGGCATCACAGAAGGTTTTGCAAACAGCAGTTCCAACAAGAACCTTGAAAAAAGAACTTCAAATCCCCTCCTTAAAAGCCAAATTCAGAGCCACAAACGCAAAATTAACCCCAGAGGCTTCTCTAAAATGGCAAAAAATTACATGCATACACATCCAACATGCAAAGAGGACAGGAAATAAGGGTTGTTTTCCCTAGTTTTGATGAACAGAGGTGCTGACTCTAAGATTAAACCGTTCCTCTCACAACAACAGACTCTAGCAAGACTCTAGGAAGTTCTGAAGTATCCCCTCTAAGCAACCAGTGCTCTTGGACCTTTTTCTTCCTAGAGGGGACAAATTCTTATCTAGCATGCCTTGTCTTTTTCGTGATTTATAAAATAAGCAATTGTGAGCGTAGCAATGAAACATCCTCAGTTCCTAAAAACAAAGGGGAGGAGGTGTGTGTGTGGAAGTAGCAAACTAGCCCTAATACTTCAATAGAAATAAATCTACTGAAAGGAGGAGGCGAGAGCAGAGCACGACACACCTCCCAGCAGGCACACCCGACCTGCTTCCCTCCCCTGTGCGGGGTTCCAGACCTGAGAAGCACTGCCCGAGCCGGCCACGCCGCACTCCCGGCGCACAGCGAAACGACCTTCCCTCGACTTTACTCGAGGACAAAAACCCACAACCAGCCACAAAAGCATCCCGCAGCCTCCCTGCCCCTACACTTCCCCCCCATCCCGGCCGCCGCTGCCGGCCGGGCCCCACTCACCGAGGGCACGAAGGGCTCGGCGGCAGCATCCGCAGCGGGCCGGGCTGGCGGGCGGAGCGGGGCTGCCGTGCCGAGACCCGCGGTATAAGGAGGGGGGCGGGCCAGCAGCCTCACTCCTCCCGTCCCACTCCGCTCCGCCCTGGTACCATCGGCAGCCCCGCTCCGCTCCGCCCCGGCCACCGCCTCCCTGCCCCAGTCCCGGGAGTGCTCCCTGCGGGCACGGCAGCGGGATTGGGGGGGGGACGCCTGGCTCGGGAAACAAAGCCGAAAGTTGCTGTCTTCTGATGCGTCCTACTAGGCTGGGAGCTTTGGGGGTTTTTTGGTGGTTTTTTTGTTTTGCTTTGTTTTGCTGTGGTTTTTTTATTTGTTTGTTTTTTTGTGCACATTTGCCTAGCTGATGATAAACCAAAGTATTTTAGAACATGGTTTTAAGAAGAGAGCTTATGCATGAATTCTTTCTGGTTCTTTTCCACTTACAAGTGCCAAACAAAACATGTCCTCATGTTTTGACACAGGTAAGATTTATAGAAAATGGAAGTATAGACTATTTTAACCAATCAAACCCATGTAAGATACAGCAATGTGCAACTTCTGATAAACTTGCTTCACACAGATTCTATCAGTGCTTTTTTTGCAAGAGGAAAACCAAGCACACGATGTTTGATCTGAGACAGGGGATCTAGAAGAGGCTGCAGAGTATGATGTAACCAGCTTCCTGTGTCAATCACATGGTCAGCTTCCAGCATAACTCAGTGGACTTTGCTCCACACAAGATACCTTTTTAACCTACATAGTAATGGGGCTGATGACTTTTCTTGCTTAAAACATTAATTTCATTCCTGGAGCCTTTTCTCTATTGCTTTGTGTGGCAAACGTGACCAATTTTTCGAGATGGAGGAGAATGAAAGGAAAGCACTACGTAAGCAAGCATTACTCAGAGCCATCTCCCTAGTCACAGGGCCTGGGACTATAGCTGTGCAGATAAGAGCTCATGAGCCATCCCTCTTCCTTTCCTCTCTCTTCCTCCTCCTTCCAAACATAAATCCATGGCCAATGGGAGACCGGTGACAACATATGTCTGCAGTCACAAAGGCTGGTTTTCAATACTCTGTGGGCTTGGGGGATCCTGCATTGGAATGGGCGCATGCCCCACCAGTTATCCCAGCTAGGAAATGGGATTTTCCCTGCTGCTTTTTTCACCACCTGCTGAAGACCAGAGAGGTCTCATTTTCCCACTGCACTCCAAGTTGTCTCCCCTTCTCCTTTTCCTCAGTACAATTACTAACAACTGGTTCTTCACCTTCAGCACACATGCCTACCTTGCTCTCCCGGTCCCTGGTGGCAGCAGGGCGGTGTTGGCTCCTTCCCAGGATGCAGGCGGGGCTGGGACTCTCCCCGAGGCCACTGCGGCTGGGCCGGGCCTGACGCTCACGGTCCGGAGGTGACCGGTACTCTCCGGCTGCTCTGGTTTCCTGTCTGTTTGATCAGGCACCGAGCACTCCCCTCAGGAGTCCTGACAGGGAAAAAGCAGAAGGATTTCTTGATAATATAGCATCATTATGCCACTTTTCATTCATTTGAAGTTTTCAAAGTGCAATTACTTACACAATTTGACTCAAGAAAATGAGTGTGTAGGGGGAAAACGTATCAACTAATGTGATTCATTAGTAAAAGTGGGTGATACACATCCCTGCACAGCAGCAAGGATGAGGTGGCCTAAACAGCTCTGAAGTAATTGGATGAGTACTGGTACTCAACACAGGGTCAATACTGTCCACCTCCATTAGAAAGGCATGAATTAATCTAGGGCTGCTCTACACATTGCAAAGACAAACCTACTTTCCAGTTCTAACTTCTGGACTCCTTTTTGGAACTGTTGAATCTAAAAGATATGGCTGGCACAAGCAAAAAGAGCATAGGCTCGACATGAATGGACTGTAAATTAAATTAGAAGCAGGCTCTTAATGATCAGAGTAATCAGATTGTAGCAGAGAATAATAGGAGGAAAAATACCCTTAACTCCTTGAATGTCTGGCATATTAAATATGCTTGTGTCCAGAGTGCCCCATTACACTTCATATTCTCCTGCCCAGTCACAATGCTGACTGGAAATAGAGCAGTGCAACACCAATGTGCCAAACCAAAAGCAAATGATCTGCTTTTACTTGAAGCTGTTTACTGTGCAACAAGATACAGTCATTCTATTTTATGAGATAATTTTCTTTTCATACAAGGTATCTGACAAGTTATTGTAGGCTCTCACTATCTTAATCATCTGTAATTTTGAATCATGCTTCAGATGAGTTCTGTTCAGTTAGCTAAGCTTAGAAATTGAGAACATCTTTGCTGTTCTCAGATAAATCATAGCAGCAAGGCCAGGGGAAAAAAATTGTCTTAAAAAACCCCCAGATCTCCCTGTGTGGTTAGAGTCTAGAATTCAGTTAATGCTTGTTACAGATACAAACAACCTTGCAAACCCTTTGCAGTTTTAAAATAACAAAAACAAATCTCTGTATGGTCATCAATAATATTGTGTAGTAAAAGTAGCACTAACACAACCTTCTCAACAAGAATGTTGTCAAATATCTTTTCACTTTTTCCGAGGGGAGGATTTAGCCCCCAAACTTAGTTATCAAATCCAGAGTATTCCTAATAGCAGGGTGAGAAATGAGTTCCAGACCCTCACTTGAGACTCTGTAAAGGACAAGGAATAAGCCAGCTCCAGGCTGTAATTGCCTCCCGTTTATACTCCTGGAAGGTGTACAAAATCCCTGCCAAATAGGTATTGCTTAACTCTAAATTTTACCAGTTGGCTATTTCACTTGGCCAGTGAAATAATGCAGTGGCATGGGCTGGTCATTAGCAGGCTTCCTATGTTCATTCTTCCTCTGTTATGCTAACCAGTTCCACGCTCTTCTTCCCACGATTTGCATGTAGGTGAAGTTTAGTTGTCTTTATTAGAAAGTAAGGAACATCATACCAAGGCAAGAGTTTCAGCTTGCTAGGGGGCATAATTCATTTTGTCACTGCAGATCACTTTTTCTCATGGCTAGTGTGCCTTCAGCTTTCACACTTTCTAAAGAAACACGTTTTTCTTGAGCAGAGAAATCATTTAATGCATTAAATCAGACAGAAGACACACAGCTATCAGATATTTTGGCATCGTCTGTCCATTGCTCTTGAGGCCATCCCTCATGTTCAGCTCTCAAACTTGTTCTTCCATATTGCTTGTCTTCACAGTCAAAACGATACAGTTTTTTACTCCAGAAAAAATAGTGTGTATGAATTATGCTGAAGTAGAAACACTGAAAAGCTGAGCTTTTCAGCATGGTGAGGTCCAAGGAAATTGCGGTGTTACAAGACCAATACTTCTCTTGTCTTCTCTGTGGTCTTACTTCTTCATAAGCAATAGGCATCCTTAAAAGAACACTACTAGAAGAAGGAAAAAAAACCTTAACTATTTACTCTGCCATTTGCTTTTTATTTATTAAATACTGAATACCCGGCAGATATAAAATATTTTCCCCTAATCTCTCTTTAGAAAGCATCTTCTACTCCTTACTCCTGTTGTTTATGTCTTGATCATTATCACAAGTTGCCTCACTGACCACTCTGCTTGCTCAGCTGCTCCATGGAGACTCACATCCTGAAGCCACCTCAGTCCTCCCTAAAAGCTTAACCTGTTTTCAGCTGATGCCTTAGCAGACTCAGCATTTCATTCACAGTGAAGCCTGTGTGCTCTGAACTTGCCATAAGAAGTCAAGAAGCCAAGTTGATTTCCATTCATTGCAGGGATCTACACAGGAGCCTATGCCAAGTTTTGCACTATGCATGCTGGAGGGTCAGATCAGGAACTGATAGGCAAAGGGCATTAACATTTGAGGACAAGATGCAGCATCCCAGCTGAAGTTTCCCTCCTAAGGTACAGCATATTAAAAGGAAATTAATCTACAAGAGCAATGGAGGGCTATGCTCTTTCCAAATGAACACATTGTGAAGCCTTTATCATGAAAAAGACACTAGAAAACAATCCTACCGTGCAAGTGGGTTGGGTTGTTTTTATGACCTGCTTCAATAGATGGCAACTGCCTGGAGGAAAACCACAAACATCGAACGTGTAGGCAGCAGCATCACTTCAGCATATGACAGCTGCAGCTGTGATGAGCTGAAATACAAAGGACAGCAATTTTCATGAACATATGAATTTTCATATGGTAAGTTTCTATTCCCTCACTCCCTGGCCATCTTCAGAATACACACCATTCTTCTCTTTTCTCAGTCTGTTGTGTTTGGATTCTAAGCTGCATATAGAGGTCATGTTTGTGCTTAAACTTTACATCCTGCAAAGAGCTCTGTTGATTGTCAGTTGATTCTATGTGATAGCTGTGATTAAACTGGTATAAATATCTTTACATCCCTAGGGCTGAAATTACTATTTCTTTTGGAAAAAAACTGTCTCTTACTAGCAGTATGTCTTGAATGAGATTCTTCCAAAACTGTTGTAAATGCAATATCCTCCAACCGAGACTGGATTATATTTCTTGAAAAAAGTATTAGGTAAAGATTCCCATAGTGCTAGAATTATTAAGTGAAAGAAAACAGAGATGGAAAAGAATACAACGGAGAAAGATATCAGAACAAGACTCCAATTTCCTAGCATCTAGAGGATTTTCTGTACTTCTGTATCCAGAATTTTGTAGCAGAAACTGCATTCACAGTCCATGTAACAAGATACCATTTCCTGTATTTGTGATCAGTGTGATATATGAGTGAGACTATTTGTGTTTGTCTCCTTTTGGGCACTGATCCCATTAGTGTTTTCACTCCCACACTAGGGAGAGAAAAATGCATTATCCCAGCTATATTTCTTAATGCATGATTACTTGTTCTGATCTACCAAACACAATTAAAGGCACACTCCATGTTTGCATATCTGTCCTCATTTTCTCTTAAAATCACCAGATATAAAATTACATATGCACATTACCTCAAGTTCTCTGAAAAACAACAATGGCAAGTTAGATCTGGCAAAGCAGTGCTGTTTTCACAGGCTAGCAAGCCTGCCAGGTTTAAATATTTGATGATCAGACTTGACATTCACCCTCCTTATCAGTTCTTTTTTTAGATACAAGTCTAAAGAGTCTCAAAAAGTGAAATTAGAAAGTGAAACTCAGAAAGTGCTGGAGAAGTCGAGGCTTCTCATACCAAACAGAGAATAGCTACACTTATTAGGAAATGAAATGGGAAGGCAGAATTCTCTGCCTATTAGAGGAATTCTCCTCTATTAGAGGAACACTGAAGCCATAGAAAGAGTAGTTTGCTTTGAAATAAATTGTTTTTTTATAAAGCTTTTTCTTTAGGTACTTCATGTTTGAGGCATTTTAAAATTTAGAATTAAATGGAATGGAAACTTTTACAAGGTTGAAATAGGCAAAATTCCTTCTTGGAATGCAGTGAATGCATATAAATTCAGCACATGCAGAAGAACATACAAGAGATATCTGCTTACAGACCTGGCACCTGTGATCTGTGCAAGGAGTGTATATGCACAAAAGTGGGCATGGGGCTTGGCCAGGGAGTACATTACACCTTTTCTTTTAGAACCATATGAAGGATGTGTAGTCTGATGAAACGTAACAAGTATGAGTGACAGAAAGTTAGAAAAGTGCATCTCAAGTCACCAGTTAAAAAGAACATAGATACTTTCAGCCAATTGCTCTGACAAGGATTCCTAACCCTCCTTCCTTCAGGAACTAAATACTGATTCCATTCCTGTTTGAAAACAATAGCCAGAGAAAGATTGGCATTTTGCCCCTATTTTAGTAGCTGGATGGAGAGGACACTCAAGCTAAACATGGGAAGCTTTAACTAAGGCAATGCTCAGGGGAGACAAAACTGTTTTTCAGTACCTCTCTCTCAGATGGACTCTCTTGGCACAAGTAAACTGTGAAAGGCATCTAAGTGGGTCTTGAGTACTGGACTCTACTCCTCCTGAAGATTCCCCTCATCAATAGGTGATACATCAATAGGTGATTCCTTCACAACTGGGTTAATAAAAATCAGATTATTCTTACCAAAAGGAACAGAATCAACAAAGCACTCCAAGACTGATGACCACAAAGAACCACAAGAAATACATATGCCTGATGTAGGCTCATATCTATTCAGATAAAATGGGCCAAACCCCACTTCTCCCATATCTTTGGTGAAGTGTTCAGTTCTATGACATCTCTAATTGCAAAGAATATATCCTTCGAATTATTGTGCTCTAAGCAAATAATAAAATTTCTATTGTCTCCCAGTGTGATTTGAGCAAGGCTCATAATGCATTCAACAACTAGAGAAAAAAATTGTGAGGATGGTAAGGTTAACAGATAGCAGTGCTCCTTACTCCTGCATTTCTCTTCTGGACCCCATGGAGGTAAGTTTAACTGCACTGCTTCCCTTTGGATTCAGAGTTTTGCACTCTGCTTTTGATGCAAATACTCATGTCTAAACAACAGAAGGGATTCATTATGTGGTGACTCAACAGGCATCAAGAATCGGTTTGAAAGAAATTCAGTGAGAATTCTGTCTTACAGAAAGAGGGGAATGATGTATACAAGGGTAACAAATTCTCCTTACAGAGCAACAGGATTGATCTGGCTTATTGTACAGCACCCAATAAATAGTGACTGTGTTGTTTTTCTAAATGCAGCTTGTCCTTATGCAAGAAGCTTGTTTGTGATTTCCATAATCTTCCAGGTTCTTTTTATGGCACTTCATGTTTCTCAACTGTACAGTAGAATAGAGACTAGGAAACAAATGTAGTTGTGCTTTATTTCAAAGTGCTACACAATAAAGACTATTCCACTGTCCTTAGGGT
Source organism: Calypte anna (assembly GCF_003957555.1). Classification (NCBI taxonomy): domain Eukaryota; kingdom Metazoa; phylum Chordata; class Aves; order Apodiformes; family Trochilidae; genus Calypte; species Calypte anna. The sequence continues at coordinate 7,540,858 of NC_044260.1, forward strand.
GAAGTTCAGGGTAGTGATAGCTGATGGCACCTTCTTGCAAGGAGAGGAATAGGATGAGCTGATAAAGGTGAACATGCTGAAATATGATTGTCCAGTTCTCAGAAAGTGCTTTTATAGATCACATGCCTGGTAAGAAAGTAGATATTAGTTTATTGGGATGGAAAATGCATGGGGACATTAGCAGTCATGTTCTTGTATAACTGCATACTTCTTGACTGAAACTGCTGCATTCACCTCAGAGGAAATCCTTCTAATAATTGCATAGAGAAGGTCCCAATATAACAAACCACTTAAGTTTGTAAGTCAGTATTTAGTTGAATGCATGGGACTACTGCACAGGAAAATATAAACAAATCTTTATGCAAAGAATTCAATGTCCTTTCTGCAAGTCTGTGTACAAGATGAGACCACACTCTGACAAGGAATTTGGGAATTAAAAAACTGATTAAGAAGCATTAATCTAATTTTGTATCGTCATCAAGAGATCAAATATCAGAAAAAGTGTCACAAAATGTTGGGGGTGGAGGGATGAAGGACGAGTCAAAATCTGCTATATAAATCTGGAGAATGGGAGTAAATGTTGCATTAAGTAAACATGCAAATAAGATGTAAAATTTTCAGGCAGTGCCATCTCCATCAGACAAATGTGTATTGCAGCTGCCCCTAAGTCATTTCTGGGGGAAGGATTTAGACCAACTGTGAGGGTGCCACAGCTCACCCAGGAAACTGATCAGTTACTTGAATTGGTGCCTGCCAAAGTCAGTGCTGAGTTCCACTGTTTTAGTGTGGCCTTGATTCTGCAGAGGCTGCTAGAGCAACCAGTATACTTTGTAGCACAGGGAGCAGATAACAGTTATTATCGGCTCTGATTAGCCAAAAAGGCCCTTTTGATGCCATTCAACACATCAGGTTTCCCAGCAATGACTGTGATCTCATCATTAAGAGGAAATAACTTCCCAGCCCTTTTGTTTCGAACAGATAAAGCAAACAGGAAGCGCAGTTAACCGTGCTCCCAAGTCTTTTGCCATGCATTTAACTTCTTCCTGCCTATTGCCTCTTTTGGGAGAGAAATGTTGAAGAAAATTGCTTTTTCAAAAAGTTCAGGTTTTGCCTTTACACTGGCAGCTCAAGCCTTCAGTATCTCACTGGCTTCTTCTTCCTTCTACCCTTATGTGTGGGAGAAAGGGAGGATTAAAACAGGAGTGTTCACAACATCTTTTTTTTCAGTTATTGCCTTTCCTTCCTTTTAACCAATGGCTGTTTTTCACAGCACAGAGAAATGGTTTGGGAATAATCTGTAGTGACAGCCTGGAATCCTTTGACAGTGGGAACCGGGCATGCAGGAGCAGCACCACAGCAGGCTTTTTACTGTTGAAATTGACAATCCAGGTGTCTGATTTCAGAAAGAATTTCATGCAGTCCCCAAAATTTTCTGTTGTTTTCAGAAAAATTTGAGATATTAATTAAAACAAACAAAAAAGAGGAATTCTTTTTTATGTGATTAATGTGAGGACAGAAGGATTTTTGTTTCTGTCACACTGGTGTGTGAAACAAGGGAAGGAAAGGGAAGGGAAGGGAAGAAAAGTCATAGTTTTGTTGCTTTCTTAGGGATTTTTTTTTTTTTAATGCCAGCATCATGGCAGCCAACAAGGAAAAGGCCAAGATAAGGGTGCTTTGATCAGGGAATTTTCTGTACTTACCCTTTCCACCAGTCATATTTTCCCAGGGGGAAAAATATAAGTGGGAAAGTATAAGAAATTTCCAGACACATCGCGTGAATTACATTATATTTATGAAAAGTAAATCAACTAAACACTTCCAGCTAGTTTAGTTCCAACCCCATCTCTCTAATTTTACAGCCACATAGCTGTCTTCAGGTGTTTAATTTGTTTCCATTAATCTCCATTTATCTTTTGACACTGGAAAAGATTTCTTGGTAAGTCTATAGATAATCACTCCTTTATGGTAACATTCAAGAGTAATAACCCCATAGTCATTCATACTCGGTTTTATATGCATTAATGACAACAGTTTTGAGAGGTATGTCACATTCTTAAGTCCCTTGAAAACAGAGAAAATACACATGAAGCAGAAACACCTACCACCTCTGTTTCTTTTCAGAATAACATGGTGTTCAGTTCAGCTACAGATTAAGATGACCCCAGAACAGACTCCAGTTGCAGCTGAAGTAAACAGGAATACTCTCACCAGGCAAATCAACATCACACATTATAAGCACCAAAGAAAGGTTTCTCTGTGTATCAGAGGTGTACCCATGTGACAGCAGTAATGCACTACTAGTCTATCTTTTTTTTTTTAATTTTCTCCTGTTGAGGACAGTAGCCTTGTGTTTTTCCATTAATCCTCCACTTGCAGCCTCAAATTCCAGACTGACAAACTAAACTTTGCTATGTGAAGGATGCTTTAGTAATCATATAAATCTTTGTATGTGGTGCAATACTAAGCCCAGATAATGTTTCAGAGGCCATAAGAGAAATAAAATCTTAAGGCTGACATAGAAAGAAGTGCTCACTGAAGTCATTATAGTGAGCAGTGAGGTGATTCCCCACTGTAATGTTAAATCTGCTGCAATTCCACCAATTCAACAGCCCCTGGCAATACCACTGCAGTAATAGGTTTAGACTGCTTGATTTAATTATTATGAGTAGCAGTTTGTGAATGTCTTAAATTCTGCATCATGGCAAAGATTCTTTTATGCCAAATACAATGTCCTATTTGGTGCAATCTGTATTTTTAAATTCAGTTCATGATGTGTTTTGAGCCAATTCAGAGTGAAATTGTTTTCAATTTTTCATTTTAGCCAAGCAATTGAAAAAACAGCTCTTCAGCCTTACCACTCTGTTGCCAGGCACCAAATTGTTCAGTGATGACTTACAGACTCTGTTATTGCTTTGAAGAAATTGGTCAGGCTCTGAACTGACTCTTGTTTGAAGTTACTCTATTCATGTCAAATAGAAAAAGAGAATACCAACCATATATTAAATACATTTTAAAATCCACAATTATTTGCTCAGGTGCTTTCGTAACAAAGGAAAATGTGCTGACAGAACCAACATTCAAATAAAGATATTTAAGCATGACATGGTTTAGATACTGCAGCAACAACTGCTCCTTAAAACCAGGAATCAGCAGAAACATTGCATGGCCATGGGTTGCAGCACTCATTCTCCTAGTTTTCCTTAATTTGGTAATTTCTGTATCCCATCTTTTCAGACCATCATGAGGGAGAACTCAGAAGGAAGATCTTTCACCTTGCATAGCAGAGGTGTTTGAATTGGCCAACTCACAGCTCATTATCTAAGGAACAGCCACGCTGAACTCCATGTCCTTGCATCCCAGGCCACAGACTGATGCAGCTTTTCCTTCTTAAACTACTCACAGTTCTCTGCTCATTAAGTACTCTGCTGCCTCTCAAGCAGAAGACCCAGGGGCAGCCAGTTGTTTGGCACACAGAGTAAAAGAATCAATGTGTTTTCTGTGGAGCAAAAGGAGAGTGAGAGGGAGCACAGGAGAAATAGCCTTTTGACAAGTCAGCTTCACAGCTTTTGCTTCCTCTCTCCTTTTTTTAATTTAGCTACATGACTACACTTTCCACAGTGTCAGAGCAACTTTGGTATTATCTGTGGGCTTCTTATATTGCTGCATAACTCCAGTCTATACCAGTGCTCTCCAGTCTGTGGTCTGCAGAGATACTACAGACTATTTCTTAATTTGGGATAGTGGAATGTGGAAAACTTGAGATAGTAGAAACCATTTCCTAAGGCATTTAATGAAATTAACATATTATCAGTTGTGCAGATTCACTGTCTCAGGTTTAAGAACTCAGTGATCTCCCAGTTGCAAGACCAGGCAGGTGGATATCTCCACTTCTGCTGATGCCCAGCTGTCAGACCTTTTGTATCAGTATCACCCAACAGGTAAACATCTACTTTGCAACTGTCACACACCATGTTTCTGCCTTTTAAAAGATTTAAAAGCTCACTAGCAGACAATGAATTTTGTTTGAAAAACACGCCTATCTTCTGGCTCCATTCTTGACTGAGAAACTGCTTACATTGGTTTTCCCTCAAGGACTCCACTTACTGTAAACACAATTAAAGCTAAACACATTATCTGCTGTATATCATCATTAGAAATTGCCTTTTGCTTTTAGCTTTGCCTTTGGGTATAGTCTGTTCTAGACACAAGCCACCCCTCAGTGGTTAGGATGCTGTACTGCTATTGGCTGGCACACCAAGTTGGCTCAGAGGGGGACAGGATGGAGATTCAGGGTCCCACATTAATGTAGAAATACATCTTTGCATTTTCCTTCTGCATCAGCCCTGGTTTTACAGTCATGGTGAGTGGCTTTGTCAGGAGTATGTGTAAAAGGCCTAAGTCAACATTTCCTGGCTTTGTCCTGGAAGTGACTTGCTCTCAGAGGATGGCAGCAGGACAGGCTACTGATAAACTATCCTTCCAGATTAACTGGAAGTGTGCTTGAGTGTGTATGCTTGAGTAAATAATGGTTTAGCTACACTACTTCCTCAGCAAAATGCTGGTTGTGGAGACAGACATGTGCTATAAACACATCTGCCAACAGAGCTTGCTCCAGTCACTCCTCGGTATGAGAGAATGAGAGGGAGGATCCAAATCTGAACTCTCCAACTCTGGATTGCTCACAGTGTCTCCTCCCTTACCAGACTACTGAAATAAACCACAAAAAAGATCTGTCAGGAGCCTTTTTGGATCTGTAAAGATACTCTTAACTTTCTCAAGCTCTCTTGTCCTTCTCTCCACACTCTGTTTCACCCTAGCAAAGCCCCACGAAATGCTCTAATGCAAGAACATTGTATTTAAGAGCAGAGCAGCCAGCTGACGAGATCAGGCAGAATGTGGCTGATCAGCCTGTGCAAAAAGCAGTGATGAAGCAACATCTGGGTCTTTCTCTGCCCTCAGTCATGTCATTTGGGTTTTGTCAATTCTGCTGATTAATGCTGTTACAACAATCCACAGACAGGGTGCAGGGGCAGATGGGAAAATGTAACTCAGCTGACAGACTGGGGGAAAATAAAAAAAGAAGAGAAAAGAAAAAAAAAATAACATTTCTGGGCTTCTCAATGCACTGGCCTATCTGATTGCTATTAGACATTTTACCATTAGCCATTGAGAGCAGCACTGAAACAACAGCAGATCAAGAGAAATACTTTTATTTGCTCTGCAGAAAAATATATGTATTTCAAAACAATGGCACTGGCTGATAAATTAATCATCCATGTTACTCTTTGCTGAGAAATAAAATTAATTGGAGGCCAGGGACAAATGGGTCAGGCAAAAAGACTAGATTCAGCAAGGAAAGGATTTTTTTTATCTTGAAATTTCTTGCATAATTTCTTTGTTACTGTCCTAATTGATAAAGGCATCAGGAAATGGATCCATCATAAAATATTGCTCTGACCAGTATTTTTGCAAGAGTTCATGAGAGATACAGTAATGCAAAGCATTACCAGAGGTATGTAGCCTAAACTACTACGGCTTAATTTTTATTTCTTTTTTTTTTTGAGAATAAATACTCCCACCACTCCAAGTGGGGATGCTTGAGCGAATGAATTTAAATGAACCACAACATTTAAAGCATCCTGTGTTTAAATGAACCTGCTCTCTGATTTGTCACTTGCACGAATTCCTTAATGCTCCAAAAGTGAAACTATTTGGTTAGAAACAGCATCACTGGATCTCTTGTCTGTCAGAAATGTCTGAGAAACAAACAGAGCACCTCATGTACAGCAGTGAAAATTCTCCTAAAAGCAGTACCTAGTAAAAGACAGATCTGGGTATGCGCAAGGCTGACTGTGCTCTGGCATGCTTGCTGCCATAGTGTCACAGTAACAGCACTGTTACTGAGTGTTCATATTTTCAGTCTTTTAGAAAGGACTGCTCACGTCAGTAACATCTCTTTGGTGAAAGGCAAAGAAATTATGAACCTCTTCACCAGGGACAGAATTTGCCACTTCTCTCTGCATACAATCCTTATTTGCCCACAGATACAAGGCAGGGAGCAGAGACAAACTTGATCAATTTTTACATAGAAAATACTGCTCTCTACAATGATCTTTAAGTAAAAATTTACTGAAGTGGTGTGTTAGTACCTAATTCCCATTTAAAGTAGGAAGCATATGTCTATACTGGGGTCATCACATAAACATTTCCTTTTTGCCTGATGAGGTGTCAGAAGAGGACTGAAGAGAGGTTTTGAGAGTGGGACTGGGATGCTCAGTGGTGATGCAAAGCTAAGGAGCCCTTCTCCAGACTCTGCTTCAACTCAGATCACTTCTAACTGAGTAACAGTTTCAACCTCTGACGTAGCACAACGTGCTGCAGGTAACTTATGTCAGAGTTTCATGCTTAAGCAGTTCCCTGTATCTTCTTTTCTCAGACTAACATTACTCAAAAACACTTAAAAAATAAAAATGGTGTCATAGAGTTTCAGACTTCAACACTAAGCTAAGCTGCATAACTAAGATATTCAACTTGTGTTCAAAATACTCTATTCCTGGCACAAAGACATCTTAATCTCTCTAGTACTGCCTCCTAACAACGCTGACACAAACCTGCTAGCTGTGCTACACTGGTGCTACCTCCCTCTGCTGGGTCCAAAATTAGAGGGAACTTCTAGAAAAAACCCAAGGACCTTAGAGCACAATGACTCTGGCTTATTTTTTGTCTTCTCTTTTTCTTTCTATACAGTCTCACAGAGTCATCCAGGACAATCCCCAGCTCCTGCTTACTGGACTATTTAATCTGGTCAGTTTTTAAGGGTGTATAATTTCTGGTCTTTAGCCAGTGATTTCAGTTATATTACTATCACCAAACAAAGAGCTGTTTAATGGCTCTCTCAGTAGTCCAGAAAAGTTTACTGTCCAGGTGAATGACATAGTTACCCAGCCAGCTAGGTATCAATGATTGTACACTATGCATGGGCAAAATATTTGCCTCTTCTTGCCAAAAAAAGAAAGTGGATCAGTCTGGTTTTCATTTGAACATAGTGATCACAACTAGCAAATCCTCCAGGGTATGTGACTGCTTTTTCATGCTTTAGTATCTACAGAATAAGAACTGCATTAAAAGGGGTAGAATTTCAGCAGTTATTTAGGATTGAAACTCGAAGTAGTAGAAAATTGCTTTAATGTACTCCACTGAGAACAAATGACTTGTAAATGCAAAAGGGGCATATACCAACAGAAGAATGTTTTCACAGCCTGACAGGAGAGCATTAAGCAAGTTCTATAGTACAGTAAGTACCTTAACAACCATCCTACTTACAGCTGAATTCAGGATAATTGCCTCTCTGATCTCCTGTACTAGTCATGCACACCTTTAACCATCTGTAAGTCACTCTTGATTTAGTTCCAGACATAGATTGATAAATACATGAACATTCCTGAACAACAGTTTCAGAGAACTGTTTCAGGCAGAGGACTCTAATTTTCTCCACAGTGACCTATCATGTCTTTTGTTGCCACCAGGTAAAGCACTGCATATAAAATAAGTGGGATCATTTTAATTAGAGAGAACTTGATAGCTGCTCAAGGCTAAACAACAGTCATTCAGATGCGAGAGGGCTCTGGGATCAAGCCCAAAACTAACTTTAAAGGTACCTAACATATAGAAAACAGGATTGTGGAGGACTATAGGTTCTGGCCCAAACTTCAGCTCCACAAAAAAACCCACTTCATTCTGAGCCCACATAGATCATTTAACACATAGAAAGAAGAGATTGTGGATTAAAGACTTTTTGTGAGTGACTACTAAGAGACAATACGGTTTCTCTTTATATTTTTGGTGGTATGGGTGGTAAAAGATCTAAGTAGATAGCTCTGGGTTTTGGGAAGGGTTTGTTTGTTTTTGTAGTTCTAGCTAATTATTCTGTCTTGCCTGGTTTGTATTTGTTTAGTCATCTGCTGAATCGGAGCGCTCTGTAGGACTGCAAACTGCAGGTGGCAGCATCCAGTAACGCAGCTGCAGGGGGAGCTGAACGCAGAGGAAAGACATCACAGGGTTTTGCTAGGTTTAAATCTGTGTCCTATCCTGCAAGTGTTTTGGTATCTGTACAATTTCAGTCTATCGTTTCCATTTTAATACAATATTGATTCTAATAATTAATGCATTGCTAACGTGTATTTTAGTTTTTGACCTTTATGCCTTTGCTTTCTATATATTAGTCTCACATTCTGATATAACTGTAGTTGTGTAATTTGCAGGTAATTTGCATATATTACTCTTTGACCAACACATCTTCACCAATACCCCAGCCACACAGAAAAGCTGTTTTGTCTTTCCTACCAAGTACAGAGGAACAGGAACTAATCTTCTCCCTAAGTGGAACCTCTTTTCTGGCAGATTTCTGTTAGGTGCTCTGGAAGCTCAATCAAGACAAAGGTCTGAAAAAAAGAGACGTGATCACCTACTGTAAAAAAGAGAATATATATATTTCCTTATACAATCTAATTTTATACTTACTGAGCAGCTGAACTAATCTTCCTAAAAGTATCAGCATAGGAGTTTCAAGAATGTGGACCAGTTGTATGATCACTGGTGTCAGCAGCATGGGCTTTGTCCTCACTCCACAAAATTTCTCAGTCCTGTATTTTTCCAGTCTGAGTTTATTCCTCCCTGGTTCCGGCTCCAGCAGTTGTTGAGGTGTGATAATAACCAGTAGATGCAATTTCACTCTTATAGCAGGATTTCTCTGTTGTAGTTTTCGTGCTGTGGTCCATTACTGCAAGGCATGATGAGCTCAGTAGTAATCTTGCAGCTCCCAGCTTGACATCCTGGAGCCTTGTCTGCCCTGTCCAAGCCAAACTGTTTGGTGCCAGGTTGGAGGCACAAATATTACTGTTGGTAGCAGGGATGTAATAGCATGAAAGTAGAATTTGTTGTGAATGTGAGGACTTGACTTGTCAGCTAATAGGACAGAGTATCCCCTTGAAAACCATTATCATCCAAGCTTGTCTAAAAGAGCAAAAATTAACATACTTTAAATAACTTCTCCATCAATTTTCTAAATCAATTTTCTAAATTGATGGAGACTTTTCACTGGAGCAGCTTTCCCCATGACACTTCCCTATATCTGGGCCTTTGTAGTGCCTGAAATCCAGAAGTGCTCTGGCTCCACCATCAGCTATGCAGGAATCCCTGAGTGAGGTTTTAAAGTCTGTATCACACACAATGATCCTTGTGATCTCAGCTGCTTGCTTACAACATCCACAATCAGAACTAAGGCAGACAATCAACTGCACAGAGGAAAAAAAAAATCTTGAATCCAGTTGTCCCATCATATGATAAGACAGGAGAGAAGCCCCCAAATAATCATTAGTGTAGATTCTACATGGACAAGAGGCTTTCCTTTTACAGGAAAAGCAATCAGTTCTGATGGACTAATACATAATAATTGTTACACCCTTGTTTATTTCTGATAGCATACATGATATTCAGAGGACTGATAATTATTCGAGGGGACTGATACTGCCTTTCTCTTTGCCAAATATCCTACTGATCCTCTTAGAGCAAAAGTGTAGTTAAGTTTGCAAAAGAAAGCCAGAGAGAGAGGCATGCAAACAGAAGTTTCATACCACTCACTTGCCCCATAGACTGAAGGATCACAGTAAAATTGGTGTATGATGGCAGCAGGGAGGTAGGCGTGTATGGCAAGAGACAAGAGGATCTCTGTATCCTTTCATCTCACCTGTAATAAAGGCTGAGACATGTGCATGCCCAGTGCCACCTGGAACAGGTGAAATGGAGCTGGCTTTCAAGTTAGTGCCTGCCTCCTGTATGCCTATAAACAGCCCTAGGAGTTACATAGCTTGAGATCCTTTCACAAGTGTCAGATTGACAGTATGTTCAACACATTAAAGCTGGTCTAAATATTTGAGTACCTAAGACACCTTATACCACAGTAATTTCTTGCACACAAGCTCTTTTAGATGCACACATGCTTTCATCACTTTTTTTCCTCTACTTTTCAGGGAAAAAAAGCCCTGAAATGGGCCCTTTGTCCCACAAATCCCTTTCACATTTAATGGTAGTTTCTCTGATTGCAGTGTTACAGTCACTGAAAAGCAAGGAATGAAAGATTCTAGGCTAGGGATTAGCATCTTCACAACATACTCAAGAAGATTACACATAATCATTAAATTAACATTTTAATACATCAACAGAAAAGAGGCTGTGGCTGTGGCTAAGCCTGAACTCTGTGCCCTCCAGAACATTCAGTAATGTTCAGAGAAAAAAAACAGACTTCTGAAAACTGTATAGTCTCACAATATCCTGCCATAAAGGAATAGTAATCTGATATGCAACCACAGCCATCCTAAAAACTATCTTTAACCAACTTTATCAGATGTTTCTATGAGCTAATTAAAACCCAGCCTGTGCCCAGACACACATACATGCTCACATCCCTATTGCTGAAGTTCAGATTGCAAGGGACTATCTCACAAGCATAATTTCACAGATATGTAGCTATCATTTGTATATAAATAATACAAATAAGGGTACTATCCTTAACTCTATTTTGTTCCACAGGTGTCACTGTTTTGGCACTTCCTTCTTTTCTTTCTTCAGTATGTAGTGTTTTCACTAGGCTCTGAAACACCTTGTTAAGGAATGGCATGTTGCAGAATGAACACACAAGGACTAAATCTGATCCAACCCCTGTTTATACTAACTTGTGAGTTCTACCATGGAACTCCTAAAAAGTTAAGATAACATGATGTGTTTCTCTCAGGACAGCAGGACATTCACTAACACAGATGAGGATAGCCAAAGGTGTATTCTGACACTCTCTATATATTCTGTAATGTTCTGTGGTTTTCTCTGAGTTCCAGATAAATTCACAATACATCAGTTAGAGCCTCAGAAGGCTCACTACTCATTCTATTAATTATATTATTCTGTTCATCAACGTCATTACTTTATTCTTGATTTTCATCAGTGCAAAGCTTGTCATGATTAAACACAGATACGAAGTTTCTGATAAAAACTTAGAGATGTCTCTAATGTGCTAACAGAGGGTCAGATTTTTAAGGATGAATTTGTTGCTGAAGAATTTGAGGCAAGTTTCAACTGAAAAACTTAGGCTGAAGTTTATATCTCACAGGATCCATGAGTTGCTAATGACTTCATCCACAAGGAACAGAATGAGTAAAGACACGTGTAGAGTGAGAGTCTGTGGTGAGTTACCTTTGCTAAAAGCCTAATTCCCACCCAGCCTCTTGCTTGAATTAAAAATGAGAATAACAGTAATGAGAATGCTCCTGGGGTCAAGATGAAGACAAGGGCATCACTTACCAATTACCATGATGGGCAAAACAGACTTAACATGGAGAAAAATGAAAATAATTTATTGCCAATTAAAAGAAATAATTTCAAGTAGTGGGAACCAAAAAGACAAACTGTAAAACACCACCTTTCCTCCCCCCTCTCCCAGGCTTTGCTTCACTCCTGACTTGTCTACACATCCTAAGTGCTGCAGGTTCTTCTCTGCTAGTCCTTCTTCCTCACAAGTTTCCTCTTCTCCACCATGGTGTCCTCCAGTACAGTCTCATTCCTTTTACTTATCCCAGACTTCTGCCTCTTCAACATACTTTTACTACTTTTACTATTTGTTGTGTATATACATTATAGTTATACCTCTTGACCTTTAATTTCATCTATCCCTTCACATTAAATCCAAATATCCTCCATTCCTTACTATGGGAGTGATCTCTCTTCCCCATCAGAAATGACTAGTCAGTCCTGAGAAATAAAGTCTTTCATAAGAAATGTCAAAATAATGTATCTCCCTAATATCTCCCCAAAGCATTTCAGCTTCAATCAAGCAGCTTTTTAACATCTCTGTTAAAATTAAGTTGTGCAACAATATTATGATGACTCTATTTTCCCCTTTACACAGAGATAATGCAGAGAGGTGGATAAGTTGCCCAATATCATACAGGAAACCTATGACAGAGCAGAAACTTGAAATGAAAAAAAAAAATAGGATTAGCCACAGTCTGTCATCCTCTCATATTTTTGGTTTAGACTAGAGATATGCCTCTTGTCAGGGGAATCTGAAAGTCTTTTGATGGTGATGGAATGTAAAACATAGTGTGTTCATAGTGTACGAAGTGCTGAACCTTTGTTCTTGCCAGTGAGGCAAATTTGAGCAAGTGCTGTGTACTTGGTCCTTCAAGTCCAGATGGGAGAGACAGGTGATGTGCTCCCAATATAAACATCATCCATTAGCAACAAATCATCCATTAACAAATGAAAATCTCTCTTACCAGAACTTTCCATGTTATGGTGACAAAAGGAGGATGAAAAGTTGAGGCATGAAAACTGTTCACTTCTTCCTTTACCCATTGACAGTTTCTCAGCTGTACCTGAGTTCAAAAACTATTTTGCTAATTATTGTGCAATCCTGACCCCTAAAGGTCAGGGGCTTTCTGCACTGCTGAAGGTATTTCTTGAGTAAGACTTTGTTTGCCCAGGAGCCAAGGAAATGGCATGTTTTGAGCCAGTGATGCAAGCCCTGAAGGCAAACCTAAGGCATCATGCTCTTACCTTGGATTGTGGATGGGGTCCTCTTGTGGAGACTACTCATTGTGCAAAACAGTTCTGGAGTTGGTGTGGATGAAGCGAGAATGACTCTTTCATCATCTTCTGTGATGGTTTGTGAAGCACCATGGGTTAGGATACACACTTTTCTCTCCATTTTCCTCAAGTTATTCCTGTGATGTTTCTAATCATCTCCATCTAGCTTTCAGGCTAGCACAAAATAAAATTTCTGGGATATTGGAAAACTACGTGTGAAAAAACTGGTGCAAGCCTGTCACACAACATTCCTTCTGCTGCAGAGCAGGTGTGAGCTGTAGGCTGACGAACTGGGGTAATTATACACTGCCTACCAATCTGACTCGCTTGCTCTTCAGCTGGATACGCTGCTGAAGCACGACAGCAGATCATGTCACTGGTCATGTCTGCTGCTTTCTTTCATAGACACAGCCACATTGCAAAGACCTGGATGAAGTGATCAACTTTTGAAGCGCTCTTGCTCCCCTGATTTGCCACAGCTACCTGAAGGTAAGAGTTTTCAAATTACTTGATATCAATACTTTGTTTACTCCTTAGGAAAAAAGGGAGGTGGCAAGGACTAAAAGACAGTGAGCTCAAGAAGTGTGACTGCTGTGACTCTCGGTCGTAAATGCTAACTCTTTATGCTTAAACTGTCAGGCTTTCAAAATCTGCAAGCTCCTCTCATGTTCCTAAAATCTGGAGGCAAAGATTTTTCTCAAGATATTTTAACCTTCTCCTAGAACAGACCAAAGATGGAAAACAGGAAAACTAGCTTTCTGATAAGGTGAAGATGAGAACAGTAATAAGAATGAGAAGTCAATCCAATGCACCATAGGAAAGGGCTTAGCTCACACAAAAAAGTAGGGCACAGACCTGCTTTCTTCAAATGAATGTTCATTCAGAATAACTTTTAAAATGCTGCCAAACCAGGTCCAGATGCTACCCAGCATGTTACTTAAGCAATTCTATCAATTTTCAACAGAAGAACAAGTTATGGACATTATTTTTAAATGGGTACAAATTAACTGCTGGCTACCCACGATTCAATGCTGTTGGTAAAAGGGTGCTAATCCATAAAAGAATTAAATTGAAAGATTGCAAACATCAAATTTTAAGGTAATGGTGAAGTGCTGGAAACAACTGTGTAAGGCTGCCCTCAATTCTGACAGCTAGAAGGGAACATGAAAGACAAAATTGTGTCAAAAGATGACAAAGGCTAAACCTAAACTCATAATTTCTTATCTTCTGCTTTTTGCTCAAGTTTTAAGCCAAGACAGAACCAAATGTGGACCATGTCACTGCAAAGTGGTGCAGTGTATACAACAGTGTTAAGCAAAACCAAGACTAATTAATTTGTTCATTGTCATTGCTGCAGAACAGGAACTGAGCCCATCATTTTTTCCAGTCCAGGTTAATGCACAAACCACTGGGCAATACTTCCTTTTGGTGGTTAGTACTCTATTTTTGGAATGGTAATTGGGGAGGGACAAATTCTAATGCAATCCCAGGGCCCAGCTGTGCTCATCCTTCAGAATAAGGGCCTTTTAAATGTGAAGGAAGGTGGCTGTCTGAAGGAAGCAAAGGATTATGCCTCAAACAGTATATTAATGAACAAAATTTAAGACATATGTTTAGTTTGCATCAAAGGTTAACAGAGAAATCAATGATGGAGGTTAGTCAGTATTTTAATTAATAACCTTCACTGAAATTTAGAAGTGGATAAAAAAATGTATGAATGAAGAAACAAATTACAAAAACTGAAAATATATACACAGAATGAGAAAACCTAGAGAACTGCTATGAAAGAATTTGAACGTATTACAATATTGCAAAGCAGTGCATTTAGAAAATTGTATCAGGAATTTCAGCTACAAGCTGAGAGTTCATTAGAACAAAATGACATTAGAACAGAAAGACCCTCTGCTGGTTAATGACAGCATAAATACAATTAGAATGATGTGGCTGTGGAAAAAGTGCTGCTAAATTATTCTAAAGACAGTATTTCCATTATACATGACAATCATACCATTATATAGGCTAAGGACAGAGATCACTGGCCACTCATGGCCAAGAAGGAAGAATTCATTGTACAAAAATAAGAAGGACACAGCCCCGTGAAGGAAAGGCTGCAAAGAGACAGGAATATTCTCCCTTGAAGGGAGAAGGTTTTTCTATAAAAGTGTAATGCTGCCATGATAACAAACAGGGATAAACTCCTATAATGGATTTTAGGCTAGTAGGTTTGTGAAAGTTTACAGTAATTTCAACTCTTTAGAGGCAAGAGAAACAGGAGCAGTAATTGTACTGAATTATAGACTGGAGTTCCCTTCTGTAAGGAATAACCTAACATAAAAATGTCTGACCTGCAACAGGACTGAAAAATCCAGGGAGTCCCTGCCTGTCCAGCAGCCTTTTGAATCCAGTAGGCAGGGCCAGGATGCTCACCTGTGTGCACAAGTGCCAGTAACCAGGTGAGCAGCCCTCTGGGTACACATCACAATAAATGAGCACTGGGATGCACTTTAAAACAAAACAAAGAAATACAAACCACCACCCCCAGAACAACCAACCAAACCAAAATCAAACCTTCAAATCTTCCAAATCTCCAATCTCTTCTCCCAATGAGGGAAAAGGTTTTTCCTCTGAGGAGCTGTGTTTCATTACTAGCTGAAAAGTAGGATTAACTGATTCAGAAATTGAAATAGTCTCATATATGCAGCTGGAAGGGCTAAATGTACAAGAACTAAATGAGTGATGACAAAACAAAACACATTACAACAACAAGCCAGCAGATCACTGGTAAAAACTGCGTGAAATCTGAAGGTCACTTACTATAATGTTTTACATTTAATCTTCCAAAACACTTCCAAAAGCTAATCTTCCTAAGTTTTTGAATGTATTACTCTATCTTATTCAAATACCTGAATCACTTATTCTTTCCTCCTAAATTCCACGTTACCTTTTTTCTGCCTTTACTGAAGTCAAAGGCAGGTCCCACACTAACAACAGTAGGAGCTGAAATAGAAATTAACCATTTTTCTTATAAAGTTACTGCTTCCTGTCTTGCCTGAGATTCTGGCTGCCATCCTGCTACATGATGCTATGGCCAAATATGATAAACTCCTGGCAGATGACACCATACCTATCTGGCCCTTGTTGCCAGCTGTAGTTCAGACAGGGCAAAGAGACAGATCTTTGCCACTTCAGTCCCTCTGTCATATATCCATATTGTCCCTTCGTTTTCTCCTCCACTCCCAGAACTCTTAGGTATGGGATGCTGTTTCGTCCATGTCTGAATCTTTGGAGCAGCTTTGTTGCCTCAGTTGGAGGCAACAAATGGAATAGAGAGAAATGGGAGACAAATGGAACAGAGAAAGGCCAGTGCCAAGCACTTTTGAAAACTTTAGAAACTTCATTTGGAGTCTGCAGTATAAGGCAAACATTTAAGCTTCTTGCTAAAAGCTTTCAGTTAAGAAAAGAAAAAAAAAAGATTAGTAAATCCTGATCAGCTTTCCCAGAAGTATCACATGATTTTTTTAACTGAGCCAATCTACTTCTGAGTAAAAACTGCGACTGAATAGAATACTGAGGTAATGGAACTGTTACCTGGACTTGAAAACACATGCACCAGCCAAACCCCATCTGCCTCTTCTCATTTTCAAACTATAATTTCTGATTCTGAATGGTGATTAGTACTGCAGCAAACTTCAGTTTTCAAATGAAATTGTTAATACTTCATTGGCACAGGCTCTTAAGACTAAAACAATGATGTATAAGCACTCAAGTAATGAGATTTCTGAAATGACTGTCAAATACCTCTCAGTTTGTGTTCTACTGAGCTATATCTAAGTCAAACCAGACATGAATCCCACAGGACTTTCCAGTCTCATTAATGCTTCTCTTTCAAACACCACAATGTCACCTCTGAAAAAATGTTTGTGGGAAAAGCATATTTATAGCAAACTTGAAATAAAAATGAAAAAAATATTTCTGAAAAGTGAAAAATTCTTTTATAGATAGGACTCTCCTCTGACCACCACTGCAAACATAAAGCACCTGAAAAGCCTTTCTGAAAAATATCACAAAGAGGGGAGGAAAGTCATTGTTCTCTTTGCAACTATTTGAACCATGCATGGGAGTCCAAATGACCAGTTTGTCAGAATGCCTGAAAAGATTGGTCTTACATCTGTCTCAGTTTCCCATTTACAAAGCATCAATGACAGTGCCTGTGCCTCTCTGCAGGCGTGCCTCGAACTCCTCTTATCCATAGGATTATTTAGGTGTCAGAGCCGTTCAGGAAAGAACATTGAGAGGTGTGGGTAGAGCCAGAGAGCAGGGCCCTGCTGTGAAATCTTGCAGTTCAGCAGCTTTGCTTGGCTGCATGATGACTGCTCTTCACACCAGAACACAAGTGCCTGGAGCAAATCGAGAGGAAGATGGAAACTGCCACTGCTGCTCTCCCCTAGGATATGTCCTTCCTATAACATAAAAGCTTTGTCATTTCCACCTGCTCCCTGAATTGGCTGTTTGTGTATATGCCTTAGAGTGTGATCTCCTTTATTTTTATTTAAAAGTAATTTTCATAGGAATTAAAGTGAGCTTTATTTTCCAGTGCAACCTGGATGATACCCATATGTAGAAGGGACTGAGACTTCAGAGGAGAGAAGGCACAGACTTGTTTCAGTGTCCCTGGGACTATACATTTCTGCTTGCAAATCAAGCACTTTGCAGTTGCTTGAGTCAGTATTGAGTGCTTCAGATAAACCAAGCCACCACCTCAGATGTGCAGAAGCATCTGTTCTGCCCTCACAGTTTGCTCAGTGTGACTGCCAAGAACACAACTTACACCAACTCTCTAGCTGCTAAATGTAGCTGCTCCTAGATGTTACTACTTTTTGGAGAGGAACTTATAGGACATTTCCCCTGCTCTTCAGGAACTGCTACTTGATAATTCTCCTTACAACTTTTTCCTGCAGGGCTGCTAACACTGTTTTCTCAGGTACCTTCCTCTCCAGCAGATGATCCTATCTGAAAGAAGAGAGGAAAGTCTCTAGCTCTAATCTATGGCAATAACACAGATTTGGGGATCACAAGCCCAAAGAGCTCTCAGGCATGGTTGCAACCAAGAATTGAGGGTAAACACTTTTATGTCAAATGGAAGTGTCTATTGAATTGCATAGAGCACTCAACAGGATGCCTTTTATGGACCTCTGGACTTGCAGTGTTCAGGCTCTAAGGGTATCCAACCCCCTGGTGCTTTGTCACACACAAGTTGAAGAAGGTCCTGCAGAAGAGGAGGGCCAGTTGCCCACCCAGTTCTCCCAGCTCATCTGCTCTGGGACAGGTCCTCCATCACAACAGACAGAGCTAGCCCTATTAGAAGCTCATAACAAGACACTAGAAGTGAGCAAACCCAGAACACTAACTAAATCAACAGCCCATGGCCTACAGCTTCTCTGCTTGTTGGCTCTAGTAGATCAAACACAAACCTTTCATCCAGTGAGGCTCACAGACTTTTTTCTGTCTCTGATGCTGATTCACTTCTGCATCTCTTGTCCTATACATTTAGCTGGTGATATTATACTAATACATCCCTGGGTGGAGCAAGGATTAGTCCGTGTTTGCTTACATTCAGCTGTTAACTTGCAACACTCTCACCAAGTTAACCATTATTATTATTCCCTCCCACTCTGTGCCTCATGAGAGGCCTTTTGTCATGACAGGCCCTACAGTTAATGGATGAAATTCAAGAACCCTTTCCTCTTTCTTCTGTTTCACAGTGAGAGATATGAATTCAGCAGAAATGTCACTCTAACTGACAGCACCCAGTATTTAGCATATGAAGTACCAAGATAGCAATAAGCCAAAAAAATCAAAATACTCCCTATAATTTTGCTCACTGATCCTTGCCCCAAGGAAACAGCCCTTGGTCAATAGCCCTTGCAATACTGTCAGTCATCCCACTACTGATCCCGCAAGTTACTACTGACACTCTGTGTCTGTAGATCATTGCCCTCCTTTGGCTCACATAGATTCATCTTACCCAATTTCTCTTGATTTCCAGCTTTTCTGTTTTTTTCTCAGTGGGATCCTCATGGAGCTTTGACAATGACCTACCTCAGACGTTCCCAATCACCTCTTTTAGCTTCTTTATAACAAGTACACTGATATGCTCCTTTCCCCATCCCTCCTCTCACATCTATGTATTAGCAATTTCCCCCATTATTTTTGGCCTTAACATGCTAATTAGCTAATATATGATTTCTATTTTTTTCTCCACACCACTCTACCTATTCCATTTAATAGTCACTCTGTCACTATTTTCCATATTACTTCCCATTCATCCAGGTTTCTGAAAATTACATCATTTCTTCCCTGGTGATATTTTTAAATTCCTGCTTTTCTTTTTTACTAATTTCCCCCTCTTTTGGCCTCCTCCATACATACTGCCCTCCAACATACCTTGGACTATCTAACCTTTTTCAGAAATTTCTATCCTACTCCAGTTTGACCCCACATATTCAAGCAATTTGTTCCAAGTGTTACAATCTGCAGTCTCTATTTGCTTATCCAATATAATCACTTTTGCATCACCAGTGAGTAGGTGAGATGGGCACAATTGTGACATGAAGCAAGGAAGGCATCTGCACAGCAACACAGGACATTTAGCTGGACTTGCAAGGAGCTATGTGGAGTTACCTAAGCAGTCAGTAAACCTGCACCAGACTCGCAAACTTTGCTCATTTTTCCTCCAAAACTGCCCTCCCTTGGTGACCTTCTTGTAAGGCTGTAACTTTCTTCTTTAACTCCTACCGCTAAGGTTATAAGGAAATTAAGCAGTTAATACTGGTTCAAAGGACAGCTAGGAATAATTAACACCATTCCATTTACAGCAATACAAACACATCTCCTGCTGTGTCCTCTTCCTCCCACTCTCCTGTATTGCAGAGAACAGTTCTTGCCAACACCTGCAAAACACACATACTTTGTGGCCTGATCTTGTTCAGAGCCTCAGGCAGTGCAGTCATATTTAATAAAGATCTTGCCCAAGAGAAGCCTGTCACACTAGCAATGAGACAATAGTTTCACAGTCCCAAACTGGTCACGGTGATGATGATGATAACGTTGCACAATAACCCGATGAAAGATAGATCCTAATTGCCACTGGTTGCCCAGTTGCAGGCTCTGACTTAATGACACATGAAGGTTTTTCACAGATCCTCCAAAGAGTTCTCTTCCCCTCTTTGACTATTCTGACAACCCACAGAAAAAAAAATAGGTTAACTTTTCTGCAAAGGTGACACTTTCAGTCACATATTTACACACTTTAAGTGTGTTTTCTGAGGGAGCATTTTCAATTCCTCCTTTACATTTTCCTCATCACAAAGTGGAACAGGAACTAACTGCACTTCAGTCTATATAAAAAACAGAATATGAGAACTGTTAATTTTCCTTTAAGTAACAGCTGAGTGTGAAAATTAGGGACTGCAGTAGCAAGCACTGACACATACGGGGAACTGCAAGTGACTTACAGTAGATTTTATTTTGCACTACTTTTGGCAGGCAGACTGCGGAGATGGCCAGTGAGAAGGGACGTGGGGAAATTCCTATGATCATGTATGAACCACACCGTGGAGCCTACTCACAAGAACCCTCTGCGCCAGAGTACTGCGGCCAGGAGGGTGAGCATGCTATGCCAGGACGGGTTTGGAAAGAGCAGCCTCGTGGTGGTTGTGTAGCAAACACTGATAGCTGGTTTCCGGACTGTAACTGAGCCAGCTCACAGCTTTGCCAGGATGTAATGGGTTAGGAAAGTGCCTGTGCCAGCATACAAAACCCAGCGTTGGGGTAGGCAAGTTGGTAGGATCTCCTAACAGAAGCATCATTTAAAATGGCAAAAAATGGTGCTGGTGGTGGTTTAGTTAGTATTTTTTTCTAACAGCACATGCTTCATTGGAAAAGGAATTGCTGTTGTATCTTGACAATCATTTCATATTCCTAACGAGTAAATGTTCAGACAGCAAACTTTGCACATGGATGGGATAGGTTTTGCTTAAATTATAATCTAGTTCTTGAGAGGACTGGTCCTTTCCCAAATGATCCTGCTGCCCAGAGCTGCCCTCAGCAAATGAGCAACTTCTGTAGGGACAAACAACCCTTCCCCCCTGTTGCTGCCTCATGGGGAAGCATCATGACTGAAGTGCTGACAATTCAGCTCAACAACAGCAAGTGGGCACTGACAGCCACTGCTCTGCCAGGTTGGCTCTTCCCTCTGAAACCAGGCATTGCTCTCACACCTACACGAGTATCTCACAACACTCCTTTGTCTTCTGCCTGTTCCAAGCCTACACACATTGAAAGACACACTGAGATATCAGTGATTTTGTTACCCTCCTGCTGTTGAGGAAATTGCCATTCAACAGACAGGACAGGAGAAGAAAGCAGAATGGGAAGTCAGATGGTAATTATAAGGCTAGATTTGTCAGTGCTGTGTCTCTAAGCATGACAAATTTTCAGAGCATTTTAGTCTAATCAGCTCTCTCTGTAAATATTTTTGTCTTCAAAGGCCTCTCCAGACTTTCTGAACTCAGAAGAACTTGCAAGAGTTTTCACTTCTTGTGAGCTTCTCAGCCAGTCAAGAGAGAGGCCCTCAACACATCTAACACTGAGATGATCACAGCAGGTCCTTTACAAAAACACATTGAGTAATAACTCAATTGCACTGGGCACATTCCTCTTCTAGGCTGGAAGTTCTTTAATTTTAAATTTTTTTACAGGTTTGTTTTTACACAAATAACAGTGCTCTTCTCCAAAACAAACAAACAAAAACCCAACAAACCAAACACCAAACCCCGAAACCTAAATATCCTCACTCCCACTATTAAATCCAAATGCTGTTGCAAATCTCTCCCACTTCTGGCAAGCCATTCAAGGAAACATCCTTTCAACTTTGCAATTAAATTTTGTCTGATCTGGAAAACTGCAGTTTTGTACTCCATTGCCCTGTGGAATTATTCCCTGATAGGACTCACATTGCTTCTGAAAGGCTCAACAGTACAGGCTGGACTTAGATTCAGGGCTGTTCTGCTGAAGGGTGAAGACTTCTCTGATGCTGTGTGGCTTCAACCAAATAAGACTTCTTGCATGCACTGTCCTCATGCTGCAGACCAGTCTGGTAGTTTGAAACCACATCCATGCTACCTGGCTGTAAAGTTTTATACAATAATTTATTTTGAATGTATTAGTGACTGCATTTTTAAATACATTTATTTATTTCATGCTCAGCCAGGTGGGTTGCAGTCTTAGTTTGCAAGATCATTTAAAAAGCCTAAAAAAAGCATGAATCTTAGTCACCAGCTTCCCTTCTCACTAAACCACAACAAAAGGAAAAAGATCTTTATTTTTTTCTAAAATAAAGATCCACGAATAAATTCAGTAGTATTTTTTCCCTCTCCTGTACTTCACTAAGTCATGTGAGGCCTTTCTTGCAAGACACCTCCCTATGAAGTTTCTTGTCAGACTCCAAACAGCCCTCTCGGGGGGCACAAACTGTGTGTGTGCATTTTTATGTTTTGCTCTGTTTTTCTTTGCACAGGGGGTTATGAGTATCCTTCTCCCCCACCTTACTCCTACCGAGAAACAGTCAACGTTGAACCACCAGGTAAGTGCCACTGCTGACAAAGTTTGTGGTTCTAGAGGCTAACACACTGAGATGCTTTTAGTTTTAAAATCTACAGAGAACATGCAATTTTCTGACCCAATCACAGTCTAGAAGGCTGGAAATTTCCCTAGAAATGCTGGAATCTTATACTCAGACTTGTTTTTCCAGCATTAGCCAGTCTACAGAAGCACTCCTTTTCGCAAATCAGCTGGGAGCTTGGGCTTTCAGAACAAACAATAATAAGTCCAGTTTATTTTGTTCCTGTTCTAGTCACCTTTGTGGAAATGAAGCAGCTCAAAGGAGACACTCAGGAAAAGCTTCAAAGAACAGTGAAATAACATCTCCTACAGGAGGCAAGGAGACTCATACATTTTTAAAATCCCTAAGATTAAAAGGCAATTAAATTCAGATATGCTATATCCTGTAACAGACAATACCTTTCCACCCCTGAAGTTTTGCTTCAGGCTACAGTGTGAATATGCACTAAACTTGTTTCAGGATGCTCAAAATTTTATTTTTCACTGAAAACATTTCTGAAAAAATATGCTTCGTGCATCTATAAGGGGTCCATGCCTCACAGAGTATGACTGAAAAAACATAAGGGAAGCTACGGAGTTTACTCAGGACAGCATCAGCACCTGATATTCATCTACTTCAATACATTTCCTGTAACTACTGAAAAGTTTATCCAGAAAGTTCCTCCATATCCTTCAAATATCTTCTTCAGGGAGAACATGCATTTTCACACTATTTTAAATATCAGAAGATAAATTCTCAGTATTAGAGTACATCCATCACTGGGTGGTGGAGACTGTATATGTCCTTACTTAAGTAACCATTGGCTGCTGGTAGAAGCAGCATACTGGCATGCACAGCACAAGCAGGACAGTGGTTCTTATGAATATTCTTGAAATCAATAATCATAATGTAGAAGCCTCTAGAGCAGCCATGTTAAGAACCTACATTCTCCAATTAAGTCATTATAACCTGTAAAAGATTTCCTATGCTTCTAATTTTGCTGCTTCTCATTTCCTTTTGCACTCAGTTTACTTGGTGTCCCAGCCTCCTATCATTGTAGCAGGAATCTTCTCAAGCAAACCAACATCCACAATATGCCCTTCCTGCCGACAGCACATCACCACACAGGTCACCTACAGACTGGGCAGGCTCTCTTACCTTCTGTGTACCAGCTTGTGTATGGTTGGGTAAGCTTTCATATGTATTTTGAAGAATTTTTTCCCAGCAGGTTAAAAAAGAGCCATTAAATAAAAAGTTCTAGCTAGTGCTGATATAGGCAGTTTGATCTTCTTCTCTACTTGATAAGAAGTCATTCTGTCCATACTAGACACTGCCATCATGGCTACAGGGGGTGCAAACTTACTAAATTTAACCAAGTATGTTATTACTTTCGTAAGACAAGCAAAAATCAGTACAACGTCTGCTTCCCTGCTGTAATTTAGAATCAGTCTCAGAATCAGACCAATGCACAAGATGTCAGCAGTGAAGATGATTAATCTTTCAGAAGATACTTCAAACAGTAAGAACCTTGGGAAAGAAGTGAATTCATGCAGTGAAAAGGCAGACAGATTATGGCAGAGAGAAAGAACAGATGTAGCCAGCAGAAAGAAAAGCAAATCATTCCATGTGTATCCTTCTCTTTGGCTGTAGGTGCTGCTTTGGATGCTGCTTTGTACCTCTCTTTGTGAAGTTCTTCAAGGATGCAGACCACTACTGCCCATGCTGCCACTTTCATATTTATAGATACAAAAGACTATAGAAACAAAGTAGAACCAGACCATGTCAAGTTTCTGTTTCCTAATGGTGTAAGATACTACATGTAAAAGTACTGTTAGGAAACCTATAGGAATAGGCTTACGTTCTGCACCTCCCTTACTGGTGAATCCATCCAGAGTTTACCATCAAATGGTAAATTATGCTCTATTTGAATCATTGTCCTGAGCTGTGAAGTGACCAGCTGGTGCATACTTCAGCACTACTATTACTCTTCTCGAATCTCCAGCCCAGCAGGGACACAGACTCTTCTGGACTTTTCAGGCTACCAGTAACTGTTCAGACATGCACATTTTAGAGACCCTTCTATGCACTGCAACTGACTGGCTGGGATTTTATTTCTCTCTGGTCTTCTTCACATGCGACCTACCCCCTGCAGGGCTGTGGGTAGTGCAGCATAGCTGATTATTTATTAACAAAATACTAAGTTATGAGATTGTCTTTACTGTGATACATATGAGGTAAGCAAATAAACTGTTAACAATGCTGGCAAAACATCTTCTGTCTGCATTGCTTCGATGACCCCTTGCACCCAGAGCAGAGACACAATGTCACTGGGGCAACACCAATTAGATTAACAAACCAAGAACCAAAAGGTAAATGTGTAAAGAAGAAAAAATAGCAAGCACAGTTTGAAAAAAGTCACCAAGATCACAACACAAGGCTCTTATTTTACCTCTGTCTTCCTACTGCAGTGCATCATCTCCCAGAGAAGGACCTACTAGGCTTCACACTTTACAGAGAACTTGTCCAGTTCTCATCCAAAGTCTTGTAAAATCAAATCTCCATAATTACTTGCCCTGCTCACTAACAGCAGCAGCAGCTTCTGCTGTTTAGTGCTGTCCAGGAAGAAGAAACCCCTGTATTTCAATATTTTGACATCATAATTATTTTCATGTTACTACCATAATTACTGGGGTCACCGGGGACGTGTGGCTTTCATACTCAGGCTGCTCCCCAGCCATTGCATTTCATCCTGACAGAGAGAGGTATCCTGCCCATGCTCAGAGGGATCTGCAGTTAAAACAATTTTAAAACTTCCCACCTACCCTGACACTAAGCTCAATCAAAGTCGTTTTGGTCAATTTAAGCCACAAAAAGTCAACTATATCCCTAAACAGCTACTGGTAAGTGACTGCAGAATCCTGAAGACCCTCCTGTGGCCACACCAGAAGAGTTTTGCTGTTTCCTTGTACCCTGAAGCTGCCACCACAGGTACACAAGGATCTTCCTCAGTGGGTGCCACAAAAAAACACCCAAAACCCAGGCAGGATCTGCCGGCTGCGCACCCAGAGCGGGACGGAGGTGGCCGGGGACCCTATGGGAAAGGACGTGGAAAGGACCAGCGGCAGTGAGCAGCACGCAGCCCTGCGCCCTTACCGGTTATTCTGGAACAACACACCCCTCGCCTGTACAGAACCACGTCCCATCCAAGCGTCCAGAGCCGGGACGGAGCAAACCCCTGCGGGCCGCCGCCGTTTCTCCTCAGGGAGCAGCGGATGAGGGAGACGGAGCGCGCGCCCTTCCCGCCCCCTGGCGGGACAGAGCCCACGCGCCCGCCGCTCGCCCGCCCTCAGAGGCTGCCTCAGCGCCGGCACCCGGGGAGCTGCGGAGGGAAAGCGGCGGGGAAGGAGGGCAGGAGGGGCATCCCCCGAGCCCGGCCGCCATCCTGCACACCCCCTCCCATCCCAGGCACCATCCTGCACACCCCCTCCCATCCCGGGCACCATCCTGCACAGCCCAGCCCGGGCTATTGAGGTGGTAGCGCATTTGAAAATGGCCTGGCTACACCGCACTGGATGCGTGCACTGCCTTTTGCTTCAAGAAGCACAAAAAATGCAGTCTTTAGTATTTAGACAACACGAGGTGAAAAAACGTGTAAAATCAAAGTAAAAATCATTAAGCTACTACTTCCAGGCAAACCAAACCAATGCACAGAGCAAGCTGACAGCTCTGAGCAGCAGGCAGACCTTCCAGCCTGGCAGAAATCACAAACTCAGACCCATTGCCCTGCTGAAGATGAGAACAGAAAACCCAAGAGCTACTGCTGAGGAAAACTGCAATTGGCAAAGCAGAAGCTGTTTTTAAAGCAGGCACCGTGTGACTCAGCACCCCACACATGCAAAGCGATGCTGATCAGCATCACCAAGCCTTAGTGCCAGAAGGATCTCATGTAACAAACCCTGGGCTCACAGCCTCAACTCAGCAGGTGGCCAAAGCAAACCACTTGGAAACAAACTATCCATTAGCTCCATTGGAATTTTTATATATTATATATATATTTACAAACTTGCAACCTCTGTGAGGATTACAGGCTTGGTAGCTCAGTTTCTTGAGTGAGGTATTTTTATAAAAGGAGCTTTTATAAAATACCCATGGGACTGCACGAAGCCCAGCCAACATCTCCAGCACTCCTCACCTCAGAGGTGCAAAGTGGTGCACTTCCATCCCAGTACCAATGCCAGCAGCTCTCCCTCCTCTGATGTCCCCAACCTATTTTGACCTAAAGGGAAATAGCACCTCAATGATGAAAACCTCAAGCAGCCAAGCAGGTGCCAGCCCAACAGGTTCTATACAGCTTTTTAAAATATCTTACATTTTTTCTCCATTGTAATATTGGGCTGCGAAATAGCAAGCTTTGCTTCATAGTGGTAAATAATGCACCAGGCTGGATAACATGTAGGAGGCAAGGTGCACAAGCAAAACCACATGAACCCGTACCAAACGAAGAACATATATTTGTGGTTTAATATTTAACAGAAGCAGTTAAACCTTACTACACCCGTATTACGAAGCACAAGAGTTTATACAAATATTTCATAGAAAATAAAGGCTTCCAGCTGCATTTGGTGATTCAAATTTGATTTCTTAAACAGCTAACTTCAACATCACCTGGAACAGAGACTGAACACAGATTTGAAGCCAGATTCTGGCATAACGCACATGAGCATTTTCCTCTTTTTCTGAACCAGAGGCTTCTTTCAAAGCCAACACAAATGGCACCATGCTGCTCACATACCAAACACCCAACACCCTCTGCCTCCGATAGCTAAATGCTTATTTAGTTCTTCTGAGAAAAACAAGACTTCAGAACCTGGGAATTGCCATGAAAACCAGCATTTACCTTCTGGTCAGCTCCCTCTACAATATGGATGTCATTCCTGACACAGTGTTTGACAGAACTTCACAAAATTTCTCTTTGATCTAACCAAAATCACCCTGACTTCTGAGGAGCCCCGCTGGCTTTTTGATCCCCATCTTATTTATAAAGAATGGGCAAGAGACCAATCCAGTGTTTATCCTAGTCTATTTTATTTACAATATATACAGTTCCTACAGAAAATGATTTGTCACAAAGGATATTAAATAGGAAAAACACTCTGTAGCTTAGATCTGGGCACGGATGCTGACAGCACAGGACTTGCAGGACAGGCTGGTCCAAGCTCCAGTGGGATGCAGGGTGGGATGCTGGCACACCAGCTCCGAGTGGCAGCAGATGAGGTAGATCCAGTACATGGGAGGCACTGCAGGCTCTGCACGTCCTGCAGCTCTGCACCAGCCCCGTCCCTCCAACGTGTCTTGTGGCAGCACAGCTTTGTCCTGGTGTTGCTAAGCAAGCCTTGTGTGAAGGGTGTTGGCCATCACTCTCTACACAGCAACTACGTCACTGGTGTGATTTGCTTAGATTTCACAGAATGCTTTGGACTCCTTTAGGATAAAAGGCACTATGTAAACCTACAGGAACAACTCTTGCTAATTTCATAGGGAGAATTCAGATGGGCCATTAACATTATGATGCTTTGTACCATGAAATTACATCCTTATTGCTTAACTTTTATACTGTCATTAGCTTAATGCAGTCACTGTCTTATATTGTCCAAGTAATTAAAAAATCTGGATAAGATAGAGAAATCACAGTAGTTTTGAGGACTGTATGCTTGCAAATTTTTTTAGAATTAAGGAAACATACTGCATCTGAGAAAACCTCCTGTATTCCTCTCTTCTTCATAGGTGTGTGTTTCCACATTTAAATAACAAGTTACTTTTGCTCAAAAAAAAAAAAAAAAAAAAAAAAAATCATTAAACACTTCAGTTACTGAAAACTGCATAAAGAATCCCTTAATGTAAAGTGTTTTCAAATCTAGAGTGGGAAATAGCACAAATACCAAAGCTCATAAGAAACTTGTTATCTGAAAAATCAAAAGGTATCCTAAGTTTATTTTGTTAGTGATAGTTAGTTCTGAAATACGAATTATTGTGATTTCTTAAGATATTTCCTAAAAGCTGACAGCATCCCATAAATTAATGTAAAAACTTAAGTGACAGTTAGATACAAGCTCCATTTTTACATCAGTCTACCACATCATGAAATTCACAAAATATAATTAGGGCTTACTACTGCTGACCAGAGTGTCTGATCTCAGAAATATTTTTAATATAAATGCTGACATTTACTGAAAGCCTGAAGAGACAATTCAAGTACTAGAAAAACCATCACTTGGATGGTTTTGTAATTCTCACCAGTTTGATACAAATACAAATCAAAGGAAAACTTTGTCCACTTAAGGCATGCCATTTAAGCACTTCCCTCTACCTATAACCTGCACACTAAGATGACAAGAAAAAAAAAAAAGTAAACTACTTTGTTTTGACTGGAAATAAGAGACAGTTAAAAATACTGCAAGATGTAAATCAAAAAGAAATCCAAACATACCTGAAAATTGAGCAATAATTAAATTTACAAACTAGACTAATGAAATGTATCTCAAAAATTTAATTTAAAAACACTTGCTGGTGTTTTCAGTAATCACCAGAATTCATCTCAGAAAAGAAAGTATAAAAGCCATCACATGTACACAATCCCTACAAAATGTTTATTGGTAGGTCTGAGAAAGGGAAGCTTCTGAGCACTTCTTGTTTTGGTTACGAATACAGGGACACATTAT
The DNA here is from genome assembly GCF_003957555.1 of Calypte anna. NCBI lineage: Eukaryota > Metazoa > Chordata > Aves > Apodiformes > Trochilidae > Calypte > Calypte anna. The sequence goes on from NC_044260.1 coordinate 7,569,874, forward strand.
GGTGGGAATCTATTATTCTATTAAGAGAGCTTACCTTTAGAGACTTCCAGATTTCACTTTACACCATATTATTAGGCTTGAGATCTGGACCACAGAAATTTTGTACAGGCAGGGAGAGTCAAGTCTACCACAAAGACTCTACTACAAGCTTTACAATCAAACTAGCAAAATATTTTTTTCCATTTGTCTTATTTGTACATGGCTCCTTCCTGGAAAACCTTTTCTTTGTTAAGCTCAGATGTGACTAGTTAGGAAGTTAAAAAAAAAAAAACAAAAGAAGAAACCAAACCAAAACCCACCCCCCCCAAACCCATTGAACAGAAAACCCCACAAATTTTCCCCAAAACAACCAATGAGGGTTATACAATTGTCAATACTTAAGAAAAAGATGACACACCTTTAGCAAAACCTCACAAATGAAAACATTTCCCAGAACTCTGTTTCCAAGGAGAGGAGAAATCTTCTTCAATGTCCATGTCATCACTCACCGAAGAAAAATTTTATAGAAAATTTTATTCAACATACAACATTTTCCAGCAAAAAAAGGCAATATACAGGAAGAGTTGTTGTACACTGCGGCTACAGAAACAAAATAAAATATTGGAAAAGAATGTAAAATTAGGTGTGAATTGCTGATTCTATCTTTACTGCACTCAAAACTAGACACGCGGCTGGCATTAGCTCCAAAAGAAAAGGAAGCAGTCTGGGGACTGAAATAAAACTACACACAATGAATATCAACATCAGTGAAATTCACTTGCAGACTCACCCAACAAAATTTACCTCCAAATGTTAAATTGTACATGTTCATTCATTAAATATACAATTGCATTTTTTCTTCTTTTTTCTTTTTTTTTTTTTTTCTTCCCATTTTATACAAAGTCAACAGCTTACTAAACACTAGTGGAGCATGCCCTCTGTGCTAAAAGGCTAGTTCTTGTGTTTTCCCCATCTCTTCCCATGTTAACTAAATTAATGGTATTTATAATCTGTTCTCTTGCTTTTGCCAACTTTTGAATGTCATTCTACTTGCCAGAGGATGGCATAATAAACCACAACGGTATTTATCAAGGGTTGAAAATTTAATAAAAATACCCAAATATATCTTTTTAGGACTCAGGGCATCCACTTGGCAAAATGGGATGCAAAGTAGTGACTAAATTAAACGAAAACTAGTTTATTAAAAAAGATTCTATGCAGCTGGAGGAGACAAAAATCCCGAATAAGTGCCAACAATGTACACAATGAAGTAGAGATTGCTATTTATTGATGATGTGAGTTTTTTGCATTTACAAATGCACAAAAATGTCATTTAAAGTATAACTGAAGGAAATAAAACTGATGTGAGTCTAAACATAAGACTTACTAGCTGCAGTGATGGTGAACACCATACCAGGAAGGGCAGCCAGCCAGCTTATGCCATCTATAAATGTACTACAGACAAATATTTTGCCAATGTCAACTGTTCTACTAAACTCTTCCCTCATTATGCTGACAATTGCCTCGCATTACGTTTACCATAAAATAACTCTCATTGGCATCCAAGCTTTATAAAAACACCTTCATTTTGCTCAAAAAGGGCAGTCAATAGATACAGAGAAGCCAAACTGAACAGCCTCAACAAAATAAAATTAACATCAGCAGCAAATCCTCTTGCTGAAGACTTCAGATATAGTGCACGTGTACCAAAGTTCTACAGTTGTTAAAAAGGTGCACACACACACTTATTTTTGTCCCTTGCCTTGACAATCTGGTTAAGTAAGTCAGTTATGGATTTTAATAGCTTTTTCAAGGTAAGTGTAGCGACTTCTCTTTGGGGCTTTATTGAAATGGTCAAGCCCTAGCCATGGCCTTGGATGAGACATGTTGCCTAGAAAAGAAAAGAGAAAAAAATAATGAAGTTTTAAGACAAAATTGGAAAGTTTCCTTTACACAAACTACTCTGGTGTGCCCTGTTCACAGTTAGCTAGAAGTCACAGGGTTCAGAAGATTTCAGAACAGTCCTACAGTTCACAGCCAACTGAACAGCTTTCCTGACAACTGCTTTACTTCCCATAACACATTTTACAACTGCTTCTGGATCAGATAGATGGTTTTTCCCCTCTCCAGTCACCTGTAGGAGTTTACAGCAGTGAAGTGTGTGCTGAAGCAAGAAAACCACTACTGTAATTTAATGGCCACAGGCACATCAAGGTGGCATCAGCACCATCTGAATATGACAGCCTGTAACATTTGCCATATTACAAGTAATCTCTGCTGCACTGTTATCCTTATTACCTGGTTTAAGTGAGAATATTTGTTAAATCCATGTAAAATGCAAATAATCAATTAATTATGAAACTATGTAACTGACCTGTATTTTCTGAGGGGAAAAAAAAAAGTCATATGTAGATTGTAAAGAAAACATAGTTTTTTCACTTGTGAAACTTAGTATGGTTTTATCTACTGCTAGTTTTTATGCAAAACCACAGTCCACATATTTCCTGAAAATGGGAAGAAATTCTCTTGTAAGATCTCTAAAATGCAAAGTATGAAATATTCTTTGAAGTTAAACAATAAAGGGAGAAACCAAACAGCCCTTCATCAAGAAAAGCACATGCCTACATTCAAAGCCATCAACTGCAACCACTAAAGCATAAAACACTTGGCCTTTTTCGTTGCCTGCACTTGCAATTTCGGATATATTTCCTTCAATCAAAATTATTTGTCTTTTTGTTTGACATAATGGTCAATGTCAAATATAAAAGAGAACTGCCAATCTTGCTGAGATCACTTGAACATATTTTAAAGAAAGAAATGAGTCCTACACTGCTAGCACCAGCAAAATCATTGCTAGAGAGCATCTTTGTAAAAGCAGAGGGACACTATTGACATCAGCTACGTCAATCAAATTAGAGAAAGTCAAAGCTTTGGTTCAATCAGTCCAGCATGTGTTCAAATTTGCTGTTTGTACAAACACAAGTTCCTCACCTTGAAATACTACTTAGATAAGAAAGCATTACTGTATCACATTATCAGACCATAGGAGAACTTCAGGGAGGGGGAATGAATTCTATAAATATCTATTATTCCAAAGAGGCAACTTACTGTGAACTCCCAAATTGAAATCCTTAAATATCACCTTCCCTACATCTCCTATAAACACTGCAAGTTCTCTCTTTTCCAGTTTCTGCCATGGTCTGTACTTTCAACTTGGTCTTTCATGATGTTTTGGCAATACTGACTCTGCTTTGCTCAGCAACTCCTACAGTTCATTTAAGACTATTGCCTTCCTCTGATTCACAGAACAAAATCAAGGACCCTGCCTACTCTGAGCACAAAGGAGAGTTTATCTGTCCATGGAGAAGAGAAAGGTCCACCTTGGAATTTGTCATCTGGAGCCCCCTCACAACTAGTGCAGAAAAAGAGGTCCGTCGAGTGACAGACTGCTCTGCTCAGATGGCTGATGCAGTTGCAGACATTCAAAGTTTTGGCAAGTCCTCTCATATTCACAATCATGAGCCACAAAACTGGCTGTGTAATATATCCAAATGAGAGGACTTTTTGCTAGGTTCCTGCAAAGTGCTCAATAATATTATAAGTCTAACACTCTGTGGGTTTTGAAACCAATGGACAGCTACAGGATTTCTGTACAACTGCTACATAAACCCAGAACATTGCTTGAAAAAATCAGAGAACGTCTGGCCCCAACATAAGCTGCCAACAAAAAAACAGAGCTCATAATTGTCAGAAAAACAGAACTGCAGAGAGCAAGTTGTCCTCAATCTTGTTTCTATCAGACAGAGCAGTTCACAAGAAGAAACACTCAGCTAAGCCTGAAAAAAACCAACAATCTGATGAATTCAAAGCTTTCAACAGAGCTCTGACTGAAGGTTCAGCAGTGCCGTTCTCAACTGAAACTCTCAGAAGATGCCTGTGTGGAACTCCTGAAGCCTGATTTCTCCTATGTGTAAATTCCTTGGAAAATAGAGTTTTAAATATCAGTCAAGTAAACAAGATGGTAGACCATCCACAGACAAATTCGGAACAGAGATGATTTGTAGCTTTGTGAATCACCTCTTAGGGAAAAGAAAATCTAAACAGCATCTTATCCATATACGTAATACTCAGATTCATGGAAGACATCAAGAATGAACAAGAAGTGTCTTCAATAAAACTGTGAATTCAAAGACCTATTTGCAACATACCTAATCTTATGAGAATGCATGTTAATATTTTTTAGTACACTCCAATAGCAATGTGAAAATCAAGCACAGATGACAGCAGACTGTCAATATAGATAACATGCAACTAACATAGTTATTTTCTTCTGTAAAGTATATTATACTGTTATTTGATCCATTAGGTCACTCAAATGCAAACTTTCAGATCACAAGGAAACAGATTTAGTTATTTATATGCCTAAAAATACATTTTCTCAGACTAACATACACACTTAACTCTTAAGTGTGCACACAAGTGCATATAAATGCTTGCTTAGTTAAAACATATAATGTATTTTATGTACAAAACCCAATTTTTCTGCACCCTCAGTTATGGATCACCACATCACATCACAACAACGCACAGAGCAGCTTCAGCAGGTCAAAAGAATTGGGGCTCAAAACTCACCAGGTTGGGGCTCAAAATCTTTCAAGTTCACTTCATACTCATCTTCATTGAGATATTGGTGTCGGCCCATCATTACAATTGCAAATTTAAACTGAGAAAAGGAAAGAAGAAACCTGGTAAGATAACACATTAAAATTAAGCCTTCAAATTAGTATCATTGCCTAACAGGTTGTTCTTCAGGGGTTGATCAAATCCCTTTTAAAATCAGACTCAACTATGGGATAAAACGAATGCTCAGGAAATCATGAGACCATCAGGAATGCTGTCTCCAGGTTTGGGCCCTACAAGGAAAAAGACATGGCAACAAACTCCAGTCAGTCCAAACTCCACCTACAGTCCATTAAGGCAGTTAAGGGGCTGGGGTCCATGGCACACAAGAAACTAAGAGCAATTGGTTTGTTTAGTCCAGAGAGGAAAAAGCTAACAGGGGCATCTAGTCTTCCACCTGCTGAAGGCTGTAACACAAAGCACTCTTCTCGACAGCTCCACAGCAAAAGGACAAGACACAACCATCACCAGTTGCAAAATGAAAAATTTTGGCTACACATAAGGGAAGCAAGTGTCTATACAATAACAGCAGTGATGCTGTAAAATATATGCAGCAGAATTTCCATCCTTGAGTGTTTTCAAATTGTAACTAGGTAAAACCCTGAGCAACCTCACCAGACTTTGCACTCGTTCTGCTCTGAACAGTAACCTAAAGTGGGTGGCCTCTAGAGGTCTAAACTTTTCAAGGTTACTTTACTTTAATGATTTGCTGAAATACTACTAATTTTTCTCAGAAAAACCTTTAAGACAAGCAACACCAGTATTGACAAAAATCTACAGTTAAGTCAAATATGTGGTGTTCCAACTCCTTACAATAAACACATTTATGGTCAACAATTGGCAATAAAAACTCCCCCAACTTGTCATTACCTTTTCAAATTCTTTTTCTTGTATGTCCAGCATTGTCTGAATTCGCTTCATAACCTCTCTGAAGTGTTCACCCTAAGAATTACAACAAGATATTTAATGTTATAAAAGACCTAGGGAAAAAAGCAATGCTGTTAATATTTCCTGCTTCAAGCTTCACTGAAGTATACTGCCTTAATCTCTCAGTTACTTATAAAATCGCACAAAATTGCAACATCATCCACTAAAGTAAGGAATAACAACTTGTTATAAAATTCATCAAGTCTATTTGAATCATCGTTAAGCAAACTGGCACATAAATAGACCAAGCACTGCTAGTGATACGTGCAACTCAGGTTAAAGTTCAGAAACAAATTTAGAAAATTATCAGCAAAATAGGAATCTGGAAAAAAAAATTACAGATCCTTCCTAAGCATATTATTTTTTAAAACCACTCCACTGTTGGGAGGGATCTGTGGGGGGTTAGTATTGTTTTGGCAGTATTTCAAGTCCCCATTTGATGCTGAATGTCTGCTTTCCAGATAATGCATAGGCTCACTGAAACACTATAATCTGTATATGCAAAAGTGAATTGAGACAGAAAATTATTTAACCATAAAAAGGCATATGTAGGGCAGAACCTTTTACACAGGAGCAGTATTTTCCTATACACTTCTTATACAAATAAATTTATTTGTCAATATTTTAAGAAATCATCATCAATATAAGCCCAAAAAGAGAAAAAGGGAGGAGTCGTGTACCTGGTGTATCCTCAGCAAGAATGGAATTCCAAATGTCCCAAAAACCTCTTTGTGGAAATGTGCCACTGTGATTAGCATCTCATTTTCTTTATCTATATCTACCTGGTCCAGAGGAATTTCCTAGATCCAGACATAAAAGGATAACTACAATCAGATAAAACTTTTCCAGAAAGGAACTTATTAAGTAACTAAAGGCATAATTGACTTACTGTTACTATTTAAAAAAAGAAAAGTCTATTTAAAAACAATTACAAAAACCATACTGTTTGACAGAGTTTTTTTTATTTATGAGAGTCATTCAAGCCTGGCATGACAGCATTTCAGCTTCCCCTACCCAGTAAATACTCTACTGGCTTCCCTTGCTCTTTTGCTTACTCTACTTGCTTTTTTGACACAAATCCACCACATGTAGCAGTAGCTGATAGCAGTATCACAGACCTCTGATTGCCTCCTCACTACAGTTTATATTGAAAACTTTTTTTTTTTTTTTAATATTTCTGATCTGAGGCAAGTTAACAGATTTCCATGATGAAATGTTTAGAAAAATCACATAAAGCACAAACTGAACTGAAAAAGAAACAAAGTAGTTTAGAATATTCAGGAAAGTGGGTTCTAAGCATATGCATTTGTATCATGACTCTGCAAATAAACCATGGAATTACTGCTAAGGCAGCAATAAAAAAAGGAAAAGATTTATAAATAATATCTTTTAAAATACACATATACTATCACATAATCTAGCTTGCTACAAGCATCACAGCATTTGAAACTCAGATTCCAGACAATAATTACCACTTGGGAGAGTTTCTTCTCTCAAAGTTTTCAAGTATGTTTCAGAAAGTAATATTTACCTCTATTCGAAACGTTCGACTTGTTGCAGGTGACAAACACTCTAACAGCTCATCTTCCTGATGGACACCAATTATTTTGTAACTTACTATTTCTAGCAGCCTTAAAAATAAACAAACAAGAGAAGCACTAGAAAAAATTTTATATATATATATAAATATATATAAACTAATGCAACATTTCCTTCTCAAATCTCGATAGGGATTAGTATAGTCAAGATGTAAACAGATACTGCTACTGTATTTGTAAAACTTAAAGTTCAGTCAGTAAAGTTACAAGTAGTTAAATTACTTCTGGCTCACATCACAAGCAGACAATACATGGAATTACAAGACAAAGGTTTTAAATTTTATTTAATTTAGAACTCTTTAAATTACCTCACTTTTAACTCCTGAGAAGTGAACAGCATGAAATGCTTGAATTGGAAATATTTATTAAGTTGTAAGTTTACAAATGCAACTGATGAAACTTATGCATCTAAGGGATGTAACTTCATGAAAAACAAAAGTAAATACACAACATTTATATTTTTAGTTATTTGTAAGAACTCTATTAACAATGTGAATCTGGAAGTTTTGTATTGTAAACGTAGCAGCAAACTTCATTTACTATTAACGCTTCCCACAGTTGTTTTAATCCTACAGATACTTTTCTGCATAAAACCCACATGATTGCAAAAAACCCCAAAACAAAACAAACAAAAAACTACACACACACACACACACAAAATCAAAATCTTCCAACTTTACCTTAGTTTCCCTGAACCTTTTTCAGAGAGTTCTACAACTTTTTTACATTCTTCTAACAGGTCCCGCACACACCCATGCTTATCTGGATATACTGTTATTTCCTACAGAATTTGAAACAGAAAAATCATTACCAAACCTGCAAATGTAAATGATGTCATTGGAGCACAGAATACAAGGGATTCTTCATCAAAAATTCATCTTTATAAGAATAACAATTACTAAAATAAAATCTATGTTATCTACAAGTTTTTGTTAAGAACTGGCACAATTTAAAATATTTTAAAAAGTAATTATTTTAATTAAAATTTAAAATATAAAAAAATTTCCACGGTGCTTTTTTTTCTTTCCTCTCTTTTAAACACAATGTACAACTTTGTTCTAGTTTTGTGTCCTTCACAGTGTGTGTGACTGTACCATAATCACAGTCACACCAGCTTTAACACAGGAATGACAGCAAGTGTGTAACAACCAACTCACCTCTTCCCTAAACTGGCTATTTAGCCATATGCATTTAAAACTTCTTCTGTTTTCAAAATCAGTTATTTTCATTTTGAGCTTGAGGAAGAAAAGAAAAATACTTTAGGCATACTTTGTATAGGGTAGAATGACTTTTTTTTTTATAATTCACATCAAGAAAAACAAAAGACTCTTACCTGTTGATAGTAAAGTTTTTTAGGTTGCCTAGGCTTGAAGAACTGGAGAAGATCTCTTAAAGTACCTTCATAATTATGTCTAAGAGGATTACCAGGGCCATCCCTATAACTACAGAAGGAAAACATAATCTTAAATATCTCCTTACAATCCATTACTTCTTGGTAAATCAAAGGATCAAGTTGATTTTTATTCCCGACTTCCAGTTTTATAAAATTGCTAGCACAGCCCCAGCAGCATTCCATATTCAGTGCTCTAGAGAGTTTTAAACACAGGTGAGCATATGGGAACAGAAATACCATTCACTGTGTGCTTAAATTCTCCTGGATGTTTACAAGCTCACCTTTAATGAAGCAGTAGGGTGGCAGACCTACATTCCTCTGAAACTACTGGTACAGCAGCACATGCTTTAGATTGTGAAAGGTTAATCTGTGGAGCTGTATGACACAGCAAATTCCAATGACCACAGCACTATAAAAAGCTACTCAAATTACAACAGGTTCATTGATGACGGAGAAACTTTATAATAAAGATGAATCTACATTTACATGAATACAGAAAGATGATGTCATTTTTGTATTATTTTGTAAATTTGCATTATTCCTGCAGCATACACACATACTAACATACTGTCCTCTGCCATAGTTTTATACAGATTCAAATCCAGTTTTAAAGTGGTATCTCAAGCACAGCTGTGTAACCAGAAATGCCCTTTTATCAGCTGTAGCTCTGAACTTGCTAGATCATAGTAATCTTCATGAAACCTTATTTGCAGCCTTTGGAGGGGAGAAGAGGAAGAAAATCAGTGAAGTAACTCCTGAATTTAAACCTGTAATATAAAAAATCCTGGTTTTATGTGCACTTATTTCTGCTCTCCTCCATTCTAGCAATCTCCAGTCACTGAAACAGCACATGCATGAGATTAATAATTTGTCCTATGTGGTAAGTTTTTGAGATAATTAATGATTCCAGAAATTTGAAGAGTGACCCTTTAAAGTGAATCTTCTTTCAATGACACTTACTAGAACTCTTCTAAAATGTGCAATTTGGTGAGGCTCTGGGGCCAGCCATTGCAATACTTTAATCTGTGTATGCAACTTGCTGTGTGTGCTAGAATGCTAACATTTCACTGCTATAGAATTAGCTTAACAACCTGGAAAAGCTACAAAGTAATTGCTGCCTATTCATATTTGGGCTATGTATTGTAAAGAATAGTTTAGAACACTAAGGAAACTCATCTTACCCTTGGGATTTGAAAAACTGTAATAGCATTGGATCCGTATTAAGTCTTTGTGCAACTGTCTTTGCAACCTGCAAATAAATTTTTTTGTAAGTTCTGGATAATTTCACTCTACAATCACACAGCCATTCCTTACACATCAAGAACATTATACTACTGAAATTCTGAGAAACCCACTAATGTCTACCTTCCCCATGGCAAAACTAGACCTGAGCAGCTGACACAGAATAAGATACACTAGGGGAAAAAAAAAAAGGAAACTGGTTTATTACAATAAATCACTGTCAGCAAAAGGCCACAAAATCCACAACAATAGCAGTACTCTTCTTTTGTTTGTTTGGGTTTTTTTTTGTTGGTTTGGCTTTCATTTGTTTTTGTTGTTGTTTGTTTTAATTATAGTATTATTAGGGAAATAATTGAGAAATGCTCTTAGGAAATCCCGACTTGTCTTTAATTCACTTAAAGGAAGTTAATTTTCTGGGTAATAAGCTATAAAGAACTTCCACTTAAAGTAAAATAATTAAATAAGACGAAGCCAACCAACAAAAAGCAGGTGATGAATACAGGGTAGGTAAAGTGATCCCTGACTCCCACTCTATAAGTAGGTGCTGAAGTTCCTGTCTCGATCAACAGGATCAGCTGAGTACTCAGATCACCATTTATGTTTTTCAGTTTCATTGACCCAATTTTGCTCTTCTAAATAGCCCTTGGTCAACATTTACAAACACAGCAGGCCTAACCTGCTAGTGCCACTGAGCATCAAACAGGACTGTGTGAAGAAAGCAAAGCAGTTTGGTCTACAAAATGAATATTGCTGGTGATACAAGTAGAGAATAGGTATCACCAGATTTCCAAGGTATTTTTCTTTTAACTGCTAAATGCGTTAAGCAAGTTTTACATGTCACTTAAAAGCAAATGGATGATTTCATTAGAATATCATTTTCCTGACAGAGCAGAATGGAATATCAATAAAGAATTATATTGTCAAATAACTCATTATTCATAAAATTGGGTTTTTTAGAGTATTTTCTTCTCATGAACATTAATGGCTTCCTTAAACTTCTCATTACTACTGTGCAAAAAGTGTACAAGAACAGATCTACTCTTCTCTAAAATAGGTATAATGTGGTTGGGACCTAATGCAGAATTTACTTTCAGAACAAGGAAACAAAAGCAGAGAAATAAACAGGACACATACCTGAAAGTAATTCATCCTATTGGATAAAGTAACAACAAAGCCTGGGTCATTTGGGATGGTTTTATCACAGAAAATGACATCCACACGATGATAGAGGTCTCGGAAGTACTCTTTAGCTGTTGGTAGTTCACTGTTATCATTTTCTGGGTCATCCCTACAAGAGCAAACAAATGATAACACCATTACATATCACATTGGTACACCTACAAGCAGTCAGGGCATTAAAAACATGTTCTACAGTATGTCAGTGACAGTTGAGAGGCACAGAAACCTTTTTAAAGAGCCACCACTCGTAGACAGTAGAACCACTGGAGCCAGTAGTGACCAACAGCCCTGGGTATTTCCTGGCTGTGCAAGGACAAGCGTGCTCACACGCTGTGCTCACTCAGTCCTCCAATTCCAGTCGTTCCACAGCAGAATTCCAGCAGGACTCTTCCCTCCCTCCCACCCTGGCACATGACTGCATGTCTGTGTTAATGCTGCCACAGTATTTCACACTCTCCTGCATGAACTGCTTTGCACAGAGGCTGGATGTACAACAGCCCTCCCTGAACCACACAAATAAAACAGTGGGCACAGATGCTGGTTTGGATCACTACTGAGTGGTATCCCTATCTTCTCAGTGGAGAAATAGCACCAGGGTACAAGCTGTGCACTTACCCAGGAGTCAGCAGCCAGCCAAAGGTGCATAACACCAACTGGGTCAACAGGGAATGCGAGTTCCAAGGCATGACATGAGATAGATTCATCTCACATAATCTGGGGTAAGAGTGCTGAAGATAGACTAGCTGGCTTCCACCCACTGTCAGCCCATGGAGAGAAACAGAGCAACAGTTGGGTGTGACCATCAGGAGTGAGAGCACAGAAATGCTGATTTATAGCCCTGACAAGCTTATGAAAGATCCCTTTAACGGATACAAGATGCAGGGGTTCTCCTTTTGCCTTGGAGAACACTCCAGTTGAGGCACCAGTATGCCCATGAGTCGCACATGCTCAGGCAAATCAGGAGCATCTCATCACCATGGACCAATATGAAACTTACTCTGAGCACAAGTTAAAGGAAAAAAGGGAAAGCAGTTTAGTATTAGGCTGAAATGAGCTCCAAGCCAAAAGCATTGTACAGTGGTAATGGTACAGAGCCTGAGATCTGAAACGCTGGTGTAGGCTCTTCAGTTTCTGAGTTCCAGTGGCTGCAAGGGAAAAACTGCAGAACTCAGCTGCATTACTGGATCACACTATTTTAGGATATTAGTTTTCTAAACTAGGATGAAACCTCTTTTCCTTAAATAATGTGGCATGTGATAACTAAAAAAAAAAAACACCAATATTTTTTCATTTCCCCTTTGAATAAACAAATGACAACTGCTGAGAACATGTCTACTGTTGGAAAATTACACTCTACCCTTGTTAAAAGTGCTAAGTTAAAGGATGTTCGGCTTTCACAGTGAATTAGGTGATTTAATTGCAATGATAAACTGTCCCCTTGAAATACATACTTTTGAAACACTATGATGTCACCATCCATGAGTTCATCAAGAGCTTTATCAAGAGATACATCATAGTCTTGAATCCTTTCTGTTAAATTGGGTTTAACTTCCTGCAATAAAGAACAAAAACGTTTGATGACAGAACAAAAGACCAACAACATCATTCACAATTGTATAAAAACTATCACATCAGGTAACTTCTATCTTCTTTCCACTGAAAGAAAGGGATATATACATATATATAAATTAAATGCTTTCTTAGCCTCACTGAAGTTACCCTAATTTTCAAAAGGATTTATAACTCAGCATTATTTTATTAGCACTGAAAATTTTCCAGTATTCAGAAGTGAGCTTTCTACTAGTGCAGCTTCCAGAGAAGAACACTGATTACGTTCATTGATTTTAACTGTGCAAAACCTGTGTTGCAATTCATTTGTCTTTAAAAAATAATAACAAATCCACATTAAAATGGTGTTTGTTTATTTATATATATGTACACACATATATATGTATATTGTGTCTTTATACTTGAGGGTTAATGCCCTGGGATAAAAAACACTTGTCTAAACAAACTGGAATCAAACTGCAACCTGGATCTGCACAGAGTACAAGCATGGAACAATTCTGCTTTTTAGCATGGAAGTGTGCACGCTCCCCTGGATCCACCAGAGAGACCAGCATGACTGCTAACAGAAATCACAGCTAAAAAAACCCTCTTACCACAAGAACAAGGCAAGATCTTCCTGTGGCAAGATCTGCACTCTTCACCACTCAATAAACTCAATAAATAAACCAGTTACAAATACTTCTCACCTCTGTTTTTGGACAAAAACATGTTAGCAGACTAAATATTTTGTTTCCTGACTTGTAACTTAGAATAAGCAGGGAGAAGATGAAACATTATCTCAAATTGCCAAAGGGTGTCACCACTGAAAATAAAATGGCTAACAACCTTAGCAGCATTAGCTCCTCTAATACTGTGGCTCAATAACATGTCCCCATACTTAGCACAGCAAAGCTGCTCATGTAGAATTTCATGTAGAGAGTCTTGCTTTTCAAGCCTTAAACTTTTTATAATTTATAAACTGTTTTGAACTTAATTATCTGCTGATACTCTCCTTGAAGCTTCAAAGCTGAAGGGTACAAAGTGCTCATCATTTATAAATCACCATTTTTATGAGCAACCTTTTCTTAATCAATAATGCTTCTTTCTTCTCTGGTTATAGCCCATAAAAGAAAAAAAAAACCTAAAAAAATTATATCAATACAAACCTCATAGAGGATAAGGTTAGTTTCTTGTGGAAATCCTGCTCTCTCACACATAACTGGAAGCAAGTCACCTATTGGAAAATAAAAGGTATTTGAAATGCTTTGCACTTTAACTGCTAGCAGGACCTCCTGCAAAAAGAACCTGTTTTTCTCCCCTGGATAAATAGTCTTATGATTCCTAAGAAAGAGAAGTCCTAAAGCTTCCCTTACCGTCATTCAATCCAGAGACAGAATAATGTTTCTTTCCAATTAATCTCAACAAAAAAATCAAGTGCAAGTCCATCCAAGATCAAAGAGATGAAATAATGCTGCTCCTTCAAAGAAAAATTTCTCTTTTTTTAAAAAAAAAGAAAAAACCAAACCAAAACCCAAACCAAAACCCAAACCAAAACAAAAAAACCCTGAGGTAAAATACAAAACTAGAAAGCATCTACTAGTAATCAAAATGACAAATTAACTACATTTTCTCGGTGGACATTTGCTGAATTCCTTAAATGGATCCACATGAAAACAAAAGCTCACGCCCAGTTCTTTATGAGGTGCTCTACTCAACCCACTACAGTGAAAGGTGTACTACTGCAGAAGTACACTGCAGAAAAAAATTGAAATAGAAGGCAAAAAACCACCACAATTTGGAAAAAAACATCACATCACAAAGTTTTACAGCAAGTCTGGAACAGCTGCCTATGTTCAGCAACACCTGCTGAATAGAGCAAATAATAATAAAAAAAATAAACTGGCTGCCAACAGTGGTGTGTGATGGCAATGCCCTCAGCCCTGCAGAAAGTTTCAGTGGCACACCATGAGGAAGAAAACTATCAGGTGTTGGGAGAAATCAGAAATTTTTGTGGCCTAATTTCATACCATGTATAAAACCACTATTAAAAGAAAAAAAGATGTTATCTATTGTCTTTAAAAAATTCCAATTATAACAATGAACTGAATTTTAGAACTCACGTATTTTACAGGATATAGGCGTGTAGATATGTCCACAATAATTCAGACTCCGAGTCTTCGGATCATACATCTTCAGAAACAACATTACATCATCTACAAATTAAAAAACAAGATTTAATTGTAAGCTAAGGGTTATTTGTGTATGCCTGGGGAGGGAGTGGGGGAATCACCTAGATATTTTTCTTTAAACAGTAACAAAGATTCGTCTTTGATTTATTATTTTGATTAATACCTTGAAACATTCTTAAATACTGAGGGTTTTTATAAATCAGCTTCATATACATAAAAATCTATTCAGTGACTCTAAGAACATGTGAAACATGTCTTACACTTTCAGATAAATGAAGGGAAAAACTGGATGAGAAAAACTAATTTCAGCACTACAGCTTTACGGGTTCATCAATTTTATGATTGAAAAAAAGGACACACAACATTTTCTAAGATATCCCAAAACAAAAGTATTCTGTATTTACTCAAGTTTCAGCATATATACTTACGATCTTTATCAAACTTGGGTAATGTTGCTCCAGTAGCAGCCATCTCTGGATCTACTGTTTCCAAAAATATTGTCCATGGATTTTCATTATCACTGAGCTCAATCATCTATGTGGAAAGATATGGAAGAAGAAAAATGTCTCTGGAGAATATAACAACCTGCTATCTGCATTTTCATTAGATACAAGAACTTTATGACATTTTATGAGTGGGAGAATTATTTTTAAGTTGTGTTAATGACAGGAATTTCATGAAATTCATTAAGAGAAGCAATGACAGATATTAAAACACAAAAAAAAAGTTTTGATGAAGCAGAAATGGTAGTTTTATTTTTAATTGACCTATTTATTTTTCATTTTAAAATATACCTACACCTTTCTTTAGTACGGCAAGAAAAATACTTCACTTCAGAATTAACATGACAGTGAAACCACTCTTTTTTTTGCCATATTTAGACATAATGTTTTACATTTCAAGCAATGCATTACATTACATTCAGAGTTTTTGCACAAAAATGCAGGACTCAAAAAGCCACTTGTGTTTGAAATCTAACTTTAAAATCATGATCATGCTTTTCTCCATGGAGCAAAAATCATGCACCACAATCCTCCCTCCTGCACAAATCAACCCAGTCAGCCTCAAGTCTTCTACTGTATCAAACTTCACCAGGTACACATTAAATTAAAACCCTGAAAAATCTGATGTCTCAAACTTACTGATTATTGAAGAGAACCAAAAATCATGGGTGATGTACAGAAATAACATCCTCCATTAATGGATATTTACCGTTTTATTGCCATCTGCTTCATTATCTAACATTGCAGGTCTTTTCGTTCCATTACTTCTAGCTTGCATTGGCCATAATCTGATTTGATCCTGGGGAAATCCCTAAAATAAATAAATAAAAAATGTGACAGGAAACAAAAAGGATACAATACTTTTATCAAAGCTAAACAGATCTTCTATTTTAAAAGGTCTGAATTGTGACTGCTGGCAACACCTGTAGATGACAAAAAGACCTTGAAGAAACCATAATCTAATAAAATAATTAGACTCAGAATTCAGCTACAGAAAACTTACCATCGTTTGAGAGAGATTTTGAACAAATTCTGTAAGTGTGGAGTTTTTTAATACTTTGAAAACAGTGTATTTCACTTTTTCTTCATCATACATATCATTGCCTTGGTGACCACAGAACTGATCCTCTGCCACTATCTGAAAATATAACATCTGAAGGTTACTATTCATATTAAATCAGATGGACAGTGTAATACCTCTTCATGATACTTTACTATGCAACAGCTTTGGCTGTTTGGATAGTGACAAACTGCAAACACCATTTGTGTTCTCATGAAGAAAATGTGCACATATAAAGATTATAATGAATTGAAAAAAATTATGATTGATATTCAAATCAGTGTAACTAATTAAAATACACTAATTCTTACAAATCCTGAACAACAGAAAAACAGTTGTGCTTAGATCCCAATCTTGGAAACATGTGCTCTAACAATCTTGGCACTTAAACACCAGACTACATAATTATTGTAATGGTGCAAAGAGGCTTTCCTAGAATGCTTCCTGTATCTCCCCAAAGTCCCGTGCATTCTCTGGTTACAGAAAGACAAATGGTGCAACTCAGCCAGTCTATCCACTGAAAACACCTCTACTATAAATTAGTGTAAAGCAGTCTGAATTTCACCAATATCTCTACTTATCAACACCAGAAAGAAGATGCAAGGAAATATGGAGGCAAGTTGAAAATGGGTTCTATTTCCTTCTGCCAGATGAGCTCTGGAAAGAGCCATAAGCAGGGTTCCTTAAGGCAATTCATAACAAACTAGTCCATCAGGCTTTTCCAAAAACATAATTGCAAATATAAGCACTCTCTGCTTCTGCTTCATGAGCTCAGTTTGGCAGTGGTCCAGGCTTGCAGCCTATGGCTAGATACATTCTAATTTTAGAAATTAAGTCCTGAAGGAGCCAAAAGTGGGGTGGGAGGGCAGCCATTTGAAATAACGTGGTCCTTTTCCTTTCACATTAACTTACTATTTTTACTTGCAAGTGCATAATTTCTAGCAAAGCCAGAAATGTCTACAGCATCCAGTACTGTTTGCTTCATGAGGATACGTGGTATACATTAATATACTTACAACCACTAAAATCACAATTTCACTTCAAGCACTTGTTAGAACACAAATTCAAAAACTGAAAATCAAGGGCTGCCTTGGGTGGCTCAGCATTCTGAATTTTAATGATAACATAGTTTCAACTTCAACTTTATCAAAAGCTGACCTGCACTTGCATATAGAGATGAGCTTCCTGTCTCTCCTTTCTCTTCTGAGCTTCTATCCTTTTCTCTTCTTGTAGCCTTTCTACAAGTTGTTGAGGAATATCATGATCTGTGACAGGCTGTAAAACTTCACCTGCAAAGCAAATTTTGTGACGTCATTTCAAGATTTATATCATACAGGGTTTTCTTTATACATTATCTTTCCTCTGATGTGAAGTAATAAACTTTATTAATCTTTTAATTAAAAAGATGGTTTGGTAGCACTATATTTGGGCAAAAGCAGCATCTTCTATCCAAAAAGCACTATTTTGATGGGGTATGAACCAAGCTTCTGAATTAAATATTCAGCTTCAGGATTAAAAGAATATTTTCCTTTTTTTTGTGTGTGTGTACATATACCTACATATTTATAATTAAGTCAGCCTAGTTTCCATACTCAATTAACAATCAAGACTAAAGCTCTCTGCAGGCACACAACCTTGCCTTACTAAGACAAGGAGGGACTAGACCAGCACATACTTCCCAGAAGTGAGAGACAGGCTGGTTGATCACACAGAATCTGTAAATTCCAGCTGTAACTAATGAAGCCCCTTTGTATAGGAAGACTGTCAACAATTCAGAAGTAAAATACAGCTGTAAATATCTACATCAATGTAACTTGGAAGGCATGCAGTGTATACATACTTAGTTTTGACTCCCTGATGTAAACCAACATGTAGGCGTTCGTACAGTGCCGGACAGACAAATCATCATCATGACCTCCATAGTTGTGTTCAATTGCTTCTTCCTTTGTACATCTTGACACAACATCATCATCAAATTTACACCACTAGAGAGAAAAGTTATATAAATATAAAACTTTACACAGAAAAAAAATCACATTCTTCACTGATAAATTAATCCTATTTCTGGCATGCTTTTCAGCTCTTTGAAGTAACTAAAATTGCTTCTCAAGTGTCATGATTTTTAAAAAAATCTTTTTCGTTACAATTTCTGCTACCTGCTACTTGTGCATAAGGAAGGCCATAAATACTGAACCCTCAAATATGAAATACTTGAACAACTTACACTGAATATCAAAAGTCCCATAATTATCCAAAGAACTTTTTGAAATTGTCATTCAAATAGCTAACATTTTTACATGGATTTAAAATATTTTCCTTATTTCTTACAAAGTAAAATAAAAAATGATGCACTAGATGTTTAGTAATTATTTGTACATTTAAAGTAATATACAGCAAATTTTAAACTAAAACAATAAAGCCAACTAAGAATGAAAGACAAATAGCAACAAATTTACAGCAGAATCTGACTTCTATTTTTACTGTGAAACAGTCAGGTACACACAAAAGAGGCACCTGACCCACAAATGTCCAATGCAATCAAGTTACCTCATTGTATCAGTGGGACATGCAAAGATACTGAATTTCTGAATCACAGAAATATTTGAAACATTCATATTTGCTTCAGCATATAGTCAGCCTAAAAAAGTGCTGGATAAATTTTGTAGTAGAATGACCTATGAAATTGAAGGGATTCCCTCAATTAAAGTCTTTTGTCAGAAGCCATCAGCAAATATGAAGCTCCTCCTACTGAGGAGGCAAGTGATTCTATAATGCCTCCAAATGCAGGCTCCTCCTTGAAGACCAAAAAGTAGAGAAGAGGGCTGCTGTTTTTCTTGTTGTAAACACAAAAGTCATTTTCCCAGAAAATGAAAAACTATCAAGCTAAGAACTACTACATGGAGAAGTCCAATCCCTGTGTGATGAAGTGAGCGTGCCCCCACACTCTTCTGTTAGGGAATAAAAATTCCAAAGATTTGCTCACTATGAAAACTGCAAGTGTATATTTGCAAAGCACAAATATATGTAGGTGCTTTTCAATACTCACTTTGCCATCTCCCTTTGGATTTAAGTAAACAACATAATGTCCACCATGGTTATCTCCACTGTGTACTAGAACTGCATGAAGAATGTAATTGGCAGGATCCTTAGGATCTGTTTTTTGCAAAAATTCATCTAGTGGCAACTGTTCAGGAAACTCAAACCTAGTTTTAAAAAGAATTAAGACATTTATATTTGTAGTTAAGACAGACACATGCTGTTATGCAAGACATCAGCACTTACTCCTAAAGCAAGATGCAAAAATTCAACAAGTTATTGTTACAATGCCAGAAAACACTGCATACAGTAGCAAGTCTCAAACTTTCTAACCATTAACATGGGTTGGAACACTTGAGTGATACAGTGCTGCTTTGAATTCACTGTGTCAAGGGAAAAACTCAAAACCTGTTATTTTCTAGTAGACAAATACAGCTTTTCTAGCACAGGTACCAGTAGACTGGAATGTTGTTTTGAAATGTTCTTCAGCTGCTGCAGTCTCATCTTGGTACGACAGCAACTGCTGCAACACAGGTTTAGTTTACAACCAGCAATGTATCCTCGAGAAACTATAAGCTTCTACTTACAGTGAGTGGGAATGGAAATAGATGGAGGGAAAGCAGAGGAATATTCCTTCATTCAACTCACTCTTGTGGAAGCCTGTGGAAATCTATCAACTTTCCACACACAGCACAAAGAATGTTCCACAAAGCATTAAAAGACACATTCACTTGTTTCATATGCAACACAATAGCTACAAATTACTATTTAAGTGTTCAATTTGTCATTAAGAACTTTAATAGTCAATCTATGTACCTTCTGAGGAACTCTAGTTTACCACTGCAAACACCTTCCTCTTGAAGTTGATTCAAAAATAGGATTTTCGTTGATTATTTTTATTAAAATACATTTAACAGGTCTAAATTCTACAATGAAGAAAATCTTACCTATCATTTATCTTGATGTTTTGGTCAGTCTGAGGATCATACATAAATCTCATGAGCTGTAAGTGTAATACTGGTGGCAATGTTAGGAACTTCACACCCTTCTCTGCCTCCTAGACATTTGAAAGGAAGAAGATTGTTGAAATGTCAAGGTTTTTAGCAACTCAAAATACTTGCTTGCTGCAGACACTCTTACTATGGATTTTTATTTTATAGCCTTGACAATACAATGTTCACCAAAGAATGTTGATAACTGGGGTGGAAGTCAACTTTCTTAATTCTGCACCAACCTTGCATGGGCTACTCCAGTAACACTTACAAAACCCCAGTTCATTTACATTTAGGTCTTTCACGCAAGCACACGTGAACATCTTGCTACATTAAGAACAAGTTACCTGTATAAATGAAATGTGAAGAGAATATGGAGGAGAAAACCAATTTCTGATTAGTTGGGAATTTCAAGCTCATTATATTCTGCCAAGAAGTAATTTGGCACAGCTAAAGAATATACAAAAGAACATCACTCACAAGAACCAGGACGTGGAAAGCGCAAAAATAACCTTTAGTAAAACAAGGTTTTTTAAAAAGGACTTGTACTTCCTACAGTGGGTGCAGCAAAATGCAGCTGAAGAGCTCAGAACCGCAAGCTAACACAAGTGTTCAGAATTCCATGGGTTCATTTAGTGTTCTTGATGATACAAAATATCACCTCTAAAGTTACTTTTTTTTAGTGATGCTTTTTTACTAGACACAAAGAACAGAGTGCTCCTAGAGAAAGAGCTTCTCAGTCTCCAGATCAATAGAGAAGTTTACTATTCTAGTCTCTAAAACACAGGTATAAAACCAAAACTCAGTGCTGATTAAAATATTCTCAAATCCAAGCTCCATTTTAAGAAACCTAACAGCAACTAAGAGGAGATATGTAAAAGCTCATTTAAGGAGAAAAATCACCCCAGTCAGTGGATACAACCTAGAATGGGTTTTACAACATTTTTGGCCACCATAGCTTTGTTAAGTTATAAAATCATGGACACAGAAATAAGATTTAAAACCAACTGGAAAAAGAAAAATACCTGCAAGCCATGTTCTCCTGCATCATACTTGTTATCACCATCCAACTGCTCCACTGCAACGTAGTCAATGAAGGATTCAAAAACTAAATAAAAGAAAAAATTGTTGAACTGTAGAGAAGTAGGTAGAAAATCATAAGTTTAGTCTACCCTGGAATCTAAACAATCAAAGAACACATTAAAACATGAGAGCTTGTGTTTAAATGTTTGTTTTTGTTATAAGTAAGTTTTATATTGTTTAAGAATGTCAATAAATGCATCAAACCATATGGGCATACATAAGAGTACCAAGAGATTTTAAATCCACTCATTTACAGCTGTCTGATAAATCTTCTATTCTCACTCTGCAGCTGTTAAGTATCAAGCTAGATGATTCTGTTTGCTGGACTCTTGCAAGTCCTTTTTCATGTCTTGTGTGCCAAGTACTTGGTAAAGTGATGACAGGACCACTGCTGTGCTGCTATGCTATATGCTATGCAATTAGTTAATTCTTTTTATTTGCTTACTAATATAGTCAGTTCTAAATAAGAATCAATTTCCTTCAATTTCATCTTCATCTATGAAGTACAATCTACTGTGACAGCCCTACTGGTATCACCATGGCACAGTATGCACTTTCATAACACCAAGAAAACTTCTAAAATTCATAATTTTTTAGTAAAAGATAAAGTGAGAGAATTAGGAAGGAAAGAGTAGGGAAGGGAGATGGGAATGTTAGCAAAAACATTTTCTGCAGGAAGTGTTTTCAATGAGATGTCAAAGACTCTTTCCTTTGGAATTAAGAAAAGGTCCTGAGTATGAACAAACCCATTTGAAAACAACAGGCACTAAAGATGTCCAACATGCTGAAGTATTTGATCAGTGCATATCACAGTGTATCACTTACTATTTTTTTTTCCCTTTATACTTAGCTGGATGTCATAATAATCTTCTATTCGTTCAGATCGATAGTCTACATGTTTGCATTGGATATAAGACTGTAAATAGAAAACACAAAATGTCATTGTATACAATTAACAGCTAATGTTTAAATATATAAGACTAAAATTTAAAAATCAAATATTAAATTAATAAAGAAATATTAAATACATACCACCATCTTCCCTCTGAACAATTTCGGAATAGTGCCTTCTACACATGTGCCTTTCATTTTATTTTCCACGTTATCAAGCAGCTGAAAGAAAAATTAGGTTTTTTACATAGGATAAACTTGCAGTTTTTAAATTTATTCATCACACATGGATGACTACTTCACTGATTAAACTCTAAGTAATTTGCATTAAAATGAAATGTTAGTCTATTTGTACTGGCATCTCCTTCTAGTCCTTCAAATTCTCTTCCTCTTAAAAAACTGCACTGAGAACTATGCCAGCTACATTATTTTGAGTCTGAAAAACCTCACAAATGTAATAATGCACCTGCACCTTCAAAACTGCAATTTTTCTCCAAATCTATACCAGGATCACTAGCATTTACCCCATTTATTTTCAACCTTCCCTATCCTTTACAAATTCCTCACCCAAAAAAGGCCACAATCAATCCCAATCTCAAAAGAGAAATAAATCAAAGCAAAAATTTCAGGTCTTCAGAAAGCAGTTTTAAATTAATCAGAGCTACTATTACTAGGAGTGTCACTTAAATATACTATATATATACGTACAATATCAAGAGACATTATGCATCACAGATCAGTAACAAATAGTAAAAACATACCACTCGACATAACTCCTGCACATCATGTTGCATGAAGCTGTCTAAAGTTTCCCACCTTTGTAAGACAAATCAATACAAAATTACTGCATTATGAAAAAAGCTTACAGCTCATTAAGACATTTTTGTGATTTCTTTGCAGATCAAGGATTTAACACATAGCAAAATGCAGACTCTGATGCACAGGCTTTTGTCAGTTCTGTAACATTTACCTGTCACTAAGAACAGGCACTCAGCTTGTGGGACATTTTGGCAGCTGTTCTGCACCCACCTGCCTTCTCCTTGTGGAACTGGGGACACAGACTGAGAAGGCAGCTGGAGCCAGCTGAAGAGGCCAGGGCCAGGCTGTTGCTAGTAGAAGAATTATTCCAGTCTAAGTTCACATCAAAAACCTCTTAAGAAAAGGACTGGGAGCAATTAAATGCTCTTAGAATAGTTTCTGCAACATGCTTCTAGCTGCCTCGCTTCTGAGGGCCCTTCGGGTGCAGTCAAGTAGCATTCAGGGATTATTTTGGCACATGAAATGGAAGTAAATGGATTTATGGGAAATACTGGCTCCTTTGTGCTCATCTAAAGCAGGTAATCCTGGTTGCACAATAACTCCAAGGATGCAAGGAGCATCCATTTTCCCTAACTGTCCATGTGCAAACACACTCGTGCAAGGAGGGGCGAGAGCAAGTCTCTAAACACCTCATAGCTGAGGTGGCACACTGTAACAAGGGTATTCAGAATTACTGCCTTAAATTAAAAAGAAGCAGAGTGGTTTTAGGTTCAGCATGAAACACTCTCTCCTATGAACTCTTTATCTCAAGAATGCTTTTTAAATTGTCTCTGAGAGCTCTCTTTGCAACACTCATCTCTCCCAATCACATGAAATAAACTGTTTACCATAGGCTTTAGCTTCAGCATGAGGTTCAGCCCCAGCCAGGGCTCAGCCCTGGAAGCCCAGAGCAGAGAGAGTTGATCAGGAGCAATATTAACTTTATCTTCCTCTCCTGCTCTCAGTGACTCATTGCCACATGGTAGCAGACTACTTCCAAATGTGTGCCAAAACTACTTGGATAGTTAAGAATGGCAAATAACCTCCTGACTCCCTAGGCTTAAAGCCAGGGTTAAAACACCAGGCAGCTTAAAAGATAAAATAGCAGGAAAAGGCTACATTGCAATGTTAGAATTTAAAAAGTGCCTCTTCAGGCAACAGCAATACTTTTTACTGAATGAAGACAAATTTAGAAACTCAGAATAGCCAGTAAAGTTACAACCTGCTGCATATAGGTAGGTCTCACAAGGTCAGAAACGTCTCTCTGGTTTAATGGGTAGGAAAAGACCAGATCTTTAATATTCAAAAGTTCCTTTCCAAGAATGAAGGCAGACATGAATACATTTTAGCACTTATGAACACTACTATCTCTCAAACAGAAAATCAAGCATCTGCAATACCCTTGGGAAAGATCTCTTCATGCTACCAAAGATGACACTGTGTGGATTTTAACTCAAGTTGAAATATTTACAATATAAACAAGTCTTTCAGGTGGAATAGTATAGCAGCATGCTGGTAAACTAAATATACAGTAGGGTGGTAGAAAGAAGATAAACATGATACTGAAATTATCAATCTCACTTTGAAATTCTCCCAAAAGGTGAAAATGTTATAAAGCCATAAGGTTACAAAGAGTCTTATCAGGACTGAGATTGACTACAGCCTTTAGAATATGTGAGATCAGAGAAATCACAACTGTGATGGGCACTAGGATGGCTACTTGAAAAAAACAGGAACTTCCCAATCTGTTTTTTAAAAACAATGCTCAACAGCATCACTTGACAAGGGCCCAGTTTACAAATACAGTGTGAAAGCAACGTGAAATATAATCTTTTAGTATAATTTTTAATAAAATCATATTCTTGCTTATACGGCATGCAAAGAGAAAACCTGTAAAGGTTATGCTAATTTAAAACTTCTGTCCTAACTTCTCTGCACCTCTGTAGAAACAGCTGGATTTAAAGAAAACCTTTTTCAAGAAAAGCTTTACAAAGCCTCTAAAAACCCAATTAGTCCAAATTCCTGAAACTTACCCGAAAGATTTTGTTAACTTTTTGGTTCCAACTGGCTTGTCACTATGTTGCAGCTCATAAAACACTCTTTGCAATGCTAAAGGAACACTTTTGGATGAATCATCTCCTTCTGTGGGCATCATGTATACAGCCTGAAAAAAACATTTAGTTCAATTAGTATCTAAGGAAAAGTTTACTGCTCGTATTGTTTAATGCATTCTTTCCTCTTCAGTGACTTCCTTCATATAATTCCATTTAATCACCACTCCAAAAGAGTTTTTAAAAAAATCTGGTACTGCAGAGTAAAAATACTAATTGTCTGGAATCATTCTTTTAACAGCACAGTGGTTCATAAAATGTGAACAACAGATTCCATTCACAGTTATCTACATAGCTCCCTTATTTCATACTAGAAAAGGAAATGCACTACAGCACTCAACACCTTCAGACAACCTCTCATGTCTGAGATGTCTATGCAATAATTACAGTAGGACTAGATATATTGATCAACACTATAGACTTTAGAAAATAACTTCAGTTTAGTGCTGTAGCTTAGCTATTTGAGAAGGATTGAGAATAAAGAAATTACACAAATAGACCAAAGAGGGATTAGGAGAGTTCAATAGGCACTGAAATGAGATTTACTTCTTAGAGAAAGTGTACACCAATATATCTAGGGAAAAGTAACATCAAAGAAAATACATTTACAGGGAAATGCTAATTTAGAAAAAATGCACATAAAAAAAATCCCAGACAACTCTGTAAGAACATTAGGTAATCACACTTGTGAAAATAAAGACTCCAGTATTAAACAGCATATGAGAAAACAGCTGGTTACAAAACAGAAGAACTGCCAGTGAAACAACAGGGTATGATATATTCCTGCAGGTGAAGCACTGAACTGGATCTAAGTACCTTTCACTTGGTTTCTTCATCAGCCTAGGTTTCAGAGGTGTCCAGCATCTCTGATTTATTGTGTCTTTTAACATTGGCAACAATTTTTACCTATGGAAACTTAATAAACCTTCATGTAATTTTTGCTGATCCACTGGGCTAACTACCTGGCTAACCTGGAAAAATTAAGAGAACAAAACCCAGTGTTTTCTCATGCAACTTCTTTAGCAACTTTTAAATGAGCTAAGCACTGCTTTAAGAGTTTAGAGCATAGAGTGATTTAATCTGGAACAGTTCTGAGTCCTGGCCCTACTCATTGAGGGACCAAGTTCTAACTGCCATAGAATAAAAACATTAACTTTGTTTCTTCTGAAATTTTAAACCACAAACTAAACATTTAAGACTTTGCCTTTCTCCTCCTGTTAGTGTATGTGTCTCAAAGCCTAAGTGTTTCTACAAGTTAAGACAAATTACTTTTTGAATATGATCCCTTACAAATCTTTATTTTTATCTCTTATCCTTTCCAAACTCTGCAAGCTTGACCACAAAGTCACACAGTGAGGCATTTTGATCCATTTGAAAAAAGCAGAATCTCTAATTTAACACCTGAGACATTCCCTCAGGAAAACATAAGAATGACAGGGACATGTATAGGCACTGGTCACGTGCAACAGACAAGAAATATGAGAAAAATTTTAGATATTTACATGGAAAAGGAATGCTAGAGATAGGCTTAAACACACAGCTTAAAGTTAAGACAATTAGTGAAAGAAGGGAAGAAAATGGGATGTGGTCCAAGATCAAATATGGACCCATCCAGGAAGTTACCACCATCCCTTGGCCTAGGCCCACTGTATAAGGTAAGATATGCTCCAAAGAGAAAAGTTCCTTTGCTTTATTCCCTACAACTGAAGCTACTGCAGTTTCATTTCAAATAGCCAAGAACCTCCCATCTGTTGTCTGGAAACAGAGCAAAGAAGGAAGGATGTGTCCATTGACCCTCACCCACGCTTCATCACAGTCTGACTTTCCATAGGCATATGCTTGCCTTTACTATTGCTAATTGCTTTCCCACCTCTACTTTTGACAGCAAGTTTTCTGTTAAAGCTCTAGATAACAGCATTAGAAACCATTATTTCTTCTAAGTAAGGAGGATTAGCAGAAAAATGGAATTGGTAACAAGCAAACTGAGGACAGTGGACACACTTTGTTTCACTGGTTTTAAGAGGAACAAGTTTGCTCCAGATGAAAACAAAAACATTTCAGAAATTCTTTTTTTCAAACATGAC
Source organism: Calypte anna (assembly GCF_003957555.1). Taxonomy (NCBI): domain Eukaryota; kingdom Metazoa; phylum Chordata; class Aves; order Apodiformes; family Trochilidae; genus Calypte; species Calypte anna. The sequence goes on from NC_044260.1 coordinate 7,597,167, forward strand.
AAATAAAGATTCTTCCTTATTTGTAATAACGGCAAGTGAGTCCTAAAACTGTGTAAAACTATGGCTGTGGCCTCTTCTGTTCAGGCTGAAGAATGAGCAGAGGAGTATGCAGAACACCCAGTAACATCTCCATAAAGAAAGCTGCCATCACCAGCTCATAAGTTAAGGTTTCTCATAAGGTCATTAGCTGGATATCAACATGCCCTGAAAGCTGATGCTTACCTGGGGGCTAAAGGAGAAGTATGGGAAAATGCCTGAAAAGATAAGTTCAGCTGAAACAAATCGCTATCACCAGAAGAATTTCTTTACAGAAGAAGAATACCTCATGGTATGTATTGATTTACTGACTGCAAGACAGTCCTGTAAGGAATTACTCAGTTGGATTAGATGGAGCTATTATAAAAACACATTTTTCTTTCAGGAACAACATGAAGTTGTCCAAAAAAATAAAATGCACGAACTTTATGAGAGCTGAGCAAAACCAACAGGCATCATAATGAATGGTAAACTGAATGAGTAAATTATACCTATGGCAAAAAATAAACTGATGCATTATGTTAAACAAGGCAAGTATTTAGCTCTTGTACAAGACACATTTAAGATCTCAGTTACAGTCTACTGGAGTTCAAGGTGCTATTTTTTGCAGTGCCTCAGAGTAAACAGTACATTGCCAAAAAGGAAAAAAAAAATCCCAAGTGGGATACTGTCAGTGATGTAAATAATGGTAAGATGGTGGAAAATCTTAAGACAGTGCAAAGTAGGTATATCAAAAGGGAAATTTTGGAGAAAAGAAAGCTTAATGGAAATGTAACAACTAGCAAACAAAAGAAAGCAGAAGTCAGAATAGTTCATTTTCACTAAGAGATACACAATAAGCACAGGAACATGCAGGATAAATTAGGATCAACAGGACACTCCAATAAACTAAATTATTCCTAGTTATGTCTTTTTCTCAAATATATCCCCTCTTCCAGATAGCTACTTCTAATATCAAGTCAGCATTTACATTTTCATCCTGCGTTTGGATGATATTTATTGAACTGATATTTAAAGCAGTTCTTCTTTCCAGCAAAGAAATAACATCTACAGTAAATAAAAAAAAACCAGACACATGAATGAAGCAAATATAAAGTGACATTGTTTAAACTACTGAAATTGTAACATTTTCCATCCAAATATGCTAACTATGATAACAGAAAATTCAATTGCATAATATAAACAATAAGAAAAAACCTAATGAACTACAGAGGTCATGCATGTTTATCTTTTTAAACTGTTCATGGGCTGAGAAGCCATAATTGACCTCTACTTTAACTGTTTCATGAAAGAAAAATTACTTCCATCTCTCATCTGGAAGATTTTTTTTTTTTAATTACCACAATTCATAGCAACATTAACACATAAGACAGTCTAAGAAACACCACTTAAGTTCAGATCTTCACTGGGTACCCTGTGTGATTTCACAGGCATCAAAAGCCTATGCTCAGCAAACTATAAAAGGAAGCTTCTTGCACTCATCCTCAAGTAAGATCTGCATCACCATGCAAGTCATAATGTCTCCAGGAGAACAAAACAGGCAAAAGAAACAGACAGTTCTGCTTTGAAGCATTTATATATATAACCTACTGGATATTTCAATTAGCAATCTCATTAATTTCACATATGAATTACCTTTCGTAGCTGATTTGTGAAAAACAGAGTCTGTAACAAACTGTTCATGTAACAAGTTGCTCCCTGGTTCTTTAAGCCAACATATCCTGTGTGCTTCTTTGAATCCCACCTACAAAATAGTTACTAGTTAGAAGTTGACAAAGTGAGAATGTCTAATGAGAGCTAGGAATATTAATAAAATGACATACTTGAACAATATCAAGCAACATAAAAACACTAGAATTTAAAATTTTGGTTTCAAACAAAGATACTTACGCCACTCCATGTGGAGCATCTGCTTGAACATAGACTTCAAAAGTAACTTTGTCCTCTTCTATAAAGCCTTTTTCAGGATCAGTAACTTCCTGTAAAACAGAAATGACAAACAACCATGAAAACTGGATCTTGCAATATGACTGTACCCAGTTAAACATCACTTAATTTCCAAGCCTGAGCTATCAGTTATAATATACTGAAGAAGAAAGATTAAGGGACAGCAACAAAGCTGTTTTTCAGCTTAATACACTTTAATTCTTTTTTCATGTCTCAATTCAGGAAACTTATTCCTAGCTTTTATGATTTTCCAGCAATATTTCAATTTTCTGTGGGTAATACAGGAGGTAATCAAACGCTCTGCTTCTGGAAAGTATTGCAGAATATTGTAAAAAACCTAAGGGCTCAACCTTTAAAAATGTTTTAAAAGTTGTCCCAATTCAAGATAAGCCTTAGCAGTATTATTAGGGCAGTAAATATCTGTACACGTACAAAGGATACAAGGAAATGCAAGAAAACCTATGCTGTTTCAGAATGACATAAAATGTCACACAGTGAAAACAAAATTCAAGCATTCAGATATGCAGAAAATACTAATGAGGGTACTTTACTAACATAAGTAAAAAAAACCTACAATAATTAAAGGAATTTACAAGAAATTGAATCTTCAGTAATGACAGAAAAAAACAGCTTGGAAAGAAAAAAAAAACCAAACCACCTTCTCTGTGGGTATCTCAGTATTCAGGAGTACAAGTTCAAAACTGTTCCTATCTAGTAACAAATAGATTAATACATGTCCAGCTACTTACACTCCAGGCCATGAAGTTGGAAAAGCCCCAGTCATTTTCCTTATGAAAGAACAAGTGACTAATACGACGGCTGAATGATTTTTCATCATCTTTGTAGTTTATTATCTTGAGAACTGCTTGTGCATGACAAGACCATGACCTACAAATACAGAAGAAACACTTGAAATTCATCCAAAACCAAGCTTTTTATTATCATTAAAATACACTTTTTGATATGGATTTTTGATGATTATTTTCCCCTATAGGAATTACTTTTTTTTTCCTTATTAAATGTTAAGATTTGTTTAACTGTTATTGTGGGCATAAATCCCTGGGGCTTTCTGAAGGCACATTATGAATGTGAAGTTGGAATGGAGACTTTCTTAGTGCTGAGGAGCAATAGCAGGTAACAGTGGTTTAAAAAGCCAATTGCTCTCTAAGGTGAGCTATTTCTGAGCTACTTCAGTACAGATGGGTAGGCCAACTCAAAGCAGTCTTGGTGTCTTCAGACTGTGGTAATAGCCTTTGGCTAAGGAAAGGACGGAGGTTCTGCACTCTCTCCCACAAGATAAACTCCCTAATATTCTAATTTTCTCAGCAGCATTTCTTTATGATCATACCTGTTCAAATTCATATCACTTGTACAAGACAATTAGACTGAGTATCAGTTCAGACAAGGTCTTGTAACTCTCTCATGCCATGGCATTACTGCTTCCTTAGCTTCACCAGCTGCACCTTGGTTGGTACTTTTGAAGAACACAGAAATGTCTTTCTGTGACTGTTTGTACCTGAACCACTTCTCCCATGAATACACTTTCATCTTTCTTCTTTATGTTCTCCACTGAGCACTCACCTTTTGCATTACAGGAATGATAGTAAAGAGCAACTCATTCAGAGTGAACTATAAGCTGCCTGAGATTTGGTGCAAGAATGAAGTTACTTTACTAGAAAGGATATCTATGAGGGGTCTGCATTCCAACTGAATAAACAGAAGTAATGGCCCCAAAATTTGTATTTATCTTTCTAAATTTCCCAGTTACTTACAAAAGTGGTCAAAGACAGTCAATTTTGATTTGCATGCAGGAGTCCAAGACTATGTATGTGTTTTTATCTCACTTTGATGAGCCATGAACTCAGTTTAAGGAGATGACCACCTCATACACTGTTTTGCCTCAGCTGCCAGCAGTTCACACACTTTACAGGGCAGGATTTACAGTTCAGCGGGGCTAAGAAAATTTCTAATCAGACATCTCCCTGTCAATCAAACAGCAATCATCTAAACTAGCACAAACTTGCAGCTACACAAGCTACTTTTAGATCCTCCTAAGACGAGCATTACTCCTATGCTTTGGGATTTAGGAAGATAGTGGAAAAGAGGATGCAAACCCCTGCAAGAATTATTTCAGTGCTTTTAGATGCTTGTGTTTCTTGCAATCCACATTAAGTAGTATCAAATGAGTGCTAGTATAGTAATTAAAAGGGTCTTACGTGGAATCCGATTCAGCATTGCACTGCAGGAAGAATCCTACACTTTTTTGGTGTGGTCTGTCTGGGTAGAGCCGTGGCATAACCATGATCTTCCATGGCAAATTCCGTACAAAGCAGGGAGGACTGAGAACTGATTCACTCAATCTGTTGAAGCGTTCAACTGTAAACTGAAATGTTGCTTCTGATCGCCAACTTGTATCTGTAGAACACACAAAAGTAGCAGAGAAACCTGATGTTCTCCAGTCCAAAATGTCATTTTTAAAAATCATGAAATGCAAGCATATTTTATGTGGTGTAATATTGGAAGCAACTGAAAACCCCACAACCTTAATCCAAGAGGCACTGAAATCCTCAGAAAGTGCAGTTTTAATTTTTTTATTTGAAAGATGCCTTCCTTTTGAATGCTTACCACTCAAGTTCCTTCTAAAGCAGTGGGTGCAGCAAGACAGACACTTCAAATGCTTTACTACATGAATCACAGCCTACTCTAACTCTTCTGTATTGTGTAGTATCTTCACAGTCCAGTTCAAGTTAGCAGTTTGCAAGAACCAAGTTATGTAAAGGATTTTCAGTCTATTTAACTGCCCTATCAATACCAAGTCACCATTTAGATTTGTTCCACTTTCAACATTATCTTTTCAAAATAAATTAAACCCATGGCTGTTTGTTTTTATTTAAGTCTCATACCCACTTGATTAAGAGTAGCTCAAGAGCAGGATCCTGTAATCTTTGTAGGTACATGAAAATTTTTGAGATTTTTAATGGTCTAAAACAAAGTTAAATGTGTTTGTTGGTTTTAGTTTTTTGTTTTGTTTTGTTTTTTTAATTTAAAGCTTACTTTGACACACACAATTAAACTAATTTTTCTTTCTTCCCACATCCCCAGTTCTTCATATACCACAATCTGTTCTGTTTCTGTTGTACAGAGCTATAACAGAGTCCTAGAGACTGTGACAGCTTCAGGAAGGCACAAAACTGCACTCTTTTGTGACACACCTCATATTGCCTACAGAGAGGAAAAACCTGCAACATATCCCAACAATTTTATAGGGCACAGATGAAGAACAGATTATGCACAAGACTCCCCTCCTTTTCTGTGGTTCTAACTTAGCATCTGTGTGACATAAAAGCTCTGCTACTGGGCACAAGGAGTTCCAAGCAGCACACAGGGTGGCAGATGTGGTCAGCAGCTCTCAAACCACCCATAAGGTGATGCAGAACTGAGGCAGATATGCCACACATGCAGTGACACCCAGAACCATAAGCACTGAGATACAACAACACCAAGCCAGAAACTGGATCACGAAGTTACATGACAAGGCACACAGGACAACAAAATGTGTTATTTCTGTACGTGCAAAGTAGTCGTTTATTCAGAAAGCTTATTATTTTTTTTTTAAAGCCAAACAGGTGAGCACTGCTTGGTACTTTACTTTGAAGATGAAACCCTCTTGATTACAACACGAAACACTGTAAAGATTATACACTTCAGTACAGAAAATTAATGCTTTTTGTCCACAACTGCCAAGGAGCCTTGACAGATTTCATTCTTCTCCCCTGCAAAGTGCTTTCTGTTCTACTTCTGATCTCGGTAACACAGCTGATCTTATCTGTGTATGGCATTCCCAATTACCTCTAGAAAGTAACAGTACCACAGCAGAAAACAGCTTCCTCTACTCCGCACCTGCAATGACCTTCACATTACCCTGTGCTGTCACCTTCCACAGCAGAGTTCAAAGTATTATTTTCTCCTCTTTTTCCCTACACATTAGTCTAGCTAACCAGAACCACCAATTTAGAAACTGCTCCCTACCCATTTTACTTACTGCCTCTCAAAGAAGTGAGAAGCTGGTTATCTACAGCCAAGAGTCAGACAGGCTGCAGCCAAAGGAGCTGCATGCTTTAAACTTGATTTGCAGGCAGAATCAAAAAACACCCTTAAACACAGTTAATTTAAAAATCAGTCTTACATCACATGTATCTCAAACTGTCTCACGAACACCTCCATCCATGTGTGCTCATGTTCAGTTCTTCTGGTCTCAGTCTAAGCTTGTAAAAACTGAGCCAAGTTTGCTTTCTGCCTCTTTTGATGCAGCTTGCTGAGTACTTCAGTACAAGGATGCGGCAGTGCTGCTACGGTGTCAGCTCACAAAAGCAGCCCACACAACATCTGCACTTGCTTCAGAGAAAGTTTGCCCTTGTTTCTTTATTTCTTTTCAGGAAAGCCTGTGCATGAGAGCTCACTGAGAAGGGTACAATTCTCAGTAAGACATTTGAGCAAACTAGTAACTACTCCACAAAAAAACAGCCTTGAAACAAAGGTCAACCCTAAACCATAAGTTTTTTTTTTAAATATAAAACACAACCTCCCCAAAATAACAATCTTCCTTTCCTTTCATAAAGCCCATATTTTAAACAAATGTAATCAATTAAAAAAACAATTATATTAAAAAAACTAAGTTTAAAAAAATTGTGGTTATTCTGAGCACATAAATAAGTAAAGCTTTTTTCATCATCACAGCCATGTCCACCAGTTTCCAATAACAGACTGAAATTGCCAGTAAAATAATCTACCAGTGACTGGTAAGTAAGACTATAAATCCTTGAACTACAAATATGACACATAATCCTGAACAACAAAAGGGAAAAAGAGCAGACTCAGCTGACATTGCTTTGTGAAATTACATGCAACAAACTGTATCTGATACATGAAAAAAAAAATTCACTGATAAAATTCATGTCACATTTAGCACCTTAATATGACAAAGAACCTTCAAATCAGATATCCAAATATCAAACATAATCCATTTTAAGACTGTACTATGTATTTAAGTGTTTATACCTTTGAGAAATGTAGATTTCTCTTTCTTCTCTTAGAAATGTTGCTACCTTTACAGTACATTGAGGATATTAAAATAGTCTGAACCTGAATTATTAATGGAGAAACTGGATGAATATTCTATGAATATTTTAATAATGATCCAAATACAGCATGCAATGCATGCATATGGCTAGGACTAATGCCTCCTAGCCTCTGCAGTTCTTCACAGAAATGAGACTTCAGTAGGTAATTGCAAAGCACTGAGTTTACATTTAACTAGGGACCTTCTTTTTGAACTTTAACTTCTAAGGCAATTTATTTTACACATTGTTTCAAATACTGATGCGCTTGCAAACACAATTTGATCAGAACCCTGTTTTTATTATTTTTAATTTTATTTGCAGAAGCTGCTATTCCAGCTCACAAAGCTTGCTTCATTGAGCCATTCCCTGTACCAAGCACAGCACATTCCTTTAGCTGGTTCCTTTTTTATCCCTAAAACATCATACTTAGCAACAACAGGTTCCAGTCAAACCCCTTGGGAGCACACAGCCTTATCTGCTGATGGTCCACTTCTGCCTCCATTGCTGTGTTCTTCACAATGCCTGCAGTTAGTTGCCTAGCAAATGGGATGAGAGTCACACTTTTTTCCAGTCTTATCAGTAATTTCTTTTTGAGCTAAGCAGCAAGAACAAAATCTCCTTACAAGTTTCTTGAACTTAGAAATACACTAGAAATCTGGTTTCTGTGATCCATATGGAAGCATCAACCTTTTATCCCACTCTTCACCTCTTTTGTGGGAAGTATTATACTCATCAAGATCTTCACTAAAGAGGTACCTAAATTCTCTTCATGTATTCTTTATCAGCTCAGATTGGTCCCACCTGCTATGAGTAACAGCAATGAAAAACAGAGCATGTTTGGTGAAGATGTCAATGCCTCCATACATTTTTTTCCTATTTTGTGCATCCAAGCTGTTCATTATACATGTACATCATGCTGCAAACCAGGGTAGCAGAAGAACAAACAGCAAGAGAGCAATTGCACTGATGTGTACATAATGCAACAGCAAGCAACTAATCTGATTTACAACACTTGGAAAAGAGGCATCATTCACTTACATGATTCAAGTCTTCAGGAATGTTTTTGCAATTATAACATTTTGCAATAACACTATTTTCTATCTGTGTCAATGCAGAGCTATCATAGCACCAAGACTTAGCCAGACACTCCTTATTCAAATATGACAATGAAGAATTATTGGAGTATTGCTTAATAACCACATTTTAACCCTGAAAGACACCCCACAGCAGAGAGGACCAAAGCTCCTGATCATATTGAAGGTCCACAAAGACATGAGCATTACCACAAACACAGAAACTTTCACAAGTCTTTTCCTGAATACCTTCAGGTAATTTTTTCTCCCTACCACACCACATTCAAATCCAGCTCTCTGAGAGGAGCTGAATATTTGGTAAATGACAACAGCTGTTTTACAGTAGCTGTTTGGTTAAAAAGTCAGTATTATTCTGAATGAAGAGGTGTATATCTGATTACCTGCCATCCTCAGTATGTCCTGAATTTCAACATTAAGTCCTTTCTGCTTACTTTGTGCAAGTATATGTACACCAACTCCTGGATGAATTTTTATACTAATTGATGACTGAGTCCTTTACTGGCTGTATTGATAGCAAATGCTATCAGGCTTTCTACCTATGAACATCGTTACTAAGAACAGAAGTTCAACAGACCTGTTCTTGCCAGGCACTGCCAGCTCACATGATTTTCTCTTTCCAACCTCCACATACCACAGCTCAACAAGGACATTGTAAGATCTTGCAACAAATAACCTGATTTTAGTAAAAAGGTAATTCCTTACTCTCAGCTAGTTACTCTGAGCAAGAAATTAAAGGCTCCTGAATGAGATCACACAATCAGACAAAACAAATCATAGGCTAAACAGATCTTTATGTTTTTGAGAAAATCTGATCATAGGAAACTTTATCCTTGGCAAGGATAGAGAGGCAATTCAACCAGGAAATACTTTTTTTTTTTTTAATTTAAACCATATTATTTTCATAGAACATTCCTGCTTTCTAACAATATTCTAGTTTTTGTATGTTCCCTGAATACATAAGAGTAAGCATTTTTTTGACATTTGCCCTCAAACTCTGACTTTCCTAAAACAAAAATAATCATTATTTTGCACAAATCTAAATGTGCCTGGTCCTCAGTGTAATCTCCCAAGACAGCATGAAATACAGAATCAGAGGGGAACAAATCACACCCATATTTTCTCCCTATTCAGTTTGGTTCATCAAAAATGAGAACAGTTGACCACAATATCCACTCCTAAGAAATATTCTTGTACATTTTCCTCACCAAATATAAAAGGCTTAAGAGAATTACAATTTCATTGTCTTTCTTTAAGTAAGCCCTAACACATCTACCTAAAAATTGCTTAATCTTCTGTAACAGATGAAACTGTATACCCTTATTTTTATGTAACAGGCCAACAATAAGATTTCAAAAATACAATCACTGTCCCCATATTTATTAAGGGGACATTAATCCATACTACTTCTGCATTTGCAATGAAAAGGGCATCAGTGCTTGGGGGTAGGGTACTTACTATACAAAGATAAAAACTCATCACAGCTGCCACCTGATTAAAGAGTAGGACAGATAAGGTTTCTAAACATCCTGAAGGAATTGCATAACTCTCAAAATTACTATTCAGCAAAGCACTAGCTGCAGTACAGTTAAAGGGCTGTGGCACAAAAATGTAACAAAGGACAGTACTATTTTCAGCAATTTTTAAGTGAGTACCTAGAAAGAGCATGAGAAAAAAATCCCAAGCCCTCAGATGCTTAATAGTATTGTGGAGCTAAGTTAAAAGGATGCCTCATTTGAAAACCTGCAGTCGTAACTACAGAGGGCTGCATTTTTAAAATGAGCTGCAGTTCAGAGGACACAGGTAGACATGGGCCATTTTGTCCTCTGTATCATATAAAAAGCCAACAAGGCACATGTATTTAGCAAATATTTACTTACCATCTTCCATGTCTTCTTCAGTATTGTTATGTCCATCAGCCATTGCTACATTCCCATTAATTACAGGATTTTGAGTAATTCTTGGAGGATCATCTGTATCTCCAGCTAACACAGAAAAAAAGATAATAAAATATATTAGTGCTTCTGTCTCAGATAGTGCTTATAAGAGAAAATTTTCAAGCCACAAAAAGCATATTTTCCTGAAAGATAGTATCTACTGCAGTTATAGCAGAACAATTGTACTGGCATGTGTCTATCTGTAAAATTCCTCAAATAGATGAATACTTACAGATTAAGCAAAAAGTCCACATTAATGCAAATACAAATTTGAAGAACATAAAATTGATTTTTAAGTTTCCAAATAGTCTTAAAGTCAGCATTCATAACCACCAATAAGTAAATCCAACCTTTTTTATTCCTTTTTCTGGCATTCCATATTTTTATACATATAAAAATTTATAGAAGAAAACTTTCTAAACTAACAATTGCCTTTAGAAGTTGTTCAATGTTACTGCACTTTTTTTTTTTTTTTAAACACCTCAGGATTTAATCAAATGCAAAGGCAAGTTTTCAAATCTTCCTTCAGAAAACTGGAAAGCAAGTCCTTTCCCATCTCAGAAACACTTCAGAAGTAACATTTTAACATTTTCCACTTTCTGGTTATTACTACTATTACATTTTGCCACAGTAACTGCTTAAAGCATATGTAAACACTGCTAAAACAGGAGACGTGAAATAAACCCCGACTATCTTAAAGATGCATGGTTTTCATTGAATAACAACCTCCTGATTTACCCAACAATGAACAATTTCTCTTTCTACTGCTTGTACCTGAAAAGCTGATGAGTGATTTCAGCACGATTACAGGGAAGCCGTCATTTTACTGAACAAGCTGCTTTTTAACCTCAAACTGTAACACCTACAAATCCTTTCAACCACGCCAAGTACAACCACTGCTTTAAAAGACACTCCTTAAAGTCTCTGATAAGTTTCTCTTTGATACACCAGTCCTGCTATTAACTTGTATGCACTGCTACATCACCAAGCCCACAGCCACCGATTGCTGTACCCACGAGCAGTTTTACAGCCCACACCCACACCCCAGTTCTGAGCCGCACGGGTAACCCGGACTCGGGACGCGCCGCCCCTCAGCACCATGGACAGAGCGCGGCCGCTCCGCCACGCAGCCCCGCGGGGAACCGGACCGGGACCGGGTCGGCCCCGCTGTCTGCCAGAGCGGGTGGGAAGAGCGGAACCGAGCTGCCTAGAGACCGCTCTCCTTTCTGCAGGTGGCTGCATTTCTGCTGTACAAAACGGGAAAACGCGCCACGGCGGAGTGACAGCCCCTGGAGTCTCTTAAAAGCCTGGGAGGGGACTAAGGCCGAAGCTATGGTGAGGCCACCTGAGAGCTGGAGAGGGATCTGTCTGTAGCCGGTTGTTCCACAGTCCTCCCAGGCACACCAAGATGTGCAACACCCTTCTGCTGCCTCGTCACTGTTCCCAGGACTCAAGAATGGATACTTTCACAATAAGCATTCCCATTCTGATTATTTACTCTGCTGGAAAATCCACAGAACTAACAACCTCGGCCCCTGAGCAGGAGCAGACACAGATCAGGCTAGAGACTTACTTCTGGATTAGAGCTACAAAAGATCATAAACTTAACGCTCAAACACAGCTTTCAAAGGCTTAATAGGATGCAGCAAATCTCACTGAGGCACGAGTGAAACGTGCATGCTGAACAGAGCATACACTGCACCTCCAATCAAGCACACACTTTTCTTGTTACTGGTAAAAAAAAAAAAAAAAAAATTAACAATGCTTTAAATTTTTGGTTTCATTAGAAAAAGGGTTGCAGAAGATTGGTTCCTGAGCGGTCCAGCTACAGAAGGCCCTGCCAGCAGCTATTAGCACCGGCAACACCGCACCGAAGTTGAGTAACAAGTTAAAATAAACATTTTCCTTCACCTCAAGCAGAACAACACTAAAGACTTTTTCAATTATACAACACAGGACTAAGAGAAAGAAAAAAATACCTGCCCACACTGGCCAGGAAAACCTTCCTACCAAACTTACTACTAAATACACTGCTGGTTTTAATGCAGCTTAAACCACAGTGTGTCAACATCACACCACTCACATCATCTGTCTGTTCCTAGACCAGAATACCCAGTTTTAATCATATCCTTGGAATAAAGATGCAGTCTATTAATCAACCAAACTTAACATGTTGCATAAATAAAGTATTACAAAAAAGCATGAAGTGACCTTATGAACAAGGAATGTTGTTAACTCTTGAAATACAGTGCTGCAAAATACTGAATAAATACAGCTTTCTGTACCAAAATTTTCAGCACCGACAGACTGGTTGGTGAAGAGCACTGAAGTTGTTTTCTACCTCCTCAAAATGTAACATCCCACTTTGTAGCTATTGTTCATTACAAAAAGGAATGCAAGACAACATGAAGAACAGTGATGACCCTTTCTTCTGAAACATTTAAGATTATACACAGTTTTTGATCTATTAATGCCACTAGATTAAGAAACAAACAATGCAGCTTGAAGTGTTTCAAGGGGATCTCTGTGGTTTGGAAGTAAAGACACCTTCCAAGAGGCAGCAGCACTTACTGGTAAGTTTGAGCAAAACAAGAGCTTTTACTTATTTATTGAAAGATCACAAACACTGAAATGAAATCAGGTTTGAAAATTGCTGTATGCAACTGGAACACAACAATGTAGTTTGGGAAGTTAGTAAGAAACATCAGTCACTTCATACAGACAAATTAGTGGATCATACATGTGCAGATGCACACTTCTCACCACTCCTTAACTATCTCTGTCACTGAGCTGCTGAGATGACAGCAGAACAGAACAAAATGGTTATTGCAATTGCTGAGTGGAAAAGCAGAAAGGGAGGGGGGGGGAGAGAAACAAAACTACAATCTTGACATGGGATGCCAGACCTTACAGAAAGTATTAAAATCATACAGACTATGACCTCAACATTATTATATTCAAATATTCACGCTGTTAAGTAATCAGAATAAAAATAGCACCAATGATTTAAAAAGACCATTCTTTTAAAAAAAAGCTGTTCAGATGGATTCAGCTGATTTAATAAGATTAACTCAATGTCACTGAAAGAGATACTGTTCTACTCTTTAACAGTAATTCAAGTCTACAGGAAAGTAATTTCAAAGTTTCTATATTCAAAGTTTTCTATATGAGAAAGCAGAAAATAAAACTGTCAAGATCACGTGGCTTTTGGCATAACCTAAGTCCTGTTACAAGACAGAAGCATTGGACAATACAATCTCTCTCCAAGATGCAAGGTACATTGCTCAGCAGCAAACACGTGCTTGCAGTCACATCTGGACAAAAGCTACAGAATGACTCCACTATCACAGTAATTAAATTACAGCAGAACACTGCTACTACAGTGCTGATAGCAAGCTACGAGTTTCATAGGTTTCAGTCATGACTCATACCACATGAAATATTCAAATTTTGAAAGACTACCTATAATGTTTGTCATTAGCTTGTGGATCTGGCTGCCACAGAGAAGAAACTGAAGCAGCTTCCTTAGCAGGTTATGAAACATTTCAGTTTTCTTTTGAGGTTAAGGAGACCACAATGAAGGAGTAATAGCAACACTAAAAACTTGCTTACAATTTATCAAGCACAACCACCTCGTGTTAGAAATCACTAGTAATGAGCACTTTAATGTCACTACAGGTGGTTTCCATAGATCTTCATGCAGGACTTCCATGACTGTCCCAGACACAATGAGGGGGCTTCACTAACAGTGGGGTTCGCAGGCTGAAAAAAAGTCAGCAGCTTGAAGACTCTGACACCACAAACTTCATATCCAGAGTTCTGCCTTTGGGGAGGTGGGGAAGCTGAAAACAAAAGACTTTCCCTCTGCTGCTGGGCTAAAAGGACATTCCAGAATCAAAGCCTTCATTAAATTTTTCAATACCTTTTTTTTTTTTTTTTAGGTATAAACAAAGGATATCAATTATATGACGAACATACAATCTAGGTCCAGCTTTGAACCTCAGTGTCAGAACTCACTGGACTGCTTGAAATCAGAGGAGGCTGTAAGAACCCCTTGGGGCAGCCCTGCTGAGCCACTCATCCTCAGTGGTTACTATGTAATTCCTCTTCAATTACATAACACGCTATCATCTCTTAAGAGGAGTTTTTAAATACATCAAACAAACCTCTAGAAGTTGAGTCCTTCAGCAGTGCATAATTCAGAATGCCAGTCTCACCAGATTAATACAGGTTAAAAAAAAACAACAACAAAAAACCAAACACAACAACCAAATTTAAAAATTACCAGTGCAAGAAACTATAAAGGAAACACATTCAGTGATTTCAAATGGTGTATTAACTACCGGGCAGCATATCAAAATACACAATTTAAAAATTCTAAAAACAAGCAGTAAATGCAGTGCTTTCTGAAGCAGTTACTGAGCTGTGGTGGTGCAAAGAGGATACTGATGAGACTCATTCAGAAAACTCATTCAAAAGTATTCTTAAAGTAAGAATATTGCTTCTTGAAAGCAAACAGAAAACTTAGAATATTGTGATGATGAAGAAAAAATATCTGCCTTTTAAATAGAAAAAATTATATGAATAGGTTACTTCACAAGTCTCTGGAACAAAATCTCCCCCAAACCATACCTGTAAGCAGTCTGCAGGTAGTCTATTAAACCTCTCACAGGTGACTATATTAAGAGCTCACAAGAAAACATGTGGGCTTCAGTGACTTGCTTCTCCACAAGCCTGGAAACCATTGCTACAAAAGCCAAAGCAGTAGGTATTAATCCCAGGAGGCAGGGTTTAAAAAGAACAAAACCAAAACAATCACACACATCTAAATTAGCCTAACAAGTTCCCGGCTCTATGATATTAACTTAAAATAGCTAATCTTTAAACAACTAGAAGTGTTCAAAAGCAAATATTTCCCCTTGCTTGCTCTGGAGAAACTCAGCCTTTCAAAACTAAGGGATGAGGATAGAAAAGTAACAAAAACCAAACAGAACAGCTTGGTAATTTGCTGTAGAAACTCATTTATATGTTTATCATTGAAGAGAGATGCAGTCCGATGGCACTTGACAAAACAAAATTTTAAGTCTTTAGACTTCATACTGACACTTATAAGAAGCATTTAAGGTACTATGAACAGAATTATGCAGTGGACCAAAAACTGCCATTAAAGAAGTTACCCTGAAAAATATACTAAAACAAACAGTGACTAAATTACTTACTGCTTTCAGCAGTTGGACTCATTGCTTTATGAATAATTCAGTGTTAAATGAAAGACTGCATGAACCAGAGTTCAGCTTGGACACTAACAACACGCCTATAATTATGCACCATTTTTACAACTTTATACACTTTCTGAAGGAGTCTGCATAGACAGTCTTCTCACTTTAAGGAATTTTTCATTCACTTTTTAAGCTCCAGGTGTTCCATAACTTGGAGCAGCCATCAGCACCAGCATGTTTCTCTCTTCACTACAGGTAAGTTATTTATCAGAAAAGATACCAGCTTGCCTGTTTCACTAACATGGCTTTACCTACTCTACAGTGTCACAACCACTTGGCAGTCATCCTGGCAAGAGAAGGTCTGCTGAAAGTCCTTCACAGCTCCTTTTCTTAGGTCTGATGAGCTTTGTTAGCTTAGGTTGCATGTCCAGAAAACTATTAGATCAGGAAGAAAGGAAGGGAGACTTCTGGCTTCCTTGTAATACTCACAAACCCAGTAACTAGAACAGTTGACAAGAAAAATTATTTTCTTCTATAAGGAAAGGCTGAAACACCACAAGTGTCATGACCCATTATGGCAACAACAACTGGACTTGCACTGCCTTCTCCTTCCTCCATGTAGAGCACCAAGGCCATAGAAGCAACTACCCGGACTCGTCACGTCTTGTCTCTGCACATTCCAGAGATGGCAGTATGATTACATCTTTGCTGAAGACAAGGCACTTGGTCCCAGCCTACTGAACACACCCTAAACAATGTGTTTTTCCAGTATCACACCCCTTGTTAAGTTTTACTGCTTTACTGAGTAATGGACTTATCTCTTGCAACAACAAACGCTCAGCTCTTCGGCAATCATCACTAGAAAGGCTGAAAAAACTACTCAAAGAAAAATTAACTTCCGATCCAGGGGAGAAAAGGATCCCTGCTCAGCTGGAGCCAGGGCAGCCCGTGCACCACAGAATGTGCATGATGATACCTGACACTGTACTCAACATGCAATAGTGCTGTGATCACCTTTGTGGGGGTTTTAAAAAGACAATTAAATAGCAATTAAAGAGAGTTCATTTGGATGTAATAATATGAGCACGTTATGGGACTGGTGATGATGCTCCCATTAGTACCCTCCTCTTTTCTTGTGCAAGTACAGGAAAGCATACGCCTTCACCACCTGCACCAGCAAAAGTTTTAGTAGCTACAGACATTTTTGAAACTCCTATATAATTTTGGATGAGTACAGTCCACTTTCAGGAAGTTTTGGGGTATAACTATCAAAGTAAATGCTGTGACTTAGTGCTTGCTAGACATTTCACCAGCAAAAAGTTTTTGCAGGTTTAACAGTAATAAAAAAGGTTGCCTTATTCTTTCCAGAAAATGGGTTACTGTGATTACATGTATCACTTGCCCAAACTGGCTCTAAAGGGAGACTGACTCTGTGCAGCTACTTTGTTACAAAGCAAAATATTGTTTGCTGTTATTTCAGATTCTGAAATTCTGTTTGATAATGGATTAATGCTTACAGCAAATGCTAACTGCACTGCTCACTCCTGAGCTCAGTCTTGAAGTATGCTGAGCTTTGCTCACACTAGAAATATAATGAAAAGGTAGCATGAATATGAAAATCTCATCAGTGTTAGGAAAAAAAAAATAGATAA
This sequence comes from Calypte anna, assembly GCF_003957555.1. Lineage (NCBI taxonomy): Eukaryota > Metazoa > Chordata > Aves > Apodiformes > Trochilidae > Calypte > Calypte anna. Next base: position 7,614,169 of record NC_044260.1, read on the forward strand.
AACTGATCTGTCCACATTGGAGTTTAAATGCAAAACTAATGTCATAGCAAAGAACAACAATGGATAGTATGGAATTTGTACTGCAATTAATTTCAGAGACTAGGAGGAGAAAATGTTATATAAAACTTTTAACCTCATACTTTAATTTACCTTTAAACAGGACAGATTAGTCTGAGACACAGAAACACTGAAATGTCCAAAGACCTCATACCTAGGATCTAACACCTTTGGCACTTCTTCCTGTAATTTTCAGCAATGCTTTTAAAGGTCTTCCTTTATCATTGGATTTACTTGTGTTTATCTTGTTCAAATGGACACATATGTAAAGTAGATTCACAGTAATCTGACTTAGTGGTTACAGGCAGCTAGTAGTTCTGAGATTAGGCTTTTGTGAGAAGACGGAATGGCAAACAAATCAGATTCAGGAGAATAACTTAAGAAGCTGTTATACAATTGTGAAAAAGAATACAAGCAGAGATAATGGTATCTCTTTCTCAGTTAACATCACAAACAAACTTAATCCAGGCTTCTCTACTGAACAGTCAAGGTGTCAAATATGTTCACAAGAAATTACTCCTTTTAGGCTAACTATGGATCTACTTAAACCTGCTCTAAAGGTGGCTATTACAGCAGAGCAGCATAAAATCACAAGACAAATCATCTACAAACTTGATCTGGTAGTACTATGATGAATTTAGAAAAATGCAAAAACATCCTTGGGTACACAGTGAAGATCTCTGCCTTTCATTGTGATGCACACGCTGCTCAGTTGAGATGCACAACTGGAAGATGCTGGGACTTCCTAAGCACAGCATCTGACTACATATACATTATAATCTGAATTACAATACGGAAGCAGCAAGATGCTCTTCTATATGGGAGCACTGTAAATACAGCCTGTTCTGTATGCTGATTTGACTTCTTATAACACATTAAGCATAAGAAAAAAGAGACTAAATCTATTCACTTCAGAGACTAAAAGGGGACATAGGATACGCCAAATACTCTGAAGAGCATCAAGGGGGAAGAAAACCAAGCAAAAAATACCCCAGCACAGAAACAATTATTTTCTACTATTTACAGTACAAGGGCCTTTACATGCAATTACAAGAATGCAAGTTTAAAGGAAACAAACAAAATCCTTTTCCATGGTGCACATGAACCTACTGAAAGCTATGGAATGCTTTGTCAGAAGTCGCCATGCAGGTCTACAAACCTTCCCAGCTCCCTCTGGCACTAGTGCAAAACAGGAGAGCCACAAAACACAGCAGGGCAGATTCAATGCTGGTCCACAAATGAAGCCAGGATAGGCTGAAGGGAAGAGGAATGGGGAGGGACACTGCTGCAGGGTACCCTCCTAGGGCTCCATCTCATCACTCTGGGATTTCCTCCTCTGTGGATGGTATTTCTGCATTTCAAAATGCTCTATGAAGATGCCTTCCCACTTTTCAAACCAGAAGAGGTTACTGGTATTTACACCCCAGCATGGAGCACGACAGTTTAACTATGTTATACAAAATGACTACTTTTATATTTTAGCTGCCTTCAGATGTTACATTTGATGTTCTGTAAGCCTTACCTTGATTCTGTTCCATCTTTTCCTGACACCCCCACTTTCCAGGCTTGAAGCACCACCTTTCCTCAGCTATCCAGGACACTATGCCCAGAAGGATGTTTCCCAGTCTACCCAGTCATTACTGCTACAGCAGCCTTTTGATATCTTTTACAATCTCTATTTCCTCACTGCAACTTCTTCACTTTTCCAATACCTCCTTAAGATGGAGAAGAATAGCAAGGCTGCTAACCAGGCACTCAGTGTTCAAGATGCAGAAGCACAGTAACTCATACAAAGCACATAACCCTCATTTGCTTTCCAACACATTCATTCACAAGGGGATGGCAAAGCCAGGAATGGAAGAAGATTCCATCAGGAGTGGTGAAAATGCAGGGAGGCAGCCTGGCTAGGCTCAGAGACCCTAGGGGTGAGCACAGTGGGGAAGGAAACTACCATACACTCCTTGCTTAAACACTTAACATCAGCATCTGCTGCTGACAGATGTCAAGACACAAAACACAGATATGATTTTTTTCTCTATCCATGGTGGCCAATCTCATGCAAATATGAAGGGCTTCCACAAGAAGCTTTCGAACCCTCATACTGAAAAACCCATTATCAGCCTGAAGCTAAAATAATTCCTGAGTCATAGCAGTTTTTGCACTGTCAATAAACTTCACTGTAGATAAAAATGCCTGTGGCAGAAGCATTAGCATTTGTATTCAAAGTAAGAGTACACCCAAGTCGTGCTACTCTTACACTTCAAGAACAGTTGCAGTTGCCGAGAAGCAGCCAGGCAGTGAGCAGGGAGCAAGATCTGCTCCCAGCCCTTCACCCACTGGTGATGACTTTTGTCTCCCAGCCACTCGGTGCTTCTGACAGTTTCCTCCTCGTCTGAACGTGCCGCAGGAGGAACTGCATCAGCAGCGCTGATCAGCAGCGGCAGCACTGAGCTGGGTCTGCCCGGCGCTGATAAACACTCACCTCCTGTCAGGGACGCTTTTACAAGCCTGGATTAACTGTGGGGAAAACGACAATAACAATTAAACCATTCAAGGTTTGGGGTTTCTGTTAAGTCCTTTATGTCAACTGCTACACGTGCACATCCTGGCAATGTAGAAACATTTACTGTTTCCTCTCCCTCCCATGGTACAAGGAGCACCGCTGGCAAAACTGAAATTCAGTTTCTGATATGGCGGGTTTGTTTGTTTTTTGTTTTGTTTGTTTAACATGTAGATTTCACTAAAAACTGTAAACTCTGATTTTAAGAGATTCCAGCCACACACACATAAAATCAACACTTGGGGTTAATTTTACCATTTATTTTCAGTGTAATTAACAAGAAGCAATTACGTTCCCTTCTAAAATTAACAACCACACAACAAGCAAAACAAAAAGCATTCTTTTTTCAAATAGATGCTTTATTATAAAATGAATTTTTTGTTCTCCAAGACACAGATATCAGAGTTCTCTATTCTCCACCAGCTTCCCAAATTCCTGAACAACATGGTTCCCAAGAGTTTTAGAGGTTGTTACTTAATAATATCAATTTTCCAACCTCATCTGCTAGCAATGTTCCATGTTCTACAAAAACTTCACTGTCCAAAGAAGACAATGATTGTATATGGAAGGGGTGCCCAGCTGGCACAGGGGACTTGGTGATGTCCTTGGCTTTGGCATAAGGCTCAGGGCTGGTGCCCTGAGGACCAGAGGCTGTGTGGAGATTTAATGTAGGAAAAGGGAGGAGGATGGGGTAAAAGTGTCCCCATTTTGACCGGAGTCTCCATGAAGATTTTGGAGTCTGGACACTCTCAAGAAACCACTGACATTAAATTTCTGGCCAGCCTTAGTTTACTGAATCAGCTGCCAGGTGGCTAATCTGCTGCCTTCTATTTGTTAGCACAAACACTAGCAAACATTAAAATAATTTAAAACTCCCTAACAAAGGACCAAACCAAGAACCTTTTTACCCCAAAAGTAACAGCAACTTTTAAACCCCCAGATTTTAACGCAAGGAACTAATTATTTAGGCACTGAGAAAGAGCTGATTATTGTTTTAAAATGTTCTCAAGAACAGCTTCTCTTCTCTGCTCTGCAGTTGTAAGTTACTGTATTGAAATCATCCAAATGTTAGCAGACAACAAAATTAGCACTAAACTATGTTAATTATTTAACGCTGACTATATGAAGAAGAAATTTCTTCAAACAAATAGCACAGATGAAAAACTGTTTTATATAGAAAACATATGGAATTTAGTGTGTTAGCCTCCATTATTTACCCTGGAACTCTTAAAAGACTGCAGAACAGAAATTCTATAATCCTCAGTTAATCACTCCACTGACAATTTACAACCTTTAACTTTTTTTTTCTTTTTTTTTTTCTTTTTTTTTTTTTTTTTTTTTTGGTCAGCAGTTTAAGTCACATTTTTAAAAATGAAAACAAAAGAAAACTTAAGAAGTGACAAAAAAAGCTTCTCCTGCTTAACTGTCCAAGTGTTATACAGCCAACCAGTTGTTCTGGTGCAAAAAAGGCTGCCATGGGACCAGGTAGCCAAGTCTGCATATTTGTTAAGCAAACAAAATTGGGGGGGTGGGGAGGGAAGAATCTGTATTCTACAGAAAACTATATACCATAAAAAGGCACACCTTTTGAGCCAAGTTCTCTCTTTCAAAACCTAACCCAAATGCACTGAAATCAATGAGGTAAAGGAACTGGTATACTCATCCCTGTCTGCATCAGCTGAGAACAGCTCAGTTCAGGTCTCCAAAATTAAGCTATTTGGAATACAAACAAGAATTTTAAAAGTATCTACTGGAACACCTGTAAAGCAGCTATCCTTTTTGAAACGGTTCTTTATCACAGACAGGGCTTCTTGAACCACATTCTCCATACATTAACATTTGCAGCTGCAAGCTTCAAAACTATGTGGTTTATGCAAATCATGCAAACAACTATTTTAGAAACAGAAATTTGAGACATATTCAAGAAATGAGACCTGGCACCCATGTAATTTAGATTTCATCTTGCAGTGCAACCAAGTGAATGAAGGGTAGAGGGATAATGCTTAGGACCGAGTTTATTTTATATTCTGGGCTCTTGCATATTTCAGCACTCTCATTAATGCTCTCCTGTGTCAAGAGCCCAAATAACCACCCAAATTAGTTTTTCCTTGAAAAAGGGAGACAAAGCCAGTTGAGAAAATTCTTCTCCTTTTCAATTAAAAAGCCAGTCACCCCACATATGGCAGCAGCACACTTTAGGGCAAAAATACATTCTGAAGAGGGAGTTGTTGCTCATTTGTTTGCTGTGTATTTACTTTCTTATTTATTACATATTACATTTTTGGTTTTGTTTCAAGAGCCAAATCCTCAAACAGTACTTCAAGAGCTTTCTGGTCAACTATTCTTAGAGCATAAAGGCAACAAAACAGAATTGAAAATGGGTTTTAGAACAGCTGACTGCAGCATGTTACACAGTGAAATGTATCTTTCCTATGCTCTGAAAAACATCCTAATTTCACAAATACACTTCCAATATCAATACTCCATACTTTCTGGCACATCTTCCTAACTACTTCTATTTTTGCTCCATTGCTAGTGCCACTCACTTAAAACAAATTTTGAGGACTTCCAAAACCAATTACTGCCTTCCTGCTTTGCCTCTGGCTAGAAGTTGGTGTCGCCACCAAACATCACCACCAAATTAAGCTGTATCTCAAATTCCATATTCTGTTGACAATACATGATTCTTCCTTGATCACAGAAAAAACCCAAATCCCTTGAGTAGTCTCCCACCCCTTGTTTTTCTCTTAAATAACGTAGCATTTGTGGCCTGTCTCATCACCAGCCACTATAGATGCTGTCTGTGTTTTGGGTACTGACCTGGAGCATTTCGAAAGTAAATTTTATCATCTGTGCCCACTGCTGCATCCTCATATCCTTCCCTCTCTATTCTCTGGACTACTTTTCCATGATTTTAGAACTTCAAACCGTTTTTCTTGGAGGGGGGTGAGCATATAAAAGCCCATGGCAGTGGGAGGAGAGAGAAATAAATCTAAATACTTCCTGGAAATAAATCCAGAGGTACATCACAAACCATCTAGTATATAATACTTGCCATTTCCTCAGATTCAGACTTTTCAACAGCAAAAAAATAATTAAGAAACCACAAGGATATTTCTCCTTTCAGAAGCAGAAAAGACTCAACTTAAAAGATCTTAAAAAAAAAAGTATATTAAAAAAGTATCTGTAACTAGCATGCATTATTTGAAGGTTTTTCATCTAAACATCACTATTTTTAAAATGTCCAAAACTGACAGAATTGAAGCAGAGAGCTCCAATTTAAATGTCATTATAGTCAGGTCTGACTCAAACCTGAAACCAGCTCCAGATGTTATTGGTCAAAATCAGAATAAGACCAAGATTTAAGAATTACTAATGATGGTAATAATTGAATTGCAGATCCCTTTCTGAAATGAGAAACATTCTTGAAGAAAAAAAAGAGACATGCCATGCCTTTGAAATAAAGTACAAGAAGAGACATAAAAGACAACGAAAAGAAAATAAGAGACTGAAAAGAGAATAGTAATTTTGCTGGAGGTTATCAGGGAGGAGATGATGCACGTTAGGACGGAGCACTCCGACCAGCAAAAGAACCAACCCAACCCTCTGATACAATATTCAGTTATTTCAAATACCAAAAAAAAGGTGCCCACAAGTAACATGTGTTTATCAGGGTGGTAACACAACACTGGCATACTTTTAGTAGCTAAGCTACACAAAAGGAAATTTATCTGTGCACATGTTAACAGGAGAGTCTTTACCTGCTTAAGCTTGTTCACAAATTCCATCAAACATTGCTGCAGCAATTTGTGTTTTCTCCTAAATCTCACAACACAGCAGTGGTTAAACAATCTGGGTAGGCCATAAACCAAACTGTTCAGGTTTTCTAGGTACTGAACTACCACTAAAATACAATTGTTATACAGCTTTTGCTGCTGGTGTGTAGCACAGGGACAGTTCAAATTGTCCAGATTTCTCTGTGGATCCAAGAGGCAGCTACATATGTTCCACCACAACACATGACCTCCAGTTACAGATCTCTGAGTGAATTTGAACAGCAGAGGAATACAGCAGGATGAAGAAAGCATTCCACCTCCCACAAAATTCATGCCCACCTCAGTGTAACCATGAACACAGCTACATCTTGAATATAAGCTGAACTTCTGAAGTTAAGATATAGCATTGTAACTTCTGTTACAAACCTGAGGGCATCATTCCTTGCCTGACAGGCAGCTAACATACCATCTTCAGGGGAAAATGAGCAGATATCCCTTCAACCTCTCCTCTGTTGACATCCAAAGAGCATTTTAGACCAGGCTGCAACCAAAATCAAGGTACTCTGGTCAAAAAAACCTGTAGGGTGTTCTCAGCTGCCCCTACTCTTCCAAACTGGATCAGTAGGTCAGCCAAAAATATAACTTAGGACATAGTAAACTGTAAAAAATTGTTCTCCCCAGGGCACCCCTTCTTCTACCTTTGCTGCACCATCACCTAGGGAACACGTGGACAGAAAGTAGGCATCTGCCATTGCTGGAAAGTTCCCCAGCTGGGATATTGCTCCCAGGGAAAGACAGCTGCCAGTGCCAGCATGGTGGGCAGGTTAAGTGGCCAGGCACACCATGTGGCTATGGGGCTCTGGTAGAAGCAAGTTACCAAATTAACAACCTCGCCCCTAATTTCTGAGCATGATGAAGAAATCAATAGTACAACACTAATACCAAGAATGAGTTAGTTAACCAAGCTTTTCAAAGTTAAAGGTTAACTAACTTTTCAAAGTATGCAAGTCCGCATTTAGAGTAGAAATTGCCCATGAATTACTGAACAATTACACTTGAAGAAATTCCTTATTTCAGAAAACATAAACATCTCTATTTACAAAGTTATATCCTGCCAGAATTTCAAATACTTTTGCTGTACAGCTATCCTTTGATTTAATAAAATAGGCATCTGAGGTGGTTAATATGCATTTTGAAGTATATTAAAGCTGAGAGATCAAAAAATAACATTACCCAGGTAATCACTGGTAGTATTTTGCTCCAGACACACTAACCAGACCTTGTCCAGCATGAAGCCAGTTAGCACTAAACCAGTTTTACATTCTAAAGCTAACCTGTGAATATTATGCTAATAGCAACAGGTATAAAAGGCCAACATTTCATGTATATTCTGTAAACTTTCAGATAAGGAAATTTTTTTAAATAGACCTGCTAAAAACTTGTATAAACCAACCACTTTCCAGAAACCAGTGGCTCTTGTTTAAATCAGGACCATTACACTGTCCAGAGTTTGGCTGATGGAACAGCTGCAGCAAACACCAACCTGAATACAACCTGGAAAGTTTTAACACTATGCTGAAAGTATCAGAAGAAAAGCTAGTTAGGACTGGGGATTAAAAAACCCATAAATACATTTATATTGTGATTTGAGGTAACTGAGATTTAAGTCAGAAAATAGTAACCCACTTAGCACAGGTGGGAAAGCTGAAGATTCTTCAGATGTATTTTCTAGTCGGAAAATATAAAAACCTATTTTTAGCCCCAAGGAGCACCCTTGTGGTAAAAAAAAAGTAACAGAAGTGAAGACATTCAGAAGCCAGCCTGTAATGGGAACAATTTCATTCCCAGAAGTGGTCTACATCTGAACAACATTCAATTTTTATAATGATAAAACCATGTGTCTGCACTAACAGCTCTGTAAGTTTGGATTTTATATTCATCCTTGGAACTTTGGTACAGTCCTGTCTCCTAATGCACTTCTTGGGGGAAGATAGGTCCACGTGCCAAATAAAGGGTCTTAGAAAAGTTACACACACAAAAAGATACATTAGATTTTAATAGCTTAAGAGTTTTCTCTTCCTTCTATCTCCTCAGTCAAGCTAACCTGCTTGTTTATGGGGCCAAAAAACAATGCAGATTAATGAAGTGCATTAAGTTAAAAATAAACCTAAAATAAGGAAGTTATTTTAAATGCAGGTCTCTTCATTCATCTTGCTTACCATGTGCTCCCACACACGGGAGCTGAGTCAGTGCAACTGAGGAGGTAAAAGAGAGGTGCAGAGGTCAAAAAAACTACTCTAAAATCTACTTCTTCTCTGTAGTGGTGTTAGAGAGAACTACACACAAACTCTTTCCCTGGTTCCCAACAGCACATAAAAAGTCACCTGACATAACCAGGTCTGGTGCCCAGACCAAAATCCAGCAATTTCACTGCAGCTTGTGCTCAATTTTGGGTTAGACTCCTCTTTCTTGCAGACACTGTTCTCAGCTGACTGCTCACAGCACAGCCACTGGACACAGGAATGGTGAAGAGTCCCTCCTGGGATGTGGGAGATGCTGGATGCCTCTGGCTCCAGAAGTCTAGCATGGGGATTTGCTCACTGTGAGTGGGCTTCTGCCATAACAATATAAGCACAAAATAGGTAACAATGATAACACTCTGGAATAAAATGGGCCTTGGTGACATACTCAGTGTTGAATTTCATGCTACCAGTGTAATTTTACTAGCAAATGCATGTGTTTAGACATTTTGACACATAAGGTAGCAGGAAATTCCCATGGCTCACCTGCAGCCCTTGGCCATGCTGTACTTCAAACAAGGAAGCACTTTTCTTGGCTTTGACTCCAGTTTTGACCTTTCTCCAAAGAAGGTACAACAAAGTATCTACATTTTAATTCCTCTTATTAATTTGCAACTTGAAATTATACAATGTTTCTGGTGCAAGACAACCAATAGATAAATGTACTGGAGAACCACTTAAGGCATGGTCTCTCCTGACCTTAATGTCAATACCCCTTAGTTCAGAAAGGCTGCTGAAAGGTCTTAAAAAGATTACTCAGAATGTACCCCTTAATCCTACAAGAAAGGTCACTGACCAATAAAACAGAAGTATTTTTACCCCATGTTGAAAAGTGTGAAGACAGATGTTGCAGTCCAACACACATTCCTTTGGTGGCAATGCCAAAATTCCCAGGCCCCTTCCCACCCTGACGCTGCTCCCTCACCTAACCCACAGGTTTCACTTCAACTTCCAGTACAGCAGAAGGGACAGAACAAATCAACAGGCAACTGAGAGATGAAACGAGATCCAGTTTTGTGAAACCTTCTCAATACTTTTCTCCTTCATCTGTGCTATTAATAAGATCACGAGAGGGTTTCCCCAACAGAGTTCCACCTGCAAGCAGAGGGGCTGCACAGCTTCCCCTGCTTCAGAGGGAAACCCCAAGAGTCCTTTCCAGCAAGAGACCCAACCTCTCCCACACCAATCCTCTCCTAAGTTGGATGACAGACTTTGGGGCACAGGTTGTAATCCAAAGCATGAGGCAAATGAACAAAACAGATTAAAAAAAAAAAACAAGACAAATCTACTAAGAATAAGAAAATATCTTACAAGTCAATGTGGAACTGTAGCAATACATTTGAAGGAAAACCCAATTATTATCAAAATACGTGGTTAATCTTCTAGAATAAACTCATTTTATAAAACAATTAGTAAGTTTCAATTTCTGGCATGTTTTGATGTTACTGCTATGTATTTTTAATTCCTCATGTTTATGGTTACTACCTCCATGGCATGATGAATATATTGCAAAGCATTACACTAGTTTTTAATGGGACTGTTTTTCTGGTGCAGGGTTAAAGTCCAAAATAATATTTGAAACAGTCAGGCTGAAACAGAGGAGGAAAAACCACACAGGAAGAATGAGAAGAAGGAAAGGAAGACAAAGCAGAAGAAAATTGTGAAACACCACTACTGTAATTGGTACTAGCAAGGAGGGGTTTGCATGTGGCTTGTGACCCACTGTTCAATTATTGTAATTTACAGACATGTTTGAGATATCTCTGTTCAGACTTCTAAGAGTATATTTAGTGCCCTGTAGACATTAGGTTCACCCCAATATTATTAACCAACTTAACTAGATGAAAAGTTCTTTAGCAGAGGTCAGTTCCTTGCTATTCCAAATCAAGAAGGAAATCTATCCTTAGCTTGATTTAATGAACAATAAAAGAGGGTTCACACAGCCCCTGCTTAAGCAATTTCCTTTAAAAAATACATCTCACATTGTCTTCGGACTTGAAGCCTGCAGACCCATGTAACAGCACCCCAGCATCTCCAGCTCTAACATTTCTAACAGAAGCAAAGCAACTCTTTATCTAAACGGAATAGTTCAGGAATGCTGTGAATGCAAACCTGTGTCTAAAACCTGTTACATGATTATATTACCAGAAACATTCTGGTGGTATGTAACCAAGGCATATTTCACAACTACTGAACAGCAAAGAGTCAGCTGCATCAGGAGAGCTGCCTGGCTTCACAAGCAGGAAGGGAAAATCTAAATTCTTGCCCACCTCCAAATGAAGTGATCTCTGCTCCTGAAAAAAATCATAAATGGTGCAGAAAGGACCATGCCCCAGTACCAGGATTGCCAACTCCACTGCTCTAAAACAAAATTATTTTTTAGATGGGGGGAGAAAATAAAAAACAAACCAACAGACCACAATAACAAAAACCACTGACCACTACCTAAACACTTTTTAATCTCTTCATCCTTCTCCAGTAATCAGAGACAACCAAGAAAAAAACAAACAAACAGAAACACAAAAACCCAAAAAACAGCAAAGCAGCTGTTACTGTCAAAAAGCTGAAATAGCTGTATACTAACAAACAGGTACAATTCAACACAGACACACTTCTATATAGAGAGGCTGGGGCAGCCTGGTAGGACCAGAGGAGTGATGGTCTGTCTGACAGCTGATGGCTGTAACAGTGATGCACACTTTGAGGCATGAAAATACAGATCCCAGGTGCAGGGTAGCCAACCTTTCTGACCTCAAGACCTACAAACCAGAATGCTCATACCACTACTATCCATAACCCACTGCCACTGTCCAGCTAAGCAAGGGAACTGCAGAATGTTTAAAACACCTACCCAAACATCTTCATTGTCAACCAAAAGACAAGGGCTAAACTGCACAGGTGAGCAGTAAGAGGGGGTGGCAGTCCTGCCCCTGGAGGGCAGCTTCCTCCACAGCTCCAACTCCACAGGTCAGATCTTCCTTCAGCCTGCAGAGCACCCCAAAGCTGCTGCTGGGCCCTGAGGGGCTCTGGGCATGGGCAACCAGAGGAAAAACGTTCAGGACTGCAGTCAGATCACTGTGTGATCTAGACTTGAAAATGTAACCCACAATCCTGGTCCATCATGGCTCAGAGGCAAGTTTTACAGCAAAAATTTCCTATCTAGTAATAGAATAACATGTTGATCTTATACTGGGAAGTCAGTTTCTTTTCTTAAATACGTAATTTCCCTTCTCTTTATATGTAACAACTCACTAATACATTTCCTACAAGTCTAAAGTCTGTACAATTTTAATTCACAAATTGTGAAACTGTGTTTCCCTTTCATGAAACAAATTTATACAACCAATCCCTGATCTATTTTACAGTAAGAATATTAACCCATTAAGATGGATTTGGAATTTAAAACATTTGCCAAATTTTAATAGGCATTTGCACTCTCATCCTTTTATCAAAATTTCCAAAGTTCTGCTGAATATTATCAGTAACGTTAGGAAATAACTCTCTGAAGCACAGGGGAAGGAAAATCTCTGTTGTGGAAACACATGACTATTCTGGTTTTCAAAAATAGCTCGAATTCATGCAAGTGCTGTATTAGTATGACATCATATTTAGAATTGTACAGTGCAATTTTCCTTAGGTCTTTAAAAAAAACACACATGCACAGCTGGAGATGACATTTTTTTAAAACAACTTTACAGTCACACCTTGTGAAATAACCAGGTACCCAAGCTTAGAGCTAAGGCATACACCACTGATACTCCTACACATCCTCTCCTATTTACATTAGGAAAAGGGAAATTAGAAAAACTGACCTTAAAAATTTTCACATATTTCTGCATTTAAAGTTCTGCAGGAACGCATTCAATCCTTTAACATGTAAAAGATAAAGCTCCAAGTTCTGTTTTTCAGCACTTTCATTATGTTACATATCAAAGAGGCATGAGCTGACCATTCTTCATTCTGCTGGCAAGTCATTCAGACTCTATCCAGTGTTTCTAAACTTACATAGCTTGCTTTACTAAACTTAGTAAACCAAGCTGGAAAAAAATTGTTTAAATTGTTAAGTCCAAGCCTACAGCAATACACACAGATCCACAATGCTACAGCCCTTGCCATGGATTAGATGCACTTTTACTGTTTGCTAGTGTATCAAATGAAAATGCTAAAACCATCCAAGCAAAATACATTCTCTTAAGTGACCAATAAGAAGTTTCATAAAACAACACTGCACATTTAATAACTTGACAAATACCATTCTACTTGCCAAGATAGTTTATAACAACTATTAATCCTGTTACTGGTAATGTCAAAGCATCATATAGCAGATTTTATATATATTTGTATACATATGTATAGATAGGGAAAAGCACAGTTACTATGGATAACTAATCACTTGTATTGCAAGCCAATCAATACTTTATTCCTTTGCAATCAACATTTTATGACCACAAGATACAAAGTTAAATTAAAGCAACTGATCTAAGACACCTCAAAGCACAAACTGCCCTGAAAGGCACAAAATGCTCTATTTTAAATTTATCATTTAAGAAATATTGGGTGCTTCACAAGCTCTAAACCAGTTCACTTTCACCCTTAGCCCAAATGTCGAATGATGTCATGCAAGATGTACTGGCTAAACTGGTTTAACTGCCACAGGCTGGATGCACTGTTTAGATTTTGTTGTGATATATTATTCTGCAGCTGATGAAACTGATTCAGTTACTCTCAGACAATTATCTCCATCTGTTTTTTGGGGGAGGGGGTTTGTTTGTTGTGGATTTTTTTCTTAAGCTGGGGCTTATATTACTTTTACACACACAACTTGCTACTTCGCTTAGCATAGCTACCTAGTAATGACAGGCAGCAGATTCTACTTCTCTTCTGCATTCAGTCAAAAGCATGGAACTACTGGAGTGGAGAAAGGAAGTAATATATATACATAGTTCATCCTGAATAGCCTGCTAGCTACACTTCCCTCTGAATTTCACACACATTGTCCACTATTTCCACTTCTCCTTCACAACAAGTTTACTAAATCTGGTGACCTATTGAGCACCCAGTTCATGAAGACTTCACAGAGGAAGTTCAAGGCATACTTAGTGCTCCTCAGAAGTCACCATTACCACTTTTGCAGTTGGCATGAAGTGACTGTACAGAAACGAGGCAACGTGCATCTCTCCCCAAGGCCAGGCACACTGTTTCCAGAGGTACTAAATGTTATCATTGCTGAGAATAAGAGTCCAGGCCTGGTTCCTTGCTCTAGGTAAAACCTCAGAATTAACTTATTTTGCTTGCTGTCTGCTGCATCAGTGTTTTTATCCTCCCTCACCTAACCATCATCTATTTAATGGAAAAATGTCCCAAGATGTAGGAGAAAGGGGCAGGAAGATCAACAAGCAGATATACACTGTCATATGATGAATTTAGTCTGTATATTCTCTGAAACATACAGGCTCACTTTATCACCACTTGGCTACAAGCAATATGGAAGACAGCAAGGGAGTTCAGTGGAAAAGAGGAATCCAGGCCTTCAGGAGAGCATGGAAACAGACAAAAAAGAGAAATTAACACCATATTATATATGCAAGTGATACTATGCTGCCAGGAACTGGGAATACTAATGAGGACAAAATATGAGAGGGAAGTAAGCATTCAGAGGACAGGCTAAAAAGTAAGTTATGTCCTTGAGACCAGTATTACATGGTGGGTCAGAAATCTAGTAAATTCTAAGTAGCAAACAAACCAGGAATGAACAGCAAGCAATACAGACTTTCAATTACACAGAAACTGGAGGAAACTGCAGTTTTACACTTTTTGCATACACACACATACAGATATGTCAACTTTATTTTCTTCTTTGTAAATATCTTGCACCATTTCACCTGGATTTTAAATCTCAACTTTAAACTACCCTAAGAAAAACCTCAGAGATGGCATTGCCTGGGAGGCTGCAGAGCTGACACCAGAATACCAGAACCATGTATTCACAGACTGTGGCACTGTCTTCATAAGCCTGTGCTGACTGCTTCTGAAAAAGAACTTCCATACTGTGAAACACACGTACACATGTAACTATGAACAGAGGCTGAACCTACAAAGATGCAGATTTCAACTATAAACAATGGAAACACTACAGTTATTAAGCTGCACATGAGACTTTCCATGAAGGAACTTCATGAAACACGTTGCTGTAGGTTTGTATTAAGTCAAGCTCTTTGAAGTTCGGGCACATTTGTGAAAAGATGTTACAGAGGCAGCATATATCGAGATTCAATTACACTTCAGAGTAACTCACAAGCCATTGAACAGCCATAATCCTCTGCATGATGAAGTAACCTGCATACCTACTTACAGCATAGAAAAAGTATTATTTGTTTTCTGCACTAGATTTATTCAGCATACAAATAAACTCCAATGAATATTTAGGGATAATTTACTAATCACCACCCCAACTAAATTTATCTGAAACTTGGCCATCAACAGCTTATCTGCACATTTCCACTGTTTCAGCTCAAAGGCAGCCACAGCAGTCAGAATCACACACTTTTACAAAGTAATGAATGAGGCACACACAAAATCCATGACTAGTGACAGAATCTGGTCAGATAAATGCCAGTTTCTGTGCCATCTCAAGCAGCCCTTCTTGCTGCTTCCCATCCTAATGCCAAACCTTGATTACATTCATACAACACTAAATGGGGTTGCAGGGTGAACAAAATAAAAACCTAAACTACATTTTAAACCCCCACTTTTTGTTTTTAATCTTGATCACTCTATAGACACAGGAAGGTTCACTACCCCAACACACCTGAAAACAAGTGGCAGCAAATGCTGTGTTTGTCCAACTGTGTTCCCAGCTAGGAAAGTGGCTGCCTTCAGGGACACTCTCTCTTCTGACAGCTCTCATAAATTTTAAGTTTCTCTGTCCACGTGTCACTATTGTCAAACCTCAGTAAGGCTAGAGTTGATCACAAACAACATCCAGAGAATGGAAAACTAAATACACAGAGGTGGTTTGTAACACTACAGCATTCTAGCTGAAGTATTGCAAGTATGTGAGCCTGCATCACACCTCATCCTGCTGAGCAGGTACCTGCCCCTTATAAAAGCTGTCACTGCTTCTTCATGATGCCGAAATCAAGTAATTTTTCCTTCTAAAGGGAAAATCTTATTCCCTCCTTAAGTCTGATAGTCCTGTGTAGTACTACTTTCATTCACACAGAGTGTCCATAAGGTCATAAAGGAAAAGCAAATTAGTCATAAAGGGAAAGGAAAGGGAAAAAACACAGGGACATGAAAGCAGACACTCAAAATGCTGTGCCTGATTTAATCCTTAAAGAGTTGAATTACACTTCTGTAACTACTTCTGAAATGGTTATTTCACTCAAAATACTGTTCATCTATAGCTTTATACAGAATAAGCAACCTTCACATAATTCAAACTCAAGATGTGCAATTTTCTGCTGTGCATTCTTCACATACCTCCTAAATCTAACATGATCACTCACTGAAGAATGGCATCCAACGCTGTTCTGTGCACGTTAAAATTAAGCTAACTACATGTTATTAAATATTTTCCTCAACACTTGAAATCATCTTTATTAAGAAAGCACAAACACCCATACATTAAGATGAACATTACTTTACACACTAAATAAACATATATCCATGAGATGAACTTTTATTAAAAGTAAGCAATAACCTAATTTCTGCAATCCTGTAAATTTAACACACTCCTCATTTGACTTTTCAAAAATTGTAACAAAACAAAACTCCAGTGGAGTTTTTTTGTATAACTGGACAGTTCTGTAAACTCACAAACTAGCAACTTTGTATTGTCACCTGCAATCAGCTGTGTGCAGCCTAATAGATCTCAGAATACCAAGAAAATACTGTATTCTTGGTGTCAATATGTTGATATAAGATGACACTGTTTCCTCAACCTTCCAATACAGATGGCCACCAATGAAAGATTTCCACGACCATCAAAGGGACTTCTGCATGTATTTTGGACTCCTGTACCCCCACTGACAATGGGGGATGCAATCCAGAGAAGTTCTGGACACCTTTAAACTGCATTAAAATGTTCAGCATTTCATAATGTGCCAATCATGGCACAGCATCAAGCCCATAAAAATATTAAATAGTCAATATTCTGAAGGAGATGAAAAGGGTATGGAGAAAAAGCAGATTGCTAAAGGCTACCAGATAATCTGCTGGAATATATAACCCACAAGATGTTAAGAAACAAACAAATATGAGGTATATTTTAACCTCCTTTTACACATCTGTCACACAATATATAAACTGCAACACAGAGATTTTTATAAAACAAAACCAAAACCAGTCACTCTGATAGTGAATACGTTTTAGCTAGTATTCTGTGAAATAAAGGTTTATGTTTACTAATGCAAGGTTTTATGGGATGACCTTCTAATCTTGAAATATAAAGTCACAGTCACCGTGACAAACTTCTACTAAAGCATCTCTGCTCCTCCCGATTTCAATGGCTATTACTTAGCAGAAATATACATTGTCATCACGTTTCCAAGCAAAATATTTTGTGAAGGTGAGAATGTCACTGTTGAGTAAAACACTTGTAACAGAACTGGCATCTTCGCAGCCAGGCATTCTAAACGATATTTCACTAGTCCGTGCATTTGACCTCCAAGTCAAACAACACGGGTTCGAGCAGCACACCGTGGCTGCCCCTCTTTAGGGAACAAAATCCCGCCGTACATTTGCCCTAAACTCATTTCACGTCGTTGAATTAATTCGGGAGGTGCTGCCTAAAGGAGGGAGGGTGTATAAAAATATCAACACAATGGAACACAAAACCCCCTAAAAAAAACATCAACACTAAAGGCACCACTGAAGACTACACCGGACGGGATCAGGGAAGAAGCCTGAAAATGTAGTGAGTGCCTCCTTTATGAAAGCAGCGCAACTGCATGACGGTGCAGGATCCGGGCCGGGCTGTGCGGGCGTTACACATGGCCAGCGCTGCCCGACGACCCCGCGCTAGGCCCGGCCGGCAGCGGTTTCTGTAAATAACCCTCAGAGGAGGGTTAATTAAAAATGGCGAGCAGCGTGGCTGCCTGCATACAATGAGCGGCCGGGCCGAGCCGCCCGCGCCGCCCCGGGCAGGGCAGGGCTGAAGCCCACCGCCCACCCCAGCGGCGGGAGCGGGGGGCGCCGGGCGGGCCGACCCGAGAATACCGAGCCCTCCCCCGACATCACAACTACTGGGAAACACACCCCCGCCGCCCCCCCCCCTCGACCCACCCCCGGCGGCAGGCTCCCGCTCGCCCCCAGGCCGAAAGACCGGGCTCACGGCCGTACATCTCGCCCCGGGGGAGCGGGGCTGCTTTTATAGCAGCACTGACCCCGCACCCTCCCCCTCCCGCGATGCAAATTCCTGCAGAGTCCCTCCGTCCGTCCGTCTCCCCCCCGGGCCGCCTACCCCGGCCCCGCACCGCTCCTCACCACCGCAACTTTCCCCGACGTCCCTCCCCCGCTCCCACCGAACACGGCCAGGCAGAGCTCCCCGCGCCCCCGAGGGGCGACCCCGGTTGCCGGGGTTGGCCACTACCGGGCACCAGGCGGCAAACGGCGGCCGCCCCAGCTCGCAGGGAAGGAGAGGGCCGGGCGCGTGTTTACCGTGGAGGGAGCTCCCCGAGGGGAACGCGGCGCCTGGGCAGCCCCAGGAGCCGTCAGCGAGGCAAGGGGGGGAAACTCTCCCCAGAGTTGAGGGCGCGGGGCCCTGCCTGGCTCGGGCTTTACCTTCCATCTCCATGTCCTCGGGCTCGCTCAGCTGCTGCTCCCCGGGCTTCTGGTGCTGCTGTTGCTGCTGATGGTGGTTCATGTCGGGCTGGGGCTCGGGCTCGGCGGCGGCCTGGGCCTTTCCTGCTGGGGGCTGCAGGCCTGTGTTGGGAGGGGAAGGGGCGGAGGAGCGGCGGGGCCTGGGCAGCGGCCGGGACTGGGCACCCGCCTCGGGGGGCTGCGGCTGGGCTCCGGCGGGCAGGGAGCGGGCAGCCGGCGGAGGCAGCGAGACGCGCACGTATTTGCTCGCTATTCGCCCAATCTCGGCGGCGGCACCCGGTCGGGAGAAAGGGGTGGGGAGGAGGGACCAGTCGGGGGTGGCGGCTTCCCTGGGGGCCGGAGGGGAAGGGACCGGGAGGAAGGGAGAGGGGGACGGGAGATCAGGAGTCAGGGCCCGGCGGCGGCGCCCGGCGCTTCCCCCTCCCCCGGCGAGGTGTCCCCGGCGCTGCGAAGTCGGGGAGGCGCCGCGGGGCCCCTCCTCTGCCCTCCCGCCCCCCCCAGCGCCCCGGCACAGCCGCTGGCCGACGCCCGGCTCGCTGCTCCCGGCCCGCGGGCCGCCCCCGTTGCCTGTGCCCCGGCGCGCTGGTGCCGCTCCGCCGCCGCCAGCGCTCTCTGTCTCAAAATGGCGGCTGCGGTAAACGCCGTGAAATGTCACATCCGCATGAGGGGCAGCCCAACGAGCCGGGGAGGGGAAGGCAGCGCCGCGGCCGCCCCGGGAACAGCAGCCGCCGCCGCCGCCCCAGGAGGCCGGAGGGGCGGGGCCACTGGGGCCGGGCACCCGCGCCGTTGCGGTCTCTCCGCAGGCCGCCGCCACCTGCACGCATCCCGGGGAGCGCTGCTGCCGCCGCCGAGGCTCCCCGCGGGGCTCCTGATGCCCGCCGGCTGGGGTGCCGAGCCTCTCCCTCCCGCTGTGGCAGAGACCCCCTCCTCCCGCCGGCCGGGCGCGGAGGCTCCGGCTCCACCTGACGGGGGCCCGGGGCCGCGCCCTACGCTCTTTCTGCGGGAGCTCGGCCCCCTCCGTGTTTCCCCGGGAGCCCCTCACCGGGAGCCCCTCACCATCCGGCCGGGCCGCGCCCCGCCGCCGCTGCGCGCCCTCTGGCGGCCGAGGGCAGCAGCCGGGGCTGCTGAGGGGCCACGGGCCGAGCCTGGAGCTCAGGCCCCGCGGGGTATCCCCGGGGCTCCGGCTGCGCCGCGGGGCTTCCGGGAGCGATACGGGCACGTTTCACCTCTTGTGCCCGGGTCTGCTCGCGTGTGGGGCTCACGGAGGGCTCGGGGCCTGGCGGGCCCGGACCAGCGCCCGGCAGTGGAGCCAGGACGTGGCCAGGCAAGGGGTACTCGCAGTAGCCATGTCTGAGGTGGCCCGTCCTCGGGGCCAAGACCCTGGGCTGCCGTGCTTGTGCTGTATGGGCAGGCGGGTAAAGGACATTTTTGTATTACCTGTGGAAAGAGAAAAGAAAAAAATCTGCCATATACAAGACTGTTCCTTGCCTAGATGCCACGGTTTTTCATGAGCCTTGTGTACAGGACATAGTCCCTCCCAGGAAAGAGACCTGCATTTTTCTCTGATGGAAGAGGAGGCAGATGAGTAAGTAAGACTTGGCCAGTCCAATTTGGGGTTAGAGCAACAAAGGAAGCAACTTAAGGATGAGAGAGTAGTTGGAAGGCTGATTAAAGTCCAGGATTTACTCCATGGTCCTGGGAAAGAGGCTGCAAAACAGTCTCTGAAGGGAAGGGCTCAGGATGTGCAAAAAAATTGGGCCTCCTGAAGTGACTGAAAATGTACCCAGGCAGACAGTGCTGGTCTGACTGCAAACAGATAAGTGAACTAAGAGTTTATTTATTTTTCTAGTTTCTATAATGAGCAAATCCAAACCAATCTGGGGACAAGAGAAGCCTGTCTGCGTTCCAGCTGGTCCCTTCTCAGCAACACCAAAGTCTGCAGGGGTTAACAGGAGAGGAAAATATTTTCCAAGTCTTCAGCAGTAAAACTCCAGGGCTAGAAAGAGGAGGGGAAAAAAAAAAAAAAAGTTGAAATACTAGTGAGAAGATCAAGTTTATGAAACAATTAATTTGATAGTTTGCCTTCCAACAAGTACATTCTGACTTTCCCTGCTGTTCCTCTCAATTCTCAAAAGCTGATGAAAGAAAAATTATTTACAAACCTGGAAATGGTTTGTTGCTGTTGACTCAAGCAAAAACATGACAAATCACTAAACCTTTACAATGTCTCAAAAGAGGGGGATTAGGACAGTGGTTTGGACAGAGATAGGTGTACGTATCTTTAGTTTCTTAATATCCTAAACTTTGAATTTCCCACCAACAGTCTTTCCTTATAATTATCTCCCAGAACAGTTGCTATTTCCTAATTACTTCCATTCCAATGTCCTAAATCATGCACAGGTTTAAACTCTTCCCTCTGTCCTTCTTCCCCAAGTGGTCCCCAATACAGGAGGAATCAGTACGTTACAGCAAGAGAGTGACTGCAGGTTATTACCTGATTCTTTAGCCACAGACACCAAGGTTGTGGGCAAGGATCGACTGGAGGAAACAATTTCCCTACTGTAAAGAAAGTCCCTAAAGTTAGCTGTAAGCTGATGTTATATATTTTATATCCAAAAACTTCTGTGAGCTTCAGCTCATTTTAAGGTAGCTAATTTTCCAAAATTGTTGAATTTTCCTGTTTAGAGGAACAGAAGTTGTGTAAAATGTATCAGTACAAATCCTTTGCTGTAGAAAGGGAGGTGTAAAAAGAAAGACAGGAATTTTCCATTTGGTAATAGGAAAAAGGAACAATGTATCATCAGTTTGTGAAGACATAGCAATCAAGTACTTAATTGTATAATCCTAATTTAACTGAACTTCCTATACGACTCTGGCTACAATACAGACTAAAGTATGTTATCATGTTTTGAAAAGTGATGTCAAAAAATCTATATTACCTGAAGATAGGGTCGATTTTAAAAAGAATCCATTGATTCAGGTAGTTATAATTAAGAGAGAATAAGTGTTAAGTATGTCTCTATAATAATATCAAATGCCTTTCTAAAATAATTAAATAGTAGGAATTTTATGCCATCAACCAGTGATTGTAGCACTGTGATTTGATTGTTTCTAGACAGAAAACAAATCTTAATCACCAAACTTAAGGTGAAGTCAGGATCTCAACATACACTAGCTACTTGAAGAATACTTCTGAATATTTCTGGCTTGTTGCCACTGCCTCCTGAAAATTTCAGCTGTTCACCTCTCTTCAGTACAAGATACAAAAGCTCTGTCCTTCAAAGGAGAGGACAGTCACCTTTTGTATAACCACTTGTCTGTATCATTGTGGCTGCCATCTCACTCAGCCTCTACTCCAGCACTGATCACTTATTTATCCAGCTATTCCATAAATGCCTTCTGTTTCCTTAATGAATCTGTTTCTGCACTGCACCCCCATCCTCAACAGCCACATCCCCTCTGCAAGTCATTTGTGAGTCCTGTAGTTCTGATTGCAAATTCCTTGTGGAGAAGAGTTGGTCAAATCCCTGGCAAGGGTTACTGATATTTAATAAAAATAAAGACTCTTAGTGGGAACATGATTAATAGAGTCTATGTATCCATTCCTATAGCTTTTGTTCTTGTCTTTCCCACTTCTTTTCATTTTCTAGAGCCACTTACTGAATCTTGTCTAAATTTAGGCCTCTATTCTCAACTAATCTTGTCTCTCTTGGCCCTTGTACTCACACAAAGCACAGGGGAATCTGGTGAAGCTGCACTTGAGCAAAGGGTTTCAGCCTCCAGTTTGCTGCTGTAGATGAACAGAGGAGATCCCTCCCTGTGGTCTCTTGGGGTCACCAGGGCTCTGGACTGGCTGCAGCCTCCCAGCATTTCCTGCTGGTCCTCAGTTAAAGAGGTTCCATCATCTTTAAAATGCCATTAAGAAATGGGTGAAATTTTTTGAGGATGACCTGCTCTCAAGCTTTCCTGAAATTTAAAAATAAATCCAACTCAGGCTCTTTATTTTTAAATCACTCTCAAGCCAATGTTCATCTGTCTGTGTGCCAGGCTGAGCCTTCAGGAGGAGCCAGAGCAACCCCCGGGTCTCAGCTTCAGTTTTGTCCTCCAGAGGAGAGAACCTGACCGTGGAGAAGCTGGGGAGGCTCACCCTGCCCTGCTGCTGCCCCACACTGGGAGAGCCCCATCTTCAGCAGAGCCTGATGGCCATCCCAGGAAATATGTTGAAGGGAACCACAGAAAACTGTGCTGACAGAAAGGAGGGTGCCTGGTCTGTCCTCTGCCTCATGGTAGCATCAGCTAGATCAGGGAGCATTTCTGCCAGCCTGCCTGTTTCCTCTCTGCTCCTCATCTGATTCAGGAAACCTTGCTTCCCACTTGGCTCCTTCAGCACAGATGTCTTCTCCAGGACACTCTCCAGCACCACTTATGGTGCTCCAGAATGCGTGCAGGTGGCCATGTCTATAATTAAGGAAATTTATAGCCATGTAATGATGGAAGGACAATTACACCAGCACACACCCTTAATATAGATGCACTGAACCAGCAAAACTGGGGGTGCCGCTTGTGCAGCTTAGTCTACTCTGTTTCTGGATGAATATACATTAATGTAAATGTGCCTCTGTGCCAGCCCCGTGCTTCCTTAAGACACTGGGTTTTCACTTGTGGGACCATACCCACAGTTATAGCAGGCTGTCTTTCCCACTTCAGCTGCACATCAGCTCCCCACCTGGATACTGAGTTTAGCTTTTGTGGACCATGAAACTGATGGCAGCCTGAGGTGTACAGTGCCATATATCCACTGCAAGTTCCTTATCTCCTTCCTCTACCTTCCTCAGAAGAAAGACCTGCCCCAGCAAATCCTTTCCTTCTTTCAAGAGTCCATATTAATGATTACCTCCTCTCTGCCACTATCTTCATACTCTGGCCTTCACTTTATCCTGACAGTTTAACAAACTGTGAAAATAGGGCAAGGGCAGCATAAGCATAGATGGTGCTATGGCTATATCAAATCTTTAGCTATCTTATTAGCATAATCTGTCATATACTAAGGGATAGATTGATTTCTTTTCAATGTGTTATTTACAATCTGGCAAAGTTCAGTACAAATGTAGGAACTGATCCTGCAACTTGATCAGGCCTGGTAAAGCCAATGAAGTCAGTGGAGTCTGCAGGAAGGATCAGGTTCCAGTACTGGAGTTTATTCTTGCAAACTGTTTAATAAGCAAACCTCACAAAATTTTGTCACAAAATGACTAAATAAAACATGACAATTGAGATCTGCAGTTAGCATTTTTATTTCAAATTAGTGCTGCAGCATTGGCAGAATTAATAGTTTTCTTTTAAGTGGCAGATAAAAGATTCTAGAGAAGCAATGAATTAAAATGTGGAATTAATAAGAGAAAGAAACATGTTAAAGATAAACTTGGGAAGACACACCTTTTGCTTTGCACTGAATAAAACTAGGTCTTGAAAAGACATGACTCAATCACTTCCAAATGAGATCCCTGATCCTGCCGGGGGCTCTGTGAAGTCAGGTCCAAGTGCAGTGCCCTTTGGTGTCTTGAGTTTTGCTTTCAGATCAGAAACTCCCAGTAAAATGGACAGAAGTTTTTCCTACTTACTTTGGCTTTTTTCCCTCCTCCTTTGGCTTTTGATAAACATCTGACTGCTGATTTTTTCCCAGAGTAAGCTGTCTCCTACATATTATTAGTATTTTAAGTTCAGGAGGAGAAATAATAAAAAGTTTGATCAGAACCCCCTTTCCTCTGATCAGATGTCAACCCTATTGTCATCCTCCTGGCTTTCCTCTGCTATCTGCCAGCTAGCAAAGCTGGAGAAGTCAGAGTGCAAGCAATCCAAAAACCCAGGCCAGAATAAAAAAAGATCTCTTCAGCCTTCCTCCATAAAACATAAGAAACAAATGAGATGGTTTGGTTTCTTTTTTTCTCCAAGATACTTTTCAGAGGCATATGTGAACAGGAATTACTACAGATAGCTGAGCAGAGTCTGAGAATTGCTAGAAAATTAATTAATTGCTAGAAAACTGCTCCTATTTGTGGTGTCTGAGGAGGAGGAGTGGCTCGCCATGGCAGTTCCAGAATTGTGCAGAATGTTGCAGAAAGGAGCAAGATAGCAATTAGAGCAGTAGACAGAGCTGGGCTGGGAGCACAGAGCTAAACATCTGGAAGCCTCCCTGGGGCAATTGTATTTGAAGACTTAAAAATAGGAAGGATGAATTTAACTGGGATCCTGAACTGGAACTGTAACTGATAGAGTTGTTTGCATGTGGAATCACATAATTGTACTTCTTCCTATTACCAGCAGTAGCTTACATTCAGAGGAGTTCAGGAACCTGGACTTTTAAAGAACAGAGAAGGAGAACTGACAATGGAGTGTGGGAGGCAAGTTGAGAGCATGAATTAACATTTCCACAGTGGTGAATTCAAAGCCAAATGTAGCATCTGAGTACCTTTATTTCTTCTCAATATTTAACAATTAGTCTGAATTATATTTAATACAAGCTGTTTTGTTATTTGAATATCAAACGTAAACATTTGGTTGGTGCTAACACCACAGCATGAAGCAGGCTGTCATTATTTCAGCATGCCTTGCTCTCCAGGCAACCCCTCCTATGTCACTGTAATAGAAGTGAAGTGGCCTTCTGCTCAGGGTACATTTTAGTTGAGCATGTTTTTTAGCAAGAAAAAAACATTTAATTATTTTGAGAAAATGGGGGGAAAATATCTCTTGGGCAGTTTTAGATATATTTTATTTGAAATACTTGTGACATGTGGTGCAGTCAGCAGCAGTGCATGGGGACAAAAGAGAATTAATGCCTTAATTTTTCAGATGTACTTCCCTTGGAAAACACTTGAATTAATTATTTTTAAAACCAGCCTCTGGTCAAAATTTACTTCTTGCCTGGGATCCTCAGGATAAGATAATTTTCAGTAACTGATTGATGTTTGATGTCTACAGTTGCTGCATTAAACAGAAATCAGGATTCCTAAGGTCATCACTTACCCTTTTCCACCAAGCATATGTATATGCATATTTAATATCCTACATAATTTCTTCCTGACTGTACCTGGCAAAGAAGTTCTTGCAGAATCATCACTGCTTTCCCAATGTTGAAGGCTGTTGCCTGGAGTGATATGGTGCATGTAGGAACCTGCTTTGACACTTGAATTCCCTGGCTTCTCTGGAGGCTGCTTCACTGTTTTGGCAGACTGCAGTTGTTGATTCTTGTTATACTTTATGCCTCAATGCTCAGGGTGCCTTGATACTTTCAAGAAGTTTTTCTTTAATAGCCTTATGCACAGTGCCTTCTACAAAAGTGTTAATCTGGTGCTTCTACATGCTTAGTGAGATGGCTTTTTCACATTTCCATCCACAGGCAAATTAACCTGTCACCATCAAACTGGAGGATTCTGCCCAGAGTTAGAGCCTCAACCCATCTGAATGCTTCTATGTCATGGCAGGGGAGAGGAATTCTTCTCTACAAAGAGGATCTTATGCTTCTGAGTATCTTCAAGGAAACCAGACTCAGACATCCTCCACAGCAGGAGATGAAGGAGCAAAAGTCATCTTTCAATACAGACCAAGCCCCAAGAGGTTGGAATATTTAAGGATCTTGTCAGGAGCTTTCTAATAAAGGTAAATCTTTTGCCTCTGGCCTCTGATCAGAACAAGAAGATTTTGAGTGATGTTCAGCTGTGTTTCCAATCTGGGAAGACCTACAGCTGTAAATGAAGACAGTCTGACACTTTGATGATTCTTTGGCAATTTAGTTTGTCAGAACCCAAAGCATAAGCACTACCCTTTCCCAATGCACACAGGAAGCAGTATAGCCCAGTATTCAGGCTCCTTGATGTAAAAATATCAGTAAGTTTCACCTAAACTGAGTTACTCCAAGGTAGACTTAAGTTTTTCTGTTGAGTTCATATGGCAACAGGTATTTTTGAAACCTCCTACAAAAAACTCTGTTCTAAAGTCCTTTTGGATCTGCTATTGCTGATTTCCTTATAACCACTCATTGCTTGGTCTCTTAAACCCTCTCCTGGTGTCATCAAGTGAGTTTCATGCATCAATCCCTTATTTATTTTCTCTTAGATATTACTATATGGGAGATTGCTCTGAGTTGCCTTACTTTTTAAAAATATGGAATATCTTTTTCTCCATCCTTATATTTTTCATTGTTGCAGTTTCTTTTTTGTTGCCTCCTGACACTCCATGGGTAAGATCCAGCCAGACCTCAGGAGAAGTCCAGCCACTCACTAGAACTGACTTCTCTGAAGTGACTGTTCCTCTCTGTCCTGCTGTTGGAGAATCTCTGGTAAGATATTTGGTTTATAACTTCTGTATTGTTCTGTCAGATTTTCTTCCCATTCCCATGCTCTTAGTTTTTTGCATTCCTTAGCTGATTTACTTCTCTGGTAAAACATTAACTCCTTTTCTGACTAGGAGCTGCACGGAGCAGCTAATCCAGTTGTGGAGACTGTTTTGTGTTTGGAACTAGTACCAAGCCACCACTGCATGGATCCAAACCTCTCAGGGTTTATAGAGGCTTGTGTTTATCTCATTCTGAGTAGTCAGGGTGTAAGACTGAGAATCTTCACTGGCTTAAGAATCTAAATGTATGCTTCAAATGCAAAAAATATGTATCAGTAACATTCTTTTTTTAAGTAGCTGTTATTTCACAACCATACTGTTTGGGATATTGCTGGCATAGTGTAAGATTTCATTAGGCATTCACAGCATTAAAGTGTAACCAAAATTACAGAACAAGCCAACAAATAGGCAAAATCATGCATGCATTAATGCAGAAACATATTATTCTGTGAAATATTTTGGATTTACACAGGTACAAAGAAAAAAGAGGCATTATATATTGTGGGACTTTGAGCAAAGGTAAGAGATGAGACACTATTTGTCAAAAGCTTTAAGCTGAGTATGTGAAAAATAGCTCATTAGTGCAGCTTCCTAAATCATGGACATATCTTTCAAGGAAAAAGGTAGAAGCCTGTCCCTTAAGGGGTTTAAAAGAGTAATCCTGCATTCACAGATAGGATGGACTGAAATAGTAGTTACACAGACACTTAGGAATTGATGAAAGAAATTATTACTTTAGCCAGCACAGCTACAACTGGAAGAGGGTGATCTGGGACACCTACACATAGCTTTACACATACACATTTGCAGACCTGTAAGTCTAATGCAATTGATTTTTTCCTCTCTGTGCCCTATAATTTGAGAGCTGACTATTATTTAAACATGAGGACAATGATGTTTAAGTAGGTAGTTTTTAAGGATACTTCCAATGTGTTATTGATCACCTCTCAATACAATAGCTAGACACTAGTTTCAATGAAGTAGGAAGCTCTTTCCAGTCCAATGTTCTCATTTCCTATGTTCCTGAACAATAAATTATAGCAATGACACACAGTCCCAGAAATATTACATTGCAAAGATGATTGTGCTGAAAGATGTCACTACTGTTACTCACCTTTCCCAAACTCTTGCCAGATGTCACTGCCCTCAAAAGCAAGGACAACTTTTCTTGTTAATTAGCCTTGGAACTGCTGCAGTTCTGTATTACAGGCCAACCCAGGCCTGAGTTATTCTGCTTCCACATATTGGGCTGACAACAGTGGCAATCTAGGACCTGGTTCCCCAGAGGATTTGTTGTCTCTGCCTTGGAAAGGAGCAAATCTGAAGGCAGTGTAACCTCAGACTACTGATTTTCATCTACTGTACTGAGTGTGCTGGAGCTTGGTTAAGCATCAGAGAGTGTCACTGATGGAGAAGTGCTGGGCTTTGTGACAGGCATTACAGGCCAGGTGGGTGGTTTGTGTGATTTTGCTGGCTGTGGAGAGTGTGTACTTATTGCTAGGCTATGGCAAAAGCTTGAGGACTCACTATCTAGAAATTCATGGCACATCCTCTTTCCTCTTCTGCCTCAATGGAGAAAACAGAAAAGTGAAATAGTTCTTCTATACACAGCAGCAATGTGTCTCCAGAAACATGTGGAGAAATCAGAGCTAGTTGACTTCTAAGGGGTTGCAAGATTTTGCACTGATTTGGGGAGTAAGTGGCTGAGCAGAGGGAGCTACATTTGAGTGCACTGGTGGGAGGAAACAGGAGGGGAAGCCCAGGCTTACCCACTGCCTGAAGGGAAGGGAATTTCCAAGGGCAGGTGGAAGTCCTAGCAAGGAGAGCGAAAATAGCTCCTGAAAGTGGGGAAGCCCAGGCATGTTCCTACATCCTCTGACAGGGTGAAGCTCTGAAGGGGAATACAGTCATTTGATGTGTGCTTCACTTGGAATATGACAGCACACACCTGAGAGCTGGTGTGGCCTGAGGCACTGCAAGGAAACTGCTGTTTCACAGAGGCACATGTGCAAATACATGGTGCTTGTATGTGACAGAGACAAGAGAGAGGGTGAGTGCAGGAGAAATGCACAACTCAGGTTCATTACTTCTCCTTCACTAGTATTTGGGAAAAAAACAGTGTTAGGAAAAAAAGAAAAAAAAAAAGAAGAAAAAAAAAAAAGAAGAAAAAAAAAGAAGAAAAGGAAGAAAGAAAGAAAGAAGAAAAGAAAGAAAGAAAGAAAGAAAGAAAGAAACAAACAAACAAACAAACAAAAAACATTTTGTGTTCATCAGGGAGGCCAGAACTGTTCAAAGCTTAATTCTTCAGAGCACGTTGAAAATTCGCACCAAAAAACATCACATGAGGAAAAAGGGGGGAGACAGAGCTGGTTCAGGAGTAATTTCTGGGGACCTGGGACTTCAAGGAAGAGAAATAGCAATAACCTGTGTGAAAGAAGAAGGCCTCTTAGTCCTCGTGTTGTTCTACCTGTTCTTCTGGCTCTATCAGCTCTCTGCCAATTCCCGCCCAAAGGAGCTTCCTCATTCTTTCCCTGTTATATTTGAATCCACCCCTCTCTGTCTCCAGAATTTGGAACATGAGGCAGATTGATCAAAGAAATAACAGATCTTTTGTTTCCTAATACCCAGCAAATACTCCCAGAGCCCACCTGACAATCCCCAGGGTGGAAGATCACTCTGGGCAGAGCAGCCTGCACCAGAGGGGAGAGGCAGCCTCCTCTCTTTTCCTGAGAGTGAGGGAACTAAGTCTTTTCACAAATCTCTGGGTAGAATATCTTATTTTTGTTTGTTTCCCTAGATTGATTGTGTGTTTTATGCTTTATTTATGCTTTATGTGTGTCCTGCTTTATTTATGAACAGATTATTTGGCCACATGATTAACAAACACAACAATCAATTACACACATACTATAGTAATTGGGAGTTTGTATACAAAAAATTTACCACAGAAAATATATGAAATAGGTTCATCTCACAGAAACAGAAGAAGACCAAGGAAGACTGGCCACTAGATCAGGAAGAGTGTGGACTATGTCTTTCCATATAGATCTGTCATCTGGCTTTACATTAGCAGATGCAGAGATTCTTTTTCAAAAAAGACATTTGGTAACATTTTAGAAAAATCTGTAGTTTACTAGATGCTCATGTATGGCATTTCTTATATCAAACTATGATGCACATAAAATCCCAGTGACCCATATTTGTTGCTAAATGCTTTTACTATGAAAAATACAGTTGGATAGTGATTTTACAAATGGAAGGCACTTGTGTGATATATTGCAGTCAGCAGCCTTGTGTGGTCTCTACTACTTAGGACAATTTCTTAACCTTTATGCTAGGGAAGAAGGAAAAAAAAGTTTAGCTATTGCAGATATTCTGTAGGAGCTTTTCCCAAGAAGTAGGAGGCTTCAAATATCCATGGTTTCCCTGTTAGGAAGCAGGGAATCTTTCCTTGAAGCACCATTGATGGTTGAATCCAGTAAGCAGAAATATATGTTTAGAAAGTGAAAGAAGCACAGAAGGATAAAAGTAAACTCACCTTGTCCCAGAAGGGTAATCTCACTTTGTCCCATAAGAATTTTGTGAGAGAAAGGCAAAATGGTTCTGCAATATATCTGGAATTCAAAATTCATAAATGCAGACTACCTACTCCCACTCCCAGAATAATTTGCTGTAACATTTATCACCATCCTAGTGCATTGATAATGAGCTGAAAGAAGTGCCAGTTCAAGAACAAAGGGGACTGGGAAGCAAGTTGAAGAAAATGAAAAGTTCTGTAGTTTGTACCCCACCATAATTGAAAACATCAACACCAATATAAACATTTCTTCATGGATTTGAAAAAAATTGTTGTATACCAATCAGGATAATACATTGTCTAGTGACACTATTACTGTCAACAAAGTTAACAGAGAGAAGCAAAGGCAGTCATTGTGGTCACCAAAAGTATAGATATAAAATGAAGGTTAAAGGAAGTTACTAAAAACTGATAAAGGGAACAAACAAAAATTACTTGGGTGTATCATATGAATATCTTGGTCTCTCACAGACAGCATAGCTGGAGGTAGCTCCCCAAATAGGAGCACACATCAGCTCATTTGCCAACAGCAAACAGAACACAGAACAGCCATGGGTGAACACAGTCCCACTCCTGGGGAGCTACAAGATAGTCTGATAACACAATGACAAAGATAACATGGTTAACATGCTGCAGGCTTTGCAAGCTGAATCCTCAGCTGCTGTAAAACAGAACAGTTCAATGCAGTCAATTCATGTGCGTCAGTTCAGGCCACTGGAGGACTCAGAGCTGTGAGGCATGGCATCTTGCAAAGCTCAGGGGACACTGCCATCCCAGTTAAGCACAGTAAAGGTGAAAACAGTGTGCCATAAACCACGGTGGTGTTAAGCCACCAGCATCAGGTGACTTTCCACGTAGCCTTTACAGCAGCCATAAACCAGCCCTGCATCGCCCGCCCATGCTGCACACCCAGAGGAAATACAGACAGCTGTACTGCAAAGCAATCCTGGCCTCTCATATTTTCATTGTATTTTACATACTTGTAAATGATCTGCTGTTTACTGGGAGCTTTAAAGGGGCAAGTTATTCCAGGGCTGATGGAACCTCAGCTGTTGGGGGTACTGTTTTGATGATTTGTGGACAGGGATTCCCATGTGGAGTGCTCCGGTTGAACCAGCAGTGTGGAGCAGGGCTGTTTGCCCTCTCTGGCCCACCATGACTGCACTGCCTGGCTGCATGGAAAGTACATTAAGAAAAAGATTGCCACTTAGTTTCTACAAGCAAAGATGATCCCCAAGTTAGACACGTGTTAGAATCCAGAGTATTCCATGTGTCAGTCTAATAGAGTGCTGCACAAGGGAGAAACACACCACTCTCCCCAAGTATAAAAGCTGCAGGAGCACAACTGTGCTGTCAGAGAAGCTGCACAGAAGAACGTACAGAAGCTGAGTCTAGTCAGTTTTTCTGTTAGTAAAGCATTGTTTATAAGCAACATTTCTTCCTTTTGTAGGGTCCTTACCCATTGAATCTTGTCTGTCTGCCCTTATTTCTCAGTGGGTTGCAATGCTGAGAGAGCAACAGAAGCATCCTCCTCTGTTCCCTTCTTTCCTTCTCCCCTGGGGATCTCTCTATAGCCGGCAGATTGAGATGTCTGGCATTCAGGGAAGTAGGAAAACAAACAACTCTCTCACAGTCTCAATTCCACTTTTTTCCTCTTCTTTGAAACCAGCTTGTCTGAGCGTGCTGGCTGCAAGCATGCAGGCAGTAAGCAGCTGCACTGCTGGGCTCGGATACACGGGGCCAACACGTCAGCATGCCATGGGGAGTTTTGTCCCTGGGCTGGTACGGAGAGACGTGTGCTTTTACACCCTCATTCTGGCCCACATGAGGGAGGTTAGACTCCTGAAAACCCATCTGCCTTAACTTTATTCTTATTTTCCCCTCCCTATTCTACAGGCTGCAACATAGTGAATTAAACTTCTTGAAAAAAAAAGCTGCAGACTTGTTTTTTCACTTTCAGTGGTTCAGATCAGGCGAGCAAGAGGCATGCCTTGTTGGTGCCTGCTATAAACAATCAAACTCAGACTTTGCACCATGGCGAAGTCTGCGTTATAAACAAGCACGGCTGCTATCATATTACCTTCCTGAGGCTGATTTATATAAACTGCCTTCTGAGCTCTTATTAGGCTCAAAAAAACACATGCTGTATAGACAGATTGATGGAATAAAATTTTCAGTAACACTACTAGTTATTCAGGTGCCTACTACTGGGAAACTTCTGGTTCAGAGAAGTTGCATGCAGTTTCTTAAATGCTTTAGGAGAAATGTCATTAAGCAAATGAAGATATCTTTTGTCTTTAAAGAGGTTGTATCTCTATTCTGTACATGCTGTATATTTAGTAACTTAAGTTTGGTAGGCTACTGGAGGGACAAATAAATGTATTGTAATGTTAAAGTAGCATGCAAGGAGCTGTGTCAGGTCTTTTTAATTTATGCACTGGAAGGCATATTTACAGCTAGTGAAATCCAAAGAGTTTTTAGGAATACTTTTTGAGGTCATGATCTGGGCTTCTCTAAGTGAACCTGTACCGTTCATACTTTACTATAAAAAGACTTTCTATCAATGCATGTAATTAAAAGAGCACTATTTCTTCCACTTAACAATTCAGAAATCACACAAGCCCTTGATTATAGATTTGTCTTCTGCTCCCTTTAAATGACCCCTTCCTCCCCCTTGGATTTTTGAGGCAATGACTCCCTCTGTATTTATGGGAAGAGCCAGACATACCTATGCCTGAGAATATATTATCTCATGCCTGTTCCAAAGGCAGGGCAATGAGGCAGGGGACAAAAGAATTACACATTGTAGTGGAGGCTTAGCTGCTTAGAAAAATGCTGCAAGCATTTAGGAAACAGCTGCCCAAAAATAAACTCCAAAAGGTGCTATTTAGTGCTGCAGTTACTAGCAAAGTACTACAAATGTGCTAACCTTTATCAGTCAGAAGTCCTTGCTGTCCTGAATTCCCATGCAATTGAAAGCAGAGTCATCTGCAACAATGGGAGCTTTATTTATCCTGCACAATTGCTGCCAAAGCAGTCCTGGGACTTCCATGAGACTGCTATGAATATGGTTGGAGTGGGATGAATCCGGCAGAGCGCTGTGAAACTGCTGTATCACCAGTCTCAGGTCTGCTGGCTGGCTGCACTGACTGGCAATTTTTGAGCAGGGTTGCTAAGGAAATTCTGAAGCTTTCTGGATGCTGAAATGGCACTATTCACCCTGCCCACCCTGCTAGAGATTCATGATTGCTCTACCTTTTAGAGGCAGTGGAAGAGGATGGAATTGCTGCGGTACAGATTGAGAGCAGGGACTGTGGCCCCTGCATCCCCCCCAGACACAGCTCTCGCTCTGACAGTGGGAATTATGAGGAGTAATGAATAAAGAGATGAGTCAAGGGCAAAATAGGAATAACTTGGAATTGTCTTTCTGATGACTCCCTGGACCCCATTATGAGATTGTCCCTTCTTTTTTTTTTTTTTTTTTAATTAAGGTAGAAGTAGGTGTGTACTCAAGGAACAAGGATTCAAGTCTTTCCTTTGTCAGGGG
Organism: Calypte anna; assembly: GCF_003957555.1. Classification (NCBI taxonomy): domain Eukaryota; kingdom Metazoa; phylum Chordata; class Aves; order Apodiformes; family Trochilidae; genus Calypte; species Calypte anna. Next base: position 7,648,199 of record NC_044260.1, read on the forward strand.
CGTTCAGCACTTTCAGATGTGCTGCTTGGTGTCTGTCAGCTGCAGCACGAGAGAAATCCATGGCTTTCCAAGTGTCCTACTAAACTGGTATTGGTCATAATCCTATTAAGCTCCCTAATATGACCTACTTCTTGCCAGGACTGAGAGTCATCCTGCCCTCACAGGGGACTATAATGAAAAGAAATCTGCCTTCCAGCCTGTAGGACTCCTGAAAGAAGAGTCATTTACTGACAAGTGTGAGTTTGCTAGAGAGACAGCAGGACTGATAAGTTCCCACTGGAGAGTTGGCTCAGCAGGTCAGAAGCCTTTTCAGTGGACACTATTAGTAAGCTTGTAGGGCTTAGTGAGCAAGGAGAATTGGGAGCATCAGATTGATAATGTACCTAGCAAGCTCAATTCTATGATTTGAATTTGCTTAATTAGAGGATTCTGGGGGCATATTTTTAAGACATGACCCTTCATGTGAGAGGAACATATTCAGAAAATCTGGTATGCCAGAGCAAGTATGGATGCCAGGTACACACCAAGCCTGAGAACCACAGTCTCAAATTCATTACCTTGTGCTTTAAGAAAACAAATTCTATTCTGCTACCAACATCAAATTTTTATGTTAAAAAAACCAAAAAAACCCCAGCATATGAAAGTGAAAGCATGTTGATGAATGTTTCCCAGGAGTCATTCTAGGCTACTGTTAGCATTGGCTTGCAGAGGCCAGATAGAGCAGCAAAGATGAGCATATATTGAGGGGTCCTCGTGTCAGATTTTGAAGATTTTAACTTGTCTTTGAAGACAGAAGCTCATCTTAATGTCTGGTTGCAGCAAGTTTACCAGAATAAAGTCTCCCACATGATCTCCATCATTAAGTGCACTGCACTCCAAGTCATGAGCACGGTGGTGCATATAAAGGCAAAATTTTAGACATACTGCCCAGACAAAAGAATATTGTCATAGATCCATAGAGCCCAGCATAAAGCCCAGAGTATTGCTGTGGGAAGCCTCTAACATGCTTAATGTTGCAAACTTCTAAGCAATTCTTGTAGCCAAAGTTTCTGGGCAACATTCCATTGTTATTTCTGTCTTGAGCTATATGGCAGGATGGACATTTGACAGCCTGCAAGACCACCAATGTGAGGTATGCAGTGCATGTGAGCCCACATAAGATAAGGATTCCCCCTGGTTATCAGATGTCTGGGGGAATCTCTCATTCTGATGCAATGGGAGGAAAGAGAAAAAGTCACAAATGTTGAAGCACAATGTCACTATTAGTATGCAAAAGGATACAAAAAATCTGCTACTATGAAAACATGGTAAAATAATGTCATTGTTGTTGAGCAAAGTAACACAAGGACCTATTTTGAAATCTCTCTTAGTCCTCCCAAATCTAGAAGTATCAGACCAGGAATTCTATTTCTCTGTCATGGCTCATTATGAAAATACATGGCATGCTCTGCATCCTCTCTGTTTCTAAGATTAGTATTTATCTCATAATGTTCTTCATGTGAAAGTATCCTGCTCTTTGATCAACATTAGACCACCCCAAATAAAGCTGCCCTAAGTTCACTGGGTAATATCTCCAGAGAAGGAAGGAATAGGAACAAAAAGTCAATTTAAGATGCATTGACAGAGCTGAATACTGAGCTGTGTCAGAGTGCTCTGGACAAGACCAACTGGCAGCTCCAGTGCTGTGTATCAGCTCTTTATTCTCTGGTAGATGACTATTATTACATTGATCCAGTGGAATAGCATAAAGTATCAGATTAAAATAGTTTTTCAAGTACAATTTGCTACCAGTCAAGTTACAAGTGGGATGAAATTCTTTCAACATTGACTCATCAAGTTGAAGCTGTTTGGATTTTGCCCAGAACATTTGTAAGAATAAATCTTCCCTGAGACTGACCCAATCTTTAATAATATGCCCCAGTTTAAGGAGTATAACCCAGAGATGCAGGCTCCACTGCAGCAGAATTTCTTGTGCAAGTGTGTATCTTCACTAGTCAGCATCCAGATGTGGATCTGGTCCTCCAGCACCAGCATTTGTGTTCCTGTTCTTCTCTGACCTAGGATGTATAACATGACACTGCACAGTGCCTCAGGTGATGTTGTCAGGGACCACAGTCTGAGATAAGGATGATGACTCACTCCCTTCATCTGGTAAAGAAGGGAATAAATATTATACAGTTTGTCTTGTTGCTAAAAGGAAAAAGAAAAAGAGGTTTTAGAGTTTCTGAACACAGTACATGGCAGAGCCACAGGCAAGCAGTCCCATGAACTGGCAGTTTCTCTTTTTTTATGAGTGATATATTTCATTCCTTTCAACAAGGCAGGGTAGACTGCCTTCCTGTCTGCCTTCTATTCTGTCTCCCACAAAAATGTTTTATTAGAACTTTTCCAGTGGTGCCAAAATGTGATTTATGGCACCTAAACTATGGCAATATCAAAATATGAATCAGTCACAAAACGCTTCACTCCTGGTGAGGTGGCATGGGTTGGAAAACAGACTGGGGAATTCCTGATGGATTTTCTGGAGAGACTTAGCCTTCCAACCTCTTTTGCTGTTAGGCATAAAACAAAGAACATTTTTATTTGTGGAACATATCAACTTGCTTAAAACAATACAAGCAAATGGAAACACTGCCCTGCCTCCTTTTTTTCACTCAGTTTTCAAACCAGCATGTTCTAGCCATTCATCCAAGAAAATTCAAAGGAATCTGACACTTGCTCCCTTGGCAACAGGATGGAGGACTGAACTGAATGGGAAAGCCAGCCCTTCACAGTAAAGGAGTTCCTTTTCTAGGTGGTATCAGACATATAGGTTGACATCCTCAGGTGTTAAAAGGGAGGTACAAGTGTGAACAAGGGGATGTAACTTAGACCATAAACCATAATCAGGACTGTAGGCAAGAATAGCCCCAAGAACAGTTTATTGTTGCTGACTTGGATTCTTTTCTTATTGTAAGAATATTCAGAAAGATGAGGCTCAACCGGTCTGCTCAGGGCAGGACTCAGGGGAGGACTCAAGCTGAAAACAACCTCAGCAGCTGCTTCAAGAATAGGTTGCTATCAGTAAGACAGTACAGGGCTAACCCACACAGACCCTGTCCTTCTCTCTGCTTGGGCTGGGCTCAGAACAGATCCCCTTTTCTTGAGATGCTGAGATAACATCTCGCCTGCTCTTTCTCAGGTGAGATAAAGGAGAGAAAGGGCAATGGTGAAACCATCACCTCTATTTTTGTAGGTCCAGCTCTTGACAATGATTGAGATGAGTCTAACCTGTAAACTGTGGTACTGAACATAAAATCTTATTTTAGAAACACAGTGGAAGAAGAGATTAAGGTGGGGAGATAGATACAGGAAGAAAAGGGATATTTGCAGAAGAGGATAAGGTGGGGAAAGAGGGACTTCAGGAGGTGACAAGAGTCAGAAGGGTCAGACAGCAGAGTCTGATTTGGGAAAGACTCTCCCTAGACATCAAGGACAATGAAGACCTGTTCAACCACATCTAGGAGGTGATGGGACCTTGGCAGTGAGATCTGATCACAGCTGGGATGCTCCCTCCATGTCTAAAGGAAATGTTCAAGGTTCGATCTGGGCAGCACCTGGAAAATCAGTCAGGATCTAAACCCCCACATGCTGTTGGAAATGTGCCCCAGAGTGCCAGCTGAGGATCTCCGGTCATTTCTTAGAGCCCCACATGAGAGGGCATTTTTCAAGTGCAAGTGGTCTACTGGTTAATGACACCAAAAGGAGGGGACAGAGGAGGAAGTTCACTACGCCATGATGTGAGCAGAATTGCACTGACTTTCAAGAAAGCATCCTCACCCATACAGCTGAACACGGAGAAACCCGGGGCATTGTTAAAAAGCATTCCTTTGTGGGACATTCCTTTGTGTTTACTTCTCCACACCACTTTTAAAGGCCATTCATATAATGCTGGAACAAGAGTGGGAAATGCCTTGTCTCAGACTTCCTGTTGTCAAAGCAAAAAATAATCCATTATCCTCCCGCACGGGTTCTGGCGTGGGCCCAGAATGCACTTTACTGTGTCACGGGGACCTCGGGACACGGCGGGGCAGGGCCGCGGGGCTGGCGCGGGGCTGGGAGCGCTCCCTCTGCCGATGGCTCCGCGCCTGCCCAGCCCGCTCCGGTTTTATTTTAAATTCGCTAGCCAGAGGGATGGAGAGAGGAAGAGGTGGGTGCTGCCCCGGGTTGAAGTCCAAAGGGTATTGTTTTCTCATTATGAGCATTGTGTGGCCATCATGGATAATTACGATCTTACATCTCAATTTGGTTTTCTTTTTGTTCGTTTGTTTTTTTTAGGTTTGGGGTTTTTTTTTTCAACTACACAGAGGCACTGAATCCAGAGACTCCTTGTTGACAGCCCAGGAGATGTCTGTTGTTCTTCTTGACTGCATATTTTATCTTATGGGGATTCTAGGGTATTGCTGTGGAAATGCCAAATATTAAAACCTCATTATACTTCTGTTTGCAAAACAGATCTTAATCACTCAGCATCCTAGACAATTATCCTGGCAGGCAAATTCTGGAAAAAATAACAGCCAAAAGGATGAAAAATCTTTTATTCTGCTTTGTTGAAGCAGCAAAATCTGCATGCAAATTCACTTAGTCAGCCAAATTACCCTGCTAACACATCCCTATTCCCAAGGAGGCACTTCTCCAGTTTTCTAAAATGAACCTACTTATGTCTCCCAAGCTTTTTTTTCTAACTACAGCTATAGTACAAAGTTAAAAGTTTCCCTGCAACCTGTACCATCATACAGGGCTTTGATACCACACAGGGAAATGCACTCCATCCTTACCCTCCCTCACCATTCCTGTATACATCACGTGTGAAGTGAGATGTGCAGAGCCCCACTGGTCTCGAGTGGTCACGATTCACTGCAAAAACATCCCGGCATGATGAATTAACAGGGCAATGCTGATGATTTCTGGTATATCCTTACCCAACAAAAAAGAAGTCTCTTGCACTATGGCTAGGTCTGCTGAGTGAATCTCACTTCCAAAACTGATAGGCTTAATGTGGTTGGAGTACTGTGGATTTACTGCAAAAAAAAAGAAGTGATGTCTACGAGATTTGCCTCAGTTTCCCGGGGATCTTAGTCATGGTATTTTCGCCCTTGCTTGAGTCTGAATTCCTTGGGGTCTGTGTTAGCCCTTGGGGTCCCTGTTACATCAATTGCAGGTCTCCTAATTGTCAGTCAGGTCTGTGCTTAAAGCAAAATCTCTCTCAAGAGGCTCAGGAGGTACTGCTTTTATGGCAGTTACTTGACTAAATGCCGAACATTATTGAAACATTTACTTTCCTTACAGAACAATAACTTCTTTTGCTGTTTCTGTCCCGGTAGAGACTAGTCATACATTGACTCTGGAGAACTGATTTCTACAGAGATGGGGAAAAAACCCAAACCAACAACCAAAAAAACCCCAAAACAAAACAAAAAGCAAAAAACAAACAAACAAACAAAACCACAAAAAAACCCAAGGGGAGGGGACACGGTGCTCTTGCCACCCCCAGACCCCCCGGCAGCAGGATTCTGCAATATTACATGCACCAAACACAGCATCTGCAATACCTGAAACTGAGGTGCAGAGCCTCCTGTAAGTCAGTGAGATAAAGCTGCTGCGAGTAAATTAATTGGAGTAGCTTTGATTTAATGGCATTTGCATATTGTATTTTAAGACCAATGATGGGATGATGCAAGGACAGTGATGTAATCCTACGTAAACTGGCTTCTTGCCTTGCCAAGGCAACAGTTCAACATGGCACTGACCTCAGTGATACTGCTTGGGTTGGTCTGAGGCCCCAGGGCTCTCCTCGAGGCAATGATTTAATGACAATATGACCTAATGGCTGTGATTTCCAAAGCACTCAGCATTATCGTGCATACCTTTTCAATCTTCTTTCTTCCTTGAATACACATGCTGCGTTTTACATTTGTTCCCCTGGCTAATCACAGTCCCGGGAGCCAGCCAGTGTGTAAGGGGTAGTCTCGACTGGGTAGTCCTGAGGACGAGAAGACAAAACCGGGGAGGGCCACGCTGAGCCCTGCCACCTCCTTTCTCCAGTCTCCAGTACAGTCCTCTCTTCCCTGCCTCGATTCTTCACTCCATAAAAGTGTCAGCAGTATTTGTCTGAAATGAATCTGTGAAGCAGCTTTAGCAAGGAAACTAGATGACATCTGAGCAAAGTGGATGTTTTCAGATTAAATGTAAAATCCTAATATATGATAAGGTTTTGTACTTTGTTTGAATCTAAATGTATTGGCAGTCAGTGGGTGACTTATAACTGAAATGGATGTAATTTAAAAAAATCCGTTTAATTGAAAGAGATTGTGTTCCTTCTTACAGGTAAGTACAATGATGGCTTATGTGGAGGATCAGTATTAAGGTCTGTGGACACTGGTTTTTTTGCAGAAAGCATAACTCACCCAGAGGTTATCCTAGGAACATCTGCTTTAGAAGACTTTTGAATGGCATTAGTCGTTCGGGATCATAGTTTGGCTTTCTTATTTCACTAGAAAGGCAGTAAAGAAAGTTGTAAAGCTGCACAACGAAAAACAAAAATGACACCTGAAGCTGCTTCATTTGGATTTTCAGTGTTGCTCTAGGTATGCTACATAGCGATGGGACACAGATCCCGAGCCAACGACTGCGCAGCACCTAAAGGCAAACACATGGGAGAAGAATATTTCTGGTGATGAAGTGCCCATTGTTAAGCCCTTTCACACTTCCTTAAAGCAAACAGGATTTTGTCTGTTGTGACAAACCAGCCCTCCCCGGAGCTGCTTCTGCCGCTCCCGGTGCAGCTGTCTGGGGAGCCGAGCTGGGGGCCCTGGGACAGGGAGAGATCTCCACTGCCCGGGGTGGTCTGCAGTGCAGGCACCTCCCTGACACGCAAGTCACCAGTGTAAAGGAATTGCCTGGGATCCTGTGACCATGAGGAAGTGGCTTTCATCAAAATGTCACAATAACTCTGTTACCTTAAACCTGCTCTTCACTAATGCTAGGCAGCAGCATTGGGGTGTGATAATGCTGCCCTTCCCCGTCCCCACATAGCACCCGGGATACGGGATACAGCCGCTTTGACACAGTTTGGTCCTCAGTGCCAGTCTGCTGTTCTCTTTGGCTTCCTTAGACCGGTCTGGTCCCTCTTCCAGAGCAGTGCTTATGCAGAGCTGCCGAACACCAGGCAGAGCCTCACTCCGGACCCGCGGCTGTCCCGGCCGTGCTCCCCCGATTCCCCTTAGCTGAATCTCTATCCTAAAGGCTTTAACTCCACACAACGTTTTTCCAAGCTGAGACAAATGATGCAGGAAGGGAGAGCTCCTCAGAGCTGCTGGAATCATCGTAAATTTGCAAAATCTACTCTGATGTTAAACAGAGCCAAGCTTTGTAAGGGCAATCTCTGCTTCCACTTCTGGAGAAAGTTTCATTGTTTTTGCCACAGGCGATGGCACTGATACAAACATTTAGTGTGCACAATGACAAATACTCTGTATCTTAGCACATTCATGCTTCAAGAGTCACTTAAGGGACTTAAACACATCTGAGTGCTCAGCAGGAACTGGGAAGGACAGATGACTGTGTTTAAAGCTTTGCAGTCTTGCCTTAACAAGAATTGCTGACAATAAAAAATATATCACTCTCTGTAGAGTGAGTGAGCGTTGCTAGTCCGAGCAGAAGCTGGCGGGGTGCTGCGCTCGGCCGTGCGGGCACAAGGACATCAGTCTCAGGAACAACGTAAACCACGGCTCATCTTGGCGGCAGCTAAAAATAATTCACACTGTGATTTTCAGAGCTAAATTCAGAGCTGTGATTTAGAGCTGAAGCACTAAATAAAATCTTGAAGTCCGAAGGGGAGCTCTTGTAACGAAAAGGTGCCTTTTTTGGGTACCTCTGGTGGGGAAGGTAGACGGGAAGGGGGGCAGATGCCCTGCTCAGACGACGGGTGGGAGATGTCTGCCTGACAGCCGGCATTCTGGGCTCTGCCAGCTCCACCTTATCTTTGCATCTCAATGGTAACAACAACCAAACATTTGTACCTGCAGTAGGCTCGCAGGAGAGAAAGGCCTTTCAAGTGTACGGGCCCCTGCAGCACTGCCAACACTTCATTACTCTATGAGGCTTTTCACCACGTTCTGTGTAGTTGGGGGTTTAATTTTTTTTTTTTAAATTATATTTTTAAAGCTTCACATGTTGGAATCTCCAGATTTGTTCACAACTGAGAGTGCCAGGGAATAGGTGAGCTCTGATCAGGTGAGCTCTGATCTGCTCTGAACTGCGGTATCCCGAGCGGACATTTCCCTGTGTCCCACAGGGCGCAAGTATCAATGATGCTAATCAAGCTCTAATGCAACCCATCTCATCCCGTGTCCCACACCAAAGGGATGACCTTATCTCATTACTAGCTAGGAAGCAGGGGGCTCGATGTCCCTTCAAGTAACCTGGAGCAAAGGTGAAGAAACAGATCTAGATTTTCTATATACTGTTTGTCTAATTAACTTCTTACATTATTTTTAACTCGAAAAGGCTAATTAATTTATTCATTTATTTATATTAGTGGAAACACTTTTAAACAGATTTCCAAAGTTAGGATTCCGTTGGTGTTTAATAACCGTTCAGGGTACATTGAAATTTCCTACTTAAAACAGCAGGTAGAATTTAAATTGATGGTTTCTACTAGAGGAAAATGTTCCCTATGAAATTTTGCTGATGTGCGTGGTGTAGTTAGTGCTCAACTCACATTTATACTTAATTATTAATTTTCTTACTTTGAAGTGCCTCGGGTGATGATGTAATAACCCGTGTCGCGCTAGGCAGAATTTATTTTGGAGCAAAAGGTATTTGTTGGAATTTGTGAATATATTTTGGGTCGATTTTAACATATTATGCTGTCTCTCCTTCAAAGGTCAGTATGTGGAAGCCTGTAGCGAAGCATGACCACCCTGCTCTTTCCCTAGAGGTGGGTATTGAGCTAAGAAATTAGGAAATCCATCCTAGACTAAAGTTACAAGAAATCATTTCAGCGTCACCAGAGGAATACTCCTTCCACACGCGGCGTTCGACTCAAGGGATACCTGCTATCCACAAATATTCCCTGTAACCCGGGGAAGCCCTTGGGGGCTCCGCTCCGGTTCCTGCTTGGGACACTCAGGTGGAACAGGCAGCAGCGGGCAGAGCAGGCAGCAGAGGACAGCGGAGGTCAGCAGAAAGCAGGACAGGCAGCGGGAGGGGACAGTGGAGGGCAGCAGTGAGCAGGAGCAGGCAGGAGCAGCAGGCAGGAACAGGCAGCAGGGGACAGTGCAGAGCAGGAGTGGGCAGCAGAGGGGAGCAGCAGACAAGAACAGGCAGGGGCAGGCAGCAGGGTACTACCCAGGTGCAAGCCCACAGGCTCCCCCTGGGGACTCTACATTCCTAAATATATGTAGGTAATTCCAGGTGGGACTCAAGGAACCATAAGCATCTAAATTCATAAGGGGAAAATAAAATACTCTTTGAATGCTGGTGTCCCAGGCAGGGGCAGGAGAAGAGCCAGCTGTGCCCTTCCAGCTGTGTCTCAGCAGTGCTGACTGGTGCCACTGCAGCTGCCTGCTCCTGGGTGCCCTAATGAGACACAGTGTCCTTAGACTTTGCAAAGCTGAATGGAAAGGCATTAAAATGAAGGTGCTTTTCCAGAACTGCATACATGTACTGCACCGTGTGATCCTGGGAGCTGAATACTGGCAATATACAGTACAGTATACATTTGTCTAAGGGCATCTCTTCCCAGAGTTTAGCCCTGGTAGTAACCACAGGGAGAAGAAGCAGATCTAAACTTTCTTCTGAGGCCTTGATGCTCCAGGTTTTTTTCTTTGCATTATTCTTAATTCCAGGCTTCCTACAGACCCCCAGGGGCATCTGAAAAGTTTCTTAAACCCTAGGTGGAGTGAAGAGAATCCAGCTGAATGGCAGCAAAATCCCATCTTTAGGTTTGTCATACTTAGGCTTAAGCTAATTCTGGCTACCACTTTCCTGCCTATGGCTGAGACACAGGTTTCTCAAGATCTTTGTAAAGTCTCCAGTAACATTTTGAATCAACAGGGAAAGCCCTGTAAACTATTGCAACATAGACTTTATAGTTAATCCTGTGTTCAGGGAGTTAAACACCAGAGCATGGATCAAGACAACTTCTTGAAATCAGGAGCCAGCAGTGCAGAGTCCACTCATGCTATCCCATTGTTTTTGGGAATTGCTTTTCCACAGCTGCTAAACAAAGATCCTCAAAGCACAGGCAGAGATCTCCTTGTGCTGGGATAAATCAGGCAGACTCCTGTGTCACAGCTTCAGCAGTGGGTGAAACATCAATTCCTAAAGGCAGGCAGCAGCTCTGGCTGTGCCAGCAGGAAGCACCTCTGCTATGGAGATGAAAAGTTGCTGACAAAAGTACAAGATCAAGCTGATCTCCTGTATTGCCTCTGTCAAGTCTTCTGCTATTGTGGCTGTTGGGAGGAGAAAAGGCAACAAGAGCTGTGTGTGAGTAGTGCAGGATGGGTTCAGCTGCTGTCCTCCCCTCCTGGCAGCCTGGCTGGGCAGCCCTGGGCTGGGGAAGAATGGTGGGCACAGAGCCTGATGGCTCACACATGTGCCCACCATGTGCCTTCAGAGCAAAATGGAAAAATAACTTAGTTATAAAGCTTTGTGCTTGGTGCTCTTAAATATTCCCTGGGACTGTGAAGATGCTGCAAAATAGTGAATTGAAACAATTTTCTCAAAGTAAGAGAAGCTTGCTGTGGGTTGTAGGGCTGTGGGCTATGAAGGTGGTTCTGTAGAAAGGGAGCTGCTATGTCTCTGTGTTGTGACATGCTGCAGGGGTAATACCTGCTTATTTTACTATGTGGATATTTTTCCCCAGAGAATCTGCTCTTCCTAGGAAATGACCAGAGAAGAGAGTTTGGTTTAAGGCTGGACTCGGTTCTCCATCATTAAACTAGGGTTATTGTATGAAACCATTGCTTAATGGTGTAACACCACTGCTCCAAAAGTGCAGTGCTGGTGTAGTAGAGGCTGAACACTCTTTCTTTCTTTCTAGGACTGCACCATCTGTGTAAACAAAGGAAGCTCGTGTAAATTGTCCATCCTATAGTTAACATCTCTAAAATTAATGTTACCTCTGGAATACACTTTGAGACCTTCCAATCGAAGATGGTGATCCTTATCCCTTTGCTTAATCTGGAAGCCTGAAAAGGTATTGAAGGTATAGTTAGTTAAGAAAATATTTGACTTCTTAAATTTGACAAATAGACAAAAGCACACACTAAACCATCAAATTCCTAATGCTCCTTTGCTCCTGGGACCTCTTGCCCCAGACTTTAGGGACCTGACAGACTGACAGTACCCACTGACTCTTCACACTCAAACTAGAGTTTATTTGGCCGAAGCAGCTCAGGCTGCCCTGCTCCAGCAGATCCCAGTGGGCCAGATGGAGGGACTTTGTGCTACCCTGACACTGCACACCAGTGTTGATTCATTCACTTCAGCAGTTGTTAGAATGGTTGAAATGGTTTTTGCTTTGGGTATAAATCACTGATCACAGAACACTTAAAATAATGTGTGCTGGTATCTAGGGATTTTGCCCAGGCACATCATTTATTTCACACCTAGCCTGGCAAATCACACCTTTTATACCCATAGCAGGAAAGGCAGAGTTTATATTGGGCTTAACACCTCACAGAGCCCTCCTGAGCCAGCTGCCAGCCCCTGCCACCACCACTGCTGTGAGCCAGTGCCCTGCAAGTGACACAACTGTTTCATTACAATTTATGAGAATTTACAGTGCACTGCATGTTCCCTGTCCCATTTCCAGGCACATACGTGGTCAGTGGAATTGCTTTCTTTCCCTCCATTGTGCATGCAACAGCTGGAATTCACTTTGTTTCTGTCCTTCAGTCCCCACTCAGCCTGAGTGCTCTAGCACCCAGGGTGAGCTTGGCTCTTGCATATTTTTTATCCATCCAGAAAACCGCTTGTGGAGATTGAAAAACAATCAGCAATTTTTAAGCTGGTGGAATAATTCTTTCTTGTTTATTCTACCAGTGGGCTCAGGAGCATGCTCTGAGCCAGCCACACATCACAGCTATTCCGTTGCTAATCGAATCAGGCATGTTGGGGTGGTGCCAAAGAACTGCACCATGATGCCATGGGGGGTTTCTGCCATGGTAAACATTAGTGAAGTATAACATTAAAAATTTACACAGGCCTAAGTCTGCTTTGGCTTCATGATAACCTCCTGAAAAGCAGAAGGTGTCTGTATCTCAAGATTTTCAATCAAAGCCAGAGACACTGTGTGGGCCACAAACTACATTATCATCAAGCCTGGCTTCCTAACAGCATCCAGGTGTGTCAGGTCTGCTTTGGAAACCTGGCCAGCAGATTTCCATCCACACAAGGCTGGCAGAGGAGCAGCAGAGCCCTGAGCACTGCAGGAGTGCAGGCACAGCCTATGCTGCTGGTCTGCAAGCAAACAGCAGCTGAGTGAGCCTCAACACATCACCCTGCCCCGAGGGCTGTCATCAGAGTGCTGCATGATTTTTATATAGGTCAAGTAATCTTTGAACATCATGTGTCACATCAGACAAGAGGTCTGTGCAGGATACTTTATTTACAGATATAGACACAGATACAGAGATTCAAACCTCAGCTTTCAGAGGGGGGTGGTTTTTCCTTATTAGACCCTTGGACCCAATTTTCTTTGGGATGTGTCATCTTAAAGCATTGCCAGAGACTGCTGTATTTTATCTAGATTCTAAATTATGAAATGAATCAGGTCATTTGCTATTTGAAAGAAAAAATGCTTCTCCCAGAACTCATAATTTATTAAAACCTGAAATGAAGAGCTGATTATTTATAGTTTACTTTTGTTCCTCTTTCTGGAGCTCTCTAGGCAGTGATTTTGTTCAGATGGCCTAAAAAATGAGAACTGCATTCTGAAAGAAGAAAACTGAAGTGTTTTCCCAGATTTCTTTCTTCTTGGAAGACATTAAGATACTTAAGTGCCTGTCTCTCCCCAGATAACTAGGTTTCTGGTCTATACTAACTCTGAGTTTGTCGCATGCAGTACAACATGGTGCTATTGGAGCACTGCTGCAGTTTGTGAATTCTAGTGCAAACATCAAAAAAAGTTGTTCTATTTACATAGGCAGAAGGACAAATCACTGGCTACAGCTGTGTATCGCACTCTTCAGGGATCAGGAAATCAGAGAAGGTATCAGACCTGAAGTCAGAGGTGGCAGAGGGTGAAATAAGAGATATAGGGTGATGGCTTGTGGTGTAGTAGAGGGTGAGATCCAGCAGCCAGTTTACTTGCTGTCATGCATGTTTGTTCAGAAGGGTTCAACACTGTGTGGTAGAGAAGAGACATCCATGGACCTGACCTTGCAGCTGGACAAGTGAGGAATACAGGGCATGAAAAACATACATGCAAGGATTGCACTCTTCTAGGACAAAGATACCTCCAGTGGCAAGGGCTCAGTCCTGATGGAAATATGCTTGAAGTGTGTTGTTTTCTCCCTGCATTTGAGATGCAATTACTGACTTTGACATACTAGTCTGTCTTTAAAGAATAATTACAAGTCAGAAGACACCACTCTGGCAACCCGCTTAGTGCACAGGAGCAAACTTCTACCACTGACTCTTATACAAGAAGAATAAACTGTTTAGAAACAGAAAGTATCCATGCTTATGCTCCAGCCCAACAGGATTTTCCTTCCAGCACTAAAAAGATCATTTGTTCATGAGCTGTTCAGCAAGCAGCAAGCACACAGCCTGCATATGCTTCCTGCAATGTACACAACCACACAACACTTGGGAACTGCACAGCCTCTTTCAGGCAATTCCTGCAGATCCTTTTGCAAGCATTCATTAAATAACTTGCACAATAAACAATCCTTGCTGATCAAGCACACGTGCTGGTCATGTCTCAGCATCACAGGCTGAGGCACAGAAAGATTCCAGGACTTCTCAGGGTCACAGTTGGAGGATCAATAGGAATCACTGGCATCTTCCCTCTCATTAGCTAATGCCAGTCCCTATATGCAACTTCCTCTATTCAGATTTTAACTACAGATGACTGATGCCATCTCCCTCTTCCTGTTGGAAGCAACCCATGAATGTGAAAATGCCCTATTTTGATACAAATATATGCCATAAAAGGAGATCTAGTAGAGCTTGCAATTGTATAGCCCTTTAAATTCTGAAGCCTCTCAGAGGCCTCTTCCCTGAGTGTTTATATGATTTTCACTTCACCTCCTCTCAAGTGGAACATAACATTCCCTTAAGAGCACACAGCAATACATAACATAGAAAGTGAGGAACTAGATGCAAGGGTGGGCCTAAGAATGAGAAGGGATTTAAACCCAGAAATAGGTTAGTGCTTCAATAAAGGGCTTGATCTAGAATTCCAACTTATTTTTCCTTGCTTCTCTGAAAATCCATATGATTTTCTGCTTATCATTGAACAAAGAATTTCAGCTGCAAAGTTTCATACTGAGGAGTGTCAAGTGTTCCAAAAGGGTACTTGGACTTACACCTTAGTACAAAAGTATCTTTCTGGATGTCAGAAGTGTCACTCACTTCTGGACCAGACAGAAGGAAAAAACCTACTTACAGTCTACTTTGCTGAAAATTATCCCAAGTAGATAATTTCCCAATAGCTTTTTTAATTATAAATGGACAGATCAGCAGTATTAATAAACAGGGGGTTATTATAGGAGATGGCTGAAGCCTTGGATTCAGAAAGCCTGGAAGCTGCTGCCTTGTGGGTGCCAGCAGGGAAGACCTGCTCCATACCTGCATGAGACAGGTATCAGCCTCTGTTCCCTGCTCCTGCAGGCTTTGTGGTGGGACCTTAGGGAATTACTAAATCAGAAGCACCCAGACCACTGCAATGCTAGTAATGAATCCATTGGTTTCTTCAATCCTTTTGTCTTGATTCCTTGTATTTTCAACGAGATTCTTGGCAGCTTCAGTCTCCTTTGAAGATTCAGGTGCATTTTTTCTCACATGTAACCATTCACTGCCTGAACATTGCAGCAGGATCCAGCCAGAGGATGGCAGCCCCACAGGGATGGACAGAATTTCACTGTCCCAGCTTCTGCCCCCTGTGGATGCCAAATAAATTAACCACTCAGCCTTTAAATGGTGTGCATGGGTGAAGGACATGAACACTCAGAGAATGGGGGGATTGGGTAAGGTGAGAGACAACATCTCAGGCTGACTCCACAGCTTCTGAAGGGATTCAACAGTTCAGCAACTGTGGGGCTTGCATCTGGTTTATATAATTGTTCCCAAATCTATCTGAGAAATACAATATGAATTTAAAGCTGGTTCAAATGCAGTGCAGCACAAATCTCTGCTGTCAATGGCTACACATTAATGAGTCATTTACTTCAAACTATGACTTACACCTTGTACAGCAAAGACATTTAATAAAATGTTTAAAAAGTTCATCATGAGGGTTAGTCATCATCATCTCAACCTGAGTCTTCTGTCCACGTCCGAGACACTGGAAGGGAACATGAACAGGCATTTTGGCATCTGCTTCCCCTTTTCCCTTTGTTGTTCTCTCCCAATATTTTTGGTATACCATCTTCCTGACAAGCTTCAAGGGAAGAAAGGAACTGCTTGCAGACAGAGATCTTTTCCTTTATACCTGTTACTTGTATGGCAAATGTCTGATGAAGAAAACTGCTCAGCCTGCCCCTGCAGTGCAGCCAGAGCAGGAGACATCTCTGTTTCTGTTTTATTTTTTAATTTGATACCCTTCCATAAATGCCACTGGGCGTAGAAATTTAGGAAAACAAGTTCTAAATATTTGTATTGTCAGATCCTGTTAATCAAGGCTGAAGTTTCTTAATGAAGGGAATGGAGAGTACCACTTTCATTTTCATTTCTCTTCAGAGAAGAGGATTCCAGAAGTTAAGTGCTAATTTCATTAAATTATTATCCATTGAAATCCACCTAGATTGGTGCAATAACTCAGTTAATGGCATCTGTAATGATTTGAATTCAGTTGATGAACTACGTATCTCTGAATATTAAAAATATTGTACACTAATATAAAGCCAAGGGATAATCTACCTGTCATGAATTCAGATAAAACAGCTGTAAAATTGTATGAGCAATATTAAGCCCTCAAAATGAAACCCAATAGTACATCTCTTTCCTTCTCAACTCTAACTCAGTGTGATTCTTCTAGGCTATTTAGAGAAACACATGACTATTTAGAACAGATTAATTATCTTTTTTTCCTCATAACTCAGTATCTGTATACTGAGGCAAACTTCCTTCTCCACCATCCTCATTCCCCACACCCCTAGAGCTGCCAGTGGTGGCATGTCATGAGTCAAGATACTAAGCTTGCCCAGACAAGGAAATTTAGGCATTTCTCAGCTCATATGTATTTTTGCAACCTACTCCCACTGATTCACAAGTAAGAACCTGGCAAAGTGATATTTAGGCAACAGAAATATATACAAACACACCTTTTTTCAGAGATACATGATGATAATTCAAACTGAAGAAAACCATGTAGAAGATATGATGTGCCATGTGGAGTAGAACAATTCAGTTGTGGGGAAAAAAAGAAAACAACAAAATAGAGGTGACAGCAGCAAAGCATAACTTGAGAGAAAAAATGGTAAGAATTCATGAGAATTGGGGAAATGTACCAAAAAGCTGATTGCACTGTTGCCTCTCTGTGCTGATTATAGGTGTATAGGCTATAGGAAAACACCAAGTCTAGAAGTAGTTTACAAAATATTTAACAAGACCAAACTGCTGCCCCTGAAAACACGTCACAGCTACTCCTAGCCAGGTTTTAGTCATTGTGAATACAAAGCTACCAAACGTGTCCTGCTAGGAGTGGTTACATGCAGTCTCACCAAACCCCTGATGGAGCGAGGCCAGCAACAAAACCCAAACCAACCCTCCACATTATGGCAGAGCCCAGAAATTCCTAGTGTGAGCAGTGTCCCAAGATCCCACAGGCTCTGGGGCATGGGGCAACAGCACCTGCCCATAGACCTGACACCTCCCCACCTGTGTTCCACAAGGGGCTTTTAATAAAGATAAGTAACTGTCTGAGTGACAACAGCAATAATCCAGGGAGCTGGCAGACTGCATGCTGACACAGCCTACTGAAGTTGTGCACCTCCTGGGGGCACAGGGAAAGAAAAATAAATTGTGACCTGAGTTTTCAGCATGACTTATGTGTTCTACAGTTGTAGTTGTGGAATTATTTGTGATTTTTTCTCATCATTTGAGCAAGTATTTTTTTCCCTAGAGAAGCTCAGTGTCTAAGCCCTCCTTCCCTTATCTTCTTTCTTCCTATTTCCTCCCAAAGAGACAATTTAAAGGTGAAGGAGTTAAACAGATAGCATTTCACCTACAGAAGAGAAGAACTCAGTTAAAACACAATATTTAGCTGTTGCTGTTTGATGACTTTATATTGAATCGAGTCTGCTCTATTCCCAGAATGTGTCTCACTGTCTCTGTATCATATGAGGCCAGCAAGCCAGCTCAGAGAACTGATTTGACTGAAAATCAGTATTTTTTTCAAACACAATATAAAATTATTTTCAATTAGCTCTGGTTTCATATCTGGTACACAACTGTGAATGCTGACATAAAAGAAATGGTGGGAAAAATTGGGTTGAGGAAGAACTTTGGGTGAGTGCCTGTACTTTGTCTGAAGATGGTTTTGGTTGACACTGCCCTCAAGTCCCAGGAAATGAAAGAGGCGTGAGCTGGAGTGGTAACAGTAGGTAGAGATACCCAAACTACCTTGAGCTGCAAGGCCAGAACAAGAACTTCAGATCTGGTGTGAAAGGTGAAGAAAATACAGGGGGAAAAAAGGTCTTTTTAAAGAAAGGAAGCTTATCCCATTTCCATGTTTATTGGATTTAAGGGTTTGTTTCTGTTCTGTTCCCAGGAGTAAAATACAGGAAGAGTTACAGAATATTTGTTGACAACAACTGACTGTAGCAATGGGGCAGAAAAATATGTTGTGCAGTAAGTGCTCCAGCATCCTCATAAATCTGCACTGGAATAGACTCTAGCCATTGTGTTTCTGAGGCTGTTACAGCAGAGCACAGCAGGATATATTCTCACCATAGCAACCCAGAAAACTGCCCCATCCAAGCATGTTTCCACTCTGCAATACCACTCCTCCCCTGTCCTTGCTTCTCAAAGGAAATTGATATATTCAGGTCTTGAAGTAGCACTTGAAGCCCAAGTCTTGGCTCCAGTGCCGCTTGAAGTCTCCTGTTCGTAATTGAACAGCAGCAAAAGGAAATCATATTAGCAGCATCTCTTGGAGAGTTACTGAAAAATAGGGTCAAACTTGGAAATGAATCTTTCTAAATCCTTCAGTCCACAACAAGATTTTGGGACCCTGCACTCACTCTTTGTACCACATATCGAGGAGATTTAATGATCTGAGATAAAGTTCTAGATGTGTTCTTCACAGCATTACCCTCCTCCACTGGACGAGTAGCTTTCACCATGGAGAAAGGGGCTCAGAGCACAGCCAGAGCCCTGGTGTGTGATTTTAGACCAAGTTACTGGGCTACACAGTGGGAGCTGAGGTTGGGGCTCATATACAGCTTTCCCACCACCTCTGCCATGGATGTGGCTTGGGGCACATGCCAGCCAGGCAGCCAGAGGTGACAATATCATGTTACATTTACTGATGCAGAACTTCTCTGTTAAACCTCATATTCCTTGGTATTTTCATCATACTTAAATTTAAATATTTTATTAAATATTTATGGCATAAATCTTCATGACAAAAATCTGTTCTTTAGTGTTCCTGGTGAAAGAAGGTATTTCATTAAGCACTCATGGCATCAATAGGACATCACCCTTGTTTTCCTTAAAGTAGGAAACCAGGTATTCCAGGAGACAAACCACATATATTATCCACTGAGACCAAATGCCTCTATTACTGTTCCCAGTTTACTACATTTTCTGTTTGCTCAGGACAAACTGTTAGGAAGTTTTTAAAGAACCAACAATATGGGGATCCCTGAAGAGCAGGTATTCATTCCATACTTCATATGGAATACAAGTGTATTTTCCTATTTGAAAAGGTGGAGAATTAATCAGAGAAGCCAGAGGACCCATTTTGAGGAGTGCTGTGCATCCTGCTCCCACACAAACTATGTGAAGTCTTCCCTGGCCAGGGTCCTAAGAGGTTACTGGTATTCAAACAGCTATTGAATCCCCCAATAGCTGAGCTGCAGAACTGCAAATATTATATTTAGCACTTGAAATGCTTTAAACTCGAACAGTGAGTCCTTACAAAATGGGAGTAGGTGTTTTTTTGTTTGTTTGCTTTTGATTTATTTTTTTCTCTACTCAACTGATTAGAAGAGCATGGTGAGAGTTGTAGTTTTTGAAATAAATAATTTGGTCAAGGCTTGAAAGGACATTGTACTTGAATCTGGAATCTGAGATCTGATGTCTATCCTCTGTTCACATTACTGCTTCCTCCTCTGCACAGCTGTGCATAACAAGACTACTTGCTCTTTCAAAGAAAAAGTTCAAATTAAGTTATCCTTGAGCAAGCAAAATATTCAGCGGGGTTTTGCAGAGCCTCAAAAGTTTGAATGGGGAGTTTCATGGCTCATTCAGCCATTTAATTCTGCTAAAAACCTCTCCTACAGAGCTCTGCAGGCACAACAGAAACAGACCAGCCTGCACTCCTGTTCTTGTGCATCTGGTCCAGTTGTGAGCACTGTCATTGAGGCTGAGACAGTCTCAGCTGCAGGACTGGTGTGTGCTGCTAGGTAGGAGAACAATCATTCTGATTTGCAGCAATATATGAGGTATAAAGAGATCACGGGGTCCCTGCTCTGCAAAGCTAAATTCAGCACTGTAAAATGAGTGTTCTCATGGCTGTGCCCCACCAGGCTATGCAGTAAACTTAATGACCCTGTTTCTTGATTTCAGAAGTGGTGGGTTATGTGACACTACAAGCTGTGTGGAGGTAAGCTGACAACTCAAAGATAAACCTATTGGAATGAGATTTGATGCTTACAAACAAACAAACAAACAAACAAACATCTCTGAGCACAGGGTGCTCAAACATCTCTGAGCATCTCCCGTGACAAACCAGGACACTTAAGAAACACTCCTGCAATCTGATTCTATGAATGATTCTATGAATCTGTGATTCCAAAAGACTCTGCAAAGAGTGATACAGCAAGCTACTTTTATTTTGTAGTCCGTGATGTTCTAGAATAGGGGGCAAGCTAAAAGCAGAAGTGATTCATAACTGCCTTGGGAAGCGTGCAGGCAACCTACAGTGGACCTTTGCATCCTGCTGCTCTTCAACTAATAAATGACAGTAGGTGGTGAAGCACCTGCCAGCTGCAGCATGGTGTCAAATATCCCAACATCACACCACAAGATTGCATAGATAGCTTCTACTTTCACTTATATTCTATTAAGGATTTATAAAAGCCTTGGCTTCCTGTCTCATGAAGGGACTGGAGCAAGTAATCCACTCTGCAAGCAAGGGGAACTCCACTTAGGTGAACCCCTAAATGTATTTTCCCCCAATCTTTCAATTCCTCTGTAGTCTTTGTGGTTTATAGGCCAGTATCTGCAGTAATTGATTGAGATGCTCCACAGATGGACTTTGACCTGCATCAGCTGGAGATTATTTGGTATTGTTTGTCCCGCAGCCTTGTACATGGATTTGGGATTGAATTTTGAGTAAAAATTTCTATACTGGGCCAACAGTTCTACTAAACATAGCACAAGCTCCAAAACTGAATTCATCTTTGAAATCTGTCTGTCTAACCACTGACAACAGAAGAACCATCTTACACACAGGCCAATAAGGTTGTGTTATTAGAAGGAATAGCCATCTGCTCATTCATCATATATCATGAAAATATGATTGCACATTTTTTCTTCCTTTGTGTTTTAATTGTTTTAATTTAGTTTTCCACACCAAAGATCATCTTCATCTGTACACAGCCCACAGCAATAGCACCTTCCTTCTGACCCTTCATGTGCTATTTAGGAACTTTTTATTTTGGGTGATCCACTAGAGATTTGAGTCTGGAATAAAAAGAGCAGCTGTTTGGAGAAATTTTCTAGACAAGCAGAGTTGTCCTTTCGGAGCAGTTCTTAAGGCATGAAGAAAGATGAGGCTGCTCAGAAGTACTGAGCAGGAGGACAACTGCATAATCACCATTGACTGATCAAATGTTTCCAGTAAGGGTGTTCTGCCTTCAGGTTTTCCAGTTGGTGAGAGCCAAACACATAAAAGCCAAGTGGTGGTATCAGTGACAGGTTAAACTGTATTGATTGTGTGATACACAGCAGTCAGGGCACTGCTGAGCACTGCTGTTCTCTGTAACCCAGACTTCTCACAGATACCTGCTGCTGGCTTGCCCAGGCATCCTACTGCAGGTGTACCTGGGCTGAAAACTTCTGCCTGAGAAACCTTACAGTTTCCAGCTGAATAATTGCCTTCTCTGCTGACCTGGTTCATTGGAGGACAGCATTCCTAGAGTCTGATCCCAAAGGACAAAATGGTGAAGAGAAATGAACATCCTGTCACTCAGACCTATTGTATCCCATTGGTGAAATGAATGCCTGCTCCCTTCAGCTCCTCCAGTCTCTTACACTATCATGAAAGTTTTCTTCTGCAAGTATCCACACAGCCATCACACCACTGTGAAATCATTCCAGTGTCTATAATCAGCCAGCTATACATTCAAATATCTTAAAATGTTAGTACTCACTTTGAATAGATTATTAGTATTTTTGGTACTATTACAAATAAATCCTTCTATTCCCCACAATTCCATATTTAAAAATGTTTTCTTTTGTTTATCATTAAATTCAACTCCCAGTAAGAGCCTGCATAAAGGAATAAAACAAGTCTTCAGAGCCTTCTACAATTAGCATACCCTCATCATGCTCCAGTAATTATCTCCCCTGAGACTCCCCTGAGTTTGGATGCCACGCTCCTTTCATCACTACAGCGTTCCCATGGGGGAAATTAAGAGGCATAACACCAGGATTACTCAGATGCCATGTTCACCATGCATACACCAAAGATCTCCCCATCAGGTGTTTGAGTCCAGCCAGCAGATCACTTACCAGGAGTCAAAACCAGCACAGCCGTGTTTGTTCCATACCACCAATGGCAGCTCAGTATGGGTTAGCATAAAATTTATCCTTTATTTACAGAAAAGAAAAATTCCTTAGTGAAACAGTATTGTTTAGAGGATACAGCCACCAGGCTTCTCAGGAATCACCAGGGAGAAATGTGTTTGGGTGTGTTAAGGGATTTTCACCAGTGGGGCTTTTGTGCTTTCTCACCTTTGCCACCTTCTTCACAATTTGCCCAGGAAAATTCTTCATTCTCCATTCAATGCTACTTCCTTACCTGCAGGACTCCTTTGCTGCATTGTTCTTCTAGTCTCAGAAAATGCCTGACTCCTTTCCCAGGTCCCTAACTCCCTCTTTATCTTCAGGTGGCATAAAGATGTCTGTAGGCCAAGTTAATATTCTCCAATGCATTCTATCAAAAAATGACTTAGGTTTTCTGATTTTATGATTCAGTATCACAGTTCTCAGTTATGCTAAGCTTTTCTACACTGTCATCCCAGAAACTGCTAATGGCCACTTCAGAAAATGACAAAACCAATTGATACAACTCCAACACTGCCCACCCCACTTGGTGTAATGCACGTAGAAAGGAAAATGTCCTCTTAAAATCTCAGCAATTTCTATTGGCTGTAGATATTTCGGAGAACTGTGTGGTTGGGTCTCTCTAAATGAAACCAGGAAATCTGGGTGCTATGTTTTTACCCAGGAATTGCCTTGTGGTGCATTACAACTCCCTGCTTGCTTTATACTGAATGGGCACCAGTAATAGCCAAATTTCAGGACTCTGTGCTTGATAAATCATGACTAACAGTACATTGTATTGCAGTAACCAACTGTTTATTTCACAGTTGCCAGTGTTACACAACTCTTTTCAAATATTCAGAAAAACAGATGCTTGGTACACAAAATCCAGCATGGCCACATCCCCTCAGACATCAACCCCATGCAGTCACTTCTGATCACAGATCTTGCAGAGAGCATCTGCAAAACCCACTGAAGACAGGAGCATTTCTGCCCACCTTTTGATGACAGAGGTCGATTTGTGTCCACTACTTATTGGAGAAATACTTGGAGACAATCCCATCACACATTCCCATTTGAGGGCTTTCAATATTGAAACAAATTATGAGTATAAGGGAAGAACATTTCCAAGTTTAAGTAGTTTAGAAGAAACCCTCTGTGTATGTGCATTAGTGTTATGAATATTAAAAAGCTAATGCCACAACTTCACTTTAAGAACATGTGCATGGAGGTACAGATACTCTCATCCTTCTACTCACATGGAGTACCATAGTACAAACCAGAAGCAGGAGGTCCCCAGCAGTTAGTCTCAGTGGTCTAGGATACAGAGTAGCCTGCAGCTGTAATTTTCAGCTGTCCTTAGAGAGAAGCCTATCCCAACAGTTCTAATTATTTCCTCATGCCGTCTCTTTCCCCGCTACATATGATTTAGCCTTGGATTCCTGTACATTTTGGGAAGTTCTATGAAGGTCCAAGTTCAAAATGGGAACAAGTATGCAGTGAATAAAATACTGTCAGAGGAAGAAACAGTCCATAAAGCCTGCAAAGTGTCTCCAACATCCAGCGGGTTGGAGTGGGAGGGGTACAACTGACCACCACAGGTTTTTATGTAATACAAGTTGAACAGTACAGGGAAAACTGAAGCTCAGCTGTGCACAGGCAGCCGGGGCACTGCTCACTCCGCAGACAGCTGCAGAGCAACAACACAGGATCAGGGGGGTTTACAGAATTGAAGGTGTTTCTGCACCAACTGATGGCTTGGCTCAGCAGACATTAACTTCGACTGCAATAGCAGGGTGGCTGGAGTAGTGAGGAAGATGTTGCTCACAGCAGCATTTTGAGGCAATAGTAAAGCAAACAAGGACTTCAAAACACGCGCGAGGCAGCTGCGATTTCTGTCCTACAGTTTGCTGGAATCTGGCCCGGTACAGTGCAAATATACGGAAAGAACGGGTAAATAATATAAGTATAAAAAGGGCAGAATAGCGATCGCAGGAGCTTGAATCTTCACCAACCTCCCGGCCCACAATTCACCCTCCGGCGCTGGAGCCAGGGCTGCCCGCGCACCAGGGCTGAGCACTGGCAGCCATCTTCCCCCGGGCCTGGACCCGGCCTTGGCCTTGAGCCGGGGAGAGGAAAACAACTCCTGCCGAGGACTTGCTCCTCGGGTGGCCCCGCGGCCGCCGGCTGTCACCTCACGGGCTCCGGCACCGCTGCCAGCGCCTGTGGGGAAGACCGGGGCGGGGCATCACCTCCCCCCGCTAGCGTCAAGACGGCAGAACCGCCCTGCCCAGTCCTGCCCCCCGGGGCACCCCGGTCAGCGCAGCCCCGTGCTGGGGCTCTCGGCCCCCGAGCTACGGCTGAGGCCCAGCGGGGGGCGGGCGGAGCCGCCTCAGGGCGCGGCGCATCACGCCAAGGGGAGGGACCGGGCGGCGCCGAGGGAAGCGAGTGCGCCTGCGCACGGCGGCCGGCGACGTCTGCGCACGAGTCTGTGACGATAGAACCAATCTTACGGCCGGGCCCGCCCCCTGCGCGTCCAGCCTGATGGACGTGCCGACGGACCAATGGGAGCCGGAGAGGCCGTTCAAACCGGCCGTGCCGGGGCGGGGGTGACCAATCGTAGGGGGGAAGGGAGGGCGCTCCCTCGCGCCGCCGGTGGGCGGCCGCACGTTCCCAGGCGCCTCCGAGGGGGTTTTGCTGCGCTCGGGGCGGGGCCGGTGCTCAGTGTGTTTGCAGTCGGCGGTCGGGCGGTCCGACCCGGGAGCATGGGGGTGAGGTAGAGCCGGCCCAACTGCTGAGGGGACGCGAGAACGGCTGTCCGGCGGGGCTGGGCCTGCGCGGCGGCGGGGAAGAACGCGGAGCCGGCCGGAGGATGGAGGATAAGAAGGAAGAGGGTGAGGCGGAGATCCAGGAGCACGGGCCTGAGCACTGGTTCAGCAAGTGGGAGCGGCAGTGCCTGGCCGAGGCCGAGCAGGAGGAGGCGCTGGCCCCGGAGCTGCAGGACGAGGCGGCGGCGCAGCCCGAGCACAAGCAGCAGAAGCTCTGGCACCTCTTCCAGAACTCGGCCACCGCTGTGGCGCAGCTCTACAAGGGTGAGAGCTGGCGGGTGACGGTGGGGCCTGGGCCTGCGGGTGTGTGTGTGCACTGCCGGGGCCTGGCGGGCGGCGGGGCCCGAGCGCTGTGGTCTGGAGGCGGAGGCCGGGCCTGGAGATGTGGTGGTCTGGTGGGGGGCGCTGGGGCTACGAACAGCCGCGGAACCGCCGGGTTTGGGGTGGGAGCGGGGCTGCGGGGTCACAAAGGGGATGTGGCGGCAAGGGTGGCCTGGGCAGAGGGAGGAGCGGGCTTCCGGCCTGGGGGCTCCGCTCCCGTCTATAGAGGCAGACGGGAAAACAAAATGGCGTGAGGGGCAACCGCGGCCGCTGCCCAGATATCGCCGTTCGAGGCTTCCAGCCGAGCGGCCTGAGGCGGTGGAGCCGCCGGTCCGGTTCTTGTGTCGGCCCGGCCTGGCCACCTCTGGCTCCGGCCGACAACTGGCGGAGGGGTCGGCCTGGGGAAACGGCCGGAGGGGCCGTGCCGGCCCGCGGAGAGGCAGGGCGCTCTGGCGGAAGGCGGCTCGGCGGGGAGCCGCGACGGGAGGGCCCGGAGTGGCGGGGGCGAGTCCTGAGAATATCCGGGGAGCTGCGGGCTCCGGGGGCGGGGAGCGTGAGGGCAGACCGAGAAGCCCGGCCCTGCCGGCGGCGGCTCCTGACGCCCAGCCCAGGGAAAAGGCTCCGACAAAATGGCGAAGTGAGGGGCTGGCCTCATTGTGCGGCGGGGGCTGCGGCGGGGGCCGGGCAGGGCCCTTCTCCGGCGGGCTTGGGTCGCCGCCGCTGCGCTCGCTGCCCTGTCCGGGTCGTTGCCGGCCCGCCTTTCTCGGCCCTGATCCCGAGTTGCCTTCGGAAGGTGGAACAAAATGGCGAAACCTAACATGGCCGTTCGGAGTTGATGACTCCAAAATAAACAGCGTGTGTCCTTCCCTCCCTGCAGATCGCGTGTGCCAGCAGCCGGGGCTCTCCCTTTGGGTCCCCTTCCAGAACGCCGCCACTGCGGTCACCAACCTCTACAAAGGTAAGGGGCTGCTCCTCTTCCCCCTGACACCGCTGCCCGGCAGCCCTCCCCGCCGAGCAGGGCCCCACTCTGCCTCCTGCCCTGGCTTACTCATAAGCAGGGCCTGTTAATGTCTCTTATTCACCCTGATAAAATCTAACCCGAGACTGCTTCCTGAATCTTGCAAGTTTTCCCGGGGCCACTTTAGCTGACGATAGCTGAATCTTTTTTGTTGCCTCATGTGAGTGACTAATAACTTGAGCTGTTTTACTTCACAAACCTTGGAAAAGGATGTTTTTAATGTGTGGCTTGCTTTCATGAATTCAAAGAAAGAGTGCAATAGCTTAAGTTATTAAACATTACTTAAATTTCCCCCATTTTCTATATTTATTTCACAGTATGCTGAATATTGGTATGTCAGTAGAAAACATGCACATTAACAGTGAAGTGAAGGTGGGGTTTAGTGTTTGTAAAATTCGGCATATTTATGTGACAAAGTTTTATCATCCTGCAATAGTGAGGGTTCCTAAGTGTGCTTCCCTGGTTATTTTGAGCACTAAATGTCATTAAGGCTGTGTCTAGTGTGGCTGTAAGAAGACAGTGTTAGCCAAAACTTAGATAAGAATGCACTCTGCACGTGGCTCTGCTTTTGTTTTGTTGTACTGTCTGCTTCTGACAGGGTCCCTTTCTGAATAATTCTTTAAGTTGTCACTATAGACTGCTGAAGAATAATTCAGTGGTCTTTAGTTTAAAAATTATCAGTGGATGTTTAAATTGGTGCTGTGATTCCTGGTGCTTCTGTCTTCTGTTCCCAGGGAGGAACAAAGTTCCAAATTGTTGTTTCTCTGGCTTGTAGATTAATTTTTATTTTTGTTTTGGAATGTTGTTTTTTCTTGGTCTGTGCAGCATTATCTATATCTCTATCTGCATGTTCTTTTATTTGTGTCTAGTTTCTCCCTTTCTGATTTGGTTTAAGCAGTTGAACTTAGTGATGTGTTTATGATGGCTGATCAGGTTTCTGACAGATATGGCCAGAGCAGAGAGGAAATGTAAATGTATAACCCACACTGCCAGGGACCTGGATCTCTTGCAGAAAGTGCATTTGGATTTTGTGTTTGTGTCAGAGACCATATAAAGGGGCAGCACATCCCATAATAGGTTAGGTGTTTGCCTGAGGGAGTGGGTCACTAGAACATGGCTTAGGTTGCCAGTCACCAGTATGGTGCTAGAGTAGCAGCAGGTATTGTTAAGTTATCTGAAATAATTAGTCTTTTTGTACAAATAGTATTATTTGCTCTTATAGCACCTTACCTACAAAGACTAAGGCTGATTATTTTTTTTCAAATCAAAGGATTACTTGTGCTATAGGCAAAATGAGCCACTTTTTTTTACAATATTGTGATTAATAGAAGAATACTTAGGTGGTCATCAGCGAAACTAGAATTTAAGTAGGAAGTTGTCTTTATTCAGGCATAATGCAATACTTCCAAAAGTTGCACTGGAAACAAATCTTGCCTAGAAACACATCTTCAAGAGGTGCTCAAGTACCTCACTTATTCAGAACTGCCATCTTTCAGACTTCCAAGTGGGTAGAAATTTGTTAAGAACACAGGTAGAACCAGCTAAACAGTGGCACATATCAAGCAAGTTGGAGTGTCTTAATGTGAATTTGCCTTCCCTACTGGTGACCATGGCTCTTTAAAACCTCCTCCTGTTGTTTCTCACATACTCAGTAACGTTTGTGTTTGTGGACTGTGTCAAAACACTGGAGAAAGACTTGGTGTGGTAAACTGAACACCACAAACTGCCTTTTGGCCTGTCAGCTGGTTTCTGATCTGATAAATGCTTGGAATTTTGAGACATCAATTCTTTTAAGAAGAGCTACATGAGGAGTAGTTCATAAGGAGTATGCTGTGATGTCTTGCATATCAGCATTTATTTTTCCTGAAATTTGATTTGAAGTTTAGGATCACTCCATACTATGATGGTCTTAGATCATCAATTTCTGATTGGTACTGGTCATGGAGGTTGTGTTTAAAGACATTTGATTATTTTTCAGATTACACTACAGAAATGAACACAGGGCTTTTAATGTCCGATTTATAACATTGAGCCACTGCAGAAAGTTTTAGCCATATATTGAAGTAAGGTTTGAGCCTTCAATTTATCTTTTTTTAAATACAAGCTGAGTGTTAGGTAATGCTAGTTTTGACTTAGTAATTTCAGGATGTAGGCAGTAGCATTACTGCTTATGTTTTGCCAGCTTAAGTTTGTAAACAAAGTTGTTGTAGCTTTTACTGTAAAAATCTAATCTTTCCCAGGGTAATGATGCTTGAAATTTGTCCAGACAGCCTGTGTTCACAGGCTGATAACTAGTTCACAGTCAGTCCTTTGGAAAGCATTCAGGTATACGAGGAAATCAGGCTATTGCCATAAAGCTCACCTCTGAGGAGGACTTTCTCATGGTATTTAATGAAGGGATTAAAGGCATATTGTCAGTTTCCACATTGGCTCCAAAGTGTTGGGTAGCTTTTACTGTGAGTGCATTGGAGGTTGAGGTGCTGTGGAGTATAAAATGGCTGGAGGAATAATGTGTCATGTTGCCACTGGAATTAGTGTTTGTAAATCTTGTCTCTGCTGCTTTGTAATCAAAACGGCTACAAATTCTTAGACTGCATGAAAGTTACTAAGATGTTACATTGTATAAACTACGTATAGCATTTATTCTAAAAGCCCCAATATTTAGCCAAGATCAGTTTGAGATTTTTTTTTGTAGGTTGGTACATTTGAAGTGCTACTGTAGATTTCAGTGCTGTCTTCTGTGGACAATGCAGTGGTGCTTTAGAATATATGCTTAACAATAGCAATCAAGTAATAGTGATTATTTGGGATTTTTTGAATGTCAGAAAACTAGATATGAATGTCACTATACCTGTAAATATCTTGGACAGCTGTTCTTAAATCTCTTAATATTGTTCTGGGCAAATGGGTCTCATGTTGGACTTAGTAAAGCAAGAATACAAAATGCTGTTTTAATGAGGTCTGACAGATTTATCAAAAATCTATGGAAATCAAGTAGATGAAATCAGAGTGGATACGTTGATGTCTTTTAATGGAGCAAGAGCAACAGCAACATAGCTATTTCAATTTTATGAAAATTACTGCTATTGGCAAAGCTCTGTTAACAAATCTATACCAAACAAGATGTGTAGAGAAGATGGATTGTCTCACCTGCTACTGTTGTCTGAAATTACTCAAACTATTTACTGAAGTTTGAAAGCAATGTAATACAGGGCATTTGAGCATGCTGCTTAGAGGCACAGATATAACTCGTATGCACAGGTGAACAGTTTGATCAATAGAGAAAGAAATTGTGTTTTATAGTAGGGTTAATTGCAAATAATGTGTAAAGCTTTGGTATGTAAAATCTGCAATAGGATCTTAAATGGGGAAGGAAATTTTTTTAGACTTCCTTTTTAAATGGTATGATGAGGAGTTGGAAGGCATTGGGGACACTTGTGTTCTAACTAGTTTCAAAACTATGGCTTCCTGCAAATAGCCTTTGCAATTAAAATTTAGATGAAATTATAGAGACACTAAGGAAATCTTGAGTTTTCTGACAACTCCTTAGCTACCAGAACCAAGAAAAGCTGTTACTCCCTTTATGGGGGCTTACTGACTCTGCTGATGCACTTCAGTGTTTCTTGGAAGTGTGTTGTCTGTTGGTTTAAGTACCTTCCTCGGACTTACAAGCACTGTTTTTGTTCTAAATGTACTACAGTGTGTAGTGTAGTGTGTTTTTGTAAACAGTGCTGTAGTGTTGACCTGAAGCATAGTAATTGCTCTTTAGGTGGTACTTGAGTTGCTGGTGACTTTTTCACTTGTACTGGAGGGGAAAATTTTTAGCTAAAATATTCTCTTCAGGTTTAATAGGACTCATCTTAAATGTTAGTTGATTTGCTGCTGCCAATTTGGTACTGTGTGACAGTAACCTGTAGAGTGTATCTCTTTCCTAAGGTTGACCAGAAGCTATATCAGTGATGTGCTTTATCTGTAACACTAAGAAAATTTTTCTGTCTTCTTGCAGAAAGTGTGGATGCCCATCAGCGAAGCTTTGATGTAGGAATTCAGATTGGCTATCAGCGTCGGAATAAGGATGTGTTAGCTTGGGTTAAAAAACGCAGAAGAACTATTCGTAGAGAAGACTTGATCAGCTTCCTATGTGGAAAAGTTCCTCCTCCAAGAAATTCTAGAGCTCCCCCAAGACTGACTGTAGTATCCCCTAACCGAGCTACTTCAACAGAAACTAGCTCATCTGTAGAGACTGATTTGCAACCCTTCCGTGAAGCCATAGCTCTGCATGGTAACAGTAATTTTTTCAATACTACATGGTTAAAAATGGGTGGGGGTTCTAAAAGCATGTCTGGCTCTTGACCATTGCTGGTATCATAATGTCATGTACTTGATGTTCCAGCTGAAGGTATGTCTCTTAATTCTCTAGGAGTTTTTGCATGTGTAAGGTGTGTAGTTACTAAAAGTTGCATAGGAAAAGGACTGTAAAAAAATTAGGTTTGGATCTAATATTCTGCATCTGTGAACTCAGCGCTTCATACTTAACTCAGCAGTGTTTCTGAAGCATAAGGAGACTTGGCATTCATACCTGTGCTAAAGTAAACAGAATTCCTGGAAAATGGTAATACTGTGTTAGCAACTAGTTAAATACTGTGTGTTTTCTGATATGAATATTAAGTAGCATGCTCTGCATTGGACTTTTAGCTAGAAAGGGATAAAGAAACTTTTTAAATAGCTCGAGCTGAAATGAGGCAGTTTATATGTGGGTTTTATGCCTTCTAAAA
This sequence comes from Calypte anna, assembly GCF_003957555.1. Classification (NCBI taxonomy): domain Eukaryota; kingdom Metazoa; phylum Chordata; class Aves; order Apodiformes; family Trochilidae; genus Calypte; species Calypte anna. The sequence goes on from NC_044260.1 coordinate 7,679,347, forward strand.
TTCAAAGGCTAGCAGATATCTTGATATAAATAGTAGACCATTGTAAAAGTAAAAAAATCAAGCTATATGTAGGATAGTCTATGAAAATTAAATGAAATTTTTACTCTTTCAATATTCTCAGTGGGGTTGCAATTAATAAGGTAATTAGATGAATCCTGAAAATAGTCCTTGCCTCTGTTATGTTGTGGTAGTTTTTCAAGATACATAATCCAGGCATGGTTACTGTTTAGAGGACAGCTTAGTTCTGGTATTGTTTGCTGCTCTGCCATTTAAATCAAGCATGCTCTCAGTTTTTGGCAGTTTTCCTTCTTATATGGGAAGCTGGCTAGGGAATTCGGTGTACCAGTATCGTTATTTCTGTGGGTAAAGTCAAGTTCATGAGGAGAACTGCAGAAGCTGACTCTTGCCCACTCTGGTGTGAGAACACACTTTAAAAGGTTTTTTTTAAAACTGCAGTTGAATCTGATATGCAATTGCTTCAACTAAAAAAGCTTGCTCTTCGACACAGTGAGCTCTCAAGCAGAGTAAATTGTGTTTACTAATATTGTGTAATGTCCTTATACTGATTCTTAGCATCTGCTTGGTATAGATGTGTTTTGTAGAAGTCACTTCTTTATAGCATGGGAATCTGAACCATGTAATAAGTTCTTTCATGTTTTATGACCTAATACAGGGTCATGAGAATAGTAGGAAGTTCTCTGGCACTGCAGAGGCTAGAAATGCACTCATCCCCTTCATCAGCTGGGTGACAAGATTACGTGTCAGTCACCTTCTGGATTAGGTTGTCCTGATATCAGTTTCAACCTGGTCTTTGACACAAATGCTTTTGTGCTGATCCTTTGGTGACTGGGTTGTATTTGGCCTCTTAACTGTTGTGAAGTTATTGCCTGCAATATCTGTGTTCCTCCAGCTTCTCCTGCAATTTCCTTTAACATGAAGGAAGCTGTGATTAAACTAGCTCCCAAACTATTTTCCTGTTTATAATGAGCTTCTCAGAACTATGTTTTGATTTCTGAAATCTGCATAGGATCTTCAGTTATGTGTACATTGGTGTCCTCTGCAGGGCTATCTTCATTTCTGGCAGGCTGCTTAAAAGTGATTTCTTCTAGGTGTTGTGAGGAAGCACGAGAAAACCTGATGGTACTGAGTAGCAGTCCTCAGCAAGTGTTCAGGGCTAAAGCTTTGTGGGGAATTTTCAACTGGCATGTGAAGTAATGAGGCTTCTTGTGCTGGTAGGCTTTCTGTGGAAATGAAACATTTCACTATTGAAAATGTGGATGGGCTGAATTGGATGGGTAAATGCTGAAACTTGGTGCTCCAAGTGTGGTCTCTTAGTGAAGCAGGGATAGGTATGAATCTTGCATTTTGACAGAATAAAGTTCTACTGAGGTTGAGCTGGTTTACTGCCTTCTCAGAAACAGGGATTTATACTGGTGTAAAGACCATGGTTCTTTAACTTGTTGATCTTTCTCTTTGGGGAAATACCTGTTCTTTGATCCAAATGCTGCATAATCACATGTGAAAACTTTGACAGAAGATGTGGTAGCAAAGGAGCGAATAATTAAATATTTCCTGGAACATCAAAAGATAATTCCATAATATCTTAATTAAGATATTAGTACAATCTAATAATCTGTACAATATCAGTACAATTTTAGAACTGTATGATGCTCCTGAAGAGGAAGTGTTAAAAACCTAATTTCTAACCATATCTTTTCTGTCTCAAATCTTATGTCTGATCTATAGTGTAGCTTGGCAAGCTAGTTAATTTTTTTTTTTAAAGAGAGTTAGGGATTTTGAATCCCAAATTTACTTCTGTTAAATTATCAATAGGCATTGCTGTAAAAAGAAACTTGCTCTTCTCTACTGTCTGCTTTGCAAACTTACTACAGTAGGTAAAAGCAAAATGGTCATGCTGAAAAACTACTGATACAGGAATGCTTAATGTGTATTTGACCATCCTTTTAACTCTATAGCATATATGCTTTGCAGCTCTTACTGAAGTCTGTAGTGTAACTGCATGTTACTAGAGAATAAGATTTTTTGAGCTATGTAACCTCTTGAGACAGCTGAAGTTTGGTACATCAAAAAAAAATACTTGTCCTTAATATCAACTTTCCATCATCTGTGTGCTGATGGGTAGCCTTTAAAGTAAAACATGACTGGAAGCTTAATCTGTGACTTCCTGAAATGAGTCAAGGAAAGCTGAGCAGCTAGCTTGAGGTAATACGTGCTGTTTTACTCTAAGGTTCAAGTGGATTTTTCTGAACTTCAGGAACTGTGTCTGATGCTTAACATTTTTAAGGTGTGATAGTGGAAGCTTATATTGTCCAATATTGTAAATACAGAGTCAGGTTTTTAACTTCCTCCAGACTCTTAAGGGGTCACTGCAGTTAGCATAGATGGATATCTTCATGTTTTCTGGATGTGTATTGCTATATCCAGTGCTGTAAGGGAAGGGTTCTAAATGGCAGAATTGCATCAAATGAGGTAGTATTCATAAGATTCCAAAAATCTGACAAGCCGGATCATTTTCTGCTTGGCTGTAGCTAGCATACGTCTTGCAGTGCTGGTGACAGTGCACAGTCTATATTTAATATTGTAGCTTGGTCTTTTAATGTGGTATGTACTCCATGCTTTACAAAGCCATACTCCAAATGGTTTGAGAAATGCTATGGTTTGTGGAGGGGAAGGCTGCAAACACAGGAAGGTAAGGCTGTAGTGTATTGGACTTGAGCATTAATATTTAATGATGGTGTGAATGAGCAACAACAAAGTGAAGGAGTGTTAGTTCTTTGGCTGTTTTTTTAATGTTGATATATATCATTAATGTGATTCAGTCTCTCTATGAGGGGGAGCCCTTGCTGTAGCATATAGAAGCATGTGACTTGGCCCCTTTAAAGAGTCTGAATTTTGATTAGGCCGCTTTATTCTCTTCTGAAATTAATCAACTGCAATTTTAAATAACAGCAGTTTTTAGCAGAGTGAAGTAGCAGTTGGTAGAAGAGGGGATGGGAGAGCAAAGTTCAGGCTACTCTGAGAGTTTAACTTAAAGGTTGTGTGTATATATAGCGGTGGTAGGACTGTGTATTGGTATGTAGTGCTAAAACTTGCTCTATGAGCAGTACTGTGAAAAGGGTGAGTATGGCAGAGGAGTGACAGGATCTATCTGCATGCCACTTTGTATTTATCTGGGGTTATTAACTAATTCCTGCTTTAGTCTTACACTTATTGAAACATGAATGTTCTTTTTGATACTTCTGATTAAAAGTTCTGGAAAACAATAGTTAATTGTTTTGCTATATATAATAGTATTGCTATACTGACCAGTAGTTATGCAGCATATTATGCTGTGGTAGTAACCTGAATAGCTGATACTCATTACAGGTATGGTTATAGTGCAAATAAGGGGCATTTTCAGTTGGGTAGGCCAGTGTTGAGAAACTTGTTAATTTTGAGTCGACAGTTCTATTTACCTTAAGTATTTTATAATACTCCATTAAAGCAATGCTTTTAAACAAACATTCAGATAACTTGATAGTTTTGGAGAGTACTTAGTTATGAATTAGCTACTGTTAGTAACTTTCTTCTATACAGCAGCTTTTTCTAGTAGTACTATAATAAATAACATAGAAAACAACTTCAGATAAAGTGTTTCTGTGAAATTACTGGCTTTGAAACACCGTATAATTGACTTGACTGAAAAATGTAGCAGGAGTGAGAATAAGTACAGCAAAATATTTCTGGTATGCCATCCACTACAAACCTTTCAAGTTCAAAAAGGGAGAATGAAACTTCAGGTGAGATTGTGAAAGAAGTAAAGACACTTTAGTAGCTGTTTATCTCTCTCCTGTTGTATAGATAAAACTGATGTGCCTGTGATTAGGTCATGTTAATCACAAAATAAACAGGTTGTAAACAGGTTGTAAAATGGTATTAAGTCATGTAATCTTACTGTTTTTTAGTATCTATTACTGTTTGCTATCTGCTTTAACTGATTAAATGTTTCGGGAAGAGATCTGAGTCTGCTGGAAACTAAAACTCAGAATAATTCACATGGGTTTTATGACATTTCCTCTTTGCATTACAACAACTTTGAGAGAAAAAAACAACTGTGGATCACAGTTCACTTTGAGGTGCTGAAATATGCTTTCTCCACCACCAAAAAAAAAGTTTATGGCATTGATGCCTGGCTTCTAAGACATTGCTACCATGAAATGGCAACTTGGTATTTCAGTGCCTGCCTTGAATTTTCTTTACAAGTGTTCCATGTTGGCTTGATTACCCAATCCTAAATTGATCTAAATGTTTCCTTTGGCAATTCTCTCTTGGATAGATGTGTAGTGCTATGCAATACAGTTAACTACAAGTAACTGATAGCAAATTGTCACTCAGCAATGACTGTTACTAGTTGAGTGTTAAATACCTGTATGAGATGAAACATTAAACTGGAACTAGAAGTCCCTGTTGTGATGCAATATCCTTGTACACCTCTCTTTCTACAAAGTAATTCAAAACTATTCTTCTGCCTTTGGCATCAGGTTTGATTGAAGATTTTAACTTCTTGATTATCTTGTGAGGGTTTTTTAAATGTACAGTGGTTCACTATTACCCAAGCACTGGAAAGCTAGTGTTTGCTTGGGGCATTGCTCACAAACCTTGGCAGTCTGTTTTTGAATATGCTGCAGCATGTTGCAGATGCATCTTTTAATTCTGATTTATATCTTTTAAGAAATGCATGTTACTTGAAAAGGCTGTACTTACAATCATAGCTCATGAGTGATGCTGAAAAATGTGTCCTCACATCACAGGTCTGTTTTGGGGCTTAATCAGAATAATTTCTTTCCTTACTTGGGCATAATGAAAAGATGTAATGATAAAGTCAAATTAGTATTTTGATAATTCGGTTATGAATCATAATGTAAGAGTAACTGATAAGTGGTGTAAAATGTTTGTTTGGTGGAAGTAACAACACTGAACTTATGTTCAGAGCAGTGTTGCTTGAAATAGTGATGTGGGGGGTAATTTCTACAAACAAGTTTGGAATTGAAACAATGTCACCTTCTGTGCACTGTCAAATTTTTTCCAATTTAAATGTACAGGATGGACTAATGTTTTTTTTCTGATGTCATGCCAGTTGAAATTAAACTTGCTGTTGACTTTGAATTGTGAAATTATTTGTTAACTGTCCAAATTTTGCATGTGGGGTCTTTATCTGAGTTATGGTATCTAGATTGGCTTTTTGCTTGTACATCTGTCTTCAGTTCATGGCTTTACTTCCTTTGGTAGATGTAGAGTAGCCTCCTTTCTCAATAGTTTTGAATTTAAGTTTGACCTTAATCCTGGGAGTACTGTAACAAGCCTTATTTCTGAATTATTGTTTCACTAAAACAGCTTCTGCTTTTTAAATACTTTATACCATTGTGAGTGAAAGATGATTTTAGTATAAACAAAATCTGCAGGGTCTCTGTCAGTCTTCAAACTGTGCTTCTGCGTTGGAACACCACTTTGAGCTGTAACTAAAAGCTGTAAGAAAGCATCAGTGACTACTGCCTGTTTCTGATGGTTGCATAATGCCCAGTCTGTATCAAAGTATGTCCTGTGCTGTGTACAAGATTGAAGCATTACTTGTTTGTTCAACAGTAATATACAGCAGAGTGAAATTGGTTGGCCTATTTTATCCTGACTTGCATATCATCCTGCCACTGTTGTAATGGCTTTAGAATTTATGTTCCAATGGAGGCTTCTGGCACCTGAACAACTAGTTATAGCAGTCTGTTCTTCCCAGAGCCTCTGAAGTTGCTTGTTTGGCCTACCAGCAGCTAACTGGTGTTAGGTTTTATTAGGCTTTACTTGCCTGTGTGTTACTCTTGACTGTATGTGAGGGTGTGTATTAATTGGCTTTGCACACATAAGAGTGTGATGGCTGGAAAAAGGTAGAGGTACTAAAGAATTTAAAGGCTGCAGAGATGAAATTGTCCAGGATTATTTACATGTGTGCTTGTTCTTATTGCTACAGAAATATCCAGATGTAGTTCTTGCTCTGCTGTTCATCTTCCTGCATGACTCTTGCTTTGGTAATTTATTTCTAGGGCCAAGGAATGTTGTTGTCCTTGCCTAATAAATACAGATTTGAAACAGTTATGACAACAAAGATGCTTGTCTTACCTGAGCTCTTGTTTATCTACAAATACAGCCTGGTTCCAAATGGAGAAGAATTATTAGGCTTTCATGTACCAGTGCTAGTTTTGGAATGTCCCTCTTCTGCAAAGTTGTAATAATACTGAAGACCAAGTTTAAATCAGTATGAAATCTGTGGTTTCTTTGTTTCTAGAAGTAGTAAACTTTCTGCTTTAAATGTTTTATTAATAGCCTGAACTCAAGCCAAAGTGATTGAGAGGAAAATGGTGACAGTGTTCTGGACCACATCTGTTAATAGCAAATTTTGGGGGATTTTCATGTGGCCTTGCTTGGCTTTTTTATTTGTAAGTGGTCTTATGAATTCTGCTCAAGCTGTGTTGGCTAATAGTGGCAGCCATAAAATACAACTTTAAAGGGTAGCTGTGTGGTATAGGCCTGTCTCAGATGTGCTGTCATACTGCAGTTTTCATTAGAGCTATAGTGATGGAGAGAGGGAGTGAAAGGGAGCAGGATGGTTGTGTTGAAAGCCAGATCAACCTGGAGAGCCCTTGGTAGGAGGATTTTCCTTCTGTGTAGCTATTGGTCTAGTGTGAAACCTTCATACTAAAACAAACAATCCATTCTTGAGTTAGACACACATTGTGAATAGCATGTAATTCTTATGGCTCTAGTATTTGCTGTAGTTTGTTGGTAAACCTGGTGCATAAGCTCACATTCAGTGTCAACAGAAGCTGTTCTGGTAATTGCTTAGATTCTTTTGTGGACTAAAAGATGGAAAAGTGTGGTCTGGACTTCAACAAGTGTCATACAAACAGAAGAATAAAGTGCCTTCAGTGTATCACTGCACGTCAGATGAGTGTCGTCTATTCTGCCACACATGGGAAAGTAGCTTGCTTTGCTGTTTGACCTAAATACTTTTTCTTTTCTTCCCCCCAGGTCTTAGTGGTGCAATGGCTAGTATAAGTGTTCGCTCAAGTACCCCAGGCTCGCCCACTCACGTGAGCAGTGGCTCCAATGCTAGTCGAAGGAGAAATGGACTCCATGATGTTGATTTGAACACTTTCATATCAGAAGAAATGGCACTCCACTTGGACAATGGTGGAACTAGAAAGCGTACCTCAGCCCAGTGTGGCGATGTCATTACAGACTCACCAACTCATAAACGCAACAGAATGATCTAAAATGCAAAAATTTCAAACCCACCATGCTGCTTGAAAGCCACTTGATCCTCAGAGTACTATTGAAAAGGAAACATGAGGCCATCTTTCCATATTCACTGTTTAAAACAAATGAATTCAATAATTGCCATAAAGGAAATTTTAGATATTACGTTAGATGCCTCATGTAACTGCGGCTTTCTAAAACTATATTCTTAGCAGAGGACATCAGATACTGTGTAGTAGCTAGCAAGATCATCATAGGCGAACATGTATCTGTTCCAAGGCTAAAAGTGACCTTACTTGTATTAAAGGGAAAGGAAATTTCAGATGTTTATTTGGTTATAGAATGCTTTTTTTTTTTTAATTTGTCCTTTATTTCCTGCTGTGTTGAGTATTTGCTTAAACAGTATTGCCAGTTTGACTGAAATTGTCTACAACATGACTTGGCATCTTTGTCAAAACTGCAGGCTTCCATTTTTGCAGCACTGTACCATGCACCTAGTTTCTATATAGTAACAGTGTGCAAGTTATAAATATTGGACTGTACCCTTTTTAGTTTTAAAAGCAGTTGATAATTCTGGTGATTGTGTGATAATGTAAAGAGGTGCTATGATGATCATGCAATTAATACTTAATATTGAATCAATACAAGGATCTTTATTGGATTAACTTTGTGTGTTTTAGTGCTCTGAAGTAGCAATATTAAACTTTTCCCCAGTTAACTTCATAGGATTTTAAATCAGTTTGACAAAATATATGTACTTATTGGTATTATCCTTGTGGTAATCATACACAGTGCAAACTGCACCAGTGCTGACCTAAATTTAGAGAAAGATGTCCTGTAATTGGAAAATAGGCTTTTCTGTTCAGTATTAGTGAAGTGTAGGTTTTGTGTAGACCCATAGCCTATTCTACATTTCCTGTGAAGTAATTGCCCATTGTTGGGGAGGGGTGGGAGGAGAGGGAATGAGGGGGAATAGTTGGAAAAAGATTGTGTTCTAACAAGTAAGACTTCTGGTCACATATGGAAACTTGGACTAACTTACACAAGATTCTGTGTGATGCCATCTCCTTCAGGAGGGAGTGACATGCAGGTTCTATGAAGTGCTAAGAAAATAATTTAAAACTGGAAGTTGATTATAAAGCTCTGGATAAACATGCCGTAAGGATGAATTAAAAAGGATAAATGGCTTTCTTTTTTTGTATTGAGCTTACATTCATAGGATTGAACTCTGGCTGCCATAAGTTAAGCATAACCTGAAACTGAACTAGAGATCAAGATTGCTCTGCTGCAAAGCTGTTTCTGACAGGGGAAGGCTATGTGTTGGTCTCAGAGTGTCATAATGATTTTTACATGTAGATGCAGTAAGTGTTTGGAGAGCTCTGGCTTTTAGGTCCTCTAAATCTCTGCCTAGGAAAGGAGGAGTAAGAAAGTGAAGACCTTCAAACAATCAAGTTGGGAAGGGGTACTTAGTGAGGTGGTATGCATGCTTTAACTGAAAGCGTAGGCTGATTCTTGGATGAAATGCAGCTATGTGAGATTTAAAAGACTAAAAAAAAAGTGGTATTCTAGCTAAATTAAGGCACCTTGAGCTCATTGTTAATACACAGCTCTTCAAGACTTGCTTATGTGCTTGTAGAGTCAGATATTTTTTTGTATTATCTTCCCTGTTTGAGGCAGCCTTCACTGTAGTTTTGCTTCTTTTTACCCTGTCATTCCTCTCATTGGTGTTCTGAAGTCAAGGCAAGACAGCAGTGATGTGCTAAATTCTCAGAATTCAAGGTCCTCTACAAAGAGCCTGACTTCCTTGCTTTGTGGTGCTTCCATCAAATTTCTTTACATTGAAGAGCTCGTGGAGATGTCAGCAGTTGCACAGTACTATTACTAGAGGACTTGCAATTTATGGGACAAGTGTAAGAACTGTCCAAAGCAAGATGGTAGGAACCGTTCAAAACCCCCACCTGTGTTAAATAGCTGAACTTGCACATCACCTGAAGACTCAGTATACATTAACTTCAGTTACTGCTATTAACTATGATTCATAAGACTTTTTTTAATGTAAAATATTAATACTGCATAAACTAGTTTTCATTTGGAGACTGCACTTCAACAAAGATTTTGAAGATGGTATCTAAATATATGTTAGTATTTATTAGGCTATTGGCAGAGGGGTTTTTTCTGTTCCAGAAGAAAAATCTGGAGTCCTGAACAGAAAGGACATGTGTGAGAACCATTCTTCATCTTTTCTGTTTGTTCATTAACTGGCTTGTACAACTAAGATGCTTATGCTCTGCAATTTCTAACATACTTTACTTTTACATGTGGTAAAGGTAACATCATATTGGTGTCAGTTCTGCATATATGGACTGAACTGTAACGATGCTTCTGGTCTAGCCCAAATATACAGAGCCTGTTCAAATTCTCCCTTTCCTTGCAGTGAAATAAATCTTGTTAATGCTTTGAAGCATTAATTCAACCTAGTACAATCTCAAACTAAACTTGTCTGGTTTTTTTTTTGATTTGTGCCATTTTTCTTTGAAAGGAAGAAGGCTGAGATATTTAACTGGTCGCATTAATGTTTTTTTGCTTGTACCTTAAATATTTGGCAAGTTTTTGATTGTTTTTCATTTAGCCCCAACTGTTGTTTGCTCTTTGTTAACCTCTGCCAGAATGATCAAAAAATGCATGTATTCATCTGGAAAACACAAGGAGAAACAGGTTGTCTCAAAAAAAAAAAAAAAAGAAAAAAGAAAAAAAAAAATAAAGTCCAGTACCTGTTGCTTTGAAGGCTATTTCTTGTGTCAGTGTAGAAAATTGATACTCTGGATATAGTTTTCAGCTATTATCCAAACTATAGCTCCTGGAGCCAGAAGTGAGTTGAATTCCTCTAAGAACCTGAAGAATTGAGAACTATTTAATTTGATAAAAATGGTGCTTGCTTTTGGTTTTTCCAATGAATCGTGTAGCTGAATGGTTTCTTCTCCATGTACATCAAATCTAACATGAATGTGCAGCAAGTTACATAAAGTACATCCTGCACTGAAGCTACTGAGCTTGGCTTGCTTATTAATGAAGTAAGTTTTAAATGTTAAATTCAAATCTATATTGCAATAAAATAACGCAAAAATGATTTTGGCTGAAACTGAAGTCCTGCAGTTAAACTTATTCTCAAATGTGGTTTACCCAGCTGGAGTAATAGAAGCTCTTAAGTCATAAACCTAATAAAAAAAATAAATTCAAGTAATCAGGCTGCTTTGTAGTTCTTTTAAGTTTTTGAATAATAACAGTCCATCAGTAAACCCAAACCCAGATACAGTCAGTGCAACTTGACAGGCCTGTTTATTTCTGCAGAGCAGGAATTATCTTTAGACTGCAATTTGATGGTAGCTGTTTAGTCCAGCTGCACTTCAGAGGTTTACTTTTGTTTTATGGATCGATGAAAGTATTAAGAATTGGGGTGTACTGTTGCATTTCTTCAACATGTTCTGCAGAGTTTAACATACTAATATTAAAGAAAAGCATCTTAAACTGTGCCACTTAAAACCTCTTAAAGTTCAGTGGTATTGACTTCAGTAGCAGAGCTTTCCCATCTCTTGCAAAATACTCTGGATGCAGAGAAATTAGGTGCTTTAATTAGCAGCTTTGCCTGCTGTATGTGGATGTCCCTAAATCTGAAACCATTTTCCACTTACTGTATCAGCAGGCCTTTGAATTTCACAATGAAGAAAAGATTTATTTCACAAAAACCTTTTAAGTTAATGTCTTTTATTGAAGTTTAACATATTTTACTTCTAGCGAGTGAAATATTCCTGTGGGGATTTGAAAGTTTTCTTAAATGATTTCTAAAACACCAGTGTCTTTCAGATGTTAGCCTGGAGCTAGTAATCTTGGCAGAAGAAAGGAATGCCCACCTGCCTTGCTCCACCAAAGTGCTTGTATCAGCTGAGTGGGGTAATGTGGTTGTCCAGGAGGGTGGCCACAAGGACCTGTGGTGCTGCAGATCCTTGGGATATTTTAGGTAATAAGGCACTGGCACTTGTAGCTGTGCCTGTCTCTAAATCTTTCCTTGTCTGTGGGTGTAACTCCTGTGGATAGTTGAGACTGGTAGACTTGCTCTGAGAGCTGATGAAGTGGCTCTTGTCAACACTGATGCTTTCTGTTATTTTCTCACTGGGCCCCTTTTGGACCATCTCAAAAGGAAAACTAAATGTGTCTCAAGCTCTCAAGGGTAGTAGTGAATAACCAAGTTCACTTCTGTGTGGTGTGGAAGCATCACTTAGCTCTGTTAAAAAGAGGCTTCAGGAAGCAAAGTGTTTCTCAGTAAATGATGAGGTCCAACATTTTCTGGTGTGACTGTTTTAAGCCACACTGCTGCTGCTCATGTGCCTGATGTAGCAGCTGTCTGGGTTTCTGAACACCGGGGCCCATCCATAGGGCTGTATTTTTAACTAAAATAGGATGTAGCTTTGGAGCACACAAGAACGCCCTTGTTGGAATTTGCTGTGAGCCTCTCAAGCATGCACTGTGCGTTGTAGAAAATCTTGAATTTCAGCATAAAAAGTACAGATCATTTGACCAGTCTTAATTGTACTTTGTAATGTTTCATCATTTTTATAGCAGCTGTTTTACATGTAAAGGTGAATTAGGTTCTGGATGCTGGAGAAATGCAAGCAGTCCGGGAAAGGAAGTACTGGGGTCCTTGTTTGTAACGTCCTGGTAGAACACTACCTTGCATCTTTGTCATGAAGCAACTCGTGCTTTCGAGCTCTGAAACTCAAGCCACAAGAATTCTTCTGGTATTTTATATGGTGTCCTTTTTGCAAAGCATCAAGGCAGAAGATACAAAATGTTTGTATTTAAATTAGATGCAGTAAGAATCTCGTTCTAAGTTTCTATTGGAGTTTTGAAAGAGTGGCATTCAGTTCCTGTTCAAAGAGCTGTGCCTACCTTTGCTCACAGAATATGGTGACTGAAAAGTCCTAAGGTTAGCATTTGTTGCTTTATTAATACATTTTACTTTTTTATATTGATAACTGTTTAAACTTAGCTTTCTCATTTTTAAGTGAATTCCTTGTATCTTACCTGTCCATAATGCAGTATACAAGGAGTAAAATGAGGAGGAAATACTGAGTTTATGCTCTGGTTTAAACTGAGTAATTACTTGGTCTCATATGGTTAATTACTCCAGTTCTTTATAGCACTGTCTCCCTGCAAATCAATGATCTTTAGCTGACTTTTTAACTGCAAAAAATCTTTACATCTTTGGTATTCTTTAGACCAATCTTGTAGCTATTTAAAAATAAAATACTGTGGTTTATTGAATAAAAAGAAAACTCGGGAGTGAGTTTTGCTGTGAGGTGGCAAAAGTGATGGTGCCCTATGTCTGTTTCATAAAGCACAGGTCAAAATAACTGATGCTGCCTTCAACAAAAGTTTTCTAAAACTTGTTTTCCTATTCCCTCAAAAAGTACCAGGAAAAAGAAACCTGTGGATTGCTCTTAGAGGTGAGTGGTTTTCTCTGCTAAGGTGTACTGTGTTCTAAAGACTTGCATTGAATATTCTGCCAGTTCTTCATCTCACTGAGAGAATGATAGTTTGTATTATTTCTTTGATCTCTAAGCCTTTCTTCTGGAAAAGCTTGTACAGTTAAGTCTGAACTTTCATGGCTGTGTTTACATGGCTTCTTGTGGTACATGGCTTCTTGTGGAAGAGCTTTTTTCCTCTCCTCAGAGATACTGGTGTCATTACCATGAATCACTGAAGATGCATTTCTGCCTGCTAAAATTAATTTTAAAGTCTTGTAAATCCTGCTTTTGGACCTTCTTTGAGCAGGGGTTTAACCAGGTAAGTTCCCAGGCTAACTCCATGTGGGTTAGTTATTCTTTTCCAGTATAAAACCTCTAGAAATGCATATTTTTGGAGTTGCTTCATTGCCTGAGTTTGCTATGAACAGAAATGTCTAACTACAGTTATTTTTTTAAATAGCTGAAGTAAAAATTCTTCATGTTCCACTGAGACTAAAGCAGCAGGTCCCAACCTAGCCATCCTTCCTTTCAAGGATACTTCAAATTTACAAGAGAAGCTGGTGGCTGATTGAACATATATCAAATACTCCTGCTTGGGAGAAACTGAAGTGCTGCTTGATGGCCACAGGCTCTTCTCTTCCCAGTGCATAGTGTTTTCTTTTTGTAATTGGATGCCCAGGTTATGATACCATTATGACAATCCTTTTAACACAGTCAGCAGTTTCTTGCATCTCTGAAAGGTGGGCTGTACAGACCACAGATGGCACTGGACTCTACCAGAAGTGGGAGCAGACTCAAGAAGGGTGAGTAGCTTAGGTACCTGGCTGTGTGTCAGAAGCTGATCTGATATCACTTGGAGTAAACATGTATCTTTAGATGTGATCATGCTTCTGTAGTTATATTCATTAGTTGTATGCATTCATAAAGGTGCAGAGATGTATGAGGTTTCCATCACTGCTAATGAGCAGCAACCCACCAGGTTGTCCTATCAGTTGGGAAGCAGCTTTGAAATGAGACTGACTTTTCATCTCATTGTTTACTTGTTCATGTGGATTCGAGATAACATTGTCAGCTCTGTTGTCCTCCTTATGCAGCTATGTTGCCACAGCTCTTCTGAATGGATATAATTAAGGCAGATTTCCACCACTTGTAAACCCATGAAATTGCCCAGTGCAGTGGTCTAGGTCAAGACCTAGGTCCTTGCAGGAGTTGTTTTAACATGGAACTAGAAAACCCTACTGAGACCCCTTGGCTCTGTACCAATGAGCAGCAGGAGACAGTCTTGAAGAATGTAATAAATAAGTGATGGGCAAGAGGTGGTACAGGGGCGTGGGAAGGTGAAGTGAATCTGCTCAGTAACTGTCACAGTCCTCAGCTACAATAACTGAGCTGGGACTGGAGTAGCTTTGTATTCCTGCTATCCCTGGTTTAGTATTGGCTGTAGTAACTGACTAATGGCTTGAGTGACTTCAAGAAGTCCTTTCTACAGCTGCTCACATGCTCTATTACTTAGAACTGCATAAAGCAAGTAATAGTGTAAGCTCCTGAGTAAAGGCAAGGTGGTTTATTATGGAGTAGATTCTCTTTTAAGGCATAATTTAGTAATTGGTTTAGGCTCAGTGGAGGCATCTGTTTCTATCCCAGAGGCTTTCACGGGGTTGATGCTGATGCTTTAAAGTATGAGTTCCTCAAAGCTTTAAAGTGGTGCAAAGAGCCTTTGGAATTATTTAAACTGCCATGCCCAGTCCCTTTACCCCTTTGAAAACCAGCAAGCAAAAGTAATTCCTTGTGTAACTTTTGCCAATGATTTTGAAACGTTCTTTGTAATGCCAAATGTCCAGAGTCAAGTAACAAGTCACATGCATTGTTCTGGGAGGCAGGAAGATGATAGCTTTAAAAAATTCTGCTATGCTATTACTGCACTGAGCATCTCATTGAAAAAAAAAAAAAAAAGTTCTGCTTTGACCACAAAAATGGAAGTTTTGCCTGAAGAATGTGTAGCCACCTTACAGCTCGGGTGTTGGCTGTCTGTGGCCTGTGGTGAGGGGCAAAGTAGCAACAGTGATCCTGCTGAACATCTATGGAAGAATCCTCCTGGTGCTTAGTGTTATCTGCCCTGTCTCCAACCTGCCTGGCAAGCTTTTTGGTAGGTGGATAGATGTGAATAAGGATCTTTTGAAGGAGTATGAAAAGGGACACCAGAGGCAATCACCTCAAACTTGTCCTTTCAAGTATTATCTATAAATACAGTCCCTAGAGCAATCCAGCTGGCACCCTCCAGTCAAGCTCATCAGATCTCAGATAAAACTACTATCAAGTGGAGCCAGATCTTCAGCTGCTTTATGGAGTGGTGCCTGTTTTCCACTGCTTGGAGCCTGAATCAAAGGAGCTCCTTCCCACAATGCAGTCTCACAGGAAAGAACAGTGTGAACCTCCCAGCAATGGATGTACTGCAGCTCATTGATGTTTACTAGAGAGGAGGAGCAGAAAATCCAGTGCAGATGTGGGCTGATGTGCACTGTAAATTCCATGTGGTGGTGGAGCCTCCAGTGCATGCCCATACTGTGGTGCAGTGATCCCATTACTGCCTAAAACATGTTTTTAAAAAAGCAACCTAAGTCCCTGTACTAGCTGGCAGAGAAAAGACATGGTGACATGTGCAAAGGAGCTCTGGCTCTCCCAGGCTCTGGAGTTTTGCTGCTTCTGATTTAGCCCAGATTTTATTTTGGTATGTGACATCCAGCAGGTTGTGCCCATGGATGCACTGCCCTGTGTGACAGCAGGGTCTGTGTCTTTCACCAGTATGTTTGCCTCCTAACAATGCCTTTGTTTGCTAGCGTGATTGATGAGGGATTGATGTAGTTTTTGTTTTGGTTTTTGTTTGGTTTGGGGTTTTTTTGTGTTAAAATTTTTAAATATATCAGCAGAGTTGTTGTAATCTCCGCAATCATGACTTTATTATATGAGTGACTTGCATATCTAGTCCAAAATTAACTCTTCTCAGACAGCAACTTAACAGGTGACAAGATGGTCAAGATACTTTCCCAGCTCTCTGGTACAACCCATGGCACTGCCTGGCCCAGCTGAGTGAGGCTTAGACTGGTTCAGTGATGCACAAGGCAGGCTCATGCCCTGTGCTTTCCTGCTTCTACAACTTGTATCTTATTTTCAGTTTTATGTTTGTAGATGTATTGTTTCAATTTTCTGCCGGACTGATGCTTAATCCACGTGGTAAAATCAATTTAGCATTTCATATAAGGAAACTGATAATACATTGCAAATTAATTGACATAATTTGCTTTTTTCTGTTTTCTCAAGTTTGTTTCCATACAGGACAGCATCAATATATGGAAGAAGAAAAATGAAAATCAATATTGATGGTAAAATGTTAATGCTGCTTCAGAATAAGTGGAATACAGTGTGTACTTCTTTCCTATGTGGCCCCAGGTCTGGAGCAAGTCACTTGGTAGGAGTTCACCACAGCCAATGCCTGCACTACCTAGTGCAGAGTTTGCAGGTGAAATTGTAGAGCAGTGCAGTGCAAGCACAGGCAGGGAGAGAAGAAATATCTGGTATGATTTAACAGGCATTGCCATCTTCCTTTTTAGAGGAAGGCTTTTGAGGCAAGCTAAGCTTGGAGGAGCAACTGGTCCCCATGTCCCAAGCCAAGACTTGCGTGGTTTTATGGGAGAGCCTCATCCTTAGATGGGGGGTATGGAGAAGGTGGCACAGTGGACTGTTTAATTTGGGTTTTGCTGTGCACATCCACAGGGACACTGAAGAATCTCTGCCTATCTCTTCAGGTGGGCAGGGATACCTCTTCAGCCACTCGTTTGGTCTTGGGAGCCTCAACTTGCCCACATCATTCAGTAGTGTGGCCGCCTGACAGGAGTCTGACCTTGGCAAGGAAACCCTCCTGCCTCTGTCCTTCACTGGGGTTCACAAAGGGTTCTGGTGTGAGCTGGTTCCCCTGGTCTGCTGGACACTGAGTGCCTGTGTGGTGCCTGTCCTGCGTGCAGCCTGGAAACAGCACCTGGCATCATCTGCTGCCATGTGGATCCTGGAAAGATCCCCACGGGGAGTGCTTACACTGGTGCTGGGGGGCTGAGCGGGAAGGTCTCTGCAGGCTCTGCTGTCCAGCACTCTCCCTTGCAGCCATCTCCCCACGCAGACCCTCTGCTGGGACCTTCTCTGCACTCCCAGGCTGTGGCTTTACTGCTGTCCAGGTATCAAGAGAAAATTAGGGAGCTAAACAAGAGGTACCAGCACTGAAACAAGGACAATCATTTTAAAGTATGGGCATAATTTAAGAACGTCTACACAAGGGAGTCAGACCAAGATTTCCCCTAGGTTGAGGCTGTTGCCTTCACCTCGTGGTTCAGCCCTCCTGGTAACACGAAGGTTACAACTTTACAGCTGATTTATCATCATTATTTCGCTAGAAAGGCGTGTGGGTAACAGAAAGGTGCAGACTTGTCCCTCTGCTCGTTCAGGGGGCACTTTGAGAACCAGCTCCATGTGCACCATGCCCACATGAGGGGACCTAACACCCAGCAACTGTCCAACTTTGCCCAACTGTCCAGAAACACTTTGTTGCTGACACCATGCATATTTCAGGCTTCCAGAATAATATTTTTCTGGGGGGCAGAGGCCTGCAAACAGGGGAGGTGAAAGGCAGATTTCCCTGGCGAGCTGCGGAGCAGCGCGGGTTTCCCGCCCATTCTGTGGAGGGTGCTGCCACCTAAGGGTGCGAGGCCGCAGAGCTCGCGCTGCCGGCGGAACCGTCCGCGTGCCAGAAACACGCGAGCTTCCCTCAGCGCTTCCCTCAGCGCTTCCCTCAGCGCTTTGTCCTTCAGTGCCACTCGGGCTCTGGGCTGTCTGTACACTCTGCACACCATGGCTGCCGAGGCGGAGCAGTAGACGGAGGTTAGGCACCTATCTACTGTGCTAATACAATGTATTATTCCAGAAAATCTGCATAAAAAGTGCATTGTATTGTTGCGGCTTGGATGTTGAAGAGTGGTCTTGGGGAGAAGGGGAATTGATTTCTGGCTTGTCTGAGAGCTGTGTGTCCCACAAACAGCACCCTCACTGCTCCATTGCCTGTGTGTGTGTGGTCATTACGAGCTCAGCCCTCAGTCTCAGGGCAGACTTTTGCACCTGGCTGGTCCAGGTACATTTTTGGGCTTGTTTACAAGTTCCTCTGCAGCTTGCAAGATTCTGTGGAAGAGGTCAGAGATTGCTGGCAGTGACTGCTTCAGTTGTGGGACCAAGGGGATCTGCACAGACAGCCCTTTACTCGCTGTGTGTGCTCTGACAGCAAAACGCTGTGAGAGGCTCCAGGGACAGCCTCCGTGCACAGTGTTGCATTTTTTTGCTTTGCTTTTAGTTAAACAGCCCTCTTCTATAGATCCAAGAGGTTTTTACATGTACTTGGAGAAAGTATGAGCCAAAGCTGGGCTTACAGTGCTGCCTGGGCTCTGTGCATGCTCAGGGAACAGATCTTCAATTCAGACAGAAATCAGTCCCAAGCTTGGAATCTGCACTTATGGCTCAGCCCCCATACTAAGGACTTCAAATGAAAGGGAATTTTTTGTTGTTGTTCCAGCTCAGGTGTAACTGGAATTCTATTTTACAGACTACTTAACACAAACTTTGTATTTGTAAAGCCCAGAAAATGGGCCTCTCACTTTTCTCCATTAAACTTAAGTCTTCCAGGGTCTTTACTTTTGCCCCGACTTCATCCTGAACTTACCTTGGTGTATAAGTTAAAGACCTCAACAAATCCAGATGGTGTTTACCTTGAGCTCAAATTCTTGGCTAAATGAGTTAGCATAAAGTCTTAAATTCTTCCTAGCTGGCTGTCTCAGGGACAGATGAAGAGGGGCGTTCAGGACCGTGTTGCCATCCATCAGTACTGATGAACTAGGCACTTTCCAGTCCAGATCAATACCTACTGCGTTCTTCCACAGCTGTATTACTGTGACCTTCCTTAATGAAGGAACACCCTCTGCAAAGCATGTGTGCTTTGAAATGGGAGATATGACAGCCATAAAGAGGAGAGTATGTTTTTTTTAACTGCCTTTACTTTTAACTGTTTATGGCAGTAAAACTACGCAGTGCAGTTTGCTGTGGATCTGCATCCTATTCTTACAAATCCCTTTTTGTAGCTCCTGGTAGTACTTACATACTCTGTCTTTATTCAGCAATACCTCCTACTTTCTGTCATTCTTCCTTTTCCTCACATTTTTGCATTGTTTTAAATAAGTCTGTGTTGAAATGATCTGTATAGTACTTATGGTGTGCAGACAAAGTCCACTTAAGGGTCAGCAGGAATCAAGTGTTTTCATCTGGATGGTAATTTTACTTGGTTCCAAGTTTGCTGTGGTTTTCGGTGAATTTAAATGATTTAGAGCACAGATTGTCATATTTTACTGTGCTCTGGTTGCTGGAATCCCATTAATGACTTTACATATTCTTGTGGAAGCTCGGTTAAGCCATGCGGTAATTTCTTTCTTCTCATACTGATCAATCTTACAGGTGCTGCAATCCTTTGCTCTACTTCGTATAAGTGTGGGATTGATCAACCTTAACATACAATACTTAGTGGAGGTGTGATTTAAATCTGCAAATCACATTGAGGTGAACATGGCTGTTGATGTAGTACTGCATGCACTGAGTCAGATTTAACTTACCTGGTTTACACCAAGACTTTAGGTCTCACTCTTATTATCAATAAGGATTAGTGAAAACCAGTATTTACTGATAAGACTTGCTACACTGACATTTCTTTCATGTTTTTAGGCTTTTATGAAGTTAAAATATTCTTCTCCCTGAAAAAGTAGATGTCTGCATACCAAAGGGCCCTTCAGTTGGTAGTTTTCTGAATTTTCTTTTGGATAGCCTTATTTTCCCCTTGCCTTTGGAAGTACAGAGCAGAATTCGTGTTGCTGCAGCCTTGAGGCTTTTTCCAATTTTAAGGCTTCTTGCTGCCATCTTCCCTTCTCTGAAACACTTCTTGGAGCCCTGTGGTGCTGGTAGGTGGCTGATTCAGTTCTAGAAAAATGTCTCTCTGTCACTTTTTATTGGTGGGTTTATAGATTCATCTCAAATGAGTTAATTTAAGCTATATTGATTTTGGTGTGCTTTGAACTTGATCTTTTTCTTATTTGTTAATGTGATTAGTTATCGAGAACTAAGATTTAAGTATAGAAAGACTGAAATCTATCAGTGTAATTAAACAATTCCTACCTTTAGGTACTTCAGAGGTTTCAGAGACTGCAAGGCTGGTGATTCTGGTGTGAATACGTTTAGTTGTGACAATAAGTATCGACTTTATACAATGTATCATATTGTACCTTGAAGTTATGCTTTTTAGCTGTAATCAAGAGAAAAAGTGATACCTCATTGAGGAGGCTCTCTGGATGGAAGGTGGAGGATGATCTCCTGACCAGTGATGTGGCTCTCAGGAAAGTCCTTTCCTGAGCTAGTGTGGATGCTATTTTGCTGAGTTAATTATTGCCCAAAGTTGCCATGTGCACATAGATCTTGAAATGGCTGAAATCATGTTCCTGCAGAGCAGGTGGAAAGAAAAATGCCAAGTGTTGCATTTAATGAAGAAAGCCTTGTTAGCATAGGCATTAGCTGTAATTAGCAATTTCTAGGAGAACCTTTTGTGCCATAAATGGCTTTAAAGTTGTTTAAATAATATTTATGCCCTACAGAGAAGGAAAACTTTAGCCTTCCTTAGCACTCATGCAGATTTAAATGAAGAGAACCACGGTGGGTTTGCAACAGATGCTGAATAATTTCTCTGGCTGAGTGAGCTAGATCTCAGCTGATATCGGCCACCTCCAGCAGCTGTTTCATGGTGCACATGACCTGACTGGCTCCATCCTCACCTGGGTCGCACCCTGCTCGTGCCTGTAGTATATGCCCACATTTACACACAACACATCAACCAGCTCCAGGAGGCTCCCACGCCAGCAGCTGCCTTTTCAAGAGAAAACCTAAATATGCTGGTTTTGACATAAAAGAATGATTGATCCGATGAAGATGCACTTCAGTACAGGTAAGGTCCTGGATATATGGCTTTCCTTTAATATTTCTTTGGGACTGATTTTCTCAGAAATATGGGGCATAATTTCCTGCTTGTGCTTCTGTCTGGCATCCAGACAGTGAAATGAAGTCTATTGAAGGGTCTTTCAAAAAAGTGTTGTAGGGCTCCTGGGAGTTACAGCCACAAGTCATTGCATGTGATTAATTTTAGGCTCCAGCAACCCAGATTATGGTACAAAAATAGTGTAAATATCTTCTAAACTTAAGTTTATTTTAGTGTAATATCTCCCTTGTTTCCTAAGGGCTACAACACTTGTTCTTGGATAAACCTCCCTATTTCTCAAGTGGCTTTCAAGAAGTTCCAGATCTGGTCTTAATTTGTGCTGTATGAACATATGTTGCATGAAAAACTGACAAAAACCCAAAATTTTTCATTGGCAAAACCCTGATATATTGATGGTTTTTATGTAAGCATGCAAAGTGGAACAAATTAGTTTTATTTCATGAATTTGTATTGCAGAAAAAAGTAAATTAAAGATGTCAAACCCACACCTTTCATGTGTAGATTATCTCCTGGGTGTTACCATCCAAGGCCTGTGTGTTCCTGTGCTATGGGCCTTGCTCTTTGGCTGGGTCAGGGCTCCTTTGTGACCACATCTCTTGTGTGGCCTTGCTTCTCTGTGCCCAGAGGTAATGTCTCTGATGGAGTGAGTTACCCCTGTGAACCCCACACCAGCTTTCTGCTCCCAGAAGAAGCTGCCAGCAAATGGGTTTATAGACCAGTAGTGGCAGCTGATAACAGAGCAGCTGTATTTGTTGTTTTAACTGGCAAAACAAAGCAGAATTAATTTAAGCTACTGTAAGGTTGCTACAACGTTTAAAGCAAGAGAGACTACTGCTACTAACTAGTATAATATTTTAGTCTGAAATTTTGGTTGACCTGTTAATATTATTTGGAGAACAGCATAGGAGAAATATAAGGAATAACATGTCAGGTTGTCACAAGTCATCACGTGCATTTGTGTTGCTGGTGATGGTGAGAATAACTTTGAAACTGGAAGTGGCATGAGGGCCACTTCACAGGTTAAGCTGTATCTGTCAGCTTATCTGATCTTGAGTTTCAACTGGTCAGACTGGTACCGCTCCAGTTTGAAGCACATGAGGTTTCAGAAAGCACAGCATCCACAGGAGCAAAGTCTGACTTTGCCAGGAAGTATTATCTATGCCTGAGTCCTTGTGGGTTTATTCCCCTTGGCTCTGGTGACACTGGTGTCACCAAAGCCCTGTTCTGCCTAGCAGTGTCTCAAGGAGCTTCTCTTTCATTTACAGGTTTGTTTGCAAGCTTCCTAAAGCTGGAATACACTGAATATGTTCACATACCACTTGACTGGATTTTTTTGGGGTTTTTTTGCTATGTTTTCAGTTTTTTAGTCTTAATTATCCTGGCTGTGCTCTCTGAAGAGATGAGATAGTCTTTGTGTTTCTTCCTTTAGTTGAATAGTCAATGACTGGACAGCAGTTTTATATTTCACCTCCTTCCTTCCTTAGTTGTTGGTTGGTCCCAGACACTGGGGAAATTGACATTTTATGAGCATGGTGGCACTGAGGTGATACGAGAGACCTGGTAATTACTGAGTATACAGGTACAGGTGAGGAACTAAAAAAATCCTATTTGATAAGAGTGTCTTCATGGCTCAAGTTGCTGAATTCAGATAGGGGAGCTTTGTGTTCTTTTTGGTTTAGTTTTGATGCATTTAGTGTCCACGGTTTCCAAGCAGTTCTCTCCAAGCAGTAGAGTCAGAAATCTCCACTGTAATATCCCAGTAGCTGAAAATTTCACATTGCAGAGTGACTCCAGGCAGCTGTGATTTAGAAGGAAAGAAAGGTCTCTCTGTTGATACATTAATAACAGTTCTGTAGAGTGTGTGATAAAGTTGCTCTCTAGCCTTGTATTATCAGTTGTCCCCTTCAGAAATCCTCAGGGTAATTGAAATAAGAGTTGTTAGAAAACACTTTGTAGTATCACTACTACTTTAGATGCTGTGGAAACATGCAGATGAGTCTGCGCTGTCATATTTAAGTGATGGTATAAAAACTCTGGAAAACTGTTCAGGCATAGCAGGAACATAAACTTCTCTGATGTCAGACCTGCTAATGGCTCCCCTTTGGCTTTGGTTTCCTCCTCTGTGACTTTGTGAATCCATTTAGCAGCTTCTGGTGTTCGAGTTACAGCTACAGAAAGTAAAGCTGAATGTCACTGAGGATGTGCTATGGGAAGAAGAGCCAAGCCTGCTGTACTTGATGGAACGAGGTAGTTTGAGGATTATTTCTTCCTAAATGCCCCAGTGCAAGCAGTAACTTTCCTGGACTGCAGTGAAGAGGAAGTACTGCACCTTTTCACGTTCCTTAACCTTATTTTTTTTTTTTTTAATTTAATTTAATTTAATTTTAATGTTAGGCTGTCGCAGGATGGCCAGGTTATGTCTGTGAAATATTTCCCGGCAGCCTCCGGTGGCACGCACAGAGGATGGGACCAGGGAACAGGGAGTGTGCTGAACAGGAGAGGGGCAGTGGCACTCCAGCAGCTGTGCTGGGCTCCGCTTCGAGTTACTGCAGCTCCGGGCACACCCTCGGCACCCGGCGCTCTTTAGAGAGCTTCATTCACCTGCGTAAGAGTGAATGAACTGCACGGAAGGTCTGCGTCCTCTCTGGTGATAAAGAAAACAAAGGGTTAGGGCTAAGTTGCTGTGCGCACATTTGTACCGGGTGGGACCCTGCTCCTCTCCATTTAACACAGCTATGAAGTTCTTTCTGCTGGTGTCTGGTACAGCTCCTGTGAGTGGTTGTGAAAAACTCTGACTATAGTGCCTTTTTTTTTTTTTTTATTTTAAATTCACTTACGTTAGGTATTCAATACACAAACTAAGGTGACATTCATGTTGTCCAAGGGAGCTCAGGTTGTTGCAGTCTCTCCTGCAGCTATAAAAATGTACAGCCCTTCCCCCTAGAGAGCCAGTACATGTTGCCTCTCACCCTGTTTCTGTCCCTGCTCTCTCTCTGTTGTCAAAACTGCGGGAACACTGAAGTTTCCCTCCTCTTCACCAGCATTAACTGTGCTGGGAGCGATTAGTAGTGGCCCCTAACCAGTGAGTGAGGAGTGCTCAGTCAGGCTTCTTCCCCTTAGCCACCATCTCACCATCTTTGGTTGGTGATGCTGCTGAAAGGGCTACCTTCCCTGAGTCAAAATACTGGGCATGGATCTCTTTTTCTTAATATATATTTTTTTCACCCATCTTTTTGCTTCGCACATATGAAGGTTGAATGCATTGGAAAAAAAGTCTAGTTAGACACAAAATAATTTTTTGTGAAGCTGTTGGCATGACTTGGCATCCCTGGCTTCCTGGTCCCAGAGTGTGGCAGAAGAAGGGGAGATGAGGCAATGGGTGGCAGCAGCCCCTCCATTTCTCCCTCAAGTCCCTTTGCAGTTTGTCTCTGCTTTGTGTAAAGGTTGTGGAAAGGCGAAGCAGAAAGGGCCTGACTGCAACAGAAGGAAATATATTTAAAAACATGAAAATTAAGAAAGGAAAGCCTTATTTGCATTGTTACAAGACTCTATTATTGCATTGCTGTGCCAATTTATCATTTTATAACTCCCAAAGAACTGTTTGTGCTTCTGGAGCGTGGCTTTGTGCTGCTGCAGCTTTTCTTTTAAATTGACTCTTGATTGGAGATGTTTGGCTGTTTCAGTGCTGTTTAAATGAAAAATTTCAGGTCACTTTTGACATAGGCCCAGTAGAAAGGTGATTCAGATTCACACTGCTTGTTTTTTCCCATGTTCTGCCTTCAGCTGAGTTTATCCTTAAACCAAATGTTATCTTGTGAGGGGGAGAGCTTAGGCAAGGGGAGCCAGCAAAGTGCATGGGGTTAATTTATCACAATAGATTTAATGAAGGCAGCAGGAGCTCCCTTCCTGCCTTGAGCAGATCTATGGGGATTTCATCCTTGTCAATGACCTCTGCAGCATCACCTCATCCTCAGGTTCAGCAAAACCAGAAGGGACCTCCTGGGCAGTGAAGGTACACTTGGGTCTTGCACAAGCAAGAATGTTTAGGAAGTTGCTGCATTTCCAGTGCTGTTCTTGAAGGGCTTTGCACTTGCTGCCATTTCTGTGGAATGGTTGGCATCTTCAGTGTTCTCATACTCAACCTCTGGTGTAAGGGAAATGTAACAAGTTAGGAGACATTTTCATGCGCTTTTTCTTACTAAATTTTTATGGAAATGAAGATGCTTCATGTGTAAGTACATGGTTGCTTTCTCAGCACAGGAGAACAGAAGATTGGTGTGTATGTTGTTTGGTTTCTTATTTATTATTGCTGCTTGACAGAGCACTGTCTCTGGGAGCAGTCCTTCTGCTGCAGCAACTGCTGCCCAAAGTATCTGTAGAGTTATCTTGGATGAATTTTTTTTCCACTCATGGTATAGGCAAAATTTTTAGCCTGTCTTAAACAGGTTGCAGAGCTTGTGCCTTCTAATACCTCCCCATAGGCAAATATTTGCACTTATGTAAAATATTTATTTATTTATGTGCAGAACCATCTTTCAGGTTCACTTGTGCCCATCCACATCTGTCCATTTCATAAGGCTGTGTCTGAAAACATGGCCTCAAAACTTGTCCATCCTCTGTGTCCAGCTGAACCCTTGAAAAGTCTGGAAAAAATAATGACTTAAAATGTTTCTCTATGAGAATGCATAAATATTCAAATGTTAAACTAAAAGGGCCCTCATCTCATCCCACAAGCCATTTGAGAGCATTGCTCATTCAGCCACTGGAGGATTTTAGTACTTAAAAAAAAAAATCCTGCCACAAAACATCTGCAGTCTGCAAAGAGCTGTTCTGCAAAGCATCTTGTAGGCATTCTGTGATGCATCCCTGAAGGATTTATTGCCTCCAGCTGGCTGACGTGCAGCAAATCCTCTTTCCTTCATCTAGATGGCACTCTGCAGTCTGAAAAAGCCTTTTGCAAATTAAGTCGGAGAGTGAAGTTTCAGCAATCATAGCCCAGAGCCTGGGTCTTTAGTTGTAATTTTGTCAAACTCTGTCTACATGAATGGGCAGGAAAGAAAAGGCAGGAGAAGGGGAGAAAAAGAAATGACATTGGTAGGATCTTTTTGGGTTTATGAGCTCCGAGACTTTAGAAAAAAGGTGAGGACTACATTGTATAACTTCCTGGTGGTCTCCTTTCCTTAGCTTGTAGTGAAGGGAGATTTTTCCCTCCTCATTTGGCCCTTGCCTGAAAAGGAACGTGGCTAAATACTGCAGTCAGAATTTGCTACATCTGGAGCAACTCGGTGTTCTTTGCTTGGAGTGAGACTCCTTTTAACTAGAGGCATCAGAGCTGGGAACTGCGGGAGGTTTTACTTAGCTGTTTATCTGCATGTCTTGAGAGCTTGCTGCAATGGAGCTCTATCTGAGTCAGTCATTGACATCTTAAGCTCTCATGTAGTACTTGGAGAGTACCTTGAGCTGATGCTGGGACCATCCTCTCCTCATGCTGAGGCACTTGGCTGTGGCTTCATTCCAGTACAGCTCCCCAGTACACATGGCTTAGAAGTTTTCAGTGAGCAGCATTTTGCTGGGTATCACTTCTCAGAGCAGCAGTGGGTCAATCCAATATCCATTTTCACCAGTTTGTGATTCTGTGTGTGCTACCCAGGGTAGTGGTGTGGGCATGGCTCATCCAGCACCCACTGGTTCCTTCCTTTGCTCTTACTCACCACTGGCATGACTGCCTGCATGTTTGGATGCATATTCTGAGGCACTCCTTCCCTTTAATTTCTGTGTCTCTGGTGTGGGCAGTGTCACAAGTACAGCTGTTTTTTGCCAATTTGCACTGGTTCAGCTTGCAAAACCTGTGTGCCTTTGTTTTTGTGCTCCTGATAGTTGTTGACTGTTCAGGGCTAAGAAGAGCTCTGGGTTTGTCAAGTTGCTGCCCTGTCCCTCAAATGCTCCCAAGATCTGCCACTGCTAAGATAAGATCTGAGCCTGAAGAGCATGAAGTGTTTACAATTTGAAAGATTTAAATTAAAGAATGCTTTAACATTTTTTCATACTTCTGGTGTTGATTCACCAAGGATGTGTCAAAAGAAAACTTGCCTGTCTACATGACATACCCATCCTCTCCATCCTGCTCCTCGCATGCCCAGTCTGTTGGTTCCCTACCCAAAGCCACGGTTTCTGGTAACACTTTGACTTGCAGCTCAGATCCCCAGCTGCATTGCTCAGTGCTCCTAAAATTAATAGATACTCTGAAAAACACAGTTCACAGTGAGTTCATGTCAACCTGCTCTTTCCTCAGAACTGCCTGACCCTGGTTTGGACAGATTTTAAATGTTGTCTTTGGCTGTTACGCCCCATTGCCTCCTGGGCTGCTTGCCCTGCAGGGATGAAGGCAGAAAAGTGATGGGTATGGTCTGAGTGGGTTGTTCCCTGTCACGCTGGCTCGGGAGTGTGACTGGATGGACCACAGGATTGCTCACACAGGATGTGAGTAACCTGGAGGAACCATCCTCATCCTGGAGGAACCATCTCCATCCAACATGGAGCAAACAGGGAGTAGTGAGATGTGGCTTGGGTGTGCCCAGGTGGAGCACCAGGAAAAGCCTCAGGCTCTGTAGAGCAGCTGCTGATGTGAAAATTGCAGGATTCTGGCAGTGTGTAAAGGGGTGGCAGAGCTCCAGATGGGGTTCCCTATGTTATGAGCTGGAGCAGACTTCATCCTTGTGCTGCTTTTACAGCAGGAATAGGTGTTTACACCAGTCTGCTGTCCCAGAAATACATTTGCTCTGCCAAGGGAGCATCTGAGTGTGAGCTACTGCACCAAAAACCTGCCAAGGTTTAGCAAGATTAATGCCCATGGGATTCTCCTGGTGTGACTTTTTGTGGTATTTATCAGAAGTCCTTTGAAGATAAAAATTTAAGGGTTGGACTTGATGATCTCTGAGGTCCCTTCCAACCCAGCCAATTCTATGATTCTATGAAATTATTGCATTAAAAGACTAAGGCACCATTAGTCATGATTTTTGTCTCCTACTCCTCACACTTTTTAATCTGGAAGGCTGGTTTAGTATTACTGATAAGATCTTTTTCATTTGTCCTATTGAGAAGAATAAGTTTAAGTCTTTCCTACAACTGTGACTTCCTCAGGTAAGGAGGAGCCTTGAGAAAATAAATTCCCCTTGGTGGCATGAAATTATTACTTTAAATACAGATGCATTTTGACCTCTTGCATTCTAGGTTTCTTTTGAGTGTTGTATTTAATTCAAGCATTTTCATAAATTAATACATATAAATTAAAAAATATTGCATAATGTCATCATCATCCAAATAACTGCCTTGGTGTGAGGGGAAACAGAAGTGGTTGAACAGTGTGGCTGAAGCATAGTTTAGGTGCCTAACTTAGAAAATATGTCCCAACCTTTAAGTGAAAAACTTAAAAATTAATCAAGGAAGAAATATGCCAGGATAGAAACAGGGTAAATGGTTTAATTTGCTTTGGGTATTTGCACTGTCTGCACCATGGGCCATAGATATGACAAAAAGTCGTGCCCTTGCTCCATGGTACTTTATTAATTTCCATCCCCACAACCTTCTGCGTTCTGTCATGGAAGGCCACAGTTGCACTATTGCATGCAAAACACTTCTTAATTTATGTGCTTATTAACCTGACAGTGCTGCTTGACTGGAGGTTTGTCTCCAAGCAACCTGTCTTTGGAGCCAGCCATCTTTCCTTTTATTTTAACTGGAGCAAGGAGTGCAAGGCTGAGCAGGGGGAGGCAGCAGTTTCTTGAAGGAGGACAGGGTTTGATCATAGAATCATAGAACAATTTGGGTTGGAAGGGACCCTTAAAGGTCATCTAATCCAATCTCCAAGTCACCTGCACTTTAAAGTGTGAGTACAGTGGAGGGTGCAGCCTCTTCTTTTAATGGAAGTTTTATTTTAGAAAGTGTTATTTAATGTCATTCTAAACTTTATTTGCATTTTATTTTTTAAATGAAGAGGCTATAAAGTTTCTGGCTGGGTTTTTGTTTTTTGCTGGCTGGGAAAAGAGAGGTGAATTGGCTGCTTGCCTCCTGCTGGGATGCTTCAGGGGTTCCTCACTGTGTTGCTGCTGGCAGCATCTCATGCCTTTACCTACCTGTGGCTGTGACTCACTTCCTTGAGGCAGGTGAGGATATCCTGATGCAGCTCATCAGCTGTATCTAGACCTTTTGATGCTGTGCACAACTGCCCTGTTGCTTTTTTTCAGTTTGTGCTGGAGCCACTTGTCTCTCCTTTCCTTCCTGCACTGCTGTTGTCCCAACCTTAATCTTACCAAAACTGCTGTTAATAAAGGACAGATGAACCTGTGTGGTGTTTGCAGGGCCAGAGCAGCTGTGGCAGCTTGGGTTCAATGCACAGGTTTCTGCCCCACCTTTGTTGCAGGGTTGGGGGATGCAGGAGGCAGTATATGCTGGGGGTCAGGAGGAGCTGCACCCAGGTGCTGTGTGGGCTGGGAGCTCGTGCTCCCATCATTCAGGTTATAACAAAAATAAGATTTTAGCACATGAGAATGAGAGGCTAGTCTCTCCTTTTTTCTTAATTGTTTCCTACATGCTTGTACAGCACAAGATGATTTTAAGTAAATTAATACAAAGTCTTGTAGCTGAAACTTTTCCTGAAGAAGCCACTTTTGTGTTATGTGGGAGAATAGCAGCAACCAGTTCCAAAGTCAGACTCAGGACCACTCAGGGTTGATTCCCTGCACTGCCACAGGCTCCTTTCCTGCCCCAACCAAGTCACTGAAATCTCTGATTCAACTTAAAAACTTGCAAAAAACTGCAAGCAAACAAACAAAAAACACCAGCAGAGGTGGATGGGAAGAGCTAATACGAAGCTATACTGGTGATGATAAGCTGTGTTTGAGGTGGCAGGTAGGGGACTTTTTTTCCCTTTTTGGGCTGGTAACACACATAAAGCACCACAGTGCCATTTTTTTTTTTCTTTTATGTGAATGTTTCAACAGAGGCATCTGTCCCCATCTCCCACTGGATCACTTAGGGATTTACTGAGGATGCACAGTGCTCCTTGGAATTTGCTGCTGTTTTAGAAACATCTTTTTCTCTGTGGTTTACTTTTGTCAAGAAATATTTCATATATTTCAGCATTCTTAATAATTTTGGAAAAATTCTTACTGGGGAGAATAACATGTATGCAGAGGTGTGGGCTGCATGTGAGAGAATGCTGGAGCTTGAATAAGGCTGGGTCAATGGGAATCTCTTCAAAATTTCAGAAGGAAATTATAATGGCACTGCAGTCTTGTATATTTGGTCCAAATAAAACCACTCATTAAAATGCTCAATCAATGCAGTAAAACTCTGGTTCCTCAGCTATGCCTCAGCTGGGAAGATGGCAGAAATTTGGGAATATCATGAGTCTGTGTGCTCCATGTAGGAGTTTTTATGTGGAGAAAGTGGGAAATTTGCATAGTGTAACCAACCCAAATACTGAAAAATTAATTTTGTAGGGCAGCAGAAGCACAGGATAGGCCCTGATTTATGAGTGTTTGTTTAATGGAGCATGTGGGCCCTTAGGCTGAGCCCAGCACCAGTGTAAGGATGTTTGGACTAATCCATCGTGTGGGCTGGAGTCATGCTTGCTGCTTGGTTTGTTCTTTGGTTTCCTTATCTGGAATCAGGGCAATGTTTAAAGTTTTGAGCATATGGATAAAACTAAATCTAAATGATAAAACATTTCATTCCAGACTTGAGGGTATCTGCACAAGAATAACTGTTCCAGAATAATTTATTGTGCAGACAAACTGAAAAATTATCTATTTTAACCAGAAAAATGAAGGAGGAATAGAGCTCTGGGTGACAAGCACATCTCCTGAAAACACATGAATCACAGATCATAATAGGTTCTTTAAGAGCTATAGAAAGGGAAGTGCTGTTTTTGTAATGGCACATCATGATCCCATCTATACATACATATACTATATTTGTACTATATGCATGTATATATTCCAATTATGTATTTATAAAACCGATTTACTGGTGTGGGCTTTGAAGAACTCTGACTTGTAACTTTTAGTAAAGCAATATAATAGAAGGAAATGTAATTTATCAAAGAAACACTGCTAAATTTATGACAAGAACAGGGAGATAATGGGATTTCTGAAAGTGTACAGATGCTCTTCACAGTGATTTGAAAGGGCAGGATATGGTGGAACTTAACTGAAAATGAGTTCTCTTTTTTCCTGAGATTGTTTTAAACCTAATCTATTTGCAACTCATACTGTGGATGCACACAGGTTTTTATATGAATACAGAATTACTTAGATCATTTATCATAACTGGTTGTTTTTGCCTGGAAAAGATCTCATGCTGCAGACCTCCATATATTCCTTTACCATGCCAGCCTTTATTTCTTTTTTAGCCAAAGCTTTCTATCAAATTCCAAACCTGAATTAAAACTGCTTCTCTGACATGTGAAACATTGCCTCATCACTCTGGAGGTTTGTCACATTATTTTTCCTTCCTTTGAATTAGATGATGTCTATGGTCCCCCCAGTTAATGCATGCATAGGTTTTGATGTCTCTGTGGTAGTTTGGAAAGTGCAGCAGATGTGAGTGAAGAGGGCACTTCATTTATGTATAGTTAAGCATAAAGGCTCGATCAGTCCTCCCATGCTCCACATGTGCATGATAACCTGACCCCAGTGGACTTGCTGATGTGCAAAAATTAAGTATTTCTGCCTTCAGGCCAGGTTGGCATTGGGATCTGCCCATTTTGCAGCTGCATATTGAGGGTTTGCCTTGCTCCTCCCTGCCAGTGGGTTTGAGGAGGCTTTGTGGCATTGAGTGCTGGGCAAATCCTAGAGAGAGGCTGAGAAGCTGCTGGGCAGCTTGGATCTGGATGGCACTTCCCCCCCGAGATGAGCAATATTGAACTTGGTTGCAATTTCTAGGAGCCAAAACTGCTGTTAACCATGCACGTGCTCATGTGTGTGACTGATGAATATTGTCTGGGGCTGTGTTACTGTCAGTGCTGATGGCACAGGTTGTGTGAAGTTTACAGCAAGCAAGCTGTGTATCTGTGTTGCTTCTTCAGGGAGCAGGGGTCTTGTCAGGCTTGCTTCTACTTTGTGACCTTGGCACTCTCCAAGGCAATCTACAAGTCACTCAGTAGGACTTTCTGCTACTACAGGAGGATTCTGTCATCTTCTGGGGAGCCCTTTTCCAGCTGTACAGCTCAGTCATTTTGCATATTTTCTGGTTTGTAGACTCTTTTTTTTAATCCATTACATGCTGTTATGGTCTCAGTGGGAAGGTACAGCAACATAGCCTGAAAATATTCTCACATTATTCACATGTCCCCTTATAGTAATAAACCCCAGAAGATCTGCCTGCCCCACGCAGGTTTCTGATCCAGAAGGTGCTGCTTTGCCCCTGCAAACACTGCCTGCACCGTCTGCTTTGGGATCCTTACTTAAGCCTGAGCCCAAGCATTTTCTCTGCACGTCCCCCCTGCTTTCTACTGAGTGAAATAGAGCCAATCACACCTGAGGGCTGTTCTTCCAGTGACTGCTTGCCCTCTGCTTTTAAATATTTACTTCACTTACTACTTCTGCAATGTATCCATTTTGATTGGGCTAAGAGCTGCATGCTATCAGAGTTTCTTCCTCAATTGTAGACAGTGGCAGAATCATTCATAAAACCTCTTGGGAAAACTGAGTCACCTGAGCTACAAAAGCCTCTTACTAACTGGCAACTTTTTCAGAGCAAATATAACTTCAGAGTCTTGTCTGAATCCTTCATCTATTTGCAAGACTATCCTTGAACTATGGGCATTAGAGCTACTTGCAGCATTTAGCAGTGATATCTTGGATACTTGATGCTGAAATAACACCATTTCCCTGCACTTGCTTGTTCATCTCCTATTTATGTAGCCCTGGATTTCTTCTCCCCTCTTAGTAACAACATCACATGAGCAGTTCATGTGTGACTGGTTCTGTACCAACCTCCCCATTTACTTAATTGCTGGTGACAAAATAATGCCCATGTTACTAGCATGATATGTGTCCTTGGTCCTTAGACAGGCAATGTGCCATTTGTAGCCATTCAGGGTGAAACTAAAATGATACTACCCATCTTTCCAGATCAGTTATTAATTAATTAACAGTTATTAATGCTGTTCCAGGCAGCAAATACTGCCATGCCCAAACTGTATCAGTAACGATTTCAGTGAGTAATAAATAAGGTTGGATCAAGGACAAGAAATGTTTGGCTGTTTGTTTATCAGTTAAATAGTTTTAAAATAATTTGGGCCTTCCTTCCCAAGGAGAGATGGCTCTGCATGGGCAGTCAGGGGCTCAGGCTATGCCTGTGCCTGTAGACTCCTACCTTTACCTCTCCCTGGTTCCTTTAGCAGCCCATCTGCTCCTTATGGTCTCTGAGGGGCATGACTGAGATGCTGGCTGAAAATTCTGCTGCAAATCACCAAACATCAATAATTGCCCACAGTTGTTCTGAAGCAGGTCAAGATCTGAAACGAGGTTATTTTGCACATGGTCTGTTCTGAATTCACTTTAGCACCTATGGAGAATTATTGTGCCTACAAATAGAAAGGGACTAATGGGGCCCGATTTGGAGTTTCTACATCAGTTCTAAGGAGCTGCTCTCTCCAGCTCCCTCAGTGAGAGAGTGTGAGCACAGATGGTTTTGGTTTTCCCTCTCCCTGGGGTGTGCATCTTGCGGTTGCAGCGGTGGAGGAAGCCTCGGTGGGAGCTGAGCAAGTGGCTCTCCAGTTCCTGATGCACTGCATTTAAGCAATGTGCACCTAAAAATAAACAGCTACCTTGGCTGTAGATACAAAACCAGCCTTCCCCCCTAGCCAAGCCTAAAGCTGTGCTCACACAGAGGCAAAGCCCCTGGGCAGGCTGCAGTGCTGGTACCTCTGTACCATGTGCAGGCAGTGCTGTGTCATGAACCCTCAGGGGCACTGCAGCCACCAAGACAAAACACAGGTAGAAACGTCTTGCCCTTTGGGCACAGTTAAAACACAGGGAATTTGGCTTTATTTCTGCATCATGTGCTGCTGCTGCTATTTCTGTAGCTCGTTCCTTAAAAAAGAGGGTACAACTTAGCCTGTGGGGCTCTGCAGAGCAAAATGCCAGTCTTTCAGGAGAAATTTGGCTCAGCCTGTCCCTCTTGGGATCTTCTGCATGAGCGTAGTCCAGTATTACCTTGAAATCAGGCAGTACCTGTCAGGGATACCCCCCTGGCATTTCATACTGTCAAATCCCCCAATTTAAGAGGCATATTCACATTTGTGGAAAAACAAAATGGGAAGCATTAAACTTAGAAATACAGGTGAGAAAGAAAAGGTGGCTTTTAGAGCCTTGCAGCTGTCATAAAGCACTCTGCTGCCGTGCCAGTCCCCTGCGATCACAGCATATGTCAAGGTGACTGTTTAAAGGGATAACAGCACATGATCTGGAAGGCTGTCTCCTTTTGTGTTCTTATTCTATTACAGTGTATTACAGGATTTTGTTCAGTTTTCAGTGGTCTCCTGGGTAACGCTTCATTACAGTGACAGTGTGCAGTTCTTGTTTGTAATAATGAGATCTATATAAATAATATTGATTCTGCTGCCACTTGTAATGTTTCCTGCCTGAGAATATTCTAAAGTCTTTTGCAAGCATTAATTTCCTCTTGTTTGGGATAGAGAAGCTTCTCCAGGCACTGCTCAGAGCATTGCAGCAGTGTGTGTTGTGCTGGCCAGCTGCCTGTAAAAGCCATACCTTTGATTCATGGGCTTCAAAAAATTGAGGATTATTTTTTTTGCACCTAGAGTGAGTCATTAAAATAATTGCTTTTTTAGTAGTCTGGCTTTTTCCTTTGTCATTCTGAGATTTTAAAACAGATGTCAGAAAATGTGAGATTAATTTATGAGAGCTGAAGATGCTGTGAGGGGAGCTTCTGCCTCAGAGAAGAGACAGATGAAGGTTGGGAGAGAAGGATGGTTACGGTATTTCACCTATTGTAACTTGGTGTGTGAAGAGGTAAAGGACGCAGCAGACTGCAGTGCTGTGGTGAGGTCAGGAACTTTGGCTCAGAACAGCATCATTGGTACATTATACAACACTCCACACAGGCCTGCCCTGTGCCTTTGAGTTAATCTATAGTCAGATATTGAGGCACAGGGTAAGGCCCTCAGGTATCCAGGATTGATTTGGCATCTCTGTTGCCCGAAACTCCCTGTGACTGGTGAGGAAGAAGAGGTCAAGCTGAATTCCTGAGACTCCATCCTCCTTTTCCCTCGGGAGCCAGGGATTGATGTCACCAGTGGATGCATGGTGGAAGGGCTGATGCTGTGCTGTCATGCAGTGACACTGGCAAAAGAAAACAGTAATAGTGATGAACTGAGTCAGGTTTTAATGGATATGCTAGAACTGTGCTTTGGAAGGGCCTGGTTGTCAGGATTTGCACTATACTGACGTTGTCTTTCAAAGAAATGAGGACTGGGTTGTATAGCAATGGCTATCACTTTACTTGGCTGACCTGCCATGCTCTCTTCTTTCAGAGTAACATTAAAATGAATATTGTATAGCAGAGAGTGCAGCATAATTGGCTGGAGACAATGTATGTGCTGTGCTGTTCTGTACAATATTGATTGCTCCTTGTCCAAATATATGTATCTAAAAAGAGTCCATGAAGCAGCAGCCTTGTTGGATGGGTGCCAATCTTTTCACACTGCGGTGGTTTTTGGTTCATCTCGACTGTGCTGCAACCCTGCACCCAATCTGCTGGAATGCCATAGCTCGGGGGCACACAGCCACAGGGCTTCAGAGCCCATCTCAGTCCTGCTGAGATTCAGGTGTGGTGCTTTGTGCTGACATGAGTTAAACTTCCCAGGAGCAATAGCACTACCAAATGCCCCTCAAAACAGAGCAGAAAGGAAAGTTATAAAATGTTCATTCATTTCACTAGCATCAATTTTTGTTAGGGCTGGTTTTGGCTGAGGGTCTTAATTCACATCATTGTTTCAGGGAGGATCCTCACCCATAGGAACTGGTTAGGGAAAGCATTTCTTCCCAGTTTTACCCAGGGACTTTCACAACAAAACAAGGCGTGTTTTTTTTAAAGCTTAAAACACAGATAGCATCAAATAATTATTAAAACATTAAAAATATGCAATGTAATCTAATGAGACAGACAACAGAGCTGAAATGCACAGTGAAGGGGCTGTAAATAGTTTGCAACAAATGAAATTCTGGCTAGAAAGGAAAAATATTCACACTGAGTGTGGCCAGATATTGCTGCAGGGCCCAGGGAGGTGGTGTAACCTCCAGCCTTTGTGACACTCAGGACTTAACCGGCCACAACCCTGAGCAACCTTAGATGACACATTGATCAGGGGTTGGAGTGACCTCCTGACAACCCTAACCTTTCTCTGCTGCTGTGGTTTACAGAAGATTTTGTTATTGTTAAGATATTTTATAGATCTATTTTTATCATGAAAATACATTACTTCATGAGCACTGGTATCTCTGAGTATTCATTATTCAGAAAAATGTTTGTGTTCCAATTACACAAGATCATAAGAAGAAAAGCGACTGGTTTGTCAGAACTGCAGAGCTAAAATAAGCTGCAGCAAGCACATTTCTTTGGCATGGAACTGGTATCTTTAATTAGAAAAGCTCTGCAGAGTTAATATACTTGGGTAGTGAGACCTATTGCTTCCTCCTGCAGCATGGGAGATGGCTGGTGCTGAGCATCTCAGAAAAAGGTCTGGAGGCTGGGCTTCAGATAGTGAATATCTCCTATTTGGGAGAATATCTCCTATTTATATACATATGAATTTCCCATACATTAAGGTTGGTGTGCTCTTGTTGAATTGAGTCAATTCCCAGGGCTGGGAAATGACTTAAAGATGTAAAACCTTTTAGTTAGGAAAAAAAAAAGGCTGAGAGTCCTGATCTCTGACAAGCAGTGCTACTGAGAGTGAAGTCTGCACTGTGCTGCCTATGTGGGTACAAGAGTCCTCACCTGGCATGGAGAACAGCAGTTGCTTGGAAGTGCCCAAGACTGGACTGGTTTCTTGTTTGGGGCAACCATACCTTTATGGTATGGTTTGGGGCAACCTTGGTACATTCCTACAGATGTATCAGCATTAGGAAGGGAAGCGGTGGTAATAATTAGCTGAAATAAGCCTCTTCTGGGCTGATAACCTCACCCACAATGCTAAACAGATAACCTTAATATTTCACTAAATATTGAAGCTATCTTCCACTCTCATGCTAATTCTCTCCAGAGCAGGGGGAGCAACTAATCAGAGTTGCAGCAATCAGTCAGGTTTTCCTTGACAGATGATGAATTTAATTATCTTACAGTTCACTTCACCTTCTCATTAGCTGCTGTGATGTTTATTCTGGGAGGCTTTTCTCCCTGAGGTAGTCCAAGGGTTTTAATTTCAGACAGGAGTTTACCAAGTTGTGTGTCTGGACTATTCTCCAGATTTCAAGGGTTTCTATGAAACCCTGGTTATCTTGATCAGGCTTTATCAGTCTCAGTTCCTTTCAGGGGGAAAGGAACTTGGATGAAAATAGCTTTGCATTTATTAGTGATTTGATTAAGCTGCTTGATTTAAAAGCAAAAGCTTTACCTGACTTGTCCAGAATGCTCCACTGTATCTCCTCTCCAGCAAAATGTCTAAACCTCATTCTAACTGAGCAGTTCATGATCTGCAGCTACAAGAAGGCAGTGATAAGGCAGGTGGTTGGTGGAACAGCTGCTGAGTGCATTGTTGCTGCAATGGCTCTTGTTCAGGTTCTGTGAAACCTCAGGTTTTGCCATGCCATGTTCAACACGTGCTGGTGGATCCCCACTGGCACAACTGTGCATAACTGGGAATTCAGAACACTTTCCTAGTGCAGTAGGAAGCTCTCTTTCACTCAACAGCCACTTAGCAGATTAACATTGGCTTAGACCTCATGCTTTAGAAGCAGTGATTTATAAATCAGTGTGAAAAGCTTGGCATGACTCTTTCAGGCCTCAGAAAGCTGAGAGGTTACTCTCTGGATGCTTTTCTGCCTGGTCACACCTGGTTAGAGCTGATGTTAACTTACCTTGATTCAATACTTGCAGTTACTTGAGCACATCTTAATAATATTTTCATATCTGGATTGCCAAAAATCTGCACCTTACAATCTCAAGGCCTGCAAATAATATAAAAATGATGCTGTGGGTTTTTTTTAATCTCTACTGTCAATCTACCTATTTCCTTTGAAAATACAAGAATTATTTTTATTGTTACAGGCAGGGCCCAGGGAATATGCAATTGATTAGTCAAACCTCATGGTCCTGCTGCTGCAGAGATTCATGTGGCTGTGGCTGACTTTGATTCCCTGATAACTGTCTCATGCTTCTGTCCCCTAATGCAGCTGATAACATTAAGTCATGCAGTTAATCAAGCAAAAGAAATTGCTTCTCCTTATCCAAAGAGTTGATGACTTTATTTGACAGGAAGCGACTCTAACAGAATGAGACAAGGATAAGTAGATGAGATAAGAAACATCCACAGGATTCAAAGTGCAGTGGAGTAAGTGCTTTTAAGGGCTTCAAATTTGGAATAGAAAATCATACTGAATAATCTGTTGATAAAAACAGCCCTCTGGCTGGCCCTTTGCTAGTGCATTTTTCTGTATTAAGAAGCTAAAGATCAAGAATAAATTAAGTGCAGGTGAAGTTACATTAAGCAGTTAATTTAAATGTGGTGTGAGCTCAGGTAGTCAGCAGACTGCTCAGGTGCTGGAGTACAGCACAGGGCACGGTGACTCCATAGAGGAGGCAGCTGGCAAAGGAGTGTAAAGTCCCATGTTAGCTGTGTGTGCATGGGCTTCCACATATTGATTCCAGCAGTGATAATGGGGAAATAAAACATAATTCACTGCTGCATGAAAAGATAGGTCTTCACAGACATGCACCTGGGTAATGGTTATCCTGATAAAATCAACTACAGGAGGGAGCATAATCATAAAATAGTTTGGATTGGAAAGAATCCTTAAAGGTCATCTAGTCCAACCCCTCCTGTGATGAGCAGGGACATCTTCAACTCGATCAGGTTGCTCAAAGCCTTGACCTTGAATGTTTCTAGGGATGGGACATTTACCACCTCTCTGGGAAACCAGGGACAGTTTTCACCACTCATAATAAAAAAATTTCTTCTTTATGTTGAAATCTCTCCTCTTTTATTTTATAACTAGTAGCTCTTGTCATATTGCAACAGGTCCTGTTTAAATGTTTGTTCCCATCTTATAAACCCTCTTTAAGTATTCAAAGCCTGAAGATAATCCCTTCTTCTTTTCTTGCCACCCTATTATAACAGTGATCTGTGCAAAATCAAGTTGACTATTACATTATTCCTACTAAAACAGACCAAATCTGTTTATGAGTATCCTTGTAGGATTTGCTGCAAGTAGATGCCCAAGTACTGCATGGCTTTCAGGGCTTTTGAGTTTAATTTGCATCCTCCCTATTACCTACCTACTTTGCTATATTAAACTCCTTTCTCTGACATACAGCTTCTACTTTACTGGAGAATGGCAGCAGGTAGAATGGGGCACACTCCCTACAAGGAAGGAATGAGTGTGCTCTTCTTAGACTTTAAAAGGTGATCCCATAAGAATCCTTACATGGGTGGCAGGAAGGTGGGTTACTGTGCCTGGTTTACATGAGTCAGGCCCCAGTCTGACCTCTGCTGTGCTCTCATGAATTTATGACAACCCGGACTCAGTGAAATGGTTCTAAGGTTTTGCTAGCAAGAATTCAGTAATCTCTCCCAGTGGGAGCAGAAGTGTTGCACAGGAGTTTGCCTCCTGCACCAGGGCTGTTTGAAGTTTATCTGTCTTTTAAAGGTCTGTTGTTTTTTTTCTCTGAGTTATGTGCAGGCAAATAAAAAAAGGCAAGAAATAGTGTGTTTTCAACAGATGGTGGGGTTCTTTGGAGTCCCTCAGGGAAGTGGAGAGAAAGAAATCACATTCCTTTTATGCATGCAGCACCACAGAAGGTGTAAAAACGTACAAGTGTTTTACATGCCCAGGATCATCTTTTTCTTTGGATTTCAGTGAACGTTATTGCTAGTGCTAAAAGTTAATGAAGATTGTGTGGAATAAAGGGCTGCAGGCTAACTATGGGCTAAAATATTGATAAATTAGATACTTAGGGGAAATTGCATAGCATTTTTTTCTGGCAGATGTTTATATATCTTCATCTCCATTTAGAGATTCTCTTACTTGCAGTCAGCTGATAAAGCCATTGCACGCCAGTCTGGAGTAACCAGCAGAGCTATTGTAAAAGCCACCAATTTAGGGATAATCTACTTGGTTTTACTTGGTGGTATAACTCTGGTCAAGGAAAGACAGACTTTTACCTCATGAAAAAAATATCC
The DNA here is from genome assembly GCF_003957555.1 of Calypte anna. Lineage (NCBI taxonomy): Eukaryota > Metazoa > Chordata > Aves > Apodiformes > Trochilidae > Calypte > Calypte anna. The sequence continues at coordinate 7,719,722 of NC_044260.1, forward strand.
TGCTAGAGAAAAGAGTGCATATAATGCCCCATAGTTGGTGAGATACTAGTGAAATTATTGGATTTGAGTATCTGAAGCCTTGAATGGCAAGTTGTAGATTCAGCTGCTAAAGAGGCAGAAACAAGAACCATGAAATGCTTCTCATTAATGTGATCAAGTACCACACCAACGTGCATTGGGCCTCCAGCTTTTTTACATGTGTGGATGCCTCTGATAACTGTTGCTGTTTGGTTGTCAAATGCTTCTTAAAGCAAGAAGAAATGAGAATTTATCACAGCGTGTGACACCGTCAGCAGCTGGAACTGCTCAGTGCTGTGGGTGTCATGCAGGATGTTATGCCAGCATCCCAGAATTTATTACCCATCTTTTGTCACATGTTGCAAGTCAATCAAAGATGAGCTGGCACCATGTGAAATGGTGTGGACAGGTGATCTATTCAGCATGTATTAAAGTTGTGTGGGACTGATGGTCTGGCTGAACATCATACTCTGAATTTGCATGAGTTCCAGTTTGTTTAGTGAGAGATTGGTGTCTGCACTCTGTCATGTCTTATGTCCTCCTTGAAGGATTACCAGGCCCCACATTACCTTACTTGACAACCTGTGTTTCACTCTCTGCTGTGTTTGTTTTCTAACAAATTTCTTTCGTTTAGCCCACAATAAGCTCACGGTAAAATTGATGGCTTTGAAGCTCTCCAAGGTCAAGTGTTACTCTCTTCCATTGATGTTTCAGGCTCATCTCTCTCATTTGCTGCAAAAAGCAGTATATGATAATGGTTACCATTGGGAGTAACTAAGGGAAAAAAAAAAAGCAAACCACAGAAGGACATTGTAACAGTCTTTAGCTAGAAATGTGACAGGTCCTTGTGAAAAATTTTGCTGTGTTTGTAAATGTTCACGTTCTTCTTGCAGTTTCTCACTCCATGTTCACAGTGGCTTTCCAAGCCCTAGAGATGAGCCAAGGAACAGCAAATCCAGCCAGCTGCTGTGTCCCACAGAGTTTCTCCCAAAATCATTCCTCCCAGGCAGACTTGAAATGACTTTGATGCTGGGATTGTTACTGTTTGCCTGGTGGCAGGGACCTTTTATGCCCTTTCATTTCCAGTTCTGTTCAACTGCAAAAATGGCAAGGTTCAAATAATTGTATTGTTATGTTTTGTGGGGGGGCTGCTGTCTTGCTCCTGGGCAGTGAGCTCCTCATTTTAAAATTTGGATTATGCCCAGCATTCAAGGTAAGTGCTGCCTTTATCCAAATACAGTGGTTTAAGGGGCTTCCTGTGGGCAGTGTTCACTCCCTCCCTGTTGGACTGATCAAAGACTTTTCTTTCCTGGTATGAGTCCACTAATGTCACCCTCAAACGTTCTGACCTGGAGAACATAGAAATGACTGAAGGATTAGCTGGCTCTTATGCTGTGACTGTGATACACTTTGTCATCCTTCCTTTGCTGGTTGACTTCAGCCAAAAAGGCACAAGGGAGAAATTTGAAGCTTGCATAAAACACATCTTGGTGTTTCAGCACAACTCCTGGGTAGTGCTGGTTATAATTTTTGCAGTATTTGCTAGAAATGCTTTCATAATATTCTATGTTAACCATCTGATGTAGCAAATGGATGGTCACATTATTTAACTGATGCATAAAGAAAGTATTCATTGTCAATTCCCAGGGAAAACCATAATTTACTGCTAAAAATAGTAGTGTGACACCTCATGACTTACCAACTGGATCTAGGTCAGGGTGCATTACAGTGACTTCCAATGTGCTGCCTTTTAATTTTAGAGTCATAATCTATTTTTAGCCCTAGGAGAGTTTTGCAAACAGGAGGCTATGTTGCACTGTATCCACTGGGTAAATATATTAATAATAGAGAAAAATATCTTGTAACCAGATAGTTAGGAATTTACTTCAGAGTACCCAGCCTGGTCATCAGCTTGCTAAGAACTGTACCCCCCAGTCTGTGGGAATTCAGGGACAGTTTGAGAGAATTAAAAAAAAAAGGGAAAATACCTAGATAATAGGATATTATTAATATTAAATTTATTTATTGCAAAAAAAATATACATACCATGATAACAAGTTATCCTATATAATATCACAAATCCATCTATTCACATGCTATTTGGTGACTAAGTGGCTTTCTGTCCTCTGTCCAGGGAAAGACTCAGATAATTCATTTTCCTGAATCTTCCATCCACCATATTTATTAAGATAACTAAGGTGAAACTCAGTGTTGGCTTTTACAGTGACTACTCATACTTGTAAAGCTTTTACTGAGAGCATTGTTGTGTTAGTTATACTACCCTTTGCATCTCTGAAGGTTGTTGTATAGTATTTCTTTTATTACATAGCACACTGAAGCTAAGGCAGGTATCATCACACCCCTGTGCTAGGCCATCTGTCTGCTGCAGATTGTGTGTAACAAGCATTCAGTAAACTGCTAAACCAGCACAAGTCTCAAGCAAACCCTAAGAAAAGAAGAGGGGGAAAGGATGAATGTCAACCATACAACAGAGAGGAGGGGATCTCACCAGGTCAGCTCCATGTTCTAGGAGCAAAGCAATGGCTGCTCACCTGACAGACTTGGAGGTCATCTCTTTAAGGAAGGATGCTGGTCCAAAGGAGCTGACTCCATTCTCTGTCTGTCATTCCAGTCAAAACCATTCCTGCTCTTTGCTGTTAGCATTGCTGCCATTGTGCTGCTGCTGGGTCTTTCCATCTGAGGAGTAAGAATTCAGTCTAGATGCAACCTCTAACATATACAAATGCTTTTTGCTGTCATACAGATTCCAGACACAGAACAGAAATTTTCAAAGGGTTTTAGTCAAAACACCATCCTGAGGACACCTTTCAGCTCCAGTAAGTCTCCTGAAGATTGGTTTGCTTGAGGGTGATTGCATGGGCATTGATATAAGAAGCATCAGGATGAGTGAAAAATTAATACTAAATTGTTCCAGGAGTGGTGAAATTAGTGAACCCTGTCACTTCTGTATTGATTTATTTATCCTCACATCCATGCAGTACTCCCTAGTTATATATTGGTGTTTCTTAGACCCCTCTGTACAACATGAGCTCTCTCTATCTCCTCACATATCTCGTATTCCCTCTTTCTCCCTGTGCCCAGTCATACAACCTTTATATCCACCATCCATTTTGGTGAAATGAGGTGAATAGCTCTGACCCTCATTACCAGTGCCTTTCAAAGTGGGGGGCATTTGAGTCCTTCCTGGCCAGAGACTGTTCACAAAACAGGTATGACTTTAACATTTCTGAAACCACTATGTCTTCATTATTTAAATCGAAACTGGCCAGCAGGCTTAAAACTTATTAGAGTGGACAAACAGGCAGGCAGCCCAAGTACATTGACTTCACTGTCTTTGGAAAGAAGGCTAAAAATAATAGTATATTTATTTCTGGAAGAATGAAATTGGGTTTGATCTACCAATCTCTTTAACTAATAAGTGTAATGGAAATGAGGTTATACTCTCTGATTTATTGCTTCTGGTGGTTGTTAATTATTGGGTTTTTCTTTTGAGTAATTAAAGATTTTTTTCCTGCTCTAAGTGAGTGCACTAATCTCATTAATCTGAAGTTTTAATAATATATTCTTATCTTGGAACCCGTACGAAAATGCTACTTTTCCTTATGAATGTTCATTTTCAATGTAAGGCCATGAAGCTAATCTTACAAAGACTTCTTTGAAGCTTTCCATCTTTCTGTGAGTGTTTCAGTCCTCTTTATGACTTGGCTCTTCATTTGCATTGCAGTTCTGCCTTCCTCCCTTTTTCTCCTTTACAGACCTGGACTCCAGCAGAATCAGTCATGGCTAATTTTAAGCACACAGCTACAAAATGAAAACTGTATTTTTTTTTTTAACCACAGACTTCGGTTTCCCTAAGAAACCCTAAAAGGGAGGCACAGGAAGTTGTGGTGATGTAGGGTGGTAGCCCACTTTACTCTTTAGGCAGTTTTCTGCCATGGTGGAGCTGCTGTGTGTCCCTGTTGACATCGGTGTGCAGTCCAATAGCAGCAGAATGATGGCTTTTAAAAATAGGACTCCTTGCCATTATGTATACTTGTCAGTGTGTCACAAATGTCGTAAGGTCAGATTTGCTTTTCCCACCATTCTTCTTTTCTGGTTATTGCCTTCATCAAAAGAATAATCAAAATCAGAAGAATTTTGTTGGTGTGAGACTTCACCCTTGCAGTGACAGGAAAAGGAGTAAAACCTCTTGACTCTTTTGTGGTGGCTGTGGCTCCCTTAGGACAGCAGATTTGCATTCATACAGTGGCATTTGCAATGTGAATTATGGGGCTGAGGCTGAGCTCTGCAGAGCGTGGTGCTGAGTTTCTAATGCTCCTGTTATGAGGCATTTGACCTTTCCAAGGATAGAAACCTCAGCTGCCTGCAGCACTGCAGGACTGGACACAGGGCTTGGTGCTTCCCCCCCTCCCCTTTGCAGAGCACGGGTGCCTTCTGCTCAGGCTGCTGAGGTCCCCCCCAGCTGAGTGACCCCAGGTGTTCTTGTCCCTGGGGATCAGCACAGCTACAAAGAAAAGCAACGAATTCAACAGCTCGGAAAGATTGTTTTGACAGAAAACAAAGCCAAGCAAATCCTCTTCCCATGAAACTCAGACACACTGAGAAGCAATGTAAGGAGAAAACAGGGAGAAAGAACAAAATAAAGTTTGGCTTGGTCAAACCAATTGACTGAATTATTCAAGTTCCTCTTGTCAGCCTGCTCGGCTCTCCCCAAATTTGATTGCTGAAGTCTGTCACATAGAATCTCTGCAAAGTGCATGTCAGAGGGTTCTGGTGAGACTTTGGGAATGCTGCAGGGAAATCAAGCTGCCTCTACAACTTTCAGTACAATCCATGGCTGTGCTTGGCATTAGGAATGATCCTTGGTGCCCATAGAGCTTGTGCAGTGAGGGGCTGTGCTCATTCCCAGTGGTTTCCAGGTCACAGTATGCTGGGCTCTCAGCTGGCTGCATCCCCTAATGTTCATGAAGCAGGAGCTGTGCACAGAGTGGGTACTGGGGGCTGCACCTTCCTCATGCAGGTCACTGAGAGCATGAGGGGTCCCCCATGACCCCCGTCCACGTCAAAGTTTATTCAGCTGAAAAACTGGAATAGTAAAAGCTTAAACTTTGGGCTAAACCACCATCCGAGTCCAAGGAAGGCTTCTTTATTAGTTGTAGTAAACAAAAAATGTGTTTCTAAGGCTTTGTAATGAACCTTTTCACAAAGAGGAAAACAGTTTCTGTGGTCTCCTTGCAAAAGTTCTGCAAAATGTTTGCATGCTGTGTCTTGAATGGGCTAATATTTATTATCCTTTAATAAATCCTGTAGAGACTCTTCTAGGGCTGGCAGCAGGAGTGTCCAGCTCTGAGGAAGTGCCTGCAGGTACCATTTCCATGGCAACTCACCCTTCAACTAAAAAAAAAATTCCTTAAAAAAGGAGCAATCACCTGCTTGAGAAATGGGAACGACAGTTTAGGAATATCCCTTTTTGAAACAAAAAGAGGCAGGTTTCCAGAAGAGGGGAAAGAAAATATCTTTGCTGATTTCAACAGCTAATAAGGAAATCTCTTTTATAGCAAAAAAATCTATTCAGAACCAATACCAGCCCTCCAATTCTTAATGCCAGGATGTGGGTGATGTTCATCAGCCCCATTGAAGTATGTGATAGAGAATCCAGGAAATGAAGATACATTAGAAATTTGATCCTGTGGCAGAAAGTTCTGTGGAAAAGCATGTGCTCAAGTGTATTTATACTTTCCAGAGAAAAAACCAACTTTCTTTAAGGGCATTCTAACAAGCCGGGTCGTAGCAAAGAAATCAAATGTGTAATTACTCTGCATGCTGTCAGGCTGCCAAGATTAACAAGTTTTCCTAGGAAAAACTGAAAAATCAATGTGAAAGAAGGAACAAGATAAGTTTTAACAGTAAAAAAACCCCAAACCCTAAGATTTTCTCACGTGTCCATAACTTGATACTATTTTCCACAGAGAGTTTGCAGAGCTATCCAATGTGTCAGCACCTGAAGAGATGTAAATGTAGGTAAGCTGCTGAGCTGGGCTTCAGGGTTGGTGGGTGATGATTACACGGTGATATCCGCAGGAGTGAGCTAGAGAATATAAATCTGACTCTGTGTCATATGGAAACTCTTTGGAAAGTCCAGAATTTTGAATATTCTCCACCTTTTTTTAGATTAAAAGAATGACTTTTTTTCCAAAATGCCAATGTTGAAAATACCACATGATATCAGCCTTTATGTTAATAAAACTCTTCTTGGTGGATAGAAATCTTTGTTTTTAAACTTTTGATCAATTCTAGATGGTTTACCAGAATTATGGGACTAACTTAAAAATTCCCAAATTTAGAAACAAATGATGTTTTCTGGGTTTAATACCCGGTTATTGCTCTGGTAGTGGACATTCTCAAGGTTGTCTTCAGGATCAGAGGTGACAGTCATTGGGGCAAAAAGAAGACTTCTGCCAGTGCTGAGACATGGAATCAATATTGAAAATCATGCAGTATGTGATGCAGTCCTGGGAGCCGATGTTTTAATTTGTACCTGGCTGTGGCAGAATGGTTTTTTTTATCTTTGCAAATAAGTTGGAGTTGTACTTTGCACTTGTTTTGATTTATACATCATAAGGTTATGAATAATCAAGAACCATATGAATAACCAAATATCAAGAAGAAAAATCAAGAAAAACACACAATTGCTGCCAGACCTCAGTCCCAATATTACCCTATGAAGTAACTGGGAAATTTGCTATTGGTTTAAATAAAAATCACATTTTCACAAGCCCAGCTATAGTCACTGAGCATTATTGATTTTAAGCAATTTTAAAACTGGGCCAATAAAACACATGGCATGTTACCAGAACTATTCCTTGAGTACTAAAAAGCATTGGCATCTCTCAAACAGAATTACTGCTTTTGAAAAAGCAGAGAGATAAGAATGTAACCCTGCAAATTTAGCACTTTGAAAAGAATGGTTTCTTGAATAAGAATATTGTAAAACCTTTCAAAGAGAAGAATACTGCTTGGAGGATGATGTTGCATAAGGTGTCTGAGATAAAGATTTTACTGTTTTTCATATTCCCATAAAGTTTTTCTGCAATGGAAGATGTTTTTCTTTGTATCTCCTTTGTTATGAACGTGCTTTGCATGAAGAGATAAGAGCTACCTTTGCCTAAGCCTCATGGTCTGATTTGGATGCAGAGTTTGTATTGCTCTCCAGTTTTATTCAACCTGGGAGGAACATATCAGTGTTTTATTCCAGAAGAGTTGATGAATTTTCAAGTTCTCTCAGACATTAGAGAGATCTAATAATTTTAGCCCATGACTGAAAGAAATAGCAAATTTTATCTGCTTTAATATTTAAATATCTTCCAGTGTCACGACCCAGACTCTGATTTGCTTTTCAAAACAAATTAAAACTTTCCAAACTAAATTTTAAAAATTTTTTCAAATGCAATAATGACTATTTTTTTTGCTTTGCTTCAGCAAAACTGCTACGTGTTCTTTGCATTTCCAACTACCTTTTGAAGTGAATAGGAATTCTGTACAAGTTTCTTTTTTTAAGCCTGATTCTTCCAGTCCTACAATAGAGAAGTGTGTTCAGGGAGGTACATAGCCCAACAAGTCAGTGGTGTAAGGATGCTCTGTGCAGGAGTTTTATTACATTATGGATGTTTGGGGTTTAGTCCTCACATTGGACAAATATTTTGATTATCTTAAATGCAGCCACAAGAAGGTCTGGTGCTTCAGCAAAACTGGTGGTCCTACCAACAATTTTGCCTTTTGTTCTGTTTCTCTGTATGAAGTTCATGTTCCCAGCCTTTCACTGTGAGTAATTGTAAGGTTATTGTGTGAGTAATTGTAAGGTTATTGTTAGCTTTTCTTAACTGAAAGTGTTATCTTTAAAATAACATGGTTACTTAAGAGATTGCTATAGAACCATCCTTAAAGCTGAGAAGTACATACAAAGAGTGGTTGATGCAGAGTTATGCCTTGGAATTGTGAGTCAAAGAAATGAAGCCATTGCCATAGAGAATGTTTAATTTTTCCTGTGAGTCACGGAAGGTAATGCAAGTATTAGTCCCCAGCCTACAGTTATGTCACTCACTTTACAGTAGGTGTGACTGATACAAACAAAACAGACTCCTGAAGAGATTTTCGTAGGATAATGCAAAGAGTTGGGATGGAACTGATACAAACAACATGATCCATCCAAGCAGGTCTGCACAGTGCTGGGCTCTGGATACCACTGCCCACGCCACTGCTTTCTTTAGGAGCTTAGAGTAATAATTGTTCAGGCTAATAAGGCCTTTAGAAAAATAAGTGTTTATTTAAATCCAGTCCAATCAGGAAACTACTGATCTGTGTATTTAACTTTAATGATATGTTTAAAAAACATTAATTTTAATGGGACTGTAAGATGAGGTTTTAAATAGACTTTTAAATGCTTTCTGAAAGAGTGAAACCTCACTGTTTTAAAAGCTTCTGTGTGAGCTCAAAGCCAGCTTATTGCAGAAACATTTATCCCAGCACATTTATGCTTGGAAATACCTTCCACTGCTGCATGATTGTCAGCTGAAAATTGTGATAACAGAATCTTGCTGATTACACAGCAACTTTCAATTTATTACTTAAAAGTGGTGGACTCCCTCGTGTTTTATTAACCTAAGAGTTTTCCCAGCAAGAACTGAATTCAACCAGAGACATCATTACAACTTTCAACGTAATGATCAGGAGGGCTATCGAGTGTATCCCTTGAAACACTTTTACTTATTAGTCAACTAATCTGCATAAGGAACCACTTGGCAGCTGAATATAAACCACTATGGAAACCATTCTGCCCCTATTTTTGTGAAATTATCTTAAATCTTCGAGTCACAATTGAGAGTTCTCCTTCAGCTTTAACTAAATAAGTTTTCAGTGAGAGATGTGAAGGACAAGGGGTTTTGACTAACTGCAAACCTGGGAACAAAGTGACAGGCAGGAAGATAGAAACCTAAGGACTAAAGCCAAGATACAATTTAATTATAGATGCACTGAGTGATTTGGAGAGATAAACTTCGTGTGACCCTGGGAAGAGGAATGTTGCTGAATGCTCACTACTTCAAGTGAAGCCACTGGAGCATTCAGTACTTCAAACAAGAGTTCTCTTTAGGGCTAAAATGCAAATTTGTATCTCTTTAGTGAAGTCTGAACATACAGTTGAATTATCTGCACCTCATTTTTGTGGAGTCGTTTGGGTTTATAATGAAATAGTACACTGTGACTGATGTATTATTGCTGATTATGGCAGTGGAAGGGGGAAGTACCTTTGAGTACTTAAATCCCCTGAAATCCCAGGTTCTCCTTTGCTGAAGTGGATTGCTGTGGCTGTGGAATATTTGGCCAGCTGCATCAGAAAAACCTGGTCCTGCTGTTTGTGTTTCAGACAGGATCAGCTGAAGATGCTGAAGAACAACCGTGGGAAGACTCATGAATAATGTCAAATTTTCCTTCTGCATCTCCTTGTCTCATTTCTATTCCCTATCCACCTTCTTTGGAGGAATGTGAATCCCCACTTTGGGAATACTGCAAGTAAAGAACCATCTTTTATAATTAATAATTTACCTTAAAAGGTGGAAAAGACTAAGGAAGCAGTTTATAGATATTAATAACTTTCATATTTGGAGTTCTGTACATCTGTAGATTAAGAGATACTATTTATTACTTTTCCTTTGTAGAAGTCTGGGTATTTTATATAATCTCAGATTAACACTTGTCAATACAATTTTTCTCTGTGGTTCCCAACACCATGAAACACTTTAGTGATGTTACTGTTTATTACATTTAAAAAAACCTTTAAAAGAAGAGACATTAAGTCAATTTTGATGCAGCAATTCTGCACCCATTATTCAATTGTCTGAAATCCAACAAAAAAGTTTAGCATGATTTTATAAGATCTGGACTGTAGCAAGGACTTTTTTTTTCTTTTATCAAAAAATACTGGTACAAAGGCTTCATCATACCCAGAAATGTTGTTAAAGACTGAACCAAACAATCCTATGTATTGTATTTAGCTCTGGAACCCAAGGAAAATGTCTTTTTATGTGCCCTGGATAGACAATACATACTTTTGCTTTTTTCCCAAACAGGTCATGTATCTGCACTGTATTGTGTGCTTGCTGTGAACTCATCTGTGCCCTAGTATTTTTTCACAGAGTACTTGCACCTTGATTGCTTCAAGTGAATTAAAGTCTTTGAAATTTCACTTCTTTAGATAGGTCAGACTTATGGTATTGATCCCTTCTATACAGGAAGGCAAACATGCAGTTTCCAATCTCTGTGGCCTCTGGGACCACTTGGCAGTTTTTTAAACTATCCCTGCATGGAAGAGCAGCTGAATGCTGTTCCCTGAAACAGAAAGACTTCGTTCTCAGCTCTTAAGCTCTTGTTTCAACACAGGTGTAATTGCATTGGCATTGAAATAATTGTTTCTGACTTGTCCCAAGGTGCTGGGGATATCCAGCCTTTCAGTTTTAATTTAGAAGAGACTATGGGAAAATCTCATGCTGGATGCTCTCAGCTGCAGCCATCAGTACACAAAATTTTGCTGTACTGCTACTTTTGATGTTGGATGACAGAAGATGTCCTCTGAGGGGATTTGATAGGAGAATAGGAACTCCAGATAAGAAGGCAGAGTATCTCTGAGTCACTTATGTATGTCTTTGTCTCCTAATAAAGGACACATTAAGCCAGCCCTGGTTGTTTGCGTGCTTGTTGAGGTGACTGAAAGCTGTATGAATCTCATGGCAGTGACTGCAGCTCAGGTTGGTGGACCTCAGATAGGTGAAGTACTTGTTGGGATGAGATGTAACTCTACTGGACTCTGTAGACACTTCAACATGTCCAGGAAAGGTGTGGGTGAGGGTGGAGATCCTGCACAAACTGTTCTGTTATTGAATCATACTGGAAGGGAGCTCCTTGAAGGCAGGTGCACTGTATTCAGTGCATTATAACCTTACTGTGAGCTCCTTGCTGTCCTGGATTTTCTTTCCTCCAGCTTTCAGGAGCTCTGAATATATCAGCTGAGTTGCTCTTGGGTTTTATTTTTTTCTAATCTCTTTCAGACAGAGATTTCCCATACGTACATGGGGAAAATGCCAAGCTGGAGGCAGCAAGAATTTATAATCCTTTCAAGAATATGGACACCAGTCTTTAAAATATCTGTAAGTTATGTCATGAGCATTTTTTTGGAATCAAAGACAATTCCTATACAGAGTTTAAGTAGATTTCACACACCATGTAGTAGTGATGTTGCTGTTGCTGTTTGTCTGTTTTTAGCTAAGAAGGTCCTTGGGGACAAAGGCATGGGTTTTCCTCATTTGTTTGCTTCAGGAAATAATATGAAATGGTTATTCTTCTGCTTGTGTATCATGGAGGAGCCTTTTTCAGAGGTGTGATAACAGATCATATATTCAGAGCTTAATCAAGGCTGTTTCTCTGCTAGCCCACATAAAGGTAACTACTTAGCAAGCCTACTTATGTTCCATGCACCTCAGAGATCATGCAGTAATAAAAATAACTAAAGTAAATAACAAAAAAAATGGTTGTTCCTCTTCCCTTGTTTCAGGATAGCATATGCTTCAGGTGATATTTGGGCATGTCTGTAAGGACCAGCTCAGTTACCTGCCACCATCTGCTTCTGAAAATGAGCTATAGAGCTTATATGTGTATTTGTGATTAATGCTAATGTTTTTATTAAGCCTTAGCATTGTGACAATTATTTTAGTTTTGTTTAAATAATTCTTGTCAGTACTAGAAGGGAGGCTTAGACTAGATATTAGGAAGAATTTCTTTGCTGATAGAGTGGTTAAGCAGTGGAATGGGCTGCCTAGGGAGGTTGTGGGGTCACCACCCCTGAAGGTATTTAAAAACTTTGGAGAAGAGCCACCTCAGGATATGCTCTACTGTGTATGGTGATATAGATATAGATAAATAAATTGTATTTTAATGGGGAGGGATGTTAACGATTGGACATGGTGATCTTAGAGGTCTTTTCCAACCAGAAAAATTCTGTGAAGATTCTGTTCTGTAAAATGACTTTTATAGACTACAGCATGAACAAAGATTTTTGTTAGAAGTCTGAAGTCCACTGTGATCTTCAAGAAAAAAGAGCAGCCACCTCCCAAGTCACTGCTGAAGATTTCGTCCTGGGAACAAGTGTTGGAAGCTGGTCACCACCTGGGCTCTTGGAGGTAACATACAGCAGAAAGTCCTTTAAAACACAAGCACTTCATTCTTTCAGTGAAATGAGTGATCTTATTTAAACTTGATTTTCATGCCTATATATTGGTTGCTCCTATGCATTGATTCCTCTACTTAACTGCAAAGTTTTGATTGCTTCTGTTCAGACTGCAATTTATTCCATCTTCATAGAGAGCATTATGGCAGGACTCTGCAGTTTCTGGTGCCAGGATGGCAATCCACAGAAGGAAAAGGCCTTCTAGGTCCTTCAGGTTTCTTCCAAAAAAAATCTTCTTGAAATCTAATATCTTTCTTCCTTAGGAGCTTTAGGAGTCAGTTGTAGTGAACTGGAATAAGTTGTAAGATATGTGTGTGAACCTATTCCAAGAGTAACTCTTGCAATGCTCGTCATGATAAGTCTAGTAAGAAAAAATTAGTGTCCTTTTGGGAGAGATTAACATCTTTCCAGTAATTTTGCTTAATGACTGTGACCTTTTATGCCTAATGCTTCCTGGATTTTAGTGAAATAGCAGGGATTTGCTACAGACCTTTTTTTTTTTCCTATGCAGTAAACAGAAGAGCATTGGTGGAAACAAATTGCTAGACAGATTGCTGACCTCAGAGCAATATCTCTGCAAACAGAGGGCAGGACATGGTCTGGTAGTCTGTGTTGTCAGATCACTGTAGAAAGCAGATATGCAGATGACAGTGTTGTCTCAGAAGACATTAGAAAACAAGAGGCAGAGGTATCCTAGAGGGTTAAGAGCAATTGTCGTAGCTATACCAGGGCATGCAACATAACTGTGAGTCTCAAGAGAGTCCAGCACATCTGTTGTAAATGTGCAACAGTCAGGAAGATGATAGGTAGCATATGAATCAGACTTTGCAATATGTCTGTGGATGTTAATGACAAATCAATTCAAACCTCATGAGCTCCAGGACATGTTTTCTTTTGCCTAGTTTCAAGAAATCAAGATAATTTTCATGCAAAAGCCACGTGTCATATAATTTCTTTTACTAAGTAGGTCCAGATAGGAAACTTGTAGTATTTTTCTTTGTTAATAAGGTGTACTACCCAGTGAAGCCTGTGTTGCTACAGTTAAGGGCAGTGGTATCTTGACTCACTGTGCAGGGCAGATCTGTTTCCAACCGGTCTTTCACCTGAAAAACAAAACAGTGGAGCAGAAACAGAAAAGTCAGGAGTGAAGTTTAGGTATTTTAATGGTCTCTAGCCATTCTGCAAATTGGTGGATCTGCTCTAGTCTGAGTGTATTATACACCTTTGGGTGTTCTAATGGTACCCTGACAGCATGCCTGGGTTGGACAGCGAGTCCAAGTTTGTGTGTTTATAGTACAGGCAAATATAGCTGAAATGAATAAGCCCTTAAAGAAGCAGGGGGAACGCAGAGACCTTCTGGTCTGCATAAGTAAGGCTCCAGCACAAATCTGCTCATCGGTGAACCTGAATGGGGAAGGAAATTTTCTTTGACAGCTCAGGAACAGAAACTGGCAGCATAGCATGTGTAAATAGGCCAGGACAGAGGACAGATCTGTTGTGTAAGCTGATTAGGTTTTTGTATGTCCAAGTAATAGTAATGGAGAAGGGTTACAAATGTTCTTAACACCTTGACAGCATCCTCAGGTCTTCTGTGGAGAAACACACACAGCTGCTGTTTTCTTCATTAGTAACAAGCTTGGTTAATGCCTTTGCTTCATCACTGCTGTGTACCAATTACTGGGTAGGCAGTGTGGGCAGCACTGCAGAGACAATTTGCACTGTGACTGTATGAAGAGTCACAGCTTGTACAGGAGCTCAGATAAGGCAAGCATGCTAGAGTGATGAGTTGGGCTGCAAAATCCATCTCTGTGTGGTCAGGGAGTCACTGAGGGCTGTGTCACCAGTCACATGAACTGGGCAGGTATGTTCAGTGCCATTCTGTAAGCTTCTCTATCTCCTCTGGTCTGCCACAGTCATTATGATTTTGCTGTCATGTTCTTTTATATACACACACATAGGTTTTGTTTTGTTTTCTTTTTTCCTCTTTTCATTCTTTCACCAAGAAAATATGAATAAATTGGTGCTTCTGATAGAGTTTAAATGTGGAGCTTAATCAGAATGTGGCTTGAGAGCTCAGATCCAGAGGTGCAGAAAGCAGAAAGAGCAAGGAAGCCAGTGATGCAAAGGCTACATTTGCCTACAACAGCAGTGTCTGGAGTTCTCTTCTTGTCTTTCCCTTGTAATGCTGTGGTATAAAGTGAGCCCAGAGCAGCTATTAAAGATTAAGTTGAATACCTATAAAAAGTAATTGGCATTTCATATTTTAGCAAAGTGTACCTGCATTTGAAGTTGTGTATATTTTGTAGTGTCTCTCACCTACCAGCCTTTTTAATTTATATTTTAGGGTGGTAAAATAATTTTTTTTCATGCAAATTCTTATTGGACCAATTGCTGGGGCTCTAGTAAGGATGAGACCTTGGGCAGGGAATGCTGTTAACTATCTAAAGATTTTTAAAATCAGAAGTCAATGATCTGTCTTCTCTGACCACCTGAATGATAGACCACAAGTTGCAGCCAGTGTTTGCTACATTACATCTCAGAACTTGTGGCTGAGCTCTGTGAGTGCTAATTTAGAGACTTAATTGCCAATAAATGCACAATCCTCATGAGTGACCTTCCTGTTTTTTAGTTCCAAGATGGTCAGTTTTCATTTTCAGTGTGAATGTGTCTGAGCATTCTTCAGACTTGGATTCTGGTTCATCTTTCATTTTTGTTCAGAATTTCTAGTCTCAGAAATTTTTTTTCTGGGCTGATAATTATGGCTCACGAACAAGGTGTCTTCAATTCAGTATCTTCCTAGGCAGAAATCTTTCAGTTTCTTATAAAAATAATGGATCAAAGAAACTACAGAGTGCATGTGTATAATTAGCTCTGAGATGACTAAACAGTGGGAGTTGCAGCACATCAAGAGATACCCATGCTGGCCCCAACAAAAAGGAACAAAAGTGAGTGGGCCATATTTTTTGCACCATGTTCCTTTTTTTTGTTCTTGTTTATTGTTTTCATTTGCCTGTACTGAGAGGACTCTCAACTGTTCACCTTCAGTTCTCATAACTCAGCTGGTCATGCATGGATGGTATTCTCATCCTACTACAGTGAGCACTGGCATAGCACAAGGAGCTATGAGGGATGTGTATAAGAGGTGAAGAAAGATAGGGAGGTGGGAGTATAAAATGTGTTGTATTGTTTGCATTTTGTGTGTCAAGTTTATTTAGCACAGCACCATACTAAGAATACCATGTTCAGCAGCAATAATTAATAATCTTCCATAATTCAACAGAAAGGGGAAAAGGGCTGTGAGGACAAAAATGGATTCTAGTCAAATTGCCTCAAGCAACTGATGGGGTTTTTTTTGAGGATATTTTTAACTAAAGCTTTTGCTGGAGTCTCTTCTGTACACAATTACATCTGTCTTCTATGTTGTCTGCATTCCTCTCATTTATGATTCTACCATGTATCTTTAGTTGCAAGTTGGCCTGATTGGCCACTGCTGCTCATCTTCATGCTTCACTTTTCTCAGATGCCTACAGTAAGCCTCCAAGTGTGAAAAGAAAGGAGGAAAAGCCCTTAAGAAAAATTGACATCACATCAGCATGTCATGAAAATAAAGCTCGAGTCTCTAGACCTTTGTGTTTTGAAAATCAAATGTGAATATAAAGAAGACAACAGGGATATGATGGCCAAACATTTGTCTGTAGGTGATGGCATCTGTGAGACCAAACCATAAATTGTTTTACTTAGAGCAAGTTCTTCAGGAATAGTTCCCTTCTTAATTGGAAAGGGAAACTAGAGTTTCTGGGTCTGTACCTGCTGAGGCACTACCTGCTGAGTAAGCAGTGAGCATTTATGCCTCTGTGCTGGAAAGCCTTGAAGTGTAATGAGCACTGGAAAGATTATGGTTTTATGGCAGGGAGGCATAGCCAGCATCCTCTTGGCTTTTCATCCCCCAGTTAGTCCTGTGCTCACATCAAGGATCTCTAAAGGTGGATGAAATGCAGGGAGTTGATAGTTAAGCTGTCATGGGCTAGTAACTAGGATTACCTTTCTGTCCCCCCTCTATGGCTAGAAGACAACTTCTCTGAGGGCAATCATGGACTTTGAATTTCATTACTACTGTTACATTCTGTAATAGCTCCTGACAGTACTTTCTCAACTGATAATTTAGTTAAGCTCTCTGCTGCACATGCTAATACTTTCTTGTGGAGGCAGTGGAAAAATATTTAATAAAACTTAACGCTGCTTTCATTTCATGGTTGTTATTTTCAAATGTATGTCATTGCTGAGAGTCATTCCTTGAACAGTGCTTTCTTATCAGCTGTATGCATTTTGCTATCACCTCTTTGAAATGAAGCAGCATCTTGGGTGGTAAACGAAGAGAGCTTTCGTTTTATTCAGTTGTATATTGTGAAAGTGGGTCTGATCTCAATAAGCAGGAGTTATTGTCAGTTCTGTTTCTTCTGTAGTAGTTCAGCATAGAAGATGAAGGTTTAGTTGAAGTCTTATGAATGAACATCGTGACTGAAAAAATTACATGTGGTTCTGTTACGAATGAAATTTGTTTCTCACCAAAAATATATATAATTGATTCAGTCAAAGTTAAACTTTTTCTTGCTGCTGGGTCAGAAATACCCTCTTCTTCCTAATCTAAATGAATTTATAAGAGCTGGGAAGAACAGATCCAGATCTTGCAAAACTTTCTACACAAGTATGTATATGCAGATACTGATTCTGGTGGTTCTTCCACCTCTGTATAAACATACAAAAGATTTTCCAGACCAATAATGTTTCCATTGTGGCTTGCAAAGCCTGAATCATGCTCATTTTCTCCTTATATCAATTAGGTAGGGAAGATACATGCTATTAATATTACTTTGGCCAAAATCAATGCATTCCTGCTTCAGTTGTTCTGTTGGAAAAGACTTCCCTGTCTTGTACAGCCAGGCTGTGCTCTTGGGGTAGAAAAACATTGCATTTGTGTTAGAGACTAGATCTATGAAAGTAAGAACCTGCATACAGTTGTTAATGCTAGGGAGCTGTTTCATGATGTATCATACTTTGCCATGTTTTTCTTTTTTTTTTTTTTTTTTTTTTTTTTTTTTTAAATAATCTTCCATTCTGAAGGCTGCATTTTTCAGTCTGACAAAATCAAAGGGCCAGGTGCTTGATGCTTTTATATATTCCACCCAAATCACACCCAGCAGATGTGATTATGAATGTATAATTATATAAACATTCTTTTTTTTCTACAGACCAGATAACTTCTAAGGAGTTTGGAACCTGTTATGGTCTGATCTGTGTGATGATGCTGTCAGCTGCATTTTGCAGAAAGTGCCACTTATTGGTTGTTTGTATGGTTTGATTCACATTTTCATTCATTTTCATTTCACATTTTCACATTTTCATTCACATTCTCATTTTCATTTAAATTTCACTTTTGCTCTTGTACAAAGCCCATCCTGAATGGGGCTTTCTGAGGAAGTGTTTGTTGTTGTGATGATCAGCCACTTCAGAAAGCCAGTTAAACCTGCCTTTATCCCAGCTTTTCACTTTTCTCTTGGATGCAGTACCAACATAAACATGGAAACCTTTCATTTGCTTTCTACTGTGTGGGCATCTTCAGTAAACTCTCACTGTGGGTGACTGGGAAAGATGTTTTCTTATTTCTTATTTCTAATGTTTTCTTTCCTTACAGAACCAATTATGCCTCTGCATAAAGGGGAATGTCTTCTCTATGTAAATCAAGAATTTCAGGATGTTCAGTGGACTTGCTGAGAAGGCAATAAACTTAGCTAAAAACAAAAAGAAATCTTGTTATTTCCAAGGTCATCCCCACTCAAACTTGATTTAACTATGACTTCTTTGCTAAATAATAAAAACTTCCACAGAAGTATCACTGACTCCTGAGGCAGAATTTTGTCCACCTGACAAAACTGGTCCTCCCCAAATATTTATCCAAGATGTATTGTCACTTCATGAGTCATGTAGCAAACCTGATGTTATAAGAAAACTATATCTCCTCTCATGCATTTTCAGTTAATTTCTATTTGAAGCAAGATGTGTGGAAAGCAATAATATCTTTTATTGTCACATTTAGAAAGAATAGGCAAACTCCTGTAAGTGTGACTCTCTATAACTCTCTGAAAGGAGGCTGGAGCTGGGGAGGGTCAGGCTCTTCTCCCAAGTAGCTACCAGTAAGACAAGAGGGCATGGACTTAAGCTCTGCCAGGGGAGGCTTAGCTGAGATATTAGGAAAAAATTCTTTACAGAGAGGGTGATCAGGCACTGGAATGGGCTGCCCAGGGAGGTGGTGGATTCTCCCTCCCTGGACATTTTTAAAAAGAGACAATGTGGCACTGAGTGCCATGGTCTGGGAACCACAATGGTAGTGGATTAAGGGTTGGACTTGATGATCTCAAAGGTCCATTCCAACCCAGATGATTCTGTGAGACCTTTAGAAATTAATTTTTGTTTAGAGTGATTCAAATATTCAGAGATATTTTTTGAGTTATGCTGGTTTCCATGGCTAAGATCCTGCCTCTCCCTTGCACCTTGCAGGCAGATAGAGCCCATCAGCTTGCACACTGGAGATCCTGGCTTCCTAGCAGGCAGTCTCTGTATCTTATGGAGCTGTGGGATCCCTCGGGGTAAGTAGAGATCTATAGATGTGAAATGTGGTTACTGCAATATTATATTAAAGGTCAGCCTGCCACATCTGCACAACAGGGCTGAATGACTGTCTGCCCTGGATGATTTATGTGGATCAGGATTATGACCGAATATTAATAGTGTTAGTTAAATAAGGCTGGGGAAAGTATTCTATCTCTGCAAATATTGAAATTCTTATTCTATTTATAATCCTATAATTAAAGTAAAATTTAGTAGGAAAAATGGGAACATATTCAATGTTATAGAATTATAGGAGTTTTAACAATTTCAAAGCAAAAATGCACTCTCATGGAGTCAGGAGTAAGGAGTAAGGCCAGGCTGTGTTTTTTGACCAATGTAACACAAAGACAAATAACCTGAAGATTTAAAATTCAGGCATCTGAAATATAACCCAGACTGAATGAACACCAAAACTATTAGAAGGATTCAGTTTCTTGAAGAGCCAAAAACATTTACAGTATTTTGGGGGGGGATAGTAGGAGGGAGGATCCTCATAGAGGGTTAAAAAGCACCATGTAGGATTTTCACTTATCTGCTTCAGAACTACGTATTCAACAGTGAGTATCAGGGCTGGATTATTTATATAGGTCTGAAATCCCATTAAGGCAGACATCACATATTACAAAATTCCCTTGTAGATATGGATCAGCAAACCACAAGAACACCAGTAAATCATCAACAGACCATAGGAAAAGGGAAGGATTAAACTCATCCATCAGTAACTAACACATCTGCAGCAAATCTAGAGACAGGAAAAATAAAAGGGAGGGAAAGATAAACATTTTTATCATCTTGTACTTGTTTCCTCATTTATTGCTGAGCGTGTGAAGGGCAAGTATCAGTACAATATCACAGCTGGAAGTAGAGAGGAATGACAAAGCAAAGGGCAGCCTTTTCTTCTTTTTGAAATGGATCTCAGGCTTGTCAGGGAACTTGAGATATGCTTCTTAGAGAACTTGGGATGTGCCAACTGCCCTGTGCAGCCCCAGGGTGCTCAGCAGGGAGTCAGGAGGTTGAGCTCAACCTGCTGCTGTGCATTCACAAGATCTCTATTCATTCTGGGCTCTGTCAGTGTTATGGCCAGAGGACTTTTTCTTGTCTGAATTATTTTGTACTGTGCATCCTCGACAGCATCCATCTCTCAGTAGCAAAGTCAACACCAGCATCTTCTTATCTTTATTGCCTTGCATACCACTCACCAGCCTGGGTACAGAGAGCACAGGGCTGCAGCTCTGCCCAGGGCTGAGCCATGACAGAATGCCTCCTAGATTCCTCTCTGATGAAAGCATTGCTCCTGCTGTTGGCTCTGTGATGGTGCAGCCATCACCTGAGCTTAATGGTCTTTTCCTGCACCTAGTGTCATATTTGCTGCTAGACCAGATCCTTAGAGCAATAGACTAAAGGCTAACTGGAAGAGAAAAATTATGCTACTGGGTTGCAGGAGGATGAATATCACTGCAGAGGATGCTCCTTCCTCATGCAGGTGGCTTGACTGCTGCCTATTGCCACCTGTGCATGGAGATGGCTTTCTTAAACAGAGAGGACTAAGTGAAGATTTGTGAAGCAACACCAAATGTAATTTCATTAATCTGTCCTCTTATAAAATTCAATACAACTCATTTGTCTCAGGGTATGTTTTCATAGACATAATCTTTACCACTGTAGCAATGTTGCCCTTCTTACATACTATGAAATCCCTCTTTACTAGGACTTCATGATATGTTTTTTTTCCCTTCACTAAGCATCCCCTCATAAGTATGGCAGCATATTGCAAAGTATTCTTCTAAATAACCAGACCTGTAGCCACCCCAGTAAATGAACTAGGGATGCTTTATGGTGCAAATTATTATTTTCATTGTGTTTTTCCAATTACTTTGTAATTCACAAGGTTCAGTAGCTCACAATGGGTCTCCCAGCCATTACTGCAAATTTGCACAGTTCTGCTTTAGGTAAAATAACAGGATAGAGAACTCCAGTCAGAAAAGTAGCTACTTCACTTTCCCCCAAGCTTTCCTTCCCTTTGACTTTATCTTGCCTCTCTGAAGGACATGTGTGCTCTTTGTTCTTCTCTTCCTATAAGGAACAAGTTTTCAGATACTGCTGTTGGATAATTCAGGGAACTTGATGGAAAACCAAAGTGAGATGGGACTGGAAATACCTTCTCTCTGATCGCTGAGAGTCCTTTCCAGCTACTGGTAGGAGGAACAGCCCTGCAGCTTCTCATGGGTCTTTGAGAAACAGCAGCCTTTAGTGTTGCTGCTCCAGTAGGAGAGGAGACTGACAACTCTGGATCTTAATGGTGCTGGATTTATCAGAAGCTGGGATAATATGCTTCAATCCTTTCTGGGAAACTGAATGTCTAGGAGAAACAAGAAGCCTGTTCATCTTTATCCTTCTCTTCTTTCTTCCCTGTGCTCCCTATTGCCTCTCCCCCTTGCCCTCTCCTCTCTTTTCGGTCTCCTCCTCTGAGCTGTGTGTGCTGGGGAATGAGCTGTCTGAATGCTCCTCCTGCTGCTCCTGCACTGATTGTTAACAAGAAGAAGTAGCCTTGTGGTGAGACCATCAGGAGGCACTTTATTTGCCAGAGGTAGATTACCCCAGTGTAGCAAGGAAGCAAAAGTTTATTTGGAGGAGCAAACAGTCTTTATTTGGAGGAGGAGCAAACAGTCCTCCTTATTTGGAGGAGCAAACAACTTTTACAAACAAGCTCAGCTTTGCTGATTCCTATAGAAAAAGGAGTGAAACCCCATGAGACCCTTTTCCCATACCCAAACACTGTGGTCTTTTAAGAGTTCAGGTCTGAAATACAGATTTGGACTTTGCTTCTCTAGAGTCTATGTGTGTCTGCCCATCCCTTCTAATAGCTTCTGACACTGTCAGCTGATTTCAGCAATGTTTGTTTGAGGGATAGGGGCTCAAAGGTATGGTTCCTGTAAGATTCACAGTGATAGATGGACAGTGAAAACCCTCCTCCTGCCTAAGGTGAGGGAAAGATGGCATAGAGCCAGTTCTCAGTTTGATGCTGGAAAATCTGGGTGGACTTTGTTAGTGCCCCAGGCATAGGGGAAGCTTCCATTGAAGTTTGTACCTTCCCAGACCTTGGAGAATTCGGTAAACATTTACAGACTTTGGAAACTTGACCAGAAGTTGATGATGAACCAAAATAAAAGCAGGGGAAGCTGAGTAAACATAAAACAACTGTCTTAAATGTCAGATTCTGAAGGGCCATAAAATCTATTTTGGAAAGTTTAGCTGTAAGTTTAAGCATCAAAATAGTTTTAAGTAACTCAGCTTATTTTTCATGTGTTTCAAAGCAGCCTTGTAAAGAGCAGAAGGATTGCTCAAGTTGCTAAAAATCTCTAGGACATAAGGCACTGACTGTCTCCTGTGCCAGCTTTGGAATGTACCATTAATATCACAGCACTAAGCTGCTTTATAGCCTAAAGGAGAAGGTACAGGTTCACCCATGGCTGATGGTTAACACAACAGTGAGTTGGCTGCTGGTCTCTAGAGAAGTCCATGTGATGTGGGATAAGGGCTCTGTAGCCTCTATTTCTCTCTCTATATAAACACAAAATTCTGAGCCAAGAATGAAGCTCACCTGATAACCTTATTTTTTCCTCTTAGATTTTCAGTTCTCACTCTTCATTCTCCACTCCTTAGAGAGAGATATGTGTATTTACAAAAAACCCCTATGTCTCTTAATCAAAACAGATCAACTACTGGTAGTAAATACCTGTACTCAAGAGCTGTTATGATTACTTCCCACAGGCTTATTGATAATTAATTTTTTGTATAATAATAATAAGAATTAGAGGCACTGACTCCCTTTTTGGTATAGTGACAACTAACAGTTCAATGTTATAGGATATGAACAGTTGTTCATATTACATGAAGCTGAGTTGGAGTACCACTTCTGATGAATCACATTTATTTTAAGATAAGGCAGTTTTTCACTCAGCAGTTTAACTAATTATCTTGAATATATGCCCCATACTGTCACCCCAAAAGGTTAAATCCTCACTCCTACTTACTTTTCCCTCAGGGAATGTCAGCACTGAGATGCAATGTTTCATTAGAATCCATTCCTGAGCTAGCTGTTTAAATCCTCCTGCGTACTTGGGATATGTGATATTTGTTTCTAAAGGCCAGATCCTGAAATGTGACAGCATTTCTAGGGTGGGGCATGTCTGAAAGGAAGCAGCTATCTTGTTGGGTGTTGTCCCAATGTCTAGCTCAATATAACACAAGCAGAATTCTCAGGGCTTCCTAAAGAAGTTCATCTGCTGTTCATCATCATGTAATTGCAACAAGGGAGGAGGAAAATGGAAAATTCATTAGGGAGAGGCAATATTTTATGAAACTCCTGTAAAAGAGGAGATTCCATATATAGGATGTATTCTTGCAGAAATCTAGACCAGGAAGCTAGCTTTTGGGACACCCACCCCATGGCTTAGAAACAGCCTTTGCAAACACTGCAATGGACATTTCCTTTTGGATATAAATGAATTATTGAAGATTCATGGATATGTCATTGACTATCTATACAGTCACCACAATACATGCAAGTGTTAAAGTGCCTATATCTCAGGATGCTATATAAGCAGAAATAGAGTGATATAGCTCACTGCATTTGCAGAAGTGTCTTGTGAAATGCAATATGGATGGCTGAAAGAAATATTCTTACTTGAGGAAAAAAAATGACTCCAATGTGTGCCATAAATTTTGTTAACAGAATTTTAAATAGGCATACTGGTTATAAATTTCAAGTCCCCTCTCTAGATCAGCAACTAAATCTTCCTTTCTTTTCAGTAAAGTCATGTTAAAAATACTCCATTCCAACACTAATCTGACATTCTGATTCCTGTTCTTGTACTGACATGACCAGACAATTTTCAAGGTCATTATCAGTTGGTATTTTGGTTTTCCTTGTTCTTTATT
The DNA here is from genome assembly GCF_003957555.1 of Calypte anna. Lineage (NCBI taxonomy): Eukaryota > Metazoa > Chordata > Aves > Apodiformes > Trochilidae > Calypte > Calypte anna. The sequence continues at coordinate 7,743,642 of NC_044260.1, forward strand.
AGTGTTGTAAGGGAGGCAGAGTGTCAGAGTAAAACAGCCTGACACCTGGGTGTCTGCATTCAGAAATCTTATGAGACATTTATTTATTTTTTTCATGAAGGCACAGAGAAGATGCTACCAAAACTTCTAGGAGCTGTCTTCGAAGATAGACAAAGACCTCAACAAGCTTGAGGAACAGGCTAACAGGAAACTCATGATGTTCAGTGAGGACAAACACAGCAAGTTGTGCCTCTAGGATGCATCAGCATTAGGGGCTGTTGGCAGCTCTGCAGAAAGGACTTGAGGGTCCTGGTGGACTGTAAGCCCAATGTCAGCAGCATGTTTGAGGTGATGAAGGCTGACAGTGTGCTGGGCTCTTTGGGTAGGAGTGTAGCCAACAAATCAATCTTTCCCTCCAGCTCAGCATTTGAAAGGTTATGTTCACAGTTGAAAAAATGTTTTTGGGGTTCCTCAGCACCAGAGAGAGGGCAAGAAGTAGGAGCAAGTCCAGCAGGTGGTCAAAGGGATGTTCAGGAGACTGCAGCACTTGGGATATCAGGAGAGGCTGTGAGTGCTGGGTTTGTTTAACCTGGAGAAGGTAAGCAAAGGGAGCAGCTAATTGCTGTCTTTCAGTAATGACAAGGGATAGTACAGAGGATGGAGTCAGACTCTCTGCAGCAGTGTACTGCAAAGTAAAGAGGCAGAACATGAATTGCAGCAAGCGAAATATCCTTCAGTATACGGGAAAAAAAAAAATCATAATAAGGGTTTTGCAGCTCAGGAACAGATCTCCTGGAGAGGCTTTGGACTCTCCATTCTTGAAATTTGTCAGAACTGAGCTAGCCAAGGCTGTCACTGACTTCCCTTAGCATCAAAGTTGTCCATACATTGAACAGATGGCTGGACTGGAGGCTTTCAGAAATCTCTTCTTACCTCAGTTATTCTCTAATTTTATTTCAGAAATTTGCTAGTACCTGTGAACTATGATCCTACTGTGAAAAAAAGGCTGTTAGCATGGCACTCAGTCCTCCAGAAAATATGTTCCATGTGAGTATTTATAGTCCTGCCTGCTACTTGCAGCGAGAACAAAAAGTTCTCACTCTCCCATAAGCTCCATACAGCTGCCAGCAGGGTTGGTGAAAGCCTTTCCTTGCATCACCTACAGCATCACTCTGAGGATGTTTATTGGCTCCAGCTCTACAGGCCCTGTAATATCTATGGATTTCTAAGTGTCTGAATGGATCTAATTTTAAAGGAGAACTGTCTCTTCCAGGCAGTGCTTGTATCTGTGGGTGAGTTTGGTTGGCTTTCAGATCTTGTCTTGATTTCAGGAACAAGAATAAAAACAGGGAAAAAAAAGAAGTCCCCCATCTGCTCTCCCCATTTGGCTCCTCCTGTCCTTAGGGACACTCATGTGTCTCGTGTGCTGGGGCCTCTCAGACAGCAATATCCAGGTGGTTGCCTGGGCTCTGAACACCAGAAGATTTGGGGTGAACATGCACTCCCTGCCAGCAGCCCCTTCCCAGTGATTCTGGTATTCAGACTGGAGCAGGTATCCTAAATGCCTGAGGCAGCTTGTGTGTTGGGGAGCTGGCTCAGCCAGCTGCATCCTGGTAGCCTTTGGGGTAAAATAAAAGGGAATTGTTTAGACACTGAAGGCTTCCTGCAGGTGTACCTGGGAGTTGTGAGAACTCTTCCCTGATTATGCTTCTGGGTACAGAGTAGAATTTCTCAGGGTGGTTTGATTTCAGTGGGAATGACTTTTTCCCCTGCCAGCATCTCAGCTATATTCTCTCTAATGAAATTGCCTATTCGGTGTTGGGTTTCTAATCTAAAGTGAGTGCTATAGATTAACAGTTGTTGCTGCTTTATTATTGAAATGAGAGTCATGGGATCAACTTAACTGTTCCTTGCTTCATTATTTGCTTAAGACAATAGAGTCATCGCTGCAAATTCTATTGCTTTGTGGGTATTTTTAGCTTAATTATCATAGATATTAGCAACAATCAACAAAGATTTCCTAGGTGCATGCACTTGTTCCTTGGAACACTAGCTTTTTACAGGCTTTATCTTTTAACTTGCCTTCCCCTACTCAGTCAGGTAAGCTCGATCTCAGAAAAAAGCAACCAAAAACCCCAATCAAACTTATTTTGCAAAAATATCAGTGCTTTCCAAGTAGTTTTTTTAAGAATTAGAGACAGAATGATGGTTGTGCCTTTTGTTATACATGTATCTAAAGATTCTGGCAATTTAGCCTGTGTAGGTATGATGAAGACTTCAGGGTTTTGGGTTTTTTTGGGAGCTATTTAAAATAGTTCAGAAAAAATCAAAAGCTTGCTTTGAAATGAGCTTTCAGTAAGGCCTTCCTAATCCCAGCTATAACTTTTTTTTTGCAACATATCAGAAGCTAAAGACAGAGAGATTACAAAAATATCTGCACCCAGCTGCAGCTGGTTTGTTCCCTCCTGCCTGGCCAGGCAATGGTCCCAGCTCCTCAGAGGTGACTGCCTCCAGTAAAGGGAATCAGACCTGTGCTGACATGAAATTCTAGCCTACAGTATTTCCAACATAATTTAAAGAAAAAATCCTTCCATACAATTTACTGGTCTCCTAAACCAGTAAGTCAAATATTGCTGATTTCAAACGAGTATCCCCCAGCTGGCTTAGCATGGGGGGAGTCAGTGGAGCCAGAGGAAAACTCCCATTGCTCACTGAGTACATGGAATTAAGAACCCTGGCATGAGTTCATGCAAGGTTTGCTGAACAACTTTATGCAGAATATGTAAACAAAAGTCTGTCTGATGAGGTGGAACATAGCCGGATACCCCAGCAGAACAAAGAAATCAGGCTGCAATTTTTATGCTACCTACCTTACATTTGAAATGTATTAGGAAAAAGATATTAAGAAATGTTAATAAGAGAAACTAGGCAATTTCTTGGATTTGAGGTACTGAAAAGCAATTTCAATACCTAGTTTAATACAACATAAACATTCCTAGCTTCCAGTCAAATTTTACCAACCATTTAGATTACTTGTATATACTTTAAACATAATCACTGGAAATCTCTTAAACTTCTTTCAAAGTTCCTTGCCCACAAGATAATATGCTAAGAAGAAAAATTAAAAATTTTGAAGGTAGGCAAAATTATCCTTTCAGTGTCACTGTTCCCACGCAAAGGCTGCAGTCAAGCGCTCAGCCTCTCTCCAATGTCTTTCACTGCTCATTTGCACATTTCTCCATAATTTTGCCTGCAGTACAGAGTGTTTCTTCTGGAAAATAACAACAGCCAAGATTTAATAAGGAGATTTAGCTTTTCCTTTGGTAAAACTGTGGCTGTAATGGAGTTTGCTTGCCTGTGTGTTCCCAATGGTGCAGGCAGAAACTCCAATATATTTGCTTCTTTAGAATTATTTGACCAGCTAAAAATTCAAGCCAAGGATTTTTTTATTGGAAAAGTGCAAACATTTTTTTTCTCATTGTTAGAACAAAAGGATACACATATACCTGTAGGTGGTATGGAAATGAGTGTGTGCTACTGTATAGCTGTGGGAAATAACTAGCTTCCAAATGATTATTATTTTTTTTCTATGCCAGTCTAAACAAATCACAATTCTGAGAGATGCTAGAAAAACTTTTCAAGCAGAATCTTTCATATAGGCAGTGGCTTCTGCACAAAATAACTGCAAATGAGAAAATGGAAAAAATACGTATGTTAGTAAACATTGCCTCATCTTGCCAAGACCTCAGGAAACTGGTACCCACCCTACCTGAGGCAGCTGGTAGCTCCCAAACCTTCTGCTAATGAAATCCACAGGCTATTCATATCTCCTGAAGGCTGTTTCTTTGCTGTATTGGGCATGAGCATTGCCCTGGAGCAGAAACATTTATTGTGTCTCCATTGTGCATCCCTCTTTACTTCAGTGTTTTTGCTGTAGCTGTGACTTTCCTTCTGAAAATAAGCTCTCTGCAAGTTATTAACCTGTCTTCCATAATCCAAAGAGAGATTTTTCAACTAGACTCTGTGAGTTTGTCTAAAAGGAACACTCCAGCAGTAAGAATTTTTGGGACCAATACTAACTCATTCATGTCTTGGTTGAATTAACATTGATTAAGGAGGTAACAGAAACCAAGGACTTTCTCTTACAGCCATTAATTCAAACTGAATTACATTTACTGTTTGGATAAAAATCTTTGCTTTTTGTAGTAAATGCTCCTGTGTAAGAACCTGTCATTCAATTAGGAAGTCATTTGCTTAGAGCTCTAACTTCAATCCAGAGTCTGAGTTTAAAATGGATATTTTCTGTACAGTCCATTTTACCTGTTACAAGTACAGACCCCTCAGGTGTCCTTTCTACAAACTCTAGTTAGCTTCTTTCTTACAGTGCCTACCAGTAAACTCAACAGTTTCCTCATGATGGTGTTTTTAATACCACATTTTTATACAGCACATAGATTAGGACTGTACAATGCAATATGTTGGTGCCCCTATGCCACATTTGATCAGTATGGATTTTTTCCTTCCCTGCCTCTGTGTATGGATTTTGTGAACTAAAAGGTGCCTGCAGCAGGAACTTGACGTGCAGTTGCTGTCCCACATGGCCAGAAATAACAGAGACTGAAGTCAATAACCCAGAGAAATCACACAAACTGGGTGCTAACATGGCTCCTCTGGAGGAATGGGATAACTGGGGAAAAATAGATTTTGCCTCCTGTTAGCAATGCTTTTCTGCAGAGCCTCCTCCACTCTTGCAGTCTTCTCTGGTTGTTTTGGGATGGCCAATTTTACCTGTAGCTCATTGATGGAGTAGGGGAAGATGATGCCTACTTGCTGATGTGGGTGTAGGTGGTGTAAGATTATAGTATGGGAGAGCTGGGGTGGAAAGCAAGTATGATCACTGTCCAGTAGCCAAGCACACCTTGTACTGGATGAGAGGAACTGCTGCATGGCTCCTGCCTGAGCTAAGGAAAACTGATCTGTCCTTCTAGTCTGGATAGGTGAGAAGAATGTTTGTAACTGCTGTTCAGCTAAGGAATGTTTTAGAAAGCAATTGCTGTCTGTCTGCTATCTGAGGAGGGAGAGAACCAATAGATTCTGGTAATAATGTAATGACCACAATTTCAAGTCACAAGTTTTCATCCAAAATTGATTCAGCTGAGAAAAACATTAGGGACTGTTTAACATGGCAATAATGCTAATTACAGCATCTTCAATATTTGAGTGAATCCAATGGCTGTCCTGCATTCCTCCCTTAGCAGCATCATCACCAAGATGATCTCTGCTCTCCCCGCTTTCCTGCAGTGAGAACCTCTGTGTCCTCAGTGATGCATGGATGGATCTGTCTTCTACGGGACAGAAGTTTTACTGTTGTGATTTATCCTTCCTAGACCAGTGCCAATCACTACAGTGTCAAGGCTGCTTCTGTAAGGAGAAATGACTTGGCCTTTGGTATCATAAATGCACTTGCTCACTGGAACTGGTTTATTATCCCATAAAATCTTTCATCCTATTAATGAAGAGAGCATGAAGCTTATCAAACTGGCAGTAATTAGTGTAAGAAAGTTGGAACCTGCAATCTGGCCTGGTAAGGAATGTTCTAGCCTACTTAATTTTCAGAACTATCATCGTAACAAATATTTATGGGTAGGTGGGGTTTTCCTACTATTCCTAAGTCTGAGGAGTTGGTGGCTGGTACAGGCTTACCCATTTGTTTTCAAATAATTATTCATCATGGATGGAGTGGGGATGGCTTTCTCAAAGGTATGTGGAAACCTCCTTGTTTTGGGACTGCAGAGAAAGAAAAGGAAAAAACAGCATGTTTGTTTTTGTCTGACTCATGAACTGCTTACAGATTGACTGTGCTTTGGTGAAGGGAAGGTGAATTTAATGCAAGGCAGCAGAGAAATCTACTGAGAGAAAGACAGAAGAATCTGAAGCAGTCACAGGAAGTGGAATAACTCTTGGTGTGAATATGAAGAGGAAATGCATGTGAGGCTTAATGACATCTTGCCTTTCTTTTTGAAAAGTCATTTTCAGTCACCAGCTGGGAGCAGGTACAAGAATGCAGCCTGATGCCTCTAACTATCAGGAGAGACAAATTCCAAAGATTCAACACTGAGGAGTCCTTCAAAGGGTTCAGGGTGGACCCAGCTACTCCAGTGCCTGCTGCACTGCTTCTACCTTACAGATTAGCTTTGACAGAGGTCTAATCAGTGGAGAAAAGCTTGGGTCTTCTCAGGGTGGTGTGTGCTCATTTGAATTTTTTCCAAGTTTTGAAAACCAAAAGACATATCTCTTGACAAGAGGATGGAGAAACACAAATGTTTCTCTAAGTTTTTTATTGAGACCCTTATGCCAGTGCCCACTGCCAGCATCCTAGTGCTTGTCTTTCCTCATACTCACAGTTGCTTCCTGCATGTCAGTGACAATCTGTGCATGCTCCTGACTGCCACTCTCCTGCACGCTGCCCATCCAGTGTCCATCAGCAGCTATTTACATATTGCAGAAAAATTATTCCTACAAGAATGACTATAGGATCAGATCAGTACACCGTGATCTATAAAACTGTAGATTTAATACTTTATTCCTGTAGGAGGTCTGGTCCTCTGACCTGAGCTGTTCAGATGCTTCATGATCAAAACCAGTGATTTTGCTGTAGTGGAAAAGTACAATGGCAGCAAATATCAGAACCATATGAAGTGACAAAGAGCTGTAGTTCATTGCAAAATTTTCTGTTGTAGATCATAAAACACAAGTGAAGAAATGCTTTCTCAAGTGATCACTCAGTTTCTGCTGCTTATCTTTAATATTAAGAGCCTTCTTTGCCATGCTTAATAATGTTGAATGATGTGCTATTCCATGCAATAGGATAAGCCACAACAAATTTAAGGACTTAGTGTAAACTGAAAAGTGGAGGAAAAGAGCTGAGCCAGCTGGTACTTTACAGATCTACCTTATTAATTCCTGACTCTCTTACTTCTCTGAGGAATCAGTTCTGTTTTTCCATCCTGAGGGAGAAAGAAAACTCCAGTTGACTGTTAGTGTGGATTGGCCAAACTGCAAAGAAAGGAAAATTGTGTAAGGGTCCATAAGAGAGCAAGAGCAGCTCTCATTCTGCATCTTAATGGCAGCATAAATTGAGCAGCACTTTGCAGCAGAATACAGGGTCACATCTCCCATTACCAGGGAGCCATGGAGTGTGCAAAAGGCAGAGTACATAGCTACAGATACCATGGTGGTGTCTTCTACGTCTCAAAATACTTCTCCTGTGGTTAGATAAAACTCTGAGGTGCTTTGGCTGTGCTTTTCCTATCTGCTTTCACTGCTTTTTTTTTATTATTTAATTTTTTTTTTAAATAGCAATGGAATATACTGAGCTGCAAGTGCTCTTTCTTGCTGCATTCTCCTCATCCCTGGAGTTATATGTTCATTTCCAGCTTGTAAAAATAGCTTGTTTATTCCATTTCTAAGTCCTGCATGAGATAGTTCTTATTTTCCCTGTGCTGGCTCCCTGTAGTTTCATCACATCTGGCTGCTCTCCTATCTACTCTGCCTCAGCTATGAAGCTTTCCTTCTCTAGAAAATTGCAGGGCAATTCTCTCCAGAAGCAGCAAAATGATGGGCAGTGCAAAAGTCTCTTTGAACTAAATTAATTACAAGCCTCGTTATTAATTTCAGAGAAATCATCATAGCGCCTTAACTTACTATGGGTAATTCAGAAAACCATTTTTTCTCTGGATGTCTCCAGCCAGTCAAAATAGAAGGTCATATGCTCTCTCCTCTCACCTCCCCACTCCAGCTCTCTGTGCTCTCTGCAGCCTCTGCCAGGCTGGTTTCTCCTCCAAAGAGGCTGCAGCCTGTGCCTGCCACACCTCTGGGGACATTTCATCAGGAATCAGCTTGGTTACCATGCCAAAAGGGACTGAGCAAAAGTGGTGGACTTCAGTTGTAGCAAAGCAGTCTGTGGATGGAAGTGAAGAAAAATACACGTTCCCATAAAAAGGACAGTGAAGCCCTGGGATATGTTGTTAAGGGGAGGGTGGAATTTTTTTATAGGCTGGACAGACATCTCTCAGGCCCACTGTGACCATAGGTGATGTTGTCTTGGAGAGCAGGAGAGGGCTGGCTGCCCTGACTTGGCCAGCTTCTTGCTTTACGTCTCCATAGCTGTACAATTATTTGATTTCTAAAGGAACTGTCACTGTATCAATAGGTTTACCATCATTACTTTACTATTTTCCATTCAGTGATCGTAAAATTGAATTACTAACCTCTTCCTAACTCCACCACTGGACTCTCACACAGCTCTCTTCTCTTCTGAACCCATCCTGAACCATCTACTTTCAGTCAGATGTGTGTCATTGGATCTCTGGAGCATCTGTAATTTACATTTAGGAGTATATATCTATAATGTGGAAGGTTACAAACAGAGAAGCAACACAAATGTGACCTGCCTACTGCATTCATATCTAATACAAGACCAAGAAACATTTCTAGCAGACTGGAAAGCTCTTCAGCCCCCACTAACCTTCCCCAAGATGAATTATATACTGCCTAGCATCTAACAGAGAAGTGTGAGCCTATCCAACACTGTCTCTCTTTCATCCATTTTTAATCCTTTCTCCTTTAATTCACAAAGGTCTTAATCAGGATTGATCAAAATACTGAATGAGAAACTAGCCAGCACAAGGGATTTATTTTTGACCTAAATTATGAACTATTTCTTCACATGTACACTGATAGAAAACTGCATGCTTGGCTTTGACAGCCTCTATATGACACATGCAGAAATGTTTCCTGACTCTAATGTATTCCAAAACCTCCCAGCTGCTGGGCTGTCAGATACCACATTCACTTCAGTTACTTGCTATGCACAGTGCAGGACTTGCCCACACAAGGAGGATAAGTGGCACGGTTTCTCTCTGACCTGCAGGACTATCTAATGAAAATGTCACTCCTTCCACAGGACCTGCTGGAACCCTCCCCATCAACCCCATCAGGAGCTGCACAAGGGGACAGCTGCCATCCCAGCCAACAGTGGCAGCACAGCAGACTTGGTCTGGACACTTAGAGGCACCAAAGTGGTTGCAAGCCTCAGCTTGGATATTAAGTCAGGAAAAACAGATGTGTAGCTCCTGGGATTGCTTTGAATAACCCATTTTTTTTTCTTTTTTCTTTTTTTTTCCCCTCTTTCCCTTTCCCTTCCTTTTTCCTTCCCTTCCCTTTTTTCTTTTCTTTTCTTTTCTTTTCTTTTCTTTTCTTTTCTTTTCTTTTCTTTTCTTTTCTTTTCTTTTCTTTTCTTTTCTTTTCTTTTCTTTCTTTTCTTTTCTTTTCTTTTCTTTTCTTTCTTTCTTTCTTTTCTTTTCTTTTCTTTTCTTTTCTTTTCTTTTCTTTTCTTTTCTTTTTTTTGTTTTTTTCTTTTTTCCTTCTCCGCCGCCCCCCCCCTCCCCCTTTTTTTTTTTTTTCCCCTTTCTTTCTGTAAAATTTGTGGAAGTATTTCTGTTACTTGACTGAAGTATTTTCACTTTCATTCATTTGCAATACCAAGACATTTTTCCCTAACCCATCACTAAGCACAGCCTCCCCAGCCCAGGCTCCGAGGCCAAACCCTCCCACAGGCTGAAGGCATGAAGTCCCAGTGACACATCTTTACAGTGGCCAGCTGGCTATTAATGCAACTCAACACAGTAACTTTTCTATCTCTGATACCCATTTCTATGCTGCTCTGGCAGTGACTGAAACACAAGGTTAACCTGTTTGTGTTCAGTTAGATTCAAAGGTTCAGTCTGGATGTTTATCTAGCAGTTCCTCTTTAGTCTGGAAACTGATGCTATAGTGAACAGAGACAACCTAACAAGATAAATGAATTTATGTTGTTTCACAGGACTTCCCTCAACAGGAGAGGTGTCTGTGCTTGTGGTGCAGGACACACATTTTGCTCCTTACATGGTGCTTCATCTTATGCTTGCTTCAATCCAGAGCTATGTTTCTTGTTCACTGTTTACTTCTCTCAGCTCTAATGAAGTCATTCAGATGGAAATCACTTGTTTGGCTTTCTGGGAAAAAGATCAGAATCCTCTTGGGAAATTTCCATCTGTTAGTAGTCTTGGAGGAAAATGTACAGAGGAATTTATTGCATTGTAACTTTCTAATAACCTTTCCACAAAACTCAGAGGTTGAATTTGGCCCAAGTTTTAGAAAGTATTAATGCTAGAGCTTATTACATGCAGATTGTTTCTTTTCCCTTTAAACCAAGGTGAAAAAATGAAGAAGTTGAAGTTTCAGTTCTAAAAACAGCTCAGCACTTTTGAGCACTAGTGGCTCTGCTGCAAGACCTCTGTTATGTCCTCCCTTCCTACCTGGAATGCCTTGAGACAGCTCATCCAGAGAGTCTTTGAGGAAATTTTACAAAGAACAAGTGTTATGGAAGCCTTAGCTCATATTGTACCCACAAATTATTCAAGGCTTTGTGACAGCAAAATTAAACACACTCCAGTGTGTTTAGGCTGTATTCATGGAAAGCAAAACGTATAGGAAATGTATCATCCCTCTTCAAAAGGAATTCTATTTTTTCCCCACATCTCATGAAGTCATTGCTGCTTCAGAATTTCCCAAATGAATCCAGAATAAAAGTGATGCCTTCCAAGGGAGTTTGACACTGTTTTCACCACATTTGACGCAAAAGCTCCTGTTTTACACAATAAAACCCTAGAGGGAATGTGCCAGCCAAGAGAGATTAAACATTCTTTCTACTGTTTAACAAAAAGTGTTGCAAGATTGATTACAGTAAAAGCTTTCCAAAGTGACAGCATTAGGTTCCTTATTCTTCTTTCCCCTTAAGCTGTTGCATAGTTATACAAAGTGCATTTCAGTAAGGTGCATGGGCATTCAGTGTTCAGGAGCTGGGTAAAAGGTACATTCATTTTTCATGAGTAGAGAGCTTTCCTTGTTGGTCCCTGGGAATGAGTCCTGGAGCTGAATCTCTCACAGGAGACTATGCTGCTGTATTGCAAATGGAAAAAATTTTCTTTACAATACCTTGATATTGTTTTGAGATTGGCCAGGCTTCTGTGATACTTTCTAGTCTCTCCAGGAAGCAGTTCCATTAATGTCACAGCAATTCAGTATGGGTTATATGACTTGTTTGTGGCTTTTACTGGATTTTTTGTAACACCCCTAATTTAAAGTCAGACCAGAGAAATTTCCTTGTTGTAATCCCAAATTTACTCATTGCAGTGTGAAAGTCTTCCAAATACCTCCTTGCAGATAGTCAGTCAAAGCTCTGCTGCGAGATCTGACAAATCCACCTGGCCAAGCAGACAGCCTGTCTGGGGACAACACCTTGTTTAACTGGGACAGACTGGTGAGATTGGACCCCATCTCACGTTAGAATATTTAGTGTGGTGGAAGTGTGGAGATGAATGGCACAGACTGCTCTTTCCTTTTATCTGCATTTTGATTCAAGAAATTTAATGAGATTTGGTTTTTGTTTTGTTGTGAATTCAAAGTAAAATCAGAAAATATAAATTAAAACAGGAGTCTGCCCCACTGAAAAGAAATCCATGACCTATAGTTCCCACCCATCATCTGAACAGTGTGGGTTGATGCAGTTCTGCATTCAGACAGTTAGGACCAGAATGGAGCAGTAAATAACATCTCATCAAGCTGGTTGACCAGGAAATACTCAATCTGATTTTTTTTAACTGAAAACCAATCAAAGTGATACCAAAGCTTTCCTGCTTTTGTGATAGCTTTGTTTCTTGAGAGCAAACCATCCTGATAGAATTCTCTCTGGTATCTTTTTCAGGAATAATTAGGTCATCATGATGCACTCCCTTGAAGAGAGACTGCAAAGATTAGCCATGTTTGCTTTGGGAAGATTTGCCCCTCTTGATTTGGACAGGAGGGTTAGTGATACAAACAATGACTGCTTTACCTAACACATATCAGAAATATCTAATTATGTTTTTATACAAGAATAGGAAGATATTTATTTTAAAAAAATTACAAGTTCAGACTCATAAAAGGAAATGCAGATAAAAAAGATTTGAGACTTGTATGAATACCAGGAATAAACAGAAATGACAAAGGTGGATCTGAACATCCCCAAGCCTCACTCAGGAGCTGAAATGTTATCAGTTTGAAAGAAATGTTGACCAAACCTCTCAGTGTGCAAATGCCATAAAAGTAATGAAACGCCCTAAGCCTGTGGGCTTTTTGTAATGCTTTCTTTTTGGATGTGTTGAGCACAACAAGTGATGACTCTGGGGTTTGTCCTGGTTTGGTACTTTTTTTTGGCTGGTAATCTGCACAGTGCATCCTGGAGTCCTTCTAACCCCTCAAAACTAGAGAGCCAGCAGTACCTGCTCTGCAGCCCTCTGCTCTGGGTGGTGGTGGGAAGGAGCAAAGACAGTTGAATACAGTTTTAAGTCTCTTACTCATTCTACTTAAATTTAGCATAGTTTCAACTTAGACTGTGGTTGGGAACGGTTATGTCTCCAAATTGTATTATTGCATTCCAATGATTTTTGAGGTTGAGTCTCTGACCTAATTCTTCATGCAGGGCAGCTGGTACAAAGACTTCTATTGATTTCACCTGTGTAAGCTCAGGCTCTTCCTTCAGTCTATCCTGATTCCTGTGAAAAAAACCTTAATTATCCTCTCAGAGAGCATGTGGTCCCTTCCTGGCTGCTGTACTGTGTTCCTTGGGGAGGGGGGGGCAGGGTTGGGGGGCAAGCACAGCTGAACCTGCTCAGGGCCAAAGTTGCCTTGCTGGAAGCAAAGGGAGGGAGCACATGAGCAATGCTGAACTCATGGGAGGCTTCTGAGGAGGGAAGTCAAGTAAGTCAGCTCCTGCAGTGAACCCTGGTAGACATTTTACCAAGAGATAGAAGGTAAATTCTTATTGTTTAAGGTTATATAGGTCTATTTTAAGGAAGGAAAGTAGATGGAAGCTTAGCTCATTGTCATGTGTCATGGAGTGAGTACTCTGGCAAGGTGGCTGTAATGGCTGGGTGCACAAAAGCCAGACTTTAGGATGTGTTCGCAGGCTTTTTTTCTGACTTACTTTACGTTTTCAACCCTTGCTGCTAGAGACAGTCTTCATGCTTCTGAGAGCTGCTCTGAGCACTTGGCACTTGTGCACTATGGTCTGTGTTGTCCCATCCATGCTATGGCAAACTGTGTTCGCAAAATAAAAGTTTTTGTGGTTTTTTTCCTGCAAATATCACTTTCCTGTTTTATTACTACTTGAAAAAGTATTTATCCTTGAATATTTCCATCATCAGTTCTCTGCAGATGAATCCAAGCTGCACAGTCAATGCACAACTGCCAAGGTATTTATCTGCTTCTCATGGGAGCTTTGGCAGGGTTTCCTTTGTGATATTCCAGTGAAGCAAAGAACACATGTAATTCTGTTTCAGTCCAGCAAAGTCTATCAGTAGCATACTTCTGCAGATTTTCCTTACTGGTGCAAGCACTGCCTGGTTCCCTATGGAGCTGGGATGGGTCCAGGATAGAATCCCTGTGGTGGTTTTAAAATGCTTCCTGTAAATATTTGCCTTATGTGATTGCAAAGTCCTGCTGTCTCTGTTAGAGTGTAATTTTGCAAGCTTCTGCTTTGGAGGCAGAGTACTCTTTCCCAAGCACTTGATCCTAACCCTGTGGCACACCTCTGGATGTGAACTGTGCTTGGAGTTCATCTGGCTGAAAAAATAAACTGCTGGAAGAAGTGACCACTTCTAAATCCCTGTCTTTAATCTGTTGCCCAGCTTGTTCAGCATGCATCTGAAGAAGCAGCAGGAGAGCAGTGTGCAGGAGGAATTGTTTCCAAGCAAGGCTGCCAGCAAAAGAACCTCTCAGAAAATTGTAGCTTAGCTGCAGTAGATTCAGTCCTAAATATATGGAAGCTAAAGAAAGATTTAATTTTCTTTTCTTTTTAGATCTGTTTCTAAACCTTTGGAGAGCATAGACACTTGACACATAATAGTGATGGAGAAAGAGAAGGCTCTAGGCTTGCAGGAAGATTGTCAGCAGAATCCCTTAATAATACTGCCTGCAAGGTATTGTGGCATATTGAAAAGTTGGTCTTCCTGTGTTTCTTTTAAATAGATGAAGATCTTTACTCTGAATATGGCTATAGGGTATATTTGTGAAAAATTAATTACTGAGTGTCTAATTTCAGGTCGAAGTGTGCTGAGTTTTCTGAAGATCCTTAGAGACATAACCCATGGTTTTCATATTACACTGTTTTAATTTTTTTACTGTGATTGTCCCTTTCTTCCTCTGTGGTGGAACTCTATTGTTGCAGGTTTGATGTTGCCTCAGTGTCTGGGTGCAGGCTGTGTTCAAAGGATGGAAAATCTGTGAGCAGGCAAGAGCTTTGTGTAAAACTGCTTTCACGTGATCTGGGCTGCTTAACAGTGGTGCCCTGTGCAATATCTCCCTAACTTTGTGAGGCCCCAAACATCCCTGTGGAAGAAGGGAAATCATATGCTCTTGTTCCCCATGGGATGGCCATCAAGGAGATCTTCATTCCCTATAGAATTGCTGTCCAGATTCAGGAGGTATGAATGTGTCTCCTGCTACACCAACCTATTCAGTTTCTCCAGTCACAAACTCACTTCCACAGCCTCTGTTGTCACCCAAGTCATCCAATGAATTAGCATTCACCTTCTCTGGTACTTTTCAGGTGAAACACATTTTCTTTAGCAAGCCAGCAAGCAATCCTGGTTATGATGGATGGAGGCATAAATATAATGGTCCATGCATGCTGACAATTACTCAGTGAGTCTGGCCACTCAAAACCCCTAAATGGCCCAAATGGCAGCCATTCACATCAGCACAACCCAGTTGTGCTGTCAGATATTGTGTCCTCAAGATCACCCAGGTAGCTGTTGCCTTCAAAGCAAGTTTACTGATGATCAGACTCCTCTCCCTCACTGTTTCTGAAATTAGCTTTATGCATTTTTATCACACTTGCTTGTGAGTGAGGCTTTCCATAAATTTGCCTGGAGGGTGTTTTGATCTTATTTGTCATGAGACATCATCTGCTTGGTGAAATCCTAGATGGCAACAAGATGGCAACAAATCAAGCACTTCTGATGGAGAACTATTTGAATGGTCTTGTATCTTTAATCTTTAAACTGAATAAGGTTTTTATTTAGTGACTGCATAGATAACTGTAGATAGAAATGTTTGTTTTGAGGGAAAGCTTGAGTTGGTAGAGGTGGAATGCTTTGGCTGATCTATGTCCTAAGTGCTGTGTAAGTGCTCTGAACACCTGGAGGAGTTGTTATTAGAGGCTGGCCGCTGTATATAAGCTAAAATTAAGGCACTACTCTGCTGTACCTGTGTGGGGTCATTACTGTGTATTACTCTTCCAAAGTGTTTTTCAGTTGGAAAGCTGGATTCAGATCCCTGTCCTGCTTAACTCATGCTTGCACGTAACCTGAGAGCTGGAGACGTGCATGTCTGCAGCTGCAGCCTGGGAGCTGTGCAGCTCTGCCTGCAGCTACAGAACCTGCTCTCCCTTACCAGCATCATATTAAGGGGCTTTATCCCCTGGGGCTGAGTGTGAGAGGAAAAAAATACAAGGTTGAAAATATTTTTATATAGTTTGTAATGAAAAAAAACAAATGACAAACCAATAACCTCAACAATGCCTTATGATTTTTAAGAGATTGGATAACCTGGGGGATGTGGGGCAGCCCTTAGAGAGCAGATTATTAGGTGTTAGAAATAACTTCTCTCCTGTGGTCCAAGCCTTGAACATGACAGCAGTTCCTCAAGAGCTCAGGGTGATTAAAAAAGAGTATTGATAATCTTCATCAATAGAGTTCAAGTGCCTTCATGAACAGCTTAGGATAGAACAGTTTCATGTTTTCTGCTCCATGTCTCCAATTTACAATGAATCTGGCTTCAGGTGGTGTGTGTTCTGTTCACCAAATAAGTAAAAATAAGCTAAGTTATTATACGTGCAGTGAATGTACAATGACTTATTGCTATATGTAAAATAAGATGATAGTAATACTGTGCTAAGATATAGGCTTTGGAATGCTGGTGTCATATGTACACTGGTATGAAATTACAAGATGTTTAACATGAGATGAAGTACAGGATGCTATGACTTATATTTGAACTCTCATAATTACTATATAAGTTTCAGATGAGTTGATTCTCAATTTTTTATTAAATCTGGAAGATTTCCCTCACTGTTTTCTTTTTTTACATTTTGCAGTTGATATGGACATCCAAGATAATCTCAGGATATACCTGAGATTCATGTAGTGAATGCAAACCCATTTCTCTGTGGTTCTGACTCCCAAGTTTTTCTGTGGCACCTCTGCCTGTAGTCTCAGTCCATACTGATGGAAAGCCCCAGAGAATTTGGATAACTTGACCTCTTGTAAGGGTCTGAGGAGCAGCATATGAGCAGAATATGAGAAAGATTTATAACACACAGAATCATATGTCCTGCTGAATTCACAGCTCTCTCCTGTGAATCTAGGTATAGGCTATAAATGAATTCTAGCTGTGAGATACAGTATCTCTATGCAGAGTGCCAGGCTTTATGTCCCCTGGGGGGATACCTTACCTGCTTCTGAGAGAGATCACACATAAAAGAAAGCATTGCCTCCTCCCCTGCAGCACAGTCTGACCCTGAGCCTTTCTCCTAGCAAGTGTACTGTGGCTCTGAAAGAAAGGAAGAAAAAGCTAACTATTTTTTTCTAATCCCTTAATCCCTTTTGCCTTAAATATAAAATCTTAATTTAATGTTCAGATAACTTATTAAAAATGTTGTTTCCATTCCAAATCTCTCGATAAGCACGGATAAAGGAAATGAGATGGAGAATGTGTATGGTATTTGTAAGCAGAACTCCGTGCTTCAGTCGTGCCTGAAGATTGAGCTCTTATTTTAGATGGCTTTTTTCTTATTCTGTAAGGAAGAATTGTTAAATCATTACAGGCCTTGTCATTGCAGTTCTAACTACAGGTACAGGTGATTTCAGAGGAATCAAAGTGTCGCTGTCAGGTTAGAATTAACATTCCAGTGAACTGAAGTTAAGAAAAACTGTAAAATTTATAGCAGCAATAAGCCCGGGCACCTGTGGGTGGCAATATTGCCCTTCTTTTTACATTGCTCGGCAAGGAAGCAATTACCAAACCGCAGAAGCAAGTATTGGTTCAAATAGAATTGAATGATGCATAGAAGTTGAGGTTCTGACAAATTTCTTTCATTGCAACACAAGGATTTTGCTGAGAAAAAGACTGGAAAAAGACTGGTTGTGACTGCTCTCTACTTCAGCCTCTGAGATGCATGAGCAGGGACAGCAGCCTGGGCTGTGCTCATGAAAGCTGCACTGGCACAAAGCAGTGAAATACCTGTATCAATAAAGAGTATACCTAGGTGGCTTTAAAACCCATCTAGATCTAAAATAGATCTCAAAGGTTATATTATCCAAGCTGTGTTCCTATGATCAAATAAATTTAAACCACAGAAAGCCACAGACCTGGCTCACAGGCCACTTTAATCCCCTGCTATTTTGGGCACCCAGCTCCCAGAGCCCTTCTCGCCCTCCTCCCATCACTCCAAGCGGCTTCCCCCAGTCTTTTTTCCTGCCTATTGCTCTCTTTGGCTCAGACCTTGTGTCTAAGTAACACTATTTGCAAGCATAAATTCCACTCCATCTCTCACTATTTCTCCATTTCTCCATTCTCTCTCCATTTCTCATGATTTGCTCCATGAATAAGAGAATATCTAAGTTTCTTTGACACATTTTTAGAGCTACCTAGCTTCCAGTTCTGGCTTCATGCAGCTACAGACAGATTAATTTTCACTCTTGCTCTGCTGCTGCTTTATCAGACCAGCATGGATGAAACCTGATCAGTTACACTGAAATGCTCTTCCTGACCAATGCTTTTCTGTAGTTGCTTTTTTGACCAGTGTCTAAGCCTTGATGATTCCTGCTGCAAAACATTTTTTTTCTTTTTCCCTCCCACAATCATGTGCATAAACAAAGCCTGAAATGCAGCTCTTGTGCCCCATTTCAATTACTATAGCAACTGGTTTCCCATCTTGATTTGATAATTGTGGTCTTCCTTTCTTGTAGCTGTAGGGAAGCCTCTAGAAAGGTCTCTCCTTAGCCTGTCCCTTCCACCATGTCACCAGCTCTCTTTTTATCTTTCCTTTTTAGTCACACCTGGAATAAGCTGGCTGTTCTCATTTGCAGGACTGCTCATGGCCTCTTCTACCTTAATCTCCTACTCAATATTGGTTTTATTACTCTGGAGTTACCAGCTCTTGCTTGGCCCTGCTAAAACCCTTAATAGCACAGCTACTAATTGCTGAGAGAGGTGCCTCGAAAGTTTTCTTGCCCTCAGCAGGAGATCTTTATAACCAAAGCTGCCTCCCAACCTTTTCTCTAGTTCCTCCATAGAAGATTTCTTTTTGCAGTGAGGGGGACAGATGCTGTATGAGGGCTCACTCTCCCCCTGATCTCTACAGACATCATTCCCTGTCTGTCTGGGCTACAGCAGCTGCCCTGTTCCACAAGGGGTTCAGTACTTGCCCTGCTATGCTATTTTTATGATCTCTATTTATTTGTCACTTTGAAGAATGGGATTCTGGTTCAGATATAAGGTTTTCAGGCCCTGCAGTAATACAGATAATTAACTGTAGTTATATATTAACTGTGGCTCTATCTGTCTGATCCTGTCTGTAGATGGTAGTTTTCATTTTACTGATGTATTCCTTAATACACTGCTGGGGTCAAAGTCTGCTCTATGCCTTGTGCATGTGACCTATTGATTTCAGTGATAGCAAGGGACTGTTAGCAAGAGTTCTGCAGTCTTGTTGTTATTTCACTATCAAGGCAATATATGGTGTGAGATAATAAGAGTAGACAGGTTTTAGCTCTGTTTACAATGACTGCATGTAAGAGTATCTCAAAGTTGGCACTGCTGACAAAAGGCATTTAGAAAAAAAAATTTTAAAATCAAGTGGATTGTTTGTGAAGGGGAATGTGATTTCATCTCTTTTGTTGACATTAAACTTGAAAAAAATATAGGTTCTCTTGCCAATGGTTGAAACTATCAGTTAATATTTTTCTTGGCATGCTATTTATTTTTTAAAGTTTTAAAGCTGATATTCAGATCTTGAGCTGGTAGTTAAGAAGGAGAAAGGTGGTTGCTGAAAACTCTTATGTCCTACCAGGGGGTATCAAAAAGCTTTTGCTTTGATAAACAGACATAACAATCTTAACCAAAAATTCTTAGATATGTAATTTAAAAAAAAAAAAAAAGGAATAAGGAATTTAAGTGCTTAAGACTGTGTTCAACTTTTTTATTACCAAAATAGGATGAAGTTAAATCCTGAGCCAGAGCCTATAGAAATCTATTATTATTTCCAGTGGCCACAAGGGTCTTTGAAAGACTCTTACTGAGGATTTGTTCCAAGCTTTAAATGCTTAACTGAGGTGCTTGAACTTGGAGTGCACTTAGCCTGTGCTCCTCTACAGATACCAAGATGTAGGTTTCAGGAGGGTTCATGTCCTGAATTACCCTCTGGAGATGCCAGTCTCTGTTCATTGATAAACTCTACTCAGTGATTATGCTCTTTATGTCCCTGAAGTTGAATGGTATGAATGTGAAACTAGGGTGCGAAGCACCCAGACTGAAGAGTTCTGCTTCAGAGTAGTTACACATTTAACTCATAAAGGCTTTTAAAGCAATGAAGCTTCTGCTAATGTGGACTTTTCAAATTAGGTTTAGTGTGAATATGAATGTTGCAGATTTCCTTGTGTCTTCTTGCCTGCAGGTTTGACTCAATATTTGAAACAAAACTGTTCAGAAGCTTCTCCATCCACTCATATCTCCCACTTCAGACTCTTTCTTTTAACACCAACAGACCCAGTGATGAGTACAAGCCTTGTGATTATTTTGAGAGGAGAGCAGAATCAGGTTTTATTAATCTGTTAACTTCCCTTTTATTTTTTTGGTGCCTGAACACAGTTTTGAGTTCCTGTGATAACTCTGCATAGGCTTTCCAGTACCATACCATTACTTTTCTCTACCGCCCAGCAAAGATCAAATATCTGGAATCAATCAGAAGCATTGCATCTCACTGGTGGGGGGAAATCAGTCTTGAACATCTCTTATTTGTGCTGCTTCCTGATCCTGAGCTTGGAATACCTTCTGCTTTGGAGGAGGCAAGTAAAGGCTGCATTACAGCTTCCCTACTGCTTTTTTGACAAATGTTTAACTTTTCTTTCCTACGTTTCAAGGTTGGAAAAAAATGAGCTCTGAAGTATAAATCAAAGTCTTAAGCTCACACCCTTAGGAAAGAAAAACACAATAATAAACAAAGCTATTTGATATAAAAGACTGTAGGATGCTCAGAGCTCTGTCATTCCTCCTATAAAACCTTCTTTACTCCTGTGACTCCTACATGGACTCTCTACTCTGTTTTTCCTCATTGCTTCAATGCTCGTTGTATTTCCTTAAGTCTCTTCCCCTCAGTCTTGGGGCTCAATTTGTCATTGTCCTTGCATTGTCTTCACAGCAATGATTTCTCATTTTGATTTATTTAGTTCTTTGCAAACCTTTCCATTAGAACAAAATAATGAAGTAACTGCAAGGTGATGATAAATTGGATTATTTTTCTTCTGAGTCTCAGCTCAGTAAGCTGACATGGCTTCATGGCAGTAAATGCTGTCATTGCCATGTCCTGTTTTCCAAATCTGCAAGAAGCAGTGCTTGGGAATACTAGGTGTAGTAATTCCACTGGAGAACAGCTCTGTGCTTTGCATGAACCCTGGTTCTGGAGCACAGAGTATCCTTATCAAACCTTTGAGAGAAAGCTGAAATCATTCTCTGCTATGAAGATAATGCAAGAGCCTCTTTTGGAGCCTACAGTCTGGGGCATGGACTTCCCTAAAATCAAACAGAAACAGCCAGTGGTGCCGGAAACAAAATAATAATGTGATTTCACATCCAACATAAACCCTGTAGCAAATCTCTATTTATGTAAATCTCACCTGCACATGTGCCAGGGCCCCAGGACAGAATCCTTGTGGCTGCCAGGACTCTGCCTGTGTCTGGAGGGTGCTCCCTGCAAATGCTCTGCAGTCTGTTTTGTGGATGAGATTTAATGGCTGAGTGTCTGTGGTGTTAATGACTGAATCATTTCTGCTCCAGCACTTTATTTTATGCTATTTTATGACTTTCCAGTTGGATAGCTCCAGTATCAGGGAAGTGCAACATATCAAGCACATCAGGAATCTCCTGTGTAACTGCTTCAGACCCACTGAAGCCATATATATCTGTGTTTATTGAACTTTCCAGTTGAGACCTCAGAGGTAAAAGTGACTGCTAAGATGTAAGTAGCTCAATAAGCTATGGAACACACAGGCTTTAAATTGCTAATAAAAGAGCAGCATCCCCTTCCAGTATTGCAGGGGCTCACTTCTTGAGACCACAGCTTGTTGGCTGATGCCCAGAAGAAGTAATTAATAAAATGCACAGAGCCCAATGCTTCTGGTCATTTGGCACCTTACAGTCTCAACTTCAGCAAGACATTATTCTGCAAATGCAAATTTTTAACTATTCTTCTCTTCTTATTAAAGTGATTAAGTTAATGTCTTTGCATCTGCAGTGGAAACATGGATTGTGGTTTTTTCTGATTCCACTTGAATAAAGTGGCATAAGGTACTGGGTAGTGGTACCCCCATGGGTAAAGTGGAGACACTAAAACCAGATAGTTAAGCCTGAGGCAATTCCCAAGTGATTAAAATAACACTCTCATCTTAAAAAGTTAATTTTTGTTGAAATGTTTAATTAAACCTAGAATAGTCAGACTCTGCACTTAAAATCTGTCTTGAATAGGTATCCTAATAATAGAGGAAATAGAACAAAATTTTAGTCTAATATAGATACATAAATAATAAAAAGATTAATAACACTACACTCCAGTGATGGGAGCAAGGTAGATTAATTTCTCTTCATCATTTTCTCACAAGGTTTGTTGTATTTTTCTGGCCAGTTTCTTCTTGTCTGTATTTTCCTCTCTGCTTTGTCAGTGCAAGATCTCAAGGGCAAAGAGGACTCCTTTCCTTGCAGTTTCTTTGCCGGGGTGCTTTTTAGAAGGGATAACTTTCTCCTTGGCCAAGTGATATGCCCAGTTGCTAAAGCACAGACAGGTAGTTACTTTACCACAGGTGAAGATCTGGTATCTGACTGACAGTGGATGTCAGCAACCTCTCTGGAACTGATGCTGTTTATTTAGACTCAGTAATTTTTAAAATCCCTACTGAAAGCAGTAAGGTTGCAGAGGTTGCAGACATGGTTTAAACAGAGGAGAGAGACAAGTAATTCCATCTGGCAGGAGACTGAGCATATTCTGTTCATCAAAACGTTTTATCTGCTCCAGGAGACTGAACTTGTACATTCTTAAGAATCTTGCATCTAAAGGTCAGAAGAAGATGAATACCATTTTTAATTTTCAGAAAGTTCTATTGGTTTCTGTTCTAACCTTTTTCTTTTTCTGCATTGTTATCAGGCAGCATTTCAGTGGATTTTCCTTTACAGTAGGTGAACCTGACTTTTAGCACCAGTTGCAGTTCATGCATGCTGCATACATCTCAGTGGCTGCAGCTGCAGAGAGATTCTCTCAAAACCAAAACAAACAGAACAGTGAATAATAAGAAATATTGTTTCCTATCTGGGATGGTAATAATAGCAACTTTCTTACCACATATATATTTTTTTCACTAGCAGAGCCTGAGAATGGCCTGGCAAAAAACCCCAAACAACCAACCAAAAAAAAGAGGCTGGAGGAGGAAAACAGTCTAAGGAAAGCTGGAGAATGAGAGGTAGAAATATAACTTAAAGTTAGTCTGTGGTCAGTGCCCTGACACTCACAGGTCTGGAAAATCAGGAAGGGCTACATGAAGGGCAGGTGCTGACTGTGTAACTCATTCCTGTCAAAGAGTTCTCTCCTGAAATCCTGGTGGGTTTGTGAGTACTCCTGTTATATCAGAATACTTAGATGAGCTGCTTTCAGCTGCTGTTTTCATACACAGTGTAATTAAACATCTCTTCTGTTTGCTAAATGGCTGTACTAAAGAAGAAGCCAGAGGCCTTTCTGTAATATCTTTATACTTTACAGCAAAACCCCTCCCACATTTCCACTCAAAACAAAATTCAAGTTAGATCAGATTGTTCAGGGCCTTGTGGCCTTTCAGTGAGCTCTTTCCAGTTTGTCAATACCTGTCTCTTTCTACAGGGTCCAAAACTGGACACAGGTTTATAGATGTTGCCTTTAAAGTGCCACACGGAGTGAAACAATCCCATCCCTTGCCCTGCTGGCTGTGTTCTTGCTGATGAGATCTGAATTGTAGCTGATCATCATTAGTGTGTTCCCCAAGGGCATGTTGCTGACTCACATTCAAACTATGTAACCAGTCTGGGTTTCTGAAATTGTCTCTCACCAGGGACTTGAAAGCAAAACTCTATTGCTTCTACCTCTTCAGTGTACCTGTGACATTTCTGCAAGCTCTCTCCTAGAAATATTCTGCCTGGGTCTTAGGTGACCCTAGACCATACCCTTTAGTACTGAGCTCCAGTGGAGAAGCTGACTTTTTCTGCTTCTTATCTTTCTTCTAGAGTAGCTGAAAAAGTCTACAGCCTTCACTTCATTTTGTGTTTCAGTGATTTAAAATGCTGGGGTAAAAAATGGGTGAAAGTTAGGAGACTACTCCTGAGGATGTGCTTTATTTCACCATGGAGTGGTTTTTGATACATTGTGAATTTCACACCCAAGAACACATCAAGAAATGTTTGCTTTTATGTGAAACTGGTCACTTGAGATGAAGTTGCTGCTTTGGGAAATGCTAATGATAAAACAAATTTTTCTGTAAACTGTTCAGTGCCTCTTGTATAACAAGGAGAACTGAGGGCTTCATTGGCATTACTTTCATTGTAAGTGTGAAGGAGATTTGCTGAACTGTGTGCTGTGTGGTTGCTTTGTTTTGCTTTTAAAATGGGCACATGTCTAACTGTCCACTCTCCTGTCACACTGTAGCACAGGCAGCAGCACGACATTCCTGGGCTTGATCTACTGCATCTCGCCACGTTACCTCAGTGTGGTATTGCATGACTAAATCTCTTAAAATTTCCTTTACCAGTAGCTTGCCATCTCTAGTTTTCGACTCTTGTATTCTTTGGAAGTTGAACTTTATCAAGGAGATTCAAAACACTTTGTGGTCCCAGAATACAGGTTAGCACTGAAATGTCATCTTGTTAGAAGAGTGAGCAAGGTGAGGAAAGGACATATCTCAGAAACTCCAACTGCCTTTATTGTTAAATATTAAGTCTGTTAAATATTACAGATTACAGGCATTTTACAGCAGAGAGAATTCACCATCTCCAAGGAGATAAAAAAATTGAATTTGTTTTCACTGCCAGGTACCCTGGCTAGCTTCTATCCAGCTAAATTTCAAATCAAACAAAAGTGTAGGTCAACATTCAAATGTATGACAGAATGCAGAAGATTAAATTCTGGTGTATCTGATAGCCTGGTTATCTTTTCTTCTGCATCTATTTCTTGTGCAAATAAGTTTCTCAGGTCTCTGTGCTAGCAAAGGTGTGAAGTCAAGTTCTGATGAACTTTTAAGCATTCTTGCTCTTGGCTTTATTCATGAACAAATGTCTTTTTTTGTACACAGTCTTTGCCCATCGTGTATTCCTGCCTTGGAAATATTACTGCATGTTTAATCTTATTTTACATTAAGGGAAACAAAAGTAAACATGTAATCTAGTAGAGCTGCCCACTGTACGTAGTGCCTGTCTGCAGGATGTGAGGATGTAGATGTAGTGACAATACTTTGATCTTGATAAGAATGGCTTATATGGAGCCAGTGGATTTTTCAGTGTCATCTCTAAATAATAAACCCTAGGTGGTTTCAGCAAGAGAACAAAATGAGACATTGTCTCTTATTTCCAGGTTAAAGTGGTATTGATTGTCAAGTGAAGGATTCAATCTGCCCATTAAAACCAGTTTCTGACACAGATCAGTAAATCCAGCACACCGTGGCAGTGGGAGCCATCCAAGCTGTTATGCTCAGAAGTTAAATGACTCTCTTTTCAGCTCTTGTGGCCAGACTGGCAACACACTGCCAGCCACAGGCTGACTCTGCATATTTTCCTTTAATTTTACTGGCATGGAACTCAGCATTATCATGTTGGTGCCTTATTGATGATTCTGTTTACATTGTGTTGGGATCTTTTAAAGGTGATCTCAATGCTATTTAGTAAATGATTTTAGTTTCTGCTAGATACAACAAAGCACTGAGGGAGAGAAATGTCCCTCTTCAGAAACTGAATACAAAACATCTTCCAGCTCAATGCTTTTATGAAAGGCTAAATGTTGCCATGATATCTTGATGGTCCTATATTTTCACCCTAGGGGAATTAATGCTTTAAAAATTATTTTCAATCATTTGTCCCTGTAAATGAGGAGTGACAATTTATCCTTCTACCCTAAATACAGGACAGCAGAAAAACCATGCAAATGTTTTGCTATGAATGATTTTAGGTAAGTGGACAGGTAGTAGAGGTGCTGGCTGAGAACTCTATCAGGTATTTAATGACTAAAGGCTATCACTGCAATGAGTTGATACTTTCCTTTGCAACCTTGGTGTTTGCAGATAATGTACCCTCAGATCAGTGACAACTGGGGATGAAGAGTGGGGCAGGGGAGGTACCTTGGCTATTACCTTGGCCATTGGGCTGGGGGTTAGAAGAGGTAAGGGTAAAGGTACTGCATTTAAAGCAGGTGATTGCATTAGTGGAGGGATGAAGGGATGATTTTAACTTTTCTGTATAAAAGTAGAAAAAAAAAAGAATTGTCCTAGATCTCTTATCTCAACTAATCTGAGCAATAAGCACTGATGCACTTTGAACTCTGTGTAGTCTGAATTATTACCTGCTGCTGCTATTGGAATTAGGATGGGCTGGCTGCACAAACATTTGTCATCCTTTCACTCGACCTTCTTGGATGTATAATACATTGAGGTTTTCTAACACAGATCATTCAATGTGAAGGGAGCAGCTCTGCTTCCCACAGAAACCAAGAAATTCTCTTTTTGACAGGATTGCCTACGGCAGTTGTTTAGAGAAGCAGTAGAGAAAGTTATAAAGCTGATTGCATGATCCTTCTTTTAAAGCATTATCTTCTGATAAATAAAAAGAACATAGTATTTTATCAAGCTGCATTTTCCAAATCCCACTAGGAACAGCTACATAGAAAAAAATCCTAAGCAAACTAAAGCACCACCTATAAATATCAATAGGATTTAAGCCATACTTTCTAAAGTATTAGAATTTTGTCTCACTTTTGGCAATGAGATCTGGCAGGATTGTAGCATCCTTGTTTTTAACCGGAATGAAAATTATATATCTAGATAGAAATCTAAAAATGTGACTTGCATTTTATATTTCCCTTAACTAACTTACAGCATTAGGAGGTTGCTCTCATCTATTGATCTATAAAAGCAGATGGAATTGCTGTTGGGCATTTGGTGTGTCTCTTAACAGATACTATTTGATGGTATAACTGGACAGAAATTAATATAATCTTAAAAAAAAGAAATCTTAATTTCAAATGATCATGCAAAGCCATAGTGTTGCTTATGAGCAGGAACTACAGACTTTGGTTTTTTCAAAGAAGTCAAAAGCTCTTACATTTCTCTTAAAGTAGGAAAAGTAATGGGGCCTTAGCTTTTAAGTGCCTTTAGATTTTTTTTTTTAGTGTCTGCTGAAGCCTCTGCATTCTTAACATAATCATGCCAAAGAAAGCCTGTGCACAAGCTCTTCGTTTTTTTTCTTTAATTGGGAATTCCAAAATCATTATTCACATTTATATTCCTAAGAAAAATGTATGGCAAAAACTGCCCAGACCTGCCTGCTGAAAATGATGGCACCAGAGTGCACAGGGAAGAAAACTGACCCTGGGTACCATCTTAGTGACAGAGATGCAGATCTTCAGGTGGTTTGAGCAGGGTCAGGGAAGAATGCTCTGCCAGCCCTTGTAGAGGGCTCAGACTTACTGCACCCTGCATAATGTGTGTCTAATTAGGCTCTATAGTTGGGTGACAATCTCAATAGCAAGACATCCAAGTGACTGACCCTCACAAAGTAAGCACTGTGTAGGTGCTATAGCAGGCAGAAGTGTATCAGGTGCAGCATACCTGATACTTGTCTTTTCTAACTTGCCATAACGGGAACGAAGTGGATAAGATCTCACATCCTAATTACTGTGTAAGATCTACAGCACAGGTGATGACACTGAGAGCCTTTCACTGAGTCACCTTTGTTTGATACAAGTGAAGCAAGCTGTTTGCAACAACTCTCTTCTGCTCTGAGGTTGGGAGGTAGGTAGTCTGGATGTTACAGTGCAGTAAGGAAGCACACCAGCCAATAGACACTGCAGTGGGACCTGTTTGTCCCTTTCAGGCCTCTTGCTTGTGGAGTTGTGCAAATCAGATCTAGACTTCAGCTTCACAAGATCACATGATATCTATGTGTGTCTTTGAAAGAGAACTTGGCATAGATGTCTGTGTATTCAGGCCATGAAGATCCAAGTTATCACAAAATCTCAGCAAAAGCCCCTCCCCAAATGTGCTGAGATTTAAATTAAACCTCTTCTTTCTTTACTCCTGGCTGCAAGGCAGTCAGAAGCAATGGAACACTTTCCAGGACAGGGAAAGGAAGAAACCTCTTTTCTACAGTTTCAGCTTTAAGAAATTGCTTATTCAGAATTGGGACTACAATCTACCACTATAGATATTTGCCAAAAATTAAGTTAATTTTTGCAAAACTTCTTGTGATGTGGAAAGCAGAGCCAGGAAAAGCTGGCTCAGTGTCAGCAAGTCATGCACAGCATTTGGTTGTATGCAGCACAGTGGTGCTGAGCTGGTGACTACTTTGCAGATTGACTGCACTTATATGTTTTGAAAGTGGCATGTGCAATCCCAAATGAACTTGAACCTCAAGCCAAAGTTCACAGCAGTGTCTGCAACTTTGCAAATGAGTAGTGCTGAAATTTGAGAAACAGTGAATGTCTGTAGACATGTTCAAACTGTGGAAAAAACATAGCAGCAATTTTTATTTACTTGCATTTTATAAAACTGACCTCTTTATCCCAGGGCTACGACTTGCATTTCGTCCGCTCTCTCTCAGTTAAACATTGCCAGCCATGTGAAACAGTGGCTCAGTTCTGGGGTAATTACTGTGAGCACCATGAGACTGCAACTGTTCCACAACTGTTATAAAACTCTTAATGGTAAATCTCTGCAATGATAAAGACTCTGTAAAAAGCCATATAATAAGCACAGCTTTCAATTATTTACCATACTAGTAAAAAAATCTTTTAAAATGTCACTGAGACCAGCTACAAAATTTTGTGGTACTAATTTAATGCTGTGATAAAATCTGTAACATGTATTTTGGGTTGTAGAGAGGGAATTTCCTATGGAAAAATTTTGTGCAGGAAATTTTTTTTCTCTTCTGCTGCTCTTGGACCTGAAAATCCTGTATGGAATTATGAGAATCAGGGCTTCAGCACAGTGTTAACATTTATACATTTTATGTGGCAAGGACAATACAGTAGATACTGTGTCACCAAATATGGAGTTATGCTTTTGATATAAAAAGAAACCTGCTGTATTTTAAGTAGAAAAGTATTAACTTGAAAGCTAGAGCTAGCTTTTGGATTTGATTAATGTACTTATATTAGAGAGAGGTGGTTGCTGTGCAGGTGAGGCAAACCTCTTTGTCCACTGACTTGGTAACAACATCAGGCTTTCATCCAATGACTCAGAAATGAGTTAACATCATAGTGTCTACCTATCATCTTGTCCTGTCATCCAGACCCCATAAAGACTTTCTGAAAATATTGATACTAGGTTGTATCTCTTAAAAAACTCCTGGTTCCAGGATCTCTTTCTACCGTTGACCCCTCAGCTAGAACTTGGGCATCATGGTCTCCTGCATTTCCCTTGAGATGGAGACCTGGAGGTTTGAGGGAGCTACAAGGTACTCAAAGCTTGGAGATATCTTGTGCTGCTTTTGTCATGGACAAAGGTGGGGAGGGCCCAGCAGTTCATATGCCAGCTCTGATCACAGACTTGGACTGTGGTGGCTTTCCTACCTGCTGGGATTTGTTAGAGCCTACTGAATGTAGAGTTTTGTAATTGTTTTATAATCATTAAAAAAAAAAAAAAAAATAAAAATCTGTTCTGTATAGTGTCCAAGGATTTATGTCCTAAGGATTTCACAGGTCAATGTAGCGAAAATTCTATCTTTCACATTACAAATTAGTACATAGCAAGATGATACAGGATTTCTTCATTTGTATCCAGTTGGTCTGCAACTTGGATGGTATCTCGTAATACATAGTAACAATACAACTCTGAAAACAACTCATGCTAGCTGTGGTTCTGCCTTAAGATGCCATGTAATTTAAAGGATAATTAGGGCTAAAATTTCCATGGAAGATAGATGTTGCAATAATGTCACCTTGTACTTGTAGAGCAGCTTTCATCTTAGAGACTTCCAGCTAGCTTTGAGAACTATGCTCCCAGATAAATGTGGCCACTGTTCTGCTGGGAACAGGCAGTCAGCTGCAAAACTCTCTCTGCTTTCTGTAAATGGAAGATTTCATAATACTGCTAAGAGGACTAATCTTAATTTTCTCGTGTACACATTTTGTTTCATGAATTATGATATATATTTAGAGCAGACATATCTATTAATGTTAATGTTAAGACGTCTACTTGTTTTCTGGTACCTAATTAAAAAATAATCAAGTAGCTAATGGGTGACAGTATAGCCCATTGATGTCCCCTGAATCTTGTGCTCTGAGTCAGCTGAAAAATTATTTGTCTCAGTTAATATTCTCTCAGCGAGATTCCTTTTGTAACTGAGGAAGAAGTAGGCAGATATAGGGTGCTAGTAATTTCTTTAACTAGGCATTTCACACAGATCAGAAAATGTTGGGAATGTGCCAGTTTCATTCAATTGGCCATACCAAGAGTGAGCAGGCAATTGGGTGGGAAAGGCTAAAGTGAATCCCACTGGTATAATCATAATAGGTACTTCAGTCTGTCAATATAGATAGTGGTAAGTTTTGAAAACTAATGTATTACTGGGAGAAACATTTCTAGGAACTTTCAGTAAGGTGATCTTCACTCATGAGTAGTTCTGCAAGAGGGAAAGTTTCCTTACCATCTGATTTATTTGTCCTTTGTACAGCTAAGCTTCTTGGCATGGTTTGATTGATTTCAAATCCATGTTTCACATAGGATTGGAGGCAGAAACATTTCATGGCACAGACTAACAGTCAGTCATTGAGAATACTCAAGAGTTACAATCTGCTTGAGGTTCTGGGGACAGAGACCCTCTCTGATTCTCATAACTGACAGTGACTGTGACTTGGCTATGTCTGTACTATTCCCAGATAGATACATATATATATATATATATATATATATGTATATATCTTTCTATATGCTATATATTGTATAGATAGATAGATATTTACTTACTTGGCTGTATTTCCTATACCACATTCATTCTTACATGTCAAGGTCAGCCTTTTGGGACACACACAAATATAATTTTCTTCTCATCCAGTTCCCATATAGAAAATGAGAGAACCTACTAGTTGCACTTTACCATATTGTTGTGTCTCCTGAATGGCAGAAAACATATAGGCAAATCAGATAGATTTGGAGTTTTAGCTGGGGTCTGAACACTGCACACAGAGGCAAGATTTTATTGCTGGCTGTATTTGACATATAGATCTGGCTGTCCTCCACAGCTGCTGCTCCTCACATCATGCCAGTTTATCGGAATTGTTCCCATTCAAACCTGTTCTGAGTGACTGAGGAGATTGACTGCAAAGTAGATTTTTATTTCAAACATTTGAAGTGTTTATCCCTGGTCACATTTCAGAGCAGACAAGAGTGTAATGGAATTTCAGAGAGTGATACCAATAAAACAGTCAGCAGGGCAGTAGATGAAAGCAAAGCTTTAGGTTGTTTATGAGTCTTTGAGCTGTTGTTTTCCCTTTTACTAGTGATCACTTTTGAAGAAAGATCTAATAGGGCCTAAAGGAGGCCTCTTTATTTTAAAGGTTGCAAACACACCTGAATGTATCTAGAGTTACCCATATTTAGACACTCAACTTCCCCCCTTTTTCCTACACCCTGCTTGTAGCTTTTCAGTCTCATTACACACTAATATGTCTGTGCAAAGCTGGGCAGGAGGTTCTTATGTAGCCTCAGTCCCTGAGAAAAGCTCTCTTCAGTGCTTTTAGCAGCAACAGGAGGGTGATGGCTCCCAAGCAAAGCGAGATACTTACTGTGGAAAAAGCCTTATGGAGGACTCCTGCTGCACTGCAGGGAATGCCCAGGATTGGACATTTTTCTGGAGACCACATTGCTTTTCTGGCTGACCATTTTTTTTTTTTTGCCAAGAATGGTTGGACCAGATGATCCCTGAGGTCTCTTCCAAGCTGCTACTCTCTGATTCTGTGAAGTTTTCTCTTTTGTTTGTTTTTATTTTTCCCCGAGATAACTTTTACTCATAGAGCTGATGTATGCTATGAGTTATAAACTCTGCAAATAAATCTTTGCATGTGAACCTTTCTCAACATCCTTCATGCAAAAAACAAATAAATTACTGCACAGATGATGGTTCATATATAGAATAGGTGTATGAGCCTTTATACACAGAATAAATATCAGCCTTAGCTTTCAGTTCTTCTTCTTCAGCTCTTTGACATCACTTGTCAAGTGTTTAGAGAATGTTTTATTATTCAATAAACGCCATTGAACTAGGCCTTTGCTTGACTACGATGCATTTCTGTAAGCTAGAGAAAACATCTCTCAGAGATAGAACAAGATTCTAGGGAAGCAGCTACTCAACAGGAGATAAAGGCTGCCTCTGAGTCCCATCATGGAAATCTGAAGAGATTTCCATGTTGGAAATTCTGTTGTACAACTGTTACTTACAATAAATTATAGGAACCTCCTCATTTGTTCTTCACGAACAAGAACTGGTTTGTTTTTGGCTATCATTAAGTCCTAGTTCAGGAAGTGACTTCCTTAATTTATTAATCAAGAAGTATGCAAGATACAGACCATAGGAGATGAAATGGCTGGAATGAATCCTCCCCCCTTCCCCACCAGCAGAAATGTGTGTGATACCATATTGCAGAAAGAACACATAGACACATTCCAGAAACAACAGATACTCAGTCTTAGAGTCCCACTGGCTTGTATATTTAAAAGTGCTCAAATAACTGAGTTTCCTGGGTAAATAAATGCTGCAGAGGGCAACAACAATATAATATACACACACCTTCTCTCTCTTAGTTTCTCTGTTTAGTTTCTAGCTATTACAGATAACAAAGACTTGAGTTTTATAATAAGAATGCTTTGTTATACAGCAGGGAACCACAGCAAATCTGTCTTGCAAAAAAGGCTTCTGAAGGTGAAAATACAATATAGCTGTTTTCACTTTTCATCTTTAACCTTGTCAGAAGCTTTTGGCTTTGGAATCTTCTGAAGCACCGTGGGACTGTCCTCATTAGTTCGAGCTCTTATATTTTAAGAATACTGGGGATGAATGAAAAAGGAAAATTAACACAAAAGAACCTAGAAGGGATTATAAACAGATCACCAGCCAATTCCATTTCCAGAAGAGCACCTCTAATAACGTGTCTAAACTGGAAGCTGAAAAGGTTGATTAATGAATGTAGAACCATTTCTTACTAAATTTGTGTCTAGAGAAGCATTTATTTTATAGCACTCTAGGCTTAATTCTTACTTATATAAAGCCAATTTAGGACACTTTGGTCCTACTGCAGGTCATTTACATCCAATTTAAATCATTAGACCAGACAAAATATAAGAGAAAAGTCTTTCAATAGTGAATAAAAGGAACTGTATTTCAAATTATAAAGTAATAGTATTTCTGATGTTCCCTCTATGTCAAAATGAAATTGTGTGTGTGCCAATAACTGAGCTGTGATTTGAAGGATGCTGATAGAGAAAGCAAAGGGTTAGGAAGCTTTGCTCCTCCTTTCAGAAGGGAATGGTTGTGAATGATCTCCATTTCTGTGGTTTGCCTGTCCCTGTTTGTACCTTGTCTTGTGCTTTATTTAGATTTTATTGTGGTTCAGAATATAAGATGGAATACAAGCTTTGTACTGGGTGGCCTGGCAAACACAGTGTAGAGGGATTCTTCCAAAAGACATTGTATGAATCAGATGAGGACAACCTCCATTTGAGGCTGGAATCTCTCTCTTAGTGAGTGACTCTCTCTTAACTCTTCAGTGCTGCTTTGAGTGAAGAGAACAGGAGGAAACAAGTGAGAAGGAAGGCAAACGTGGTTTTATATATATATATATGGACAAAGGAATACTTGCAACACTATTGATTAGCAGTCAAGGAGAGAGGTTAATATTCCCTTAGCTCTTTCTGTGTAGACTCACATTAGCTGAAGTAAGCCTTTTTCAGGCAGCTCAAGGATAAGGGATGGGTACTGAGGCTCCAATGCTATTTCTCACTGTGAATCTGGAAACATTTTAAGCATACTAAGTTCTAATTTTGACTAGGCTTCTTGTGGAACTTGGTTATTCCTGTCTATGTGTATTCCTAAGAAGTCAAATACAAACAATCCAAATAAATACAGCTACATCTTTCACTGTAAATCATGCAAATCAGCACATGGCAGCTGCTACAATTTGGCCAGAAGATACAGCCTTTCACTTGCTCTTACTAGGTTTATATACCACTGGCTTTCACCCTTCAAATTCTCTTGAAGGTCAAAGATAAGAGATCTGAGCACATGTGAAATCTGAGATGCTGTTGGTAGTAATGTTAAACATATTCTGAATTAGGACATGTACTATCTATTTTTAGCTGTAATCTTGACTGAGTGGCAGAGTTAATACACTGGTTAGAATTTGAATAATACATGAGATTTGTGCTATGAGAACAATAACTTAGCTATAATCTGATGCATGAAGTAATGAATGGTAATTTTCTCTTGAGATGCAGTAAGTCACCATGTGCCTTTGTACACTGGGGTAAATGGTTTGGCAAGCACATGGTATTCATAATGGACTCAGCCTCTTGTTGAAATCACAAGAGTAATGGCAGGGTCTCAGTGCCTTGCAGAGGATTTGCAGCTGGAAAGAAGAATGAAGCATCCACCAGTAAATAAAACATGTTTATTTGAGAAAGTATTTGGGAACAGTTGTTTCTGGACTTTATGGAAAAGTAGTCACTTAGACACAAACTATAGTATTTGCAACAGATTCAGGTTTTACTAAAAATTCTTTGATTGCACAAGTTTTGTTTGTTCTCCCTGGCAATTGACCTTTCCCTCAGCACAAGTAATGTCTTGCCCTGATTAATTTCCTATGGGTTGTCTGACAAAAGAAAATTTAACCCAAAATATAGTTTTACAATGTTTACAAGATAGGTATTGAAAGGAGAACAGAGACAAATATCACCTGTTTAAATGGATAAACTGTAGTCTTGAGGTAAGGTGCACCCCAAATCCTTAGTCTGCTCATTTTCTGTGCTGACTTCATTTGTAGAATGTGAATGAGGTCGTTGTACCTCAAGTGTCCTCTGACCTTCCAGTGCTCCAACACTTCTTGCATTTGGTGAAGGAACTAACATGATTTTGAGAGTGATATATACATACAGAATAATAGACAGTAATACAGAAATCCTTCAGCTCTCAATATCTAGATGATAGTTGCTTATTCTCAAACCAGAATTTCAAAGAAATTCAGCATGTGTGATGGGTTTACTTTAAAGTGGTTTCAGAACTCTTATCTCAAATTCTTCATTTCTGCCCAATTCCCAGTACATTCCAAAGTCTTGCTTCCTGTATTCCATGCTTCAGGCATCAGCGTGCAAGGCCCCATTGGAAAGCTTGGTCAGCTCTGAGTTGTCACAAAGAGAGAGACAAAGGAGACCCTGAAGATTTGTAGAGAAATAAAGCTGTGCAGTTAGGTCAATACATGCAGTTGTTTCTAAAATCCTCCTGAGGTGTAAGCACTGAGCTCAGCTTTTTTCATAGCTCATTTAATGTTGCAGTGATTGAGTAAAGGTGAACTGAAAACATCCTTTGCTGGATGTGGAGAAAACAAGATACCACTCCACTTGTCTTAATTTTTATGTAAGAGAGGAAGTCTAGATTTCTCCTGAGTTGTAAAAAAATAAGTTAAGTGCAACTGAAGTGTTCAGTTCAATCAGGCCCATTGCTCTTGTCACTATACAGCTGACTGACTTTACACTTTCCACCTCTTCTTTATGGAGGATTGTAAAATAGATTTATTTTATTATATGCACTTTGTTACTCTCAAACTAGTTGTAAGATTCTATAAATCTGACTATTAGATCTGAGTTTCACTGAAATATAACTTCAGAATCTTTTGGTTAAGTTAAATAGGAAAATTGTGTTTTAATAACATGACATTTTTGTCATCCCATTAAAAATCTGTTTTGTTTTTGCTCTTTCATGGAACAGTGCAAAAGAGGGAGGGTTCAAAATTTGTGGTCACATCAGAAATTAGAAGTTAATTGCTTTTCATCATCCTCTTAGTGCACATTCCTTTGCCAGTGGCAAATGTATGGTGTCATACTTGAAAAAGAATTGTCAATATTAAATTTTATACTTCTGCAATTCGAAAATTTAGGGAAAGTTACTACTAATAAATAAATTATTTCCTTATGAATTATTCAGTTACCTCTAGAGATAAGGATTGTGTTCCCTGTGTGCTGGAAAGAGCCCCAGGGAGTGGGGGGAGGCCCACAGAAGCCAGAAAACATGAAGAGATGTCCTTGGCAAAGCCAATATCTGACCAAAGCTCAAATTGGGAATGAGACATGGAAACAACATAAAGCTCTTTGCTCGTTTGGTCTGCCTCCAGTGAAAGTTGCAAAGCTTTATCTTGGCTTTTGTTCCTTTGAAGTTCCCTTTAGCTTTTTTTTTTTTAATTATTTTAAGTGCCAGAGCTCAAGAACTGTTCCTCTGACCTTTGTTATTTCAGTTTCTAGAATATAAAATTTTTGATAACTATACTATATTCATCTCACAGAAACTGAGTGATATAAAACAAGTCTTTCAGCTTTAAAATATGTGTATGTAAACAACAAATTACTCATAATAGTTTCTCAGGAGAGGAGAATAATGAAGGCTGAAAGCTTCAAGACTCAATTGTTCTATGTACAGAGCAGCACAGGTCCCATGCTCAGTGGAAGCACAATATGAAAGAACAGAAAATAACCAAAGGAAACAGTTTATGGCCTAACTTAATGGTAAATAACATAGAGCATATCTGTAACTATAGCTCAGTGTGGGCTAAGGCACAATTCATGTTGATACAGCTCCATAACAAACTTTAAACAGCTCTACTTTGTGTCAGATAAACAGCTTTTAAAATAATCTCTGTTTTAATCAGAGATTTCCACTCCTGTACTGATGTGGTCCAGGATGAGTGCTGTGAAATCCTTCCCTGTATTGCTGGGGCAGAGCAATATCTGGATAAGTTTTGCAGTCCTGGTGCAACCACATCTACACCAGCACTACATCACCTCTGCTCCTTTATGCTACAAGACAGCAGTGATGGAGAACAGACCATTTCTAATCACTCCACAGTGATAATATTTTGTTTGACCATGCAAAGGTAGTTAAGTATAATTTATCCCTAGTGCAACTGTATGTATTCAATGGAGTTACACAGAGGAGAAGCTGGTGTGCAGTATGTATAATGGAAGCAATTAGCACTGAAGCCCAGCTGTTTATAGCAGACTTCACGGTGCCTCATTTTTAATTATTTTACAGCTTATGCACCAGTTTAATTATATAGTAGAGATTAAGCTGTATAAAAGTGACATTGTTATGATACAGTCACTTGAGATTCTGGCTTTTATATCTTACAGGTCAAAAAAACATCTTCAGAGAGCTCCTGTTGCCATTAGAGCTGATAATGTTTGGCATCCTCTAGGAGCTTGATCTTGGCTTCTTACAGGATTTTTCCAGTATTTGTTGTCATCAAAAACATGATAAAATAAAAACCTGGTGATAAACTAAAAATATAATAACATAATCACAAAACCTGACATAACATGTTCATTGAATCTATCCCTCTACTTCTATGTATGTTTTAAGCAAACCGATATGTTCCCCCCTGTATCTCTATTTGCATACTGCAACCTAAACACAACCTTTTAGGATTTTCATTAACCCCAACTACTTATTGCATCCAGCAGCTCCATGCACCAATGAAGAGCATAGAAATCTAGATGAAGATAAGGAGCTGAGAGAGATTCAAGGGTGAAACCTTTAAGCTAAGAAAAAAAGGTATTTTTCTAGTAAAGCATTTTGACTGGAAAAGACACCTTAGCTTTATTATGTTTCTGTAATTGGTTTCTAGAAAGGGTAAGGAAGAACTGAATAAATTTTTGTCTCTATCTTTCTGATGTATAATTCACTGTGGGACCATCTCAGTGGTCAGTGTGTCTTCCTTATGAGAGGGATGTTGAATATCTAAGATGCAGTTAATAGGTAATATGCTAGATTTAATTAATGTCCTACTTAAGTGAGGAGTATGACTGAACAGATTTAGAGAAGTTGAGTTTTTATCATCAGTTTCCTAGGCGGGCATGAAACAAGATTTCTTCTGGGACTGAGTAAATTAACAATTTCTAATAGTTTCTCAAATCTGCTATAATTCATCCAATTTGCTGTAGTTGAGCTTTCTGTAGACCATTCTATCTGAAATTCTGACTTAACCAATGTTCTTACTAACAAATTCTTCTTGTCCTATCCAAAGCAAGAAAGCATCCACTATTTTGTGACTGAAGACCTGTGTCTATCTGCCTTCATGCTGAATCTCATGCCCTGTTGCAATGGATAACAGCAAAATGCTCCTGACCCCACTGAAGGGACCTGGTGCAGCTTCCACTGGGCTGGAAGCAGTGAAGTGGCTGAGTAGCATGACACTTGCATGAGCACGTGAGAGATATCAGCCAGCATGGCTTCACCTGTGCAGTGCTGCTCATTCCTGGAGTGTGTCCTGACCAGGTGATCCTCTCCTTGGGAGTCAAGAAGCTGGCTGGGTAGTCATGGCCAGGAGAGACTTCTTTCTTTTCTGGAAACAGAGGCAGCTTCTCTGGTGCTGTGTGTCAGGGACTTGAGCTTGTGCAAGGTGAAGGGAATGAAGCTCTCCAACTTTACTTGCTTTTATTTTTTCCATTGGAACAATGAATTAAGTCTATAAAGTACAATTAAGAAAAGCTTGTCCCCTGTATCCAAACAGTAGTACCCATCCCTCCTGTGAATGAAAACATGGAGACTACCAAGAGGGTTCCTACCATTTAGGTCACTTATCCTATTTCTCTACATGGAGAGAACTTCTTATCTTTTTGCCTTTGCCCGTTCCCTTACCAGTGAGGTTTGTTTATCAAAACTATGACAAATATCTATTAAACAACACATCATGTTAAGTCTCAGCTGGTGTGTTTTCCTCTGTCAAACTTAATGATAGTCCAAGAGACAACACAACACCACATAGGTGACAAAAATTGACAGGACATGTCACAGCAAAATGAGTCAGCCCAGAATACCCAGAAGGCTGTTCCCTGATAAAAGAAGTGATCCTACCCATCCCTTAGCTCCTCTCTCAGCTTCTCTCCTACACAGATGAGTTCAGAGTTTTCAGTCTGACTTGCAACATATCTGAAAAATTGTTTTCTTTTCCTGATTGCCTATCAAGTCAGAAGTCCTGTATATAATTTACTAAATATCCTTTTTTTGTATAGTATGGTTATACAGGGCAATCCCTGGTGCCTTGTTTGCATCTGGCCTTGTTCTAACACCTTCTCATTCCTGTCTAGCTTGTAGCTCCCTATATCAAATGATATTCTGCAGTCAGACATCACAACTGCTGTTCCTTGTTACAATAAAACCAAAAGGAAATATAATTAAATCCAGATAATGCATCACCAGCCTCATGCAGCCATTGAGCCTAGCTACATCTAAACACTGCTGCTGGGCAGAATTTACAGGTTTGTCTTTGGTAAGACAGGAGTCTCTTCTGAATAACTGATTGAAGTGATAAGGGGAAAGTACAGCAAATGTATTTGCCTTACAATTATTGAACTGAAACTGATGCTGACTTTTTTTTTTTTTAATTTTTTTTTTTTTTAGTTCGGAACAGATCGTCAGGTATTGTTAGGTAAATTCTTTAAAGTTATAAGATGGAAATCTGCAAAAATGCATGTAAGAAAAGGTAATTGTGAATAAGAGTAGATAACAGACCTGTTTTGATCTGGACACTTCAAAAAGAAATGGAGGCACCTGGAGTAAGCTCAGTGAACCCAAGGAGTGTGTGCCTGTGCATAACTCAGAAGCACAGCCCCAAGGAGTGCTTAGAGAACAGCAGTGCAGTTGGTCATTTTGACTGCTGGAGCCTGGAAGTCAATGTAAGAGAAATAAGAAACAAATAAGAAAAAATGAACTTGGGCTTCAGATCTGCTTGATTTATTCCAATGCTTCATTTCCCTTGTCCCCAGCTAGACCATAATTGCTGCAAAGATTTTTCCCTTCTCTTTCAGGTAGTTTCTCCTCTCCTGAAGGAATATACACACTTTTAAAGAGGGAAAATTTCTTGTCCCACAGTGCTCCCAGTATGTCCTTTAGAGCTCCTCTTTCCTTTCTAATCTTCTGGTCATTCTCCCTGAAAGCTATAGATTCTCCCCAGAGAATAATTTTGCTGCTCGAGATGGACAACTCTTCCTCCCAGAAGATCTTGTCCTTCATCCAGCAAGCCACAGAGTCATTCTCAAAACCCCTGTTCTTTTCCAGCAGAGATTTATTCTTTCTCTGCAGGATTTTGTTCTTCTCATACATGGCTTTATTCTTTTCTTGGATATCTTGATTTTTTTTGAGGAAAGCTCTGGCTGCTTCCTGACCAGCCTTATTTTTTTCTTCAAGAATTTTAATCTTCTCCTTAGCAGCCATAATTATTTTACAGAATTCTGTAATCTTTTCCTCAATGTTATCAATTTGTTCCTCAAAACCTTTTTTGTTTGTTTGGAAGTCCCTAATCTTCCATAGGAGGCTGTTGGTCTCTTCTAAAAAATTCTTGATCTCTTCCATACGAGCTTTGTTATTGTCCTGGAAGATCTTTATTTCTTTTCTTAAAGCTTTGGCTTTGGTCTCCTGAAAGCCTTTGATCTCTTCATGGAAATTCTTATTTGCTTTGTGGAAGGCTTTAATTTCTTTCTTGAAGTCTCTTTTCTCTTTCAAAATCCTGCAAAGCTGCTTTTCCTGGAAGCTGGACATTTTGCTGGACATTTTATTCTCTGTCTTTGGATAGTAGAAGGCAGGTATTTCACTGCATGGTTTTTTGTGCTCCATCCTTTCATTGGGTTTTTATTTTCTTTCACTTGGCTGACAACTGACACTATAGAAACCGGATGCTTGGATCTGACAGGGTGAAGCAGCAAACTCAGTGCAGTACAAATGCTGGCTGCTGGGTGCTGGCTGCTCCTCCCAGTGAAACAGGGAAGGTGTTTGTTCAGACACTGTTAGGATCTCTAAAACAAACCCAAAAGGTACAAAACCATGTGGTTTTAGCTATAAATTCCATGAACTACAATTAAGCTACATTAAGAAACTCTCAGCTAAAACTAATCAGGTCATTCCTTAAATGAAGTATGAGTCAGGTCATTAAAAATTAATGGTAAAAGATTTTTCCAAAGTGACAAATTATTTAGGTACCTCCATTTTCAGAATCGAATGTGACATACTTAAAAGAAGTTTGCCTTACAGAGTGGGACTCAGAGTCACCAGTCACAATCACTTTGGGATTGTTGTATAACCACTAATTTTTACCAGATAGCTTACAGCTGTGCTGCTGTTTGCATCAGCAAATTCATTCAGCAGTTACTGGTCAGTGTGTGCCTTAATTTTAAAGGAAATTGTAAGTAACACAAATACTTGTCTTCTACATCTGTACTTCTAGTTGAATAGTGTCATGTGTGTAATATAAAGTGGAGAACAGTTTGTCTCAGGAATGATGCCCTGTGAAAACATATGAATTCTTTGTATGGGTGTTTAAATAGGCTTTGTAATTTCTTATTATTCTTTTGGGAAGTTTTTTTTATTCTTTTCTGCTTGGAACTTCATTTTGTAAGAACTTAGGAATGAATGAATCCATGAAATACACTGAACTCTTGCAGCCAATGACTTTTTTTTGCTCCACAGACTAGTTTTGTTAGCATATGTGAGTGCAGGTGTTTTTTGGATATACAAGGCAAGTTTTATTTGCTATAATAGCATGGTAAATGTAATAGTAATATAGAGGTGCAATCTCATGAAATTTACACTTCAGCTACTTTGTTTTGTACTGTGTTGTTTGGAAAATGGATTACACAGATCCCTAAGTTTTCCATTGTTTTCAAGGGATAAGAAAAAAATCGTAATTTAAAATAATTTATGACAATGGCTGTGAGGAAAATCTGGCTTTGCTATTGAGGCATGAAGAGCTCCCGTACGTCTGTGAAGTCACCTTCTGGGAAAAGAGGGTGAGCACCAGGCAGACCCAGTACTGAAGTTTGGCCCATTCAGATCTAGATATTGCAACTGTCTTTCAGAGTCCATTTTCCTAAGAACATGCCATGAGACCTTTCCCCAAAAGACCTTGTCCAGAATGGATGAAGTGGTTAGCAGGTTCCTTTTTGTACTCAGTATCTCTCACTACCTTGCAATGCTACATTTAATTTTAAAAACATATTAGATACTTAGGATCCTTTTTTTTTTCAGTCTGATTTGCTTACTCTTCTTATGAATCAAATCTTCAGTATTATATGATGAGTACATATTTTTTTGTATTGTTACTAACCTGCTTCTCTTCTGTCACACTGAAAACTTCTGAACTGGTTTTGTTAGCAGAGCTCAGGAACCATAACAGCAGTTCCAGAATGCAGAGTAGCTCTTACTCATCATTCCCAATTGTGAGGCCACTCCATATAGGTTTGACTTCTCATTTGTTGGCCCTCACCACCTCTTGGAACTGGATCCAGCATATCTTGAAGTAAAAATCATCACACAAAAGCAGTATTTGAACCTAAATACAGAGTTTGGAAGTTGTGGTATTTATTTATTGTATTTTCCACTTCAGAAAATCAAAGGTAGACTATTAAACTAGTTCAATATTAACCACAACATGAGGGGTGAATTTCAGCATGATAAAACCTGAAAAATTGTCTGTGATGATCTTGGAGAATCTTCTTAGTATTTAATCTTACTTTGATACTTCTCTCAAGATACCATATCACTATTTCTAGTGTAAGCCTGATTTTGAAGTTGGTCCTGCTTTAAACATCAGGCTGGGGCAGATGACCTCCAAAGTCCCCAACCAAAATTGTTTAATGATTCTAATGTTGGTTTTAAAATATTCTACATGTTTCTACAAAATATTTTTGTGCTTATCAAAGATGATGATCCTAAAAATGTTGCTGCTTTGGCAGCTGATTAGCATGGAGGACTCAGAGCATCTTTTGGATTAAGTCATTAAGCTTGACATCTGCATCACCTCGGGCTAACATGAAAGAACAAACACTAAAAAAGCAATTGTTTACTTTCTCACTGAAAGCAGAATGTCATGGAATTATCCCAAAGAGAGACACAGCATATGCATGAAAAAAAGGGCTGTTGTATATCTGTGATGATTACTCTGGAAACTCCAGTGTTGGTCCTTTATTATCTGAGGTCATTTTGGGTACAAGGAAGGGAGAATTAGACAGCTGTATTCCTTTCTTAGAAGAATAAATATGATTTCAAGGGAATATGCAATGCAGTTACATGAAGCTGTGAGCATTCCTCTGCAGTCAGCTCAGCTTTACCATAGAGTTGTTTCTGCAGGTCATTTATATTTATCAGATTGCCTTGACTTTTTCTCCTCTCCTCTGCTCTATCCCTCCTAAAACAATTTGTTCTGCTGACATTCCCTAGTTATGACATAGTAGGAAAGTGGACTCATATACCTGATTTCTCTAACTTCCTTGAAAAAGAAGTAAGTATGTAGTATAAATGAGTATTTTGGTCACTTCTAGAGAATGTAAGTAAATTAAAATTAAAATTAAATCCATGTCAAACAAATAAGCCTCCCGAGATGCCACAGACATTTCTTTTGTGCAAGCTATCTGTAAAAAACCTGACAAAAATGTTCCTTGATCTGAATAAAGTTTGTACACACTGTGATCTGGAGCTGGGCATATAAACGATTTTGAAATTGGTGGTAGAAACAGAAAAGAAAGCAAACCAGCCCAGACCTTTGAGAGGTGCTGGCTGCAAAAAACTAGAAAATAGATATTCTCCTTCAAAGGGAATTTTCTCTCCAAAGTACACTGTTTTGCCTCTGTTTTCAGGTACTGCTGTCCTGATTTATATTCCCTTTCTCTGTGAGTCACTCTTTGCCTGTCATACCAGTAGCTTCTTCCCTAAGATTACTTACAGTCCCTGTGACAAAAAAGTCAATAACAGAGAAAACATGTCCTTTTTGTTTTGCTTTTAGCATACCTTGGATCCCCTAAAAGCCAGAGGAACACACAAGTACTTCTCCCCCCGTCCCATTTACTCTCATTTTTCTGCTCTCAAATCTCAGTCCCATGCTTATCTTAGCATCTCTGTTTCTGTTCCACGAGACCATTTTACTGCATATGCTTGTAGTGACCTTTAGGATGGGGCAGAGGTGTAAGAGCAGCTCCAGGGAAAGCTGACAGTCCCATCTTGCAGCTCTTTCTGTTGATGTAGGCACTGCTGGAAGGCATCTTGTTAGGCTTGAAACTTTTAGGTT
The DNA here is from genome assembly GCF_003957555.1 of Calypte anna. Classification (NCBI taxonomy): domain Eukaryota; kingdom Metazoa; phylum Chordata; class Aves; order Apodiformes; family Trochilidae; genus Calypte; species Calypte anna. Next base: position 7,787,569 of record NC_044260.1, read on the forward strand.
GGTTAGATGCATAATTTTCATCCTTGCTGTTGTGGGCCTTAAAGTCTGATGAGGATTTTCCCAGGGGACTGGAGTAACTGAAAGTCTGTTTCTTCTGACATAACCTGCAGCTTGATCACAAGTGACCTTAGTTGGCTGTCTTCTGCCTTACCCCATTTTTGGATGCTGAGGTGATTTCCCTGTATCATGTGGCTATGTTAAAGAAGAGATATACAACCTGCAAACTCTGATATGATTGCACTTCTTTTAGAACCTGTGGGCAATGGCACAGAGTGTCAAGGATGCCTTTAGAGCAAGGAAGATAATAAAATAGATGTAGGAAAACTTAGTACAATCTGTTTCATTTGAAAGTTCTCACCACAAACATGGCATTGCCACTCATTTGCTATGCCACAAAGCCATTGCCTCTTGGCACTGCCCTTCAAGATGATCATAGCCTGCAGGTCTGTGCTTCTCTGACTCCATTTCTGACCTCAGAGAGGACATAGGGACCTGTTCATTCAGCTTGAATTGTTTTCCTGATTGCAGCTTCAGTATTGACAGAGACATTTCCTGACACCTTTTGAATGCTCTAGAGGAGGGGATGCTTACTCTTTCAATACTTTGTGCCATAGAAACAAGTATCAGCAGCCTCCAAAATATAGATATTTACTGGACTTAAGAATCTTTGTTCTTGTGTTACGAGAGGGAAATTGAGGTAATTACAAGGTTGTTATGTTGTTTTTCTAGATTAAAAATCATTGAGGAATGTATGATATATGAGCTTGGTTTGGCTGCCAGGATATGGATTTTCCCCTGAATTAAATGCTTTCAAGTGCAGCATGCTAATGCAATGCTGTGCCACTCTGAGGGACAGCAGCCTGAATCACTGAAAGAACCAAATCACTCTCTACAGACATCTCAAATTGCACTGTAAAAATGGCATTACTTGCTCTCCAGATATTTCTCTAAGCCACAAACTGTTTTGCTGGTTTTGCCCGCAGGATCATTATTAACTTTCTTACAATACATGAAAGCCATGAAGAAAACACAGTGTATGGTTTTATTAAAGCCTTTAGATTAATGGGCAGATTTATTCAGCATCCCTCAGAAAAGAATAACTTAAATTGTTTCTTTGCATAAGATCATCTGCACTTGCCCAGTGCTGACAGGTGGTTCCCACACAGGATCTCCTTGCTCAGATTGAGATCTGCCCCTGTGGTCTGTGTAGTTGTTTACAGCTGTGCAAATGAATCCACAAGTATAAAGCAGGTTCAAAAGGTTTTTATAAGGAATTAGGGTCAATTATCAAGGTAGGATTTCTGTCAGATAAGTAGTGGAGGAATCTATTGTCATAGGCCAACTGTATTTCAAATCTAACAACAAAGAACTCTCAGATTTTTTTTCCTTCCCTCCCCCTCATCCCCCACATTTTCTTTCATGGTGCACGAATGCACAGAATGGGCTTTTCACTGCTGGCTGAAAAAGCTTTTGATGGTCAGATGTTATTCTAGTCCTTTGAATCATGTTGTTAGAAGACTTAAGCAAAGAGACTGATTTGTCAGAGTGGTGTTTAAACCTTGAGGCTGCACAGCGATCTTCCCTTCTCTGCTTAAGAAGATATTCTGATTTCTATTTTCCTTCCCCTTTTTCTCTTCTGTTCAGATTGTTCTCTGTGGTCACAGACTTCCTTTATTAAATCCTCACCCTGTGCCTGGTTATCAGTTCAACCCTCAAAGTACCACAATCACAGTTGTCTTTGTTTGGTCCTTGTGTTACCTGCACCTGTGAAAAGGGTCTCTGCCCAAAAAGAGGAAAAGCTCAGCTAGGAAATAGAAGTGATGTTCTGGATTGAGTGTGGGAGACTGCATCCCTGTGGGTGTGCTCCATGTATTGTTTTTACAGTATCTGTCCCAAATACCTTGCTGTCAGACAGAACTTCAACAGCTAGTGAAACATCTGCAGTAAAACCTATGAAAAGTTATCAGAATTCCTAACATAAGCTTAACAAGTAAGTCAAAATGTCTGGGCTGACATAGACCCCCAAAACTAATCTTTCAGCTCTGACAAACCTGAACACTTCATATACCCTTCTGTTGCTTCTTAGCACTTTTTTTTTTCAGTGAGGATACAATTAAGCTATAACAGGTGAATGTGTTACAGTCTGACCAATTCATTTATGTTTTAAGTTGGTGGAAATGAGAATGGACAACATAGAAATGATAAAAAAACTTCTCTATTTCATGCACTTCCTACATCATGTCACCTGCAGTAAGAAAGTATATCAGCTGCTCTACAGACAGGCAATATCTTTGCTACTGTCCTGACTGCTTATTGAGGCAGAAAGGACCAGAGCAGTAAAAACCTCCAACACTTTCTCCACTCCCTATCTCTGCTCCTGCTGGATAGTTCGGGAGCTTTGCTTTCTCCTTTGGGTACTTTCTCCCTGTTGCTGCACTTCTGCCCAAGCCCATGACTGCCCTGCTGTGTTTTTACAGTTGGACTCCTGGCTACTGCAGGTCCCTGTGCTGCTCCCAACCCCCTTCTAGTCCACTTTAGGTTCTGGCCTGACAGCCTAACCCACACTATTCTTGCCTCTTCTCCTCCCTATAGGACCATTTCTAATGCTCCCTTGCTATGTCTACCCTGCTGAGAGTAAGAAATTTTTTGGTTATTGTTTCCTTCACTTTCCAGCAAGATCCCTGAGCATAAGGTGATCTGTGTTAGCCTGCTGGTCACTGAGCTCTAATGATCCCTTGTGCTCTGTGCTGTGAGCAAGCTGTCCTCAGGCAGACCAGCCCCTCCTGTGGGGGGGCTGCACAGACAAGAGGGATCAGGATTCCTATAGACATGAATTTATAGCATCATTTAGAATTTACAGGCTTTATGCATAGATCCTGCCAGTGACTCAAACACATGTTCAGCCTGAAACCAAAGGCTGTACTTTGAAAGCTCCTGTTCTGCTAGCAGTGACTTTGTTTTTCAAGGCACTAACACAGTATGTGACTAAGGTGTAGTTGCACCAGCTGCTGTGCTGGTTTCTGTGTTACATGTTTTCTATCTCAGAGCAGGAATAACACTGCCTCAGAGTCCTGCAGTCCACCACAAACATTTCATGACAAAGTACTTTGTCTAGGGCTTCTCAGCATACCAACACAATATTCCAAAAGGTTTGGTCATGGTCATATTTTATCAGCCTGCATTACACAATGCTATGGTAAATATTTCAGAAGAAATTAGAAGTTAATTCTGTGGCACCAACCATCTCCTTGTTCTGGTATGTGATTAAAGAGGTGCTGTCAAAGTGGGTAGGCCAGAAATTAACTTAGCTTGACAAGTGTCTCATGTAGTAGCTCTTTTCAGCTCCTGCTTCCTTGACTTTTAATTCAATGCCAAGCCAAAATACAAAAGCAACTGACATCAGATTTCTTCTTGGTCTTGTTGTCAAACGGACTTTCCCAAAACTGCAAGCTGTCTGATAGTGATGCATCAGAAAACAAGGTTTGCAGGCAGTTGGCCTCTTAATTTTCTTTGACTGCTATATTGACTGCTGCTACTACTCTTCAGCAAGAGATGATGGCACCAGGACGAGCTTTTGCATGCAGCTCGCAGGGCCGGACCCTTTGCAATGACATTCTCTGAGGTATTGACTCCTTGGCTGGTGAGTTACTCCTGTTGCAGATTCTGGCACAGCATGCAGAAGCAGGCTGGGTGACAATGCCATGAGTGACACTAGATGTAGGTGTTTATTTCTGCTTCCTTTAGTTTATCAATGTCCCCACTTCTGGAGGAAAGTGAACAAATACGTCACTGCTGGAAAAAAAGGTGACTCAGCCAAAGGTTCAATAGGAGAAACAACATAACCCAGAAGAAGAAATTGCTCTGCTTATAATAAAAGCTGCTAAAACTCACTAACCTTTTCATACTGTCTCATAAAATACAGTCGTCATAGTCCACAATGGGAAGGGATGAGAAAGGAAAGGTGACTGAAATAGAAAGTATTGAAAGGAAAAAACAGTGTTCACATGGAGAGTACATGACACAGACACCTAAAGCTGACACTCACTGGGGACAGGACATAAAAGCTGAGTGGTATTCATTAGTCCCTCTCATGCTGGCAGTAACTGTGGTGGGAATCATCTGTTACACTGAGCTAAAATTCTCTTCTTACAGTCTCCCTGTAGAGGATTATCTTGCTCTGTGTTGGCATGCTCTAAGTAGCTGACACATACTTGGGAGCAGGCTAAGAAGTCTTAGATGGGAACTAAGAGAACTCAGAGCACCAAATCTAGCACTGTCAGTGCAGACTTTGTTGTCTTGTTTGCAAATACCTAGCTTGGGGCTTCTCATGATAACCTGTCTGAATTTCAGTTGTGTTATAAAGCAAAAATAAAGTGTGGTCATCATACAGACTTGCTGCCAGATATCCCAGGCTCCATCTTCTGCCAGAAACAGGCACTAATACCAACTCAAGTGAAGTCACAGCTGTACTTCCGTCCCCTCTGTACACCGTTGATAATATAGACTTTTGCTTCCTACTATTTTTCATAGTGAATGGCAGTGATTACTACATAACCAGCTAGTGCCATTTCCCCCCAAGTATTAAAGCTCCTTTATTTCCAAGATGACAAGCTTGACAGGTGTCCTGTAATAAAATCATCACTTTGTTAACTGTGCAATTGCTGTGCACAGCTAGGTTGGCATTTTCAGCACCAAGATAATATCGAATGGAATTAAATAGACATGGAGAGATTAAGTTCTCTTCTGAACTTATGGTAAATGTCTTGTGTTGATTGTACTGTGCTTGAAATAAAAAACGTGAAACCCACTAAGCATTAGGTTAAGACAATCATTCTTACAGATTTGTGCCTAAAAAATGGTTTTGCTTCCTGCATCATACTGTGTTGCTTGCTCAGATCTGAGAAGCAAGAAGTGCTTGTTTCTTCCCTCCCTTGTGGATATTGCTGCATGGATGAATTTCTTAATGGGATTGCTGGGACTTTTTTTGTGTGTTGTTTGCTTGATTTTTCTACTTGGGCAAAACACTTGCCAGTGGTGAGAGCTGAATTCCAGTGGATCAACATGTTCTTCCATGTTCCTGTAGCTCTTTCATTGTTCTCTGACTCCTGTTTTGTTTTATCAGGGTATACTGCTTTTCAATTCTTTGGTGCTGAACATGAAGACAAGAATAAAACCAAGCAAGTCTGGGACTGGACAGTTTAGCAGTTCTGCATCTCTTGGTTGCAAAACAGTCATAGTAACAGTTTTCCAATTCCTTTAAAGGTTTGCTATTCATTTGTCATCTACAAATAAATCGGAGTAGGATGATAACCCTTATTTTTAGGGTTACATGGTACTTTCAGTGTTTAAATATAAGCATTTTACACCAAGAATTCCTATCCTAGATGTCTGCCTCTATCTTTTTTGTGTGCTGTGATTTTGAACATTTCATTTGAAATGGTCAAACCACTTTTAGAAGAAATTATATGAAAAATATGTTGCATGCAGCTGCAGGATTTATTTAATTTACTTTTACCATTTTGATTTAAAAAACCTGCTTTCCACTTCACTAGCTTAGTTTATATTGCCTAAACTGCTCTCCCTCTGTTTGCTCAAAATTCAGACACTGGTCTTTTCTTCAAAATGTGATTGGTAAGATGAATATATATTCTATCAACTTTAGTCTAAACCAAGGTCATTTTTATGACAAACTGCTTGGAAGTTATTGAACATCACAATGTTTTTTATTGCTGCTTAAATACCCCCAGATGTTCAAGCAAAATCACAGTGTTTATGTTTGTAGTAGATTTTAAGTGGTTTATAACATCATACATACAATATATGTGTGACCTTTTCTGCTTTCTTCTTTGCTGTTTGGCTGGTGTAATTTCCTTCCATGTAAATTAAAGATTATTAGCATATATTTTTTCTTTTTCATTGCCCTGTTACTAGTACTTTCAAGCTTTCAAGCCTCCCTAGTCCACAGATGGGAATAAGAACCTTTCTAATCTTTTGGGATTAATTCCTAAAATGCTAAATCTAGTTCTAAGTATCAAAAAGTTCTACCCGGAAAGAGTATTTTTGCACACTGAAAGAGAGGTCTTGAGCAACCTGATCGAATTGGGCCTGCTTCAAGTGGACTGCTGGTAGTAGACACATCCAATTTGGAAAAACTGAATAAAACCACGATAAAACTGTCAAAACTTCCAGTAAGAGATGCTGACCTATACTGAGGTCCAGTGGCACTTTTAATATGCAAATAGTTTCTTCCTATCTGGTTGTGAATTCTGCTCTGCAAGACAGTCAGAAGACATTAACAGAGAGGGGGAAAATGAGGTGGCAGAATCGATGTGATTGATGTGAACTGTCACTGAATGTCTCTCCAGTTGTCCCTTCTGTAGCATCATGTTCTGGTTTGATGCCCATCCCTTGAGATCTGTGGAGCATGACTTTACCTGGCTGCATATAAACAGTGTGGAAATCACGTAAAACGTGGTTCTGGAAATAGGGAATTGCAGAGCAGGGGTGGGTGGGAGGGACCTCTGGGGCTCTAGCTTGGCAGCCATCTTGGGACTTGAGGAACACATCGCACCTTCAGGAACACCCGCGTGCCATTTCCTGGCACTGCCTCGTTTTGTGTCCAGGTTTTGCACGTAAAAAGAGAATCAAAACCCTGCCTTGTCTGACTGCAAAAGGTTGCACGGGTTGGCTTACTTTTGGGTATAAATAGGAAAGGTCTATTGGGGGCCTCTGTGAAGGGTGAGCGGGGCTGCCCCACCTCACAGAACTGGTTCCCGCTGGTTCCTGCCAGTTCCCGCCGGTTCCCCGCCGCCTCAGCCAGACCGCTGGAGCCTTTGAGAGAGGGCAGAACCCTGCCCAGGAGTGAGGGGAAAAGTGTGAGAGCCATTCCTGTGAGCAGGAGGAGGAGCAGGAGGTGCTTCAGGTGTGTGAGCAGAGGCTCCTTGGGAGCCTTTGGGTAGACATGGTGGAGCAGGGGAGAGGTGTGAGGAAGGAGAGGCAGAGAGGAGCCGCGGGGCACTGACCAAAGCCGCCATTGCCTGCAGCTGCCACGGCAGGAGGTAGAGATGTTCGGAATGAAGGAGTGAGGTTGAGACCTTTGGAAATGACAGAAAAGGTATTGGTTTGAAGTTTGTCTTTTTGTTACTCGTTTCCTGAATCTATTTTAGTTGGCAGTAGTTGAACTTGATCTTCCTCTTTTTACCTCTAACCACGAGCTTGCTTGTTCTGTTCTCTCCTGCTGTCCTGCTGGGTGGGGGTGAGTCAGGTTGAGGTGATCACTTCACATCGCTGTCTCACTGCAGTTTCAAAGCTGTGTCAAACATTCATCCAAAGTGACCTGAAAATGTCAAGAGCTACAGATCAATCATCACAAGATGTTTTAAATAATTGCACTTTAGACTGGGAAGCAATATTAGTGTGGACTAAGGGGGAATGTGTGAGCAGGGAAATGGATAAAACCAGAAAGAAAACTATTGAGTTTTATACATTGTGCCTTCCACTTACCATGTGTATTACTGTGAAGAAGTGGGAATAAGCTGTGTGATAAAACATTTGTGTGAGTGGCATTCAGCTGTTTTCTAAACCAGCAACTATTTTTTGTCCATGTCTTTGTAAAAATGATAGACAGCACCTTGAGACAGATAAAATAAAAGCTCTACAATGCTGCTTATATCAGGATTATGTCTCCATCTTCAGTGGAGAGTCATTTGCTGAACTGGGCATCACACTACTGTTTTGCTTCTACCAGTGAGTTCACACCAGAAGCTGCTATCAGGGGAAGAGAGGGCATTGCACTTGTCTTCCTTGTTATCCTCCAAACCCCTGACAGCAGCACAGTTACTGTACTGTATTATGATTTTCACTTAGAAATGAGAAACTCTAGTTTTCTATTTTCCTCTTCTGTATTGCTACCATTGCAGTTTTACCTCTTTGTAAATTAGGCAGTTTGCCCTCTTGAAATTGTCTGATTTCTGAGTTATGTGCTTTTTTTTCTTTCTGCACTGCTTTAGGTCACTTTGTGCAGTACATGCCTCTGAGTTCTATTTATGGGGATTTGATTTATTGCCTTATTCTCTCAAATCTAGCCAGTTTTTGCGCAGAACCCCATTTTCCTCATAAATTACAGTAACTTAGTTTTGTAAGTAATTTTTGAAAAAGATCTACCTTGCTTATAATCTTCACTATTTTTTTTCCAAAAGAGAAAACCAATTCAGCCAAACTGATCTTTCTTACACATTTTTTCTTTCTCCTTTGTCTATTTGAAATAATATTAGAAGAGTGCATCATTCTGGTTTCAGGATTTATTGCCTCAAGTTCTAAAATGTATGCTGTACAATAATAGATCCACTCAATTTTTGTACAACAGATGATTGACTGTTTAGATGGGAAAGATTATTGCATCTGGCCAAGAAAAATGGGATTTACCTATTTACAGGAAGGTGTAGAGTGGGCAGGCTAGTACAACATAGGAGTTGTTGGAAACTGAACCCCAGGTTAGCACAGGTTATCTGAAATGGTAGTAGACAATTATGTTTAAGCAACTGAATAACCTGGTTGTATTGTGTCAGTCTTACTCTTTGAACTAAATTACACAGAGATGCAGAGATGCAGACACAGCACAGCAGAAGGGGAAAGTTTATTGAAATAGCTCAAAGCCACATGTAGTGGTGGCTGTTTTGTGAACCTGGTCCCACATGCCATGACTGCTTTTAATTTTCTTCCTAAATCATGAGAACAGTGTGATTTAGTTTTCAGGTTACAGAGGAAACTAACAAAGTCGTATTGAAATCCACAGTACTGTTCTTGTCCATGTACCTGAAGAAAAAAAAAAAATCAAATGTTATACCAGTGTTACATAAGCATATGTATGCAATAGAGTGCTCAGTATTACTACAGATGCCTTGGATTGGACTTGCTCAGGAGAAATGGTGGAAATAGTGTCTTAGAATGTAGTAAATGAAGGATTAAAGGGCAGTAGCATAAATTACATGATACTATAATTATAAATCACACCATGATTTTTGATGGTGAGTTTGTTGTCAGTTTGCAGCTGACAAATGTGAATGCTATGCCAAAAATAAAGCTTGAAGAGGTTCACAAAAAGTATTTGAAGTCTTGAAGACACATCTCATAGTAATAATGTGAAGAATGATGTTTGATCACAAACAATCTGTTTTATTCAGGAGAAAAAAGAAGTTATTTCTAATCTCCAGGAATCCTAGTGGAGATACAGTTTCTGGTGGCAGAAAGTTCTTTAATCAAGGATAAAAGGACAGAAAAGTGGTTAGAATCTGAAGCTAAATGAACTCCCACTAGAAACAAAAGGTACATTTTGCAGTATGGTCAATGGCCAGAACAGTCTGCCTTAGGAAAGAGCAAAGTCTGTGATGACTTAAGGCTGAGTAGTAGATGTAATTCATCAAATGATGGATTACACCTCAGAACTTATGGGACTGAGGCAGAAATATGTTGGGTGGGATTATGTTGTAGCATGAGATACACAGGCAGCCAGCCTACATATTTATAATGGTTCTTCTAACCTCAAATGAGAAAAATAAGGCAACTGTTGTTAAAGCCCGCAACAAAGTTGGTGGTGTAGACACAGGAGGGAGACCACTATGCTGCCCATCAAAGGGCTGTTACATATGCTTGTGCTACTTAAGTCAGAAGAGAGAAAGGGGGAACCGCTCTTTATCTGCTTTTTATGGACAATATGTATAAGGAACTTGGCTTTATGCTTGAGAAACAAGCTATAGATTAAGTGAGGGAACAAGCTGGGAAAATCTGCAGAGATGAGAAGGATCAGTGCAACAGTGATGAGCAGACTGAATTCTGATGTAGGTCTCTGAAATACAGAGTGGGGCAAAGAATGGAGAGGTCAAAAGTTTGGTCAAAAAGTTTTGGTCAAAATTTGGTCAACATTTTAAGTTGTATTTTCATTGCAATTCTGCTCTGTGGTCGTGCCAGACTTTGGGTGGCTTGTCTTCCAGGATATGCTACAGACACTGTGATACAGGATTCTTATTCAGGAGGAAAAGAAACCTTTGGAGGCTTCCTGGCATCAACCTAAAATGTTTAAAAGCAACTTTGTCAGTACTATTTACAGCCTTGTGTAGATATAGCATTTTTTTCATTCATTGAGTGGAAAGAGGCTCCATTCTTGCTAATTCAGTTACTTCTATCGTTCAGGTGTAAGTCACAATCTGGTGGGAAACAAAATGCTGTTCTTTGTATGTTATAGTTCCTTGTCTTTGAGTATAAATGCAATTCTAACAAATAATTTGAATGTATTATGAGAAGGCAGGAGGGAAGGCAAAACCTGCTGCATTGCAGTCTAGAGCCTATTCCCAATTCCTTAATATAATTTACTGACAACGAATTCTCCAAATTATTCATAAAACAGCAGTGGGCCTCATATAACAACATGACAGTGCTGCATGTAATTAGAACTATTTTAAATGGTTTTCCCCCTATAGATCAATTATTCCTGCTATAAACTTTGCTAAAACAATGCATACATTTTTTCCACTCTAAAGTGCAGAGTGGCCATCTGGAGTATTTTGATCCTTAGTCTGGGGATACCTGGTGAATGCTTTGGGTGATTCAGTCTCCAGTGACCTACCCTGGATATTGTTTATTTTTTTCTTAAGGGATAGCAGGTGTACACAGCTTTGCACCTGGAGCCTTGCTGTAATCAAGTTTAATCTAAAGACTGGGCAGAACTATTGTAGATCACATATTGCATCCAAAAGAAAGTCAACAATAACAAACTTCTATTTGCTCATCCCTGTATGATGGGAATTATAATGTCACCAGATCAGCCCATTTCTCTGAAATGACCAAATGGAAAGTGTACCTTTCTCGTATGTTCTTAGAACAGTCTCTCTGCTATCACTTCAATTGCAATACTTTGGGTTTTACTTTAAATCTTAGTTTTGTGACAGTTTTCCAAGCTAATGGAACCCAGTGCCACGAGAGGGTAGTCACGTGCAGCCAAATTTATCTGAAGTAACTGATAAGTATCAATTGCCTTTCTTTATTAAGTCTGTATTAAGCTACTTGATAAAGCCATCAGATCACAGAACTTGATTCTTTCTGAAAACCGTAGCTCTCTTGATAAATACTACCAGAATCCCAGAGTCAGGCAGTGCTGATGGAGGCTGAGGGAAGGTAAGACAGGGAAGAGGAGCTGCTACTTCTATTACAAAGTTTGAGTGTAAATGCCAAAAAACAACAGCAGATTAAAACCCCTCTGGAATTCCCGATATTTAAAAGCTCAATTCAAAACTCACTGAAGTTGAGGAGGATCTTTCCATTAACTTCAGAGGGGTTTATATCAAGCTGTGAATGCTTAATGAATGACTGTTATGTTCCATTTACATGATTATCCCTTTTCTTCTCCCTTTTCAGACTGTTCAAGTTTGCTTTGCCCACAGCACTCTTTTCCATGTCATTTGCCTTTCCCTGTGGTTTCTATGCCAGTAGCTGAACTATAACTGGGACGTAGATTAGCTATAGAATTGTATTTTATGACTGTATCTTGAACATTCAAGTTTACAGTTCACAAAGTCAGCATATGTGCCTTTAAGTCAGATAAGGCCATATAGACTTGGAGATCAGTCCTGTACAAAAGAAATTATAAGTTAAAAGTTTGGAACATTGATAATCTTTATGTCCTGTTCAGTGTTTACTTTTTCAGTCCCTGTCTTGTGAAGTCTTTGCAAACATTAGCTACTCAATCACATTATCTTTTAAGATATGGAGAGTAAGACTAACGTATAAGATAGAAGGAGCATATCTAATTGAAAGCACAGTAAATGCTGAGAGTCAAATTTGCAGGTGAGCTTAAACCAGTTGTGTACCATTAACATCTGGTGGCTGTTGATTTATCTTCCCTGGTAACCAGGTCCAGGCAGTCTCTGAAATAGTAAGGACAATTTATAAGAAGTTATGAGACTGCCAGGGGAAAGGTCCTTCATTACTTTTATTTTACAATTTGTACACAGATATGCTGTGCAATTCTACATTTAAAATAACACCTGCACCACTTAAGACTCGATTTCCATCACTGAAATACTTGAAAGAGTAAGCCACATGATTAAAAATCTACTAATCCAGTTTCTGATACAGCTTTCTCATAAATTAATCGTATTTGATGAAAGGAGAAAAAAACCCACCAACTTTCAATAGCAGTGCAAGTGTTTGCAGTTCATTAAGCCCTTAGAGTAATGCCCAGAGAAATCCCAATTGTTTCCTTGGGATCTCAACAGGTGCTTCTGAAACTCATTTGGAACCCTATAAGGTTCCTGGGGACTTATAGTTTAGTACAAACAGACATTTATGGGAGTCTGATTCTGTCCTGCACCTCAGTTCAGCACTCCATCCTTCTAGCCATGGCATTTAAACACATACTTTAATAGTCTATTGCTTGTGCATATGTTTAAGTGCTTTGATAAAATGGTGCAGGTGGGAGGAGAACAGGTGGAAAAGGGGAAGGAGATAAAGAGAAATATGATTGTGTGTAGACTGAGGCAATGAAAAGCAGGCAGCACTGTATAAGGAAGATTTGGTAATTGGAAAACATCTTGCAAAAACTCCAAAGTGGGAGAGGCTTTAATAGGGCAATTTTTTTCCAGAGTGGTGAAATCTTTATGAGAGGGGCAAGGAGCTACCCTGAAGTAATTTCTCTTGAGTGATAGTGTACAATGGAAGAAGATCTTATTTTCTCTCAAGCTGAGATGTCTAATTTTAGGACTGGCAAGAATTTTATGAGAACTTTTCTGAATGTCTTTTTCAACAGAAGCTCTTTCAAGATATTGAAAGGGAGAATGTGCTACAGTAAATGCTAACTAAGAACTATCCAACAGTTTCCCATGCTGATGAGGAAATCCAGCTGACTTCTATAAATAAGTCTTTTTCTTTCTAGATAACTGCCAGCATCAGGGCTTTGGAACTATGTGTAGTAACCATCGCAGCAGGAATCCAACTGGCCTTTGAAAAAGGATTTAAAGCCATAATTTCATCTGACTTTTGGTGTTGCATGGGTGTTGGAAGGTGAAGAGGCAAGGTGAGCCTTACCATCCTGTGCTAATGGATGGTACAGTGGCTGGCATAGTAGATGAACAGAACCAGGGCTCCAGTTTTGGGTCTTTGTGCAACCACTTCCAATCCAGGCAGATCCTGTCCTGCAGGCTGTGCAATGTGGCCTTTTAAAGGATGTTCTCAGAGTGGGAACTACTCAAGGGCTAAACCAAAAGTTGATCAGTAGTAGCAGTAATACAAATAGGAATTCTGGTGCTCTTTGCATTAAATAAGGCAAATACTGGTGCTACCTGGTAGGCAAAACTTCTGTTTAGAGATACAAACCAAATTCTTTCAGCATAACCTTGCTAACGGAGCACTGTGATACTTCCCTGGCCTTTCCCATCAGCTCCAAGGTACCTTAAATGATTCATATCTCTGTTACTCAGATTCCTTATTTATAAAGTAAAATTAAACCAGTAGAGGTTCTGATGCTTCAGTAAGACTGACAATATTCTTTGTACTTGTGTTACTGAGGAGAAGGGGATAAAACTCTGTCAAGTATTGGAGGGAGGGTGACAACAGTGTCTGGCTTTCAGAACATTTGGTTTCCATGGACAGTGAAGATCAGCATCTTAGAAAGCTTTCAGCTGCCTGTGTCCATAAATCTCTGATGAGTAAATTTCAAAAGCACTCCTTTTTTATGGTTATTATTATTCCTTATTTATTCCCTTATTTTAAATGCATGTAAACTCCTGTTGTAAACTGCTGATTTGCAGTTGTGATTAAATGCTTTCTGGAGAAATCTGATGAGTTTATAGCACACACAGACACATAGGTCTGTCTTGTGGTAGCTAGGAGGTGATAGAAGAGCTCAGTGACAAGTAAGTCTCTGCCATTTCACCTGCAATAATGGATGAGATTCTTTTCACACAGTGTAATTCCCAGAGACATAATTTATTACACAGAGTCTCTAGGACAAAAACCATGGCCATAAAGAGAAAGGAAATTTAATTTTGCTTTCAGGTTGACTTCAGTTTTGGCAAGTTTCTTTTTAATTTCTTTTAACTGCTTCCTTTGGAACCCAAGACTTCCCTCTTTGGGACTGTAGTGAGACACTTATACCATATCAGCATCGTGTTTCTGCAGTTTAATATAGCCAGGCTAAAAAATCTCTGGCAGGCCAGAATCTTCTGGGCTCAATTAGTGTGAAGTGTAGAACTCAAAAGCTTAGAAGGATACTCAAATGGGAAGTCCCACATGACCATTATATACTCTAACAGTTCTGGTTCTTCAGCATCAATCACAGATATTCTCTTTTTTTTCCCCCCCTTCGATTTTCTAGAGGACAGAAGCAGTCCTCTGGGCTGAGTGTAGCACTGCTCATTCTAAAACCTGAGCTCATCCTCTTTCTGTACAACGCACATTACACACTGGTGCAGTTAGTGACCTGCTCTGACATTAATAAAACATCCAGTGCTGTAGAGGTTGTCCTTGCCTGTCTGAAGGACAGTAGGAGAGAGACAGGACAGTAAAAAGAGCTTTGTTTAGTGTGCCTTCTTCAGACCTCTTGTGATGGGCCACAGTTCCAGAGATCTTTAAGACCTGAACAGGAGCTACAGTGCTGCAACACAATGTGGAGACACAGAGGTGTGGTAGGCATGATTCCTTCACTTAGCTGCTGCTGTGCATGCTCTGCACTCACAGGTAACAAATCACTTAGGGTAAGGAAAAGACAGAATTGTGGCTCCCTTTCTTCTCTGCATTCACCTAGAGAATTTAGTGGGCCTTTGAAAGGCATTTTGCTCCAATGCTTTAGAGGTGATATTAGAAATGACATTTCAGTGGGCATGCAGAGGGATTGTATTGCTACTCAGGCTAGGGCTAAGGGACAACCATGAGATAAGTCAGCCAGAAATTTTATTCTTAATTGCTGCATTGGGATATTCACAGCAGCTTTTTTCTCAGCTATTTTTTTCTCTCTATATCTCACTACAACATAAACTGTGAACCATATACTGTAGAATGGGAGGAAAATACTTAAGAATGGTGGTCACAATGCACATAGACAAGGGACAGTGGAATCCATCTTTAAAAACAGTTTTTCTTTCTCTAAATTCTGGGAATATTCAAGATAAATTTCTTCTGCTAAGTTTTGTGGAAATTTTTGTTTACTTTGCATTTCTTCCTCAAAAGGAACTGGGTAAGTACTGTACCATTCACTACCAATGCATTCCTGCATAGGGATTCATGATCAGTGTACTGTTGTATATGGCCTCTGTCCAGCAAAGCACTTAAGCACATGCTTAATTTTAATTTTGAATTAAATGGGGCAGTGAATCACATGCTCCAGCCTCAAATGAGGTTAAAATTAAAATAAACCATGTGTCTCTGCTTTTCTGGATGATAGCTGTGTACAGTGTTTCCACGTGTCAGCATTTTCATTGCTGAGAAATATTAATTCTTCTCACCTTTTAGACTCTACTTTTTCATTGTTCTTTAATAATTTCCTTTTCCTCCTCATTAGATGGATCTTATTTCTGTGCAAACCTATGATATCAATTCGGTACAAATAAACTGCTATCAAGATATTATCCTGAGGCAATTACCCAGTAGAACTTTTTCTCTTTTCTCTTTTTTGAGATCCCTTTACCTTATTCCCCATCATAGATAGATAAGAATTAAAAGGCAATTTGAAACAGCTATTTCTGCCTCTTCTAATCAAAGAATTTTAATATGATTATGTTTTTTCTATATTGAAATACTCTAGAGACTGGAAGGATTTGTGGGGATTTGCAGTTGTCTGATGAGAAATGAAAAATCAGAAATGAATAACAACCAGTTCTACACTCAACTTCTTGAAAGATGGAGATAAGGTGATCCCATTCCTAGATCTCACATTATAAATCATTCAGCTGAAGAATCTAAAAATTATCTCCCTTTTATTAATGTCCTACAAAATCTTTGATATCAATCAGATAAATGGGACAATGTGAAGAAAGAAATGGAGACAACAAATATAAGTGGAGGGCCAGACCCTAGTTGTTTGGTTTGGTTTTGCTTTAAAATATTACTGTATGCAGAAAGGGCTCTATTTTAATTTTCTTGTAATTACCCTGGAGTTACAGACCTGTACATATCTGAGGGACTGAATGCACATGAATTGTGGCAGTATTTAGAAAGGAGAAAGGCAAAAAAGTTGTTAGAAAAAAAAGTCACCTTTATAGCTGACATTCTTCAGCTGTTGGTTTCCATTTCTTCCTACTTTTGACTGCATGTTATAAACCAGATCTTTTTTTCTTTTAATAGGTGAATTTCCTTGTGTGGTTTGATCCCAGCTCTCAGTGGGCCCTTGTTACCAGTTCTTTTTCAATAGATAAGGGGAGTGTGAAAAAAAACAAACCATGATTGTACATCTTGCTAAATAATGTTTTTTAGAGCTTTTTATATTCCTTTTTAATATCCTTCATGGTGGAATTTTCCTTTAAACATAGGAAGGATATATTGATTCCTCAGGTCAGTTCACAGAAATATTGGTTTTCCATTTTTGTTGACTTCAGTATCTTCTTGTGTATGTCTCAACCCTGGTGTGTGCCAAAACTTTGCACCACAGTGGAGACCACACAAAAGAGGTTTGGTATAAAAAAATTTCTGGTTTGTTGGTTTTAGTCCACTTCTATTTGTTCTTATTATGCATGAAAAGAATAAGGAGATGGTTTCTCTTACCTATTCCTCATCTTAATTGCAGTGTATTGATTGCTTTGCACTTACCTAGAAAGATCAATATTCCATTAGGTAGGAGAGGAATAGCACTATAGCAGAAAACAGTCTGGTTGTTGCCAAAATTAAAAGCTCAGTGTTGAAAGACAAAAGTTTTTTTTCAAAAGTGGAATGGAAATCTTCTGGCTAACCAAGCAAATGATGGTATATTCCTACAGAGCTGCTGGCAGGGTGTAGCTGCTATTGTCAAGAGAAATTGTTTTGCTCATCTTCACCAAATTTTCAGTAAGTCAAGAAAGTACCTGATGGTTGTGCTAAAGAAAGCAATTTATCAAGATGGTAGCTAGCAACAGCACAATAGCAGAAACATCCAATGAAGTTCTGTACAATGGTACACACTGCATGGAGAGCCTCAGAGATATTGTCACACATAATGCTCCTTTTGTCTTGAAGCTCTTCTTTACAGTGAGGCCTCTTGTGTAAGTAAAGTCAATGCAATTAGGTCTTCTCAGTTGCTATTTTCCAGAGTGCTGAAAAGTGTGTGTGATTTTCTTGTTTCAGTTTCTTAATTGCATTTTCATAATGAATAGGAACCTGTATTATCATATAATGAGACATTGTAATTATGATTGGTATAGATATAATTAAAAATCTTTATATCATAATAAAAGCAGGTTTTCTACAATGAAGACATTTTTAAAGATTAACAAGGGAGTTATTTGTGTTTGCAGGTTTGGTGTCAAATGGTTTACTAGCTAATGGAAGTTATGAGCATACTGATTCCCAGTGCTTTGTGGATTTAGAAAAAAAATTAAGCTTGGCATTATTGGAAATTTTCATTATTTTTTTTCAAGCTTCAATAGAGATCAGATTTTTCTCTGTACAGTCACTACACAACAGACATGAGAAGCTCTTAAGAAATGATGTTATTGAGACTTGGTTTCTGTGATGTCCAGATAAAGGGGCACCAGCAAATTTCAGGACAGGACACATTGTATTTCTTAAGGAGTATCACTGGTGATAAGTTCAACTCTTGATGCACAAATAGTTATTACACTTGTTTAAATGCTTGAATTGGTCCCTGGGAGGGCTGAATTCATGTAGGTCTCTTACATAAGGTGCATATTTTAATCTCAGGGCACAGTGGCATCTTTGGTATAACCCCACAATTCTTCCAGATTACTATTTTCAAGAACATGTGTCTGCAAAAATGTGTGGAATTTACTTAGGAGCTCATTTTACAATTAATTTTTTTTTCCTATATGAGAATAAATTCCTTTAGAAATAATACTGATATTTGATTTAATGTATTAAAAAAAACAACCCTCAAACATTTTGGAGGCAAAGTCCCATTATGCAGACATAGATCTTCCCTTTTTTGTATGTGGGGAATGTTCTAGATAAAGAGGCACCTTGTTTAGTGTCTTGTAGTCTCCATTATGTATGGTAGAAAACATATAATGTGGGCTCAGTTTTGATTTTATTTTTCACTTATCTCCTCAAACAGTATCAATAGGGATTATGCAGCTAAATATCTACTCAATGCCACAAAACTGTTGTGTTTGAGGGGAAAATGGGAAAGCAAAAAATTGTTATTCATTGACATAACATTTGAAATGGCCATAAGGCAATAGTGGACGATGTAGCAAAGGCTGGAGAGCAGTGATTAAAAGTGAATGCAGTGATGTTAAGCAGAATTGGTACTTTCAGTGGTATTAAATAGTTTGGGCTGAAGGTGAATACAATTTTTTTTCCAAAATAACTTTTTAAAAAAGTATTTCTAGAAAAAGGCCCAGAGCTTTTAGTGGGGAAAAGGAGTTATGGTTTGTCCTTTCCAATAAGGTATGTTAAATTTAGAGATAAAATGAACAAGAATTATGAATTTAGAGGAGGAATTTATCATGCTTTCATAAATTCTCCTCTTTGGTCCCATTACTGTTAAAACTTTAAACTTGTCAGGCACAAAGTAGTTTGGAGCAGTAGGTAACTGTGTGGGAGGACCCTGGCCAGCCCTGAGACAATACTGAGTATGTGAGGAGGATGGGATTAGTACTTCATGCAGGCTTCATGGAAGCAGTGAATTCATTATTTGGTGCTATCAGATAGGGAATAGATACAACCTCGATTCTTTTCCAGTAAACAAATAAACAATAGCAAATAACAGGGGGCAGTGGTAGAGCATGAGCTTAGATAATGTACTAGACCTGCTCTGAGGGGAGGACAGAAGGGCAGAACCAGGTTTCAGCAGTGTGATGAAGGAAATGCAGACATCACTCAAACTGCTGTCCTTTCTGCAGAAGACAGGCAGGAGCACAGGGGCAGAGCATTTCAAACAGCCCTGATGGACTGAAGCTGCTCCAATCTGATGGCAGGAGTTTGCAAAGCTATGAGGTGGGATTTTCCTCAGCAGCTAACTTCTCTTGACAAACCATTTGGTCTTGCTGCAGTAGGGATTTTGCAGAGGTGGTGATCCAAGGGGTGGGATTAGCATGTCTGCTGTCAGCATGGACATAGCATAGCAGCAGATGTCTTCCAAACAGGCCAGGCAGTGTTTGCACCAGAATGGCAATTGTCAGTGACAGAATTTTCTCTATGTCCTGTGGTCTTTTGGCAAAAAAAGGTGGTTTTTTTTTGCCAGGTTCATAATTATGAACCCTCCAAATTTTTTTTTTTCAAAGCTACTGGGCTTTGACTTCAAAGCTCATTAACTTCAGAGCTTTGTTACTCTTGCCTTGTAGTAAAGGGGAAAAGAAACAACTGTTAAAGAGCTAAAAGAAATGGATGATTTTCATTCATTGATGAATTAAAAAAAAATTTAGGAATCTTGCTTCTTTTTAAGTCAAAGCATAAAGCACATACCTTTCTCTTGCTTCTCTTATCCAATGATTTTGCTAAAGGTGAAAAAAGAGACATTGTACCCACTTATTCAAGCACCAGCTGATAGTTTACAAACCCTCCTATTTAGCTTTCTTTTTCCCTTCCCCTCCTAGACTGGAGGATTCCTGCTCTGATGTGAAAAGTAGGATCATATTAATTGTTCAGTTCAGCGACTCCAAGCTTATGCTTTCACCATGGAGAGCAGAGATTGGCTTCTTCATTCTTTCAGTTTCTCTCCTGGCTGTTCTGTGTACAGATGAGAAGCTTCAGCCCTCTCATTTTGGGTCTCATCTTGTCTTCTCAGTGTAGTATTTCCTGTTTTGTGGGTTAATGTCTTCTGGTCATGAAAGTAAGCAAAGAATGGTCTCAGTTTTTAGTAACATTGAAGCCAGTAGCATCTTCTGACATAATCCATGTTTACATTATCAACAAATACCATAGAATCATTCACAGTCTCCTGGACACAATCATGATGCAGAGTGCACTGCCTGTGGGAATCTTCTAGGCCTTTTGCCTCTAATTAATCACAGAAAATATATGTTAAATTATTGATAGAAATAAGTTATTCCCTTCAAAGACACAAATAATTTATAAGGCTTTTAATGGCCTAATTTCACTTAACATCTCCTAAATACCTCCTTCTGAGACCTTTTATCTGTTCCAATGTTCTAACTTGCACTGGTCTTTTTTGTCCCCTGGAGCTGTGATTGCATGAGAGAAAGTGCATCCTCATATTTTCTACACAGTGTGATCTGAAAGAAAAATAAAAAATGAAATCATGGAGATAGATTTTTTTAATGGCCTTTGTACAGACCTTTGTAGGCCTGTAGAGGCCTTTGTAGGTATTCAAAGTGGCAGCTCAGCATTTGAAATTAGGTGGTGTCAGTACAAATAGGAGTACACAGAGATGAATTACACCCTCTGCTGTGTTTTTGAGCTGGCTGAAGGTGGGGCAGTGCTGGCCAGAGGCAAATCACCCAGCTTCTTGTGGTACTGTGCCAGAGCTGCCTTGCTCACCCAGGCACAGGATCTCCCTTCAGTAAGTTCAAGGAAAAAAAGATGCATGTAACTGGTTGCTTTGGTCTAAATCTGTTTCTTGAAGCTCACATTCCAGTTAACCTGACGGGAAATGAAGATAAGACACAGTGTAGTGAGGCCAAAAACCTGTGAGTGTGTGACAGTAAGGAAAGTGGTGAAACCTGGAAAGCAAATGGAAGGACTGATCCCATGTTTGGTGAATGTGACACTGCCACAGGAAGGAAACAGGGATGTGTGTGATTCGAGTGCTTATCTACAAAGATTTAATCCACAGGCTTAAAAATGGAAAATTACCTGAAAAAGTAATCGTAGGAAGTCTTTTTCCCTCAACAGGTAATATTTATGTGTAAAAATCACACAACTAAAATCCAGATATAGCAAAATATTTCCAGAAAGGTATATAATTAAGAGTGTTCTAATTCCACAAAAGGGCATTGTTCAGTCTACATGATCATTAATTTTTCTCAGTGCTCCACTGCTTAGTAAAAACCAAACAGTTAGGAAAGGACTGCCAGTCAGTGGAGAAAATCAGCAAAGTCCAATTAAAATTATTCCAATGGGCTATAAATAGATAGGAACTGATTCTCTTGCATTATTTGAAAGCCAGAAGTTTTCCCCATTAGTAAAGTGACCAGAACACTGATCCTTTACTGCTGATGAGCAATGGTTTGGATTCCACTGGAGCAAAATTAATCCTGAAAGAAACCTCCTGAAACTTGGCCTGTAAGCACTGAAAATTTATTGTGTTCATACCTTGCCAAGGCATAAGGTTTTCTTCTGTTCTGTGTGAAACTCATCACCAAAAATCCACCCACACAGATAGAAATTGTGCACCTATCTAGGACAAAAGCTGTCCTTAGTTTTATAAACCTTTAGTCTCAAAAATAGGTTTCCCAAGGCTGATGACTACCAGGGTTTCCTTAGCATTTGGAAAGGGTGGCATTTTACATTATTTATTCTTTCTTTGTTGAAGAAATAAAATGGTATTTTGATTTAAATATAAAATCAAATTATTAGGAGATGTAACCTACATCACCATAAACTGAATGGTATCTCTCACAAAAGCTGTGAGATTGCTAATGTTTATGGGTTAAAATAATTGTAAATATACATGCTGTAAAAAGGTAAGTTTTAATATTATGACCCAACCTTCTTAAAGGATTGAGAACGCAATCTGTGTACAGTTAATTAGCTTTGCAGATAAGATGATAGGAGTTTTTCCCTGTTTTCTGGAGTAACTTTCAGCAGAGAGGAGAAAAGTTATGGGACCTTTTTATTCTTCCCAGATGAAATTTATCTTGTGTTGGTGGAGAGCATTTGGACCAAATAGTAAAAACCCAAACAAATAAACAACTCCCCTGCCCCCAAACCAAACAACAACAAAAACTCAAACCAAAAAATTGAAATTCCTGTAGGACACCCTAGTGGTTCCACAACTGTTCCTTGAGAGGTGAACAAAACACAGACTACTGCCATGGGAAAACCACTGTTTTTCAACAGTGTTGTTTTACTGTCTTGTGTGAAACACATTTTTTTCTCAATGATTTCTGAAACAGAAAACATTAGATTTTTATTTTCATTTTAGCCAGCTGACACATCAGTTTGTTAAACTGCAATCTCATTCATCTTGTTGATTCTACTCCTGAATTTTCTTTACTCTTTTTCTCAATAGCAGAAGTTAGGTTACGCCAATCCATGTGCATAATAACTCCTTTCTCTCCTGTAAGAGAAGACTGAAAGGCTCAACACAGAACAATGGAGAAATGATGAGGATAAAATGGCAATTTGTTTTCATAGTGGAAATATAACCAGTGCAATTTGTCAGACTCCTCTACCCTTTGCTAGATAAGCATTGATAAAGATTCATCCTTACAAATCCTTAGATTAGTTCTTTGTCTTCCAGAATTCTTTGCTAATAAATATATTTTTCATGCTGTTCATAGCACTGCAGTTTTTTCTCTCTTGTAACCACCCTTTAAACAACTCTACATCTTTTGACACTTCTTTTATTTCTAGATCTATTCTTAGATATCCCTAATTTTCATGAAAGTTGGTTGTAATACTTCTGAGCTAAATACGTGGAACTCCGTTCATACTTAAACAAAAAATAATTGTTTATATCATCCCAGGTGGTTACTTCCACTAACTTCCTTATTGCAGAACCTGGGAGTAGAATGAATTCAAACTTGAAAAAACTTACTGAATAAATAAACACAGTCACAGCCCTCTGGGGGGCTTCAAGACTAAAGTTCTAAAGACTAAATTACATGTGCTACCTGTAAGATGTGTCCACACACAATTTATTGTGAAAGTTGGACTGTTCCACCAATGGACTTAAACATTCCATATACACGAATGTGAACTTTAAACAAGTTTTCCAAGTCTCTAAGTGCTGCAGAGCTGAGTAAACAAAGAATAATAGTTACACTCAGCAACTTTTTGAAGATGCTTCTATTCTTCTCAAATCTCAATGACATGCCTCTTTTTTAGACGAAATAATTTCTGCAACTTTTATTGTATAGCCTATTCCTGGCTGCAGAATGGAAACATTGACCTTGACTCAAGTAATCCATAAAGAGAGAAAGAATCAATTTTAAAAATAAAGTGCTTGTGAAGGAGATAAGTTTGCTCTAACACTTTGAACTCTGTGGGCATGCAAATCATTACTGAAATATCTTCTAACTCTGCTAGCACCTCTGCCTAGCTGATATTTTCACGTTGACCTAGACCTGAAAAACCCCAGTCATGTTTCTTGTTATTTTCTATTAAAAGTTGGTTTAATATGGCAATACAGTGAAAAGTCATTAGATCTGCAGGAAAACTAAACTTTTCTTGGTTGATAAAAAGGCACGTGTCAGTCTTAACTTCTTTTCCATGAATTTTCATCTTCTTTTAACTGTACTTTTGACATTGCACTTTAAAACCATTAATTTGAAAGAGAAAACTTTTAAAATATGAATTTAAAGTCCAGCTGTTTCTTTTTACTTCTAAACTTTACCTTGGAAAATCTCTTCTGCAATGAAGCCATGTGGCTGAAAGTATTAACCAAGGAAGTGAAAATAATTATTTGGTTGCAATGGGGTATTAGTCAGTAAATGTTGCCGTAAGACACTTGACACTTTCACAGAGTTAAAATGTATCTGTTTGTGGGCGAATGATGATAACAACCCCATGTTCTAGTGGTGCATTCAAGAGCTGCTGATACAGTGCTCTGAACTATATGGAGTATGTGAAAATGCCTTTTCAGATTCCTCAGAGACTCAGATTTAGTGTAATTACTAAACTGCTACTGTTGCTGATTATCTTTTTCGTGTTTGTTTTTTGGTGGGTTTTTTGTTTTTGTTTTTTTTCTTGTTTGTGTGGGGTTTTTTTGGTGTTTTTTTCCCCCCCTCTTCTCTACTTCTCCCCAACAGATTATTGCAAGCTACATTTATATTAGCTGTATAAATCTCCCTGTGCTCCCAGGAGCTGCATTTAATGGTTGCATTATATTTATATGAGATAAGATTTGGGCACATAGAGGTCAGTGGCTTGACCCTCTAAAGTAACTTAATTGAGGTTTAAATTTGCACCAGAACATGAAGAGAGACTGTAGGACTTGATAATAACAATGCCACAAATGACTCACGTCCCTTTGGCATAAGAACCTACTCCAATTCCTACTTAAGAAAAATCCTCCTTGGAATATTGCCATTGTTCAAACCGAATCTCTGTGCTCTTGATTATTTCTGTAGCAAGTGGTGCAGATGACTTCAGAAGATCACTTGTGACAGAAAAGGGTACCTGAGGATTGTATTCTGGCCCTCAGAGATTGCCTGCAATAGTTTGTATCCAGATGGGGTATTTTGTAGAGGTTTACCACTCTTTCAGGCAGATGTATTTTTTATTAATTTTTTATTAATTTCCAAGGTAAAAGGAAAAGGCAGTGTGTAGCAAATGTTGTCCTGATGGTTTATGGTGGCTCTTGGTTTGGAGTTTTCAATAGAAGAGAAATAGGAAACTGTCATTTCTTAGGTTGTCTCCCTCTAAGGACTATTTCTGTCCGAGTTATTAATTCTGCTTCTAAAAATAGGGCATAGAAAGGCAAAAATACATTTGAAATGGTTAAAATGAATGCCCTATGCAATAGGAGCATACAGTCAGCTGAAGCAGCCTTCTCAACACCCCCAGTGCCTCCTCCATCGAATCCTTTGCTCTTGTTACACAGTAATGTGAGTGGGTGTTTGGAAACATAGGGAGGACTTCAAGTGCTGGCAGTCAGCCTGGCAACAGTTATTTATGTATTCTCTGTAACGGTGTCTACACACAAGTGCTGGGTACCTGACAGGTTTGACTTCCTTGCTATGGATGTTTTAGAATGAGATGCAGTTGGGCCTTTATTCCAGGATCCATCTTAGCAAGATTTGCAACTGGTAAGTGATGTTAATGCAAATGAGTCACTTCATTACCTCAGTTGTAGTGGTGCAGGATGCACTTCCCATTTATGACAACTATGTGCAAAGATTGTTGCCATCATGAAGAGCTCTCAGCTCAATAACTGAGCCATAACTAGGCTGTGATAGTAGAGAGGAGCACCAAACACCTGTGTGTGCACTATATTGTGCCACATCTTCTACATTTAGCTGTGCCCCAGAACCCTTCTTAACTCTCTTACCTCAATCTGTTTTGTGATTAACCTAGCAACAGCCCATCTGTATGTGAATAATCACAATCACTGGAAAGGATGAAAGCCACTGTGCTGGTGTCAAACTGATGGCAAACTGATGGAGTCGTTGCAGAATTGTAATAATTTCAGATATTTCCAAAGAGTTTAAAGTAGCTTCAAAAAGGAAAGCAAGTGCCTTATCATCCTGGGAAATTAAAGCACACTCAGCCTTCAATCAGGCATTCCTTATCAAAGCTAGTGACACATTTATGTGATCGTAACACCAAATTACTTTCTGTTCTCTGTGTAGTAGATGCACCATAATTTTAGGATGGAATGAATAAGGGAGGCTGGTATTGGTATGTTTATAGTTCAGATGTGGGAAACTGTACAATTCCCTCATTGTCAGAAAAAACCAAACTCAAACCAAACCCAGGAATACTAAATTGCAATTTTAGTACTGAAGGTATAAGTCTAAGATCCTGTCATCAGAGTTGGGCAAACATAGCTGTCCAGTTTCTTGGCTATCTTGGGGCACATCAATTTCCATTTCAGATGTTATGTGCCTGTTTTCTGCTGATTTTGCCATTCTACTCAAAGAATGGTAAAGCTTTTTTGAAGCCAGCTGATAAATGTCCAAAATCTGCCAATAGTTAAACTGGTACAAATCATATTTGATCAGATACACTCCAGATCTATAGAAAATGAAAGCAGAATTTGGCTCATTGTATATCACAAATTCAGCACAGGATCACACATGCAGATCTCTTGAGTGAGATCTGAGCTGTGCAGAATGACCATGCTAACAAAATTCAGATTGAATTAAAACCACTACCAAAACTAGCAATCTTGATTTGTTTCCTTTGTTGTATCTATTTCACAAGAATATTTCACATTTTCAGAGTAGATGGAGGAGTTGAGGCTACATCTCTTCTCTCTTGTCCATTTCTGCATCAGATGACTAGAAGAAACCACTGATAATAGCAACCTACATCTGTAAATCTCCAGAGTGCCTTGCAAAGGGAGCAAGTGTCTCATGTGGAGAGCTCTGAACTTCTGAATATATGGTAGTAATTAAATTACTGCTAATTGAGTTTAGTAATACAACAGCTCAAATACTAACCAGCTAAAATAGGAAATAAGAAAAAAAGGAAATAGTTTTTCTATAATTTTTAGTGGTTTTCCACTAAATTGCCTAACCTGCACTGGGAATTGCTTTCTGTCACTTCTGCCATCTTGTTTGAATTTGTTACTCTTGGATTTCTTTTCCTTGGGAGCAATTCTATTTGCTGTTTGCTTACAGGATTGGAAATAAAGAACTTTCACTGCCTCTCATAAAAAAATTTACCTCAGAGAAAACAATAACGCCACTGAGGTTATGGTACAGTTACAATTCTTTGTAACTGTAAAGTTATGTTTTATGGTAAATATATGCTTTTTACTGACTCTTATTTTCAGTTCCTCTCTTGCAGCCCTTGACATTCTCTGAACTGATAAAGCAGTTATATTAGCAGTGAGAAATATCACAGAATAGAGACAAATAAACATTCAGTAATGGTCACAGTCTCTCTTTAAAAATAATTTAAAAATAGCAACAAAGATGGATATATCCTTCCAAGTCTTGAAACTCCAAGTTTTTTACAAGCAAGCAACTGAACTTAGTTTGTGTGGGCACATTTTAATGATGACATCTGGGAAGGTAATCTTAACTCTAACTTATTATGAAAATCTACCATAGGTTTTAACTGTACTGGCCTCCTCTGTTTTCTACAAGTCTATATCTTGATTTATATGCATTATTATCAATTGGCCTATTTTTGTAATTTATTAAGTATTCTTTTCACATTACTTCATGCATTCTTTCATCTCTAGGGTTATTCTTTAAAAATTAGTAGGACTCCTTGATTATTATTTGTACCACTTGGAAAAATAATAGCATAGTAATCTGCTCTCACTCATGCTTTCATGTTAAATTCATATCAACAATCAGTTTTGTAACTGTTTCTAGCTCTCTTTGGAATTGGTTCTTTACAGACATTGTGGCTTAGACTTTATTTTGCTTGCACATGAACAATACAGTAGGATGATTTGTTTTACCTGAACTATAACCATTTTTTATCATTAGGAGGAATTACTCTCTATCTCTCAAGGTAAAGTTTAATATAGATTTCCTAGCACACTGGCTGCAGCCCCTTTGATTTAGGAAATTATCTTCATGACTAGCACCAGTCTTTTAAGGTATACATTTCATTTTGTAGCCCTGCATGTTAATGCAACATTTTTCTCTAGGTAGTAACTATAAATTGTTATTAAGACCCCAGGCATCCTTTAATTTTTCTGGTTTTATGGTCTGTAAGGAGTCTCATTTATATCCCATCTCATGCTTTATCTGTTAACATACTGAGCAATGAAGATTACTATCATATTATTTTTCACTCTATTAGAGAAAGGAAATGCCATTTTTACACAGTTTTATCAAATGCAAGTAACATACAGCCAGAATCTATCCCTGCATTTGTTCTATAGTGTAACACCTTTCTCATATCAAATATTTTTCCATGTCTTTTGTGCTTGAGGATGAGAAACAGTAGCTTATACACTAGTCAGTATTTATAATAAATAGACAATAACTACCAGTCTGTTATGTGTAGAGAAAATCAGAAATAATGTCCTTCTCCAAAAGCACTCCCCTTTGCAGCCAAGAAATGGCACCATTTTCCAATGCAGCAGAAACATCTGAAGCTCAGGAATGTGTATTTCTCCTCTTGATTTCTCTCCATAGCAAAGCAACATGGTTTACATATGGGAACACAGTTGGTGACACACTCCACAGGCTGCTAAAGAATGGGGATGGATTTCAGAGTTGCCAGAAGGATATCTGAGGCCTTTTTATGATATCTACTTCTCCAAGGATAGTCCACTTTTAAAAATTTCTCTGTACATTATTACTTAAAAATGCATCATGGTCTGAAAATAACAGATTTTGGTTTTGGAAATTTGGACAGGGATTTTTTCTTTTTCTCAACTGTTTCCATATTATCACATCCCCACTGTTCTTATTATTTGCAGTAGCCATTTCTGAAATGCACCTTAAAATAAAACCTCCTGACTGTAGCAAAGGAGGGATTATCACACCTCAATTTGATATGCCTGCTGAGTGGTTTTGTTGTTTTATTGGTTTTCACAACATTTTAAAATTTCAGTGTTCATAACCCTATTTAGAAATATTCATCAGAAGATATTAAGCTTACCTATGAAGGACAGATGATATAGATTTTTACAGTTTATTAGGCTCCTAGATTTACCCTGAACACATACATGAAATCTGCTTGAAATGTTGGCCTCCTACACAGCTACATTCAAATCACTGAGTAGATAAGTCCCACTGGGGTTCCTTTTTTGTACCCTGCAACTGTCAAGATTCAGTGTGCCAGTGAGGATCCTAATGATAGCTGGGACTCTTGAAACTTTCAGTTTTCATGGCAACCACACAGTCTGTTGTACAATAACTACTGCTTTGTCACTTGTTTCAAGTTGAGATTTGAAAACAGTTGGCAGTAGAAAAGCATCTTTTTATGTCTTCTCTCTACAGAGTCTGATATTCCTGCCTGATGCATTTTGTTAGTGCATAAGATACATCTCTTACCATGAAGCTAATTGGCAGGGGGGTTTCACTGATATTAATGGCTATGTGATTAGCTTGCTGTTCATGGCACCATGATAATGAGAGTTTCCTTCAGGGGAACACTGATCCTCAGCTTTGATGCTTTTCACCTTGGATGCTTCAGCTAAAGATTGTGAAGGTCAGAGGTGAGGAAAGATGTAATGTCAGCAAGAAGAATATCCATTAGCTGCAGATATCAAATTAGATATCAGCTAGGTGAGGTTGAACACAGTCATTTGGGGAGAAGAGGCCTTTAAAAAATACTCCTCTCAGAAGTCTCTCGTCTCTCCTAGTTGCTCTGGACCACAGTCCTAGAACCTTGATGGGGCAGGAGTTTTGATACTGATGCCAAAAAAACTAGTCAGGATTCCCTGACTGCTATCTTACATGTTAATGTGTTAATTTATGCGAACTTTTAAAAATATCTAACTTTCATCTGCTCCTCCAAATGGTGATAAGAGCTGAGCTGCTGTCTGCTGAAAGCTATTAAACTGACCCAATAACTTTAATGGGCTTCAGATCAGATCCAGGATATTAATTTTTACAACAGTCTTTATGAGATGATCCTGAAAACCAGAAATTCATGCCTAAATTTAACAACTAAATATGCTCCATCTGAATAACTATGTTATCTTGGATCAGGGTGTGGCTAATAGTGATGACACCATATATATATATATACTGTATATATACTGTATATACTGTGTATGTACTGTAATTAATGAGAGGCACTCTCCTGCAGATGTGGCTCTGCACTGGCAGCAGGTAGGGTGCTGTGTATGGATCCTTAGGTTTTGCAAATGGACTGATAGAAGGGTAACCTACTTTAGGCTGGACCTCTGTATAGTGGAAATTTTTTGAGACAAGAGACTAAGTTCTATTTCTTGATTTTGTTTTTATTGTTTGTTTTGTTTGTCTTTCATGCATAACTGTAACAAATTTATTAAGCAGGCAGAATTGGGTATGTTTCTGTGTCTTCTTATAATCAGTTTGGTTGGAAAAGTCAGAACAATAAAAACCTCTAAATGGGTAAGGAAAAGTGGTTGTTAGAATCTTTTGATCTCAGCAAGGAATCGAAGAGTTTAAGCCCAAGGAAAAGCAGTCAGATTATCTAATCTGGCCCTCTGGGTATCACTTGCATTCTGCATTTCACTCAGATATCATGGTGTAAAACTGAAGTGTTCAAAGTGCTGTTATCAAACTTTCTGCATACCGAACAATGTGTATAGAGGAAGCAGATGGACTGACCTTGTGGCTATTTCTTTCTGGTAATCAGCTGAGATGAAACATGTTCCACTCTGACTGGTTTTGAAGGTTTGTATTGTTAAAAAAAATACAACCAATCAACAAACAAAACCAGTACGATCCTGAGGTGGTCAACAAACTAGGTGTCAAGACAGCAACTTTGCCATACTCACCTGTAGCTGATGCTCATCTCAGCTGGTGTCTCAGCTCCAGTTGTGGCCAAGAACTGACTATCAGATAAAATGAGAAGGGAAAATCTCCTGGAATAACAACTCCCTCACCAAGTACCCCTGCATCAGAATGTGCTCTTGGCCTTCTGCAGACTGTCCTGCTATAGTGGAGATATGCCTTACCAGTCAACATCACCCCCATTGAGCAATTATTTCTCAGTAAGAGCTCAGTTACTGCTCCATGGACCTTTAAAGCAGGCTTCAAGTTCTAGTAGTAACTAACTCTTGTTTAGAGTCCTTTGACTGACTAACTGCCCTTTTACTTACTGCACTTGATCTGACCTACGTGTTTTCTTTTGTTTTGCTTAAAGCAAAGTTTTCTTTCTAAAGCTCTCAGCAAAATCAACTGACCTGTTCAGAGACAAACTGCAATGTTACAGAGTGCATTTGTCATTTAGCAAATATAATGTTTATCAAATCAGTTATCTCAATGAAGGCTAGAGAGCATTTTACTGTGCTGACCAGGAAGTAACAAGCTCCTCTTGTCTCAGAGAGCATTTTTTTGTTTTGAGAACAGTTTTCTTCAAAAAGCCCCCACCAGCACTGATTATGAGTTTTTTGGAATTAAAATGCACAGCTAGGTTAGTATTTTGGATGTCAAGAACAATGATGGAACAAGAGCAATAGGAACAAGAAAAGTAATTTTCATTTTCAATGTCTAAATTGAGCAATTAGGAAAGAATTAGGTTGGCACAGGCATAATCAAGAAAAGTCAACAGGTAACAAATGTCAAGTTAAACACAGTGATGCTGTCGTTTGGGCTCGTCTTTTAAGTGTATGTGCTTCTCTCTCCCTAGGTCTTTCATCCACAATATATAAATCATCAATGAGATAAAGACAAACACATAGACCTTAGAAAAATATTAAGATTCCTCCTGTCTCAGTATCTGGGGCTTCATCACTCAATAATCAAAGTATTTATGTTATTCAGGAAACTAGGTCCTACTCTCCAGTGGCTACTGCTCTGAAGAATGCAGAGCCTGCATTCATGTGACTGGAAAGGGAGGGAGGGAGCTAGGAGGAGTGTGGAGGTTAAAAGTAGATTATGGCTGAGCCAGGAATAGATCTGGTTCCTGTACAGTTTTATCTTTCAAGACACAAGTTGCAGGATGGACTAAGAGTAGATACAGATGCACATTTTCAATCCAGAGTTTTAGACCTGACACTGTTTAAAGCATTGCCTCACATTACTGTTTTATTCCCTCTCACTGTAGTGTGAATTGACAGGAAAGGTAATGACATGTTCATGCTACTCTGTTTATTTACACAATGTTTTGAGCAGCTGCTTTGGGAAGAGGCTTTCATGTATGGAGTTTTCCCTAATCCTGTCACTTGTAAGTGCATCTGGAAGATATTGTGACAAAAACCATCAAGAGAGGAACTTTCATTGCTATTCTGTTCCTCTTGCATCTTGTCTAATTTTAAAAGTCACAGATATAGTTGTTTAACTGCATTCTGTGGGGTTTGGTACTTGGGTTTGTGGCTAGCCAGGAAATAGATTTTCCCAGTCACAAGAGCAGTGTCGGTCACTATTCCTGTGAATTTGCAGAGATGAATTGATCCTGGTGAAGTTTCTAAAATCTCTCATTGGGGAGCACTTTTCCTTTCTTCTCTTCTCCTTCCCTCACCCATCTGCTATCTTGGGTTAAGTAACCTGCCTCAGGGACTGCATTACCCAGAAGAGGCCATCTCCTGAGTATCCCTGACTGATACTGATTCTTGCATATTTGGTTCTGTATTTGTCTTTCTGGTACACAGTTGTTACCATCAACGTTGACTTTAAATCAATTCCTTGACATTGGCAATGGCTGTAATTGATTTTCAAAAGGCAATAATCTTTGGTGTGGAAAAAGTACAGATATAATTTAGGTTAAACTATACTGAAACCTACAAGCCAAACTGTTGGAAGTCTGAGGGTTTTATCAAGATCAATCCTCTAGTTCTAAGTGTATGTCACTGCAAGATGAAAGGCACTTTCACAGAGCTGTGAAGTAGAAAATGAAGATACAGCAATTAATTTTAGAAGTCTTATGTGTTGTGCTGGGAATACACAGGTATATTCACATGTGATTAGATCCTCCATGTGCAATGAGATGTCAGAACCCTATAGAATTGAACATCACATGCACGCTTTAGGAAGGGCAGCTGAATTTAAAATCAATCAGCTTTTCCTCCAGTCTGCCTTTGCAGGCAGGTTTTGAGAGGGAAATAAGAATGTGCACAGAATGCACATAACAGTGTTATGGAAACATTTTTTGTTTTCTTTAAACTCTTTAGAGTCCTAAATGATGCCATTTTCTGATTTAAGGTGGGCTGGTGTAGATTTTATACTATTTCTGAACCCTATACTGAATTAAAATATCAGCTTTTGAAAGTTACATAAACCTCTGAATACTGAGTCTTCAAACATAGTAACCAGCACAACATTATGAGCATAGCATGGACTACTTGAGTGAAATTGCCATGTGAGGTGCTCATAAAACTAGGGCTGTGTTTACACATTCTCATGGGAGACCCGTAAGTTTTGACTGGTAGTTCAGCCCAGTATCACAGAAGATATGATCAGATTTGTTTAAAATAAGAATGCAACCAATGTACAACTCAGCCTCTCATACCATACATGCAAACAGTTTCTACATTTATTTTTTTTAGAAAGTCTCAAAGTTGACAAGTCTATCTGGAGAAACACAGCACAGTTTTCTTACTATTGCCCGGCTTCCTTGAAAAGATCCCAACCTTCAGCCCCTTTTCATTCCAAGGAGCATTTGTACCATGTTCATTCCTATGTTGTGATCAGCTTCAAACATAGGGTGAGCCTTACAACTCAATAGCTTTAACTGCTATTTGATTTATTTTTCAAAACTTCAAAATAACATATCCCATCATATCCAGATATTTTTACTTAGGAATAAATTAGTTTAAAATTATGATTGTATCTGAGTGGCCCAGTATCATTTAGAATAAGGCATACTTTGTAAATGTATAGATTTGTGCAGAAGTAAACTTTAGAATTAATCCCAATGAAAATGGAAAATATTTTTGGAAG
Source organism: Calypte anna (assembly GCF_003957555.1). Lineage (NCBI taxonomy): Eukaryota > Metazoa > Chordata > Aves > Apodiformes > Trochilidae > Calypte > Calypte anna. Next base: position 7,821,054 of record NC_044260.1, read on the forward strand.
AACTATTGCATAAAGATCTAATGCTTAGAAATTCCCTTAGCTCACTTCTGAGTAGGTGTCCAACACAGTTACAAAACAAAAATCTGTAGTATCTCACTCTTCCCTTGCAATACAAGTTTAAGTTTATATTGCCAACAGAATGAAGAAAAATGTCTTAAAGCAGATGCAAGGAAGGAAAGAAAAGAAATCTCTAGGATGTTTGTTTTATAACTGATTAATTACCTTTTTCTTTTTTTTGTTTTGTTTTGTGTTTTGTGTGTATGTGTCACTAGACTAGGTAACTGCATTACTCTAGAGCTTCTGGTGAGCCTCTGATCAAGCAACATCCATTTATTTGAGAATGTCAGGATCTTTTTAACCTCAAGGTGGTGCTAGATGGCTAAGTTGGCTGTCCCAACAATTCTTGTTTGTCATTTAAATCTTTCCAGAATGAAAAAGGATCAATAACATGTAATTGGTTAATAACCAATAAGAAAGGATTAAGTCTTCATATTAAAGTGCATCACTTTTATAGATTAATAGATTTATCTACCTGAGCAGGACTTGAATTGATTTGAAAAGATACTTATTATATCAATGTCTCAGAATAAAACAGTACTTGGGAAGAAACAGAGCATACATAAAAGCCAGAGAAATGACAGTGACAGGGGACAGTCAATATGCAGTTTGACAGCCTGTCTATTTATTAGCAATGGATGGTCTGAGTGTAATGGGAAAGTCATTCTGGCAAGTTAAAGTAATTGAAACCTATTAGATAAATAGTAAATACATAAAATTTATGGAGAACTTCAATAGCTTAAAGTCCTTCATTCAAAATAAATAATATGTAGAAATACTCTAGTTCATCCAAATCAGGCATGGAATTCATGCTACGAGATGCTTATCTAGGGCATGGCTGTAGTATTATGCTGTAACAGTGTTATGAAAGTGGTAAGATCCTATTAGTGCAAACACAGAGGATTTAATATAATGTATTGTTATACCCCTTCTTGGATCAGCAGGAAAGTGAGCTGCATTGATAGCTCAGTACCATTATTCTGACAAATTTCTTAGCACAAGGAATTGTTTTGGTGATGTAACCACAGAACAGAACACACAGACTGCTGTTCAGGTTTTCCCCTTCACTTAGGGCACTAGGTCTGATTTTTTATTACAGCAAAGCAGTGGCCAGATGACCAGAAATTAATCTTACTGTTTCCCTCATTGTGAAAATATTAAGGAAAAGATTTTCAATCTGGTGGTCACTAAAATGGTTATACTCACTTTGAAAAACATAAATCTTCCTGAGATGTGAACCTGCTTGAAGATCCTGGTTCCTAGGCAAATCTCCTGGAATTGATGGGTGCTGGAAAGCAGAGAATCTCTCTTACCCACACGGGGTATTTTTGGTTTTCTTATCTTTTGGCTTTTTTTAAATGCTTGCTTTTTTTGGCAAAAAGATTGAATCTTTTAGCAAAACTGCAAAATAGGAACAACTTATCTGTCAAGTTAATTCATTTTGCACTAGAAAGACCTTGCAAAAATATGGTTAATACATAATCTTATAAATTAATCAGTAAAATAATATGGGGACTTCAGGATGTGCAGTGACAGGGGGCTTTTTATTAAATTTTATCCTATTTTGAATTTTGAAATCTTTATTTTCACAGACATTTGTCTTAATATCTTCCAGAGTTTTCATAGTTGTTTAATGCAAGCAATAACTAATGAGGTGGCTAAGTCAGCCAAGATAATGTGACAGAAATGTGAAAAATTCAAAAAGACATCAAAATTAACAAACCACTGATTATGCTGCTCAAAGTCTTAGTTTCTGTATTGTTTATACAATGCATTTCTTAGAGAGAAAGAAGGAATCACCTAAATTTAGTTAATAATGCTTCATAAAGCAGGGAAATAGAAATTAGACTGGGTGTCCTACCCACAGATTTCTATCAGAGACAAATAAAAGTATAAATAGCTTAGGAGACAGTGTCCTCTTAAATGATGACCCTAAGGTTAGTGGTGCTTTTTGAGAAGATTTTTCTTCTCTAGACAGTTATAAAGAAACTGGAAGCTAATTTAAGTCTTTACTATAGAGAGCATAATTTGACATCACTGATATTTAGCATTTAAGCAGGAAGGTATTTTATGAATAATTTTAGAAAGCTATTCATAGGGAAGTATCATCCCAGCTATCTGAAATCTATTTTAAGAAGTATTTCAAAAGGAAAACAGATGAAAAATTTTAGAGCAGTTGGGAAATGAACATACTATGCTTTTTTTCATGAGATTAAATTCCGAAGTGGCATTCCAACTGGCAGACAGGGAGCACCATTAATAAAGCTCATGCTTACATGGTTCAGGATTAATCAAGGGGAGGACAAGGATAAGAGTGTTCAGGTAAAAGTAATTTTAAGTCACAAGTACATAAGGATAGAGAATTAATTATGTTGTCCACTCTGGGCAATGACTGAGTAGGACAAATTGCATTTGAAGTTGTCCACAAAAGCATTTAAAAAACAAATGCACTGAGTGGCAATAAAAAAAAATACAGTACTTGCTTCCTCTTAACTCAGAGTGTAATGATACAGCAAAATTATTTCCTTTGGCTTCATGGAGGAATTTAGGAGAAAGTTGTCTACAGATATCGATCCTGACAAAGGACCCTTCCACTACCAGGCTCAGAGGTGCAGCTAACAGAGATGTAGAAGCTGAGTGTTTACAGTGACCTCTGACACACACAGATCATAGTCAGCATCTGGATCTCCATATGGAGGATGAAACTTTTGTAATACAAAAAAGCTTCCCAATGACTATTTTGGCAGGGACAATTATAAAGAGAGTATTTGAGCATCTTATTACACTGCTAATATATTCCCAACAGGAAGTTAAGCTAATTAACTCCTCTCTTATGCATACTTTGGTGATATTTATACATTTCCCAGGGCACATACCCAGTCACAAGAAAAGGAAAATGTCACCTTCCAATAGTCACACCATAGCAGGCGCTGGAGGATACTCTGCTTGCTGCTAAGTTTCTTGATGAGATAGAATAAAATATCATAATATCACTTGATCTCTTTGCTTCAACTTGGTGTGTATTTCCTCTTTGTCTATTTTTAATTTTTTTTTATCTGTTTATGCTCTTGATACTACAATTGCCTATTTTGCTTGTGTTCTCTGATTGCCAGAAAAAAAAGAAAATTAATTCAGCGTTGAGAGATACAGATTTACTGGAGAGCTCCTGGAGAGCAAAGGACTTTTGAGATGATTAAGGGACTGGATTTAGGGACTGGATACCTTACATATGTGTAAAGGCTGAGAGAGCTGGGAATGTTCAGCATGGAGAAGAGAGGGCTTAGTGGGATCTCATAAACATGTACAGATATCTGAAGGGAGGTTGTAAACAAGATGAAGCCATGATCATTTTTCATTGGTGTTCAGTGACAGGACAAGAAACAACGAGCACAAATTGAAACACAGGAAGTTCCCTCTGGACGTCAGAAAACACTTTACTACTGTGAGAGTGACTCCCTGGCATAGGTTGGCCATCTTTGGAGAAAATCTAAACCTGTCTGGACATGGTCCTGGGCAGCCTGCTTAAAGTGACCATGCCTGAGGTAGATTGGACACGATGACCTCCAGAGGTCTCTTCCAACCTCAATCATTCTGGGATTCCGTAAACCTGTAACATTGCAGTTCAGTGTTTCTGATGTCAGCTGTGACTGTAAAGCAGTGATACAGAAATAAAAGACTTGGACCAGTCTAGTCTTGAACTAAACCTATTAATTTACTTTCTTTCTTCCTTGGTAGGGTTTCATTTCTTCAGTCTGTCGGTGAAAACAAGGCACAAGAAAAGCATCCTTTGGAGGAAAACAGATTTCAACAATGAACATTGATCAAGTAGAACAAAACATAATTTAGGTGAGTAGTGAAAGACAAAATACAGCAGCAGTCTTTGTATGCAAACATCCTCTTATGGCAACTTCTGTCATTTATAGCATTCTTCCTATTGTAATGTAGTAAATTGTTTTAAAAGTATTCTCAGTATCTTGTGGAAACCAACAGCAACACAGAAGTATAGGGACCATTGTCTACATCTGTCCAATCCATTTTCTAAGGTATCCATCTGTCAAAGGTATTTTTGCTGGGTTGGAATCTGAAATAGCTTGTGTGTCAGTCAGGCTCTTTTATTTTTTTTTTTTGTATGGTTGTCTGATGCACATAATGATGCTAGTGTAGTAAATGCAATTCAGCATAATAGCCTTAATTTAATATGTAGACAATTAGGAAAGATTAACCAGAGATAGATAATAGCTGTGAACCTAATTCTATATTACCTGGATCAGCAATGTTGGACAAATAAAAGGAAAGCATAAATGAAATAATCTGTTGCTGGGCAGTTGAAGAACACATAAAACCATCTAGCTAACCAAGAATGAAGATTATGTTTTTGAACTGACAAATAAATCATGGTTAGGGTCACTGTAGATTTATTGCCTCAATGAACATAATAATAAACTGGATTGTCTTTGTATTATAATTAGATAGATGAAGCATCAGTCTTCAGCAAATTTGCTGCTGCAGGGGCACAAATTTCTACTAGCATTAATTAGGTGACAATGGAATCTGATCAAATTAATGAAAATCTATTGAACTGCATGAACTTTGTTTTCAAAAGAGGCAGAGATTTTGGCAGCACTTTCTTGTCTGGCTTTTAGGAAATTCCACAGTATTATAACTTTGTGTTCCAAAGCCAAGATTTGTACTGGTCCTAGAAATGAGTTGCAGTGCTTTTTTTCCTTTTTTCTTCCTTTTTTTCACAAAGCTGGTTTTGTGAGAGGAAAGAAAATCTGGATGGTTTCAATATAATGGCCCCCCTTCTATTTTTAAGTGTCTGAGCTATTCAATTGATCTTAAAGGCAATGAATTTTAACATATATTTCATGAAAAGATAGAAATGTATTCTGAAATTATTTAAACCCAATATTCAAACATTTATAACTTTAAAAATGGACTTTTGTCAAAATCCACATTGAAATTAAATGTCAATTCCTGCGAAGACACCATTATTACTGAAAAAAATTGTGAGAAAACATGCTGTAAGTCCTATTAAAAACAATATGTCCCCTTAAATATTATCTTCCTGTTAGACTCAGCCACTTTGGAAAATCTGGGCCCAGATTTATCCCATATGACTTCAACAATTTCCCTGACATGATGGGCCAGGATTCTCCTTGGTGGTATGTCCAAAGCAGGCAGATAAACAGCTCCAGGAATTCTGCATCCCATGTGGCAATGCCTTTTCTCTCCATGAATAAATGTGCCAAGGTGTTTAGGCCTCCAGTTCTTAGAAGGCACAAAAACCAGAGGTAATCAGGTAATTGAGTGAAGGACCTGTACTTTATTCCTGATGATAACCCTAACAAAACCTATTACAAGTCCTGGTAACTATAAATGAGACCAGTTTTGTGAAGTGTGAAGGATCTCTTAGCCAGGGAACTTGCTCTCGTCTGTCTGAGGAAGTTACTTCCAGTGCAATTCAAGGTGGTCAGTTAATTTACACCATAAAATTGTGTCTTAAAAATGAAAGTGAAAGCTTCTGGTTCAGCCTCTCCTCTGTAGGTTCCTGGGCAGCCATAGAAACAACCCAAAAGAAGAGGATTTCATACCAAATCTGTATTTTCTGTCAGTAAATGCATTAAAAATCACAGGCTAATAATTCAAGACAGATTGAGGAGCTTCATGGATGTTTTGAAGTTATATATATTGCTCACAGATTTTCAGCTCAGTGAACCTGAGTGTGTAATAGCCTGTGATGAAGCATGCAGACCCATCAGAGGCCCTGGAGAGAACTCTGAAGCCATTTCACACTCTGTGCTGAGCAGGCTCTATTAAAAGGAGATCCTGCCAAGCCAAGTCTCCAGGAGTTAAATTCCCAGGCTGGGTTTCAAGCTATTCCGGTGCTGCTAATAAGGGAAACATAATTATCTACAGGCAAACTCATTTACATTCTATATTTTGAAAGAAGGGAATTAGTTAGGAGAGCACTGTTCTGCCCCCCAGCCAGAGGGGTGAGCACTGAGGTAATGAGGTGTTACCCAAGAGACATTTTGATTTCTTGTTTTCATGTTTATTGATTGTCAGCCTACATGGATGACACTCAACAACAGATCTGAACTTGAAATTAATTTCTGCTTGAGTGTCTTGACAGCCTTACATGAAGCTTGTTTAGATTTTAATAATTTAATAGCCATAGTTGTAAACTCAGCATACTAGAATTTGGTTTTCTACTGGACAATAAAGCAGTAGCATGTGTGGTGTCTTTGGGCAGCAGTTTCCTTAGTGTCAGGTTAAGTCCTAACCACTAGAGGTACTTCCTGATTTTTGGGAGTATGTGATTATCTCAATTTTCTGTTAAATAGGGAGAGGTACTTTGATTTTCTCTCAAGTTACTATAAGACATAGATCAATCAGCATCAAGAAGGTAAATGGTGAAATCAGAAGTAGGACAATAATTTGGATACTCAACCAATATAGTAACTTGACGTAGAAGTCAGAGAAACCATAACCAGTGTGTATTTCTAGAACTGAATCTGCAAACGTTTCCAAAAGACATGACCTACTTTGAGTGGAGGTTATTTGGCTCAAAGTAGACTGGGTGGGTACAATTTTGTGGTTTATATTATACTCGAAGTCACACTAGATGGCAATAATGAGTCTTACAAAAGGACCCACAGACCATGGATTCATTTTCTGCATTGTAAAAGTACTGCTATTGTTAATAGACAAATCTAAAGTCAGAGGTTTCACTTTCTAAAGGAACTCTATTTTTTTCCAAAGCACTAATCTGAGAACTAGCAATCCTGACAAGTTTTTGTTCACATGAACTCTTCTCTCATCACTAGAAAGAAAGTATTGGTCTTGGTAAAGCTTCTGCAGCGGCCAACAGTGTTCTACCTGTCTGTGATGCTCGAAGTGTCAAAATGCTTTCAAATGTCATCCACAGTGAGCTAATATTGCCAAAGATATTTTAAATACCAGAGAGTCTTTGCTATTCACACCTGAATACTTTAAAATATCAGCACTAAAGTAGCCTCATAAATTAGTGCCACATTACATCTTTTTGTTACAGACGTGGCAATGTCATCCAAGAAAGTTAATGACTCGGGAATCAGGAAATGGTTCCAGGTAGCAAATGTTCAGCAGATCACAGTATTCCATTTATAGCACAGATGATCTAAAATGTCACCATTGCTCTGGAGAAAACAAAGTACAGCATTCAGACTTTGATGGAGACTGTGTCAGAGAGAAAAGAATTTCTCTTGCTAGACTAAGTAGTTAACATTCATGCGCATCTATTACATTACATATTTTATGTGGCAGCTCTGTGGCTTTAAGGCTTTACACAATAATATATGGTAGTTTTCTCATGATGAGTATTGGTAGTCAGGACTTAAAAAAAGATTTATTTATTATTATTATTTTTTTAATGTTTGAAGGCACACCACAAATCTTAGTAATTCTTGCTGCTTCTCTGTGACTTTGATTTTGTTAACTTTCTCAGGAATGCATACATTGAGATCAATAGAGGGAAAAGACTTTGCCCAACATTACCTCTATGCCAAACAGAGTGGAGGACCTCAGTTCTCTACTGACCTCCTTGTTAAAAGGTGAGAGGCTCTTTCCAACAAAATGCATTTTTCCAAAAAATGCAATTTGTGTGCCTCCTGCAGGGTATCTGTGATCCTGTAGCATACTCAGGTGATACTGTTTTATGCTAAGCTTTACGGCAAAGTTTCTTAAGTAAACTGCATAGCATTCCTATGATGTAGCTAGAGTATGGAAGCTGAGTAGCTACTTGACACAGGAGACTGGAATAGTGTGAAGTAGCCTGAAATAAAGAGATGAGTTTATAAATCAATGGTTTTTTTTAAGTTTGAGTTTTCTCTGTCACATTCAATGATGTTTAGCATCCTAGGAACAAATTCTAGGTGAGTTCAAGGTGAGGATGATACATTCTTTCAATCTTCTGGGTAGTCAATATAGTAGTTGTTAATTCTGTGTGGAAAAATTGTATGTTTTTGACTTCCTATGCTAAAGCAACTTCCTAATATTTACTTACACTTAGTTTCCACTTTCACCTGGTTTCAGTTCACTGCAAGTAGATCTCTGTGTGCGGCATCAAGAGGCTTTCCAGCTGAAATGGAGGGATGAGAGAGAGGGGAGCTTTGGTCCTGCCAGGTTTAACTCCTCATGTCCCCAGAGCTGCTTTCATGAGTTTGGGCCAGAAGCACTTGGGACCCAAAGCCTGTCAGCAGTGTGTGGCTTATCCAACCTGCATAAGTACTGTGCTTGAAGAAGTAGCTCACTCAGTGGCCAAGTTTCAGTCTTTGCTAATTTCCCGAAAATATTACATAGAGAGTATTGTTCAGACTGAGTTCCTACTTGCTTTGACTTTTTTTTGTAGTCTCCACCTCACATTGTTTTCAGTCCTGATGAATATTCAGAGCTTCAAAACCTGTATGGATAGACTGGAAAAAAAAAAAAAGGAGAAATGCATTAGTCAGTTTAAAAGTTGCTTTCCAGGAAAATGTCATGTCTTTGCAAGCTTGAAAGTTTTCCCTGGATACTGAGTCATTTCTGTACAGAGTTATTCTGGGCCACCCAGTCCATAATACTGAGTTGTATTCTTCACATGGTTGCATAACAAAAATAAGTTATGCCGAGTTCATTCAGCATCTTCTGGGTGATTTGGAAAAGTATGTGACAACAGCCACAGGTCAGGATAGTTGAGAGTCAGGTTACATTATTACAGCTTGCCAGAAACCAGACCAGAGGGCAACATTCAGTATGGCAAAACCTATTCTGCCGTTTTTTCATCCCAGTTTCCACTACCTAACATATCTTATGTCCTCACTGCTGTGGAACACAGGAATGCAATTTTTCTAGACAAGTTAAAATCAAAGAATTGAACTCTAAATATTCCTTTTGTTGGTAACAGATTGGGAAGAATAGTTTAGTTGTATGGAAACTATTGCACCTGAAGGGGCAAAGCAGTCCCATCTCCTCTAATGTATGTAAATCTGATTGGGTGTTTGTATTCTTATGCTAGGGTCATAGAGGGAGAATATAATATAATTTTAGCAGAAAGTCACCTTGTAAGGAAAAAAATAGTTCTAAAAGTTCACAGCCTTGCGTGAGAATAGAAATGAAGCCCCTGCCAACCCCTTTGTCCTTCATACATCACTGACCCACCTTTGCTCTTACGGATTCCACTGCCTCTGAAGGAAGCCTCTGGATTTCTGACAGTAGAGGCTGTCTTTGAAATATGCCTTGCTTTTTCTCTCCTTCCTGTCACTATCTGTTGTCCAGCCTCCAGTGAAGAACATCAGTTTTAGTTCAGTACTAACATCTGATTCATGCTATAGCTAGTCAATTTTCTTCACTCTTTTCAGTTTGCTGAGCATCCTAAAGGCTTAAGGAGTTGTGTTGCCATTTACTCTCCCAGCTTTTTACAGAAAGATCATTTGTGTTCACTTCAAAATATTCAAGAACTTGTAATGTGGAAGACAGTCATCATGTGAGGTGGTCAGTGCTACATACAGAAATGTTTGTGAGAACTACTGGAAAGCTTTTTAAAAACATTATATTTATTGTGCTGTATTTTCCATATCAAATGATAAAATGGAATTAGAGTAATCTTCCTCCCCTTTCACATATGTTCTTAGTCAGCAAAATATTAAAGCAGGCTTCTAAATGGAAACATGTGAAGTCCAGCTAGATTATACTGCTTAGATGTTGCAAGTTTGGAAAACCTTGCTTAATATGTGGATTCTGCTGGTTATATATTTTACATTGCACCCTCTCTTAGAAGGTACATGGTGGTCAAAGTGTGTATGCCCTGTGTGCACAGTAATAATGAAATTTTAACATGTTTAAGCTCTGTTCACACATAGAGGAGTGATGTGAATCCTATAGGTACCTTGTAAGGTTTGGTATCATTATAGTGGTCTTGACTGAATTGCAGAGTTCGCTCAATAATATGGTGCTCCCAGGTCAAGAAGAGATTAGAAATGGCTTCCTCACTGTTGGGGAGTTAAAGCTTTTCTGCAGACTGTAGGCACATGTAGGTATATGACTACATGGCAAATGGCACCCCACAGTTTTCCAAATTAGGCATCCAACTGGCTGCACCCTGTTAGGTTGTGTAGAAATGACTTGTGTTATTGCACATGAAGTTACCTCGAGGCACGGGGTGGAGTCACTCTCTGCTTTCACTGGGAAATAACATTCAGAAAGTGATGGGGGTGAGGGATGAAATAGGAGAGAGCTTGGCACTAGATCCTTGTTTCTTGTACTCCAGACAGTTCCATTTTTTCTTGTGGATGGTCCACGGGAAGTAACTCATCCAAGGGGGATTTATTAGGAGGCAGAAGGGAAGGTAACTCTGTCCTTCAATGTGTGATATATTCCTCTTGGGTCTTGTGATAAGAAAGTCAGTGTGCTCACATGCATTATATAACAAAACACTTCTGGCATCCATAGTCAGATGATTTCAATCACATCCAAAGTTCCCCTTGTACTGCAGTTAGATTGGGGCTTGTATCTTGCTTTATAGAGATTTAAACCAGCCAGGGAAGCCTCTTCAAAAGGTTGATTACATCCATTGATTCTATTTGACATCATGGAAATGTTATAAAAGATCTTTTATGTGATGGAGAATCTAACTGTCCTATATTAGTGCAGAAAACCATAGAAAATATAGTAAGTAAATATTTAAAGAAATAGAAATAAAAAGAAAAAGACTGAAGAAAAAATTATTTGGCTCTCAGAATTGCCAAAGTATTTATACACTTCAGTTTCTATCCAACATGATCTCAAAATCTTCTGCAACACTCTCTGAAAAAGAGAATGGTAAAGTTTGTAAAAATGCACTAGTACACACTGAAATACCTTTGAAAGCCTCTCTGCAGAGCAATATCTTACAGTTTATTTTGTTTCTTCAAGCTATTTTTATATAAACTTTAGTTACTGTGACCTTTGTTTTGTAAAATATTTTGGTATAGTATCTTCTTTTATTGTTAAATGTAGATCACCTAAAAAGCAGTGTGCCTATAATGCCAGGGTATGATTAAAAGAAGGTGAAGGCTGCTTAATATTTCTTAAAAGCAAATTTTCAGTCAGGTTCCAGAAAGACTAAAACAAATGCAGGAGGATGCAATGTTCAGTTGAGAATGAATTCGAGATGAATGTGCAACAGTCTATGTATAACTGGTTTGATATAAGACTCCTCTCAACAACCTTGCTTTCCCATGTCAAAGCTTAGAATGTGGCTGTAACAGCAGTGTTACGACTACAACACTGAGTAAAATATTGCCATGGCATGAGCTGTACAGTGCTAAGAGCAAGCAGCTCAATCTGCAAAGGTGGGCATACTAATGACTAACAGCAGAGCTGGGGTTTTCCCATAAACACTTTTAAAGTGTCAGTGCACACTTTGGCTGAGAATGGAGCAAACTGAGCATGAGAGGAAGGTATTTCATTACCTATCAGGAACACAACATGGTTTAAGGAGTGGAAAGGATTTTATCTTGAATGACCATGGGTGTTAGAGATATTATTTGCCCGCTTGTAGCACTGTCAGATTCAAAAGTCTGGTGATCTTCCCTGTCAGTTTCCCTCAGAGCAAGTCTGCACTTTGGGCAGGCAGAGGCCAGGCATATCCAGGATATTTAAAGATGAGGAGTTCAGGTGTCTCTTCCAGGCCTTTCCTGTCATCCCTGCTACATCACCATCTGATTTTCTTTGCACTATTGGAGGAACAACAACTTGCAGTATACCTATATACTCTAATGTGGAAACACCTATTTCCTTTGTCTGTATTTGCAATGACCAGATACTCTTCTATTCATTAAAAGCTTTTCACTTCACTGTGCTGAGAGTGTCTCTATTTGTGAGGTAGCCTTTCCCATGTGGACTATTCATTGTGATATCTCAATGAGTGAAGCATTGTTATTAAACTTCTTTTTTCCTTAAACTGTCTGCCATGAAAGGTCAACATTCCTTGATTCTGAGGCAAGGCATCTACCAAGTGATTGGCTCACTGATTTGCCCATATGTGTTGTATCTTTTTACTTACTGATTTACCTATTCAGTGAATTGAAAATAATTTCTGGAAGCCCTATGCCAAGTTTTCAGTCAAATGCACTTGGTTGAAAATATGTTGGCAGGGTATGGAGGACAGAGAATTGCAGTATCTGTGAGAAATTATATCCAAAGTCAGTTTTCCTCTGTGACACTTCACATAGAATATTGGCTCTTCACAGCAACAGTGAAAAACCCCTCGTCATGTGCAGTGGACCATTGCAGGTATAAATAGTAGAGTCCCCCCCAGGCAGTTTTGTGTGGGGTAAACTATTGTCAAAAGCTTGAGAGTGCACAGTAGTTCCCAATGGGTTTGGTCCCTTTTTCAGCCTGCTGTAGTGTTGCAGGAGGACACCAGGAAAATCTTTTCACAAGATGAGAACAGAAAAGCTGCTGAGGGCTTGGAGAGCATCCTGTATGCTTTTTGCTCTTAGCCATCCTTGTAAAGGCAACTTGAACTCTTCTGTCTGGAGTAGGGAGCTGTCTCTGACTGCTAGAAATGTTGTCTTTCCAAACAGGTAGTACCCGAGCCCTCTTGAAATGATGTCTAAGCAGTTGTTCCCACCAACTGGCTGCTCTGTTACTCTGGAGAATTAGGAAATGACAAGGAAGTCCTCAGTGAGATGTATTTTGTGGCAGCAAACCTAAAAAACTTCATTCTCTTCCCGTATCTTATTTTGCCAAGCATGAGATCACAGCTATCCAGAGAACAAACCCCAGAGTTTTTGTTCAGAGCTTCTTTAGTTTTCTGTTTCATATACAAGTGAGCATGATTTAGAGCTGAAGGAATAATTGGCAATATTATATCTCAATTAGTCTAGTCTTTAAATTTTACAAGTGAATAATTCACTGAATATATTTGTGATTTAGCCAGCTCTATATGCTGAATAAATACAGGCTGATGCAAAATTCAGGAGTCAATACCTTTCTCATAGCTTCAGCCTAATTTGGATTAGCCCTTATAAGAAAAAAACCCACATTTATTTGAAAGCAATATGATAAAATTTTGACAAGTTCTTCTAATTTTGTGATGTGTTTAAATTGTATTCAACCACACAAATACATTTTGAAAAGTGCATGGTTTGTTCAGAGACAGTTTGTAAACAGAAAATTCAAGCCTTTCAACCCACCTGTTGTGTGGGTGTAACAAATTATGTTTTGGAGAAAGCCAGCATTTTTAAGGGCAAGAAATTAAAATTAAATGTATCATAATAGAGGTGATTAAACCATTTTTTAACAAGAAAAAGGAACTTTAAAATTTGAAAATCCTCTCAGTCTTTGAGAGGACTCATTTGCCATGTTTTTAAATTAATAGCAATAATTACAGTTCTGTGAAAAGTGAAGTTTATTGAAAGATTTTTTTTTTTTTATAAGATTACAAATTTAGCTGATACAACAGGAAAGGTGACACCAGATGGGACCCTAACTGGATGCATATGTCTCTTGGGTTTAAAAAGTCAAGAAAAGCAAAAGACAAAATATACACTAAGCAGGTTAAAACATCTTTGGAAGTGCTTATTTTATTACTGGAACCCTTCAGTTCAAGGATGAATGAACTAATGGAAGTCCCCTGCATTTTTTTCACAGATGTCTGACTGGTTGATCACAAGGTGTTGTGCCATCCTAATTCATGAGTCTGATGGCAAAAATGAAAAATTGCAAGCATTTGTAGTTGTATTGGCAATATAACTGCTAACATACAAGAGGCAGTAATTGTATTTCTCCATAGAAGCAGATAGATCAGGGCACAGATACATGCAATTCAGTTCTATTTTTGAAACTCACTGAATTATAGAACCTGAAATTTCTTTCTCTTCTGATTTTGATAGATTAATTTATTTGTCTTGCTTTAAAATAATATATATATACAATATATTGATACTTGCAAACTTTTTGTGTTTTGACTTCTCATTTTTTAAAGTATTTATTTAAGTATTCTGTTAAAGTAAGATCTGTAATGTTTGGTTGAAATCAATGACTGGATGCTATATGCAGTTCGCTTTCTTAGATCTTAAATCTTAGATCTTCCTAAAGTCTTAAGTTTAAAAATAAGTGACAAGGGGCAAAATATAGGATTTTAGAATTCAGGTTTTATAGTTTGCCAGATTTTTTTAAATGCTGGTTTTATTCTCTTCAGAGGTTCAGATGGGTCTATTGATGGATCTATCTATTTCATTGTTCATATTTAGCAGTTTCAGACCTTGCAGTTTGGCTTCTTGTCATAGGAAATACTGAGCTCAGACTCTGGCTCATCCCTCCATGTTAAACAATACATCTGAGCAGGAATGTTAAAATGTTGATGCATCTGGTGCTCCAGAAGTTGATAGGAAAAATTAAGTCATCCTGATGCCACGTTCAATGTGTCTGACTTAGATCAGAAATCCTTGAACAGCCATAAAGGCAACAGATTTTACTGTTGTGTAACTCAAGGACTGGACAGACAATGTTAATGTTCCTGGGGCTTTGGCATGATACGGAGCAGAAAGTATTATAAAAATGCAGTTTGTATGCCACTGCCTTTGTCCATACTCAGTTTCCAAGACTTTAAATAGTTACCTTCAGTCACTCTCATTCAGCACAATGCACTTTAGCAAAGTGCAGAATATTAAATCCAAACAAATGATTTTTTGGTTGACTGTGTTTTCAATTGTTAAATAGTGTGCATAAAATCTCTAACAAGGAACAGCAGGCTGTTGAATATCAAAGAAGAGAAAGAGTGGATTAAGGTCTGAACTGTACCCATGCCCAGGCAATCACTCAGGCAGGCTCTTTGAGGTCATTGACGCTGTGACAGAAAATCAGATAAAGGTACATTTAGACTTGATACAAGGAAGAAATTCTTTGTTATGAGGGTGGTGAAACCAGGTTGCCCAAAGGGGGGTTTTAAGAGTGGAAACTTGTTTAGAAGAGTTATGCCAGGAAAAGAATTCATTAAAAGTTTCCTGCCTATTCTGCATCAGAGCATTTCAACGTCTGAGCCTATTACTCATTACAAGTCTGATGGATGGGTTCAGTATTCCACTGATTAGAAAGTCAGCAGCACATTTTATCAGGGAAGAGAATATTGTACAGCTATTAAAATATGTCATGCCATGCTAAAAAGTGCAAGGTTGTATTGGCAGAAGATTGACTTCAGTATCTTTTGAACAGTATTGGAAGAATCACATAGTGTGCTTCAGGTCTAAGATCTCAAGATTTATTCTTTTTTATATGAAGTCATGCTAGACTAAAACAGTAATCAAAGGACCAGAAATTATGCTCAGGCCTCCACTGTTCCCTGCAAAGGAAACTTCAGGGCTACGTCTACCTTTCAGCAGGCTCTTAGTTCCCTGGTTTCTAAATATTGTCAGGAGAAAGAGGTTTGGATTCCCTCAGGCTATGAAAGCCCTGAAACCCCCATCTGCAACTTCTTGGCCAGGTGCTTTGGCTACCAGACACCATAGCTGTGCATTTCTCTGTGGTTTTTAGGAAAATATTCCTGATGAAGGTTTTTCAGTAATTCTTAGTCAGCATCCATCCAGGAGAGTGCCCCTAGGGATGAGATCTGAGCAGGCGGGAGCATCTCTGCTGCTTTGCTGGCTCTTGGTGTGCTTAGAGCTTCCTACTGGCATCTCTGCATTCATCATAGAGGCTTTCCTAGTCTGTCCCAAGCTGCCTGATCCTCCTTAGACACAAGGAAAGCACATCTTTAACCCTGGTCTTTGAATGTTGGTATGTGGTGCCTAATTTGGAGGTTAAGTCTGCTTGCAAGAGGATTCTGCCTCCAGAAAGATGATTTAGTGTACAGCTGGTGATACTGCTTGCTAAGAGAACTGAGCCCTCTGCCTTTCTTCTCTCTTCAAAGCTGAGAAAAGTTAGACACTTGGTCATGATCTTGGGTATTAGAGCAGGGAGAAACATGGGATGATGCAACAGAGAGTGATTAACAAAAAGAAATCTTTCGGGACAGTCTTGGTCATACTGCTAACTTTAAATATAAGAATCTGTCCCATTTAAATCAAATTTAATCAGAAGCTGAGAATTTTTGTGACTGGGGAAAAATAAAGCATACACTTGAATGTTTTCCTAAATTAAAACACTGATTATGTTTTTCTTTATTTAAAGATAGGCCTCTTGGAGGCAAGCAAATGTTAGACTGCTCATAGCAGAATGTTTAATGTGTTTGTGTGCCCTCACAGATGAAACAGTACAAATAACATCAGTGGCAAAACTAAGAATATAGTTTTAGTTTCAACTTCCACCACAGTTATATCTTGCTTTTATAAATCCCTGTGAACTGATAGTAATTTCTAATAGTAACCTGTAGTATTTATTTTAACAACTGTACCATATTAAGTAATTAGCCTGTGTATAAGGTGTCATCATTTTCACCATAATGAGATGTGAGTGCAATGAGTTTTTCTACCCACTTTCATCATTGTATCATTTGGTAACTGCTTGATATCTGTTCCTTTTCAATGTGTATGCATTAAATCTGATCACTGAAACAAACAAAAATTTTAAAAGGGAGACAACACTGTTGCATGGGCAGGATTTTTTACAGCACTTCTGAAAGATTCTTTATGACAGATAAAAAGACATGTTACTAAAATACTTTGTCTTTCTGGAAACCTATCACAGTCTATAAATGTCTCCCCAAATAATGCTGAGAGCATTCTGATTGCCATCCCAAATATATACATTTTTCCTCATCTTTAAAGAAACCATAGAAAATCTTTGGTTTGGACTATCAAGAATAGCAGTCACCCCTAAAGGGAGAGATTTGACTTCCATCTGTTTGGCATTTGTTTTTTATGAGTTTCTTTTTTGTGCTTCCAGTCTCCTAATTTTTAAACTATTTTTTTCTGTTGAAGAAACCTTATTTAACCTCCTTTATGAGTTTTGAGTATTCAAGCAAAACACGAAGAACTAGCAAAGTACTAGGAGAAAAGGATTAGCATAATTTAGAAATATAATTTCATCCTCTTACTTGAATGGAAAATCTGCTAGCAGTAGTTTGATGCCTTTGTTCATATTGTGTTATCCCTTATGTAGTTATTAATTATATTGCTGTGAATGAGCATGAGCTTTCTAACTTTGTCTTCTTTGGTATTTGGGCAGACCTTGCTGCTTGCTATATGTCTGTGACTCCTGTGTGTGGAGGGTCTCTTGCACTTTGTGACTGAGTCCTTCATTTGTTTTGCTGAAGACCATTTTGTCTTCTAGTAATATATGGTGCCTCAGAAGCAGAAGCAGAAAGCCTCTGTGGGCAACTGTTTTCTGCCATTTTTTTCAGTACCTTTAGCCACTCGCATATTTTTTGCTTTATTTCCCACCCATGGTTCCATTTTAGAGAAATGGTTTTGTTTTCAGCCTAAGGCATGGGTAAAATGAATGTTTTTCATTAATTCTATGTAGATTTTTAAAATTAGTAGTAAGACATATTTTCATAACTGAAATGAAAAATAGTCTATCTAGGAGATTTTGTTGATCTGAGACCAGTAATAGATATGCTGCTGTTAACAGAAGCAAGCAGTAATTTTGGGAACAAAACATAGTAAATAGCAGTGTCCAACTTCCAGAGCCAGAACGCTCTTCAGAAAAACACTGATTTCTTAGCTTCAACAGATGGATCTAGCCAACCAGAAGCACTGATCCAGCTTGCAGTGTCTTCCCTCTCACCCAGGACTAGAGCAAGAAAGACTTCCATAATCACGTCTCATCTTAGGCTCATTTTCCATTTTAATACAGTGTGCTGTTAGTTTAGCAGTTTCATTGCTAATAATCCAAAGGCTTAGCAGAACTTTTACTTTCCAAAAGGGTACTGCTGTTTGAGAAACAGATATTGTAAAGTAGAAACAGGCCAATCAAGACACATAGTTTTAAGGAACACGTTGATTATAGGGAAGTACTTGAGAATTCTGGACTCAATGTTTTTCACCTGGGGTAAGCTATGAAAATGCCATTTTCTGTTGCATAGGATGTTTGTTATCATTTTTATTTTTTAAGGCTAAGAGAACAAGGGCTTGGAATTACGAGGAGGGACAGTGAAAGGAAGGTTTAAACAGAGAAGTCTGGATAAATATAACTCTAACATATAGCAACTAATTAGAACAAAGGGAACAGGAATTTTAAGAAACAACCATTGTGAAAGGACACTGAGTTTAAACATCCACTGTTACTCAGAAAGGGTACTCAGGCCCAAGGAACACCAGGTGAAACTACTATGAGTTTAGTCTTGTCTCCAGTTGCTGGGTGGTCCAGGGGAGGCAAAGGCCAATCAGGATCAGGAAAGCTAAACGAGGGGGATAGGGAGCCTGGTCCAGGTGTGATAGTTTAAGAGAGACTGGGAGAAGCCAAAGTATTTGCAATCCTTTTCTGGAAGGAAAATATAGATTTAGTTCTGGAGAATGACAACTTACACTATGGTAAGATAAAGAAACACTTTTCTGGCTTAACTCTAACTTTTTTTGTTGTTCCTGGGAGGAAAATGTCTAACTAGGAGGTCTGGCTACTTTTCAAATTCCTGTTTGTGTGTTACAAAACTTAATACTCCCATGTTAAACTTGCAAGGTTGGCTCTTCACTGTTGGTAATTTGAGTAGGCACTACTTGGCTGAGTATGTCAGAGTGTGTAAATATGCTTCCATTAATGAAATATTATTCCATTCTTAACACTGGGAGATATTGTGTAAGATGTGCTTCAGAATTTATTGTGTTTAGGAAGAGTAGAAGTTGCTAAATGTAGAAAATCTGCATGGTCCTTTTCATAGTTCTACTAGAAAGGTGACCAGCAATATTTTAAATTTTTTTATTTTTGATCTCTTTACCTTCTGTTTTATGTGGATTTTTCTTGGCTTTTGGAACTAAATATGCTGGGGAATTTCTCAGAAGTAATGAGAAAAAACATGGTTTGGTAGTGCACATGTCTTTAAGTTTTGCTCCAGTTCTGGACTTGAAATCTCTGGGTGGAAATGTATGGTATTGTGGCACTGTTTCACTAGAGAAACAGTAACTTTATAGCTCATCTCTTGAAGTGGGTTTACATGTGGTTTTTTTAAGATATTAAGTTCTAATTTAGGAAGAAATATGCTAATACATATGTTTCTCCTGAATCATTGGGGTGTATCTGAGTTGGTGTTGAAATAATTTAGCATGCAGTCTTGGAGTGATCTTCCATCGTCTCATCTAAACTGGGCTGAATTCATCTTTTACCTGCACTGGAATGCCTCCTTTCTGTGTAGGAAGTGAGTGATCTATTTTGGAGGTATATTCCTCTGCTGAGGAACTGAAAAAGTACCAAAGGTGTTCTCTTAACAGAGCCTGCATTTCACTATCCATTTGTGCAAGGAGAATTGGTACCTTTTTTGACAACCTGTCATGAGGTAACACTTCTAAAAAAGTGCCAGGGATCTTTGAGCACTGATTTAAACAAGTACGTACTTCAGAACTTGAAAAAAGAGCAACATTTTCTTCCTGCAAAAAACACATCCTGGAATAAGTAACATAGTGCTTGGAACTCAAAATGCATATTGCCCTTCAGTGAGCATATACCATCAGCTTTGCTGTACAATAGTTATTAGATTCATTGCCACAGCTGTAAAAGTTGGGATATTCTCTCCAGTAAACATTTCTTTTTTCTTTGTTTAATCTTTTCATTTCTTATCTCAAAACAGTTTTTTCAACTTGTCTGCATTCAAGACCCAGTGAGATGAAAGACAATTGTATGTACTGTCACTGTCTTATTGGGTTTTATTTTGAATGTGGGAAGGAGCAATGCACAAATACTTCCAACGAGTATGTACAAATTTATAACCTGCATTCATTGTACTGCTGTCTCTACTTCTCATGCTGCTTTTTGTTCTGCTTTACACTGACATGAAGAGTTACAGATGCAACTGGCTGCAAAATAGGACCTGAGGTTTAGACTGGGAAAAGGTTGCAAGGCTCATCATAGAGTTACAATACTGACTAGAGAGGAAACCTGTATGAACACCATCAGTTAGCACTGCTTCATTAGCATGTGCAGTAGAAGAAAAGACAGACCTCTGAAAGTCACTGAAGAGCTAACATGGTAAAATCTCTTCCCTCATAGCACTACACGGACTTCTCTTGTACTTCTATGTACCATAAAAACCCTACCTTGTCTTGGAGTCTAATATAGTGTCAGTAATGATGTGGCATTGCTTACTATGGCTTGTCTCTCTAGTGTTCCTGCTCCTCCTCTTACTTTCTGCAGAAGTACTAGAATTTTCTGGCTTATTTTTCTTGCTACTTCATTAAGGTGTAGGCTGGCTTTGTGCAAAAGGCCATGCAGCAAGAGTGAAAGAATGTGTGCTTCCTTGTATGAATTGATGAAATGTTACTATACAAGTTCTTAAATTCTTGTTTCACCACAAGTTCCCCTCTAGACAGAAAATCACCTTTATCCTGGCCCAAACCGGGAAAAAATGTTTATTCTGTGTTGTTGTCCTAAAGATAAGTCTTTAACCATTATTAAAAAAGTAATTGTGTTAAAACTGGAACTAAATATCACATCTTCATAGTAAAGCAAATGAACTGACAACTAACTCCTATTTCTGTACCATGTCCTGCATTCCTGTTTTGCTAAATTCCATCAAGTAATACCTGCTGTTTTCAAATAACACATCCTGTTGGCAGCTCCACTCTAGACCAGCTGGCATGTTTGTGACTGAGAAGCCTGGCTGGGAAAGGCAGTGGGAAGGAGGAATGTCCCATGTAAAAGGGGTTGACCCACAAACATACTTTTGACCGTGCTTGTTCCATAAGTAACTTAATGCCCTTTAGTCTTCTCAGCTACTGGTAGTGTTGTGTGAGATCTAGCACTGAAGCCAAATGCCATTTCCAAATATTTATCCTCCCAATACTGCTGTGAAGTTGGAAATTACCTCTTGCTATTCATGCAGGAGATAGAGCTTGTAAGACTAAAAGGCCTTCCCTCTGCTGCTCTGTATGCTGGAAGCCTATGACACAAAATGAATCTTGAACTCAAACTTTCAGAGTCCCACTTCTGGTTCCTAAAACAGGTAAGAAGCATCTTTGCTCTTTGGTTGGTGTACTCCAAATGATAAATGCCTGTCAGATTCTTCACAGTACAATTAATCATTTATTTCCCTAGACTCAGTTCAGTGCCATGTGAAACAAAGACATGGCCAGAATGCTGTGCAGCAGCAAACCATTATATTTTTGGATATTGGCAGGGGAATGGATTTCCTTTCTCAGGATTACAAATAGGTTTTTCTGGCTTTACTTCCCATTTCACTGTGGCTAATGTAGGACTAATGTGTAAACTAGACATTGATATTGTATACAAAACATGGCATGCACAAGAAGATGCAGGGCCATGAATTAGAAGTGCAAACAATATACTGATATAATGTAGCAACAAATTAAATTACGGAGTATTATCAGTTCACTTGTAAAGTCTGGATTAATTTCATCCCAGATAGTGGCAAAATTAATGTATTGCTAAAATTGCCCCTTGTCCTTTCTTGATATTAAGTCATGTATCTGCCTTTCTTTCACTCTAGAGTAAAATACACTGATGGACTTAAACCATAAAAAGTTTACTTCAGAAGCACTGACTGCAAGGTAAAAATCCAGTGTATGGTGATAATATTGTGGGCAATGTCAACTAGAATTTGGACATAGCAGGGAGTCCAGGGTCTTTAAGAAACTTGACTTTAACACCTCACACACACACACACATACACAGATATGTACGCACAGATTCCTTCTTCTCTGAATTGCCTATCTGATGGTTGGTTTTTTTTTTTTTCAATGGGCTGCAATGATGTGAAAATTGTCTTACTGGACATTGAGATATAGTGCCTGGGAGAGAAATTTACTGTCAAGATGGAAAAAAAAAATCAATGAGTAGCTTCAGTTCACAGATAAAGATAAAGCTGCTATTTTCCACTTGTTCAAGTCATAGGATAAAACTTAATAATCTGGTTGCAGGGCAATCAAAGATCGGTGGGTTGGTTGATTCTCCGGTATTTATCTGGCACCTTCAGGTATTATCTGTGACTGCTGTAGAGTAGGGTTGACTACCATGAGGAAAAGTGGCACAAGCCTAGAGCATTCTATAACTCTTTAGAATAGACGTTAAGGATGACTGGACTGGGTCAGAAGGAAAAGTGATAGTGCACCAACTTCTGAAACTGAATATTATCATAGATTTCTGGTCATGGAATAAATGTGCTGTACTCAGCAAAATACTCCATAAGGCTGAAGTGACACAGATTACCGTGAGCCAGCATCAGGTTTTGTTTAAATCATTCTGTATTACTGCTTTTACTTCTCCCCTCTTTGAATTTATAAAAGAGACTTGGAAATCTTAACATGAATCAATTTTATGCTGTTTAACTTTTTGGTCTGAGGGATAGTGAAATGCTCTGGATTCACACATTTCAAGTGGGAACAACCTCAACAAAATCCTATTAAAATATTGTTTTGTTAAAATCACAAACTTACCCTCTTCCTTTCAGCTAAGAATATGTCTTCATTCTGTTACTAAAATGGCTCTGTTGTGTCATATATCAGCTCTGCAGTACATGAATCATTTATCATGGATTTCTATGTGGTCTGAATTTCTGTTACATACTGCACCTTGTACCCTACTTTTTCAGTGCTGCTTAGAGCTACTTGTGCTATTTTGAAGCTACCTTCCTCCCATCAAACTTATTCTTTCAGAACTTCTTTTGAACAACTTTTGAAAGAAGCCCTGCAGAGGCAAGACTTGTTTGATAGGACTAATACTGACTGTCTCTCCCCATATTGCAATTCATACAGATATTTCTGCCAAACCAACAATGGATAAGTAGATACGTAATTCATGAGACCTAAAAGAGAGCAGGGGATATAGGGAAATAATACCTCACATTTAAGATTTGAGAAAACTGCTCATTAGTTGAATTTTTCTTTGAAAGTTTAATAATTTTATTCCAAAGGAGCTGATTTTAAACTGGACTTTTGACATAGAGTACCTATTGTGGTCTCCAGGAGGCAGTAATTGCATATATGTCATTATAAGCAGTTATAGTAAGGTTTCTGCCCTTTTATTTGTGTCTACATACCCGATTTACACTAGAATAATTAAGGTATTACACAGAGGTTTTCATTAGTTATCCCCAGAACCACACATCCACTGGTATTTGCTTGTCCTCAGACCCTCGTGATGCTCCATGTTTTGTTCTGAAGGCTTGGGCTGGGAAGCACTTGACTAACTTCCAGATCTAATCCACACTGAAATAGTTGGAAATTTGTAGAGGAAATGAGACAAATAAAGAATAATCATTGAAAGCCAGTCAGTACTCTACCCAGAAACTACATGAACCTTCAAAGGCCAAAATAATCAGTATTTTCATGCAAGTGGCTATCTTGTATTCATCTGGCCATTAGTATCAGTACTTTAACTTTTACCATGCTTGCTCATACAATTGTGGGGGTTTGGTTTTTGAAATAGTGCCTGATCTTTATGTAAAGACCTTGTATTTAAACTGTGTCTAAACAGAATGGAAAGAGGCAAGTCTGGGAGTTTGTTTCTTCTAATACTGAAGACTTGGCTCAGCAGATACAAAACCTTTTTGAAAAGCAGAAGACCAATTTAATAGATCCTTTTTTGCTCTGGCAGCATACTTCTTCCTCAGTATTGCCCATTCTTTTCATTCATCATAGCCTTTCAACATGACACTACATGTTTACCTTCTGCTATAGTAATGTATACGGCTACTTTGCCTCCTTCCATGACACCGGCTTCTATTTCTTCTTTCTGAGCTGGCTGTACAGAGGTGTGTCACTCTGACCTCACTGATCTGCAATTGTCTCAAAGGAGCAATTTAAAAACAAATAGCCCTGGCTAGGGTGCAGGACCTGCCTGACCAGAGCTGAGCAGGGAGTGACTCCTCGGGATGTGATAAAATCTGCTTGCACCCAACCCTTTTCTATGGCTGGGCTTTGTTTCATGGATCCAAAACAAAAATAGATTTTAATGTTACCTCAGACCGTAACAAGAGGCTTCTTGCAGTCAGAATGAGAATGAGATGCTATTGAGCAAACTACTTCCATCTGCATCCAGTGTTCCTTTAAAATTCTTTCATTTGATCTGGCAGCTGGTTCTAGAGTTCCAGGACTGTGAAGTTACCAGAATGATTGTTACTTGTTTAGGCATCTGGTACTGATGTTTCGAGCTATAAAACTTTATCAGACTATTCAATATAAAGTATGTGATGCAGTCATCCCTTCCTAGTGTTAAGTGCATTTAAAATCAGAAGGAAAAGAAGGCTCTATTCTTAATTTCTTGCTAATTCATTCTTGGCTTTATTTTCACTAATTCAATGACCATTGCATACATGAGGCCTAAAGCAAAAATGCAGATTCCTTTTGGGTAGGACTCGATTATTTGACTGTCTTAAAGTGGTGATGCGTGTGCATGGGGTAATGCTATCATGATGATGGATGAATACATTGCACTTCTTCAGCAGTATGACTGCTTCCATGGGAGGAGAGGAGGGTGGGGAGGAAGTGGAAGGATTGCTGCAACAGCAATGCATTTATATTTGGAAGCAGAATTGCCATGCTGTTATCAGGATGTCTCTGAGTAAATTTCAGGATTTAACATTCATCAAACACTCTGACAACTCTAAGCCTGCATTTGTGAAACGTCTCATAGGATAGAGGCATAAATCTGAGTTATCTAGCATCAAGGATATTGAGTTATGTTACACAGGAGAGGCCATAAATGCAGCTTTTCTGGAAAGCATATTTTGGAATAGAGACCTAAATTACAATGTAATGATATTAAGTAACACTGTTTTTGTTATAGCTCTAACTTTCAGCAGAAGGAAAGAAATAACTTTAGAATTATCCCTTCAGGCTGACTGCTTAGGCTACACACATGTGACATTTTGCATCTATCAGACATGGATGAAGTTGGAATAACTATTTCTATCATCCATATTCAGATGATAACTTACTCAAGCACCTGTTAGCTTAACAAGTACCAAGGGACATGCAATTCATTGAACAGGAGATGACTAAAGCTTTAGCAGACCTCATCTCGACCTGAAATTCGAGGAACTGTGTGCTTAAACTTAGCTAAGCTTTCTGGCCTCTGCTTGTTACCTGGCATACTTGAACAAACTGAAATGTCAAGCTAATTTGGCCTGATTGCTTTGCATTGTTACCACAGTAATTCTAGTGTGTATCATTTCTAGACAGTAACACTATCTGGAAACTAATAGCATGTCTGCAGAACAAAATGGATCTGATGAGGGAACCAAAACTATCGCTGCATTTTTTTTCCTTTGAGGTCCTCTTGTGAACAGGGGATTTTAAAAAAAAAATCTGTAATGTGAAACATCTTAAGATTCTGCAGTGGTATATAACTACAAATCTCACAGTTTCAGTAATTGTACTACTATGATTTTTCTGTTTCTACAAACCAGTTGCAATAGAATGAAGTACACTTTTAAGCCATACAGTGGGATATTTCAGGTCATTCTGTCTTTAAGACTCTCAAGGTTCTTGTTAAAAAATTTGAAGTGAAGTACATGATGATGTGAAACAGCACTGGGTTGCAGCTTGTACAAAAACCCAAAGTATTTGCTCAAAACACTTGTTCTACATGTAGAATTGGTTTATTTTTATTTAAAACTTATGATGCATTACTTCTTATTTCCATGAAAATTATTTAATGGAGTGGAAAGTGATGCGACCATACATGTAGTTGCTGGCCAGTGATGTTAGACTGTTAAATTGTCAGCTCTTTGAAAACAAAGCATAATGGGGAGCTCAGATTCTCTGACACTTGCTTTGTCACCTAGACCAACTTCTGGAACACTGTTTGGCTCTCTGATTCCAAGTACATAAATACTGAGAGCAACTAACCCCCTGGTGTTCTGGGACACCACCCGTTTCAGTTTGGTTTGAATGAAACAGTCACAGTGTTTCCCTGACACTTACCTGAGCCAGGCTGATTGTATAGGTGTGCATTTGGTTGACTTCTGGGTCATTAATCACTCCTACATTCCTTTGCTCCAGGGAAGAAATTTAAAATTCTAACAAACTAATGAAAGGATTTTGTGGAATAAAGGGATCCTTGCCTTGGCATTTCAGATTTTTTAATCTTTTGCTAGGATAACGATGATGATGGCTGCTTTATGAAGGGAAAACAGGCTTATACTATTGGAGAGAATGTAATGGAGATCTGCTAATTGTGGAGCCCAACATAACCAGGGTAGAGTTTTCAGATGGTGATAGAAGTGAACAGTTTTCTTTTGTGGACTGTACTTGGGTGCATCTCCTAGGTGACACCAGCATACAATGCACCAGTAATGATCCTGGACATTGCCTGGCAATGACAATATAATAAAGCATTGTTGTTAAGGAATGCTACCAGCAAGTCAGTGTCTGTGTTTCCCCCTCACTACTTACCCTCCTCCAGCCCTTCACTTCCCAGAAGATTAGAGAAAGATGGGCCCAGCAATGTCCTCAGGAGACATGTTTTAAGTGTCCAGAGACCAAAGCAGAATGCAGGTTGCCAGTGATGTGATTAAAAACACTAAGCAGTGATTTGCCTGACATTCACTTCTGAGAGAGCACTGGAAGTAAACCTGGGTTGACACCCCATGCACTTAGTGAAGATGCCATAATACTTGGCTTAAGAAGGGTGAAAAAT
This sequence comes from Calypte anna, assembly GCF_003957555.1. NCBI lineage: Eukaryota > Metazoa > Chordata > Aves > Apodiformes > Trochilidae > Calypte > Calypte anna. Next base: position 7,847,859 of record NC_044260.1, read on the forward strand.
GAAGCTTAGAGTATTGCTGCTTGAAAAAAGGGGCAAACAATAGGTTTAAGTGCACACTTGAATGTGCTGAGCAAGATTTATAATCTCTGCTCCTGCTGTTGAGTCCTGCACTTGTTATTGTGTTCTGCATGCTCAAAAAGCAGGGAATTGTGTTGCTGGATCTTTCATCTTCTTTTATCTTGTATGCATATGTGAATAAGTTAGGCCTATTTTTCTTTCATATCTTTGCAGATATTTGAGAGAAAAGGCAAGTGACTGGTTCACCACCAGCCTCCTCAGATTTACAGGAATCAATTGGTTCATACTGCACACAGCTCTGGAAATCTCTCAAATGATATTTGTTTGTGCACACAGGGGATTTCCAGCTTTATACAGAGACACCAACCTTGTGTTAGTAACATCTTTTTTTAATGGAAAAAATATGTAAATATACTTTTTTCTAACTCCTTGTTGTTAGTTTCTAATATGAGCAGGGGTACTCTGGGGAAAACTGAGCAACTGCATCCTTATAAGAATTTAGCTAATTTGGATTAAAGCCTGACTCAGTACACTTAAGGAATGCTGATAACTGGCTGCCTAGCACAGATACCATTACTGTTACAAATACCTGGCTTTTTCATATTATCTGGTCTCAGGGGTCTGTGGTTCTTTTGCTTGGCTGAAGTAATACAAATCTTTAATGAAATTCTGGTACGTTTGGTGGTAGCTATGTCTTAGCTGTCTAGAAACCTTTCTTTTAAGCTCCTTAAAAAGCATGAGAAAAAAATCTTTCTTAGCAGTGCTTCCCAAAACCCTCAGAAATCCAGATCAAGATGAGGATTATCTCTGGCATAATGACCAGGAATGTGAAACCTAATGGTCCACTAGCATTTATCTCTGTTTGACTGACAGGTCCAAGTCTGAATTCCTACATGGATTTTTTGATGTGGTTTTAAAAAGAGGATCTGTGTACTACTAGATTTTTTTGGGTACAAACTTGATAAGGAGCAGGAAGGGGATGAGACACATGGTGGAGCTTACTTCATCTTTGTTTAGGAAGTCTACAGAGGTACTAGGGGCATATGGTTCAGTGTAAAATATGCAAAGTTCTTCCGAATACTGAAAGGTGAAATAAGATTTCATGAGTTTAGCACTCTGCCTTAATATTTTTAACCCAATAGCAAGACCCAAAATCTGAATTTACTCTTGTAAATTTGCAGCGTTCTTCTGGGTTATATCCAGAAAAACAAACAAAAGCCCCAAACCTGCTGGCTAACAGCTCCATGCCTTTCAAAGGGGGCTGCTCTTTCTGGTATTGAAGTAATGACTGGTACCTCCATGAATAAGCCTTCAACACGTCAGTCTTTACACATTCCAGGGCATAGAGAGCACCTGTGGCTGCCAGATCTTCCCAGGAAAGCAGGTGGGAGAGGAAGGGTCTTGCCAGTTCCTCTGCCAGTCCCAAAGCCTGATGCACGGGACCACATGGGAAGTGCTAAGAAATCAATATGTCTGACCCCTTGTCTAACAAAATCTGTAAGCTGTTTCACATTTAACAGGAAAGCACACAGAGCTCTAAGAGTGGTGTGTATCTTCAGAGGGCTTTTAAATTTCTATGCTAATGGCAATTAACACAGATGTCTTGCATTTCATTACTATTCCACCCTAGCAGAGCTTGGCAAAGCCTATACACTGGTATCACCAAGCACTGGTTTTCAAAGTTGGATTATGCAACTGTGACACTTTCTCTTCTTCCAATCTGGCTGAAGATAAGAATCAAGCAGGAATCAAAATTGCTCCTTGTGGTGGAGGAAGCAGCCCCTACAAGCCTGCTGGAAGGGAGGGAAGAGCTATTTTGTGGGAGGAGAGCTCAACATCTCTGTTCTTTGTGAGAGCTTGTCAGTTTGAATCTCTTCTCTGCTGGTGAGGATCAGTTACATTCCTGATGAACAATCCCCAAGATATACCTAGAGTTTGTAATTTAGACTTTGGGACCAGGGGCTATTATTTTTCTGTCTGTCCTAATCTACTGTGGAGGAATCTTGTTTGCTAGCCAGTTCTTATAACCTTGCAAACAGTAACAGTCTTGGAGTTGGCTAAATTAGCTTCTCTTTAGAAAAAAATTGCATAACTCTAAGCACTTCATAAGGTTCCATTAAAGCAACAAGGCCTTAATACACATTTTTGTGCCGAAAAGTGGTAGTCACAGGAACCTTGTCAGCTGCTTTGCTGAACTGGGGCTACAGCCATAACAACTTTTCTTGCTATGCAGAACACTTGCAAGTTTAAACCAAGTGGTGGAAGGCCTGCAAGAGAGCTGGGAAAGGACTTTTCACAAGGGCATGGAGTGACAGAACAAAAGAAATGGCTTTAAGCTGGAAAAGGTTAGATTTGGATTTAGATTGGACGTTAGGAAGAAACTCTTCACAATGAGGGTGGTGAGACAGTGGACCAGGTTGCCAGGGGAAGTTGCAGATGCCCTATCTCTGGAAGTGTTCAAGGCAAAGCTGGAGGGGTCTTGGAGCAACCTGATCTGGTGGGAGATGTCCCTGCCCAAAGTCAGGGGGATTGAACTGGAGGATTTTTACTTTCCTTTCCAACCCAAACAAGTCTGTGATTCTATGAGTGAGGAGACAGTCAATTTCTCAAATGTTAGCTTAGTTAATCAGTTATTTTCCTAAATACTCTTCTCATTAAAAGCAAATGATGTTCCACTAATAAAATCTGATCCTTGCTTACATAAATTTATTCTGACACAACCTTTAATAAATTGGAAGAAGAGAGTGCCAAAAGAATTCAGTTGTGCCCATCTCTGGTATACAATACTGATGCACTTTGACACCTGCACATTTTAGTTTGCATCAAAGGTCAGCTTAAACTGGGAGGGAAAAGAAGTTTTGAATGAAGTCAGCAAATTTGCTTTAGTTTCTTTTACAACCTTTTTACCACCTATCACTTAATTTAAGAAAATCTTTAAACAAATAAATTGTGTCATTTACTTCAGACTGTGAAGTGTCTGGAAAAGTATAAGAACAAGGTGTTTGAGGAAGGGGTTTTCTACATAGAAGCAGCACATGGTGATTGCTACACCCATCTGACTACAAAATTGTTACCCTGGAATTTCCTTAGTTGATAATGGGTGATCTAAATATCCTGTAACAGCCAGAGTGGAGTGAGGCACCTCTGCATCCTGTGCTGTTGTGTTTGGTAGCTTGTCTAAAGCCTGGAAATGTGAAGCAGTCTCTCACAGAAAGGGTTTTGTGTCTACCATAAGGAACATGAACATGAACAACTGTAGTGAAATGAGGCAACCAGGTGCCACCACTAATTACCAGGCAGTGAGCATGAGCTTGTGTTAAGCCCACCTGTGCCTGATTAGGGCGGGCCCCAACAGCGCATGAGCAGGATTAGGGGGCCAATAAAAGGTGAGGCCTGGAGCACCATCTTAGCTCATTCCTGAGCAAGCCAGCAGAGAGGTCAGACGGTTCCGGAGCAGTAGCACCAAGCCAGGCTGGTCAACCTGAGGGCAATGGACTCAGAGCACTATTGTGAGTTTCTGCTCCAACACCTCTTTGGACCTTGGAGCGCTGTGCCCTAAGAGAGGTTTGTCTTGCAACAAACAACTATTAGGTTTATGATACTAAGGAAACAGGTGGCTTCATATGCCTGTAGCTTGGTTTTACTCAGTCTAAAAAAAGACACTGAAATGTTGACTCTGTATGTGGCATCATGACTGTGATGTTTCTGATATTTTTATTAGCAGGACTGATACTTGATCAAGGAGAGAGTTGCAAGTTTTTATCTGAACCCACAGGAATATTTTCCACTTAAAATTCACATTGACAGCTGGTGAATGGCCAGCTGAGATTAATGACTAAGGAAAGAGGATGTGTACTTGAGTTTCTGTAACATGTCTTCTGTAGCTTAGGAACCTCAACTGTTAGAGGTCTGAAACTGAGTCAAGGTTAAACAGGAAAGCAGAGTTTTGTGTTGCTGAAGCCCTTGTATTTAGGAAGTTTTAAAAAAATCAATTTAAACTCATTTCACTGTATTGATTGAACATCATGTGATCTGGGATCCTGGTTCTGCAAGCATCTCTGACCTTTTATTAATTATAAATACATGCTAGTGTTGGAATACAATACAGTATATTAAGTCTACAGAATGAGATGAAAATCAGCCTCTTTGAAAAAGACAGTAGAAAAAGGAAATTTAAAAATACGTTAAGATTATTCTGCAAACAGTTGTTGGTCTTTAATGACAAGGCTTTTGGAGACAAGCCTGAATAATTGGCAAGAGAATTTGAAAAAATATTTTGCAAAAAACTTGAGAAAACAATATGAAGCTGTGTATGGAAAATTGTATTTAATAATTTTCTTATCACAAAAAAAGAATAAAGGTTATTCAGAGTTTTAACAAGCTTACACCCTTCAACATGTCAAGAAAAAGGCCTTATCCTATAAAGGTTTCTAGTAGTCTTGACATCACATAGCTCAAGCAGAGGAGTGGTAGAAATATGACCAAATTATAGGCTCTGTTACCCTTAATACGTGGGAAATTGTGTGCAAGTCTATTTAAATGCTCACCATAAGCCCTCATGACTTGCTTTTTGTTTATGCCTCATCTGTAATGGTTAATTAGAATTGCTATATATAATTGAAAAATATTATTTTCCTTAACAAAATAAATATAATCAGGAAATAAATTAGGTTTTGTTTTTCTCACTGTTTAGCCAGGAAGTTATCGAGAGGAAATTTATCTTTTCAGGTCCCTGTGTACTTATGTCTGAAAAGAAAGGAGTGAAATATCTCACGGAATAAACTATTTTACTGTTGCTTAAGATTTTGTCTCTAGTTTTTAAAGTGTTCAAGTCCAAGTTTTGTAATCTCTGGTACATTTTAAAGCAGAGACTTGTGATATAAGGGAGTGATTTGGTTTGAAGGCAGGATTATAGACATTTTTCCACTTCCAACAGCTGAAAACTGCAAATACGAATTTGTTTTGCTGAACATAAGCTGCTTTGAGCTCCTCCTCCAGGACTGCAGCCTCATCTGATTCCTGTGTCCTGGAGCTTTGCCTTAGGGAGAGCTGTGAACTTCCAACTCCCCTTCCCGGGCAGCCCCAGAAGGCTTTGGAGAACTCTGCTTCTTTCTGCATCATTAGACTTTGCTCATCCCAGAGCAATAGGAACAGGCAGTAGCTGCTGGCATGGCATTAGCTTTCAGTGTGGCCAGTCCTGTGACAGAATATTGGTTTAGCAGGATGGAAATGATGATGGAAATGTCCTGATTTTGTGTTGGGTTGAGAGTGCTGTAGCTGACAGCAGCACCAGAGATGCTGTACTCTGAGGCTGTAACATGGGCACCCTGATGGGAGGCACTGCTGCCCAGCCCTACACCAGAACTGACTCAGCCACCTGAAAACAGTTTCAATCATATTTAAAAAAAAAAAAAAAAGCAACCCCTTTTTCTGGGTGTAATTTCACCTTTGATAGATCATAATTCATAATTCTTCAATTTCTGCCCTGGTTTGTGTGATGCAGCTCCACAGAGGGGCCAGCCATTGCCTTCTCAAACTAATTGCCCTTTGTGGAAGGAGAGGCACTGTGAATTTAAAATGCTGTTTCTCTCTAATAGAGCCTGATAGATGAAAACTGCTTTACATTTCTGTGCCCCATGACCTGATGGAGTCAGCAACTCCCTGTGCTTACTGATGAAAAGCTTTTTGAGACGAGCTTTTGTCCTGCTTTTGACATTTGCCCTTGTTTCTTTAGCAAGCCATGAGTTTGCTGACCTTACCCATCCCTTCAGTCTCATCAGCTTTTAATGGGCTGTTAGGTTGAGGTTGAAGTCCATAAGGAAAGTGGTTTGCTTTCTTTTTTTTTTTTTACTCATTTACTCAGTAGTTCATGAGCTTACACAATTTGTATTTCATTGTGTTTGCTATTAGTTTCTTGGATTAAACTCCTCCTTTCTTATTTCTCTCTGATAAAAAAACTGCTTAAGTGAGGTCAAAAGAGAGGAAGTGTTAACTGTGACTAGAGTTAGGAGTTCAACCTTTTAATATTTGATTTTCTGTGTGAAGAATTGCTACAGCTGTTTTGGGAATAGGAATCGGATGCCAGCATAAATGTGGAATGCAAAACCAGTAATGCCTCCATGTATTGTACATAACTTCTAAAGTGCTGGATGTAATTTTGGAGAATGTAATCCTCTAGTTAACATTGCATCTCCTGGACATCTGACTATCACTTTTGTTTCATGTCTTTCTGTCTCTTAGGAACTCATAATCTTAAACTGCATGTTGAAGGTAATAGGAGAACTCTTTCCTTTGGCAGATTAGTTCTATGAGATCAAGATTTGTGCCTTTCAGGTTTAAAGACAATTTCCTCTTTCTTTCTTTGTATGCTTCAGGAAAAGACTGTAAATTTTTTTTTGTTTCACAAATAGTTGCTTTATTTTTGCTTTACCTGAATCAGAGCACATGATCGGTGTTTTCAGTATCTAACAAGAAAAAGAGAGAAATTAATGATGAGAGGTTGAACAGTATTTTTGTAAGTGTGACCTGGGGATCACACTGCATAGCTGGGCATTTATGCACATGGAGATATTCAGAGATGTTTTGGAAGTCTCTCCCTGACAGAAGAACTTTACCCTGAGGATTAGCTGATGTACAGAATTTATAGTCTTTCACTGCAGATAGATCCAGTAATAACAGTAAACAACCTGGCTGTTCAGTTGCATTACACAGAACTTGAGAAGTGTGATAGCTGTGATATTTATTTTTTTTCTTCAGTAAATCACTTCAAAAACACATCAATGATAAACTATACAGGCTCTTTGATTATCTCTTCCTACACTGTATAGCATCTGGGGTTACACAGTGTGGCTGATCTTGCAGACATGACAGATATAGCAAAGGAACTTTTTCTCTTTATATTCTTATGAAATAAATAACAGCAGTAGGACCTTATGACCTGCTGGAAATTACCAGCCTTTTACTCATTGGGTATGACCTTGTATTTGGATGACGTGGAACCTTCTTGGTACAATCTGACTGCTTATTTTATGGTAAAAATACATAAAAATTGTTTCCAAAGACAGCAAAACTGGTTCCTTTTTTCCTCACTTCATACACAGCCTATAAAATGGTTACTGATTGATTAACCTTTCAAGGTTATTAGTCTGCAATTATAAAGTAAAGGTGTCTTACAACTGTTTTGAATCAAATGAAAACCAGAGGGCCTGTGTAATACACCTGCTTCCAGACTGCTGCAGATGGACAAAACTATGATGAGATGCCTTGATTTAAAATTCTTACCTAGTACACTACATGTCTTGAGTCATCGCTCTTCTTAATTTTCCAGTTTAATTTTCTGGAAAGCTGAAGCTTTAAATCAAGTTGGTGGCAGACCTCACTTTTGAGAAATTTAGTTGTGACCTGGTATTTATATACATGCTCACAATGATAATTTATGGTTTTTTTTCACTTCACACTGAGTTGACTGTCACTGCATCTCAACTTGGTTTCTGTGCTTCAGACAAATCATACTCTTACCTTCGAGGACACTTCTGAGATTAATGTATCTGCAGAGTTTTTGCAGGTGGCTTAATCCTTCATGAGCAGGAAAAGCCTGGTTTTCTTTCCTGCTTCTTAACTCCAGAGCATGGTAATTGAAATAGAACTTGGAATACATTCTGAGAGAAAATATGATGTAAAAGGGAACTATGAAAGCGAGAAGTCTTTTGGTAGAAGGGAAGGTGTGAGTTTACTTAAAGTATGTAAGAATCCTATGAATGTCCTGTAGAACTCCTGTCAAGATCTTACAAAGGGCAGAAAATTGCTCAGAAAAGCAATTTGCATTAATGCAACTAATGTGAAACCATTGCTTTGTGGTAACTGCATCATTAATGTCACTGCTGTAGTGACTGTGCTACTGAAGTTATGACTGCAGCTTGGTTTTGAGGAATTACTGGCAAGCTTTCTGAGTCTTAACTTAGTAATAGAATGCAATTGCCTCAGTGAAACAACCTTATAAAAACTCAGCTGCTCTAAGCCTGCTGTATCTGTTATGTGCTAAAGATGTGGTAAATACTCAAAGCATTATGAGTCTTCTCACAGACAGTGTAACACAAGCAAATACAGTTGGAAACGACAGAGTAAAAAGTAGAAATGATAATATCTGCTATTTGTACAGATCAATCGTTCAAAGCTCTTTGTCATTTAGGAAAAAAAATCCCCTGCCAAGAGACTGGCTTACATATCAATAAGGTAACACTGACTTCCTATAGAAAAGCAGGTGCCAGAAGTAAATCCTATTGAAGTGAATAAAATGCAAATCCTACACGCCCTCAGTGTCCTGTATACTACACTGATTCTCACCAGTTTTAAATAGAGCAACTCCTGAGCAAGACTGCCTTGATGTGCTGCTTTTGCACATCTGTGCTGAAGAGAGAGGGTAACAAGAGTGAGAAATGTTCTCATAGGAGTAATTCAGAGGCTGCAGATGGTCAGGAGAATGTCCCAGCTGTAGGGACTGGACAGAGCTCTCCTCAGAAGAGAACCAATCCTTTCAAAGGCATCGATTAGCATAAAAAGACCTATTTATTTTTGACACTTCTCTATCATCCACTCAACAATGACCTACAATTTGAGAATACTATGAAATTGCTATTTCTAAAGTGGTTTGTGGGTTCAGGAAAATACCTGATAGGTGTTTGCAGGCAGTCAGTCCAGTCCACTGGTTCTGTAGCTTGTTTGGTCTCTTCTCCCTTGGATCAGCCAAGAGACAGTCCTGAAAACCTATTATAGTTAACTTGGTCTTACCTGAGACTGTCCAAAAAAAGAACATATTAAGAAAAACATTTTTTTTTATTTGGACAGAACCACCTGTTGCTTTGAGATAAATATATCCTCTCCAGGATGCTGTTACAAGTATGAGAGCAGACAGAAAAAAATTATTCAGCTTTTAATACCTTAAATGACTGAGAACTCCTTCTGGTTTTAAGAAAGGCTAAAGAGAACTTTCTTGTTAAGTCAATGCCTCATGAGACCTCCCTTTTCCATTCAGAGTACCTCCATCTAAGCTGTTTTTTAGAAAGAACCTCAATGCCCTTCCATTTGAAGGACAATATTCCTTTTCCATTGGTTAAAACAGGATTTTCAACAGCCGCTGAGGGCAATACAACTGTGATTTAATCTACTTTTCAATGATGGATGCAATACTAAAATTATTAGCTGCTCTTCCACAATACCTTTGGTTCTTTTCCTTCCTTCCATCGCTTCAATTCTGCCACCTATTAATATAATAATGAAGTGAAAAACAGCAGTAATTGCAGGAGTCAAGGTGCTGTTTAATAAGTCATCTGCCTTCAGAGATGAAAATCAGGCTCCAGTGTCCTCTGTGAGCTTATAAGCACAGGTCTCTAACTCTGAGTGAATAGAGCCCTAAGCCCTTACATGTTAAACACATTAAATTTTTCCACTTAATTCATCTGACATCAATCAAAAGCTCCACTAAAATTACTCCTGGGGAAGGTGGTGGTGGGGAGGGAGGGGACAGCAATACTTTTTAGTTGTCTTTCAGTTCTTTGTGTTAAGGAAATCACCAAGCACGTTTGGCAAGCAGCAAAGACCTTGTCAGAACCAGATCTTTCTGAAGCTGTGTTACCTGCTTTGCTTCCATCTGAGAAGAGTAGAAGTGGAAAAAGTGAGGTTTGGCTTTGTACTCTAACAGCAGAAGCACTTTGCAAACATGATTTTGACCTTTTCCTGGGCAAGTTTCAAATAAAGTGTCATGGAGCTGACTAAAGTCAAGTCTGAAGAACCATTAGACTAGAATACCAATTCCTTATTCAAAGGACTCGATGGCAGCACAGGTGATTCGTTTGGAAACAACTGAAGTAAGGTGCATCTGAGCTGCCAAGAGCTGTGCTGTTGTAAGTGGGCTGTACTTGCCAGTAAGCAGTAATTTTTCCTTTGGTGAATTATCTGCTCTCAAATGAGGAAGAGAGATGAAGGAAGGAGAAGACAGAATACTTCAGTGCTCACAGAATAGGCTGTAAATTACATTTTGATAGTCTGTTCTGTGGAGAAAATGAAACAACTATGCATTTAGATTGTATGAAAATGTCTTTTTGTTGTTGTTGTTCAGTGAAAATGAGGGAGCTTTAATGAGTTGCACCAGTATCCCCTACTCTATCACCTACACTGCACATAGAATGAATCCATACTTTCCACTAGTCTGTGGAAGGTTAAGTCTGTGGTCACAACTTTGAGTATTTTAATTGATTTTCCCATTTTCTTATTACTGGTTGAAAGGCTCCTTGGCCTGGGGAAAAACCCAGGGGCTTCTAGCCTATCAGCTAAATTAGCCTGCTGTGGTTAATCCCATGGTTCCCTCTTCTGATCCTTTTTTTGCACTGATTAGTCAGGCTTGAGCCCTGACTGTTCCACCTCTTTAGTTATCTTCATTTAAAGTGTCTCTCCATTAAGAAAAGGGTCTTGCAGAAGGAGATTGGGGTGTGGTACCTGGAGAAGAAAGCACAGACTGCAAGAAAAGGTACCAGAGGGAGAAGGTCATAGGAGGGGCTGCTCCTTGCCTCATTAGGTGGCTCTTGTTTTCCTTCCAATGCTTCCCACAGTCACATTACTGCCATTACACTCCTCTCTGCAGTGCCAGTTCCCACTTGACTGTGCCTATATTTGATCTGTTTACTGCATTTGTGGGTGCTGGACAGCCATGTGTGTCTTGTTGTGCTCATACATCATTTTAAAATAGAAAAATGAGGTATGTAATTCTATTATGAAATTTCTGCCTTCCCTCATTTTTCCCCCCCTCAAATTAAAATTGCTCAACAACTTCAGTCAAACTCAATGAAGCTCTTGACTAAACTAGGAAATGCTGAGAACATCTCATTGCCTTTCAATTGACTATATTTTAGTGGGAATTTGGAGGTACAGATGCTATTGAAAAGCACAAATAAGCCCTGAGAGACTTGGCAGAATGCTAAGATGAGAAGGAAAGAGTTGAATGCACAATTCTATAATCTGTACATTGCCAGAAGCAATGGCCACATGCCACAACCCTTCATGTGCAGCCAGATTTTATCAGCTGCACTAACTGCTATAGCTATTCTGACCCCAAAAAAACAAACAAACAAAAAAAAAGGTGGGGGGGGACAGGAGAGGAGGGGAAGTTAAAGGTCTGAGCTTCAAATTACCTCTATGTCTTGTCTTGTATCTTGCCTTTCTAATGTGACTGTCGCTGAGTGCTGAGTTCTTCGTGTAGCTGTGCTGGAGAATTTAATTGAGAGGGAAGTATTGCTCAGTAACTAGAGGAACCATTCAGCTCACCTTCTAGTGCTGAGAGAAGGGTCCTCTGTAGAAATAATGTACCATGTAGCAGAAACAACTAGAAAGTGCTAAGGAGCTATGAAGCCTAAGCAAAACTAATTGCTTTCCACAGAACTGCTGATACTTGTGTTCACTCTGAAAGACTAAAGCAATGTAACCTGAGTCATGCTCATAAATGTTTTAAAAGTAGGAAACTCTCTGGCTGTTAAACTGGGGCTGTAATGCTAGGCATTTGGGGTGGTTTTTTTGTTTGGTTGGTTGTTGGTTTTTTAAAAATATCTAGTGCAGATTACTCAGTTGTGAGTCACAATGTATCCAGTGTTTCCTGTGAAAAGACAAAGTCTAGAGTGGCTCTTAATGGCACTAGGGATGAATAGTTTTTTCTATCAAGTTTTTAGAAAGAGTGGATATTTAGCTTTGTATTGTTCAGCTAGTAGTTCAAAGCTCTGAGGAGGCTTAGGTTGTCTGTAGAAAGGCTCTGTGTGCCTTTAGTGTGAACACAAACCTGGTAGCTCACTTCTGGAACAAAAATTTAAATCTATGGGATTACTGATCAAATGGAAAAGAAAACTGCAAGTGGAATCTGCTGGTGAAGGAAGCATTGTGTTGAATTGATGCAGTTGATGTAGGGACAGTCATAAGAGTCTAACACTGGACTTGGAGCCTACAGGGCCAGATCTATACAATGCTTTCACTGTCTGAATAGGGTCCCCATTCACCCAGACTGACCCCAGCTTTTATGGGGTAATATACAGGGACTGCAGTTCACACCCCTGATGGGTCAGTGCCTCACCCTGACTTCCCTCTTGCAAAGTGAGCTTAAACAAGTCTGCAAATGGGCAGCTGGAATCTTACATTTACATGAGATGTGTAAATGTAACTATGCTTCTATTTACCAAAGAAGTCTAAATTGCTGATAGATACCTCAGATCAAATAATACTTTAAAGTGCCGTAAGCTAAAGCCTGGCTCTTAACAGCACTCCTAAACCAGCTTCAGGTCCATCAGGCTTTTGTTTGAGCTGTTATCTTCAGTGTAAATCTACAGTGTCATCTAAGCAAGGAAAGCTTAATTTGCAAGAAAGAAGAATTTGCTTTTTTGCTTTTGTTCTAATAAGAGAGTGGATATTTTCAGGTGTTCTTGCTCATTTCATGGTTTATCCTGTCTGTGCTTGGAGTCTAAAATGGCAGATCAGGCTGAACAACCTGATGGCACATTTGTATCCTGCAAGCTTCCAGTCTTCTCTCTTCCCCAGTGCATGTCTTAATATATCAAAGTATTCTCATTGCTGTGATTCAAAACATATTTGCTTTGCATATTGGACCATACTCCTTATGTGCTGATCTGCTGTTCTGGCTCATCTAATTTAAATTGCATTCTAGCTCAGAGTATTCAAAGGGAAAATGAATTGTGACAACTGGCACCTCTTCACTACTGTGATTGGGGTAAATCTAAAATTTATGTTTTGAATCTTAGCAAAACTATTGGACTGAAACTACCTCATCCTATTACCCATTTAATAGAAAGTAATATTTTAAGTGACAATTTAGCTTTGGCTTTTTTCTCTTTCTCTGTTTAAAATTGTGCCAAATAATCTGTTTGTGCAGCCTGTGAGTGAAACTGTTACAAGACATTGCTGTGCTCACCGATTTCTTTAATAGAATTCAGAAAATATGCAGACAGAGCTTCTGACTGCTAGTACACTATGCAAATTAAAAAAATAAAGGGAGGTAAAGTTGAAAGAAAAATTAGGAATATAGAAGAAAGTAGAACAAAAATAGATGGAGACAACAACTTTGGGGGAAGTGGGAGGCTGTGATACATGCCTTAGATTTTTGTGTTTGACCATGGCAATTTTGAAGAAGTACCAGAAACCATGCACTGGCTGTTCAGTTGTGTGCAGAAAAAGCTTTAAATCAGAGTTAAAGCTGTGTTGATGCCATTGTTCTGGTACCAGTATTTCTCAGCATACCATCTTAAAGGCATCTAATTATATATACATCTAATATATATAATTATTTTATAATTATATAAACAGCTTCCACCAAGAATCTTTTGCATTTATTTTAAAGATGCTTCTTAAAGAAATTGGAAAACTAATGAGAGAGAAAAATTCTCCATGTATTATTTAAAACCTACTCCTTTGCCATCATAACAGTGCACAATACCCATCTGCTCAGCAGTATGCAAGTTTTAATCTGAATGCAAGTCATACAAGCTGCTCTGGCACATTCATTAACTCAATGAAAAAAACAATGACATTTTCCCAGAAATTACCCCTGGTCTAAAAACAAGAAAAGCAAAACTTACATTACAAAAAAAGAAACCCAAAACATCCTGCCAAAATGCAAGCGTTACACTGATGCAAGCTGTTATTAATTTATGCATCTTAAAGATTATCCGTGCATGAAAAAAGCAACACACATTTGCTCTTATTTTCTAGCAGATGAAGCAAATGACCCAGTCAATAACTGGTCTGTCTTCAGTAGAAAATGGATCAATAATACCATGGTAATGATGGCAGTAAACAAGGAAGATCAGGACCTTTCATCTAAAGAATCAAATGCAATCTAGTGTTAAATGTTTTGATAATTTTAATTTGTGCATTATATTTAGGTGTATAATTGGGTATATAATAGGTATATACATATTATACATTTAGCTTAAAATTGAGGAGAGAGTGAATAATTTACAGGCTGCCTGTGCCTTACAGCTTGATATTCCTTGAAACCTTTTATGGGATCATTTGACGGAATCATTGCTGGAACACAGTAAGGAATATTTTGTACCTTAATTTGGTAATTCACTGGCTTTTGTACATTCATAAAACATCACAGTTCCTGTAGAGTTTTGACTTGTTTCATGCAGATTTAAAGATTTACATAAAGTAGAATAAATGCATTTTAGGATTCTCACAACACAAAATCGTACGACTTAAGAGTTTAGTCATAGAGTCTCTGCTTCTTCGTTATATGTTTAACCTCATGTGAGATATAGTTATGAAATATTTCTTTGAAGCAAATAACCAGCCTTACATAACAGACTTTATAAATTCATGGTCTCTGCTCCTTACTAAGAAGAAAAGTACAAGCAAAGATTTGGTCAGGAGAGTAAAGCTTGTACAGGCATACACTTCCAAGCCTATCTGCTGGACCTGAATCTTGTTTTGGAAACTGTTTGTGTTGTTCCTGCCATTCCCCAAACCTCTTCAGGTTGACAACCAGGGCAATTAATGAAGTAAGAGAGGAAAGCTGCTGATGCAGTTCCCATGTTCCCAGTGCTAGATGAGGATGTAAATGCCACGTGTGGTGACAAGGGGAAAGAGGGAGGTGACCAGTAACATCATGAACTCACTTTGGATTTGAACAGAATATTGTTAGGGAGGGCTGGGGAGTAGGTTTCTTAGCAGCTGCAGACCCTTTTTCTGTTTCTGGTATTTGGATGCAATTCCCACCTGCATGTGTCTGGACTGCATTCTCCACAACTTTGTGTATGAGAGAAGTGTTCGTTCAGGAGAGAGATGCAGATGTCTGGACACAGAAAAATCTGCAGGAGCACACAGAGCTGCTTAGCTTCTGTTATTTGTGCTAAGTGAAAACTGAACACCATGTTTGATAAACAGTCCGTAATGCTTGTTTCTAGTTTTTATGTTTTGTTCCTTCCATTTAAAGTCTTATTTAAGTTACTCTATGAAGTGTTTTCTAAAGAAAGTATGAGAAGACCAATTCCCCCTTAAATTCACACTCCTGAATCTTTTACAAATAATCCATGAAATGCCACAAATCTGTTTAATGTCACTGATTGTGTTGTCAGATTTTAGACTGTGATTCTGTGTTGTTCTTCGATTCTGTGATACTACTCTTTGAACAGAAGGAAATCTAAGACTATTCTAGGATAAATATTTTGTACTGGAAATCTTTGTACTGAAAGGTTTGGAAGTGGACAGTCATCACCACAGACCAGACATGGCAGTTTTTGACCATACTTTCAAACACACTTGCCTGAGGTATAGGTTGTGAAATAGTCAAACTAAATGAATCAAAGGTCCTGAACTTACTGCACTCCAATGGTTAATTTACATCTAGAAACCTTGGTACCCTGTCAGATGCCTCCCTGCTGAAGCAAACCTTTTTAGGCAGAGCAGCTGCTCTTGTCTAAGAGAAGCTCTTAAAAACACCTCTGCTGAGTTCCTGGATCCTGCCAGATTGAAAAGAAAGCCAAGGTTTCTTTCTCAAACTATTTATGTACTTAGGCATTTAATTTCCTTGTTTGTAACAATGATACCAGCCAAACATTAGATGATAACCAATGAATCTTGGTGAATTTCACAAGGGACCATGTTCTCCTAACCTTTTCAGTATTAAAAAGAAATTTCAGTCCCTTATAAGCAGACTTCCTAAACTTCAAAGATACAAGAAGTTACAGTAAAATGATATATATCCTCTTCTTTAGAAATCATAATCTGCTATCTCTAGCCAGGCATTTTGCTGAAAATATTTTCAAAAGCCACTTTTTCTCCCAGTGTGTTGTGTGGACTTTGGTTTAAAAATTGTTTCACGTTCAGGCATGGTGGTACCAGATGAGAATGCAAAGACTGTCTAATGGAATATTTATGAATATATGTGGTGAGTCCCTGAAAGCATCCTGTATTGGTAAATTACAATAATAGAAAAAATAGAGTCCTAGCTTTAAAGCAAGAGTTCACACAGATCTCACTTTATTATTTATAGCAAAGAGTCTCAGAAGTAAAAGGGCTGCAGAGCAAGCATCTTCCTAGGGGAAACTTGCATTTGTACATAACGTATCTGTGAATCAAAATTATTTCCTTCAAGGGAGTTGGATAGGTGAGGTTTTGGCTGTCTGGTACAGCTATGCTAGGAAGCAACAAGAGAAGGAGATTGCTCTCCTTCTCCCTCAGTGAGAATGGTTGCCCCCCTGCTTGCCAAAAGTTCATATGATTGCAGTGGTCCAGGGCCAGATACTCTTTAAGAAGAGTGGAGAACAGTGAGTACCGCACAGCTTCCTCCTGGCTCAGGATCAGTAATACAAGAGGTAACAGTTTTTCTTGCTTTTGTGGTTCAATGAACAACTGTGAATTCCTCAACACTTTCCTGAACACTAATCCTGAACAGCTCCAATTCCCCTTACGTGTTACTTGCACACCCCCCTTCTCACAGACATGGGGCTTACAAGCACCCTGTCTCCTGTGAGCATGGCGTCAAGCATCCAGTGGAAGCCCCATGGGCTGTAGCCTTGTGTGCATCTGTGCTGATTCCTCCAACATCATCACCCTTGCTGCAGTGAGAAAGTGTCCCATAAGTTGACACGCTCACACCCAAGATGAAAGTCCATAACACAGACATAATCAATTGATTCAGCATCCGGTTTAAACAGTGAATCTTAATTCCTTCAGCACTCACTTTGTGACACAACTCATCCTTTGCTAATTAGCCGTGTTTTACTGCATCGTAATTCAACAAGATTAATGTAGGAAAGTTCAACTTCATTCAGGCTCTTAGACAAATTTTTCATTGGTTTAAGTCGATCATCAAATTAAACTGAGTCATTTCATAGTGCAGCAATGATGTCAATTAAGAAGTTAACCTATTCACTGATGCAAACAAAACTAATCTCAAAATCAAAAGGTCAGAGCCTCAGCTGGTATAAAATACCACAGTTCTTCAGAAGCTGACATAACTGAAGTCAAGGGAGCCACACCAGTCTATTTCCAGACAAGCCTGTGGCAGAAGGACTCTTCTTGGCGGGGTCACAAGGTGCAGCTAGTGGTTGGGCTTCAAGTCCTGCCAGGGGCAGGCTGGAATGAAAGCAGACACCCCAGACTGGTTGGTGGAGGGCTACAGGCCACAACTTAGTGGACATGCTTGATCATGACAATAGTATGTGATTCTGATACAAGCTGGCAGGCAGTCCTTCCCCCTCACCCCACCCCTTTTTTTCTGACCAGGAGTGATTTCAGTCCTTATCCTACTTTAAAACAACAGAGAAGGTGCTGCACATTTCAGTGAGTCTGACGTTGTCAGTGTTACCCTGTTGGGATGGTAGCTTGTTCCATAAATACCTATATTTAAAATGGTAAAGATACTTAGGGGTTTAAGCATGTAATTGAAATTAAACTTATTCAGTCCTCACACCTGATAAGCCGAAGGATCAGGCCATACTTGCCTCAAGCATCAGACTCTACAGGTAGATCCTAGTTGTAACTCACTACCCACAGAAGGATAAGTCTTGATCCCAACACCTATTTTTGGTGCATACTTAGATGGATATTAATTAGGCATTCAAATACAGAATCTATCTTTTGAGGGGTTTGTGGAGCAGAGGAAAACACCCCCCCACAACATTTTGCTTGGTTTCTGCGAAACTGTGAAAACTGAAGCCTCAAGAGAGCCCAGTGCACCCCAGGGCCAGCATTTCCTCTTTGCAGGGATCAGCTCCAGCTCTGTTAGGCTGATGGTTTCTGGTTTCAGATTTGCAAGCAAGGCTAGGAGCTCCTCATGGCTCTGAGCCTGGTGAAAGTCAATTTTTCTGTTGATTTGGAGGGAATTTGGACCTCCTGGAAATTGATAGAATAAGCTATTTATTCTCCTTTGCTATTCTAGTGTTTTGGCAGGAACATTCTCTCTGTCAAAGAATAACCAAGAGTCTGTTCCAACTGAACTCTTGCACTGTTTTCTTCTGGCAGGGTGACCCTATTAAATGCACTGAGATCAGAGAGTCTGTGAGCCTTCCCCAAATTACTGCTGACAGATTAATGTTCCTGTAATTAAACTAGAATGTCTCAGAAACACAAATATTAATTAAGACAGTTGAGTCAATTTAGAACAATTTCAATAGTGCTGAAGAGAAATCCCATAGAAATTAAACAAAATGTAATGACTAGGAAAATAATCAGCATATAGTCACACCAAATAAAGTAATTGTTAAAGGTAATTTTTGCTCAGAATTTATATGATAGTTATGAAAGCTATCGTGTTATATAGCTACCATTGTTTTTCTAAATTTAATTTTACTTCAGACTTTGAGTAGTGTGAGAAATAAATGTTGTGTTTTAAGGTATGATTCAAAGCTTTAGAACCCTGCTTGTTTGAGCTGCTCCATGGCTGTGCAGAGATTGAGAGGACTCGTAATCACATAAAAAGTCCCTAAATGCAGATCATTCCATATAGTCACAAAAGATCTGGTACTTACACTTGAAAAATAGCAATGGGTGGTGTCTTTTCTAAATACCAGGGGTGTTTTGTTATCTTTTCATATTTTGTCCTTTAGTTATTTGATGAATGCTGGAAAGAACTATGAAACTATAGCTAATGGGTGTGATCACTTAACTGTAGAGAAAAGACTCATATTTAGATCCTTGCTGACTTCCCCTCATGGTCACTGTCTGCTTTTCTGCTGTGGACCTCAAAGGCCCACTTGTTCTCTTCTTACAGATTAAAGTCACAAGAAAACCAATGTGAATTTAAACCTTAGTGTTCAGTAATGAAAATATGAGAGCACACCTCAAGTTGAAAGTATTGACTGTCTTTTTCTGTCCCATATTCCTGTGTTGTGGTATGTACAGTAAGATTTATATATGTTCTTAACTCTGCAGTAAGTATGTGATGAGAAGGATGGGTCTCAATATGAGCCCTGGCTACTTCAGAAGAGTATGCAAGCATTTCTCTGTTCTAACATTAGGCCTGAAAAAAGGTCTTATCCCTTAATTATTTGCTTAACTACTTTACTAAACAGGATCCACTGGCAGTTCTTTCATGGTTTTGGTTTGTTATTTTATTGTATGTGTCTTTAATATTGAGTTTAATTCAAAGAATGATATTGCTAAATGTATTACAATGGCACCATTTTAAAATAAATTTTCACATGCAACTTTTTTTTTTCAATTCATTTGAATGTCCTGAACATACTCTGAATTTTCTAAGTTTAGGTTCTGCATTTAGAGGCATGTAGCTTCATGCTGTATCTTCTCTTGTGTGCAACAATTCCACAAAATTAAGAGGAAGAAACCTACGATAAATACTAAAAATATTCCAACATGGTGAAACAAATGAAACGACAGCTTGAAAATTATCAGCAGGAGAAATAGCCAAAGAAATGTGTATTCTCTTATTTGTCCTAAAGCTTTGTATAAGACAACAAAATAAGCAGACCCTGGAATTCTGCTCTATGTATATTTTAAAAGTATAATCATATTTCAGATCAGAGTATCTATGTATGAATTCACATCAGATACTTAATTAACCTTATGCCTCAAAATATTTCAAAACTCTGTCCTTGACAATTTACTGATGGCATATAAACTATTTACATCCTTTTTTTGAATAATTTATCCTGCCCTTCCATTACGCCAAATGAATTTATAATCTTGGATAATGAAGCATTCCTGAGTGAAAGTTAATATAGAGCTGCACCTCTGACTGAGTACAAGCCTGTGAAAATACTTTTTTTTTTTTTCACACCAAACTTTATAAATTCTTTAAATGTACTTAGCCCAGCAATTCTAGGATCAGAGAGAGGGGTTTGTGCAGCTTCTGCTAATATAAAACAAGGTAATTCCATTTATCTCAAAAGAGCTATTCCTGATTTTCACCAGTGTTAAGTCAGAGAATTGAACCCAGAACATTTAACTCTACCAGGGACATGTAAATCTCAACACCATTCAGATGCATATTCTCTCCCAATACTACCCTTCATTTCATGACATTTAATTAAGAAAGGCCACTTTTCTCTTCTTCAGAGTACTTGTAAATATTAAGCTACCTTTCCCTTATGCGTTGTTTCTTCTGCACAAGGGGATTAACATCAGCCCAATTAAGGTCACTTAAACTGATATTGTGCTGAAGAAAAAAGATCAGAGAAAGCTCCCTAGAATTAAGTTGTTGCATGCAAGTTTGAATTTGTGCCTGTGTTTGGTGACTTAGGACTATTTAAAGACCCACATGTATGTCTCTCTAGGATGTAAAGATATGTAGAGAATAACTTTCCCCACATGACTATAACCTACTTATTTAGGTGGTGTTGTGCTACACTTTAATGAGGTCATAGGAAAGAAAGTATTGCTAATCTGATTTTTTTAAAGAAAAATAGGAATAGGAAATAGGTGCAAGTGTTTTCTCTCTATTGTATGTGTGCCTGTAGGAGTGAATTTCTGATGTGGGCTGGTGATAGAGTTTCAAAGCCATGAGAACAGATAACTTTCTTCCTGTCTTTCCTGGATGGAAGTTCCCTTCAGCTATTTATTAGGTTGTTTGACAGCAAAGTCTACCCTCTTTGCCCTTGCCTTTAATTTTGTTAGCTGTGCAGTGTAGTCTCCTCCTTTTTCTTTTTCAAGTAATGAAGGTGCTTGCTTGTTTTCTGCCTGGGTTTTTTTTTGGTTTTTTTTTTTAGATTTGTCATTTACAGTCTCCTTCCCTTTGGCCTCAAGTTTCCTTTGCTGAAGCACATTCTGTAGGTAAGGCACCGAGATGCTCCATGCTGATAGAAGCTCAATCTGCTCTTTTATTCTTGTAGTCATGGCAGGAAATGAATGCTGATGTGACACAGAGGAAGCTTGTCAGTGCCTTTCACCATCTCTTTCTGGAGTCATAAAAATTTCCAAAACTGAGTTTTGTATAAAGGCAGTCTTTGAGATAAGGAAAAAGTGACATCGAGTGAGGAGAGCAAGAATTTGGGAAGGTCACTTGGATTAAGTTTCCACTATGTGAGCTAGAAACATGGTGTTGGGCCAAATAAAGGAAGCTGCTGCTGAAAGGTCATGTTTGGTTTTCTGGATAAGTTAATGAGAGTATTTTCTTTTCCCAACTCCTGAAGCTTTTCTCAAATGACTGGCCTGAATGGGAGGAAATTGATGGCTGTTTAATGATTCTACAGCACATTGGCATTGTGATGTTTTAGGAATGCAAATTGGTGGATGGATGGAAAGATGAGGAGCGACTTTTTTCAAGAAAAGAGTATCCAGCAGGCATTGCATTGCAGTAATATTTGTTTGCAGAAATGCTTTGAGTGTATCATTATGACTTTTCATCTTTCAAAACCACTTTAAAACCATTTATTTCATATGAAAATACACCTGTGAGGAGGTGTTTTGTTTTGTTTGGGTTTGATTTTTGTTGTTGTTTGTTTTTTTGTGGGTTATATTTTGGTTTTTTGGGGGGCAGGAGGGTTGTTTTGATTTGGTGTTTTTTGTTGTTCTTGTTTTTTTGTTTTCGAGGAGGTAATTCTTAGCTCTGGAAATAAAGAGCTTCACCATAGGCTGAAGATACCCTAGGCCATGAGTGTGCTCTGCTATTTTCCATGAAATTTAAGATTGCAGTCAGCTGTCAGATTTCTGTTTCCTATTTTACCAGAAGACATAATTCATTCTGTGAGCTGACTTAGAAATGGAATTTCAGCAAGATTGGACAACTTGGATTTGAGGACATATGCTTTCACTTTCCAAAAGGTCACTCTGTGCCTAGAACACACTCTCTCATTTCTGTTCTTCTTCCTTCAGAACTTTGGAAAGTGAAATATTCCATAAAATTTGTGGGAATATCTCGAACAGTCTCTTGTGATTAATGGTTGTGATAATTGCATCCCTACTGTTGCCTTTTTTTAGTATTTATTTGTTTTTCCATTCTCTGTTTTAGAGTTCAGACCAATGGATTCTTCCATTTACATTTTTTTATATACCATGATAAAATCAAGATGCTCAGAATGCCTCAGTAAACCAAGCAGACCAACCCTAACTCAGAGGTTATTTCACTCTAGAGAAAAGCCAGCTCTGCTCATTATCGATTACCATACTGATCAATTTCTTTCCCCCTACACTAAATTGTGAGACACATCAAAGCTTTTTAATGCATACCAAAATCATAAAGGAATGTGAAGCATCTTGTGTTATTAGGCAGCTTCTTCTGGCCTTCAGGGTTGGTAAAGGTGGGTGAAACTGGTGGTGATATGAAAAGGAATTATTTTTTTTTTTTTTATTTGAAGAATGAAAGGATTTCTCAAGAGAAAAGAGATTCAAGTGATTCTATATTGATGCTGGTTGGTGTTGTTGATACAAGACCATTTGCTTTTGCTGTTTTACCTGTTCTGCAGCTGGACCATAAGGGTAAGAGCATCAGCTCAAAAACTTCCCTGGGGCAAAAGAAGGGGCCTGCAGAGCTCTTGGAGGTGGGGAACACCCTTGCCTTCCCCCAGAACCTTCTCACAGACCTCAAGGACAGCCAACTTGCCAGAGATCTGGCTTGCAGAGCTGGCCACAGGCACAGCCCCAGAACAGGCTCCAGGCATTTACTGTTATCACATTCATTGCTTTGCCCTTCGTTAGAAACACCAATAATTATGACTTGTCATTCTTCTGTGAACAAAGTGGGCAGTCTGGTGATATGCAATAAAAATAACTGAAGAAGTCAAAAGCTGTTTTTCAAAGTAATTTTAAAAAGGCAGGGGATCAAGTGACAATCTTTCCTAGCCACTTCAACAAATATAGGGTGGTGATTAGCAAATAAAACTGAGTA
Organism: Calypte anna; assembly: GCF_003957555.1. Lineage (NCBI taxonomy): Eukaryota > Metazoa > Chordata > Aves > Apodiformes > Trochilidae > Calypte > Calypte anna. Next base: position 7,870,714 of record NC_044260.1, read on the forward strand.
ATTGTAGTTTTCTGCTCAACTCAGTATAATTTGCTCGAGTATCTATGTCAATCAAAGCTATATTTAGATTGACACCTTAGGGATATGTAAAGCCTATTTATTTCTGAATAAATATTTAAAGAGATTATATAAGCAGTAATGTCCAAAACTCAGGGATTTTCCCTGAAAAGATGAAGATTAGTTATAGATAATAGACTAATATAAAACTATTCATCTGGTTATCTAGAATAGTCTAAGGATTAATAATTATAGCCCTAGGCTTATAAAATGGAACAATTCCACCCCTACCCCCAAACATTAAGGTTTGGATTTATTTGCTCTCACAAAGCATCTCCAGTGGTATTATAAATATTCTCTTAGGACCATGGGAGACTCATGCACATCTAGAACGATTGCTGGAAGGCATGAAAAATTGGCAACCTAAATAACCTGCTTTTAAGTATCCAGTGCTAACAGATTCCTGACTTATGCAAAATAAATGCAGGCAAGACAATAAAAAATTGTAATTTTGATTGACTTTCCCTAGGAGCGTCCACAAAATCAGACACTGAAAAAACTCCCCCAAAAATCCCCCCCAAAACCTCCTGAAGATTTCATAAGTAATTGATGGGAAAAAACATAATTTTGTTTTAAAATGTTGTTTTCTATATGTGTACCAGCCCTGAGTTTCCATAGGGTAAATGGGAAAATACTAACTGTATCAATGCAAGCTCAGAATTTAAAATTGTGAAGAAAGTTAATGCAAGGTGAAACTGTTATCCCATTTTGCCAAAAACAGTCAAGAACTGGCAATATTGAGACTGATCAGATTGAAGTTTTTAAAACTGAACTTTTTTCCTAGACACGCAGTTCTGTCATGACTACATTCCCATTGCCCTTCAGGAAGATCTCTAGGGTACACATTTCTTATCCGAGTAGAGGACAAAGCAATAAAATCATTTCAACTGTTTTTTAAGCTAGATTTCAATTGAAGCAGCTGACTTTGGTTTTGAATTGTCTTAAGCACACATAAACATCTGTGGAAGAAAGTATGACTTAAGTCAAGCAACATTGCTTCTAATTTACAGTCAGGTGAGACACAGCTTTAAATATGTAAGCATTATAACTAGTTTGCCACATTTAATTGCATAGCATGTTTGTGAAAAGAGGCATAAGTCTGATTTTATTTGTTTTTGCAGTTGTGTGATAGAGTCTATTCTGAGGTTGAGGATCAGAGAATGAAGCAGCTGTATCTCTGACCCAACACCTCTCCCTTACCTACTCTCATCCCTAAAATCATATTTTCACAGAACCAGTCATTTTACATCAGCTGTGCTGATCAATAACAATTGCTTCATGGCAAACCATACTATTCCACCTCTGTCTTGTCCTTCATACCCTTTGCAGTGGTTTCTGTGAGGGCTTGCTCTACAGTTTTCTCAAGGAAGTGAGGTGAGGATGACCCACCTGCTGTTCCCTCTGCTTTTTACTGAAGATGGTTTCAATCATGATAGACAGCTGACTCTCTATACCATCAGTCAAATGTATCAGCAGCCATGGGAGCAACCAGTCCAGTCCCATGGACCCTATACATGTCCAGTTTGCTTCTATAAGTCCCTGTGATGCTCCTAGCTGCTCACATGCAGTACTTCTCTCCCCCAGGCTTTGTTAGTATGTCTTGGGAAAGAGCTCCATGTTAACACTTCACACCATCAGTGCCACTGATGAACACCAAAGCTGGAAAGAAGTGCTGGGGCTGAACAACTGGGAGGAGGCAGATGGAGGAAGAAGGAGTAAATGGCTGACAGCCATAAGAACAAACAGAGGATAGATGTTGTTTGTCTTAAATTGCTGATGCCAAAGACAAAGCAGATTTATGTATTTGGGAAGAAGGCAGATGGGATGGCAGTGCCTTCCGGAAGCATGGGGAGAAGACAAAATCTTACCAAATGCAAGTATCAAGTCTTAAGCAGACATAGATAACAAAAATAGCTATTTACATTTGCAGTAAGTCTGTAGCAGCTTTCTATGAGGTGGAAAACAAAGCTTTTCTTCTGTTAACTACTTGCAAATGAATATACTCTTCCTTCTACTGTGATCTGTACTTTAAAATAACATATTTACTGCTGGAAGTACATTAATAGAACTAATAGAAACAATTATAAGCTGCATATTATTGTAGTTCACCTCTTTCTAGAATCCAGACACTGTAGACATGAAAGATGTCTGGGTTTAGGCAGCAAAGTTTGGATTGCAGTATTTTCCCAGGCATTGGGTTAGGTTGTCTTCCAGCTTCCACGGCTGGCTCTCAGCTTACCCCCCAACAGACACCATACAGCCCCTCTTATTCCCCAGCTTTCCTTCCTCTCACCAGCTATTTAGATTTAGAGGTGTGAGAAGTTTCCTGTGGTACCATGGGATCTTGTCCTTGACTACCCCAATAGGATGTATGACTACATAAAAATGTGATTTACCTCTGAAGCTAAACAGTTTTAGTAATTGTAAGCACTCTTTCTTTACATCATCTGTACTTATTTCTTTGATTCACCTATACTTTTGGAGAATACATGCCACATATAGATTCACAGCATTCTTCAATATTGACTGCTGTCACCTCAGAGGTTACAAGGTATTAATGATTAGACAGGAGAGAAAAGGAAAACTAATCTGTTTAATTCAAATGATCAATAAATGTTTGCTCTAAAATTTAGTGATTTGGGCTATATATGAACACTTTAAAGGCCTAATGTGAAAACTAGTAAGAAGTTAGCTGGTTAACTGGTAATAGTGAGGTGAAGATAGGAGAGAAGCATATCATTAGACTGAATAGATATAAACCCAAATCTTTAAAACCCTACTATTATTTTTTTAATAGTGTGTGCAGTTGCTGTGGTGGATGTGTACAGCTACTGCTAAGTAGTCGCTACGGTGAGGCTTTCTCTCAAGTCTTTAGGTTTTGCACCTGCCTCTGTTTGTGATGGAATCTTTTCTGTCTTAATTTTAAATAAATTCAAATTAAAAAAACCAACAACAAGCAAAAAAAAAAACCAAAACAAAACAACAACTAGAACAAAAATAACCATACAGCAAAACACCCCATAAAAAACCAGAAGCAATGTTAGTCATAGAGGAATACCTTGTAATTCCCCAAGTTGCTCTTTTCCCCTATAATTGTACCAGTATTTTGTTGAACGTCATAAGCACGACGAGGGATTGCTACAAGTTAGTAAAGGAGTGATGCCAGAGAAACTTTTTAAATATTGTAAAAGTTATTTTTAAACCACGACCATCAGAAATTTATAAGGTTCTTAGTGAGTCTTCATAGTAAAGAGCATATTTTCTACTTAATGTAGTATTTATCAGAGGGAGACATTTTCCTGTCCATTTGTGTTTGTTGCAATTATAAATGCCATGTTTTATGCTCTTGCTTTATAGAGAGCTGCATTTTTCCCTAGGTATATCTTTCATGCCTACAGTACAGGAAAAAGAATTGATTCCTTATTTTTTTAATGAATTACAGATGCAGTTGTGTTTGTAACCAAACATATTGTTTTGTGCTTCAGAAATGATGGTCAGGAAACAAGCTCTGAGTAACTTACGAAAATTCAAGATACTTGTATATTATTTCAGAAAGAGAAATGTGTTTCTTGAAAGTTCAAGAATGTGGTGAGCTGGGGTTTTTTGGTTGTTTTTGTTGTTTGGTGATGTGTGGGGTTTTTGTTTGGTTTTGGCTTTCTTTTTTTTTCCAGTTTAGGCAAGCTCAAGGGTGTTTTGCCAATTTTGTAAACAGTCATTTGGCATTTATTAACTTGACAGTCTTTAGGTAATTTGAGCTACTTTACTGAAAATACCTCCTAATGTTTTGAGGTGTAATTTAGCAGCAGTTTGGAGTTAATAAAGCACAGCAGTTTGCAAAGTGAACCTCCTGGCATCGCATCCATCTTTTCCTTTCTGTGTGAGGAATCGTGGTTAGGACTTCATTTGGGATGAGTGGTGGGTCTCCATCTTTGTAAGACAAACATGTCACTTTAAAATGGATGCACAGAAAGCTTCCTCCCTGTGCTCTTCAAACAAGTACACGTCTTAAGACAATAAAGTGTCTAAATCATTGCATTATTAACTACGTACCAAAAAGCCCTCTCTTTCCAAGTGCAATACTTAATCATTTAAACTTTTTACTCTTAAATTATCAGCAGCAATTTTAATGGTGCAGCTGGCTATAAATGGAGGCGGGTTGCCCATGGCAATGTCAAATGGGATTGCATCAGGCTGCAGACCCTGGCAGTAATCCGGGCTGACAGCTTCCCCCATTACTGCTTTTCCCTCTCTGCTCTCTCGGCCCCGGTGTGATGCGAGCAGAGGGGCCCCTGTGCTGCTGATCTCTCGGCATCGTGTGCTGGGTGCATCGGTCCTCAGCTCCCAGCTCCCTCTGCTGGGAAACTCAACAGTTAAATGTTTATTTGTGAATAAGTTACAGTCTCGGTAAGGCCACTAAAACAATAATTTTTTTAATCATGGGATTTAAATAACAGAGGGTTGGTTCCCACAGGCCAGGAATGGTTGTTTTCTTGCTGTGCTGTGTTCTGACTTTCCAGGTGTCTTCCCCCTAGAGCTAAACTGCTTTCAGAACTGATAATGTGTCACATCACTAAGATGATGAACAGCAGACATAGCAAAACTTAACAGTATCTTTAGAAACATGAGGTACTCTATAACATTTCTCCTTTTCAATGACTTTTGGTGCTTTTAAAGGACACTGTTCCTGTTTATGGCTCTTGGAAGCTACAGAACTGATTTAACTATACTGACTAAAAATAAACCACAGGTCTACATCTCACTCTAATGAACTTTTCTCTATATTTAAGAGGTTTTTTAATTTTTCCACATAAGTCTCTAGTACTTTATTACTAGTAGTTTTTTGCTTTGGTGTCCTGAATGCTAAAGGACATGGATTTCTAGGAAACATCATAATTGATCCATAGCAAAATAACCAATTCTTATTTCCCATATTTAATAGCTATAATATTAATATTAATAGCTATAATAATGTCATTGTAAATATAAGATTCTGCATGAATATTTAAAGAAAGGGTTTGGAAAGTAATAATAAATAAGGCCTGGTCTCATAGGTAAAATGAAGGCAAAACAGCTAACTTTGATTTCTCATAAAGAAGAATACATGGTATATAATAATTTCTTTCTGCTATTATTTGAGAAAGACTTATATGAAGCACTTGCTGTTAATAATCTTTTTTTTTTCTCCTTTTTTTTTCCTTTTCCTTTCTCCCTTTTTCTTTTTCCCCAGCATTTCTATTTTTACTCCAAAATATCCACTGATCCCCGTGACTAATCTTAACATCTAGGGAGACTGCAACACCGCATATTGATGGGGCTGTGTTCAGTGATGCTATCTGAAGTTCTCCTTCATTCATAGATTAGGTACAGAGTAAAGTAGTACTTAAGTACTAATAAATGAACAACTGTAGAATTTTGTGAAACAAATATTTAAAACTTGAATTAAATCATTCTTTGGTATAGGCCACTTATCCTGCAGTTTATCCCAGCAGACTTCAGAATCTTTCCAAGTCCTCATACTTTCCAAATTATAAGCATATTAACGTTTTTCTAAATGTTCTTGCAAAGTCAGTCTTAACACTGAGAGTAAAAAGCAAACCTGGATTAGCAGGTTAATTTCATCAAAAATATTTCATGCAATGTTGTCAGCATGTCTTGATGCTGGACATTAATGATCAGCTTTCTAGACAGGTACTGTAAAATAGTGCCCTGTGGGGTAAGGTGGCACTAAGGCAGTAGTCTCCCTTGGCACTTACTGAGACTTCCCAGGGAATCTGTATTCTTTGTGTCATATTTTCAGAAGGGCTTTGCTGTAAAATTTGCTGTGATGTGTTAGAGTCCCTTTTTTATTTGAAATTGAGGCCCAACAAATTTATTCAGGTTTTAAAATTAGGGATTGGGTTGGTCTTGTTTTGTTGTTTTAGGTGGTGTTATTTCATTTTTGGGTGATTGGGGTTTTTTTGCTTTTTTTAAATTTTATTTTTTTATTTGTATATCTTAATGCTCCAGCTAGTGGATGTGTTAGGACTGGAAACCTTAGCTAAGGAGACAAGATTGGAAAGGTCACAAAGCTATCTCTCTTCTAACTCAAGGTGATAAATCCAGGCAATGGTTTAAGCAGGCAATGGGCTGGAGAAGATTATCTCATAGTTTGCTGTACTGTGCTGGTGATACAGAAAAGTTTTAAACCACAAGGAAGAGAGTAGGACTTCAGCTGATGTGAAAGTTATCAATCATTGTGATATGTCTACCAGAGCTTCCAAGAACTCTCAAAGTAACCTTTGTTCTGCAGACTGCCAAGCATAGTGATGTACAGCATGTTTCCCAGCATTTTGCCCTGGGGTAGAAGGCAAATGCTCTTCCCAAGAGCTAAAGCTCACCTTAACATGGCCTCCAGTGAGGATCTAACAAAAACAGCTGGTTTGACCATTTGCTGAGTACAGAAACCAGCTGCAAAAAAGGAAACAGAGCACGTGTACAGTCACATCTCTTCACCAAGCACAATGTTGTAGGTAGGCAGGAGCATGCCATGGTATTTCTTATATCCAAGAGAAAGTCTGCTCCTCCCATCAGGTCAGGACTCTGACCTTCACCAGTGCCTGGATCACTCAGAGAAGTTTGTGCTTATCCTTGCTGGTGAGGAAGCCAGGCTGTGTCTTGGCACTGCTTTCACACCCAGGAGTGCTGCTTTGTCTGCTGCTTCATCAGTGCTTACTGTGCCATTTTTAGAAAAAAAACAGTCATTTGGAGCTGTGGTGATTTACTGTGTCTTGAGTAAAGGTTAAGTAAAGGTTGACCTCTGGTAGAAATGGATTATTGCCTATGATTTTCTGGAGAAATTGTGAGACAGCATATAAGTTTTTCCATGACATTGAGTAAAACTTTTTAAAGTTGAGAATTTCCTCAGTTCTGAGAAGTGATGGTCTTAGCTCACTAAAGTAAATGTGTACACTTATGTGGCTGGCACAGACAGCTCTGGCTCAAAAAGGGAAGAAATGTGGCTCTTAAAAGATGAATATTTTATCCATTTTACCTAAATTGTACCTTATCCAAAAGCCCAGGCAACACAATAGAAAAGAGATAAGCATGTCTTTGAAAAGAAAAGGCTTTTAGTTCACTAAAAACTTCATTTATTCTGGGCCTGAAATGCAGATGAAATAGGAAAATGCTGAATAGTCATGGTAGGAAGCATAAAGCAGGAAAGTAATTTTTCACTGACTGATTCCATTTTGGTTGCTATCCTTCTCCTCCATCACATCAACCTCTGGAGAGCTCAGGCCAGGAGACCTCTTCCCTGGCACAGTGCCTCTGCCAGCCTTCTTGGCATGGCTGCCATACAGATAAGACCCAAGTCCAATTGGTTTCTTCACTTCATAGATAAATGAGTAGTCCTTGGAGAAATCCAGTGAGCTGGGGAGGCAGAGCTGAGCACAGACAAGTCTGAGGTTTGCAGGGAGACTGTGGCTCTCATAATTAACAGCAGTTCCAGACATTGCTTTTTCCTTCAATGTTTCCCAAGTTACCTGAGACTCCTTCTGCTGTAGTTATTTACAGATTTTTTTTTTTTAATCCAAGAGGTTTTTGTTTTCTTGGGTTGCATTTTGCATTTGGGTTGCTCTTGCATTTCTCTCCTGAACCTGGTCCTTCTCCTGAAACGAGTGATTTTCACCCTTCTAATCCTCAGGAGAAAAAAAGCTATATAAAGCAAAGTAAGTAGTGATTTTTTTTTCTTTCCTCATTTGACTTGAAAAAAAGCTGTAATTTAATTGAGCTGTGGTCAGAAGGGTATCCTTCTGTTGACCCTAGCTCATTTTGGACCAGGCCCACTAGCAGATTAATTATACGGTTCTCTGGAAAATATAATGATTTAATGGTCTATAAGCATTCAAGAGATTTCAGGATCAAAGCATTTGGCACCTGCTCTGCAGCAAGTGCATACATGTGTCACATAAAGCCATCTGGCTGTTTCACTGGGAACCTGTCAGCCTACTGGCAACTCTTCCTCAGGGTACAGTGCAGTGGTGATGGACCTGCCTGCTCTTCTGGGAGCCTTGGGAAGGGTCAGCACTTCTGGGTAACTTGCCCATCCAGAGGCTGAATGTCTGCTTGGAAATGCAGTGCTATGCACCATTTCATTATGAACAATAATTCAGAATAAAATTCTTTTAATAGATTCTATTGGAGTGTGCATTCAGCACTATTTAATGTAGCTCTGTAAATAATCCACATGTAGAAAAAGCTCAGAAATACTTTCACAGTTATTTATCTAATCAGTTTTCCCAACTCCCCTCTCCCCCAACCTTTTCTTTCAAAGGGTTTGGCAGATTAACCTCAAGTTAAACTCGGTACCTATTGAGGCTCAGAAAGGTTGTTCCCTTCCCCAGTTTCTTTGGTCAATCCACTAAGGTGTCACTTCTCATTGCCATTATAAATTCTATGTCACTTTATACTGAGTACTCCTTTATGCAGATTATATATTCCTACATCCTTCTTCATGTTAAGCAAGTAAAATTGTGTTTAATATGAAGAAAAGAATTGCTTAAAAAACTTAAGTATTTTTTCTAAACAATTAGTCAGCATTTAAATATGTGGAACATAAATACTCAGGTTTTTGATGGAGTCACAACAGGCAGCTACCCAGGATCAGACTGGGGGCTGCAGGGGGAGAGAGCTGCAAGGGCTCAGTGTGAGTCTCAGCAGTGACAACACTGGAAGAAGTAGAGCACGGTTTGCAGGGGATTATAGGAGGTCAGAGACAGGCGAGGTGCCAGGGAGACAGTTAGGAGCCAGCTGGAAATATAGAAAAGGGGAGTCTGAGCTCAGTGTTGGTGTGATAATTCTCAGGGGGGGGTTGAGGAGTAGGAAATCGAAGTACTGTGGGAATTCTGCAATGGAATACAGAGCCAGCTCTGTGGGGCTGGAAGGACAGGGAAAAGCTAATGAAGACAAGTTACTAAAGTATATTAAAATCATGTCCAGGTGAACTCAGGAGCTGTTAAATTCTCTCCTAAATATACTGACCCTTTCCCAGGAAAACATGAAAACCTAAGATCACACATTACAAGAGCTCTGATGTGATGCAGACCAGTGCATGAGCTAAAATAACTGAAACATTCCTCTGGATTTGTTGGAAGGCTTAAACTGTAAAGGGGCAGTGAAAAATCCTCTTGTACCTTGACAAAAAAACCAATGCTGTGTGGCTGTGAGGAGGATTTACAGAGTCAAGCCTCTGCCTGTTTATCAATGGGATAGTGAAGGTGCCTGTGTCTTTTATCCACTTCTTTCCAGACTGACAGTGAAGCAAAAGCTACGGTAAGGTCTGTCTAAGAGCAGTAATGTGTCAGCAGCTACACTTTATTTCTGAGGATAACAAACACTTGAATTTGAACAAAATCAGTCTAGTAAGAGCAGATCTGATACTGTTTGAATGAAGAATATACGATCAGGTTAGCACTTCCCTTGAAGTAATCACCAAACCATAATTCCCTGGAGTACTGAGACTCCTGCCATCACTTTCCCTTTCCACAGGTCTGAAACTCATTTTTTCTCACAGTTATAATCCTTATAATCCAACTACGTGAGCTTAGATAAGAATTAAATTAGTGACAGAGTTCTGTAAGTGGAAAACTGGCTTATTAGCATTCTGGACAGATTGAGCACTGCTCATTTAGGTTCAGTGGCAGGTTTATGGCAAGATAGCCACTACAAAGGGGTCAGGGATGTTAATTGTAATGAGGTTTCAGTTTCCTCAATGATTCTCATTTTTTACCTTGTAAAAACTGAGAAATCCACGAAGTATTGGTCAGTATTTGCCTTTCAGCTTAACTGCAAAAATTTTACAATACTTGAAATAAAACAAAAAAGTTTTCTGTCCCAGTTTTTAAATTTTTTCAGTTTCATATCTATAAAGTTCTTATGTTCTTCCTTTTGAAAAGTAATATTACAGAATGCTCAAAGAATATCTCAAACAACTCTTTAATAATACAATAGTGCTACAACTAGGAACTGAAATAATGTAAGCTTCCAATGAGCTAATCTGTTCCCATACAGCAAACAGAATAAGCATTTTAGAGTTTTCTAATGTGCTTTTTTATTGCTTGCAAGCTAGGAAATAATTCTGCAGAAGTCATAAAAAGAAATTTTACTTTTGTAAATGCAAATCTTGTATTGATGTGGCTCACTTGCTTGGATTTCTTTTCTATCGGCATGAACACAGCTCTTTGTCTATGTAGGAACTAGATTTTGTTAGGATGCTGGCTTTGGAGTCATTCAGTGACTCACAGCCGAAAACCAGGAGTAGGCCACAGGCTGGGAAGTGCATCTGTCTCCTTAGTTTGAAAGAAAAACTGTATGGATGAAAAAGATTTCAGCTGTGGCTCTTACTGTCAGCGGCAGAGCACCAGACTTGACTGGAACATTAAGTGTAGGCTTTAATATTCCTTAAACTTCAATGGGTTTAGGACAACTCTGTATCCAGGAATGTATTTTTGGTGTATCTCCTGTGTGGCCTGGCCTCCCTGCCCAGCTGTATCCTGTTCTCTGTGAAACAACAGATCAAAGCCATCCTTCAGTGCCAAAGTTATTTAATTTCTGAAAGCTAGGCAATAAAGATACTTCCAAAAGTTCATTCTGAGCATATCCTAAATTCATGGATTTGCAGACTCAGGCTGAGAGGATACTGTGACACTTAAACTGGGTATAATTCAAAATGTTTGTAATACAAACTCTCAGGAGTCCTTAAAAAATGCAGCACATCTAACTCAAGCCTACAGAGAACCTTTTAAAGCTTCTACCTCCAATCACTTCCCATTGCCACTGGCTTGCTAGATCTGATGTCATTCTTTGTTACCGTATTGGTTATAGTCCCTCATCTCCCTGTCTTCATGGAGCTCTTATGTGCATGTGGCAGAAAAAGCAGAATGTGATAATGTGATGGCCTCTGCTTTGATCCTGAGCTGAATCTGTGGCACTATAGCACATTCAATCTGGATGAGGAAAATTAAAAAAAAGAAAAGGAGAGAGAAAAAAAGAAAGTGGAAGTGGAGATTGTTAGGAGGAAGTGGGCGACCTGGATTGGTTATAAAAAGAAACTGGTTATATTGGACTTGCTTAAAAAAAGAAACTGTGTGGGCTGGATCAGACTTTGCAATAGATTAATGTGTTGCCAGGTTCTATCTGCAGGTGGATGAAGGAGTTTTTGTGGCTAACAAGGCCTCCCAGTTCTCACCTTGCTGGGTTTTCCAAGTGTTCCTGTCAGATGGACAGAGCTGTCTCTGGTGATCCTGGTGGTCTTCACCACTACTGCCCTTGACCCCATGGAGCTGACACCCCATTTTACACTGGCACTTTCCTCTTGCAGAACTGCAGGTCTCTAGTTACCCTGACGTCCATTTCTTTTACAGCATTACTTAAGTGAGTGTTTCTGTTGAATGAAATGTCAGCAGATAACATCAGTGTTACTCCATAATTTAATAGTTCCAACTATGATTTGGAGCCTGACTCAACCTCCTGTTTTAGTAGAAAGTTTAGTATTTTGGTAATATTTGCCTATAACTCTCCACATGGGGGACTAGCAAGTACAAGAAACGTGACTTCAGGCACATAAATATCTTGCATTTCTCCCGCCATATTTTGCCTCTGTCAGACCAGACAATTGTGTATGTTATTTGTTATTTGTTATGTCTACCCCAGCAGGAGGCAGTGGGTGTGGCTGTGCTCTGCAGCCGCTCTCCTCCTCATTGCCCAAGAGGCTCTCCTCATCTGCAGCTGCTGACTTAACTGCTCCCATTCAGCCACCTGAATTTCAAGTATTTTGCCTTAATCCTAGTGCTACTTTGGCATCTAGGAGGATAATTGTAGTCTGTGAGGTGTCTTGCCTTCTTCAGTTCTTTTTCCTGTATTTCCGAGAGGAGCCACAGAGAAGAAAAATAAGCAAAGAAGATCTCTTAATCTTGTTGAATTAATACTCTTATTTGGATGGGTTCTCAGCCCTAAAATAGATACTATTTACTCTAACCCCCTCAAACTTAATAATAATTAAAAAATTCATTAAAATTCTAGCACTTTAATCATTGAGATGCCCTCTAAGTGTTAATTGAGATGAGAATTCTGTTAATGTACAGAGCAGTTCACTCTGAAATGACCTTGGCCTTTGTCACTGGTACACGATACTGAATTTATTCCTGTTTCAACTTTTAAGTAGATACAAGGTTAATGTCAGTTAAGGTTTTATTTTGATGCACACTTTATTTTGATTGAAACAGCAATTTTTGCCAAATCTGGTAAAATGAGCAGGTTTCTCAGCTGACCATGAACTTCTGTGGCTCTGCAGGGCTGAAGGAAATAGGACTGGCTGCTCTCTCAGTGCTGGGTAGCTTGGGTGCAGCATGTGTGGTTGCTGTCTGAGAGGGGACATAATACAAGGGGAAGATTCATCTTTCAGTTACAAATGAATGATCTGTTCCTTGTTATCATTTGAGTCCTCAAAGTACTTTTTAAATGAATAATTTTACTATGGATTAACCTCATCAAATCCATTTCAGGCAATAGCAGTTCGCTCCCCTCATCTGAGATGATTTCTGTCATTTATCATGCATTTCTTCTTTCCTGAAAAGTCCTTCTTTGTGCTGTTAATGCAGCTTAATAAGTGTCTGCATATCCTTGTAAGTAAAGTTACTCCTACAAGGCATGAACGTCAAGAAATCTGTGCTCCTAGGAAAATCTCTCAACCATTATAGGATTTGCTTAGATGATAGACTTCATGTGAATGGAAGATATTAAATTTATGGTTCAGCATAGCTGAGTACTTCTCAAAGAGAAAGTGGTGGTACATGTCAGATTATTTACCAAAGTACTGTAAATACCACAGGCTGCAATTATGTGAGTGGAAAAAAGGAAAATGCATTAGTGCTGTCCTCTTAGACAAAACCTCACATTCCCAGCTGGATGCTATGCACTTAATATGGAGCTCATTTAACACACTTAATAATTGAACTGCAACTTCAATTCTGAAATTAAGGAAAAGGGAGCATGAGCTGTGATATCTTTGCCTAGTCATTGAGTCATTGTAGCTGCTGTACAAAATCAGGGCAAGTAGGTTTTAACATGAAAAAAATGGCTTTATTAAAAGAATAAATAAAACCAAGCAACCTCCCTCCTCCCCCCCCCCCCAACTCATGCCAAAATAGTTAAAACTCTACTTGCCTAGAAGCAGGAAATATTTGACTTGTATTGTGAACTGCAAAAATCCTTAACATTGGAGCAAGTCTTCACAACCTAAAGCAGTGGTCTTCTGAAGTTATTCAAGAGTACTTACTTTGAGAAAGTCAAGTGCTCTGTGTGGCCTGGCCCAGCTTCTTGACTAAGATAAACCTCTTCTTAACAAAGGCATTAAAGTGGGTTAATACTGATGTCAATGTGCTTATGTGCTTTCTGGTTTCCATCCAAGCTCAGAAAAAGTATTCATTTCTCTGTGCACTGGGCAAATGACAACCCCACATGTTATGGAGCAGGAGTGAGCCAACAGCAGATCTTCAGACTGAACTGAATCCTCAAAATGGCTGCTGATGGTAACTCTGAATCACTGGGAAGACCCATGTTCCCTAGCAGCCTGCTCGGGCATCACACCAGTGCTCCTGGACAACCAGCTAGAAGGCAGCTCCGAGCCTTGAAGCTATTATGACTCCTTCTCCTGCTATTGTATTCATGCTAATAAGTCGTGGCTGGATTTTTTCAGCATTGACATAGAGCAGAAAAGCATCTGAACAGCTTCAGGCCAGAAATGGGTCTGCAGCCAGACAACTGCACCTGGCAATGGGGACATGCCCTAGGTGTTACGTGGCAGTTGCTGTGAGCACAGTGTTGTTGTTTCAATCAAGCCAACACACGCTGTGTGAGTGTATCTGCCAAAGGTAGTGGAAAAGGGCAGAGCTGCTGGCAGGTGCTTCTGCCTTTGTTCCACATCCAGCTGCTGCCTCTCCCCTGGGTGAGCAAAGGTGTCTGTGCCAAGGTGCTGGCCCTGCAGGGTGCCATGTTACTGAAGTGATGAGAGATGGGAAGTTTGTGTCCACCCTAAAGAAACCATGTAGGCATACTCTTTTATGACAAATGAGTTTGGATGAAAAGCAGAGAAATCTGGACCTGCAAGAGAGCTGAAATTCAAAGGGTGTTCTCAGTGCCTTCTCCAGGGCATGGACTAGCAGTTTCCTTGGAGAACACTGAGTCAAATCTGCATTATTTTGATTTTGCCCTAGGGCTACTTCGTCACCTAAAAGTAGAACACACCTCTGTATAGTGCATTGATTGAACAAGGTGAAATAGCTGAGCACAGCTCTTTCCTGTGTTGTCTAGAAATAGCTGTTCAGTATTAGCAGAGCCAATCCTGAGTTTGCCTGGCAAAAGCCAGGGTATTTTCTCTTGAACCCTACATGTTCCTGGCAAATGGTACTCAGGAAATGAGAAATATCCATAAATCTCCCCCACGGTCTGCTCTCCTGCCCATAGCTCACACAGGCAAGGACTGTTTACTGCTTTAATCACAGATGCCCTTCACAGGTGGCACAGCCACCTTTTCTCTAAAGATAATCTGTTGAAGCTGAGAGGTTATAATGCCAAAAAAAATCTAACAGGCTGCTTGGAGAGCAGTAATGGGCCCTGTGCTTGTCTGCTTTTTCAGTAGCTTGAGGCATCCATTCCTGAGACACAGTAATCCTAAAGACCTCTCCCAGAAGGTGCCATATTTGCTACTACAATTATAAACTCTGATAAAACTAAAGATGATTTGGAGATTTGTGTAAACAACTGTCTTTTAACATGACCTCAACCAGTTAATATAGAACTCTTTCTAACTCATGAAGTTGAACTCATGAAGACTCACAGTGAGTCTTAAGGTCCCTATATATTCTTAGCGCTGTCTGGGATGCCCTAGATGTGCATCTTCCGAGGCCATAAATGTCTCAGAATCACTAGAGAGAAAACACTTAGTGCTGATGGATTTTCTTTTGACTCTTTAATGAAGCTAATAGACTCGTAAAAAACATTTGGTAAGGTGGGAGTGGGGAGGAAGATTTTAAAAAAGCTTTTTAAAATCCAACATCCTCAGAGCTTTTCCCTGAGGTGCTTGGAGATTTCTCCTGTTCACAATCACATTGTGGAAAGGGCATCAACAAATTAAAGAGCAACAGTAAACAGAAGAAAACCAGTGCATAAAGTCATGTCAGTGCAACTTGTAAACATTTCCCTGGGCTTCAGCTCGTCTGTAATATTGCACTGTGATTTCAGAGGTTTCCATTATTTTTGATGGTTGTACATACAGCACTTTCAATTAACAAAAAACAACCCAACAAAAACCTCACAAAACAAAATGACAAAAAATATAAATCCCAAGAACTAGGAAAAAACCACCAAAACCCACCACCACCAATGGAAAAACCAAACAACAGACCCCAAGCAAACAAAACCCAACCCTGCAGCTTCTTCTCTATTTTAGACTTTAAACCAGACAAACTAGTTCAGCTTCTGACAGCAACCCGTGTTGTAGGTGGGTGGACAGAGGCAAAGGGTCACACTGCTGCTGCTCTTACCTTTCTACACCAAAGCTGCCTGATTCAAAGCTACCCCATCTGTGTTTTGGGCTTGTGTCTTTGGAGTGCAGAGCAAGCAGGTGTGCTATTTGCCCAAGGTCACACAACAGCTGAGCAGAACCTATGGAAAAAACAATAATAAAGAAAAGAAAAAAATAAAATAAAAAAAAAATCCAGAGAATGCTATTTGCACACCTGATGTTTTCCAGTTTTGAGAAAGAGACAAAAGAAATGCAGTGCAAGTGAATGCTGGGGATGAAAACTGAGGAGGGAGGGAACAGGGTGGTGGTGTGGGGAGGACAAACCTAGGAGGGTTGGGAGGGCTTGGGAGGTGGGACAGCCTGGGAAGGGGACAGCCCTGGGAGGGTACAGGGTGGGGGGCTGGAGGGGACAGCTGGTGGGAGGGTGGCAGAGCTGGGCAGAGGTGGCTCTGAGGGCTGCAGCTCTGCTCAGTGAGGTTTAGGGCATGAGATGGTTCTGTTCCTTCCTGCATCAACACAACAGCTTTGGAAACAGTTTCTTTCATTCAATTGCTTTAATAGCAGTTAATATACCTTATGAGCCAAACTGGAGTGGTTATAAATGTGACAGAATAATTCATCCTCTCCATTTTAGCAATTCAAATTTTAACAACAGCGGTCTAAGAGGTGCCTGTGTTATTCTACCTCTCACCCTTCTCCTTCTTTCTGCCTTCCTATATTATCATTAAGCGTAATTGATGATACTGTTCTGTAGATTACTTTGCTTTTGGATGTGTGTTTCCTGCGTGATTATTATTTGGTTTCAGCTTTGTATTTCACTGTGTTTAATCACCTTAGAGGTTGTAGTGCTCCAGCTGTAGAAGTTATCAGTTTTCCATACTTCTCTGGTTATTTTTTAGTACAGTCTGAAATCTTGTGATAAGTATTTGCTTCTCTGCAAATTTTCTGTTATTTTTCAATTTCATTTTCCTTAAAAAGAGGCAAACAAATGAAAATAGTACCAGTGAAATCTTTATTTCCAGTGTTTTAGTTATTTAGGACAGTGATTTCTGCTTCAAGCATCCCAGTAGCTCGTTTCCATTTATTATCTGACCATGAATATGGAAAAAAATCCCTAAATCAATGTTCTACTCCATAAATGTGGCAGAAGATTCATTTGGCTGTATAACAAGGGTTATTTTCCCTGATTTGTTGTTACTTGATCTTTGACATTTAGGTTATGCTAGGGAAGAGGAACTGGGCACATAATGGGCACTTTAAAAATTACTTATCTAAAAACATCCGAGCAACTGCCTCATGGAAGATTAACAGCTGAAAGAAACTGCTGGGAATAGTAAAATGACTCTTTAGGGGATGCTGGTTTAGGATGAGAAATCAGGGTTGTTAAAGGAAAGAAGCCTTAGAGTAAATAATATTTGAGCTCGTGGGAGATACATTGCCAAAGCCTGGACCTTGGTCCCTAGTGATCAGATGAAGCCTGACAGCCTGGACATGTGTTTGCATGGAGATGGACATGTGGCCATTGCAGGAGTAAAATCATCTCCAGAGCAGACACTGTTGCTCTCTCTTCCCTGGCCAGCAGCAGTGTAAAAGGACTGATTGGTATCTAAATCACAGCACTCCTGAAATAGCTCCCAGAGCCCGAGTGACCCTGCCAGCCACAGAGATGGGCTGAGGGGAGGGGGGGGGGCTCCATGCTCTGGGCTACAAAGCAGGGCTGGATTGCAGGCAGGGATTGCAGACAAACCCCTTGTGCCAGGGCAGCTCCAGTGAGCTCCATGCCCTTCCCCCCGGCCACCTCCACCTGAGCAGAGGGTGCACGGGTGCCTCTGCATCCTGACAGCTTTGCCAAGCTCAGGGAGTACTGGCAAGGAGCTCAGCAGCTTTCATCCAAGTATCCCACTTGTTGGCCAGATCTAGCTGGATCTGACTTGTCTGAGAGACTGGCTTCCCTTTTTTGTGTGCTGAAAATTAAAAATACCAGAGCTGGGTTTCATCTAGCTTTTGCTTCTGACCTGTGCAGTACATTACTGCCTCTGGCCTTCAGCTTTAAATTGCACGATACCAAACACAAGCAGAACAGGTAAAAAACTGTTTTTCCCTTTTCTCTTTCTATTTGCTAACAGTGCGATACAGCCACCAGGGGCTCTTCTCTGTTAATTATGAAAACTAAACAAGGGCTTTCTACCAAATTTTCAAAACAATAGCACATGACAGCCATTTCTCTGTTGTCTTATAGGCTTCTATGCTTGCTTGTGTCTGGTATGAGAAAATGATTTGATGAGTCCCAGTCCTGACCAAGAAAAGAGTTCTTGGTTGAGAAACTAAGACTGCTACTAATGAACAGTGCAGGAAGGAAGGCTTATTCTGATCCTGGGATGCAGCCAAACTTGAGTTAATGTTACTGTAGCAGGGAAAGATACTCAATTGCAACCAATTTTGACATGAAACACTTGCTAGCAATTCATTTAAAAATTAGGAACTTTCTAAAACTATGAGAGAGTGACAGGGAAAAAGCAAAGTATACATTAACAGATTCTTTGAATAAAGTGTTTTTCTCTCAGACCTACATATGCCTTTGCTGTAGACTATGTACGAGGTACAAACTGGGGATGAAGCTTTGCCTTCTCATTTAAAAATGTTAGAGTAGTAACTTAGTAAAATTTTTCACTATTGTTCCTGCATAATACATAAAGTTAAAACCAAACCAAAACAAAAAAACTTTGACCTGAAATTACCCATGTGAATTAATTTTACTAGGCCTATGGGGAGTTCTTTTGTTGTAATATATAAACTTGCCTTCATCAGGTGAAAATGTCATTTGCAAAGACACTCATTGTCTTTTTTGGACATGTTCAGAACCACATATACTAAAGATTACTTTATGTAATGATTCTTAAAGATCAATTTATACTGAAAAAGGCTGAAAAGAAAATTGTTATTCTGGTATGAGCAGCTTTCAATTCAGTGGTGAATTATAAGTCATCTGCCTTTTGACATTTCAATATAAAATCTGACTTACTTGCAACATCTTTATTCTAATGAAAAGCAGATTTATTGTAACCTACTGCTCATTACAATACTTCAGTCATCTAAGGTTGAAGTATTGAAGCAGATTTCTAAACATGATTTCAACTCATTCAAACTCTGCTCACCTGTGACAGTAAAAATAGCAGAGACATTTGCCTTTAGCATAGGTTTTCTGGATTCTCAAGATTTTCTCACCCTGGTAGGCAGACTGCTCCTCCACTGGGACTATGGATGGCTCTGAACATCCAAACCCTCTAGACTACTGCAATCCAAATTCTCTTTCTCCAGAAGTTATGCAAAAGATACTATTATACTGTTTTGACCAAATGAAAAGAAAAAAATCTGTCTCACCCAATCAGATTTAATTGAGAGTAAAAGCATGAAGATGGAATACCACAAGTTATTCTCTCCCTATCGTTGGTTAGGCTTAAAATCTGTCTTAATGTAGACAGATTATGGTATGGCAAATCGTGCACTGTAGCTGACAATTAGCAGAAAGCAGGACAGCTAGTGAAGATACATCAATATTTATATGGTTATGTGGTGCTAAAATGATGATCTGAGTCCATCTGAAATGCACCTTTTTGTGTCAGGCAAGAATAGGGCTGACGAGCATGTCATAGTAAGATGGGCTGTCATGGGCTGTGATGACACTATGGATACTAGTGTAGTAGTGCCTTTCCTCCCCAAAAAAGAAGATGGAGAAGGATGAAAACATCAGAAAAATCAATACCATAAATGTGGCACAGGCACGGAGACTTTCAGGCAAATGCTTTAAGCCTCACAGTCCTGTCACACAAAATTTGCTGTGTAGTTGGGTAAGGTGAGGCTGCAACATGCGTCAGAAGCCTCACAGGAGCAAGGGAAATGGTAGATGAAAAGTTTGTTCATGATGAAGGGCAGAGCAAGGGCCCAGTGTGATCCCGGTTGGCATTATGCTGTCAAAAGCCCTGCCTGTCAGCTTTGAAGGAAAGCCAAAGGCTCATCTGCATAATAAATTGTTTAATGCTTTATCCAAGAGCTGGAGGCTGACATTTCTGTGTATTTGTATCCCCTTTCCTGCTCTACCCAGTGTGAGCACAGGCCAAAAAAATAGATGCAAAGCTCTTATCCAAGGGGGATACTTCTCAGCAATCCCAAATGGCCCATTGCTTCCACAACCACTGTGATGAGAGGTTACTTGGATAATACAAATGCTGAGATTAAAATGTGGGACAGGGACTGAGAAATTCTGAATTAATTTTCTGGCTCTGTCAAAAAAGAGTCTGCGGGAGTTAGTTAAATCATTTAATCTCTGTGCCTCACATTCCTATCATCTGACAATTTAGTGTTTCATAGGGCTGTTACGAAATGCAGTGCATTAGGATGAGGCATTCCCATGCTGCAGTGATGGTTACTGTGCACATGGGGTGACTGAGGCTTTCTATTTGCATGGAAGCAGTTGCTTGCTCATGAAGTGTTAGTCACAAAACATCACTAAGGCAAAATGCCTGTCTTTCAGCAAACTCTGACTAATGTTTCCACATCTGTATCTACAGTAAAACACGTGGAAATATTTTTTTATTTAAAATGCATTGAATTTCTTTCTTGCAGTAAACTTGGGCACAGGCAGATCTCTGATACTGCAGCATGAGTTCAGACAGATGGCTCTGTTTGGTCATGTTCATCACAAGCAAGAATGAAATCAGATCCCAGAATAGTGGGGACCATCAGGGAAGAGACAGAGTGTATTCAAACTTAAAAAAGTTTGAATAAAAAGAGTGTATTCAAAATTAAAATATCTTTTTCACTGTACTCTAAGGCTCAGTGAGAGTTGGCTCTGCCTGAACATGTAGCTGGACTTGTTATTTATTTGTTTGAAACTGTTGCCCTCATGTCCTTGCTCTAAAAAATATGCTGAATATTTGATGATAGTTTATTCTTTAGGGTTTTTTCTGTTAGTTTATAATAATTGTTTATTCTATTTTTTTTATAGTTTTAATCTTTTTTGAATGTTCATAACATTAAAAAAAAAATA
Organism: Calypte anna; assembly: GCF_003957555.1. NCBI lineage: Eukaryota > Metazoa > Chordata > Aves > Apodiformes > Trochilidae > Calypte > Calypte anna. The sequence goes on from NC_044260.1 coordinate 7,891,377, forward strand.
AAATCATGGTTTAGAGTTGTGCAACCTTGAATTGGCTTGGTCTTGACTTGGGGGTAAAGCTTATTCCATGGCTTCTTTGTCTTTCTTTCCCTGGCTATTGAGTACCAAATGTATCCAGAACCCTAGGCACTGCTGGGATGATGTCCCTGCTTAGTTGCCCACAGAGGATCCTAACACTGCCCTTCAGCATCAGTCCCAGATTCACCCCAACCTCCCCAGCTCCTGAGGTCCTACAGCAGTCCTGCACCTGTGAGTTGGGGTAGTTCTGAACAGTTCCCCACCCAAAAGTCCATCTGTAACTGAGACAAGATTTGATATAGCCTGTTAGTGACACGTGCATAGAAATAGGTGCAGTTTCTTTTGAACAGCAAAGCTCAGACTGAAGTAGGAAGTGTTCAGTGGAGTTTAATAGAATGCTTGAAAGAGCATTAATAAAGGAAAGTAAACAGACTATGCAGCAATTTCTGACCAAAATAATATAACCTCAAAAACAAATTCTCTTCTCTTTGTTCTCAAGCTTAGAGTTCTTGTAGTGTAATAATTACTCTGGCTTCTGAAGGGGATTCTATTTTTCTCTAAAAATGTTTACAGCCTCATCAGATCTAATTATCCCTGACTTTTTCTTCAGTTTTTCAGAGACTGAACACAACAGCATTTATCTTTTCAAGACAGTGAGAGAGGAGTAAAAAATGGAGAGGTACCTATCTTCCTGATATCTGGGCTCTTACATTTCCAGATAAATTAATGTATTTAACTAGGTCACCATGAGCGATAAGGTAAAGCTTGTATTTCATCACCTTGGAACAGACCATTTTGGTATCATAATTATTTATTTTAATGAGTCTTAATTGCTATGACAATTTGCATTTTAATAGATACCAGTTGATTGAAAGCAAACTTTCCCAGAACCCTAATCACAATATTGCTGGAGCACTGAAATTGAGCCCAGCCCCGAGCCCTGGCCTGGCTCTGGCTCTGGCTCTGCACAGCAGTGGCCCCAGCAGCGTTCAGCTCCGGCACCGACGTTATCGCTGCAACTGTGGGAAGTGCTTCAGCCCATCTGGCAATCCTCCCTCAGTGCTGTTTTCCCTGTAGGCTTGCTGCCCTGCAGGTGCAGAAGAGCTGGCGTAGTGTTAACACTTCTGTAAAGCTAGTTCAAGGCTTTTATTAATACTGTGACATTGCATTTAAATGCTCCACTTAGTATGAGTCAATTTTTTTCTGAACTGCTGTTATAGTTTCTCTGTTGGCTACTGTCACCCCTGGGGAACTGTATGATAAGTCTCACTTTATGCATGAGTGCCAGAGGAGAGGAATCAGTGGCATTATGAGTGAAGAAGCTGTAGCTCTTTAACATAACTCGTAGCTTTGGGGTTGTTTGCAAGCTGACAGCGTTCATGTCATGGTGGTGGAAGGCACAGTCCTGAGCTCACGTTGAAGCTTTGATTTTACTGTGGTGCAGCATTTGCTGAGAAGCCAGGTAGATTAAGTCTCACCATGAAGTTGTGAGCAGCTGTTGTTACAGGACTGATCTCATTTCCTCCTAGCCTGGGCATCCTTGTACAGGAAAGCAGCTTCCAGCCTAGAGGACAGCCCTCACCCAGTGAGCATTAGCTCCTTCCCCAAGACCCCAGTGGCTGACACAAAGATGCACCACGCATGCAGCAGCACAAAGTGCAGATGTTTGTCAGTAGAGCCGTAGCATGGGCAGGGAGCCACATGGAAAAGGGAGAAATAGAGCAGCAGCATCAACAGCTCTGCAGAGCAGCCCCGGGACTTGGGGCTGGGGCCTGGCTGTCCTGCATGGAGGGAGTGAGAGGGAGCTGGCAGCTGCTCCCACATCCAGACTGGCCTGACACGGCTCTGCTGCCTGGATGCCTTCCTTGGGATCAGCTATTACAGCATGGACCCCTCCTAACTTCTTTATAACGAAGCACAGCAACACAAAGCTATTTTTCTGTGCTTATTTTCACTGGGCTATTAATACAGGTCTGATATAAAATGCAAAGAATATTCATTATATCATACAAATGGGGATTTCAGGTATGTGAAAATTCTTAGTCCTGAGTTTTTGCTATGAAATAAATTGATTCTACTTTTTGAATCAAAATTTCAAGTAAAACTGCAGCAGAATTCTGTGGGTTGTGCAGAAGTTTTTGTTAGAATTCTTGATGAAAGCTTTTTAATTTGAGACTATTAGTAAGAATCTTATGACTGTAGGAGAATACTGTGGATGACAGGGAATTAGCCATCCTTAAAATAATTTATTTCAACAACAGAAACAAACACTTCTTTCTAGTATTTTTAAATTTATTTGTGCCATATTTGTACAGTAAAATATTTATGTAATTATGCATCCTATTTTTTCTCCACTGTTAAACTGATTTGACAATGTTAAAAGTAGACAAGAGAATTAATATAGTTACTTGCAAAAAAGTCCAATCAACAGTACAATAATTCCCTGTTTATTTACATCAGTCAAATCCATTAGCTTTTCAGTGTTAAAAAGCAAGTCTATTGTGATAAAAAGAAAAATAATATTGTAATCATAGCAGTTCACCCTCAGTCTTGTCTTAAAGCTGAGAGATGAACTTTTGAACTTTTATTACAAACTTAAGGGGGACAATGAAGAAAAACAGGTGATGTCTCCACAATGCCTGATTGCAACTTCTTCTCTCAGTATAGATCAAGTAAATATTTGATAAAATCTGTTGCCACTTTTCTAATTGCCCTCACATCATGAAGCACCATTTTGATTTCTATATTCTTATTACATCCAGACCTGGATACTCTGGCTTTTTATTAATCTGGTTTCAGGAGTCAAATGGTAATGTTCAACTCTCTACCCTCACAACTTCTGTCTCTTTCTTTGTCTTCATTAAAAAAGAAATATGAAAATTAAAAAAACCCAAAACAAAACAAAAATACAGTTTTACTATTCCCTCTGTCTGGATTATGCTGCACTGGGGATTTCCACAGTCCTTCTCTGTCCCTCTGTGTCTGCTTGCCTGAGTAGTTCAGCTGGAATTAGGGTCTCTGCCCCGGCTTTGGGAGTTTTGGGGCTTTTGGGACTTCTGCCAATAAATGAACTGCTCAGAAGATACATTGCAGCTCCTCTTTCCCTGTGAGGAGTACATGTGGCAGGAAGGTGGTGCCAGTGGTGCCACTGTCTCCAGCGAGGCCAGGACTTGCTGCCACACTGCATACCTCCCCATCCCTCTCCAGGGTGGATCTGGAACTAGGGCAGCTGGAAACTGCCATGTTCCCTTATACATCGAAACAGTAGTTAAGAATGTGACCTACATTTTTGTGAAATGATTTATAATACCCTTAATAACTGTGAAGCACAATATTAACATGCTTCTAGAAAGAAAACTCCTTAAGATCTAACATTAATATTAAGGGTTTTTTTCTGTCTCTCTCAACAGTACCTTGCTGTGTTCAGCAAAGCTTCCTCTAATGCCCATGTACATGCTTGTGAAGGTTTAATCATCTTATGTCCTCCTTGTTGTGCTCTGTGGTTGCTTTCACACAGCTCTGGTACCAGGGAGCCACTGACACGTGTCCCTCCCCTTGCTCCAGGGGAGCAGAGGACTCTCCCAGGGCAAATCCAACTCTGCTGCAGACACTTCTCTCCAGGCATAGCTTGTTCCCTTGATCAGAGGCTCTCTCAGCACCCAAGCTCTAAATAGCCCCCAAATTCTTTCTTTTAGGAGATGGGAAAGGAGGCTGTCGACTTCACTGCAGCTGAGTTCTTAGAGGAAGCTACGTGAGCTGATCTTGTCCTGTTATGCCACAGAAACCCTATATAGATATCTACCAGTAAAAGAATATTTTAAATACGTGGAAACACATCCAGCTATTTAAGCTCAGGCAAAATATTGATATTACTAAGAACGTTATGAAATGCTTTTTTTAGCCCAAGGGAAAATTTTCTAGAAACTTGGGTAAACACTCCACAGAAAAATTCCTTTACTTTAGTTGGGAGCTGGACAAAATGATGCAATATATCCTTTCCATTTCTCACCTCCAAACCCCAGTGCAGTGGTTTTTTTGGACAGTGATCAGTGGGGCATATCTGTATGTGCTGGGAAAAAAAGGATGGCTATAACCATTTTTACTGACATGTCCTTTGTCTTTTTATAAAAAACAGAGTAAAAAATCTTGGTTAATAACAGGCCTCAGATTACTTATAAGCAGTTTAGTCAGGCTGTGCCAGTACAGGCCACGTGCTCAAACGCAGTCTCACTCTAAGCAAGGGCACGGCTTGCTACTTTTAATGTACGATATCTTTTTCTGTTGGGCCTCTGAGCCTTGATTTATGTTTAATCTTTCAATTAAATTCCCTTCAGATATGTGAATTTTGTCAATGCTTATTTCTCCCACACAAAATCTGGTTATATTATGTGATGTTTTCTTCAGATTTTCACTATTCTGCATGGCATTTCCCACCCCCTTTTTTCTTTCCCTCACTCTGCTAGAAGTAAAATCTGTTTTTAAGGATGCCTGAAGCTTTGCCTTTTATCTCTCACCACCGCCTCTCAGACAGCAAGTCTCTGTCTGCATAGTGAGTAACCTACTTGAGGCCCTGGGGTCTGGGGCAGCCTGCTCTGGGCAGGAGACATGGAGGACAGGATGGCTCCAGCAGCCAGGTCCCTCAGCACGGTGGTGTTTCTGGCCAGAGGCTGCAGCTCACACCTCAGAGCCAGGAGTGGCTGCTGGGGGTTGTTTTCATTGCAGGCAGACACTGTGCCCCTTTCCTGAGGGTGGTCTCAGTGGGCTCAGGGCACTCAGCTGCTGGATGGGGCTTCCTCTTTGCTTCCACTAACATGAGTAAAATGTTTACTATTAGAAAACTATTTAGTTTTCTAGTTTTTGAATTTTTGGTCCAGTGAAGGTGAGGGGATTTTGTCAGATTTCTGATCAGGGAAAATTTAAAGAAGGAGAAGAAAAAAAGTATGGGAAAAACAAATGAGGAAACTGATGCTGTTACCTGAATGAATGAGATTAAACAAGCTCAGTGTGTTGGTCTTGGGCACAGCTCTGGGTCATCTTTCAGCTCCTGCTTTCGATCCTATATGTGCAGGCACAGGACTGGTGTGAGGGGCCTGGGCTGAGAGGCACCTCCATCCAGACTGTGGCTAGGGTGACAGGGCCAGCATCTTATTTGTCTCTCTTCTGTATTTAATTTTGAATAAGAGCCTTGATTTACAGTTTTATTTGAATGTTCACTTTTCCAATGGGTTGATAGTGTGCTACCTGAGTAGTATGAAGTTTTTACAGAGCCCCTAATTCAGAAATGTTTTGTGCATTTCTGCAGCTTTCAAGAGCCATAATTGAAAATGTTTACCCCTTCTTGAACACAACTGTAATTTTTTTCCAAGCTGGATTTTGATGCCTGCTTTTATTTGTGCTTTCATCTCTGTCAGTGGGTCAAGCCAGGTGCAGACAGAGAGTGTAAAAGGACAGATGGTTCTACAAAGCATACAGAGCTTTGAAGTTATCACTTTGTTGAAAAAAATGCTTGGTTGGTTGTTCTTTCATCATAACTTAATTACAGAAATTATCTCTGCCCAGTGATGAAATTCCTAACAAAAGTAAGACCTTATTGTCTTCAAAGAGAGGGGGACACCTAGGAGCCTAGGACATGGCCCCAGTGAGTCTGTCTTCCTAGCAACTCATTCTGTTAGGAAAAGTGCTCAAAGAGCCCATGTGTACCAACCCTTATATACCTATGCTTGCAGAACCTCATCTTAACAGCATTGTAAGGGATCTGGTTCACTGTATGTTAAAAAAGGTTCAGTTAAATTAGTCCTTGTGGAGACAGTTTTTTTCCTACTGTCCCACTACAGGAACTTTCCAGCATAATGATCTCATTGAAATTCAGATTAGGGTTATGGTGTAAATGCAGAGAGTCTGTTATCATAGCCCCATCCTAGAGACCTGGAAAGCCGAAAGTTTTGTGATCCCTCCCAGCTGACCCCCAAGAGGCTCACTCAGTCTTGATTTCATAACATATTCATGTTAAAGTCTTGAATTAAAGGGTAAAATCTATCTCAAATTAACAGGGGAATGTAACAGGAAGAACTGGCATGTTTTAAACCCAATTGTAACATCTTTTCAAGTTAGGTGAATACAAGCAAATTCTTCTTTTACATAAGCTGTTATGGTGGGGCACCTCCCTGCACAGAATAATTAATCAAAATTAACTACTCCATCTAGTTTCAGACACATAGTTTTTGATCACTGGTTAACAGATTTAAAGATCTAATCCAAGATTTAACACATTGATTCAATTACTTCAACTTGTGCTTCAAACACCATCAAAGTGTTGATTCTTTTCTCTTAATTCTTTTGAAAGGCTAATTCAGACTGACTCATTAACTAGAGATGACTGCAAATTTGGATAATGCATTTAAGTGAAGAGGCTTGATCCATCTTGATTAAAAGACTTTTTTTGTAGCTAATGTTTAACCTCTGAAGTTCACAAACAGAGCTACAGTTAATGAGTGTTTCCTTCTCAAATATTCAAGCTTCTTGCCACCTCTTTTTGCCCCCTCAAATCAAAAGGGGATGCTTCCTGAGCTGCAAAATGCAACATTTATGCTAATTCAGTATAATTATAATTATTTCACAGTAACCAAAAAATGTGCATGCAAACAGTTACATAAAAGACACGAGCAAATACTCAAGCATATTGTTTGCTTCACAAAGTAAATCAGTACATTATAAGGATAAACTTCTACATTACCTAATTAGCATCATCCAGGAAGAAAGTTCTCCTGAGCAGGAAGCCAGATGGGCAAAACCTGCCCTGGATCCCTCGTTCTGAAAAAGCAGTGTAAGAAAAACTGATTATCACTCATTTATCATAACTTTCCTTGTATTTGGAGCAGCAGATGTGGAAAAAATGTTGGTGCATGACTTTGGGGTACGGAAGGGGATTCTTCATACTTCCCACATCATCAGCATAAATAAAAGAGTTTATGTATGAAAACCTACAGTTTAAGGGACTGTATTGTAGAGTCCTACCATCCAGACCAACACTTTTTAAGAAGGTGGTGCTGGGAATGCTAGAAGTTATGCTTGATTGTAAGGAAAAGGGATTACCATTTACGGTGGGGTCTCTTTCCTGTGAATCTAATAGGATTCATTTTGTAGAGTTGTACATCAGAATATTTGCTTACTATAAAACAGTAAACAGTTCACTGTAAAACAGGCTTCTGACTGTACTGATTGAATGAAATGTGGACAGTACAACTGAATGACTTTTTTTAAACTTTTTTTCAAAGTTTTAGCCCATGCAGGAATTGTCTGGTAATTCAAATTAATACCTTCAGATGGAAGAAAAATGCAATTGGGTCATTGTCCACAAGCTTACAGAGAGTAGCTCCCAGCAGCAGATTATAGGGAACTTGTAAGGCAGAAATTTTCTACTTCCTGGAGAACTTTCAAGCCTCCTTGGAGATCCCAAAAGGCTTTTGAACATACTTTTCACTTCATGCAACCAGGCAAAGGAGCCCTCTGTTACTCCAAATTTGCAAAGCTGGCAGTAGCCAGAAGAAGGTCCCAGAACTTCCTGGAGGTTTGCTCTGACCTTGTAGTGCTATCTGAGGATTTTTTCCCTGCTAAAAAAAGATGTAGCTGCCTTAGAAATGACAGGTTTCTCTGTGGGCTCAAGACAGCTAAATGTGTCTGCATGTGTACAACTTTGTTTGTCACAGTGTCATTGTCTGTGTGGATTCATGCCACTGACATAACCATAATAATGTGGGGGGTTTTTTAATAGGAAAGGTGTGGCTGATAAAATGAACAATTTGCTGCTGGCTCACAAATGATATCCATTCACTGGCATGGATGATTTGATCCAGCAATTTTATTTCTTTTTTATATCTCAACAGTTAATGCCTGAAAGAAAAAGATATCTCTTCAGTGTGAGTCATTGGGAAATGAAACTGTGGGAGAAAGTTTGCATTTAGATGGTCTTGTTTGCTCTTCAGTGCATACAATTAAGTTTAAATTCTTCTTATTTAGGCTATGTTGAGGTTCTCCTGAAAGTCACTGTCAGGATGGAAGTTGCTTCAGCCTAGAGAACTAAATATGAGGTCTGGCTTCTTTTCATTGACTTCAGGGAGTTCAAATTCAAACAGATTACATGTAAGTGTCTGCATTTTGGATGTTTAAAGCAAAGAGGTTAATGATACTTGCCTGCTCTATCTGCATGGCCAAGGCAGGCTCTTGCAGTCAATATCTGTCAATATGTTGAGTTGTTCTCTTCTTGTTTATATATTAGGGAACACCAGTTCCCAGCATCTTGTCCAGCTTTCCAAAAATATAGCCTCAGATTATAGCTTTCAGCTCCATCAAAATCTGTGGCAAGGATCTAGCTGTGAAATGCTTACATTGTATTGGCATATCAGTTCAGAGAAACATCCCTGTTTTCTGCCTCCCTTCACAGAAGGCCCAACTAGAGCAGGTTATACAAGGGTAACAGCACTAGCAGATCAGAGCTTTGCTTGGACACCTTCCTGCAATGGGAAAATACAGGAAAGAAATCAAAGGCTTTAGCAGCAACAAGGACTGCAGGAAGCCATGGAGTTTTCCCTGCCTTGATTCTTACACTGCACCTCTGCTGGGTGATGGTACAAAGATGCAGGAGACTGATGGCTGCTGCTTTGGTCCCCAGCCATCCCATCTGATTCAGGGCTTTTTTGGACAAAGTAGGTCACTAGATTTGTGTACAATGAGGGCAGAGATCTTAGTTCTGCTGCCTGTCTGGTGCTTCTGATGTGTTCCCAGTACCAGCTGTGGGATTCCTCCTGAGAGCAGGCACTACCCACACAGACTCTGCTGCACCTGAGGCACCAGGACCCGCTCTGTGCTGCTAAATGCGAACAGTGAACATTTGTGTTTGTCTGGACCCAAAATCTGAAGTTCTGTCTTCTAGTGAAGGGTATAGCATCTGCAGAGCTCTTATAGATTTCCAGTGGTTCTGTGGTCTCTCACCTTCAACCCTACTGGCAATTGCCTTGCTTCTCCTTTCAATAAGCCACACATACCTTTAAATGTAAGTCCTCTAAATCATCAGGGACAGAATCCTTGAGATTCAACTTCTGATGCTAGAGATGGCCACCTTGCATGATAACTCCTGCAGAAGTAATCCTGGGTTTATCTTGTCTTTTTTGAACCTAGTGCAGCCATGTCTTAATCAGATATTTGTATCCCCAAACCAGTGATCTGCTGCTGAGAAAGCTAGTGTCAGCATGGAGGCACAGAATGTGAACTTTTTGCAGATTGGTCACCCTGAAAATGAAAGATGTATTTGTCCAGAGACAGGTCTGAACACTGGGTAACTTGCTTTAACAAGACTTTATTCAAATTCCTATTGGAACAGCAGATTAGTTCCAATTAGCAGAGGGATGAACAGACTTGGCCAAAGTGAAACTTGCTTTTCTTACTTTGTGCATTCCCATGTATGCTTTGCATCATCTGCATACCAAATTTTTACTCAGTCCGTAGTTTACTGATTACTTGCATGGTGTTTACTAAAATGTAAGGGCTTAATTATACCCTCATTTGATTTGGTGGGAGTTTTGCCATTGATTTAAATGGGAGCAGAGCCGTGAAAAAGGATTTGCATGCATTGATTTAGTATGCTTGCAGGGGAAGGTCGAATGTGTGAACTTGGAGAAGAAGGGAAGTTTGATGTCTTAAGAATCGTGACATTCCCTTGAGATTAGATTTCTCCTGTAAATACATGTATCACATTAAATAGATTTGGTTTGGATCCACTGATGAGAATTTTGGGCTTCAAAGGTGCATGATTTGTTTCGGGTCCACAAATATTAATGAGATTTTTTTTGCTATTGTTGGAATTATAGAGCTAAACAGACTTTGGGGTGGTTTTTTGTTTGGTTTTTTCCCCCTAAAATAATTTGCATTTCATGGTGATTTCCTTTTCATCTAGCAACATAATCCTTGACCTTGCTTTATCTTAGTAGCACCTTAAAAATGTGTCTATAGATAACCATGTGTAGCTGACCTTAGAAGTCTGGAATTAGTTAGTGCTGTATGATTTCCTGCTTTGAAGGATGTAGTGAAAGATTCAGCTGAGACAAAGAAGCCAAAGCTGCAAGGCTCTCAGCTCTTGGTAGCATTTCGTGTGGCATATGGGCTATGTCAGTAATTATGCCAGAAATCCTGAAATAGCATTCTCTAGATCCGTTTGTCAACTGATCTAGGAACCATCTGATCATTTTATTCTTCCCATCACCTCTTCCCTAGAAGTTCTGTGACCACCACAAGGCCATCCTCGATTACCTTGCAGGGAGAAACCAGAGGATTGGCATAAGATGCATGGTTTTCCAAGATTCACTTAAAATCTTCTCAAAGGCACTCTCACTGACTGAAGTGGGGAGTTCAGGTGGAAGTAGGGTGATGGATCCAAGTTGTGTTGTTCCCTTGCCTGTGGGCGATTGCCACTCACAGTGTGTGTCTTCAAGTGACAAACATGCTGGTGTTCCTTGCCCTTAAATTGTGGTTCCAAGTTTTGAAAGAGATCAGGTGGAAGGTGACTGTCACTGCAACCAGAGTGACTTAAGTAACTTGACTTCTCCAAGTCCTTTTACAGAAAATAGCTAAAAATACAAGATGAGAGAGTAGCAGTGGCTAGAGAGAGATGGTGACAGCAGAGAGCAGCAGTGCCTTGACTCCTGACATGGAGGAGTTCCTCTTCCTCCCTCAACCCCATCTCCACCAGCCAGTGGGTCCCACTGCTCTCAGAGTGCTTTGCAGGCAGCACTTGCATAGTGATTTAAATATGTTCATGACCCACTTATTTGTATGTGATTAGTAGATACATATTCTGGGAATCCTGAAACACTGCCAGCTCCTTGTCAAGCTTTTGGGAAATGTGCACACTGCTGGAGACAGCCTGCTGTGCTGTCTGACTTCCAGATTATCAGGCATTCACTGTTTATTCATCACTGATGTCTCCTTGTAAGTTCGGCTTTGTTCGGTGTGGCTTTTCTACTACTTTTTTCCATAGTCCTTTCTTCCTGCTCTAACAACTTTATCTACCTTCCCCAAAATGTCAATTTTCTGCTTTTGCTAAATTCCATAGAATGTATTGATATTTTCATTAATCAAGCATAAGGGACACCCAGGGCTTTAAGAAACTGAGTTCAGCTGTCTCTGAACCTGAGAAAAGTGCTGTCAAAAAACCATACTATAGATGAAATTAAATTGATAAAGCTGACTACAGATCCAGAGAGTCAGAATGAATAACAACAATTCCAGACTTAAAAAGGCATTGCTTTCCCTATTTCAGCTTTCATTATATTTGGGTAGAAATATAAACCCAAAAGTGTATTTATAGCTACCCAAACAAGGCCAAATCTTTGTCTGCTGTTCGTCCCAGTATGCACCTTATGGCACTGGTGCACTTTCAAGTCACAGATGAGCATAACCTTGGTTTTTCTCCTGACCCCATTAGAGTGTGCATGTAGCCTCAGCTGTGCTAATGTAGCTGCCCTGGTTTGGGCTGGAGAGGATTTCAGAGGAGTCAGGCAGCTTTCACAGAATTCCCTGGGAGCAGGATTAGGCCATTGAGCAGAGCCAACTTGAGGCACATGTTAATCTATTTTAAGAGTTCCTCTTGCTGTAACTGGCAGCTGGATCTTCTTAAGGATCTTCTTCACACTGAGAAAGTAGTGACAAGGATAAATGGCACCAGAGGACCTGGCCACAGTTTTGAACTGTCTGGACTTCATATGAGCTCAAAACCATGGTGAAGCTTATGGAAAACAGCTGTTGAAAATAGAATATTAACTTTGTAATTTTATGGACCAGCAAATGGTCCTTTGGGCACAGGTTGCTGACAGCTTTATTTATAATCATTCTGAAATAGTGTCCAAGACTTCAGCTCGGCTGTGTATGGAATTACACAAGTGGAAAGACAAAAGTTATGTTTGGTCTCCTGTCTTAAATCAAATCCAGTAAGGCACATGTTAATATTTGAACCTACACTTTTCATACTCAGTTTAAACCAAGATAATGTTATCTTCTGGAGTTTTCTGGGTGAAAAGTGTTCTCTAATTCGTAATCTGTAGCAGCAGAAGTTGCACATGAACCAGTCTACTTTTAAAGTGATTTACTGCATTGCCTATAGCTCAGTGGTTATTGCTGACCATGGGTAATTAAGAGGTACTGGAAGATTCTTAGGAGATGGTTACATTGCAAATAGAAAGCAGAGAAAAAAAAAGAGATGCACCGATCATTTCTGATGCTCAAGTATCTTTTTTTAATGGAACAAATTAATTTCTAGTTTATAGCAATAGCTGAATTAATTGCATATGGCTGGATTGCATATGGATTCACTGGAATGGCACTCAACCAGCACAAGCAGGTTAACTCCACTGTCTCTGCCACTGATAATCTGGCACCATCTCTCTTTAAGATCTCTGATCCTTTTTATTTACATTTTCTGCATTATCACTTCTCTTGCCATGCCTGTTGATCTTTTTCTTGCTAATCCTTCCTTCCCCAAACTGCCAACTTTCAGCTATAACAACCCAACACAGTGTTCAGAGTCAGGAGCTTGCCACTCAGTGTTAAGAGAGAAACAAGAAATGCCTTTTTTTTTCTTTTTTTACAGCAAAGTCCCCTTCCTGTGCTAATACTTCAGCAGACAAATACTCCTTAGCAATTAAACACTGATTTCAAAATGAATGGGCTTTTTTGTATATCTAAGGTTAAGCTCTATATGTTTCTTGGGTTCTCTCTGTTACTTAACTGAAAGGTCAAATAACCAAGTAGTTTACTCATAACACATGGGAAAGCAAAGAGAGAGTTTCTCTTTTTGCATCCAGGCTTCTTGATGACAACACATTTTAAAGCATCTGTGAAACAGGCTGTGAATCAAATAAATATTCGTATGGAGAAACAAATTAGGAACAGGCAGTTCCAGACTTAACCAAGCATGCAAAACACTGTTGATGTAGAAATTAGAGACTCCCATAGTCCTGTGAGCATTTCCCAAAGAGCATCTAAATGTTCCCCAAGGTTAATTTGAGAATAAAAATGATCTATAAACATTACGATATTGTGAACAGTTAAGTTAGATAAAAATAGGTGGTTTTTTAACTACTGTTTAAGATACTGATAGCTACATGCAGGGTAAAATTCTGAAAAACCTTATTTATAAAGGCATCTCCACTCTGATGGAAAACAATAATGGGAAGTGATTCTTTTTTGGCTTTTTTGTTTGGGTTTCTTTTATTTTTAATGTTTCTGGGTCTTTTTTTAAAAGATCTTTGAATCAGTCAGTTTGTACATGTATCCTAGCACCAGCCTCCCCAAAAGCCTGAGCTGAACACTAGCAGGCAATGCAGTGATTTTACAGACTTCTGAGATTTTGATCAAACCCAAGAAATGAGTTCATTATTGTTTTCATGTCTATAATTAAGTCCACTCTTGTACCAGACAGGGATAAGGACATGAAGTTTTGGAAGAAGCACTGGTCAGTAACATCAGCTCCTTCCCTGTGTGGCAGGTCTTAGTTAAAATCATTGGGTTTTGTCATGGAAAAGTCACCTTTTCCATCTTCTCAGTTCCTTTCAAATACATACAGAGAACTACACTACTGTGGAACTTGCTGACTCTAGACTAGAAAAACCTTAAAGTAGGATGCTCAGACTGCTGGTTCTTTTAACTCAAATACACATTGGCTGCTCTAAGTAACACTCTGTGAGTGGCTCCTCAGCTGGGATGGGGCTCTGTAGGGTGTGCATGGCCATGATAGCCGTTGACACAGGGAAAATAAGTCCAGATTTACATGGTCTGAGGTAGAGCTGATAGAGCTTAGAGTGGATTTACTCAGAGTCTGCACTCTGTGCTGCTTTCTCTGCAGCAACCAAGCTGGTTAATTTGTAACTGATTGGGTTTTTTTTCCATTTTTAAAGTATATTCTTTACAGAATTCTTTACAGACTTATCTGTACACAAATTCTCATTTACACAGATGACCTTGGCTGCTTCAAGCTTATTGCAATGTTCCCATCCTTGGTATTTATTAATTAATTAATGCAAGTCCATAAAGTTCTCCTGCACTGTAGTAATGACATGCTGGTGATTTATGTTTTAACTGTAATAGCAATTCACCAATTGACTAAAATGTTTCTTGTCATGAATATTTTAATGAGAGCTGAAGACTTTATATCTGGTGAAAGAATATAGTTTTCAAATGTCTAAAGTTGCTAAATGACACAGAAGAGAGGTATGAACTGTTCAAATGAATAGAAGTCTCAGCAGATTGATCAGAAAATTACAGTTTAGCTGCTTCATTATATTTCTTTGATGTTAGACATTTTCTAAGCTGATGACCTGATTGAGGAGTGACACTTTGTGAATTTGCAGGTTTCATTGAACAAAGATCAGGGAAATAAAATAATTAAAACAAATACATTTATCACTACCAGGAAATCTGAAGAGATAATTTGCATGTTCTTGAAAAGCTGTGTTTCCCAGGAAAAAGGGCAAAGAGAATGGGAGTAAAATGATCTGAATATGCTTTGTGATTTCTCCTATTTGAGCTGTCAAAACTGAGCAAATCGCTTGGAAATACCTGGGAGTTACATGGTAAAAGTCTGCAGTGCATGCATGCAGAGAAGTGCTGGGGGTCAACTAGATACCCCCTCTGGGGTGTGAAGGAAACAGGGAGGGATGAGGATGGATGAGGTTCCCTTGTGTATTGTTTCTAGAGAGGGATGACACAACCTCTTGCACTATCTCAGCAGACTTAAGCTGGACCATAACTTTTTTTGCATGTCCATATAGACAGGGTCCACGTGGACTTCACGGAGCTGTCGTGGGATTAGAAGTTGATGTTTGTTCAGAATTTCAGAAGCCTATTCATACCATTTGCTTTTGGTTTTGTAACCAGACTACTAGAGAGCTAGAGAGCACAGACTTTAATGTGAAAGATTTTTCATTTGTTCTGGTTTCTGCTTAAAGAGCACTTTCTCCTTCACTGTTCCAGTGGATGAAAAAGGACAACAGTAGAAGTGAGCTGGAAGATGGATAGCTATCATTGTAAAGTGATACCTTCTAAGAGTGATACAGATTTTTAAGAAAAAGGGAGCCTGGGAGAGAGAGGTGGAATAATTTCTTCAGTTTTAACTGAATGGTTGAGATTGATAGCATAAAGGCAGATGGTTACTGCCAGCAAGCAGAATACCTGTTCAGTGGGGAGCACAAAGAGAGCAGCAATCACATATAGACAGTCAAATAGTTACCCCATGATTATAACTGTAGGTCAGTTTGAGTTTTGCAGATCCAAACTGGTGATCAAAGCACAAAAGGCTCCATATGTCTGGAACAGCCCCCTGAATCTCAGCACAGCTCATTGAACCATATCTTCTCTGCAGTGACTGACAGTTTACTTTTGTACACTTGTGAGCAATGCCAATAGGAATTACTCGGATGATTCAGAAAGAGGCTGGATTTTAAAATATTGAAGTAAGATGAAAAAAATGTAAAGGGAAATGAAAAAGAACCTATTTGCACAGGAATGTACTTTTTGCTGGTTTTCAGGCTTATTGGATGATGGTATAAAAGATTAAAAAGTATCCTTACTGAGTGAGAAATGTATTTTATTAAGGCAGTTAAACTTAATTGAAGCCAGATGTCAGGCTTTTAAAAATATTTCTACTGAGATTTTCTTCCTCATAGTGAGTAGCCAAAATTCAGTGTGCTTACAATCCACATGATGGTCCTAATGCAGGAGAGGCTGGGAGAAGTGTCCCAACAAACCTCCTGCTCCCTCTGGAGAGGGAGAGACACAGGTATTCCTTACATGGAGGTCATCTGGGTGCCAGGGATAGATTTCTTAAGGTCTCAGAGTCTTTCTTGGATGATCTGTCTTCCTGTCTGAGTGGTGATGTAAGGTGTTCAGGTGACAGGTGGGAGCTAGAAGAAGGTAAAATATGGCTAAATGTTCAGGTTTTAAATGTTATAATAAAAAAGGATACGGTTGAATGTTAGAAAAAGAAAGCAGATAAAGCAGGGTTTAATTTTTTATTTACCCAATCACTTTGATCAGACCTAGTGGATTTCAGGTAAATGTCTTCACCTTTTCTGAGACAGCCAGGTTTTCACTTGAGACAGACAGGACAGAGATAGTAAGCCTCTGGTTACCGCTGTTTGATAGACGTTTTCTTATCACTGAGATGGATTCCTCTCCCTCAGCGTGTCTATGAAAGTCAACATCAACTGCCTTTCCCCTCGTTCATGTGGCATATTCAGATCATCATGCTTCTGAGAGTTTGTTTGTATTACCAGGAACATGAATGAGAATGCTCATATTTAGGTGAGCAAAGTGCTCATTAAGCAATCTTTTGTCATAAATGGCTGGGCTATTTCACGTAGTGGTATATAAAAAGGCTATGCTGGACTAACAAATGAAAATCACGTTCTCCTTCCTCTACAGGTTTTGCTGGCGCTCACTCTTGTGACTTCATCTGGTTACCAGAGCTGTATTGCTGCTGATGTCCTCAGTCCCAAGTGACTGAGGGCTTCAGTGTTTTCTGCTACACAGAAAGGCTTTGTAGTGCCAGGAGATACCAACAGGCTCCATCTCTTGACTAGGCTGCTGCTCACAAGTGACAGGATTTCATCCAGAGCTCAGCACAGCATTGGAAAACACCTCACTGGCTGGGAGGCAGAGCAGCCCTCAGCATAGCATGACACAGACAGAGTACAAGGCAATAGACTACATCGGTTTCCCAGCAGTTTTAGGGGTCAGACCCATGAAGACCTTTGAGAAACAGTGGTTCTGATTCTTCTCTGGGCCTTCACCAGATTAACACAATGTTTCATTATGTTTTAACCATACACAGATCAACTCTGCTTTTTAATAAGGTGTTCTATAGGCTTTTGAGACTGCCATGGCTTCTGTTTCATGCTTTCAGCATTACCAAAGCTCAGCATGTCAGATCACAGGTGGGCAGTGAGGCAAAGCTCCACCCAATGGCCTCTGTTCTCTGAAAAGCTCAGAATAATGAATTTGAGATGTTTGGATGCTCACAAGCTCCCTTGGGTAGGGACAGGACAGGATAAGCTTGGCTTTCTGTGAGGCTCTTTAAAAAGAACATTGTACACTTGAACATTTGTCTTGTTCTTACAGGATGGAACTGTCTGTCTAAAACATGAAAGAAAATTAAAGTGTTTCCTGCAGCCTCCGCCATGGGAAAAGATAATGCTTACAATTGCTGCCTTCTGCTACTATTTATGCCAATAAACAGGGGATCTTTCACTAGAATTTATCAGTTACAGCTTTACAGGAGCATCTATCATGACTGCTTACATTTAGCATGTTATCTTTCAGACAGTCCCCTAGGAATCTTCCTGTCCTAGACAGTTGTGTTTGGCTGTTTTGCTCTTGGTGGAATAATCTCAGGTTTTCACACTGATTTGAGATAGTTGCAGAACCCAAACCTGGACATCAGTCTGCTTGACAAAAGCTTGAATTCTGGTTCTGACCAAAGACCTTTCTGGAACCAGCCAAGAGACTTTTCAACAGTATCATTCTTGTTTCTGAGATATGCTTTGTATCTGAAGGAAGAAGTGGACTCTAGTCATTGGAGCTTGTATCCCCTTCAGTCAAGGGATTCCTGGTGCTTTTGTGTGGTTCTCTTTTTATCCCACTCTCATTGTGTTTATTTGTTTTTATATTTTTGTTTTGTTTTTTAAGCAGAAATAGTGTTTTTCCCCACTGATTTATTTCTCCTGATTTCAAGCTGGTATTGTAATCTCTTTGAAATAGATTATTGTGATTTCCCCTTGTATTTTTATGGGGCAAACTAGCATTTAAAAGACTAAATGTAGTGGATAAATTGTTAATTATTTGTTTTTCTCTCCATTAACTCTTCCATAGTTTTTCAATGACATGATTTTATACAGACTTGAGAATAGCTGAGCCTCTGCTTGGGCTCAGTCTGTCTCCAGCCCCAGATTCATCCTTTACTTTGATGTATTGTTACCCCCAAAATGATGCATTCCTCTAAAGCCAGTAATAGGTTGTCCCTTCCAGTTTAGCATTTTGTGCACTCTACAATTTCTGCTTGGTTATACAGTAATACTCTGTAGCACCCATTAAATTCCAAGTTTCTTTAAAAACACAGATGCATGTCCCAAGCATGAATAGAACAACATACATGGAGAAAATGCTCAAAGACTCTACTGCTTCCAGGTAAAAACATTAGCAAAGCTGCAGGAAGCCATAGGGTGAATGTTGTTATTGCCTGGCTTATGGGGGGGAAATGGAAGAAGGAAAAAAACAAAGTGATTTTCTAAACTAAAGCAGGATGTTTGTATCAGAGCTTGAAAAAAATTCCCATTATATATTACCAGTTTGGAGAGAACAGCTTTCTGTTTCATGGCTGGCACTATTAAGTGCTGAAAACTCTCACACATTTTTTTCAGAGCATCATGAGATACTGTGCCCTCTGAATAAACCTGTTGGGGCTACAGCTCCCACTGTGAGAATTAGACTTGTAGAATGAGGGAGAAAAGCAAATGAACTGGAAACAAGGTCAAACACTTAAGGTCTTTCTGGGTCATCTGAGCCAGCAAGTTCCTGTCCTTCAGCAATACTGAGAAGTGTTGGAGGAGGTAATAGCCTGCTGGAGGTGCACTGAGGGCTTTGATATGATTTTCCATGGTGTTTAACAGATCTGGGTTGGGTCTCTGGGACTTCTTCATGCTCTCGTGTGGGCTGTGTTGCTCCTGCTCAGGAACAGAAGGAGCCAGGATGCCCATGTGCCAGGTATCACTGGAGGAAGAGAGAAATAAAGGTTAGATCACTGGATCCTTAAATTATGGTTCCCAATATTTGGAGGCTTAAGTTTGAAATTATTTAATTCTTTTTTTTTCATAATTTTTTAGATGTGTAAGTTTTGTTAAAATTAGTGTTGTGGAAAGGGTACAGGACAGCTCTGGGCTGAGTACATCAGGATCAGAACAGTTTGTAAAAAACAAAACCCAGCAGGTATGTGGCTATGCTCTGAACATCCAACTGCCACTTTCTGCCACAGCTCTGGCCACTTTCACAAATAGTGGATTCTGAAAGAAAAGCTACAGAAAAAGCCATTTCTGAAATCCTGATGAAATTTCAGGCATTGGCAGGGACAAAAGGACAGAAGATGTAAATGGGTCACCATCCTGTAGGTATCTTGGGCAGGGAGGCACTGCTCTCACTGATTTGTGGCATAACCACCCTTGATTTGATTTTATTTGCCCAGTTCAGAATTAGAGCTGCACCAGAACTTCTGAGCCTGTTGACACTGAAGCCATTGTGTGATCCGAGCGTGTAAAGCTGACATCAGCCAAGAGCAGGAACCTGAGCAATGGAGCATTGACTAAAAAACAACCATGAAAAATATTTGGTTTCAGCACTATTTAAATGCTTGCAACTTCTACTTTTCTTTTTGCATGGAAATGTTTCTCTGAATTGCGACAGTTGAAGCAATCAACAGCTTCAGCACAAAAAATCAGGCAGCTAAAACAGAAAATTGGGTGCAATTTGTAGTCTGCACAATGTGATGAGCCCTCTGCCAGAGTATATTTTCCAGAGAACGTTTATGTTTATTTAGGTCACATCGCCCAACTTGGGATTCCTCAGGAAGACTCAGCAGCTTTTATCCAACGTGACAAACAGTTTCTGCAGATAGGCAGAGAGGTGCTGCAGAGGGACCTCCCCAGCACCAGCAGGGCACTGTCAGCCTCTGCTTACCATGAAGTGTCGAAAGACAGAAGACAGATTGTGGAATGTTTCAAGAGACACTGAGACATCTGCACCTTCACAGACAGAGCCCTCTGCAAGTTAAAGAAAGGAGAAAGAAAAAGAGAAAAAAAGAAGAAGAAAAAAAGGCTTGTATCCAGTTATACAACTTCTAAGCAAGTTTCTTACCCAGCTGTTGTGTTGCATTGATGCCCTGAAAGCAGCTGAAACACGATGGTCTCTGCCTGCACACCCACTCTTGCCAGTCTGTGATAAACTCTTTCCAGGACAGGTTTAAAGTGGCCACTTGCAGGAGGAGTGGTACAGCAGAGAGAAAAATCATGAGGAACAGAAACTCCTTTCTTTCCATTAAAATCCTGGCAAATCACTTTGTTGCCTGTGCAGGACAGAAGCTGTCAAGAAATGGAGCAAGTGTGTCTGGGCTGTTTTCAGTGCAAGGCAGACTGAACACTCAGTGTATTTCCTTCAGGAGCCCATCTCCTGTGCTGTGCACAGTTGGGCACAGCCCTGCAATGGGATCCAGCTGTGGTGAGGTGACAGTGCACTTATAAAAGCAACCCAAGGACAGATTTATGCTTGGATCAGCATTTATGCCTGCAAGCCCCAAAACTGAATTTGGGTCCAGAAATGTAAACTGCAGAAAACTCCCTAACTCAGAGTGTGCTCCTTCCACCCGTGGCAGTGGTAACACCAGGAATTTAAGATCACCAGAAGCTCACCAGCTCTGCCAAAAGCACTCAGCTCATCAACAGAGACAGGAGAACTGCAAGAGAGTTTCACAGGTACTACTAGTTCTACACATCAATTTTTTGTTCCAAATGCAAGCAGTATTTTTTAGACGTGGTCTCACTGATATCGTGTGTTGCAGGTCTGGGGTTTTTTTGCTAAAAGAGAATCACATCATAATTTTCTTGGGAGAAGAAATTAATTTCCCAGCAATGCCAGTGCTACATCTCTGTGCACATCTGGAAAGCATTTAGACACCACATAAGGAACAAAAAAAGTGGAGATTCTGTGATTCTACTGGTTACAAACAATAAGTTATGCCCTGCAACTTGGTGCCTTTTTTTTTTACAGAAAGTTTATGAATTATAGTCCAGAATCCTGCATGGCCAGGTACTTACAATGCCAGAGTTACTCTGCTCTGGCTCTGTGCCCAGCTGAATTGATCCTCTAATGGTGACTGTGCAGAGGAGATTCCAGCCCCCTGCAGAGGGGCCCCCTTCACACACCCCTGCCAAGGTATTACAGTAATAAGCTAGAGACAGTTCTCTCTGGGAGGTCTGTGCCTTTTTCTTCCACCACTGTTTTTAATACTGGTCTGGAAACATTGAATCTTGAATGCCTGAGTTTGGAAGTATCACATTTTTTATTTATTTATCTATATTGAACTGAAAATCTAGTTTTTTATTGTGATCCAAAGCAGAGTGGTCTTAATTTCGTAGATCTTTGTGAGAAAATGCTGGATATTTTCTTCTCATTTGGCTTCCATCCCTAACTATGCTTAATTTTTCATAGCACAGTGCATTTGTTGAGTCATACATCCCATTTTTGTTTGAATTTCCAGCTGCACTGCTGTAGCAAGCACACCTACCTGGACCTCACCCCCAAGCTGCCCATCATCTTCGTTCTTCGTTTCTAAATTGCTCTCTGCTTTGGCCACATCACTGAGCCCATCAAGTAAGTCAAAAGAGATAGTATAAAAATTTAGGATTTGTACTATTTCAGAGAAAGAGCAAAGTAAATGTGAAAAACCTTATAAGCTAAATTATCCATCAATTCACTGTCATAGTAAGCATCCAATATTAGTGACATTTGAAATTGTACATATTTGAATTTGCTGAGATTGGTAAATTGCCTTTAGCAGTAAATGGTAGGAGGAAGCACATCACTCATAAACTTTCCTTGGTGAATAGAGTACTTTCATTTGTGAAAAAATTATTGTGGTCAAAAGGACCATATTCTGCATGGCAGGACACAGGCACTGCTCTGAAGAATTTCATCCTTTATGAGCAAAGAAAGAAACGTATTATAAAATGGCAATTATTATAAATGCCCACAGTCTGATAGAGCGTTCACTTCTGTTGCTATTTTCTTAGAAAATATAATAGGAAAAGATTGTCTGCTTCTAATTGTAGCTATTTGGGAGCCTTTAAAGTGTAGAATTCCCTAATCCTGAACAAAATAAATGATGTATTTTATTATCATCCTCTTTCTTAAATTATATATATCCTAAGGATATTTTTTCAAGTTTGTCAATTTTATTCCAAACTATGAAGACAATATTTTTCCCTTTATTTGAAAATCCTTAATGTTAGGGTTCACCCCAAGGCACTCAGCAATTTTTGCTTTCTGCTTCATTGTCATTTATTCATTCAGCAATGGTGGAAGCAACAGGATAATAAAGGTCTAGAAAATTCTATGCTTTTCCTAGAAGAAGATGGAGTTGGTAGCAAATCATCACAAATTAAATCATGTTATCATTAATTAAAAACTGTGATGTAATGCAAATTCCTGTGAACAGCAGGTGAAGTAGCACTCATCTAAAACCAAAGCAGAGTGGCTGTAGGAATGTATATTTATTTGGGGACAGGAAGGTGAGGTTGTGGTTGTCTTATTCTGGGTGTTGTTCCAGGGATAGGATGGGATAGGAAGCAACACTTGAAAGGAAGCAGCAAATCCAGTGAGGTGGCTGTGGTCACCAGGGAGGAGGTGGTAAAGCAGCCATGGCTCTTGTATCCATCTTCAGTGCTGTATTTGTTAATTTTTGTATAATTTTATTTCTTCTGAGTTTTGGTAGAATTAGACATCACTTTTCTCAAGATGACAATACCATCAGCATGGTTTGGATGCCAAGGGCAGGGGCTTCTGGGCACTGCAGAAGTCAGGGACACCCCTGTGCTTCCCACAGCCCTGAACCTGCTCCCTGGCCCCGCAGCTGTGTGGGAAGCCTGACTGCCAGTACCTCTGCATAGAAATGAGAAATTATTTTAAAATGAGATTAGTATCATGTAAAACATTATTGCTTGTTCTCATCTAGTCTACTTTTCCAATTACATTCTTTCTATTGCTGTTAAGCTTCTTACCATGCCAACATCTTTTAGGTTCATGATTTAAGTATTTAAAAGCATCCAAGTTGTGCTGACTGGTATCCAGTTGACAATAATAGCCTCTTACTTGAAAAATGAAAAGCAGTTAATGTATTATTTAAAGAAACATGTTGTTTACTGATAAAAAAGCCAAGACTGTTTTACTTGATTGCAGAGCCTGGTCTCTTCCTGTGCATTCTCTGATACATTTTACATCTATGAACATACAATTTTTTTAACAACTTAAAGTATCAAAAGATGGATCTTTAATTTAGAAGGCTCACCAAGGCTCACCACTTTCTGAAGTGTGCAGGTACCATACTGCACTCAGCCTTGGACAATAAGGCTGGATTTAAGGGGAGGTTCAGCACATCACTCTCATGCCTCATTCTTGGGTGCTTATAAACTCCAAAGAAGCCAAGGATTGAAGTCAAGAGGAGCTGGTAAAAGAAAAATCGGTGTTTGCATGGATAGTGCATAATCATAGTAGTGTAAAATAAGTAGGAAGTACAAGTTAAGGTAACAATTGTTTGTTTGTTTGTTTTTCAAGGAGGTAAATGCCAGCATCTACATTTTTCTTTCATAGCTCTGAAAGGCAAAGCTAGAGTGCTGCTTTCCTTCCTTTCATGGGGTATGTGGAGGGAAGATGTGGGAAGCCTCATCTCCTCTGGTGTCAGCTTGGCTTGGCCCAGCACAGCAGCAGCCATCAGCCTCCACGTGACTGGGAAAGTTGTTATTTCTGCTGCAAGAAGCAGGGATGAAGAGGGTAGGACTTCCCAGCTGTTTGCTTTCCAGTGTCTGTGATCACCTTGCTCAGCGTTGCTCACCATTTATCAATGAAATGCTTGGAGAAGGAAGAGGAAACTTTCCTCTAACCCCCATAGGCAGCAGGGACCCTATGGTTTCAGTCAGGGACACAGCTGTCTGCCCCTGAGCAAGGCAGATCCAAGTGTTCCCCAGGATGAGACTCATGGGGTGTACTACAGCCTCCACTCCAAACCAGAAGTTCTCTGGTGCATGTTGTCATGCAGGTACAGCTGCCAATGATAAATAGTACCATGTGTTCTGATACAAACCTCCATTTCCAGTACATTATTTTTAAGAAATTTGTAAGCAATGTAAACACTTGTGGAAATAGCCTTATAATTTGCTGTGTATCCCTGAATAGATCCCAGTGGCTGCACTGACACTTGTCTTTACACTCAGACATGAAATTCAGAACATAATTGTTTTAATCTTACATTAAGCGAAGCTCATCCTTTTCACAGTAGATTTTGTTTTATTACTTTAATTCATTTAAATCCAAATCACAAAGCAAAAAGGGATTTTAAAAATTATTATTTATTTTTAGAAACCTAATAAGTGAAGTCCTTGGTGTTAGAAAGATGTAGTTTTAGAGTTCTGCAGAGGCAATCAATACACAGACAAATAGTAAATTCTCACTGTCTTTCATTTGAATTAATTAATCTGATAAAACACATCAATTTTCTTTCCAGACCAGACTGTTTCCCCTCTAAGCATTGGCTTTGTTGAAATGCTGGATATTCATTTGAAAATTCTTCATTAATTAGCATGATCTGCTCAAGCCTGGACAGAAAAATTCAATATCACATAACAAGTGTTGCCTAGCTGGGCTTGGGGTTTGATCTTGCAATCACTGTTGAATTTGTGCTGAATACAGAGGAAAGTGGATGTTTGCCCTTAATTGGCACTTAGGGTGAATGTGCTCAATTAAACAGCAAGACGTTCTCCCCAGTGCACAGAGATAGTATTTAGCCTGTAAATGTTGCACAATAACCTTGAAGGCAGCTCAGTGGGAGGCAGTTTGCACCTTAAGCTCCTTCTCTGGAAATGTAGGCAGGTTCATCAGCTATTTCAGAGCAGGACATGCCAAAATATTTGATGCATTTACACCTAGTTAAAAATCCTACTATTTTCTGTAATTGAAAATGTATCCAAAATTATTTTTGTAATACAAATAGTTGGAAAAGTGGTACTAGGTACAAGGAAGAGAATGTAATGCTAACACAAGATCAGCGTAACTGTGGGTCATGTAATAATATGTCAGTAGCTATCCTAACAGACATAAATGAGAGAATAAAAATGCTATGGTGCTGTAATACTCAAAAGAGGGGAAAATAGCAGTATTTTCAGGAGCTTCTGTGCCTTAATACAAATTAGCTTTTTAATGTTTTTCCTTAGATTTGATATTGGGATTTTTTCCCCATTAATAAAATCAAGGCACACTGAGTAGTACTAAACCTAAGTAAATGTTTAGATTCCCACCATGTACCTTCATGAGCAGCATCTTCTCTGAAAATCACTAGCAGGTAAACAAGCAAGCTAGGCAATCCTGACTGAGCTGGGCAGGCAACTGAAAATCAAAAGTTCAGTTAAAACTTAGAAAGGGCAGAGGCTTGGGAAACTGGAAGTTAAAATAATTCCCAATCTTCTATGTCAGTTTAAAAACAATTAGTGAGCACACTGTCTCACAAAGGCTTTTCAAAGAGTCTGTATTAGTGGTGGCTCCATGCAAGACAAGGATCCAGGCATGGCCAGCCAGAACTGGTGAAAATGAGCTACACAATTGGGAAAATCAATGACCAGAAAAAAATGCTCAGCATTTCTTGGTAATACCAGCAGAAATTTGCAGAACTATGGTAATTTCCTGCATTTGGTTTTCACTATCAGTGCCCAAATTAATTCCAATACAGAGTTGACAAATTTAATGTGCATACACGCATATAAACAGGGAAGTAGTAGAGGAACTGATTCTGTCTGAAATTAGAAGTGTTCAAAGTGTTTTGATATAAAATAATTTTAAGGCTGGGTTACATTTAAACAAACCAGACATTTCAGTTTATTCTATTTCCTTTTTTAATTTTTTTTATTTTTTGCCAGATAGTTTGCCATTCTGAATATCCTGATTCAGAGGAGCTCAAACCATCCTGAAGAAGTATTCCAATTCACTGACACCTCCATGTTTCTGAAACACATTTTGGAAATACATGTTTGGATGTTATGGCTTGAAACAACCAAAGTGATACAACTAAACCAAATATTTTTCACCCAGTACTCTGCAGCAAGACCCAATTTTATAGTCCTGAAGCTTTCATCAGAATGGACTTTCTGCACAGCAGTCAGTTCTGCTTTTCCAATCACGTGCTCTCTGTTCAATATTTTCCATTCAGTTCCATGTTGCATTTATGGCTCTGCTAGTTTCTAATTTTAATCTATTCCAACCTTTTTTTTAGCCCTTTGAAATAATCTTTTAAGTATTTCATTCATCTCATGGATCCTCAGTGTCTGTGCTGTGTTGAGATGGCGATGGCAGAAGATGAAGAATTGGTGAAATCAAAGCCAGAGCCTCTGGCAGCAGATCTTCCCTTTTCCTGCTTCTGGGAGGGAAGATCCAGTGAACTGCAAACATCCAACGTGAGTCAGTGGGAAGCTCAGTGACTGTTAGGACTGACCACAGTAACTGGTGGTGGTGTAGGGGAGGATCTTTAGAAGTCAGCAAATGTCATTAAAGGTCTTTTCTTCTTTACATGACAGTTAAATCTATGGTCCCCCTGAGAGGGTGGAAGCAGGATCAATGATGAACTTCAGTCCTCATAGTCACTTGTGAGACATAACCTTGGCTATTAGCTCACAGATCAATCAATAACCTGTTATCTCATGAGCTAAGAAATACACAGTGCCTCAAGCCACTATTAATTAGAACAGCCTGGGAGGTATAGAACAGAAGATATGTGATGATGCTGTTCCTGATCATTTGAAACACAGAATGAAGCTGAACAGATAGAAATTGTTTTAGAATTGTTTTTAGGGTTTTTTCACTTGTTTGTGTGCTTGGTTGATTATCTAAACAGGGAAAATGGGCCTTTTTCTGGTATGCTCTGTGACTAATTTTTGAAAGATCAAAATTTTGGCAGTGCAGAATTGGTTACTGCCCTGGACCTGAAATAATTAGATCTCTGATATGTTCATTACAAATTCAGAGGAAATACAGCTTTTTGGTGTTTTGGTGGGTGGATTCAGGAGTCACATTTTCAACACGGGGAAGGCCTTTAATGTCTTTTAAAGACTATTGGAAGTCACTGTCAATTGAGGACTGTCCTTCATGTAAAAAAGGCCAAATTTTAAAGCCCATAAAGTATTCTTGCTAGAGTCAGATCCTTGACTTTAACATGAAGACAGGAAATGGTTTGCTGAGTAGCCAGGCTGTACAAAGAAAGCCAATGTGTTTGGAGATAAGTTGATAAAGACATTTAGCTTCTGTGCATATTTCCAAAGGTAAAGTTATAACATAGCTGTGTGATTCCAGAGAGAAGCAAAGCAGAGCAAAATGTGAGCATTACAGGCTTCTTCAAACACCCCTTCAGACAAACAACAAAAACATGAACAGAAGTGCAGTCAGCCCACTCTTAATAATCAAAGGATTGCTCAGTGCTAGCAAAAAGAGATTCCTGCTTATTAAATGAAGACAATATTTTCTAGTACTTTTCCTGTTTTCATATCAATAAAATCAAACAGTGAATAGTTATGCTGTCCCAGTATAAACACCCCTGTTTGTTGTCACTGGTCCTCAAGCTATTCAGTTTCTCCAGAACATGAACTTCTTGACTCTAACTCTACATTTCACTGCTTTTCTCTGTTACATTGACTGTTGTGAATTCATCATGTATTTATCAAGAAATATATGAGCAGTTGCAGAAGGATATGGTTTCCTGCAAACATAGTAAAAAAAGTTACCGATCTCATTTTTGCTGTCAGCTTTTACCAAAGCTAATGCCTGCCTGCAGAGAATTAAATAGGTTGAAGATACAATATTTGTATATGTGCTGCACAGTTGAAGATCTTTACCAATAATATAAGTCTAAAGCTGTATACCTTTTGGTCACTTTTCTAAATATTTTCTTCTCAACATGATTTCTGTCACAAGATGAAGCCTGGAGAAACACCATTATTCACAGAAATCAGGAACTTGTCTTTAAACAAAACCTCTGAATCTATGATAAAGCCAAAAGCTGCATGATCTGCCAGCAATCAGAGAGGCCCAGGCTGAAGATGAGACTGATGCTGGGACAAGGTCAGTACGCACCTCTTTTTTTTTTTTTTTAGTGACTACAGAGTGTTTTTCTAAACTTGTAGATTTGCTTGCAGGTTTCTAATGTGGACCATCAAAATAAGTGACTTTGAGCTATTCTTGTGGTGGTTATTGAATGTGTGCATTTAAATACTTCTTGATGGTAAGTATGGGTCTGAGAACATATGAAGAGGCATCTGATTGTTCCTGATCTTTGCATGTTTTTCTTTAAAGTTCTAGGTTTCTCAAACAGCACTGAATTCCTTATATATGGCTTCTTTCTATTTCTTTACACCCTTTATCAAGGGCACACATAAAGTGATATTATTCTTTTTCAGCTGTGAAGTCATGGTAAAGTTACTGCAAACTTTGCTAGTAAAGATTAGGTTTATTAAAGCACTGTAGTAAAGTAAAGCCTCATAGCCAGCCTCATGAAGCCCCCCTTTTCTCAGTGGCAGGATGGAATGGGAGCAGCATCAATGCAGATGAGTCCCATCAAGAGTCACCAGGACATCTCCTCTCTTTTTGAGCTCTGCAACTTCCAAGGTGCCAAAGAAAGGTAAGAGGCTCTAATTGGCATTGTTTTAATAGCAGTTTCTGATTACTACTTTGGAAACAGATGCCAATTGACTTAAATATTGTCAGTCTCACTAATGACAGTATTTGAACTCATGGTTGGAAGAAACTTCAGTGAGATCACAGAGCTTAGCACCCTCTGTGCTCTACAGATTCAGAGCCTGGTCTGAGTCAATAGAAGTCCTGGGCATGGTGACTTGGGTGTGTTTTAAACTGTTTGAATATGACTCCTTTGTTATTCTTTAGATGCTTGGAATCTCTGACCCTTATCTTTTTGAAAAAATCCACGTTGGATTTTCCAGTACATTTATTCCAAAGAATTCAATTAGTTCTGAATCCAAACATTGTTTTAATTTCAAGCAGGAAGAACTGGCCTGACATATCTGGCACTGGTGAATTCAGAAGAGCCAATTTTTTTGCAGTGTCATCCTTGATATATACACTTTCTTCTGAATACCTTCATTATGTTTAACAGGCTTGTGGCAAATGGATTCTGTTGTTTTGCTATCTAAAAGTTTTCTAAAAAAAGCTGGTAACACAAAACCTGTTGAAATAATGACTGCAGTGTTTTCAATGATCTATTAATTCAGAGAGGGCTGGAGCTAAGAGACATTTTCTTTGGCATATGTTTTCTTAACTGTAAAATCATTGGTGGGGCTTGGTCTCCAAGACAGAGAAGTGTGATCTATGACATTGTATCCATACAGCATAAGGAAAAATGCATTTCTTTATTTACCCTTACACACACACAACTAAGCCAGTTATGTGAAGCAGCAACGAAATCAAATTCAATTTAATATGTGTAATCTGCATGACGTGGAAATCCCTTGTGAGTATCCCTGGCACTGAATTCAGTCTCAGCCTGAACCTTCTCAGTATTTCCTCCCCTAGCTTCAGCATTCCCCCAGGCAGAGCTGACCCAGGCAGGAGCCCAGAGAAAACACAACAGAGATAATTCCATTTTTCAAGCCTATTTCTGTGAAAGGCACATGGCTGCTCTTCTACAGGAGTACTACTTTTAGGTCCTGAGGCTCCATCAATTCATGACACACAGTGGCACACGAAGAGGAGCAGGACCAGGTCCAGGGAGCTCTGTGCTGTGGGCAGGGAGGATGTGCTGCCTTGCACCAACTGGCTCAGCAGCACCCAGCACCACTATCAACAGGGCAGGAACAGAAATATCCCCTGAGCACCAGAGCAGCATTTTCGCTGGTGAGGGACCAACTTTTAGGCAATGAAAATCAGAGGTGGATTTGATGTAACAAGAAGGCAGACAGGGGGATGTAGCTATTAAGCCACCAGGTTCGTCTCTAATAGAGGATACTGGTGCTCAGTGAAAAAAGGTTTATCTTAGTTATGTATTTTCTGTTCTTTTCCACTGTGTTACAAAGCTGCTGGATTTATACCTGCCTATTTTGCATATCACACTTCATAGATCCCTGAAGATCTATTGCCCATGGCAATAATATCAATATTAATAGCAAATGATCACGTCGTTGTTGAAGGCACAAAGTTCCTCTGTGTTTTTTTCTAGGGATTCAGAGTACTAACTATCACTTATATATCCCTAGTCAAATGGTCCTAACTCCATTGTGAAAGGAAGCTGTTGCACAGGGAATAACACTGCAAAATTTTAGCCCAAGATAAGCAAGGTGAACTCCCACTCAATGAAAAGTGTTATATAATGTACAGTAACATTTCAGTTGGAAGCCCTCAAACAGTAAATTACATACCACTCATATCTATTCAACAAAATGTACTTTTCAGTACTCAGGAATTTCACAGTGGATACATAAATTCAAGCAACCTTTAAATTCTTTCTTCCTGTACTCGTGGGTGTGACAAGTCAGGATGGGAATCTCTTTTGCGATCATGTCGAGTGAGGAGGGGAAGTTGATACATATTTATATGGATACACATGCACAAACACCATTTAGCTGTTTCAATTTGCACTTCAGTAAAAAATTCTCTGACTATGAATATTTTGTTTTCACTGCCTCAGAATGAAATCTGTCTTAGAAAATAATCAATCTGTAGGAAATCAGCTGTCTGCCATTTATATTTGAAGACTCTTCGATGCCACAGTAGACCTGATCTCTTAGTGATCTTTTTTCTCTATGCCCACCTCTCAGAACCTGGTAAAGTTGTCAATGCTTTTCTTGCAGCTTTCAGCACTCATCATTTCCCCTTAACACTTCATTTCTTTTAGCATCCCAATAAAAGAGGTGCAGTATTCCTAGTGAGTGCTACAGAATTTCCTCAGTGCTTCTCTTATGCAAATTCCTGCATCTGAGGTCTAATTCAAGTCGTCAGGTGACCTGCCATCAATGGTAGCACTCGAGCCAGCTGTTCTGGTGCTGCTCAGCATTGCGTGCCCTCTCAGTCACAAAAGAAAACCCTGAGGGCCTGCAGCTCCTCAGCTCTTCTCTCAAGTGTAAGCACATCACTTTGTACTCTGGAGACCTGGCCACCCAGGGATGCTTCACTTGAGATGTTTTCTGTCAAGACCTAATTCTGAATGCAAATGGCCTCAGGCAAGCCTGGAACACCTGACTGTTCTGCTCCTGAGGACATGGGATGAATTAAAAGTTTGAATTAACTCCACCTAAGGTCAAGTCACCATGAGAATGAAAAGAGGAGGATTGTTGTGAACTGCTAGTCACATGTACCACATGCCTGATGATTGAACACAAAGAACTGG
The DNA here is from genome assembly GCF_003957555.1 of Calypte anna. NCBI lineage: Eukaryota > Metazoa > Chordata > Aves > Apodiformes > Trochilidae > Calypte > Calypte anna. The sequence goes on from NC_044260.1 coordinate 7,922,629, forward strand.
AACTGATCATTTAGCAATATGTTTGATCTTTCTGCTGATGAAACCCAAAAGGTTTGTGTGACTCAAATGTTAAAAGCAGTACTGATAACAAGGAGCATCAGATGGGTAAAAAAAGCAGGCAGTTCATGCTAGAGCAAGTTTTGCGCTATCCGTACATGAGTGAGGCAACACTGAAGCATACAGCTCACAGACCTAAAGAATAAAACACAAGATCAGATATTAACTGGTGTCTAAGTTCAAGCAAATCACACCAGAAATTGAGACCTTCAGCTCCTTCCTCACCTCTCGGTGGTGGATCCCAACAAACCATCTCTACCCCTCAGAAGTTGCCAGTGTCACCAACCTGAAAGCTGTTAAGAATTGAATCATCTGTGACATGGAACTGACAGAGTGAAATGTGATTGAGAACTGAGCACTGTTTAGAGACACTTTGATGTCTGAAAAGCAAAAAAATTCACAGCAAGGATGAAAAAGTGTGGAACTGCAACAAAAGCAAGCTGAGATCATAGAGAAATTAAGACAAAAACCCAGAAGTGAAACTGTAACAGATGGAAAGCAGGCGACTGTGAAGATCGTTAGTATGTATTATCAGCTAGGAACTGTCTGTGAGCAGGAGAGAGGCTAAATGACACTAGTTGGAAGTTTTGAGCTGCTGAGCTATAGGAACCAATAAAAATTACAGATATCCTGGCAATGGTCCATTATTGTGTGAAGTCAGGAGAGCTGCCAGTGGTGTGCTGTGAAGATGAAGCTGAGTAGGCAAGAGAGATTTCAGGTCCCGTCTCTCATCCCAGGATGGTTCCTGGGTTTTGATTAATGACTCTTTAATATGATATGCATAAGCAAGTGTTCCCAGACTCAAGTTCACTACTTTATGGGGAATGCACTAACTGATAAGTCACAGAGCTGTGTTTCCTCAAAAACCTGTCCTAGAGATGTCTCCTGTCTTATGGGTCCTTGACTTTCTCTTCATGTCCTAGGAATGTTGCCTTTTCCTTCGTCCGTGGCAGCAAAACATTGACGTGATGAATAACTACCTGCTTCTAGAGAGCATGCTGTATGGCTTGGGAGGTACAGCTTGGGTCAGAGCTGTGGAAGAAGCTGTGAAAGGGCTATGTGACATCCCATGCCACTGCACCAGCTGAGGTAAGAAAGATGAATGTTGATGCCATCTCTTCTTCTTGCTGCATCTTGGGCATGATTTGGACTGGGATTAGGTCAAAGACAGGCATCTAGCTGCTCAAGGTGACTTAGATGCAAAGCTTGGCAGCACAAAAGCAAAGGGAGAGCTGAGGTTTGGGGTTCAGACAGGTTCTGTTGTATGCAGGTACTGGGACATGAATACTGAGCATGGTCAGCTGGGTCTTAGCTGGAGTCAGTCACATTTACAGTCACTGTTGCAGCACTTATTATTACAGTCAAGGCTGCAGTACTAAAATGCTTGCCAAAGATCCTTACCAAGTGAGATAGATCTCATTTTGACTGCACGCAGCTATATGTATGTATATATGTACACGTGTGCATGTGGCTGTAACTGTAGAAAAGCATGAACATACACAGAGAACAAGCTTATGTGTGTGTATATATATATATATATATACATACACACACTCAGAATCCCTACAGACTCTTTTTTTGATCAGTAAGGAAAGCATACATACAAAGACTAAGAATCCAAGTAAAGCAATACTTTAGGCAGTGTGTAATAGAGGTAACAACAGGAGAAGCCAAAATCTTGAAGGAAAACCACAAAATAATTTTACAGTATAAAGGCACAGAAGCCAGCTCAGAAAAATACATGTGACTGGCACTAATCCAGCAGTACAGACATAGACAGAGAAGATGCAGAGTTATTTTAAGTAGAGAGAGTAAACACAGAAAACCACTGCTCAAGAGGCACCCAATCAGTAGTCCCAGGGTTAGAAGCATTTTCTGTTTTTACCTTAGAGGGAATCTTACTGGAGAAAACATTGTCAGATGAAAGTGTAAACCTTCCAGACAACAAACAAGTCAAAGTGGTCCTGCTGTCCACTGAAGGAGACTTCAGTGGCCTATGAAGGACATAGGCCTATCTTTTTCTTCCAGTTTAAATTGGTCTAAGTGGAGCAGTGTTTCTGAAGAATTACAATGGAGAAGAAACTGTTTCTAATCTGGAAAAAAATGCAGCATTGGTTCAGCGGGCTGACTCCATTTCTGCCTTAGCTCTGAAAGCTTTTTTGGAGGTCTGGCTACTGAGAGCTCAACACCCCACAGTGGCACAGCTGGGGCTGGGCAGGGTGGGCCACATTCAGAATGGCACAGCTACCTTCAGACTCCTAACAGAGGCTTAACTCATTTATATGGTTATTATTTTCTGACTCTTTAATAATGGTCTCCACTTTCAGCCACCCCCTAGAACCTTAGGACCTCCCAGGTGAGCTGAATGTCTCTGTTTTCCTCTCTCACACAATACCTGTAGTGATGCCAGAGATGGCTATTTAGTGCTATTTGTTCAGAAGACCTGCCTGGGCAAATAGTGCATAAGATAATAAAAAATTCAGTAAGCTTTCAGAAAGGGAACATTATTCATCTGCTCAGAAACATCTGGACATTTCAGGAGTCCTGCTAAATTTAAGGAGTCTACTTAAATCTAAGTTTTCACTCAGGGGTAAATAAACCATTCTGGGGGCTTTGCCAGGCATCTTGTCTCTCTCTCTTGTCTTTGTACACTATCAATAATGCATCTTCACAGAGCACAAACCAGCAGCATTAGCTTCTTGTTTCCTTTTTTATATTTTTAGGAGCTCCCTCTCTCTGCTCCAGGTTACAGAGAGGCCGATGTTGACACAGCAACTGCAGCCAAATGGGCTACAAGCCCAGAAGCCCACCCAGTTCATCTCTGTACAAGGGCAGGGACCCTGATCCTACAGGCAAGAATTATGGACTACCAAAACCACCATAGCTGTGCTGATCACCAGGGAGCAGCTGGCATGAGGATAGCCATGGAGAGACAGCACTGAAGTCTGAAAGGTAGGACATCAGCCAGGGATAAAGTTTGTTCTTATTTAAAACTATTGATGGCAATACAAAAACTGAAATCATAGCTCACCTGAGAAGAGGTGAAGAGCTGAGCCAAATCTCCTGTAACAAGGAGAGGATGAAATACATGCCAGGATCTGATAACTATCAGCAATATTAACACTTCCCCATGGGAAAAGGAGAGGGGGAAGGAAGGGGCTCATTTAAACCATCATCTGCCTTGTCAAGGCCCACGCAGTGGCCAAAGCATGGGCAGCTTCTTCTTGCTCTGTGCCAGGTGTAACAGTGACAATTGTGAAAGTCCCTTTTCTTGTCCTCATTCAGAAGAGCCAGTCATTCATGTATGGATATTATTCATGAAATAACCATGAGGCAGCAGGCACCCACCTCGAGCAGGGCAGCAGCTCCCTGTGCCAGAAGGTGCCCCAAACTTTTAGGTCAGTTGACATGTGTTGGCTCAGAGCTGCCCCAGCTCAGCACACATAATCCCATGTAAACCCAGCACATATGTAATCAGGGATAAAAACAGAGTTGTGTCCTGTCATCCTGTCTTTGCTTTGCTGTGAGTACCATCTAAAACCACATAGTGGTTAATCGACTATGAACACATGGGTTCAACTGGTAATAATACAGATCGTTTGCATAGCATACTTCAGACCATGATTATATCCCTCTCTTTTAATATTTGTTTCAAGTATTGACAGAAGGTAATAATTGATCTCATAAAACTTCTCTGTCTGAACAGATTCAATTATAATGGCACAATAGTGAATTCAGCTTCAACTTTAATTATTTTTAAAGCAAAACTATAGCATCTCTTTTAAGAACTGATCAGTCTTCATTAAGGATTAACACATATTTATGAGCTCTGCTTGCTTAGAGTTTCAGCTCAGATTTTTCTGTCTTTCAAAAGTGATGCACTTACAGTAGCATGAAGGTGGGGCAGCCTGGCACAGGAAGCAGGGATGAAGCATCAGGTGTCAGACCATCCTTATTACTGTGCCTGTGCTCTGCGCTGGGAAGTTAGAGAGGATTTGTTTTCCAAGTCCTGATCTAAACATGATTTCTCTAAAATGCCAGAAGTGTTAGGTCAGTCCCATCTTTGAGTGAGAGCATACTGACCTTCTGAAGCAGGGAAGGCTGTCTGCTTGTCTTTTAGGCTTACTGATAGTTAGGCATCAGTAGGTTTAATACACTCTTCAAATGCAGAAGTTATTTCATTGTGTAGAGCAGCAAGTTTGGGATGGTCTCGGGGAGGCAGGGGCTTAGAGGAGCCCTTGCTGCACTCCTGGCTCTCTCTGCTAGCAGGCAGCATGGGCCACCTCCCTGCTGCCTGTTGGTGTTGTCCTGCTCAGCCTGTGATTTCTTCCCACACTGGATCCCTCATCCTGGTACACCTGAGCTTCCTCTCTAATGGGCTGAGAGCTGTTCTGGAGGATGGCACCCCCTCTGCACAGCCACAGAACTCAAGTCAAACCTAGTTTGAGGATCTGCTTTCAGGGAAAGGGAATAAAATGAAGCAAAACTCCCCTTCTCCTAGAGATAATGCATGATAGTTTTATACCCGAAAGACTTCAGGTTCATAAACTCTGCTTTGAGGAAGTTGCTGTTTTATTAGCTCTGCTGAAGACTTTAAGCCATCAGAGAGCCAGTGACTGCCTTTTGACCTGCAAATGAGTGCAGCTGCTGCTGCTTGCAAGAGGGAGATATGCAACACATCTGATTGCAGCTACCTTAGAAAATGGGGCATCTGCATAAATGTGATAATTTTCTCTGTTTTTCAGTAGAAAAGAGAGAAAAACACAGACTGAATGTAGCTACACATCATGCCTGGTTTACCTGAGTTCTGTGTTCATGGTCAGTTCCTAGGCTGTGCATGCTACTCTGTTCTAAGGAAGAGGAGCTGTCAGGAAAATAAAATAGTCTAAGGAATGAAAGCCAGCTAGATTTCATTTCTCCTTTGAATGAAAATTTGTGAGCTTTGTAAAAAAGAAATATGGATTCTAATGCTTTCATAAGCAATAAACATGCCTGTTCCCTTTCCTATCCTTGATGGGTAGATAAAAAGACAGAGAGAGAGGCAGACAAGCAGATTATTATAAACAGTTATTTGCCACTTGGGAACATAAATATTTCCCTCAAGGAATCTGGGAGATGTTTTGGCAGCTGTGAAGATGGAGAGCAGTTCTCTGGGGGAAAAAAGCTATCAGGTGTACACTGCTACTAAATGCCTGTTCCCAAACCTCTCCCACAACAGCCTCTGACATCCAGACAGCTCTTCCAGCAGGTGAGGGTTAAATCACCTCCGAGGGGCTGTGTTCATGTTGGCATAAATGGAAACACTGAGGTACCTCAAAGTCACTGGGGCTTTTGTGTCATACAATGCATGTCAGTCACATTCCTTTTGCTGATGTTCCCCCAGAAAACACTCTAAAGAGGTTTTTTTTCATCGTACACGTTCAAAATAGCATGACTCCACCCATTACAGTGCTAGTACCTTTTTAGAAACACAGGTTTTATTTTCAAGGTATGTGGGAGTGAGGAAGAGGAGCAGACTAATTTTCCACTGCCCATTCAACACTCCCCTGTTTTATTGCTTGATTTGGTTTGGGTTTGCTTCATTGGCATTTTGCTTTACTCAAAAATATTTTTTTTCAAAGGAGGGGAGATGTATCTCTGCACTGATGTATCTTATGTTTCACTAGTAGAAACTAGCAGATGCTTTTGAATCCCACAAGAAGGAAGGCAGTGTGACAGATTCAAAGTGGAAAACCTTACTGAACAACCATTTGAAAAAAAAAAACCCAACATGTGGTATTCAGGTTTAAAGTTAAAGAAAGTTTTCTAATCCCATTGTCCTTTTAGGTAAGTTTTTATAACCTCAGTTCAGGTTGCAGAAAGCTATAAGGTTAAATAAATAAATAAATAAGAGTAGGAATTAAGTGGATTTCCAGAGATGTCATGCTTGAGTGGGTTATAAAGTTTCCAAATATTACTTTCTCCATGAAGACCGATGGAAAGATGTCACCAAAAGCAAAGGTACTGGAATCCTGTAACTATCAAGCCTGTTTCAGAAGATAAGAATAAGCTTATTTCATAAGCATTTGCCCTAGGAAGGAGGTGCAGCAGAGCAAAGTCCTGAAATGATAAGGGACCACTGTTTTTATGCATGCTTGTCATCAAAATTGAAAATAGTTTTCAGGTCTTGTTCAAAAAAGAATTTGATGCTCTCAAATATGAGATTTTCAGGGTTTTTGAAAAATCTTTCTGTACCAATAGATTTATTTTTCTGCTCATTATAACACCAACACAAAAGACACCATGAGAGTAAAAGTTCTAAGAAATTACTTTCGGTGCAAGTAAATTAAAAACGGCCCTTCTGGAGTTTGCTGTGAGCAGGACAAAGCTGATGCTCAGAGAAGGGTTGGGAAGTGAACCTCTGAGGCTGAGTGAGAGGCTTCTTTCAGAGGGAGAGGACAAACAGGATAAAAAAAGCAGGTTTACTTATTAAGCCATGTAAAAAAATTGATTTAAGAAAAACGTTGGAAATTCCCATCATTCAAGGAGAGGCCAAGCCCTTTCTCTCATATTTCAAGACACTGAAATCTGCCCAGAGGTCTGTGACTGAGACCAGTCAGTGATTGTGACAGAGAGGCAGCTGGGGAGGGAGAGCAGCAAAAAACCCAACCCAATGAAAACAAAAAAACCCCACTCATCTGTGTCCTCATTGCTCCAGCATTTCTAACCCTTCTTGCACTGTGCTGGCCTCTTGAATTCACTGTTACAGACAGTACCAGAGTTAGAGGGTTATGGTGAAGAATATTTCTGATCATCTTTCAATACAGTGTTTCTTTTATATATATATAAAAAAACCAAACCCCAAACAATCAATGGATACTTGCAGTTTATCTTCTGTATAACAGCCACTCCTGTAATTCCTCATCTTTTTTTTCCAGTAAACATTGTATTTAAAGGTATTTTTTTTTCTGAAAAATCAGACTTCTGTTGTGACTTGGAGGGAGGAAGATAGAGAGAAGCAGTGTTTCATATCTGGATGTGTTGTTACCCTACACTTAGTTAAACTATTTACCAGCTTTTCATGTTGCTGTTTTTGGTATGCTAGAGCAAAGCTTTTCAATGATCAAGAAAAACCAAACTGAGGAACACTGGTGATACTAACTCTGCCCTTGATAGGGTGGTGTCTGGCAGTGTCTAAATACCCTTGACAGAATGACAGAAATCACTCTATATTTACCAGGAGCCCTGGGCCAGCACACACGGTGCTGGGAACCCATCTGCTCTGGTGCTGTTCAACAGCTGAGACTTGGTAATGTGGGGTTTTATTTTTGTGTGGTTTTTTTTTTTGTTTGTTTGGTTTTGTTTTTTCCTTTTTTGTGGCTTTTTGTTTTTTGGTTTTTTACTTTTTTTGGGGGGGGGGTTGGGTTTTGTTTTTTGTTTTGGGTTTTTGGGGTTTTTTTTTGGTTTTTGGTCTTTTACCTTTTTTGTTTTTGTGTGTTTTTGGTTTTTCCTTTTTTTTTTTTTTTTTTTTTTTTTTTTTTTTTTTTTTTAGGTTTTTCTCTTTTTTGGGTTTTTTGGGTTAGAAAGTCTAATATAACTAGTTTTCCAGACTGTCTCTACTAAATTCATGCACCCTACCAAAAACCAGAGAATCTATGTGTGTGGCATGCTTTAAAATCCACTATTAACCTGGAGCAACAGTCCTGTTCCAGGATATGTGTCCAATTTTAATTACCTGACACAAACATTTTCTGCAGTTCATCTCATGGGTTCCACGTGTCCTCAGCTCTCACTGGGTTTCATAAAGCTGAGAATGATTATCCCTGATAGGCTTCATCTGTCTCTTGGGATGGTACTTTTGAGCTGGGCATTGCTGGAGTTCAGTTAATTTTACCCTTGGTAAAACTTCTGCTTGCTACATATGAAAAAAAGAAAAGGAAAAAAAAAAAAGTATTAATCACTAGGTAAGAGGTTGGGAAAAAAATCAGCATGAAGGTAATTTTTGGTGTGGTTTGTGAGGCAGGTGAAAGGAGCAGCTGGACCAAGCACTCAGAAGCAGGCAGTGGAGGGCACAGGAGGAGCCCTGGGGGGATGCTGAGGATGGGGCAGCCCCCACCCAGCCACTCACACCAGCAGCAGCAGCAGCTGGGGTGGCTGTCACAAAGCTGAGGACAGCAGCAGAGCTGCACTCTGTGACCCTGTGACCAGTAGGGCCAGGGAGCTGAGAGTGCTCTGAGCACTTCAGAGAAGATCTTTAACCTTGGAATTTCTTTTATGTTGGTGGTGGTTTTTTGGAGGGTTTTCTTTTTTTTTTTTTTTTTTTTTTTCAGAAGAGTCAGCATTATTTCCTTCATGGTCACTGCTGAGCAGTACATAAATCCATATCCATACTGTGATTAATGGCTCTTTAGTACCAAAGGAAGGATTTAGATAATGCTTTTAATCACTGTCATACTTCATAAATTTCCCGCTTTCTTTTCCTGTCTCCTGTGAAGTTTCTTCATGGCAAAACCTAATGAAAGCTGCCACTGGGTGTTGGATGGATTTGCAATGAACTTCAGGTGATGCATACCATCCCTTCATCACATCTTCCCATGGAGCTACTGAAAACTGAGACGTGCAGGTCTGTGATTCTTTGTAAAAGTGTAAGGGGTCAGGTTGTGCCCATTTCTGATCCTTGGCTGAGGGAAAAGTTGCAATACAGAAGTCAGGAGTGACCCAATGGCATAGACAGTGATGATCTTCCACAGCTGAAGGCAGTAACTTGCTTTCTGGCTCACAAAGCGATTGACACCTCCTTTGGCTTAGACCTTCACTTACGTATGGGAATCACCTCAGGATGGAGCTGAGGTTTTGTAAAATATGAAAATGCAAGAAATTGCAGAGGGCTGAGTGTTCACAGACTGGCTTATTCCCATGTATCATCAAGAAGCAGCCTCAGACACAGCCGTGGGAACAGTCCTGCCATGCCAGGCTGGGAGAGATCCCCATGTGCCCCAGGCCACCCTGCCCATGGCCACCCAATGCAGATGGCCAGTGGCCATCCCATGGCAGATGCAGCCTTGCACACGATGCCACTGCAGATCAGGCATTGGACTCACACACTCAGACACAGCCAGACATGGATTTATCTGGCCTGACTTTAGCCTCCCCACTGGAATGACAAATTACCCTCTGGTCTATGCAGCAAGGAGAAATGTGTTTGCAGTGAGCAGCTCAAAGCAATTTATTTTCCATTACTTTTGCATTTCCAAAGCAATGTTTTGTCCATTGAGGTAGAAAACATTAGGATGCCAAAGACAGGGCAGTCTCAGGAGGGATCTCTGAGTGCTCACACCAGAACGTGCCTTTGTATCCAGCATCCCTCTGGCTGAACCATCATCCTCCTTGGGGCTCCTCAGACACATGGGATGGGGCCATGATTCCCTCAGCCTTTCGCTCACTGTCCAGTGCCCTGCTCAGGCAAGCCAAGGGTGCTGCAACACATTTATTTAATTTGAGACTTGGACAGGACTTCTGCCCAACCAGTTGGTGGGAAGAAAGCTCTCAGTCTCACTAATAAATGGCAATGTGTTTTTTTAGGGGAAGTCAGTACAGGAAGCTTCCCACTTCTAAAAAGTTTTGTTATGAAATTCCTGGTTCCAGTTTTAGTTTTTGCATTGGTCACCAATGTTCTTGTGTTTTCAGGGAGAGCCAGAAAACTGTAACTGTCTTACAAGCCACACATGGAAATTATTCCATTCTAAATAATTCCTTTTATATTAAAAATCAGTGGCAGAATGTTTGCAGAGTCTTTTGAAACCTCTAAGATTAAGTTTGTTGGGTGGTTTTTTTTTATTAAATGTAGGTAAAGAAAGGCATGATAATTATCACTGAGAAAATATTTGCTAAAACCCAAATTCGTCACTAAAGTTTCTGATCCTCCCCTTCTTTATATTCAAAAGCATGTCTGATTGACTTAAAGTGGAAAGCCATTCTGAAACTCTAAACATTTATAACTGTAATTGCATTTTAATATTTGATATGCTTTTTAAATGTGGAGAAAGTATTTACATCAATGCTGAGCCTGACATAATATTGCCATCCCTTACAATCCATGAACTGCCCTACAGGAGCTACTCATGATCTGAGATGGACAGCAGTGTCACATTTTATTCAAAAAACATGAATCATGAGTGCCTTTGCACCAGCCTGTAGAGCCTGAGAATAGATATTAACTGCAAAGGCCAATGTCCTCTGTCCCAGGCTTTCTTTGGTGCCAGATCAGGTCAAATCTGTGTATAGATTGTAATGAGGCACAGCCAGTTGGGGGAAAATATAGACAAAGCTCCAGTAAAGCCCTGGGTACCCAGGTTAGTATAGAGGTGACTTTACAGTAAAAGGGCTGCAGGTTGGTCTCTAAGTACACTTCTGCTCAGAAAACACAACAGGTAAAATAAATACCTTCCCAGACAGAGGATAAAATGCTCCCTGGCACACAGATCTACCCCTCCCCTGATGCTGTGCCAGGCTGGCTCCCCAACACAGCCCTGCAGGACATGCAGTGTGCCCTCTCCCCCAGCACTGCAGAGCCCCAGGAGGCTCTTATGGGGCTGGTGCATGAGCCCCTGCAACACAGCACTGGGCTCCTGGGGGACAGATACAAGCACTCCCTCAGCTGACTCCAGTGGCTTTCTAATCTATCAAAGGCAAACAGTTTAGACAGATCTTTATAACTCTCCTAAGATTTTTTTTTTGCATTAAAATGGAGTTGAAGCTGGTGGCCTGATTGCACCCAATAATGACAACCAAGAATGTGTCCTGTCCTTGTAGGCTGGAGTGAAGCAACACCAACCTTGGAGTAAAGGGGTAAGCCTGATAATCTCCTTCCAAAAGCTGTTCTGTGCAATTCCATGGGTTTAGGTCCTACTTCATAATCTGTATGCCTTTGACTCCGCAGCCAATAAAAGCTGGCTCTGATCTTGTAAGTGGGTTGGAGGTTGCAAGAGACCCCCCCACATGGGCAGCTGGCACATGAACTCCTGCTTTGACCCCTGCCACATTACTGCAACCTCAGCAATGCCCATCCCCTCTGGGTAATTTTCTGCCTTGCAACACAAGAGGAGGTTTGGGGGTGTCTTTGAAGGCAGAATCAAAGCAGCAAGGAGACAGTCACCCTTGATTCCTTAATGGACATTTTCCCTGCTAGCTCCCCTCCTGGCTGGCTCTCATGCCATGTAGCAAACGCGCTTCAAAGCACTGCCACCTCCACAGCCACACTTCTGGCCAGCCAGCTTTGCTTTTCTCCCACTGAGCTATTGCTCCTGCTAAGGGAGGGACCATCATGGCTGCTCCCCTGAGTCACCCTCACCCTTGTGCATCCTGCTTACAGGCAGTGTTGGGGTGGGGGGGACCAAGGGGACACAAACTCACACTGACCCGCCCACCTTGGTACTTTGAAGAGCAGAAATGGTCTTCCTTGGTTTAGAAACTTCTGAAAACATGTAGAGGAACCCATCTTCCTTGTTGGTGTGGGGCAGCTCTTGATTCTGTGAGGGAAAACAAAATGCGCATGGTTTTTGGTCAGCACTCCTTTCCTTTTGGCTGCTCTGGGGTAGGAGGGTTTCTGATGTTTAAAGTCTTTGTGTAGGGATCATTTCTTTGATATGCCATTGTATGGGGAGCTTCACTGGGAAAAATACTACCTTAAAGGCAAAAAAACATTAATCATATATGATTTTATAAACTGAAAATTCAGATCAGCTGGATATTTATAAGGCTGTGAGGGATTTCTGAACTTCAGAAGTGGCTAAGAGGGAGCCCTGTGAGAAATGGCCAAATTGGGCAGACAGCTGAGGAGAGCACAGAGGACTTCTTGGGCTGTGTGACCTTGTGAGAGCACAGCACGGAGCTGTCCTTACCAGTGATGCTATGTAAGGCTAAGGTTACCTATGGGACAGTGTTGGAAACAGCAGATTTGAGTCCAGATGGGGCAGGATGGGGACTAATAGGGACAATATAATCTGGGATCCTTTGTAAGGAACTTGGGATTCAAGAAAGGAGGTATAAGGGCAGCAAAAAAAGGAGAGCTGAGGAATGGAAAAGGAGAAATAAGGTGTGTAAATCATAGGTATGATGCAGTTTTAGGTCCCTGCCAGGGATGGTCAACTACTGTTGTCTAAATGAGGAGAATAAACACAGCCTGTGGTCATGCCCACACCATATGTCACACCTGCTTCTGCAGTCACAGCCCCAGGAAGGGCCATCATGCACCTTCTCCAGGCCTGGCAGCATTGACATATCCACCACTGCTTCGTGGCAGGTTATTTACACCTCCTTCCTGACAAAGTCTTTATTGTAACTCTTCACTTCTTACAGAATTGCTATCTTGGCAGAAAATAGAAAAAAAAAGAAATGAAAATTCAAGATCTGTCTGATTCATATTTGCTTGCAAATAATAAGCACCATGCAAACACTACCCAAGCAGAACAGAGATTTATTTTTAAGCATGTGAGCAGTTTAAGGTCATTTACTTAAAATTGCATTCAAGAAACAACAGTGATGTTTCTGCATTACTTTCTCCCTTTAATGCCACTCTGCATTTAATCTGTCTCACTGTTCAATAGAAATAGCTTACTCCTACGTCTGAATAACTGGTTGGGTTACAGCCTGCATCTCAAACACCATCCTGTCACCAGCAATGAATGTCATTTTTAGAGCTCTCATTCCAAAGAAAGGTCAGTCACTATTTTAAACAGCAGAAGAAGAAAATAGTCAGTCCAATGGTCACTCCTATCCTTCTTCGGCTTTTACAGAGGAAAAAACAATTGTCATTGTGGGAATGGAATTTCTAATATTTAAAAATAGTTATACAGAGTAAACAGAGTCTGGCAATGAGGCTTTTTTTCTCAAGATGAGATTATACATTTCTGACAATGGCACAGTAGTGCTGTGAAAGGACATCAGATAAGAAATGCAGCTGGTTGAAATAATCTGAATTTCAAGTTCCTTGCAAGACTTCCCAGAAGAAAAACCCTTTCTCCAGAAAATAAGGATAATAAAAACCTCAGCAGATGAGTGTTAACTCAAGACTACCACATACACTCAGCTTTGACTTTACAGGGATTTATCTAATTTATGGAGAAGTGTCTTTCTGGCTCTGCTATATTTAATTAAAAAAGACAAGTCCCTTCAGAAAGTGCATCCCAAAGGCAGGGAATAGTATTTTTGGTTCCTCACCCCTCCTCAGTGGCTCTCTAGGAAACCTATGGTGTCAAAGGTTGGGTGTCAAGAGGATGGGCCCAGAACCTTCTCAGTGTTGCCCAGCAATGGGACAAACAGCAATAGGCAGAAATGGGAACACGGGAAGTTTCATCTGGACAGGAGTAAAGATTTTACACTGGAACAGGCTGCCCAAACTGGCTGTGATGTCTGTTTCTCTGGAGATATTCAACCTGTACAACTGTACAACCCTGTACAACCTGCTTTAGGTGAACCTGCTTTAGCAGGGAGGTTGGACTAACGTGATCTCCAGAGGGTCCCTTCCAACCACTACCATTCTGTGATTTTATGGAAACAAGCCCTTCAGCCTAGACCAGTGTGGGGCCACATGAATACCACAAATGGGCAGTAGCCAAAATGCATGTGGAAATTAGTGGCAAATGGATTTTAAAATTATTTCAGTGAGCTGCAGCTGAGTTTCCTTTTGTTTGAGATTTGGCAGGTGGAAGACCTCCAGTGGCTCCACAATTACTTGCTATCCATCTTTATTGAAACCTTCTTAGCTGAGCTAACTTACTGGCTTTTCATTTGAGGTTTTAGCATTTAATTATTTTATTTTTTAAAAAAACTTTCTCCTAGAATCCCCTGAGGTTTTGAAGGTGATGATCATGAAATTACCCAGCACTTACCTCCTCACAGAAGAGACAACGTGCAGTTGCATGGCCACTGGCAATGAAACATCACTATGAATTACTGTCAGCTGTTTTTGTGGAGTTTTTTGAGTGAAAGTGTGAGAGGAAGATTTTGTGGAAATGCTCTATCATTGCAGTTTGGGTTGAGAGCATATGGAGGCAAGCTTTGTGAGATGCAGAACAGAGTTTGTTATTCACCATATAAAATAGTCTGCATGAAAAATAATAATTCAAGAAAGAAAACCATCAAAGTTGTACTTATGGTGGTGGCATACACCTACTTCTTTCTACCTAAACTAAAAATACTCATAAATTAACTTCATAAACCTGAAGAGAGAGGAAGAAAGGTTCCATTTTGTGTAGCTTAGAAATAATTTGTCAGGAGTCAGGGAAGAAAAGGGGAAAAAAGATGTACAGCCTAATCTATCTGATTTTTCTGTAAGATTATTTTGATTTTGCATGACTAAACCAAACAAACACCTTACAGTGATATCACTTGGAGCATGAAAATCAGCAAATGTCCTTGAAGCTTCTTTGAGGCCACTTTCCCAGAAGGAAATGTCCCTCTCCTGTCTCCAGCCCAAGTGAAGTAAATCAGAACTAGAAGAGATTCTTTTTGCCGTATTGGACATCAGTTGAAAATCAGCCTGGCTAAACTATATAAACCAACCTTATTTTCTGTGGATGCTATTGAACAAAGCAGGTGAGGACATCTCAGTGGGGGAAAACATCAGCTCTCCTGGAGCTCTCATCAGGAAAATAGCTTAGCTCAGCTCTTCAGGGCTTCATCACTTGCCAATGGGATGCTTTTCCCCCTTTGGTGTTTATACAGAGCTCATCCAGTGCAGATGTAATATCTTCATGTGCAGTATTCAAATAAATTATATCTGAAAATGAAAACATGATTATTGCAGGGAAATTCACAACATTTGCAAAGATATTTGAATTCTGGTTGAGAGCTGTCTCTTCTTAAATACTTCCACCTCTTTTTCCTATAGCATATCATCATTTCCCTTACATTATTCAAAAATCTGTACTTAAATTTCTCTAGATACAAATAGCCACTCAGCATACTAGACAGTGTAGTCAGACGAGATGCTGACTTTATTTGAAATACTGGCATATTCAGTATGAAAAATCTATATTAGCAGCTATCATTTAGTAAATAAGTGTTAAGCAGAAAAGAAATTTAATGCAGACCAGATCCATTTCTACTTAAAATTGCCTTTTGTCTGGAGCTCAGATCAGCAAGTCCCACAAAGGTGAAATGTGTAGAGGTGACACCACCAGCTCTGACCCATGAAACAACTTCCACCTGCTCCTGCTGAGCAGTCTGAGCAGGGACTCTGGAAAAGGAGAGCAGAATTTAGCTCTGGATAGACTTTACAAAGCAATTTTACTCTATTTCATATTGAAAAGCCTTACTACCATTTACCATGTGATGCCTGTCTATCAGTTCAGTAGTATTAGAAGGCTTTATTGTAGATCAGAATAACAAATACAGCAAAAACGTGAAAAAATGACAGCCATATCCAGACTGAGACCAGACTATTGCCCCTAGTTGAGAGTATGTGCCAATGTTTTGTGAACCATCATTACAAAACACAACTGAAGCAAGCTGGAAGAAAACAGCAGCCTGATTCTGGTGTTTAAGAAAGCCCTGGGAAAGGAAAAGAAGAGGAGAGCTGGTGAGCTGAATCAGCATGTGGGCTGTGGCTGGAACAAAAGGATTCTTCAGTTCATGCCAAAAATACTCATCAGTACTGCTGCTTTTTTAAGCTTAACTTTCGTAGGTGACTTTTCTCGTTTCTGAACAGTCTTGTGGGAAGCCTCATGGATTTAAATCTGGGTGGCTGTCAGAGCCCTCATTTTCTGCTCACTTCAAGGGTTTACCTGGAAAATGATCTCGATCAGGCAATGTGGTACCCTCTGAGGCTCTGTCCTGCTGCAGGACCATCCAGGGGCTCTTCTCCAAGGGACTCCTTGCTTCTAAATACAGTCCAGACATTTCTCTTCCTCTCTCATGTCCTTTCTCAGTGCTGGCACCTCCTGAAAGACAGTTCAGTAAGATCAGCATGTACTGAAATCCCAGCTGCACAGGTAGCTTCCACCTAGGTAGGATATGACCACAGTCATCCTGTGTGTTAGGTGACTCATAATGCAACAATATGACTGAAATGACAAAAAAAATGCCAGATGACCAAGGAATATTTTTCTTTTCACATAATTAGGCTGCAGGACTCATTATTTCAGGGAGACACTGAGTCCAGAAACTTAACAAGCTTCAGAAGGGTCAGGGCATATATATCACTAAAAGGGGAAAGCTAAAATCCTCAGACAAAAAAAAATGTAAAGAATTTCAGGTTTAAATGAATATTTAAGAATTAAGGACTAGAAAGAGGTTTTCCAGGGAGGAAAATAGGACACCTACCTACCTCAGAAACCTCAGCAGCATGACTGACCTCAGAGCTGAAGAAATGGGGGGGTCTGATATCCAAACTGTGCTGCTGTCCTTCACAAGCATTATGTTTCACTAATAGAGAAGTGTCTGTGATCAGTAAACCAAGTAAGAAACAAGCAAAATGCAGGAAGTCTACATGTAAAACTAATTATTTGAAGGTATAGATAGGAAAGTGTGCATGCCTAAGTTCTCACAGAAGGAGGACTGTACCCATGCTACCTATGGCCTTGGCTGGCTGTGTAGCAGGGGAAGCAGCCCCAGCAAAACCTCCTCTGCCATTGTGTGCTTATGACCTGGGCAATATTTGTGCAGTTGTCAATGTCATGCACAGACCAATTTCTTTGTGCCTTCAGTAAGCCTCACATCATTGGCATACATCAGATTCCTGCCACCTGTCAGCACTGCTCACTACTTGTAAAAGTCAGGAGGGTTCCTTGAGAAAATCCCTTGCATGATCCTCCTCCCAGGTTAAATGTATAGGTGACCCCATGCCATGTTTGTGTTTCTCTGAACTGTGGTAAGCAGACCTTATTTATAAAGCTAAAGCTGAAGCTAAGCCCACTTTTTTCAGCACTTCAAAGAACATCATAACAATCTCTTAGAACTTGAGCATGTTTGATATCTTGCTAATCCTAAAGTAAATAGATCTAAGGAAGCAACAAGCTGAACCATGAAAAAAATACCTTATATACACTTGCAAAAAATCAAGGTGTCCTTTCATGCTTGAGCTAGAAAAGAAGTTTTTGCATCTGAGCAAAGTAGCAATAACAATAAAACAATATTTTTTGCCTCAAAATGTATTTGTTTAAAAAAAAAAAATTAAACCAGCTTTTTAGTTAAGTAACACTGTTCTCTGGAAACAGGCAAAATCTTTGTTGTAAAAATGGCATTTGCGTGAAATGATTCCTCATTTAGGAGCATTTAGTTACCTCAAGACTATGAAACATAAAAATTAATATACCCACACAGAAAAGTTGAGAGAAAATAATGTCTTTTATTCCATGGATTTGCTGATTATAGGTCAGCCGCAAATTAGATTGGGCTCTAATTCTTCCCCAGCGTGAAAAGGATTCAATCAGTTACACCATGAGATGATATTAATGCAATCATGGCTTAAAAGAAACCAACCCTAAAGGGAGATGCCAAAATGAATTCTTCACGTTAGTAACAAAGGAAGCCAGAAGACTCCTTCACAACGAGTCACGTCTACACTAAAGACAAGGCTGACATTTCATAAGCTTCCAAATAAGTATGCTGTAAATACTACAGTTTCTGTTTGTATATCTAATACTTGCTAAAGGCTCCAAAGTCATTCAGAGCATCACTAAAGGAATATATTAGACTTGGTATGACACCAAGCTACAAATATAAACTGAGAAAGTATAAATCAGGAAATTGTTTCATAATATATTCACCACTCAGACATCTAGGTACTTTTCCACCTTAATTAAGTGGCAACAAATTGTACAAGGCTTAAGGAACCATTTAAGTTTTCCTAATAAAAGCATAAAATTAATCTATGAAACACATTACTGCATAGTAAATTAGTGATCTTTTCAGAAGAAAACACTGGAAGGATCTTAAAAATAAAACCACAATAATGCAGGTTTTCTGTATCTCATTCTCCCCTGGAAAATGTGGGGTTTTTTGAACCCAGTCCCATTTCCAAATGTGCAAGAGGATAGCACACCTCCCCCAGCAGCCCCAGTTCTCAGGCTGGTACCAATGCTCCAGAGTTTTTCTACTGCAGCAATTTCCAAATTCATCAGTTCACCAAGGCTGTCATGAAACTATTACAGAAATCACAGACAGCTGGGGCAAAAGAGGCCTGTGAGGGCTGTGGAGAGAACAACTTTCCATCCTCCTGTCCCCAGGCAGACCTGGGCTCCCTGAGATCCAGAAACCATCCTTGGAAATGACAGGGACACGTGCTTGCATTGGCCCATTAGTGCAATACTGTATCAAGTTTTGAAACTGCAGGATCATGATTTATAGGCAAGGTGGTTTAGGTTAAAGCAGTGGTTTCTGAAGTGTATTTGTAGTCATTTATTTTACTCCTGCTTCTCAGTTCCATTGAGCTGGGCTCAAAGCATTAATGGAGCAGGATTTATACAATCAAAAGATACGAAAAATCCCATCAGTAAAACTGTCTGCTCCTCATTTACTCTTTAAAAATAAGAGGAACAATGTATTATTGCATATTAATAAAGCAGACCTTATGATGGTGTTTTCCAGGTGTTCATTTAGAGTGCCATGCACAAACTTGCAGCAGCTGCCTGATAATGTCATGTTCTATGATCCCAGGGGTGCAGGGCCTCCTGCTCCAAGTCACCATTTCAGAAGAGAAAGGTATTTGCAGCTTATCCTTATTTTATTATGAAATTGCTTATGGCTAGATTACAAAAGTAATGAATTGGTTATAAGCTTGGTCATAGAGCCTTTGAAACCAATGGCAAGGTTTTTGCTGACTTTAACTGAAAATACACCAGGTTTTGAGATGCCATTGTATGATCTGCAGAGCACAGGTTAAAAATATCTATGAAAGGATTACAAAGTATTTGTGTTTAATTTTAAAATGTGTGGAAAATCATCTTAACACAAAGATTCAGCAAAATGTATATGTACTACCTGGAGGTTAAAAAAAATCAAGATTACCTTGCACTTGGACCAAGGCTCCATACAGTCACAAATTTCTCCACAGTGCAAAGGTTACAATTCCTCTGTCCAGTCCTTTTGTTGCTTTTTCAGGATTTGAAACACATACTCGACAGTATTTTTTCCCATTCATGACTCAATCCTGTCCATACACAAAAATATACATACATGGGATTTAAAAAATTTATTAGCTATGCTAAACAAACACCAGCTAATAAACATATTAAGACTGGAGTCTGGCCCTGTCACTTCTGAAAGATGGGAAGCTTTCCTTTTGGCTTTGCTAATTCCAGACACCTGTCCTTTTGTGTTCAGTACTAATTCTTCTGTGACAGGATTGGTCCCCATTTGTGGAAACTAAATGTGATATATATTTGTTAATTACTTCTTTGAAATAAAATATGATTTCTTTTCCATTTAAATTTATAAAAATTTAAACTGGCAAAGCTTCTGCTTTGCTTTGCCTGCTGAATCATTGGAAGAGATGAGAGCATAAATATATATGACATCCACATTATTACCAAATACATTCATTAGCAGCAATGCTATGACAGTGAATATGAAATGAATTAATAGTGACAGGGCAAGAAATTGAAGTGTTTATGCATTTCTTCCTCATCGCTTAAAAACTTAAGACTTATTCCTGACCTTTGGTGTAAAGTTTTATGATCACTAGTAAATCAAAGATGTATTGTTATCATTCAGTGCCACAACTGAAACCTTTTCACCCCGGAGATGTAACAGATAATTTTCTAAGGATTTCTTTCTCACTTTACAGTAATTATCATCCATACTTCATGAACAATTAACATCAGTAGGGAATAAGCTCATTTCCATTCAGGACATTTCTAAGTTTATTCTTGTCAGCTCTTTGTTGATGAGTTTCTATGATGTAAGTTGTCTGTTTAGAAACTCACCACTGTCTTCTTGTTCTCGGGCAGTCACTGCAAGAGTCTGCTGCCACCCAGGCTCTTTGGGTCCTCAGCGGGCTCCAGTGGGCTGAAGACACACAAAGGAGAGATTTACAGGGGAAATGAAGACCAGTTTCCAGCCTTTATTCATTTTGTGTAGTTAAACTTGCAGAGGCAAAAAGACATTGTGTATACCAGTCAGGATGCATGCTTGGTCCTTTTCATTTTGTCAGTTGAATACTGTCTCGCCTTGGGTCAGTAAAGAATTATTTTCCCAGAAGAGCAGTTCTCAGCCTTTTTCTGATAGAAAACTCTGAAGCAGAGGTGCTCACCTCTATTCAACAACTCTGATTTCTGAAAACTGGCTTGCTTCACTTCATTAGCTGCCACGTACCATGAAAGAAGTTCACAGACTGACTAAAAAGGCAGAGCTCAGTCTGATTAAGATTCCCAGTTCTGGACACAAAAAACCAGACTACAAATCTGAGCTAGTGATAACCATGAGACCAACAGTGAAATATTTAGCTGTGAGAATTACTTTAGGTCAGATGTACCCTAATGAGAGGGGAGAAACCAAGCCATTTCTTCCACATTGGGCCAAAGCAACAGTTCTATAACAAACCTGCAAGTGCAAAACCCTATGGCATTTATTCTTGTAAAACAACAAAAGCAATCTTCAAAGTAATATCCACCTTTGTCATTTTGCTGTCGGGTCTCCAGTAAAAGGTGACTTCCAAAAGGTGACTTGTAAAAGGGGAATCATAGCCATGTGTTCTCTTGCCATCCCACCATGCTGGAGGGGAATCCAACCCCAGCTGTGCCCTGGGAACTCAGTAAAGTGGTAAAATCCCAGGCACAGTGTGTGGAAGGTGTGCGGGAAGGGTAATCTGCCTGCCTCTCCCCTAGCCTGCTTTGTCCCTTACCCACCTCTGCTGATCAGGCATTTGGACTCTGTAATTAGCAGGAGTTAAACAGCGCCGTGATCTGAGTGCCAACACCAGCTCCCTGAGCAGCTAAGGCACACAGCAGCACCAGCAAAACAAATGCTGTTGCCCTGCCTGCAAATGGCAGCAATGCAACCAATGGTCCTGTGGCTCAAGCCTCTGACAACTCCTACAAAGCAGAGCACTCACAGGAAGCAGGGGACACTGTGGAAACACAGCAAGTTTTTATGGCTACGTAATGCCCAGTTGTCTGGAGCCCTGCTTTCTCAATAGAAATTAGCTATGAAAGAACCCATCTATCAAATATAAGAAACCCACGAATTCTCATGTTAGTTATCTGATTTTTATCTTTCTTTACATAAATATTTGTAACTGCATAGAACTTCAAGCCTGTGTGTGATGGGCTGTGAGTCTCCATGCTGCTACAGGTCAGTTTCTCGGTCACCACGGTGTCTTTGGGAAGCTTCTGGGCACAACAGCTTTGCCTCTTCAACACATTTGGTGGGGGCGGAAGGTGAATACAGGGGACAACAGAACTTCTGAAAGAAGGGCACTTCTGTCCTCAGAAGAGAGAATTTTGCAAGCTCTAAAAGACTGAGTTCAGTTCAAATTTTATGCATCTTTTGATTCAGTTTTCCCTTTTTCCCTGGCTAGCTGTCTTGGCCCAAGGAATAAAATGATAAGTGTTCAGTGACCTTATTCAGCCAACCTGTGTTTTAATTCCTGCCCTAGGAGGACTGTATATATAACCAACCAGTAGGTGATCTGCAGAAGTCCCCTGTAAATATTTAAAAGTATTTGCTGAGGCCAGGCCAGACTTCCTAGGGTGGTTTTGCTCTAATGTTTTTCTATGTCTCTCTTGGCATCAGATAAAATGTCAGCTCATGAGCACTAACAAGAGCCTTTCCCTTCAGATTTTTTTTTTTTTCTCCTCACAGATTTGATCTAAAAAATTCCAGCACTCTATAGAAAATTTCTCACAGGGAATTTTTCTGTGATAGCAACAAATTCTTACAATACCTCTCTAGCAGAGTGCCCGTAGCGAGGAACTGCTGCAGCCGCCCAGCAGCGCTGCCAGGACTTGCAGAGCAGCTGCGGTTTCTCCCCCAGATTCCGCGCTGCTGAGCGGTGCCTGACGATGGCAGAGTTGCTCAGCTCCAGGCCGGCTGTGAAGCATCCCTTCCAGAGCTGCCTACAGTGAATTGGTAACACTGGTGGCATTTGAGCTCCCTCTCTGTTACAGCAGTCTCTGTAATCCGCAGCGGTATTAAACACACTGGGCAAGAAAAAAAAAAAAAAAAAGGAAGAAAAGTTAAAACAAAAACAAACAAACAAACAAACAAAAAAAAGAGAGAGAGAGAGAGAGAGAAAGAAAATTAAAAAGTCCTTCATTGTCATTTCAGTAGACCAAGGTCACAGTGGGGCCAGATGCTGGTTACAGCTCAGCTCAAGGGAGCAAAGGCCTCTGGAGGGCTGATTGCAGCAGTTCAGCCTGCTCTAATCTCCATGGGCTGCTCACAAAAGGCAAAACCACCAAGGAAACACATCCAGCATCAGGGCAGCCAAACCATGTTTCTTCCTCTTCAGCCTTCATGTTGTCAGCACAGGAACTTGCTCCCTCGCCAGCTCTGACCCAGGCACTGGAGGGAGGGGGGAGGAAGATTTTTAAAAAAACATGGAAGCACTGAAATAACAAAATATAACCAGTAAACAGAAAGGTGTGTACAAAAGATGCAAGAGGAATCCCCTGCAGCATTTCAAAAGTCTCAAACAGGATCTTGGTGCCAAGTGCAGGAAGTGGCTAGAGAAAACACTGGTTTCTGTTGCTAGAATCAGTTAGGATTTGGGACAATCAACATTTCTATATAGCATCCCTTAAAGTTTTGGATCCTTACGTATTGAAAATAAATATATAGAGCTATCTGTGACTGCAGCTTCAACTCTGAGGTAAGCTACTGCCCTAGCAAAGTAGTGTTCTCTTGAAATGCTATTGAATCTGCACCTGTGCTCTCTTTGCCAGGCTGTGTAGTTGGCTTTGCAGCTTCCACAGATGCTAAAGAATGAATAAGCAGAGTTTTTCAAATCTCCCTTCAAACTGATACCATCACTCACAATTACCACCAACCCTCCCACACATACTCACACTCCTCCAGCACACACACTGGGCTTCAGATTGGGCTCCTGATTACTTATGTCTGGCTTCCAGCTTGGAAACTCTCCTGCTATTCCCAACACTGGGTTGTAAATGCTGCAAATATTTTTTTCTCCCTTCAAAAGACATTTAAAGGCTCCAACAATATACATTGCATTGATAAATGACTGGAAATAAATTTATAGAATATGTTTCTCTGTCAGAAATGAAATTGGCAGTGCAACCCCTCCACCCTTCAAAATTAGTTGGCTGAAGCAGTAGCCAGCTATACAAGCAAAAAAGCACAACAGGATGAAACCAAATATGCAGCTCAAACAGAAGAGTTGTTGAACCCTCAGGCATTTTGATACACAGATGATTCAGCAAAACAGATACACATTCAAATGAAGAATGTCACTGACAGAGAAAACCATGCAACTTAATCAATACAGTGTGCAGCCTGTCCTGGTACAGGGAAAGCAGCAGCTTAACAAGCCAAAAAAAGAATGAACTGGAAAGAAAAAGAATCATTGAAAAGAAATAATGACATCAAAATGTGTGAGCTTGAACATTTTCGCCCTGCAGAACCTCATTAGAAGTGCTCAAAGGTGGCACTGTAGAAATGGTCCATTGAAAACATTCTCGAGCTGCCAGCTCTCAAGGAAAAGCCCTGCTGCCTTTGCTGGGACCTTGAAGACCAATGGGTGCCACATCTGGGAAAAGTAGCTCAGGGTGCCAGGCCATGGTCACATACTTTCTTGGGAGTTGCCTTTGCAGGGTGTCACTAGAGGAGCTCAGAAAACAAAAGCATTTTTTATTTCTCAATCATACAATTTATAGCAAGGGGGATATTTAATTCAGGATTGTAATTTTAATATTTTCACATAGATGCAAGGGGTTTTATTATAGCACACAGACGTATTCTCTGTGAGCTATGCAGAAGTGGATTTGAGTCACAAAAATATTTTTTCTTCACGGACTGTGTTAAAAAATAGTATGCAGCAGAGAAACTGCTGAAGAAACTAATGTTGTTCTCATCACATCCTCCTCTCAAAAGATTCTGTACTTCTCAGGTGCTGTAAAGGTTGGGCTGTCCCAGTTGCACAGTGGTATTTCTTGTCCTAGCCTGGATATTGGATGCTTTGTCAGAAGCACAGGGCTTGCTTGGGAGGTGCAAATTTTGGCAGTACCATGCCCTTGAGGTTTGAACACAGACAGAAGCTGCTATTCCATCACCTTCCTGCCAGCAGAGAAATCTGCTCAGAGAAACCTTCTCACAAACCTTCACAGAAAAGTAAACAGGAAAGGCTGGGAGAGCAGCTGATTGAAGGACACACCAGTCCCCATTAAAATATTTGCTAATTGCAAATATATTGCCCCAGTGTGCTGCCAGCTCCAGCTCTGACTCACATGAAATGTCAGTTGGCTCCAGATTGAATTTTGTGGTGAATAACCTCATCACTTGCCTACTAAATCTGCCCAGAAGAGAGGAAACTGCAGTAATGACCAATGTGGATTGCTGCTTTCTGGTCCTTATTTCTTCTCCATTCCCACTTCCTACCATGGTAGTTCTGATCTGCTTAACACAGGCTGCAATGCTGAGTATGACCTGAAAACCTAACACTGAACTAATCTTACGATTTTGTTTGAAATTAAGGAAATTTACAATAAGAGCCTTGCTGAAGTTCAGCAAAGATCATGTGTAAGATTTTGCCATTTGCTGCAAGTTTTCTCATCTGCACAACATTGCCATGAATGAAGAGGCTGGGCATTGCCTGTGAGCAGATAGATCTTTCCTAGAAAAGGCAAAGCAAAGTTAACTTGAACGTGCCAGACAGAACTGCTTCCATGAGAAGAATGTTCACAAATGTTCACTCCTGGGTTAAACTCTCAGGACTTGTTAAAAAATCACAGTGTGAAAATAGAATGAACAGTGGCTTCTGATGCTTGCATTTGGGTTGCTGTGTTTCTAAGGATAAAGGAATATAAATTCCCACCTGCTGACTGAAACTGTGCCTCTTACTGATCTTGGATTAGTCATTAGTCAAACTAGAGAGATGGTTGTTAAAAAATAAGGGGGAAATAAATGTTGGAAGCAAACCAACAGAGAAACAAGTCTATCTTTCCAGTAACAAGGAACTTGCAATTATTGCTCAAATGAGATTCATATTGGAAACTGTGGTTCTAAGCCAATAAAATGTGCAATTTCAGGCAATTTATTATATAAATAATCCTCATTTTTTAGGGGATTTAAGTTTCAGTGCTTTGGGCTAGTGAAATTATAATGGGAAAGAGGTAAAACTACACGGCTGCTATCATTTAACAATATGCATTTATTTGACTTTAAGTTATAAAGACTGTGTTTTCCATAGTGGTTATCTAACCACCCTCTTATTTTTTCTGTGTCTCTGAATGTAAGGTGAGTGCTTGCCTTCAGCAGGACACAAATGTGATTTCAAAAGAGCTGATTAATATTAATATTGCACAGTACTACCTATTGCTTCTATTTTGCATAAATTACACTGGAGAACCAGCTAATGTGTAATTTATGCACATATCTGCATCGTTTCTGAATATGGGTTTACAAATTCTCCTGTTTTTAATCTTCAAACCGTTGAAACTGTTCATTAAATACATTGTCTATACACCTTTTTCAACAGTTTTGTCAGGGAGTGTGAATTATGCATAAAGCCCACGGTGAGACAGATGCATAAAGCTGCAGTTTAGCTGGGTAGACATAAACATTCAGCAAACTTTGCTTAATTAGTCACTAAATCAGCCTTCATGCCTTTGTTGACTGACTGATGTTTTTAAAGTAATACTGACCCTTCTTAAAATGCCTGCCCTTGTTATTTGTTGTTTTAATAGCTATTTGATGGCATAATCTGGTGCTTAAATATCCACTGTTGTAATTCAGTGCTCACAGCAATGCTGAGATGTCAGAACTATTAAACTGGATACAGAGCTGTCAAATTTCAAGACAGCAAAGTACTCACCTGTGACATGTAACATATGGCAGGAACCTGAGTAAATCATCGATGGAGTTAGGAAAAAATAGAATCTGTGTTCACTAAAAAGGTATAATCTGACATGCAAACATGGATAATCTTGAAATCCACTTGACAGTCTGTGATTTGAGTCAACAGATTATACAATCAGAGGCATGCAGTACAGTGTTTTCAAATAAATTACAGCATAACTCTTAATGCTGAACTCAGTGTGTAAACAAGTTGTGGGTTTTTTTCATGTATACTGTGTAAAGAGTTTCTTACAATACTATAGCAGATTATGCTTCAGGCATTTAAAGAGTCACGTGTATTTATCCAATTTTGATTTTTTGCTGCCCGTCTCAAAGTTAAGCAATTTTGATGTGCAGTGCTTAAAATGACTGTGTTTATTAGATGCTTTACTGAAGAAGCAGTTGCTCTGCTCTGAATTACAAATAATTCATCAGGAGCAGCATCATATTTCTCAGTCCCTGATGTGTGCACCTTTTTTATCTGCTATAGTCATCTCTCGGGGTTAGAAAGGCTCTTTAAGGCACCAGGCAAACAACTCGGCATCTTAAACCATTTCATCCCCCTTACCATGCATTCAGTGAGGGAAGGGGTCCCAGTGCCATCATCATCATCAGTGTCATCATCAGTTTGGGAAAGTCCATGACTATCACCTAACCTGGCTCAAGAAAATGAGGAGCTGTTTCAGCTATTGATTCAGATACTTTTAAGAAGACATGATTTAGAGTTTCCTTATCTGACATTTAATTTTACCATTAAATTTCAAGACTCATCAAAGTAGTACATGTTACGTAGTCAGATACACAGAATAAAAAGCAAAGAAGGATTTGCTTTTAAGGAAATCTGATTATATAGTTTCTTGCCAAGAAGAATCACAAGAACAACTTTGGAGCAGCTGCTTGTTGCAGCTGAGACTCCCAGTCCTAGCTAGAGCCTTTTCCCTGCTTTTCCTTTACTCTGCTGACTGAGCAGACCTGGACACGTGGCAAACCCTGTTGGTCAACAGTCAGTGGATGTCTTCATCTGATTAATACAGCAAATTTGTTTTGGTACCTTGATTCTGTGCTTTAGATGCAGTCCAGTCACACGATACTCGTCCTGCCTCACAGTCAATGACACAAGATGCATAAAGACTCACACAGCACATGGCTCCCCACTAGAGAAGAGGAAAGATGTTTCACTACCATTTCATCCAATAGCAATTGGACCCACTCCAAAAAAAAATTAATCATTTAATTGGAGACTTTCCAGCATGAGAAGGAAACATTCTGCCTCCCACCATGCACTTCTTAGCAAACAGATTAGAAATGGTACCTAACTGAATTAGCCTTCTTGGAGACCATTCTGCACTTCCTTGGGCAAGACTGAAAGCAGATGACCAAAGTAAGAATCTCTCACCTAGCAATTCCTGCAGGGTCCAACACCAAGACCCTCACTGGGAGATGGCAGCAAGAAGCCTTCGGTACCAGTGCTTGTGCTGAGGGAGGAAGGGAGCAGTGGTGCTGGGAGGGATGTGAGGGCAGCAGGGAGGGTGGCAGCCTCTCCCACTTGCCTTGCAATGGTTTGCATCTGTTAACAGGGAATTTTATTTGCACTTATACTAAAGCCTTTACTGCTGTTCTGGGAGCATAAAAGCATCTTAAAATGAATAGTTGAAATTGTGCCACCAATTTAGAACCACTTTTGATTGTCAGAGTGGTATAAAAGGGTTTTAGTGTAAATAAAAGTGTGGTAGTAATCTGATCTCATATCTCTAGGAGGACTGATTCTCTTCTCATTTTCATCAGATTTATTTTCATATAACTCCATTAGTTTCAGTATTTATGTTTGCATGAGTGACAGCAGAATTATGCCCAGCATAATCACACATGAAGTGTAAAAATCCAACTTGACTATTTTCTATGTATTAGCCACAAATGCTAGGAGCCAAAGCAGAGTCTCAATGAAGCAGTCTTCCAATCTACTCTTGGTCTTTTTCTCCCCTCCATATCCAAGTTGGACATGCCTCTGAGTTATGGAAGGAAATATGAGGAGAGAGCCAAGGAAAAGTAGTTAAGACAACCTGGCTTCTACTCAAATTTAGTGTTCAAATAAAACTAGATTTGAAGAGACTGCTTGGGAAATTGTATATTCTCTGCAGTGTTCTGCCTTGGTCAAAGCAAGAAGGAATAATGTCAGCACAGTCGAAAATCAGCTCAGCAAGGCCAGGAGCTGGAGCTGTTAAACCGTTAAATGATGGAAAACTCACAGGCAGCATTTTGCCTCTCTCTGGTTGCTGTTGGCTGGGTAGAATGTTCATGATGTACATGATGTGGAAAGATCAGGAAAGGGCAAAGTTTTGGAGAACTCCCCTCCAAGCTCTGTTACCATCCATGACAGCAAGTGATGGAGTACTCAGGGATAAGGGGGGTGGCCACAGCCATATTTTGCTACTGCTGTGAGAATAAATGGGGAACAGGGACCATGGCTTATCATCCAGGGTTGGGCTCTGATGTATTCTGCCTGTAACATACACCTGAGAATGGTCTGTGTCTGAAGCACGCTGTCTGAAGAGGTATCCAGCACTCTGTGTGCCTAACACTGATCCTTAGCCTCAATAAGTTTGCCCTGTGCCCTGCTAAACAATAGTAAAAAGAGATGAATCATGGTGGGGTTAGGTAGGAAAGAGCCTGGCCAAGCAGAAGGCATAGAATTGGAAACTCTGGAAAATATTAAATGGCATTGGTACACATGGGAGTCCAGCAAAACAACAAGTATTTCTGCAATGAGTGCAGCATCCCAGTGACTCACCTAATGGGAATGACTGAATCCTCATCCTCTCCACCTCTCTCAGCACTAAATTCCATCTCTCATTTATATTCCTCGTAAGTGCAAACACTGGACATCCTTGAAGTGTTACAAATTCCACAGTGCTTCTTAAATCAATCCATTAGGATATTGGCATTTTCCCTGCCAGGGCAGTAAGAAGCAGCACTTGGCTCTCTTGGTGAAATCTCCCTTCTAACTGCCTTGCAGCACTTATTAATACAGCTACCTGACAATTTGTTATAATCTTTTTATAACAAAAACCAGCTATTTCTCTAATACTGGGATTTTAATTAAACATTAATTTTCTCAGTAGGTCAGGTGGGAGGTTGAATGCAGAACATTCTATTTTGTTTCTCATAATTTTCATTTTGCATTCACTTTTCCCATTTTCATTATAGTAATCA
Source organism: Calypte anna (assembly GCF_003957555.1). NCBI lineage: Eukaryota > Metazoa > Chordata > Aves > Apodiformes > Trochilidae > Calypte > Calypte anna. The sequence continues at coordinate 7,951,888 of NC_044260.1, forward strand.
AAACCTGGCAGGATTTCTAAAAGCAAACAATGAAAATTAGTCAATAAATAACATTTAATTACAGACTAGAAACATTCCAATAGTTATTTTATTGATTTTTAAAATAATTGAGAGTTAATCTATTCTCTAAAGTATGTAAATTGAAATTTAAATTAACCATTAAGTGAATTTTAACAACCTTTTTTCTTTTTCTCTCTCAGGTTCACCATTTATATATATATGCATATATATATATAAGAAGAGAAATGGGAAATATGTATTCCAGAAAAGTTATAAAAGTACATCTGTATTTTGTGAGTCCTTCAAACTTCTCGGCATTTCATCTTTGCTTTGTCTTTGCTTTCTTTCCAGCCAATATCTTCTCTTTTATTTTTAAGAGCAAAAAATAGAATTACTCTTTAAAAGCACCTAGCTGGTTTTAATGTTTTCAGCTTTTTTACTATTTACCAACTCTATTTCTGACAACTGAGGTGTCACAATCACCCTGCAATACCTCTGCTGGCAGACATTCTTTTCTGCAATACACTATTGGGTTGGGTTACCAGCAGAGACAAAAATGTATGAAACCTGTGAAAGATTCAGAATGGTTTCATCAGTCTTTGAACCCAAATGTATGCAAAATGTCTCAATAGGCAGGGGAATAAAGACTCATTCCCTGTTCAGATAAGAGATTTCAATTCTTGCTTTTAGAAAACATTGCATGAAGTAACTAGGTCAGAGCTGTGCTAAACCCACACTTGATTTATCTAACGTGTGTGCTGCATAACAGTTCTGTTTAGCAGTTTAGATTTGACCTGAATTAAATATGAAGCTCAAAAATATGATAGAACAACAATAAGATATCTGACTTAGCACAAAGCCAAAGCTTCCATGCTACATACAAAACTGTCTTCTCCTTACTTTTAGGTTCAACACAGTTTGTGGTACTCGTGTCCAGAGGTGATGCAGCAGCTGGAGTTCTTCCCCAGGTGCAGAGATCTGCGGCTGGAAACACCAGGCTGGGGCACACATCTCACTTGTGAACAGGAATGGTGTTTTCCACTCTCTGGAATTTCTGTGCCATAATATTTAAATCCCAAAGCATACTGAAAAGAAAGCAACAAACCTCACTATTAGCTTTATATCCATAAAACTCCCATCTATTTTTGTCTCTCACAGTGCAGGAGGAACATTTCTGCACAGATCTTAACACTTGTGATCAGCCATACCACAGCTATGGGCTATTGTGGTGTTGGCAATGTCCTTAGTGCTTAGATAAAGCCACAGAGGTAAAAAGGAACAACATGGAGTACATGCCCCCCATTTGGAGAACTGGAAGGCACTTGGGTAAACGAATGCAGGCATGTCCTGAGGGTGGCCAGCATGCAAGGGGTGTCCAGCCCCTAGGAAGTCATCCATGCCCTGGACTGGGAAGGGGTCCCCAAACACACCATGACCCATGCAGTTACCCAGAGCCCACTCTCCTGCTGAAGAAATAACACTTGTAATTTTAAAAAGTAACCATAAGGTGCTTGGTGAAGAAAAATAACCCTTTCCTTGGACACAGTTGCAAAGAGGGGACTGGTGAGGCACACAGCTCTTACATAAAATTCTTGAGGTAGGTTCAAGCCAAAGGTGTAAAGTGAATGACTATGAAAAGCCTCATCGCATGGAGCATTTCTGTACTTACAACACCCAGAAAAGCTGCCAGCTCTTTCCTGTCTGCAGTAACATGAGAGGCAACAAACCCTCAGACATCAACCAACAACAACAATAATAAAGAAATAATAATAACTATAAAGAACACATTTTCATTGAAGGGAGATTGGGAAATCTTTAACAGCATGGTGAGAGTGTTTTTCTATACATGGAAGTCGTCTGGAGAAAAGAGTGTCATTAATTATAAGACATTGTATGCTAGCATGTTATATGCTTCCTGGGTTTAGTAGCTGCAATAGAACTTTTCTGCACCTTGTAGGTTGTTCATTTCCATTAATCATCTTCTTACAATGTGTTTGCTTCTCAACATTTCTCAATAACCTACTGCTCCTGGTCCCAAACTGCAAAAGAATCTGCAACTAAAATTCAACCTTTTAAAATTGTTACCTTTATGTGAGTGAATAAATGGGGTGGCTTTTCAGCTGTCAAACTGGACACTGTTTTTTTCATTTCCTTAGCATATTAAGGATATTTCAGAGACGTGTAAATAAAAGTAGGGCAGACACATCTACTGACTGCTTGTATCAAGATACTGCTGCTGGGCAAAAGGAATAGGAGCAAGAGCAGCATTGCCTGCTTACCACAAGTGAAATAGCACTGAATAAAAGACCTGTGCAAATGGCCTCCACTTTGTTCCACCCAGGGCATGTGAACATAGTTGGAACTAGAGCCCACCAGGCTCCTTATGTGCCATCTTTATTTGCCTGCTTGGCACACTGCCCAGGAACCTTTTGCAAGAGGATTCAATGAAAAGCAAAGGAATTTACTTGTAAACAAGTAGGGTTTGCTTCTCCAGGGCACCAGCCTTGAAGATCTGAGCACAAGCACTGTGGACATAAATTTGCTTTATATAAGAAAAAAACTGCACCAGTGGCATTCTCACTTTCATTCATCACCTCCAAAATGAGGAAATAAGCCAAGTTGCTAATTTCCCTTTAGATTATATATGCTTATATGTTATATAATGTATAAAGCATTAAAAGATACTTTCTTTTCCACTGTGGAGGGGGAGACAGACAGTTTTGTGGGTAATTCAGACCAGTTTACAGTTTCTTCCCTGAAACTTAAAGTAGGAATCTGCAGCTTAGAGGAAGGAGGAAACTGCTTTTCATAGACTGTGGTGAGAAGTTTCTGAATTAATCAATCTCTACTGTGGTTTTGGGGGATTGGTTTATTACTTTCTTGCTTACAGTTAGCTAAAGGTCTGCCAATTAATTCTCTGAGTTCGAATCTACCAGTCTCCCCAAAGGAGACGAATCAAATACCTGGGAACTGGAACTCCCAGGCACTAAAACCCAGGGAGCCAACAGAGTGGTTTGCTTGGTGGTAGAGCTTTCCCATTTGTCCTTTCCCAAGAGCTCTCTCCAGTTTCCAGTTCACGAGCCCTGGCTCATCAGTTCATGACAATTTTTGGCACCCCTATGCTCTCTCTGGCTGAGGACTTAACCTTTTTGTTTGCTTATTTGTTTTTGTTCTGTTTTGTTTTTTGCCTAATTGTGTAGGTGATTACCATAAATTAAACTGAACACCAGAGTAATTTGTTCACAGGCTGGGCTAAACTTGAAGTGTATTGCTTTCTTTGCCAGCCCTGCAGAAGTCTTGCATACCTGAAAGCATGGCCATTTTCCCCAAGCTCTATTAGCTGGCTGTGTACAAGATATTGGCTGCCTCTTCAGTTGTGACCTTATTGTTTTCTTTTCTCTGACAATTCAGTAGGGTGAGTGTTCCTTGCCTTAAGGTGGTTTTCTGTTCACTGACTGCTATTCTGAGATCTTCAGAAGTTTCTCCATTGGTTAATAAAACCTGGACTGAAAGCAGACATTCTCAATATGGCTTTTGAAGCTCTAATGTAGATTAAAATTTAATTATGATGTATGACTATAAGCAGATTATAATAGTAGCACTCAAGCTTACTCTTTTGACAAGTAATGATTTCTTCTTTCCAGTTAGTAGTGACTATTGAAAAGTCAAGCTGGATAATTCACTGGGATAGTACATGTGGTTAAAGTACTTGCTTCTTCACTGAATAAGAACCATCTTAATTTAATCAAATCCCTAAGGACTTACCTTGTTTGAAACTTTCATAATTAAACAGTTATGGATGCCTCCTTTTAGAGATAGGAACCAAGGAGCTGAAAGGCTCAACCATTGGCCCTAACCTACCTCTTCCCAAAAAATAAAAACCAAACCAAACCAAAAAAACAAACCAAAACAAAGCAAAAAAAAAAAACAACCTCCCCAGGTTTCCAGTCAGGAAACAACAATTTTTACATAAGTCAACAGGTGATTAACCATTGGTACAAATGACCAACAGTACAGAAAGTTTTAATGGAAATCCTACCTTAATTAGACACCAGATGCTTCACTGAATGCAGGAGTGCTGGTTTGAAACATAATACCATATGATTCTGTGATTCTTTCTATTTGCAAATTAATTTTCTAATATAAGATCTATCTGGAGCATTATCCTAGAAAAATATGTATTTGTCAAATTTTCAGGTTCAGCACTGGAATTCAGTATTCTCATCCTCAGGGTAAGTGTGATTCTCAACATGTGGGAGTACTCCAGAAGTTCCTAAATACTTGCCTGAATGATAAAAATTATGAAAACTTACAACATATATAGGATTTTTCATCAGGAAATACCAAATGATGTAATAAAGGAAAAGTGCACTGTTAGTTCCATCTTGTGGGGAAAAAAGAGGTTCATAATATGTAGTGACATTTAATGGCTAAGCCAAACCCACCCCGCCAGAGCTACCGACTGATCCTCTCCCTGTCCACTCCTCAATTTAGACTCAGATCATCATCTTAAGTTTCACAAAAAACCCAAAAACAGTCATTGCCCAGGAATGGCAAAAGCCAACAGAGAATCATGGTGAAGATGCATGGCTCCCCCATAATACTTTCAAGGAAAATCAGCTCCATAGTCTCTGAGTCCTGATAATACCTCTTCCCAAATCAAGCTCTGTCCAGGCTATTTCGTTGGCACTCTGCTGCATTGCTGAAGCACATCCACTTTCCAGTTCCCATTCTTCAGATTTCTTCGTCACATAAGAAATTCTTTAGCAATGGACATTCCATTTTCCTGCATAATCAATTTATTTCCTGTCAATGGCGAGCACCTTCTACACTTTTCAAATTAGAGACTCTCTCTGGGAGCTGTGAGTTGTAAGGATGTCTGTTGAAAAGACACCCTGTCCTGTTACTGTGCTTTCTATCTCTGGAAGAAGCTGAGCTTCCAAAGTTTTCTCTGACTCACTCTAAGTCTAACTGCATAAAACCCCAGAGTTCTGGTGGCCTTGAACCCAATATTATCATGAAACCTAAAGCTGGAAAGTCAACTGAAGTTAAATCCTAGAGCTTTTTCCTCCGGAGAAGCCCGCAGCTCCCTGCCTCTGCTCATATCCTGTTTCATGATGCTGTAACTGGGAATAGTTCACCAGCATAAGTGAGAGGAGTTTCAAAAGCATGAAAGGATAGACTAAACTAAAATAGAACAGGATCTGCAGCTGGGAAGTTGTGAGAAAGACAGGATAAAGAGAAATATGCAATAAAATAGCTATTTATCCAAACAAATATATTTCATTAACATCAATTAGAGCTTGTCATTATAGGACTCCTGCATCTGATGCATTTCAGGCAAGTAATAGTTATTAAAAGCCAGCTTATTAAGTTAAGTTACTTTTCATTAAAATGTTCTCACCTATTGGGTGTTTAATTAGCACACAATTCACTATCCATTTAAAGCAATTACTTTATATAGTCGAGTGCATTAGAAGCAGTTATTTATGGACTCCTGATTGTAATAGATCCAAGAAACTCACAAAACTACAGTGTGTGCACTTGTATGTGTGTATATCATCAGTGCTAAAGTAATGGCACTTACAGGAGGACAGTCATCAGAATGCAAAGGCTGGGCTGCAGTTCTCTGAAAGACTTAACAGTTACAAGAGCTTTCTTGACAGCATTTGGCTGGCCTGGTGTGCTGGGGGAATGAGAATTGAGGGACCAGCCACTGAACTGCTGCTGAGGATTAAGTCAGATGTTCTGGATCATATAAAGATATAAAGAGCAATTGGTTATAGAGAGTGGAATGGAAATATATGACAAAAGCTCTAGCAAAAGATTTCTAAGTACAATGCCAGTGACTTTTATCTAATCTACATCTACCTATGCCTGTGGACTTTTGGAAGAAAAAGTGCATACAAAACCACAGCTTCCTGCCAGAACTCTTACAAAGTGGTGCATTTGATACCTTTTGTCATTCTTGAGTCTGTGAGTGGCTGCCATCATCACCTGGTTTTTCAAAGAACTCCAAGCACAGATGGGCACAGCATTAGCTGGGGTGCTCCTGCCCTGAAGAGTTGCCAGGTGCACCAGGAGGCCAGCATAGCAGGTGTCCTCACCCCAGAAGCCAGCCTGCTTACTGGGGACACTACTGCATGGTGCCTCATGAGCCCAAAAGTGCCCAGCAAGGGGACTAGTGCTGGCTCTCCCCTGCCATTGCTCCCTACACCATGCCAACCTCTAATCAAGATACGGAAAGTCAAGGGAGGTTGTGCTACAGAGAGCTGCTGAGCCAAAATATTACTCTTGCTGTCTTACTGCTCGTTTCATCCTCTTCTGCAGCCCTCCACAAAAAAAGAATAGAGTATTTATTTTATAATTTATCTGTGGAAAAGCCAAGTCTCTGATTACCTTTATCTACACCTCTACTCCAAGCTGAAATATTACAGGCTCTCAGCAGGTGCTCTGTTCGGAAGACAGGGAACAGAAAGCACTTTGAAGCAGAGGAGAGCACCAAACAGGCATGAGGAGAAGGGATTACATGAGCAGAGGCAGGCAGATGGTGTTAGGGGCTGGGGAGGCTGCAGACAGATGACACTGGCAGCCTGGACAGGCAGGAGCGTCCGAGGACAGCTTCACCAAACAGGAGTAAAATTAAAGCAGGGCATGTGCTTGGGATGACTGTGCTGCTTTTGTGGCTGCAGCAGATGCTCTCCCAAAAGGCAGGCATGGGGAGATGGCATGAGAGAGATTTCTTCATCTGTTTTCGTAAAAGATAGGTGTGGAAGGGATGGGCACAGGGAAGATATATGGTCCCGTGGCAACACAGAAGGATGCACAGGACCCAGCACAGCTGAGGGATCTCTGAGAGACTTCTAACATCTCTACAGAGATGAGAGGATCATTGTGAGAGGTGGAAAGCTTCAAGTGAGGACTCCTAAAGTCTCATTCCTAGAGCTTGATGTCAAGCAGAGAACAAACAGCTCATGTAAGAGACAGTTTAACATACAGCTGAGATGATAACAAAACTCCCCTTAGCTCAAGGGGTCTCAGAGACCCTGCTTTAAAATACCTTGCCTGTTTTAAAAAATCCTGATGCTTAGAAGACAAAATCAGAATATTTTAACCATAACATCCACTGCTGCTAGTGAAGTTAAACTAGTTTATACCTCTGTACCTTATCCCCATCTCCATCCTGCATGCTTGAAAGCTAAACTCAGCTCACCATATGCCCTATTTGCACACACAGGGACAGCATTTGCCTTATGTTTCCTCCTTTAAACTAACACCCATCCCAAGCTATCAGTTACCAGTAGCTGACAACACACAGCCCTAAGCTCTCCTATACCTGCAGGGACCAAGTGGTGAAAAAGCAACTAGTACTAGCTACACCCAGAACATTGTTTTACCTGCAGATGGGAATACCCTTTTTTCTTAGATGTCTGACCATGTGTAATTTGTCAGTTTGTAAAATTTGATTGGACTAAAAAATGCCCTGGAATAAATGCAAAGTACAAAAGAGCACAGTTGCCAAGTGTCGTATAAACGATGAACAAACAGATTCTCATGTAAGCAGCTTGGTAAAGAAGAGGATTTGGAGATCTGTAAAAATAAACAGGCCCAGAACAAGCTGCAGACATAATTAAGTCAGTGAAATGAAATATCAGATGTTGGCAGCCCACAAACACTTTCATGATGACAATAATAACAGGGACTCGGTGGATGAAAAGCAAGAGAGAAAATGTTCCATTAAAAGTAATGGTGAACAAAATGAGGGCTGTGTGATGGAGAGAAGGGCATGTTACACAGTAATTTTAAAATGTTATCTTTTTGTGAAAGGAAGAGAGACCTTCTAAGGCAGTCATTTCTTCTGCATCAGTGAAGGGTAAAGTGCCAGCCTTGGGAAATTCAACATCTCTAGACAATAAGCCAGACTCCCAGCCAGGCTCTGAATTTGGCATATTTCCTTCACTCATTTCCAAAGAGGTGCATTAATTTGAAACTACTGGGGATCTGGATCAGTATATAAAAATCCAGGACAAGGACCATGTACTGCAATAACTGTTTAGCTAATGAACAAGCAATTCATGGACATTTTCCCAGCTGGGAACAAGTATAGATTGTATTATAGATTTTAGTCCTATTATAAATATGCTAGGCATATGTATAAATGTGTATAACATAAGTTAAGGATAGGAACAATGTATACTTCCCACTAGGGCAAATTAAAAAAATATCCAAATCTAAATATATCAACATTATATGAAACTTACCCCAGCGAAACACGTAACTAATTGGAAATATTTGTAAGAGGAAGTACAGACCTTTAGAAATCATTGTTTGATTAATGACTGATGATGGAGTCAGGCTGTCTTGATTGGCTAACACACCTAACACATCCTTGGAGTGCCTTGCCTGTCACTTCCTGACAGCTACAAAATTCCTCTTTCCTTTCACAGGCTTTTTGCAGCTGCTTGACACACTGCCCTGGGAAGCAGCTTCACCTTCAGCCGCCAGAGACCACAAGTGAGGCAGGGTAGGAGATCTTTACCTCAAGGAACACCCCTGCTCGGGTAGCTCTGCACACATCACAGAATCACACAGAATCACACAGAATCACAGAATCCTAGGGGTTGGAAGGGACCTTGAAAGATCATCTAGTCCAACCCCCCCTGCCAGAGCAGGGCCACCTACACCTCTCTTACATCTGGAAGTGTGACAATAAAAAGCACAGGACCACGACATATGCTAAATTGGCAAGGATTACACAGCATTTAACCTGATGCTTGGTTTTATTCAGCTCATCTACCCCTTGGGATTTATTTGGTGTTTCTGATAGAACAGAAAGTAAATACAGAAGAGGTTCCAGCTTCCCTGCTAATGTACTCGGAAAGGCACGGGACACCATCACCAGCGTGCTCAGGGAAATGCAGCTGTGAAGGGGTCAGGGTACAGATAAAGAACTCAGGTTGCAGATGAAGAACAGTTGGGCACTGTCAGCTGCAGCAGGAAGGCAAAAGGCAAGCTCTGACTTCTGCATCCCTGTTCATTTCAGCTTCTCCTGTAACTTTCTCATTCCACTCACAGCTATTGGTATGTGAATCATGGCATCGTGTCTGACATCTGCAGCTGCAATGTCAGGTAGCAGGAACTGCTGCTGCTCCTCGGGGCCCAGACACAGGGCTAGACACTCATTTAGGGTCTGGGGTGAAGTCTGTGAGAAGCACCCTCTGCTGTGCTAACTGTCTGTGCAGAGTATCATATGAGCACACACAGAGTTTTGATCCTCAGTTAGAAAGGTACCAGCATCTTAAAAATGTGAGTAATGTTAATGTACGTTATTGTGGAACACTTGAAATCAGCAAAAAGATGAAACAACATCTGCTTCATTGCAGAAAGAAGGAGCTCTGTGCACAGCAGCTGTTTAATTATCTAGCACTGTCATGCATCGATTTCTACACCATACATTTATACACTCATAAACCCCAAATCAGCTCAGGGAGAGAAGGTGCTTTTAGGAACTAAGAAATAGAACTAGCACATACATGTCTTGAATTGTCAGCTTTAACATAAATCTAACTAACACCCACCATTTCCTTCCTACCTTGCAAGTAAAATACTCATCTTGAACACTCTGAAACAGTATTTTTACTCAAGCTAGTCAGACCAAAGCAACAATATATTTGGGATACAACATAATGAGGCTACAGCACTAAACTGCTCTTTGTAAAGTTTGTAACAGCAATTGCACTAGCTACAGGCTTCTGAACTGAGTATTAAAAACTTGGTGAAGCCTGACTCAAGAACGCCCCATAGGTTTTTAAGTAGTCATTGGTACAAGGAAGAAAATATAATTGATTATTAAACGAAGGAATTTCCAAGAAGAGTGAAGTATTAAAAATCACAGTATTTTTATAATTAAAATATTTTCTTAAATTTCAGTTACAGTAAGTGGGAAAATATATCATATACCAGTCTTTTGGTGGTCAATATACATATAAGATGGGTGCTTTTCAAGTTCTGAAGTATTCCATATGGTCAGTCAGGAAATGTCAGAAATCTACCTGATGAAAAAGCTCTGTTGAAAATCACAATCAGTGAGTCCAAAGTATTTCACTCAGAAGATTTCTACATAGACACATTTTTCTGGGATGCAAATCAGCCTAAAGAGTGTTCTGCATTTCAGTGGCAAAGCAGCTGAAAGGTCCGGCCTGGGGGTGCAGCAACACAGAGAGCCTGGGGCTGATACCTGGGTATGTTGTTAACCCAAGGTAGTCGAAACTTGGTCTTGGGTACAAATCATGGATCAATTTGAAATGCAACTACTTTTACACTTTTAGCTTCTCTGAAGCTGTGTGAGCTCACTGAAATGAAGTCTTAGCTGGGAGGCTGCAAGGCAGTGGCCCATCAGAAAAGCTGAATGTGTTGCACTCTCTGTCCTTGCAGACTTCCCAACCTGCCTTAACTGAGATGTATCAGATGCAAAACCAGACCAAGTCCCTCAGCATCATGTTTACCATATTATCTTTAAAAGTACCTGCCTGGTTTTGCCTATTCATGTAGAATTCTGCATTTTCTACAAATTATGGACATTTCCAATCAGCATGCTCTGTTGCCCATATGTGTCCTTCCTAGACCTTACAATCTTCTCGTTTCAGCCCCTCTGTATTCTTTTTTCAAGTCCTGTCTTCGTCTGCAGTTACTCTTATTCCACATACTGTCATTTGTATCCCACCTACCTAAATCTATAGGGAAATAGAAGGGAATTAATATGTTTGGCTAAAAATACTTGCTACAAATGTGCCAAAAGGATCATATTCCCTGTTCTGTCAGGTACTGTGAGGAAACAGACTCATTAATTTCATTTCCAGCTTTCAATTTTTTAAAGGGGAACAAATGACAATTATTGTTTACTTTGAAGTATGATCTTTAGCATGAATAATTCTCCAAAAAGAAACACCTGCTTCACAGATGAGTTGTGACAGCAGACAATATGCTGCTGTATTGTGCATCCACACTTGAGTGGCAAGAGCTGGGACTGTCTGTCCAGCATCACAGCACAGTCCAAAGAGGCCAACATCACTTGTCAAAGCTTTTTATTGGCTTCTAGAGGTATTTTGCAACAGTTTTAGGTGTTTTGAAGTGTGGTTGGCCCTGATGCAGTGTCTTTGAGCCTCAAAGAAGGCATGGCATATGCCAGCTACTACACATATCTTTTGGGAAGCACCTAGCCCCAAAATGACCTGGGTTTGTCCAGGGCCTCTGGACATGAATGTTTCCAGGCATTTTGTCTCTAGCTACACAGAACACTTCCTATTCAGCACATGAAAGGGGTTTCTTCTTTTACCCAGCAGACCCTGGCTGGAAGCCCATCATTTCAGCTTATTAAAGCTACTGTCTGCACACCAGAATGGATTTTAGCAACAGTTGATCCTGGGCCAATACATATCATCTAATTTCAAGTCCAAACTTCTCCAGAATTTCAGGCCTTTTAGCATCCCTGGCTCACACTTTCTGAGCTGGCTGATAGATTCAGACTATTTTCATTCTGATTATTTTCCTTATTGGTGCACATAATACACTGCAAAATAAAAATCAAACATAGGTGTGTTAAACTATGGCCTCTTTATGCATGGATGGATAGATGGAAGGGAGGAAGAAAGGATGGATCTTTTTCTTTTCTATGTCTTTGGCAAGTAGATCGAGTAGTAGTGCACAGAATATTCAAGACACATATCAAAAAATACATCTCACAAAAAGGGATGCAGAAGAAACAGACTGCTTGGAGGCAGAGTGGTCTCTGTCACTGGAGATCTTTGAAGGAAGGTTAAACAGACAGCTGTTTGGACAGGTGTAGCTCTCCCATTGGTAGAAGGACCTTCCAGAAGCCTGGAATTTTATGAATGTCTCTCTTCTAGCAGCAGCTCACCCAGTGCTGGCACTGGAAGAAGCTCATTTTGGAAGCATTCTCCTGCAGGGAATTCCTCATCTTTCCTCTCCTTTGCTTTACCATAAATCCTGGGAAGCCATTGTCATCTCAGGACTGGATAGCTAAGGAAGATTTGTCATCATCTAATGCAGAGGTGAAATTTTGTCTTTAGCACCTTCAGAGGTGCTACCAGCCTCCAAGCCATGCAACCTTCCCATCCCATCCTGTGCCCTGGCAGGGGATTACAGTTAAAAATTTGAAATTTGAAAAGAGAGAGAACACAGATGGCATCTATCATATGCCCTTTCCTTTCTACTCACACTTCTTCCAAAAGAAGGTGACAGATATTTTACCTTATACTAAACTCATTTATGTGGCTGTGAGCACTCTACCTTACATCACCTCTATGCAAAGTGGTGTCATTGTGATTAGGAGTTCAGATTCCTTCTAATGTTCCTTTCCTTGACACTTCCTGTCACTCCTTATTGCCAGTAATGGGGTGCAAATCTTCCAAATTATTTGGATGCATTTAATGTAACGTTTTTGTTTCAGGGACTAGGAATTGAGTCTAAGTCATTGTGGTTTGCAGAGTGCTCTACCAGCACAGGGAATTGCAGTGCTGATTGAAATACACACGAACAATTAGAAAGCTGCTGAACACACAGATAAGAAAATGTCTCTTTTTTAATGCTCCCCATGATTCACAAAATGACATTTTCAATACAAAGCCAACATTAAGTAGGTATTTTAATGTGCTTGTAGCATTGTTAGAATCTGTGTCATGGAGCTGGATGTTATTTTGTAAATAAGAAAATGATCCTCTCCCTCAGAAAAGACAACCACAAATCATGTTTGCAACCTGATAGCAGAACACTTTGTAAGACTCAACTTTATGAGGTGAACTCAAATAGCTAAACTGTTGATCTGTCTGAATATATGGTGTTCCAGGCAGGAACACCAAATGCAGAAGTAGATCCTCAATGGATGTAGTTGGTGTAATTCTACAGACTCCAAAATACTTTTTTACTAGCTGAATTATTTACTTAATTACAGCAGAAAACTTAATGTGTCTCCTACTGATTTTCCTAGAAACTGAATCAGAAACAACTGCTATGTTTCTCTCCATATCATCATTTCTCTAATGAATCCATTGTCTTGGTTGCATTTTTCTTCTATTTCCCTCAGCTTATTTTGCATAGGCTTGCTTATTTATTTAGTGGAAGAAATACACATTCAAAAAGAAAATGAAATTACAAAGAAAATATTTCATATATTTACCACATGAGGGGTCTGCACGTAGTTAAAGTTAGTCTGAGTTGTTCACTGATGTGTGCTTAACAACAAAAAATCTGATCCAATGCTCAGTGAAACCACTGCAAATCTTTCTGATCTCTTTTGCAAGGTTCAGATCTGTCTGCAAAGGGACTGCACTATCTTCCTCTGTGTCTTACCACATTTTGATCACAAGAGAAAGAAAGGGAAAATCTGAGCTGATCAGAACATGCTTGTATAAAATTGTACATTTGTTTTTTGCGTGTCCTGTTTTAAAACCATATGTTCTCCACTTTTATCTGGAAGAAGAACTTAACTTTGGGTTTGCTGTTCATTTTGATAAAGTCTGAGCTGGAAGGCTGCAGAGAATTAAATGTTCTGTGAGGACATTTGCAACTGTACAAGAAATAGAAAAACTGTTTTTGTAATGTGACTAAGAACAAGTTTTTTTGACTGTTATAAATATGCTGAGCCAGAATGACCTCCCAGTACCTAATGACATCAGAAGCATCTATAGGAAAATTTGAGTGGTCTTAAGGGAAAGAAAAATACCATTTACAACTCAAAGTACTGGAACACTTTGAGCCTTTAAGCAAAGAAAGAATTTTAAAACAGAAGACATCTGTAGTGCGATCAGCAATCACATCTTTGCTCGTGATAAACCTAGTAAAGATGAGACCATCTTCCAGGGTGAAGTGAACTCAGGGCATTACTGTCAAGTAATTGAGATGAGGAGCTGCACTTCTGTACTCACACACCCAGTTCCCTGTTTCCTCTGCACTCTATACAAATCTAACAATGCTCTGTCACAGAATATATTGACTAAAGCTATGTTCCACACAAGGGACAGAAATATATCAGAGTCAACTGGATAAAGAACCAATGTGGACCAGTCCCAAGCTTTACAAATGACAGTACCATGGGAAAACCAGAACTGGGGTAATTAATTTTGCCTTGCTGTGTGCCAGTTTTCTGATCTGTACAAACTGAAGATAGTGAGACTTATCTCTGCATTGCTGTTTCATGGCTTCTGGATGAGAGCTGCCTTGGGACCAGACAGTCAGGAAGCAAAAGAAGCACATGTAAAGGTATTCATCTGCCTCCTGCCTCTGCCAGGGTAAACAAGATGCTTGGTCATATACCTACCACTGAAATACCTCAGTCTTTTTAGTGTGAGAGTAACAGATACAAAAGCAAGCAACACAATTAATTTTTTTTTTCCTCTTAAATAATAATTTAGCTACTTTTTCACTTTGTAATAGTTTGTGTACACAATCATGAGCTGATTTTTAAAAAGCCAGCTATAGTACCTATTAGAGGCACAGGGACCTCAGCAATTTAGTACCAAGTACATTTTACTTTGCCTTTCAAGCAGCTTTTGTCACCCACATTGACCTCCACGCCACCATGACTTCAGTAATCCAACCTGGATACTTGATAGCCCGTTGCTCCAATACAGAGATAGCCTGTGGGAGCTACAGACCAGCAATCATTAAAAGCTTCTCAGTTGTGTTTTAAGCAGAAACTACAACTTTTTCCCTCTCCCAGTCTTCCTAATTTGCTAAGGCTATGTTTAAAAAAATGTTTAAACAAAACTGGTCATTTGGTTCGTGGGGCACTCTCACATTTATGAGGCTGAACTTCAGCTAAAACTGTCTAAGTAGTTTGCTAACCAACTTTGAGTTTGTTCTCACAAAGTAAGTTGCATGTGGCAGTGGCTCATTCAGAAATGCGGTCAGAGCAGACTTATGAAAAGGGTTATAAAAAGTCTTTACTAGTGATTATATTCCACAATTGCTTTTGGCTCTTGTTCCCATCGAGTATTTTCAACAAAATCAAATGTATAATCCTAGGAGCATAAGTTGGAAACCTGCCTCACCACGCTTGGCCCTCTCTCTTAAGTAGGACAGGACTCTGCTGAGACCCCGTGCCTGGAAATGACTGTGGGCAATACTTTCAGAGAACCTTGGGAGATTTCCTTGTATAGTTAATGTCTCTTAAGAGAGGTGAAGTTAATTGCTACAATTGCTTTATTTATGAATTTTATAATGAATTTTAATCTCTTAGGCTGGCTAAAAGGTAGGCTTTTAACAAGTGTTGAAGGCATTTTATTTTATGGCTTTTAGGTCTAGAGCCCCAGAGAGAAAGATGTATTTTTAACTTGTGTCACTTCAGTCTTGCTACAATCTGAAGCTGTATTACTAACTCAAACAGGTAATTGGTGGAAGTTATTGGGCCCCAGTAAATCCCAGCAGCACTTACTGAGAAACAAGTGATGCAATGAGCAAAGGCAGAAGGCATCAGGTAAGTAAAGTTGACTTGAAGCTAAGTTTGTTGGAAATAAGAAGTATTTCAGGATAGTGAAATTGCAGTGCTTTGTAAGACTTAAAATGCAGTTTATCATAAAAGGGTGAACTGCTTTAATACATTACTGCTAGTGACCAACTCCATGAGGGACCAAATTCTGTCCTCTAGCATCAAAGTTGAAAAAAATTTTTAAATGAATATTCACTGGAATTTTCACTATTTTTAACATATTACATTTGGCAGAAATATAAAAGTGAAGACCAGAAGAGACCAAAAGGGTGAAATATTTTTCAATTTTGAAATGTTTAATGTGATGAAGTGTTGATATTTTTTATTGTCCCTTTGCTCTGCAAATATCTTCTCTCATTAGCAGACTGAAGTAATCAGTCCTTCCAATCAACTCTAATATAAAACATCCACAGACATTAACATGCAACTAAAATACTTGTAAGAGAAGTTGTCCACATTTGTAACAGGTCTCTCTCCAGTGGGGTCTCCTTTTCAGAAACATCATACTTCATGTCTTTCATGTGATAGTTGGGCACGATCTATCCTGAGTCAGCTGAAGTTCAAATCCATACTTGATCTTTGCAGCTGAATTTGCATACCAAACTCTAAAGTCTCCACTGCCTCTTAAACAGGACAAGTATCACAACAGCCCCCAGGAATATTGACCCTCTCACATAAGAATTAAATTCCTTGTAAAACCATCTGTTTTGGAGGTTTTAAACTGTACCATCCATTGAAAACTATGAGAAAGGGCAATAAGCTGAGTAACAAGAATAAGTACAGACAATTATTTGGGGAAGTGCTAGCAAGGAAGGCAGTGGACAACCAAAGTAGTCCTTAGTGGGATGGGGTACAGGGGCTGCTCCAGAGCAAGGGAAAAATAGGAGCACTGAGGTCAGACAAGGGAGAGGGGTGAAGGAAGGTGACATAGGCCAAGGGAATTCACCAACATCAAGAGGGAATAAGAGCCCATCTGTGTCAGAGGCACAACCCTGGAAAGGGGAAGGACCAGGTGGCATTTTTAAGGTGAGAGCAAGATCTTTGAAACAGGTGACATGACAGGAAGCTATAGAGGACTGACAATATACATGTGGAAGGTTTGATTGGAGCAGCAAGGTAGGCAAGTTGAGCTGGGGAAGATGAAAAGCATGGAACTGACAACTGGCTCTCACTTCATTCTATACTTAAATACACTCAAGTGCTTCAATGACCTGCACCTTCAGGAATGATAATCTTAGTATCCAGTAAGGAACATCGAACTTCCTGTTATTGTATACACACGCAATTCCAGAAAGATAAAGAAGCAAACATTTCTTTCCTGATTTTCTTTTCTTTAGCATTTCAGTAAAGTTGTTATAGCTGTCCTATCAAAGCCAGAGAAAAGTAGAAGGCTAACATAGTGCCAGGCCATTAATGTAGAAAGGGTTTTAGAAAACACAGAAATAAGCCCTGACTATCAAAGAAAGGACTACTTTTCATCATGTCTGCTCTCACATGTCGAGACTCAGAGGCTAAGAATCATATAGGGAGATAAGATGCTCTTTCACTGCAGCTGCAGCTTTTAAATCTTTTCTCCTCTTCAATATTTTTCAGACATTACTCTGTGTTTCAATAGCCTCAGATGTTGCCTTGAGCATATCACATCCTGTTCATGTCAGAGCAAGAATGAGGAGAAAAATCACACAGGAAAGTGATGCTGTATAAAAAGTTAAAAAGTGATCTCTAGTAAATTAAATGGTATGAAATTAAGATTAGTTTAAAACTTCAGAGCCTTGGATTCAAACTCTGGCTCTGCCACAGCCTTCCAGTGGGCATATAGCTTAAATAGAAGCAGGAATTTAGCTAAGACAAACATGTACCTCTCAAACTGGTCCTCTGCAGCCTGTGAGCCTTGGTCTTAGAGATAGCATAGTGAAATATTACATTTAGACACCATTTCTTCACTGAAAATTTTACACTACACGCTCTCATAGCATCTCAGGATAAGCTCTTTAGTAGCTGCCAGCAACAGGCAAGAGCAATGTTTCCATTTGCCTTTGCAACCACAATGCCAACAAAAAGCACAACTCCTTTGTGGTTCACCTCCAAGTCAGCTCCCGTGGGCTTTCCCAGCATGAGTGACCCAGAGCCAAACATTTGTACAAGTCTCCTGTTGAGGAATTCTCTTCATTGTGTTTCTTGAGCAGGGGCACACCTGTCCCATACACTAATTGTGGTCTTTTTGCTTTGTTTTGAAATAGTTCTGTTAATAGTTCTGTTAATTCTTCCTTTAGAAATGCCACTCCAATAACCTACTCCTTGCCTGACCTCCAGTCTGAAGCAATTCAATGATTTATTCTAATCCTTTTGCATCCCCACTGAGGGCACTTATAAATTAACCCAGCATTATTTTTAGTGAACTTGGGCTGATTTATAAAGACATCTACAAAACAAACGTCCTTGCAGACAGACACATTTTTTACATATTTTCATATATCAAAGAAATGAACTGTGATGCTTAGAAAACCCAGCAGTGAAGCTCCAGTCAAAAGAAGTAATGGATAAAAAAAATAAGAGAGCCATTTGCCAGACAGCTCAGATGTACAGAAAATTTACTTTTGTAGATTATAGAGATGAAACTGTGAGCTCTAGGCTTTCTATCCTGCAAGACCTTAAGAGATTAGGACACACAATATATCTAAAATGCATAATAAACACACTGTAAAAAAGTACTTTCTAAAACCTTTCAAGATTTGAAAGAGGAGCTAGCTAATTTGTGCATTTAATGAAAGACCTCATTCAAGTTGAGCAGATTGATTCTCAGAGCTATGGTTTTCTGTAAAGTTAAAAAAAAACAACCAGAGAAATGCCAAAATGGGTACAATTTTAGAAATATGACTACCATAACGTTGGTGAATTTCTCAAGAATGACAGCACTATAGGACTGACATTTCATATGCTTCTGCAATGTATGTTACCTTTCTATTTAGAGCCTTTACAGAAGTTAGGAATGGAGGAAATGTTCAAGAAACTCTTCCCACTCCCCCACCATTCTCTTCATGTTCAATATACCAGAGCATGGAATCAAGTGTTGGAAACGAGCTGAAGTGAATAAGATTGCATGGGCAGGATGTCAAAAGGTTTTTAATGATTCACTCACTAGCATTGCATATAGAAAAGAGTTAAAAGGCTGCACCACTCAGATCCACACTCAAATTTCCCCAAATTTGAAAATTAGTTTCTGTCAACTCCAACTTACCTGTTGGAGTATTGCCTGTAGTAGACTGCTATATATTTAGAGGTAAATAACAAAACTACTGATAGTCCCCTCCCCTCTTGCTGCATATTGCCTTAGCCTCCTAGCCCCCTTTTGCTTGATTCACATATATCTGCTTAATATTTCTTTATATACTGAGTGTAGAATAAGCCCCAAGTGTAGATTTTTGCATAGACTGAATGCATTACCCTACCTTGGGGCCACTAATCAGTCTGACATATGCCAGGAGAGGAAGAGATTTTGATGCCTGAAAGTAGAAGGAGGACTCTTCTCCTGCAATTTTTCACTTTTGTCCTGTGTATCAGCAAGCCAAAGAGTAGCAGAAGGAATTTAGAGTCAGGGTAGCTCTGCCTGGGCAATCCATAGGTCAGTACTATTAGGGACTTTAAATATTTTTAACTGAAGCACACAGGTAGCAGTGAGCTTAGTACCCAGCATATTGAAATACATCTGCTCTTGTGCAGCAGCTCCACAGTAACCACTTCCTTCTTTCAGGAAGAGATGAGAGGCTTGAGCATTTTTGGAAGTCAAGCAGCTGCTTTAGAGAATGTGATCTATATTTGGAGAGAGAGGTGAGAGAGGGAGAGAAACCAGAAGAGATAAAAGGAGCCATTCCTCTGGTTTGCCTGTACAGTAACCCCCTGCAGCTTAGCTCTGTGACCTGGTGCGCCAAGGTTGGCTTTTCTGAAAGCACTGCTGTCTGCAAGGAAAGTGCCTTCTCTTGATGTCACCTTCCTAAAAAGAGAGAGCTCTGTACCCTCTAGGAAGGAAGGGCTGACCCTCTACATGGGGACACACAAAGAGAAGTATTGTATGTATGAGGGCATGGCTGAGGCTCCCTTTTTAGTTAGGTGTTTTACACAAGACATTAATGGTAATCAAGCATAGGTCTTTGGGCTATTCTTTTCTGATGCTGTTCTATCCCGGCTCGTTTTTCAGATTTTGCCTTCCAAGACTGTTCTACAGAAAACTGGAGATAGGAGGTTTCTATTAAAAGCAACTCTCTTCAGCTGAAAGATGTATTAACATTTATTTTGCTAAGAATTCTTCTGAGCAATCAGGAAGTCTGATGCAGCTTGATTTAAAATACTTTTTGAAACAAGATCCCTATGACAGATTAAAGAGCAAAATATTCAAATATTGATGTGGTGAAGTGTTGAGTTACCGATGTAAGTAGAACCACAGAATAGTTATCTGTATGTAATAGCCAAGAAATACAAGCATTGGCTTTCCCAATAGTATTGGTAACATTAGTTGTGTAATTATCCAGTTCCTCTGCGACACTGGAATGAGTGAGATAAACTTAGAAAATTACAGAAGAGTAACACAGTTTCTGGTTAATATAATGGTTTACTCCCAGTCCATCTTCTACCTCTCCTAGGTGAGGAACATCTATGGACAGGCACATGCACTGCAGTATTCAATGCAACTTTGTGAACATTCTCTGTGAGTGGGAAATCCAAGAGATCTGTTGCAATTGGTTGAATATTTGAGTGGCTTGTTTCTTCAGAAATACCTTACAGACAACAAAAACAATGTTTGGCTTTTAAAAAAAGTTTTCCAAACACTTGTCCAGGGTTTGTTATATAAGAAGTTTATTTATTCCATATATTTTGTGCAGTCTGCCAGACACATATGATGTCTGACAGCAGAAGTGATCCTTTCAGCAATGATAAATTTATAATGGCATACAAGAGTTTTGACTGCTTGTGAAGTTCCCTAATTAATTCTTATGTAGAGTTCCATTGGCAACAAAATTTATGTTTTGAGATAAAATGAAACTCAGAGGAGTTCACTGAACACTCAGCTCCTTTTTGCAGATCTTGCATTTAATGTCATGTATTGTTAAACTCTTTGCTTACTGCAGGAGATGATGGGAGGGGGTGTGTGTGGGAGTCTGGTATTGTTTATCACTCTGGTGACACAAAATGACTTATATTATCAGCAGGAGTAACCCTCAATAAGGATTAAAGTTGCTGAATGGCTGCACACATTTTCTATATGTCCTGATGCAGCAATCTAAAGGTTGTCATTAACCCCTGCCTTGATCTTATTTCATGAAAATCAGATCTCATGGATTTTATTTATTCTCTTTTGAAACTACCCAGGAAAATACTGTAGCCTTGATTTCTCCAGAGGTCTAGCACAGACTGAGTTGTGTGTAATTCCTTATATTACTCCATAAATCAAGACAATGAGCATTTGATCTATGATTTTTATAGGATATAAGTGACTCAATTACACTCTGTAATTAAAAGATCTAACACTGCCCTTTGACAAGACTTGCTGCAATGACTCCAGTAATGTCTGTAGTAGAGTCTGAAATACAGGATTTCAGCTCAAAATCTTAAATTTCTCTGAAATTGGTGTTTTAAGATATTTGATCTATAGAAATTATGACTTTCTTAAATTTCTCCTATAAGCCATCAAAATTTCACAGAAAAATGGTGTCCCAACCACTTTACTTAAGGAAATCCTATCTGAGATTGACATACAAAAAATATATATTAATATCATGCACATTAGTGGAAATTGTATCCTGCAACAATTAAAGCTATTTTTGGTGCAAAGAGTCAGAGCTTGACAAGATTTTAGCATTCAGTTGTAAGACAGAAAAATTATCCACAGCTGGTAATTCATCAGAGGATACCAAATGCAAAGGCTTAGCTCTGCAATGGCAAAGGTATCGAAGAAGGTTATTGTTGGAAAGGAAAAAAAATCAGAGTAGTGTGTGTCCCTGCTGAAGGGCTACAATTCTTCTTTAAGTTTTTCTTAGTCTGAGCAGTTTATCAAAATCAAAACTTGGAAAACAAATTCTGAACCTGTCAGCAATGCCACTCTTCAAATTCTGCTTTCCCTAACAAAGCAATTAAAACACCAAATTGTAAGATATAAGCTCACATGGGTACCCCTTACAACTCCTAACACTTTCCTGTGACACGAATGTCAAAAATATAGCCCACAAGCCAGCCTGATCCTCCCAAGTACCTTAATCTGTCCTGCCAACTCCACATAGCTTTGTGATGCAGATCTGGCTTGCCAGTCAGCTGGGAGGGTTCTGTACTTCTGCAGCTTCACTGAGAGCAACACAAGCAAGTGGGATTTGAGAAGGATCAGGGTGTATTTGAAAAGGGTGAGTACCTGGTGGAACAGCACATATATATATAAAAATGCAAACTCTTTACCAATACTTCTCAAAAGTGGTACAAAAATACAGTATAAAAACACAACCTCCAGTATAAGACTTGCAGTTACAGCAGCAGTTTCTAGACCATAAAATCCAAGACAAGCTACTGCATGAAGTGGTAAGAAACTGAGGTAGGGTCCAGCCTCACCATTGCATCGTCTCTGTGCAGCCCCTGGACCCTGGGAACAAGGGGGGGTCTCTCAAAGGGGTTGCTGAGGGGATCCTGCTGCCCAGCATCCCTGATTCCCTGTGGAGGAGTGGGAACAGCTTGCCTGTGCTGTATAGCAGCCCAGCCTCCTTCCCCAGGCAGCTTTACTGTGGAACGACTGTCAAGCAAGCCATTAAAATATAAAAAAGGAACAGCAATGTTTTAACAAAACTCCTCACTTGATGCAGATTTCACAGTTCCTGATTAAGTCCAGCATCACATGAACAAACATATAGCATCAAAAGCTGTGCTATGCAATAACATAATCACTGCAAGAATAAGCATTTCCACCCTTGAAAGGGTGTCACTACACAATGTTAATTGCCATTGGTATTTCTCTAAATTAGCAGACTATTAATAGATTGCTGCTAAAGACAGCAACACTGGAAAAGCTCTGAAAGGAATCCTTGTGCCTACCAGCTATTTAAAGAGTCAGCATTCCCACTTCAGATACTCAAATTTGCAATTTCTCACATGGTCTCAGCAGAACTAAGACCATGGTGCTGCTGAACCAGCAAGCCTGACCTCCCTTCCCTCTCCCACTCAGGAAGAACCTGCAGAGCATCACCTCTTCTCTTGCATGGGGGTGAGTGATTAACTGTAAATGAACCCAAAGCATGGGGGATTATTTTCAGACAGATTATTGAGCTGTCCTGACCCACTCCAAAACAATCCCATCACTAAAGCAACAGGGAAGACAACATAGGAGTAATGTCCAGCAGAAAGCTGTACTGGATTGCCCTCTTCCACAGCAGCATGTATTTAGCCTAGCTTAAGCTGGCTGGTAAATCCTACTTCAAGTTAGATGTAGATTTAGGACCACACACTTATCTTCCCCTAAGGTAACAAAGTATTGGTGGAAACAGAGCTCAAGAATCACTGCTCTCATTGCAGGCTGAGGTTCCACATGCGTGTCTGAAACACAGGAGAAAGTCCTGGATCTAGCAATGCCATATTTCTATTTCTCCAAGTACACAAGGAAGCAGTATTCCACCTTTCCTTCCCCATCTCATTTAGAGGATATAAAGCTAGGACTGAAAAGTAAGGCAGAAGTAAATGAAATCATCTGATTTTATCAGCCCTTAAATTTCAGAGAGAGAGTGGGCTATAACCAACAATAGATCATTTTTTTTTCTTTCAGAGTGGTCTCAGGAGATGTCATTTGGAGGTGGTTAAAAGAAATAAAATAGGTTGTGTCTCCATGGGCAAAGGAGGAAAAGGAGGTTTTCATATGGGGGTGCTGCCAAAAGAACAAAGGCAGAATTTCTGCTGAATCACCAGACTATCCACTACATGCAAACTGTTCTAATTCTCTAATTTTGAATTTGCAGTACTGAGCAATCAAGTGATAGTGCTGCTGAGGGGAATCTGAACCAGCACTGTAGCAAACAAAAGCAGCTCCATTGCAAACTAGCTTTTCCAGGTGACATCCAGTGCTACCATTCAGTCCAAATAAATTTGTTGGCATGCAATAATAATGATGACATGCATACGCTGAAAGCCTACACAGAGGTCTTTCTGCTGATTGAATCAAATTATTAATTCCATGACAATCACTGCGGGGAGTCACTTGAGAGAGATATCAGTCAAGAGGAAGCTCCTTAGGTCAGCATTTTTGAGAAGTCACAAAATTAATACAATTGAAGAGTGTAGTCAAGAAAAGAACTGTGACAAGGAACTACAGGGAGAGATTTGCCATTACTCAAAAGTGGGTAAGGCTTTACACATCAGCCATGCAATGCTTTATGCAAAACAGAAAGGGATCCCACAAGTTTTCATCTGAGATGTTTCTTCTTGGTACACAAGCCACAAGCCACAAAAGCATCCAGTTCATTTGATTAACCTTTAGGATTAGGTGTATTTGTCTCTCAATATTTAAAGACATATTTTCCTTCCCTCTGGCTATGGAATGAGATGCATCAAGGACTTCTGTAAATTTTAAGTTTTCAAAGCATGATATAGGTGACTAATGACCTTCTCTTTTTTGAGAGGAAGGGAAAACCTTGCATGCATCATGATTAAGTACCCTCATAGCAAACTTTATTTCAAACTAATCACTGCTAATTCTTCACATCTAGTAAAGGTCTTGCAAGATGCCATCTAAGATCCATTGATTTCAGACAGTATGGATTTATGCTCAGCACCATAAAAAATTAACATTTTAGCTACCAAACAGAAATAACCCATATGTAATAGACTGCCTAAAGCAACCATGCAAGAGAACCTTATTCTTGGGAATTAGCAGAATTACCTACTCAAGGATGTCAAATTTTCCTCCCTGCCCCAACTTGGACAGAAGAGTCTCCTGTTCTCAATTCTGCACTTTCATGGCTGCCACTGCTACCAGCACCCAGCTGCATGCACAGGGACATTCAGCTGTTAGTGCTTGCACTTCCCACGCTGTCATCAGATGCTGCATGCCAGCATACTAAGGATGACTTTAACTAAGCTGGATAATGACAGCAAGAAGTTCAGGACTTAAATGCAGACTCATTCTTCCAGCTTGAAACATCTGAGCAGAATAACTAATTTAAGAGAACAGCCATCTTATAGTCCCTCACCAGTAAATGCAGATAGGCAGACACCTCCAGACAATTAGCAGATTGGAGACTGAGTCATACTCTGGAGGTGTTTGTCTCTTCAGTGACATAAAGGAAAGCAAGGATTTCATTCCTAGGAGGCATGGCAGTGACTACCTGAACCATACCTCCAGTAAGGCAGGACAGGCGTGGGCTGGGATGCAGAGGGTCAAGATGAACTCGCCCTGTAGGTGACAGAGGCTGAACTCTGTTCCCAAAATTTAAATGCTGTTGGTATCTGAGCTATCAGCACCAGTCTGTTCTGGATGCCAACTGGGGGATGCTTTCTCTGAGACACAAATGACATAAAAAGCTACATTTTCATTATGTTCCTGTGATGCAGTTTCAGAGGTAACGAATAAGTGGACTGTGAAACTAGCAAATTACTTTGTGAGAAATTCTTAATTAAGTTCTTAATTGTTTTTATTTCTTACCTCCAGCAATACGTAGATTTCTTTCTTAGTATTTTAGTTGCCTGTTTTATAGGGTTTTGCAAAAACTGTTATACATAGAAATGAGATAGCTGTGAGCAGTGATAAGGAAGCAGCTTTATCTTGAGGTACCAGTCCAACCTGGTAGAAACTGAATTTTACTCTTGTGATGTCTTTCTGAAAAAGAAGTTGAATTCTGCTTTTCAGTTCTCTGCAGGGAAGTTTCCACTAGAACTGGACAAACTCAGCCAAAACCTTAAAAACTTTTGCAGTTAGAAACAATGCTGAGGAATCTGCATGTCATGGTTTCTGTGGTGTTTTAATAATGGTAAAGTTGTAGTATTCATTTATCACATTACCATTTTGTTACTGGAATCACTTAATACAGGAAACATCCTTTCTACTACTACAGTAGGATCATCCCAGCACATATCTCTGATCACACATAGGTATCACACACCAGGGGAATTTTTTGTGACAAGTTATGTTGGTGATAGGCAATCGATTTTAACAAAGTGGAAAGGTCCCTGCTGAATGCTGCACCTTACAAAATAGCACCAAAAAGGCCAAGTTAATCACCAGATTGCCAAAGTAAGCACAAAGTAAGCTATTATACCCCCCTGTTCCAGCTCTATCTGGACTCATTTTTTGAATTTCCACAGACCTTAGCTTGAAAGAACAACCCCTTAGGAGAATAAAACTGGTTCTCTTCCTAACTGTCTTTATTCGATACCAAAGGCAATATTTTCTTTTACAGAAGGCAAAAATCAGATATTATTGAGCCTGGTGTCTCTCTTGTACATCTCCCACCCCACCTCCCAGCCACTGTCCAGATGTGTATGAATACCTCCAGCAGCCTGTGACCACCAGGTTTGTGCACACAGCAGTGTTTTCATAACTACATAAAAATCCTCTTATTCTACACAGCTGGCAACCTGCCACAGAAGAAAAGCCAGTTTTTTGCAGAAGCTCCTGCTTCCTGTTTAAATGTACTACCACTAAACAGTCATGGAAGTATAGATCACCTGCAATTAATAATACATCACAAATAATTTGTGGTGCAGTAAAAGAGCAGCAGAAGTCCAGGGGGATCTGAACTACTGCTAACAAAGCAATACACTTTGTGATTCAGCAAGAAAGAATTAATGACTTTGAGCCTGAAATAGAAATGTGGTCAGCTGGCATAAAGTTTGATTCTCCTTTTTGTATAATGGCAAATGCTCTATTAATGCACAAAAACTTTAATAGCAGAAAATCAAAAGTACAAAACTTTTGTCAATGTTACTGAAATTTTTACACATTATTTTGGAAATAGGTTCCTATCTAGTGCCAGATTTCTGTTCACAGAAATAGTCCACTATAACTTATGACATTTGTAATAGATCATGATTGCAAACCTAATGGGAAAACAGAGAGAATTACTTGTCCAGTACTTTGGAATGTAGTCCTTTTGTTTAGGCTTCTACATGTTACAACAATACATATACTGGGTAGTAATAATAATAGACTCATCCTTATATAAGTAAACTCTATTTTCCAAGATTTTATTCTTCAATAACTAGCTGAAGTGCTACATTGACAACCTAATCTTGGCATTCCCAGTTTTGGAACATTAATAACTATATAAGCAATATTTTGTATTTGGTGTTTCCAGAACATGCATAATAGATTTGCAGCATCATTTAGTAAATAAATTTATTATGTTTTCATAAAACTGTACTAAGGGGAAGAGGAAACCTTTCTCTATTATTGATTCTTTCGGGCAGAATAGCATGAAATTTTTTGATGTAGTTTTGTCTGAGGATTAAAAAGTTGAGCACAAAAATGTATTATTGATTGTGCACTGCAAAGTACAGTTATCTGCTCATCCAACTCATATATTATTGATTAAAGCACTCAACAGTTCCAACCTTTCCCTCAGTTGCTCCAAGGTAATATTTTTGATAAGGATGTCAAGGTACTGTACTGTCAAAGTACTTGAAATTGTAGTTCCCAAAGAGTTCCGAAAACTCATGGAGCAGCTACTGGAGAGGTTTAAAAATGCTTTCTTGATAATCTTAGAGTCAGTACATTCAAAAAAGGGATTAGTTGGGGCAGTGAGACACCTTACAGCTCACGTGGAAGATGTAGCTCGTGGAGCACCGAACCTGTGTTAGCCAACAGGAACTTGGGAGCTGGTAGACACACAGCAGTCAAACATGGGGCAGCAAATACCTGTCTGCATGCTAAGTACAAACACAAGTCACCTCTCCTTGCCACTGCCATGACTGGAACACGAGATGAATGAAAGGGACTCAGGAAGCATCTCTGGCATCACCACCTCTATAGCTTTTCCCAAAGTTTGGAGCATGTTAAGCACCAGCAATTTGTCAGAGCTGAAATTGAAAGAGCAGTCTTCACAAATGGGGACAGATCCTGGGGTTGACTCCTTTTTGCTGGATTGCTTTACCTCACAGATTTGTCTTCTGAGGCACTGGTAGGTTTTGCACACTGTGTTTATCTCCTTTACAGAAGTATTTAAAATAAAGTATGTTTATTTATTATATTGGTACAAGGAGATAAAATGCTGTATGATAAAATCTAAAGCATAGAGTTACTACAGTAACTACAGTAATCCCTTCCTGAATGGGTCTGAGGCTTAGAAGAGGAAGTGGATGGGAGTGTGACCTATCTGCCCTGTGATCTGGAAGCAGAAAAGTCATGTTCTACCTGTAGAAACTCAGTGAAGAAAGATTTAACAGCTCCTTTCCACAATTATTAACACCTCATGCCAGAAATCCTATTGAAATATCCTAGTCTGCAGTCATAAAAATCTAGCTCTATGTGAGGACAGAAGAGACAAGAATAGCATCACTGGGTTGGTGGCTACTTGATGGATTTCAAGGAATGATTAATCCAAGGAAAAAAACCTGAACATTGCGGAAATGATTAAGAAGTCTCTTTTTGAGTGTATCAATTCACAAATGTCTCTAAATAACACAGGCTAGCAGCCCACTCACAAAAAGACTATGGAATATTTGTCATCATGTATTTCACAAATGATGGGAGCATTTTAAAATAAATCCAATTGCTTTCAATTCATTTGCCTTAGAAAGAATTCAAAGATAGGTCTATCACAAAAAAAAAAAAAAAAGTTAGAGATCCTTAAAGTGCAACTTTAAAAATGTCTTTGGTCTACATTTGGCATCATGACTTTTAGGTTAGTGGAGCAATGCCAAGATATGAAAAACACAACCCCATCCTTTCCCATGGGCCAGGGCAGCACCACAAATCATCTCATCGCAGACTCACCAGTGGCATCCACTGTGTGGATTGCTTTGCCATTCAGAAAAGATATTCAAATGCAGAGCCAAATAACAAACTGCTCTTTATATGTAGTATAAAATAAAATTTGAAAATTCAATGAAGTTTATCTGCTTCATGGCCTGGCTACAGAACTACCACAACCAATCGTGCATCTGGCAATGATTTCAAAGTGAATCCTCTGGCATCCAGTGATTCTTCCTCTCTGTTTGCCACTGTTGAGGCCCATCAGGAGTGCTGTACCCAGTTCTGGGCTTTCCAGTACAAGAAACATATGAGTATACTCGAGTGAATCCAGTAAGGGACCACTAAGGTAATTAATGGACTGAAGGATTTCTCGTATGAGCAGAGTGTGAGAGGCCTGGGACACCTCAGCCTGGAGAATAAAAAGGTTGTGATGGTCTCATTAAAGAGCATAAATAGCTAGTGTGGGTATAAAATGACTGAATCAGGCTCTTAGTGGTGTCCAGTGACAGGACAAGAAGCAAAGAGCAAAAACAGAAATAGGAGGCTCTGTTCAAATGTGAGAAAAAATGTTTTCACCTTGAAGGTTATCGAACACTGGAACAAGCTGTCAAGAGAGGTTGTGGAGTCTCCATCCTTGTAGATACTCAAAAGGTGGACCTTGTCCTGAGCATCCTGCCCTAACCTTTCCTAGCCAGTCTCCCCAGACCCCTCCAACCTCTAAGATTTTGTTATCCTGTGATTTCATTTGTAGCAAGCAGCCCTGAGGATCCTGAGGGCAGGCAGAGTGGAAGGAGGGGGGCAAAAGGAGTACCAGTCAACAAGAACAAAATGCTTAAGAGTCCTTTACACTGATGTAAAACAGAGGAACCTCAGTCAGTGTGTTCTTTGGTTGCTGTACTGGCTGCAGCAAGCAAAGCAGATGCAAGCTCTAAAAGATTAACCAGCTCCTGGAGGAGCACATTAATATCTATACTGACTGATCTGCAATTCCTCATTTCTTCAGGGCCTGGTAACCAAAGACCCACTTAAACTTAGACTTGGTGCTTCTAGACGTGCGTGGAGAGGAGGTGGAGGCACCTGAACAGAGAACACAGTGATCCAAGGCGTAGGCAACCCTCCTTCCTACTGCATTCACAGTTCAGCTATGAGATGCTGCATTAAGCACTGAGTGCAGAGGCACTAAGGAGGTTACTGTCTCATCCAGCCAATTATTACTTTTCTTTTGCCACCTCTCAGGTTTTCATTCCTTTTTGTCCAAAATTATGCTTAAGAATACCTCTGTGTCACTTTTGGAAGTACACTCTTAGCACTGCAACAAGGGACAGAGATCATGGCTGCTGCCAGGTTTGACCAAATACCTATGTAAAAGTCAGGAGGGAATTTTGCCAAGCAGTGAGCAGGACTGGCTTCTCATCCCCCTGCTTCTCATGTGCCAGAGAGGCACTGCCACATTGGCAGCAATGGGACAGCACAGGTCACCATGAGACAGGTAAGAACGGTGCTGCTCACAACTTGCAGCCTGGTGTAGTGGAAACCCAAATGGGATGACTGCCAGAGACAGGCAGTAGCAGGGTGCTCTGGCAGGTGTGACACTTTCATAAGGAGATCTATCTACTCTGCTTACTTCTACCTACCAAGCCCCTGCACACACAGGGAGGCATCAGGGGAAGGGCAGAGAGGTCCCACCTAAAACAACTTGCTGAAATCTGTCTCAGTACCAGGGGAACAGGAAAACTCCTTTTACTTTCCAACATAAAATACATGCCTGAAGTTGGTGTGAAGTCAGCACCTGCCTACTGACAAATGCCTCATGGGTTTGGAAGGTCCAGGAGCATTGCAGACAGTGGCAGCCTGCATGCTTAGCTGGGCAGGACAAAGAGAGCAAAGATAGCAGAGTGATCGGATCTGGATAGGTCTTCATTCAGCTGCCAGCACCCAAAAGTAGGAGCCCAATTAAAGAGCAGCTGCTGTCAGATTTGCATGTACCACCACTCAGTCCATGATTACTGCTGACATGACTTGAGCTGTATAAAGGGCTCTTTCAGGAAAAGCTCGTGTAAAGCTGAATAAAGGCAGCTGGATTTTATTCTAAAGAAAATGCTGTGCATTGAGTCTATTATATTTGAGTTGCAGAAGAATTACTCCAAATGATGACTGAATCTTTAATACTGCTACCGAAAAAAAATGTATGTATAAATTTTCCTACTAAACAGGAAGGTAAGGACAAGTGAGAGGGTAATGGAGATATATTTTTATTAATCAGGATTCACAGAGTAAACCACAGGTTTTACTAAAATGCTGATTATTAAAATAATTCTCCAATTTAATAGTTCATTGTGTTTACTGAGCATTGAAAAGGTGTCTGCTAGGTCAGCCCAGCTTGGATAAGAGAAGTTTTTAAATCTGCTAACTAGTCCAGGTTGTCAAGAAAAGCTTAGTACCTAATCTGAAACCTTTTGTCATAAAAAGGTACAATCCTGAGCCCACTGCATAACAAGGCTTTAAGCAGGATTGTCATTGGTTCATATACACTACAGTAAGAAAATATTCCTGTTGGATACAAGCAGAGAAGCAGGAAGAACGAGTACAGCTCTCTCAGTTCCACAGTGGAACATGCTATGGAGACAGCCCCAACCCCTAAAAGTGAGGAAAAAGTGAAACACAAACCAAAAAGGTTTCCTGTTAAGCAGTCAAATTAAATAATGCAGGCACAAGACTATTTGGGCAACATGCCTAGACTGTAAAAACCCATATGGAAGCTTTGAATTTGGAAGTGTTCTTTATAGAGTTTATATATAAAAGAGACACATAAAACTCTTAATGACTTAAAATGGCCTTTCGGGTGGGCAGCTCTGCTCAACAAGGAAGGAAAAGAAAATTTGTACAGTTCTATTTAGTGTTACTGCAGAATTAACAGTGAATTTTTGCAGATATGTAAGTTGAAGCAAAGTGTACCCCAGATGTATAGACATGGCTACTTGCCACATGCTTACTGAGGTGCTCTATTAAATATATGAGAACTCTGTAGGTGAAGTGATAGGAGCAAAGCCACGGAAGTCAAGTAACTTCTGAAAAAAAACCAAGTGGGAAATAAAGGAAGAGACACTGTTCAGAAGTGGCTGAATAAGTTTCCTGTAACAGAGACAACTTGCAAGATACTGGGTTTTAGCCACATGTTTGGCTGTAGTGTCCATGTAGAGGAAAGAAGAATAGAGTCAATATTTTAACATGAGACTTCAATTTTAAGCCAGTGCTCAAAACAGACACAAACCTCAACCAACTCTATATGCTTAAAAATCAATATACATTTAACCCAAAACCATAATCACTGTCACGGATTTATTGTAATTAATTTTCTTCAGAATTGCTTGCCTGACTGGAGTAATATGCTGTGATAAATCCCTATGTTTTAAAGAAATTGTGCTCAATTACACTGGTGTTACCTGTTGGTGGAATGAAGCTGCCCACTGCTGTCACCACTGTGGACATCAGGACAAGCACCAGCAACCCATAACACAGAGGAAACAGCTTCTGATATTATAGCTCCCCTCAAGGCTATCTGTGGCAAGATTCGGTACAGAACGATCAGCCAGTTTTATCAACAGGGGAAATGATGTATTGTCTATGGGAAGACTGATAGGGTGCTGTCAGAGAAATGAGACCCCTGGTCACCAGTCCACTGTCCCCGTTGTCCTTTTTATAGAATAGATCAAGAAATAAAATATAAACCAACCCAAACCAAAACCAAAGACAAGCAAGTCTTTAAATTATCATCAATTCAGCAGCAGCATTTAAAATAAACAACACAATTTCCTACATTCTCTTATCCCCAGTCTTGTGATTGTTCATAACCAACATCAGAGAACAGAGAGAGCTAAATATTCGGAAGCTGAAAAGGTCAATGGGGACAGCAGCCTGCAGGAAAATTAAAGGGATTTCTTGCTCTCCTTCAGCTGGAAATACAGACACTGGGACTCTGTCCAACAGGAAGGACATCTGGGCTAAAGAGAATGGGCATATGGATTGATCTGTGCCAGAATAGGCACTGCCAGCAATGAAAACTGGCTGAAAGGAGGAGGAAGAGCATGAACTGGTTTGTTACTGTCCATAGAAATGTATCCCAGGAAACTTGTTTTCTTGCTGTTATCACTCTTACACAACACAGCAAGAACAAGAACACAGGTGTTTTGTTGTCAGCTGGCACACAGGAAAGGCTTCTGGTTCAGAGTCTTGATACCCTCAGCACCAATGAGTTCAGAAAACCTGAGAAAAGTGAAATGGGGACATCAAGCATAGCAGGGTTTAGCTTGACTGTCCTTTGAACTCAACCAAATTGAACAGAAGCAGTATCAAGACAGTATTACTAGCAGTTCAGTTTTTCACATTTTCATTGTTTGCCTGTTTTTCCTTTAGAAAATGAAAAATCCTTAACTTGGAAAGCAAGCAGACCTTTCTTCAGTGCTCAACACACTGCTACCCACTCTGCTAATGCAGTGTGCTAATACCACCTCCTGCACCCTCCTGAGACTCTGATTCACAAGGCACAAGTGTCTGCTGGCAATCCCACTATGCACAAAGTCAGGTATGAGTCAGGTATTAAAATCTATCACATTTTTAATACATATATTAATTTATTTCTATTTGCCACTTGGGTACAGATTGGTTTTATTTCAGCTGTTAACTTGCTTAGAAAACACATGTTTGAGTTCGTATCTTAAACAGGAGATGGAAGACTGATCCACCACCATAGATTGCCCAGACTAAAACCCAGAAGACTCAAGAAAAGTCATAGCAGTGACATGTGGTGGTTACTCAGTATAAGGATGCTTGGTCACTCCTAGCAGCTGGGCAGCTCCAGGCCTAACTTACAACCTATCTGAGGCAGTAATGTGCTTGTTTCTTTTGTCCAAGGAGCTTTCTGCCTATCCCAACATTAAGATAATGAAAATTTGTAGGTAGCCCGTGAATTAACTATGCACTTTCTATTAATATTTCAAGATTTGTGCACATATATAATTAAAATTAATCAAAAACTTGCAAGCTATTTTACCCTCAATAATTTCCTTTGCCAGAGGCCCTGCTTAGGGAACCTCACATATAGATCTTTATTTGTCTGCTTTAAATTGCTCAGTATGTTGTTTCAGCAAATAAAACAGCTTTTTCCTTCAATCCAGTAGTATCGAATACATGTGTTGAGGAATCAGCCATGGACCTTTGACGTGACAGAGCTGCCAGTACAGTACCTGAGCTTTGGCAGAGAAAATTCATCATTCAGTCACCGATACCCAAAACAAAGCCCAGGAGTCACTCTATTTGTACTGGACACCAAGGTGGGAAGCAGATGCAAAAGTGTTGCTGCAGGACCCAGGCACCTCTTGGGTAATGATCTGCTTCTATCTGGTAGCTGGCACTTTTCATGTACATGCAGCTCACCACTACTTGATTCACAAAGACATAATTAAAGCATAATCTACTGGCAAAGAAAGAGCCAAATGACTCACACAAGTGAAGACATTTATTTTACTGCTTTTTTTGCATTAACTATATATCTGTTCCTTTTTTTTATTGTTGACTAAAAAAATATTCTTGAATAAAACTGTTCTTATTCTCTTTCTTTCTCTACTCACCCATGCTCAATTTTTTTCTTATAATCTTCTCCTTTTCTCTCTTTTCACATTTTAAATTATATTTACTGTAATTATCAGTATTCAATGTCTTCCTACAGATCAGTATGCACAGCACACTCGCTGTTCTCTAACTTAATAGGATTTTTTTGGACTCAGTACCTTCTGCATAATTTTCATGAGCATCTTCCTTCACCCAAGGACTTGTATTTTGCACCCCATTAGCCCACTGAGAATTATATTAATGCTGTTCTCTATGGCTTCACACATCATGTTCCGGCCTGTTCCCATAGAGTCTTTTGCAGTGCAGAAATACACAGTTACTGGTGTTTCAGCATGAACTACCAGTCCTATTTCCATCTCTCATGTGATAAACCTTAGCCAATGACAGCCTCATCCCAGTCCTTAGAAACTCCTCTCCTGAGCTATAAGTTGCTTCTCCTCATTTTCTCTTCCCCCAACAGCTCAAGTTCTCTTTCCTTTTAGGTTCTTTGGTTATCCTACCTATGCAGAACAAGATTCTCTCCCTCTCATTTCCACTGATTTACACCCATCAAGTCAGGAGCCCCTGCCCAAAGGTAGGTCATGGTTGTTGGGGAGAAGCCAAAGTGGGTTTACCCCAAGGATGACTGTACCATCAGGCAGTCACTGCAGAACCTGAGTGGAGTTGACACAGCTGGGCCAGCAACAGTTGTGCCCTCAGCAGACACAGCAAGGGAATGATTCAAATCTCAGGACAACCCAGGAAACCCAAGCAGCAGCTCTGGAGACCAAGCTGGAGGGAAGGTACAGCCCTGAGCTCAGCTGCAGTACATGGCCCATGAGCTGGGGTCAGGGCATCCAGGCAAGGCTGCTCAAGGCAATTAAAGCTCATGAGTGCCCCTCAGGGCCCTAACAATCTCCTACCCATTCCCAAAACAACCATCATTTTTTAAAGTTGTTTCTAATACTAAAGTATAATACCCACTGCACTGTGGCAGTATGGATGGCAGGAAAACCTCTGAGTTATGCAGCTTGTGAAGAATTAATTTCTAAATTGAAAGCATTGATCATCAGCTGTTAAGCTTTCTATTGAAAATTTAATCAATAGAAGGGGGATATACAATGTTTCATTAAATTGGGTTAATAAAGGCAACCATCAAGTTTCACTGAACTCTTGCAAAAAGTGACATTTTTGAGAATATTATCTTTTCAGGAGGTTTGCCAAATAATTGCAATGCCAAGGGTACGTTACAAAAATGACAGTGCTTTATTATATCACTCTTTGAAGAGGATATAAGTAGTCAGCTCTGGTTAGCCTTCTGACCAAGAGTATGTAAATTGCAAAGTATACAGATTGTCTTTGTGAGCAGTCAGAAGCCTGTCCATGCTTGGTTTTTTCTTGCATAGGTTTTCACTGGGGCAACAGACTGAGTGAAGCCAGAGATGGCAGCCTCTCTAGCTCAAATGATGGGTAGAGCACTTCTTACATCTCTAAGAGTTTGTTCCTTTCCATGTATTAGTCTCTATAGCTCTGGAGAGTTACTATTGAATTAGTTGAACTATCTAGTCCAGCACCCTGCTATGGGATTTATTTAAGATGATCTATTTTTAGAGCATAAGAGTTAACATTATAATTAAGTTCTCATTTAAAAAAAACAAACAAACAAAAAATGACAACAAACACAAAAGAGTTGTGACTAGTCTTCAAGGGGAAAATGTATTTCTCAAGCTTTACTCCTTTGTTGCTATTCATTTTTTCTGCTTGCATTGGCATCTCGAGTACTGTTGTTCCCCTGAACCTCTATTGTTTCTTCTTCCTTTTTGTAAAGGAACTCAGTCTAGTCCTGCTCAATAACTCCATGTTCCTTATCTTTAAGCCTGTTTCCACCAACTGCAAATTTCTTTCCTGTGATTTACCCTTTTTTCCCCAAAGTGATCTTTCTTTCCTAACCAATATTCTACAAAACTCCTTTCCCTCTCCCCTCACTTTGCTTTCTCTCCCTCACATACTCTTCCCTACTGCACCCCTGAAGAAACCTCAGCTCCGACACCTTTCCCAGGGGGAAATCTGACAGTATACATATAGAATGGTTGCTAACCAGATTTTTCTCTATTAGAAAGACTAAAATTAAAGACTAAAATCCTGTGAAGATGGAGCATACAGTTTTATTTATCAGTAGAAATTATTTTTATCCCAAGAGGTTTGGTCATTCTCTGCAGAAAATGCTCTGCAGTTCTTATATTCAGGATATGTCAGTGTTTAATAACACTGCACAGGAATGAAAATGAAGGTGAGATGAAGCTTTAATGGTTCTCTGCAGATTTTAGCTGTTACCAGCTAGAATAATTGCATAAATAGGATATGAAATGAAAATGAAGAGTTTAAGACTTTTCTGGAAAAAGATATTCTTTCACTGAAGAACATTCATCCTAAGACCATCACCTTTCATTTGTTTCATTTTCTTTCCAAGTAATTTACATCCACATAGTTTTACAGTCTGTCTCCAGTATATTTTGTTGACATTATGTCAGTTCATCCGAGTATGAAAAAGGTGAGTGTGCTGCACAGTTACAGCTCTGACTTGTGCCTGAGCTACGAGACTGAAATGTAAGGATCAAAAAATCAATGTAGAAAGATATTGGCTGCAATTACATTGGGTAATTATTTCAAATTATTATTCCCATTGTCAGGCACTTCACAGGGAAATTTACAAGAAAAATAGTGTGCAAGCAAGAAGTTTCTCTTATGGTGCTGAGTGTGCAGGCATCCATGTGATTCACAATCTCTTGCATATCTTTGAATTTCCTCTTTCCCTCTCACAGTCACAGCTGCAGCGCTCCCAAGATTGCAGCTTCTCCCAGACAGTGCATCAAGCAAGAACATATAAACAGAACTCAGCAGAACAGTTTCTTCTAACCTGTAACTCTGCAGAATTTCTGCTTTGTTAAATGAAAAATAAAAACGGAGCCACAAGCACATTTATCTTAAAACATCTGCCCCCCTCAGGATGTGCACTATATGGCCATGAACATCAGTCTCAAGTGGTAAAGTAGGTGTTTTAAAAACAGAATTGGAGAGAATTAGTCTATGGAAAAGAGGTTTGACAGTTAAATAGAATGATTAAGTATCATTAATGCCTTTATAGCTTTCTGTTTAGACACCAATAGCCTGGATTGCCTCTGCCCACAAGCAAAAAAAAAAAAAACCTGGGAAAGTTGCACAGATACCCTAACATAAATTTTTAGAGTGCATTAAGAATGAATGAGAAATCAAATGTCTGAAAAAAACTTCTCAAGCATTACAGAAATTAATTTACTGGGATTAGCACTGCCAGAGCAGTAAAACTTTCAAATAAACTACAACATGGATTATCCCCGTGTAACTACTTAAATGCTAATTCAGTTAGGGCAGCCTCACCTCTCAGCAAATGCAGATCCTCATGGTGTTAATTTTTTTAACTACTTTTTCCAACTACTAGTAGACCTGCTATGCACATTAGCAACATTCAGTCCTTCACAGGGAGCAAAGCTCTTGTATCCAGTGTGTAGGATTATGCAATAAAACTCCAGTGCAGGATCTCAAAGTTACTGGAGTTCCCCAATGTCTTTCAAAGCCAGCCCTCATACACTTTAGCTGAGGTGATTCCAGTTTAATCTTTTGCACTCTTTCAGGAGAAAAAAAAGGAAATTTGAAGGAAGCCCTTTTGAGTGCACAGTCCAAGCAACTGTGCTTTGCTACGGATTATTAATTTCTGCTACTGGAGGAGAACAAATCCCTGTGTTGTGGCGAGTGCTCCCGTCAATAGCTCATGTGCAGGAAGGAGCCAGCTCCCTGGGTGCTGACACCTTGGCTCATGCAGCTCATCACCAGGACCCCTGTCACAGACTCTTCCGTCAAAGGCAGTGCTATCACAAGCTGCTCCTGTCCTCTCCACTGCCTCGAGCCTCTGATTCCTGTCTCAGCCCACGCAAGTACGATTCAAGAAGCCAGATCAAGCTTATTTTTGTCTTGGATGCATTCCCTAGCTTTGTTCAGCATGTGGCCCAGCAAATGGCTGTCCTGGCAGAGCACAGTGGCTAGAGCAAGGGTCGGGGATGGGACCAGGTTGGTGCTCACACCAGCACCACTGCCAGCCCAGCACCGGCTCCACTGTGCTGCAGCCACCTGCCCAGCGCTGATGGGAGGCTTGGTGGGAAGGCTGATCCCATCAAGATGCCACTTGAGTCTCCTGCTAAAGCTTCCTCTGCCCCAGAGATGCTGGTGGCCACTAGAGACAAGGTAGCTTAGGACTAGGGTAACCATTCAACATTGCAGATACCTGCTGGCAGCATCAGGTACACTGATGCCCCTTTGCACCGGAGCCCCTTTGTTCCATGGAAATGGGGTGGGAAGTGGCCAAAGGCAGAGTCGGGAGCTGATGCTTATGACTCCTATCACAGGCTTGAACCTGTTTCTCTAGGCTCTTACTCAAGCAGTACAGGCAGCAGTTTGTCCATACCCCCAGCAGTCACAGTTTGCATGACCTGGACACAGAACTGGTGCCACTCAGCATCCCTTCCTGTCAGGGGTGCTCGGCCTCTGCTGCACTTGCCTGCTGGAGAGGAGACAGGTAGACCAGGGACAGAGGAAGAGAACCATTCTAGGCTTCAGTTAGATGTTCAGTAATGTACTTAAATATAGAAAAATGGCATTTACAGCCACTTTAGTTGTATTTTGTAACTCTAGGTGCAAGAAGTGGATCAATAACAATACAGCTGGTTTCCTTGTTTTGATGTTACTGAATGAAAATTTTCAGTATTAAAAAGAATTTTAGCACTGGTTATGCTTGTCATCCATTGGTCTTTTTAAAAATAAACTACTAGATTTATTAAAACTACTAGAGTCGGAAATTCAAATCCACAACATTTGTACAATGTGATATTTCAAACATTGCTGTTTTACTGTTATGTGAACCAATAACATCAGAGTCAAGCACAGTGGAGCCCATCAGCCCTCTGAGCATATGGTACCTGTTTATAGCCAAAAATGAGGAGACGCCAGTTGAATAGAGGAAACAGAGATAATGAACAATAACCCTTATCAGATTTAAAAGGAAAGTCTATTGAGCAGTCCACAAATAGCTGTTATTCAATTCCCATACACTCCTGCTTATCAGAATATATTTAAAATAGATACTTTGACTTCATAGTTGCACTTATTATGTCATTAATTAAACAGGAATTGAGTGCAAATGCCTGCAGGCACTCAATTGCAGTGTTCTACATTAAGTGGCATCGTTCACAGCTACCAGCAAGCCAAGGGCTTTTTGACTGGCTCAGCTAGATTTTAGTTTTGTAGAAAAATGCCAGCTCAAG
The DNA here is from genome assembly GCF_003957555.1 of Calypte anna. NCBI lineage: Eukaryota > Metazoa > Chordata > Aves > Apodiformes > Trochilidae > Calypte > Calypte anna. The sequence continues at coordinate 7,991,285 of NC_044260.1, forward strand.
CTGGAAACATTACAAATAAAAACAGAAGTTGTATTACTTCCAAAATATACCAACATAACAGTGTGAGCTAGATCCTTGCCTTAGATGCACATTTACAACATGTATGTTTATTCTGACAAGGTAAAATGGCTTTTGATGAGAATCAAAACATGCAGTTATCTAGATGAAGGGCTCCAAAGGTGATGGCTTCCTATCTGAATAGCAGTCATCTTAATAGAACAATCCCACCCTTTTTCCATGTGTTACCACCTTTCCTGAGGTCCATCATAAATCATAAATATGGAAGTGAAAAGCAGCTGTTGGTGAAAATCTATTTTTACCTTCTGCTTCCTTGTGGGACACGACCAGCACAGAGAGCACCCTTGGGTACCCCTGGCAGATGGCTTTAAGGCATCTGAACAGCTGATCATGACAGAGTCCCATGAGAGGCAGCCTAATGCCTGATGCAGCATGGCCTCTCTTCCCTGACTTTAGAAGGGGTACATTAATTTAGTGCATACCTTTTCTGATTCACAGGGATCAGAGATGTTTGCTGAATTCAGGTGATTCTCAGGTCACAGAAAAGTTTGTATCCCACAGAAGAAAGCCATTGCAACTGAAGAACTGCACACTGCTTGCACATCTCAAAAAGCCTATTTTAGCAAGTGCTACAGAGATCAAGCCAGCATGCAGCTTGAGGATAATATGAATACTGCTTCTTCAGCTGCCCTTCCCTAAAACTGGAGCAAATACTGAAAATAAGAAAAACTGCAAATATTTTGTTGGAAAGAGGTTAGGCAGTGTATATTATTTTGTTGTTATTTAACAATCTCCATTATCACATGAGTCTGGCCTGCTTGCATTCTTCAGCTGAATATTTAGGTACAACGTTTCATTGAGAGTACTTTTTGTGAAATGGAAATGCAGCTGGTTTATCAGTGGAAAATTACATAGACTAGATTTCATATTTCCACCTGCTTTGTTTTTCCCTAAGAGTGCTATTTGCATGCAATAAAGAAAGGAAAAGGACTCCCCTATTTTTAGGAAACAACAGCCATTCAGTTTTACACTTGGATTTCAGAATATGCCTTTTCAAAACAATGGCAACACTTTAAAAATCAGATAAAAAAGACTTTGAATTCTTACTATTTCCACACAAAATACTATGGTGGAGCAATATTACTTGAATGCATTTGATTAAAAGACCTAATTTCCTTCAAACTATGATATCATTATACCTATTCAGCCAGTAGAAAAAAAGGAGGAAAATCCATCAAATAAAAAAAAAAAATCATATCTCAAACCTAGAAGCTTGAGAGCTGGGCTTTTGGTTTTTATTTTTAGAAACCCCATGAATAGAAGGTGTTAAATACAAACAACTTCCCATGGAGTACCCAGACAGATTCATCACTTATACATACAGTTTCTTTCCTAAATTTTCTTTTTGCTATGAAAATATGCTCAAGCCTTACAAAATCCACATGGAGAAGTGATGTGGATTTGTGTGTCTTTGAACCTTTTACACTTTCCAAATGTATATTTATGTTCCTGATTTTGACTGATAATTTTTAAGGACCTAAAATATCAATGGCCCTGATTGACTTTTACCTGCAAAATCTGTGAATCATTCTCATTTCCAGTGATAAAAATAGACAAAATAAGAGATCAAAAAGTATCTCAGGAAATTCCAACTAGTCTCCAGCATGCATCACACGTGCATCACATGGGTTCGGGGCAGTTGTAGCTGATGTCCCACAGGGAGATGGTGTTCACCACACTCTGCCCTGCAATGTCAGCATCCCAGGATCCTACCCTTGTACAGACTCAGCTATCACAAAGGAATACAGAGCACAGAGAGAAAATCTCATTTATCCTGGGCTGCACAGCAAGCCTGTGGCAGAGACAGGAAAAGGAGCACCTTTTCTACTACTTTGCTCTTTATACTTAAAATAGTGATTTAAGCCCTTTAAGGTAAAGAATCTTAGAATTTATACTATACATAAAACTGAACAAGAAAATCCACAATTCAAGCAAATAACCAGCAATAAGAAGTAATAAAGTAAAAATAATGACCAGCTCATTGGCTTAAAACAAACAAGTTTCATAAATGAAAATTGTGCCTCTAAGATAAAGAACATGACTGACTTGCAGCTACGAGTGGCTGTGCCCAGCTAAGGGCAATGTTTACCATTTAGTATTTGTCCCAGATAGGTAATGCAGGAATTTTAAGTTTCACATTGATTTAGAAAATTTAGTCATACTAATATGTGAGGGTCCTTCTATCTTCTAGAAACTTCTCCCTTGGCCTTATCTTAAACACTTGATGCAACCTGGTTTAAACATCTTAGCCTTTTTCACAAAAATATTTTACAAAGCAGATGGCAAAAGGGAATTTATTTAAGTTACTATTTGCTACAGATCTGGGTATGCAGGAACTCTCCCTTTAACCAAGGCCTTTTTTTCATGGCTGAGGCAATGTACTGCCATGAGGTGCTCACACCTCCTCTGGTGTTAGCTGGAACTTCATGGCTGCAAATCTGATGGTGCTTTCTAAGAGTAGTTGATTAAGCTCTTGCTAACAGTGGTGTAGATATTTCAATTCCTACTGTCTGGTACTGTCAGAATTTCTTTCAGGGGATCCAATAACATGGTCTCCTCTGAACATTCTAGCCGGGTCACACCTTTTGATAGACAAAGGCCAAACATTGACTGAGTACTCCAGCACCAAGACCTTTGTGCTGGCTAGGATGGAAGTGTGATTTATATATGTCATTTCCTGCTTGAAATTCCCAGTATAAGCTTTACTAGCAGACTCCAGTGAGCCCCTCTCACCTACAGTTCAATGAGGGACCAATCTTTATGTCCCTTTCCCCAGAGCACCTGCCCAGTTGCTCTTCAGCCTACTGCACAGATAATTTGTATCCAAGTCCAACTCTTCTTATTTGCACTTACAGAATTTCAGACTAGTCCTCTAGTATATCAGACTAGTTCTCTGATACATCAGATTTCTAAATCCTAAACCTTCTTCATAGAAGCCTTCATATTAATAATATCACCTGCAGATTTAATGACAGACTGGTTTTTGCTCCATGCTGCTAATGAGAACATTGAATAGTACTGGGGCAGCCTGCTGGGGAATTCACACGTTAGAACCTTTCCACTCTGACAGCAAATCACTGATAATTGTTCTCAAGGACTCAATTCCCAATAAGTTTTGATGCCATCTAACTTCATTGTTATCAAACTATATTTCTTTATCTTGCTTACAAGAAGTCACAAGAGACAGTAGCAAATTAATTAAATCAAGATATGTAACAGCTGCTGCCTTCTTGTTATAGTAGGAAGTTAAAGAGGTTTGAAGACCTATTGTTCTGTTAATGCCCATGCTGACTTTTACTCAAGTTCTGATAGATTTTCATGTGCTTTGCAAATAGTTAATTTATTCCCTTGTTCAAATAAAATATTTTGTAAGGATCTGGGAATGCTACAGAACTACCTACTGTATTCTCAATTTTTATCTTTGCATGAGAAAAGACAACTGACATGCATCCAAAGTCATGAAATAGCAGACCTGGAAAAGAATTGCTTTCCAGGTGCTGTCTGAAGGCCATCTCCTCTGGTCAGAGATAATGTAAATTCTTTGAACTTGCAAAGCAATAATGAATCATCTTGCCATTTGCTGTTAATTTTCCCCATTTGTACCTCTCACATTTCCACACAGTAATCCTCTCACCCTCCCTCAGAATGTTAATAATTTTCTTAGCATTGGAGAACGGGAAAACCACAAAAGAGCATTTCGTTATAATCAAATAAATGTCAGCTTCTAAAACCAGGCTGTATCAAGCTCTGTTACAATAATTCTTACTGTAGTGAAACACTATGAGTTTCCTATCCAAACCCAAAACTTTTGTGATTGCCTTTTGTGATTGTCTGTACCAGTGCATGTGTCACTGGTGTTATTCACAAGGAAGGATGTGTCATTCACAGGTATGCTTAGTGTATTAATAAGCTCAGTGGTTCAAAAAGCCACAGGATATTATTACAGATTACAATATTCAGTCCAAGTAGATAATACAGCATCATATCAATACTGATGGTTTTGACATCAAGAAAGACTAAACTGAACTGTTACAGAAGAGTTTCTAATTTGTATGAACAGCAAAGCTGGCAAATTGAAGGCTAAGAAGGTGATGGGAGCTGGAGGAGAATAATGGCATAGAAACAAAGGACTAGAGTCTAGTGATTTGGATTGGTCATTTCCAATAGTTGTCTGGCCAGCAGGATGGCACATCTTTAGAAAGAGGAACAGTGAAAGGAAGAAACATTTTAGGATAGACCTTGAGAAATTTGTTAAGAGCCAAGCTGAGCACACCTGTATAAGCAGGGGACTAAAGCTGGTGACAGAAATAGTGTCCACAGACCTCATATCCAGCTCGTTCTGTGGGACAAATACTTGGCCTCCATGGTTTTACAGGCTTAAGATCCAGAACAAAAAGGTTTGTTATGGAGGAAAGGTGATATTTTTATGTTGAGAACTTAGGTCAAATGCCCATAAACAGAAATGCAGTTCTCATAAACTCACAGATGCAAATTATGCACTCTGGGCTGAAATAGCAAATTGACAACAGTTGGACGTTCTAGTTACAACCAACCAGCCAAATACCTGAACTCCTATTTTGTCTCAGTTCATATCATACTGTATTTAATTAGACAGTTATATCATTTGCTCATATTTTTACACTACAGCTACCACTGTACTCTGCCTTTGCTCATTACATCTACCATCTTTCATGAAGCATTCTCTGTACACAAGCAGCAGTCTTATCTGTTCATTACTCAGCATGCATGGGATCATAGAGCAGTAATTAAAAAAATTTGCCTCAGGACAGATTAAGGGTAGAAGAGAATGCCACACTAATGTAAACTTTAAAAAGGAGTTTCAGGTCTTTTTTTTTTGCTAAATATGTTTTAAAGACTAATGGAGATCAGATGTATTAGTTACAGGTTTGTATGCAAAATTACATCATAAAGTAAGCATGCATTGCACATCACCTTTAAAATGATATCACATATTCTACTCATCCACTTGCTCATTAAAATATTAACATTATTAATTATACCATGCTTTTAAGTAATGCTTTCAGCTCCAGAAAAACAGAACTTATCACTGTAAATGAAAAGCAAAAAATAGAGTGTTCTTCAATAGATTTTTGCTTTGGGATACAAGTCATAACCATGGAACAATGGCCTAGCCCTCAGATGCTATAGGGATACAAACTAGGAACGTGGATAAACAAAATTTCTTCATGAAATCACTAAAAAAACAAATCCATAAAATGTTTCTCTGGGATACATCCAGGAATAAAATTTGCTAATAAACAGGAATCTGACTCACCCATAGCTCTTAGGCACATCCAATCAACCTCAGCAGATGTCTTTCACTGAAATCAGGGTTTTGCCATCTTTTCCTAGGAAATAAGAAAAATGTTAAGAATTAGAGAAAACAACATTTATATCAGTATTATTCTTCATATAAATAGCTAGCATTGCAGTCATCAAGACTGATACTTACAATTAAATGCAATGCAAGCCTAAAATATTCTTTTCCAGCTAATTGCAATTAATCTTTCTCAGAACTAATCAACAAAGCTTTATTGAAGGCTACCAGACATTACATGAGATTTTGCTATGAGTTAAATAAAATTAAGGTACTGATTAGTTTTTGCTTTAGTAAAACTGAAAGGCTTGAAAGATTCAAACAAGACTAGTTTGCCAATTAGTATATAGAGATGCACCTACGAAGTGTATCAGCTCCTTTCTGAAATCCCCAGGTGCTTGAGAAGTGAAGTAATACCACTATTTAATAGATGAATTAAAGCAAGCACCCTATACATATTTAAATATAAATATGTATTTTAATACACATTTTTTATGTACCAATACACATTGTGAGGAAAAAATAATCCTGGATATTTGCTCAGATTGTACTGTAAATATTATAAAAGGGAAGAAAGAAATATTATAGGAGGGAAGAAAGGCAGCATCTCAGCTAAGAAGTTTCTGCCTGATAAAATGCTGAAACAAACGGTGTGGACGTACGTCCTCTTTCTGCTTAACTGCTTTGAAGGAACATTGGTGAGTGCCAACTGAAGAGTGAAAGCAATTCTTTTTCGTGAAGTATTTTCATGTTTACCCTCCCTATTTGTCCCGGATGCTTTAAAGGGGTAATTTACATCATTTTCACCATAGACACTTCTACAAGCCACCTGAAGGGTAGACTGTGCACGCAGCTACACCTAGGTTTATGAGTTGTGGCAATATCCCTGCATTCACCCAACACTATCCAGAAGGGCACTTTTCAGTGCCCAGCCACTTCGGAGAGATGTGAGTTCTCCTCTCTGCACCCCCATACCAAGGCTGACCTCAGTGCAAAGGCTTCCCTGCAAGGGATGTTCCCTATTGCCAGGGCAGCTGATTTTACAGAGCTTCTGTTTCTGTAATATGTCCAGAGTACACAGGGGAGGCTTTCAATGGGATTTGAGCTGCTAATGCTCTTAGACTCCCTGGAAAATTCCAGTCCAATGTCTTGACATTTACAAAATTGATTTCATGCCATGAGTCTTCTAGAGCCCAGGGTGTTAGCTTTTTCTTTTTCTTGTTCCAGGAAAAACATGGTATATGCTAAAATAGAAGAATGACCTGCACGCAGCTTGTGTCATCACATTTTGGAAGAGTGGCTGGATCAGACCCTGTACTCTGGAGTGCTACATCCAAGAGTAACAGAATCAGAAGCTAAGGGGAATTTTGCAGTCTCCAATTAAAACGTCCTAAATCCTATCAATTTGCTATCAATTCAGTAGATGAAATTAGTGCTACTAAGCTCATCTCTTGCTACAAAAATAGAATCTGTGCTAAGTGAGTATGCACCTCTGCTTTGAAGAATACATTTACTCTCCTGGGTGTTTAATGAGGCTTCTGGACCATAAAAATAGACAGTAATCTGAAGCGTTTTATCGAGATAGTCTTTAAGAATGTTTTAAACAAATGCACACAGATGTACAGAGCTCAGACTTCACTCTGCTAATTATCAATTTTTTCCCATAAATTTGCAGGTGTTGGAAATGATTCTTGTCTTTTTTACTTCTTGACTATTTGCCCAGGATGCTGATATGAAGTAAATAACATCTTTTCTCTTATGACATTTACACTATTCTTGAAGTGCAAGCTTCAATCAACTTTTATTAATTAAACAAGGGACTGGATTTTTTGCCTAGTAAAAACATGACTTAAAACAGCAGAGAAAAAGCTAATAACTAACACTTCTGCATGCAAATCCAGTTTAAAATTTCCATAGGAAACGTTACTAATAAAGCACTACTACTCTCATGGTAGGAACCACAAGACTCACTTTGCTGTTGTTGGAGTTTCTACCTTTGCTTCATTCTTGTCCAAGGCTGATTGTTAAATCTCAGAATGTCTGGTCATTAGGGACATGTCTTAGTGGTGACAAACTAGAAAGGTTTTGGACTTGAATACCATACATAGGAGGCATGCTGAGGATGGTAGACAGCACCCAGATAAATTTCAATAATCCTTCCTATGAGACAGCTTTTCTAGATAATAAATGTACTCAAAGTTTGGGTTTTTCCTTCTCACTTGCCATCTCACTCTCAGGAGATCATCCCACCACCCTGACTTGACTCTATGCCTCTTCTATTTTAACGTCTCTTCTTTAGGCTACCCTATATCTCAACCAGTTATCCTCATCTGCAAAAAGGATTTTTATGAGGAAAGGATTTCAATAGACAAAAAGAACCCCTACTGTACAAAGCTACCTAATCCTACCTCTTCTCACACAATCTTTGTCATCCACAGTCAGGGTCCCCTCCTTCCAGGTCTCCTGTGTCCTACCACTACTTGCTTTGTGGCTACCTCTAAATTTAGCTCTCAGAAACTACCATGTTTGAAAAATTGGTTCTAGAGAGAAAAGATTTCAGCTTGAAGCAATGTTTTCCATTTCCTTTTCATGCATGAAAATCATTGGGAAAGAGAAATTTAAAGTATCATTAATGAAATCACAGAGATAGCCCACAAAAAATAAAATTAAGTCCCATAAATAGATATCACATTAACAACTTTGAATGAAATTACGTGAAGTTAGTCCATCAATTCTTTCTCAGTATCCCCCGAGCAATTAAAATTCAGTGCTCTGCAAGATTCATTAAATGATTTGTCAAGGTCTCCTTTGGGATCACGTGCACAGTATTAGTACCAGAACACTATATATAGATTCCTACTGCAGCAGATCTGTGGGTCCTGAGAACAAAATGAGCCTCCAAGAGACCCATCTGTTAGAAACTCAGATATGAATAGGAGGTACATCTGATAACTCTGAGGTCACTGAATATAAATAACAATGTGAATAAGGTCATCTGAATGTCCATCAACTGTAAGATCAGTCTGATGGTGTGATTGTTAGAAAGGTGGTTGTGAAAGCTAAAATAAGCATGGCTTTTCTTCACATGCAGTTACATCCTCAGAGGTCACAGGACTCCAGTATGTCCTTTTTCAATTCTTTACTGAAAGAGGACAAAATCATGCACAAACATGCCTCTTTTATCTCTTCCTCCAGTAGCTTCTGTCTGTGTACAACAATTACATTTTGATATTTAAGTGCTTCCTAGCAGAATTCAGTCCTTTCTAAAGCAGGTTTGAAGATAAGGAGTTCATGAAATTGGTATAAAGCCATAATTAAAAACAAACTTAAAGTAGTTTTAGCAAAATAATTTTTAACCATCTTATTCATGCCAGGATGTGTGCTTGTCTATAGTCATTTGCTGTGACTGGATGATGGTGATTACATTTTGTAGTTTTGTTTCTATTTATTTACTGCCTATCATAAGATGTACTCAGCAATTATTTTTTTAAATGTAGGCCCTATGTGAAGTACATCTTATCTGTCAGTTCAGCTTACAGGAAGCCTGTAGAGTTCTGTGGTGAAGGAACATTTTTCTAGCAGCTCTAAGTGAAAAGATGTTATGGGAAAGGGAGCCCAGGGACTGTTTTCCATTACGTTCAAACCACGCTAAAAAAGATATAAATTAAAAAGCAATTTGTAAGCTTCCTAAAATGGGAGAACCTTTTTCTCCTCATTTGAGGTAAAGGTGTGATCAGTCTCAGCTATGAATATTTGCTTTTTCCCCAGCTTTACTCAAAAAAGATGGCTGTTTAACTTTAGCCAAAATGCTGATATCTGTATCTTCTACTGAAAACAAACTCTTTAGGACAAGGATATTTTTCTGTGGTCTGTGAGCAACATCTAGCAAAACAGATGCAAATATTAGGTAAGATTACTAACACCACACTAGTGAACAAGTGTACCAGCTATACAAGCAGTAAGAGTTTATATGACTTTCTCTTCTGCTGATACTGTTAGCTCAGTTCTCACTTTTGGCTTCTCTGCAGGGAACTTCAAAAGTTATTCATCCCCTACAAGTTAAAAAAACTTGAGATTCACTCAAATGCATCAGGGGATCTGTGAAAGTTTGTCACAGATTAGGAGTCGACGTAGGCCCTGTAACTTAGAGGGTACATTATTGATAAAAGCTAAATATTTCATCTTTCTTCACTGTCACTAAACAAAACTGGCATTTACTTTTCCAAAAGCCAAAAGTTCAGCCTTTTCAATATTATTGCAAGGAAATATGAAGGTAACTTCTCTCAGAATAGATACAACGACCCCTCCACAGCTGTAAAAGAGGAAAGTCACAGCCTTTATTCCCTTCCCAAACTGGGGTCTGGAAATCCAGGGGGGTCCCCAACAGCTCTGCCTTGCAGCATGCTCAGCACTCAGCCTGGGGTACACCCAGTGGGAGGAGGGACAGTTTCAATTCTACATTTCTATCATCCTTAGAGGCCAAGTCCAACCCACCCTGTTAGCTGCATGCAGGTGTTTCTCTGTGTTTGTGCTTTAATTATTCATAACATCAGCTTCATATTTTATGGATTATTCTGCATCAGTTCTGGTACTTGCCTCATGCATTATGCATGCTCCTGGATCTGTTCTGATGGCAGGCATAAAAGACACAAAGCATGTCTCTCACCTGCATGCTTCTGATTAGAAAAGAGTCTTTCTAACCCTGAGCCTGAATGGAATCCCAAATGTGTCTTTCTTTGTCCCATAACTGCACTTTGAACATCCTCCAATGAACAAAAGGTAGATTTTTTTCTTATCCCTCACCCCAATTCTCCTAATTTTACTTTTTTACCAATGTCAGCTTATAGCAAAACAATTTTCTGTACAGAAAAAGCACTTTTTTCTGAGTGCTGGTTCAGAAGGACCATTTACTAAAATAATAATAGCAAAGACCTTAATTTTAATAGTGTCTCTGAATGAACCAAAGTCATCAACTCCAAATGCAGGCACTCCTTAGGACACAGGTGTTTACAGGCATCAAACACGACAAGAGGATACATTGTTTGGTGATGCTAATGCAGCTTAGTGTTTTGAATATGTGACAAATTATTGATAAGTTTGAGTAGAAACCCAAGTGGAAGTTATTGAGTTATTTTAAATTGCTATTTGCACAGGGCCACAAGTCTCATTAGAGATGCTGCATTTCTTTCTTCTCTTTTTCAATGTAACTAAATGACTTTCTTTCCCACAGGGCCCCAACCCTTCAAAGATCAAAGACATCTTTCAAAGTTGTCCTAGTCAAGGAGGAAATTATTTTGTGCACAAGGTACACTGAGGTAGGATGGGGGAGACACAGGTATGGAGGGTATGGATGGTATTGCTACCACTTATGCTGGTGCCCAAGGAAAGGCCATTCCACCTCTGCTCCCTTGCTTCCACAGAATGGCTCTGACCCCAGCAGCCCAGTGCCACCCAGTAGCTCCCTTAGCTCCCTTTCCTTCTTGCATGCAAGCTAACTTTCCAGTAAGATTGTAAAGATAGCTCTAGCAAACCCAGGAATGAATTCTTCAATCACACAGAAATATTTTAAGAAAAACATAGCAAAATTATGTAAATAGATTTAAATAGAAGCCTCCTGCATTCTTGGTAATTGTTTTGCCTCCTACACCCAGAGCTCTGAGCCTAGAGAAGCTAATTATAACAGAGCAGCATCAGCCATAGGTCCAATTAGACACCAGCTAACATCCTACACTCAAAATACTATAGGTATTTGGTGTTGAGAAAGCACTGATTTGGGGTGTTATTCTCCCCTATTGCTTTCAGCAGAAGTGCATTGAGGTGCCTGACACAGGTGTTGCCCACTCTCCTGGTTGGTCTCCAGACAAGACCTAGGAAAGGATGTAGCTGTTACATCTGTCTGCAAATCAGAAGGAAATCCTGTCACCCAGCAAATTTCAGACTATTTATAATACATGTCAGTTTAAATGAACTAAAAATACTTTACCTGCCTTCTCTACTTATACTCCCCTGTTTGTCAAGTGGAAATGCACCTCAACATGGTTTCAACCGATGATTTTTTTTTTTCCAGTCACATGTAGGAGGAAAAAAGCACATGTCTGTGCTTTTATTAATGGCAGACTTGGCTGAATAGTCTTCCCTATTTGCCTGCCAGAGTACTGTTTTGTGCTGTCACACCTCTGTTAGCTAAAGCCTTGCCCTGAAGGTGGCAGTGGTCTGTCCCCACCAAGGACAACCACAGCTCAGTGTCACTGGGGGCAGGCAGCACCATGAGAAACAACTTCCTCTCCTGACTTCCAAGGCAACCCTGGTCTCCTACTGAACTATGCTATATTTTTTTTTCCTTTCCTGTATTCTGTATTCAGATATTCCCACAGTACCAGTTTTGACTTTTGTCTGCCAGCTCCTATTTTTAGATGTAATCTTTCCTCCTATCAGTCTGGACTGTGCTGGTCAAGCTTTTGGATACACACCACTCCAGTGGTTCTGAAAACTTTGTGTCTGAAAACTTTGCACAAATGGCCACTGTACTCTCATCAGCCACCTTCCCCATGTGAAGCAGGTCCTTTGCACATACACTTTGATACACACCTTGTCACTTTGACAGCCGTGTTTTAAAACCTATCCATACCTTCTCAGCACGAGTTCCAGAAGAACTGGGGAGATTGATTCATAAACTCAAAGGTAAACATATGATTAAGTATTTTGCATAGCAGGTTTTGAGTTTGCAAGTAGGTGAAGGTTTCTAAGCAGAGTTTTAGGGAGAACATGACCTCTTCAGATGGCAAAGTCCAGAATCCTACCAAATACAAGTCCTCCCAGAATATACAAAATTCATATTTCTCCCTAGATATTCAAATGGCTGAGAAAAGTGCTAAGTGCCCTCAGACAACTGGGAATTATGATGACAAAAATGAAACCTAAGGGAACAGCTCTTTGATTTCTTAGTTAAACTGAACAGCTCCCATAATACAGAGAGAGAAAGCAAAAGGAGCAAGTGAGACTTGGGGAGGAACAAACATTTTCTTTCAAAGTTATCTCATCCAGTGATGGTTTATGGCCAGACTCAGTAGAGTATTCAGGTACACAAGCCTCTTAATCATTCAGTTTTATAAGCTGCCGTTAACTCTTGCTAACCTCTCCAAAATAAACTCTTCAATAAAAAGATGTCATTAAGAAAAGGTGACTGTGACTCATTTGTCTCTTAAAAAGGGCCATATTTTTTTTTTTTTTAGCAATGCTAACTTTCAGGAAAAAATTGTGCTTGACTGACTGCTTTGTTTTCTACAGCTATTCTCTTTATTCAGTCCCTCATTAAACAGTAAATCTTAATGTCTATAATTTCATGTAGTAACAATGGTATCTGTAGCACTAATTTTGACATTTTAATTAGCTGGCCAAATGTTCCAAATTCTAGTTTTAACCTAATTGGTATATTTTGAGGTTTGAGCTGTATACTCATATACTCATTGAGCTGTGTACAAATGTTTCTATAGTGCAGACTTTCAAAGCAGGTTGAAGTGCAAAAAAAGACTGTCACAGAACTCAGTAAGTTTGGACTGGATATTTTACATCTCCTATCTGAAATATCAGGTACCTGTCTTTCCAGATAACATGAACTGGTTCTCAGCCATTCTGTACCCAACAAAGATAAGGAGTAAATATCCCGCATTTAAATTTGTAGAGCATTTTTTATCTCTAAAATACTTTGCAGGCATAAACCACATAATCATTAAATATTGATACTTGCATGATTAATGGCTTGTTGTTACACTATATGAGAAGAAAGATATACATCTTGGGAGACTTAATCTGCCTTGGAAGCAAGCCATGGATTTGTTCACAGTAACTCTGTAACATGTGTTTCAGACATGCTCCTATTAAAAACCTGGCAGCTTTAGAAATAGAACTGTTGATGTAATGATACTGGTGCAATATCCTCAACTCCATTTCATCCTGTAACAGTAATTTGGCTAAAATTAAAACGTTTTACCTAGAAGGACCATTTTCAGCAGTAAGAATTCTTTAAGGATTTGGATCGCAGGTCAGGTTTGGGGATTTTATGGCCCCCATCAGTATCACATCTGTGATGTCTTCTTTTGTACAGTAAAGGGCAAAGAGAACTGCTAATGACATATTTGTCTTCTCTCTGAGCTTATTCATTTTTTCCATACCCTGTTTCATTGCTTTGGACACTTTTTTTTATCCCACTCTTTGCAGAGGGCAAAAAAACATATAAAAAAATAATCCTCATTTGACTAATAAGTTGTTTCCTTGTTACTTAAAAAAGACAAGACATAACTGCACCAAGTGGGCAAGGTATAAAGAGCAGATCCTTGGCTGTTATGATGCAGTCCAACTTCAATAGAGTTATAGCAATTTACCATAAGACAGGAGAGGGACCCAGAGAGGGTTATTTCTCTGCTACATATCTCTGCTAGGTCAGAAAGCTCTTGGTTTTCATTAATACAGTTCCTGCAAGAATTACACAAAGAAATGAATTATACCCAAGGAGGTTCTTTCTAATCTAACTGACATGCTTTATACAGCTTCACCCCCTCCTTCAAATATTTCTACTCAGATTCAGTGGATGAAAAGTCCATTTCAGCTAATCATCACTAAAACCTTCCCTGTTCTTCTCAAAGACTTTATAAAAAATACTGAAACTAGCAAGAACTAGAGAATGCAGGAAAGTGGAGGAAAAACCAGACATTTACATCTTGCTTACATACCAGGTCATTGAGTGTTCTATCAGAAGTGATTAGGACTTTTTGCTACACTCAATCTGCAAACAGCTTACTGCCTTACTCAAAGCAGAGACTGCTCTCCCCTGAGAAAGCGCAGAATGTCTGGATTAGCTTTGGGACTGTGTAAATAGCAAGTCACAGATCCCAGGAGGCTTTATTGCATGAAAAATACTTGTCAAAACACAATGAAGATGGCTTTTACATTTCTAACATGAACTCACTAGCTTCTGTTTTTATGCCTTATCCCTAAATATTCCCTCTAAGTTCCAGATAGAAGCAACAGACATTATTACAATTATGATAAACTGTAAGGTCTCACAGCTAGCTGAGGGTTAGATACAGCCATTAAAATAATCCAGGAGAGAGATGGTACCCAAGATATTGCAGCTCTGCCATTTAATATTATTAAAATATCATCTGATGTAAAAATGTTAAGCTTTTTTTCTTTTTCTCTTGGTTTTGACAGGAAGGATAACCTGTGGCTTATGAGCAACCTGCAAGCTTCCATGCAGAGTGTGAGAGGTGTTTGCTGATATAAATAACTGGGGTTTGAAGGGGAATAACAAAAGCCTCTGCTCTGGGCAGGAAAGAATCATGCAGCAAACACACCTGTCAAGTACAAAGTCCAGTGAGTACTTTCCTCCTTTACCAGGCATTGTAGATTAGAAAGTAGTGCTCAAGAAGGTTTATCTCAAGTCAGAATAGAAACCTTGCTCATCAACACTGAACAGTTACACAGAATCAACACAGATGATATGTAATATTCTTTGAGATACATGGCAAATAAATAGCCATTCTCTGCTGACTGTTAAGTGAATGCTGACTGGTGAATGCTTTCTTTTTACTTATGTCTTTTCAGGGCAGCAGCAGACTTGCAATTTTTTAATGTTTATATATGAATTTTAAGTAACATGCAGGTTTTTCAGTCTTCACTCTCATACCTGGAAACCTTACTCCAAACCAAGTTTGTTATCTGTACCAGATCTGCCAGTATGATCTAGTTTTGTGACAATGTCCAGTGGGAACTGGCCTAGATTGTATTTACAGACACTCATATCAGCTTTGCATTTGATCAAGGGATTTCTGAATGCAAACCAACATCCCAACAGTGAAAAGCTAGTTAGTTGCATACCCAAGAAGTTCTGAAGGATGCACAGCAACAATCCGCTACTGTGCAGCCAGCAGCACCACCATCCAAACAACAATTATCATTCTTATTTAGAGTCACAGCATCAATTTCCTGATAAAACATATGTCATTATAGCTTGCTACAATCTTGGCATCACTATCAGATTGTGGTGATGTTGTTTTTGCTTCATAATGAGGGTCAAAGACAGCTGTGGCATGATCCTGAACTTGCTGATATTGGTGAGAGGAGACCAATCTGCTGGAATGGGAGATTAAAGAAGCCTTTACTACCCACAAATAAGCAGCAATAATAAAGAGAGCAGAAAAGTTCATCCTGTTATATGGAGGGTTTTTTGTTTTGCTTTTGGTTTTTGTTGTGGGTTGTTGGTTTGGTTTTTTTTTCAGGAGTTATGGCAGCCTCTCAGTTATGCTCCCAAGAGCACTGGTCAGCAACATGCTAAACTGATAAACTATGAAGGGCTGCAGCCAGCAAAAAGTTAGGAGCCTGTTCACCTTCTGTTCAGGTTAGAATATTCTGTAAAAGACATGGGAAGCTGTTTTTAAGTGGAAATTGTGCTGAGGCAACAGTGATTCTAGACAGATGTGTTTATTCCTTAACCCTTGGTGAGGTTTCTTGTATTACTTTTTTTTTTTAATGGACAGCAAGCAAGCTCTGAGCAGAGGGCTTTGGAAAAGCTACTGCTTGAAGAACCTTTACCCTTCCCTGAGAGAAGAATAAGGGATGTACAAGTTTGCCAGATCTTGGTGTTCAACCATTTTTTATGCCATCAAATTAGACATTTCCTCACAACCTTAGACTGGTCAAGACTGCTGAACATATTTCTCTAACCCACCTCAGGTACATACAGCATATAAATCATTCCTAGAGCTCTTAGAATTAAGAAGGCCATAGATAAGAGGAGAAGACTGACATTAACACTCCAAAGTTTAGCTGCACAAGGAGTATTCTCAAAAATATCCCTCATGTTAACACCAAAAAGCTCTACTTAAAAACAGCTTCTAAACTTTCAGAGGCTTGTTTTGATCTGCAGTCATTAGCATTCATTCATTAAAATTCATTATTTACAAATATTCATGTCATGAAAGCAAGAAAGCTGTCCTTGTGAAAGGGAAATAAAATATTTTAGACAGAAGAGCATTTGTATTGTTTATCTATGTTTGACTTTATATTACAACTTTATTCTGTTATCTTGCTTAAACATAGTGTTAATACAATTTTTGCAGCACACCACCTAATCAGATATCACAGTTGTGGGAATCTGTTCTATTGCATTGCTCTCCACAATGGCTTGGGATTGTAAAGCCAGGCTTTGTTCTACTCAGCTGCTCTGTTTGACAGAGAAGGCACCCTTGTGACACCTGAGTCTAATGAAGAGATTTTAGGAAAAAAGCTTATTTTTAAATTCAGACTTGGATCAAAACATTGCTTTGGGGCACAAATATTTTTATTTATTATTTTCCTTCTGGTCACAACTTTTGGGCTTCAACATAAAGAAATTAAAACTTGATAGGATCTTTTACCTTTTAATAGCTTAAAAAAAACAAACCAAGCAACCAAACAAACAAAAAACAAACAAACAAACAAAAAAAAAACCCAAAACACAAGCCCTCATCACAATTTTCCTAGAAAAATATTGCTTAGGAAAATATATCCTAATTTCCATAATGAAATTAGAAACAGTTAACGTTTTCACCATCTACAGTGATTATGCAAAGTTTTTAAAATGAGGTTTTATCTGGTTGTAACATATTTGTTATTTTTGTTTGCCATCTAAACAGCATTTTAAGCTGCATTCCACAAACTATTATCTTTTTACAATTTATAGATTTTAGATACTATTTTTAGAAAATATTTATTAACATCTACTTTACTGTGGGCCTCTGCTATGGTGCTTTGGGGTTGCTGAAAATAAAAATGTAAGATCAAATAAGAGTAAAATAAAAGCCTAATATTCAAATACAATATACTGACTTGGTATCTTTGTAGGCACAGTAAACCAGTACATCATTAGGGCTCCATTTTTAAGAACTTCTGTATTTAATCTTTAAGTCTCAGTAAAATAAATGATGTTTATATATTTCAAAGCATTTTATTCCATCAAAGGAAGGTGTTTTCACACTGCTCAAATATAAGTAACAGTAAGCTTTTCTTATTGTTTATACAGTTGGAACTGTTCATTGTAGTAGCTATCCAACAAGAAAGAAACACTGCATGCTGCCATTTCCAGCATCTTTAAAATACAATTTTTAAAGCCACCTAAAGAATTGAAATGCAGGGGCACAGTTCTCTGTTGATTACATTTTAAAAGTTGTTATAAATTTTTCATAAAACACATAGAAATAGCTATGCTAAAGGACACAGCAAAGTCAATTGAAAGTTAGCACGTGCCAGAATTAGAGACATAAAATCTTCCCTTTATCTGTTTCTGTGTGCAAGTTCTCTACTGCAAGTAGCACCACAAACATCAGATACCAGCTTGGAGTTAGAGACTGGATCAAAAATCCTGGGGCTAGAATGGTGGTTCAGTGACTAGCCAGAAGTCTAGCAGTTTCTAACTTTTGAGAGCATGATGACAAACTCATTGACTCAAAATTTACAATATGGTGGGGTTTTTTTAAATTTTCTTTAAGAGATAAATTAATAAACAAGCAGATCTTGCTATTACAATTCTCTTTCCTCAGCTATTTCCTTCAGTTCAGGTGTCAGTGGAAGATCTTGCATGTGTCAGACAGGTGAGGGCATGTGCACTGGGCAGGGAGTGTACAGGGGGGATGAGACCCCAGCAGCTCCCCCTCAAACTACAATTGCTTCTCTGGTTCTGTGCTGTGCACTTTATTCAGCATGGAGACTTAGTGCTGCTGCTTTGGCTAAATTAAGCTTTAGACCTTCAGAGTGTTTCATATTCATATGTTAATTAGACTAGATACCATGATTTTCCTGGGGAATACAAGAGTGGGAAAGAGGAACAGCAACTTGCAATAGCTCATACCCCAGTTAACTAGAATACACAGGAGAAGGAACTGTGGCTTTTCTGTAAACCCGTGGGCTTCCAGTTAAATATCAAACACCTTTTCTGAAAGTCAAAGACATTAGACATAGTTCATAAGAATTTTAGGGTCTTCTTTACTGCAAAGGGATGGACAAGCTCTCTCAGCAGGATGTTTTCTGCAGCTATTAATGTCATTCCAAAAATTCCTAAGTTTCTGCATCCCAGGCCAACTGCTGAGAGCTCTTGCAGAATAAAAAAAAACCCAGACTGTGAAAATCACCTACACGAGAACCACATCCGACTGAATTCCCCCACACACAAGAGCATGCCAAGACCTGGCACACTACTCAGGTTGCAATTAACCTGTACCATGACTGAAACTAGATTAAAATCTACATGAAAAAAAGCTCAATGCAGCTACATAAGGGTACTGTCAGCAAAGTGCCTGGTCATATACTCCACATCAAGGAAAAGCACAATGAAGCTGTGATAAAAGAGAAGTTTTATGAACAGGGACATGTATAAAATTAAGATTTGAAACAAATTACAATAAAAACAACCTAGCCTTCTCCCATTTTTTTTCCATCCCTCTTTCTTCTCCTTTTTCTTGTTTTGCCTTTGCTGTTCTAATTTATGATGTTCTGCAGAGGACAAAAGCCCAGAACTCAGTACACTGACACCACTCCTGGAAATGTGATATGTTGCACATATAGTTTTCATACATTTTCAAAAATGTCTCTGTGATGTTTTTTTTTTACATGAATTACAGTACATGTTTGGTAAACCAATACTCCTCCCTTTATCCTGGGCAACTACACAAGGACAATCTGCCTTCAGTTCCTGCTGTAACCTCTCACAGAGACTCCCACCAAAAAACATCCCTTGCTCAGAGCAGCTCTGAGCTATTCTTGTAACTGTCAGAAAAAACCTGAAAAGAAGCAGTGGGAATGTGCTATTTTATAATAGATTGGGATTTGATAGGAATGAAATGGATTTCAGGGCATGGTCCAAATCACAAGCATAGCAACCAAACAATACAGTCCATGGATACAGAGTTCCTTAACTGAGAACTATTTTATCCTTATTCCTAATCTACCTTGATGTGTTAACATAAAAAAAGGCCTTTCTTGAATGCTGCATCCAGTCTCTATCCCCTAGGTGAAAAATTTTAAAGTGAGGTAAAATCCACCTGGACTCAAACATGAATCTAACTTCAAAACGCCTGTGCAATTGTTTTCACAGCTCTTTATTTGTCCTACCTGCACTCACAGTATCTCAACACCTGCCAGGCATCATCCAAAGATGCTTTAGGGCAGCTTTGTGAGCCATTTCCAGTGTGACATCCTCATGGACTTCAGAGCTGTCCAAGCTGCACTGGGTCTCTGCAAGATGCTGCAGATAGGCTGAATGACACAGATGCTTGGTTGGGGACCCACAAGCATGTGTTAAATGCTCATTTATCAACACAACAATTTAGGAAATTCTTAGACTCACATTTCTGCTCTTTGAAAGTCTGAAAACACATTCTCCAGAAAAAAGGTTATCACGGTGTTTGTTCTGTTCTCTTTCCATTGGCACTTCAGATGCCAAAGATCTATCTTTAAACCCTCTGTACTTCATTTAAAAGCCAAGATTGATATTGTTAAAGATATTGCCCCCTAATCTGGAAGTGAAACTGAAAGGTACAACTGAAGTGTCTAAAAGACAAAAAAAGTTAGTGTTGTACTAAGTTTCATGAAGACTTAGTCAGGTATAAATTTAAGTTCAAGAAATGCCAGTAGTTCTTTTCCCCGGTGTCCAGGATTTTTGGCTACAAGTGCAATGAGATTTGAAAGTTCTTGTACCAAACTATTAAGAACCAGTGCAATGGCCTTTTCCAAGTTGAGCTTTATGAACCATACCGTTGCAGTTCAACTATGTGCAATACCAATAGATAGAAGACATAGAAGACATGAAAATACTGCTTGTGTCTCCACAGTTATTCAGCAAGATCTTTTTATTTCTACCACTGGAATTATTCTTCAAAATGAGCATAGAAGCCTATATATATATAAGTATATACATATATATATATAAAAGTGTATATATATATATGTTTTAGGGTTTTTTCGTGAATATGCAAATCCCTTTTCATTGATGGAAAATACTTTCACCGGGGTCAGCCAGTTTTGAATCAGACAGTAGAGGTCTCAGTGCAGACATCCTAGGGGCAAGAGAGCAGCCAATGATTTCCAGCAATGCCAGATCATACCCTCTGTACAAGCAGTAAGGAAGAACACAAATACATAGTGTAGGACAGCAATCTGCAAGGTTTAAGTGCTCCTATAGCTCCAGCACCAGTGGAGAGAGCTCAGCTCTGTACAGACCCAGAAGACTGAGGAGCAGGTGGCTTTTAGTTAACACACCCACAGATGAATCAAAGGAAATGTTTCTTTTCCATGTGAAAATGCTTTCCGTTTTCACATTTGCTCACACTGAATTTTTTTGCCCAGTTGCTGAGTTTTACATGCTGTACCTTCATGACCTAGGTCCTGTACATCAGGATCTCTATACCTGTGGGAACTGTCAGTGTAACACTGGATAACTGAAGTCTTGAGGGAAAAAAAATCAAAATTTAGAAAAAACTTTAAATGTTTCTCTTTTCTGAGACAAGTTTTCCTAAGTGCACATGAGAATGATGGATAATAGAAAATCTACACCTGCTGCATCCAGCAATAAGGTCAGAGTGCCCACAGCAGAAACTACTGCTGAGTTTTATTTACTAGCACATCATAGTTCCTCTAGCAGCTGCATCTTGCTGTACTTATTTTCTATTTCTATTGCTTTTTTTCATCTTCTGCATACTGATAGCTGTTTCCTTTGCCATCAAATTTCAATATTAATTTTTAAAAGCAATGCTGTATGAAAACAGCATTATGAAATAAGGTAAAAATATGTCACCTGTACAGCTCTGGATTTGAAACTGATGGACACAAACCCAGTGATTGTTTCCCACTAAAGCAGTGCCTTTTTTTTTCCTTTTTTCTTTCTGTTGTGGTATGCACAAATCTAGGGAAGTTCTTCATATCATAATGAAAAATACAAATTAGTGTAAATACCACTTTTTTTCTTTTTTTCCCCGGCATGAACATCTTTTGAAATCAGTCTGTAGTCTCTGCTTCAGCAACATCATACACATCATACAGGTCCCTGAACAACCTGTTTTCTAGGAAGTAATTTATTTTCCAGAGTTGGCATGAAGTGATTGTTAGAGGAATCCACCACACAACAAACATAAGGAGCAAAATTACAGCAATCTAAGAAAAAGACACAGATCACAACTTGTGTACAAATTAGGCTAATTCAAGATCCCAAAAGGCTGATAGAAGTCAAGTTTTTATAAATATATATAAATATACACACACACACGGATCATTGGGCTTCCCTTCCACCCCTGCTCAAAACAATTTATGAGAGTGGCCAGGGTCAGCACAAGACAAACCAGTTAAATCACTTATCCCTGACTAAGACAAGAGCCAGTTTTTGGTGAAGTATGAGAAACAAAAATGGACAAACTGGGAAAAGTGATGGGCACAGAGCCAGTCTGTCCTTTGGACTGCACTGTATTTTTTTTTCTGCTTGAGGTTTACTTACAACTAGAGATGAATTTTAAAAGTCTTTGCTCAAGGATTCAGTGTGAACACCATCTGGCCATGCAGATTTTTATATGTAATTATCATTAAGCACCTTATACCAATTACATCCTCATCCAGCCAGTACACCACAATTTTAAAGGATCAGTGCTAGAATCACTGTGTAAAAGGATATTAATACTTTTATACTTGGTCTTTCTCTTTTTACTTGCCATCACAGATACTGCTAATCATGTAAATCTGGGTAGTACATAGCTTAAAAAGTTGGCTTCAGAGATGAAACCACACACTTGGAAAATCTAAAGTAAATAAAACAAATTCTGATTTTTTTTGCAGACAGGTTGGTGTTATTATGAATGGAGAATTAGGCAGGGGAAACGCATACCTTATACCAACCTTATCAGGCACCTACTGTACTTCTAAAAGATTTAGGACAACACATAGGGATACTTAAAGAGGTGTATTGTTGATTAAAATGTGACCAACATTAGTGTCTCCACAGCAAATTTCTCACTTCCCCATGGCTGTGACAGCACATCCACTTCTACTGACATGATACATGGTGGTACACAATAGATCAGGGCTGCTGAACATGGGCAGAGTTCAGAAATAGATCCATGAATACTGTCAGAAATTTATCACAGTCTCAGAGAGGTAATGTATTTCTCATTTCCAGGAAGATTTATATTTCTTACTAGTGTTCCAGTACCTAAAGTACCATTTGGTCTAGCACAGGCAAAACTAGCATCCTACTATTTCTTGAACACACTTTGACTCTGTCCAAGTAAAACCAATTCAGTAGCTTTGGACTGCAAAAGGCAGCAATGGCTGGTTTGAGAGTGTCCTGAAAAAGCAGTTCATAAATTTTGCTTACTTCATTGGTATCTGCCTGACAGGGAGTGTAGACTGTCAGGAACTACAGTTCTACTTTTTCCTTACTATCTCCATGAACACTGCTCCAGAGAGCATTTTCCAGGTGTCTCGTGGCTCTGCACTCCAGGTGTGTCTCAGGGGAGTGGAGCTGTGGAAGTATTAACCCTACCCGGGTTTGGGGTAGTACCACAGGTTCTGAAACAACCACCCTGCTGACATCTCCAGCCCCCTTAGGGCATTCTAGGTTCACAGGTACAAAATACAGAAAATGTAAAACACAGACAGTGAGAATTCATACAAGTGTATTGGCACCAGCTTGAGCAGCAATTTATTCAGGTTGATGAGGTAGCATAGATTAATGTTTCTAATAGAGCTACAGTATAATTTAGCCTACATTAATCCTTCTCTCTAACAACTTCTTCACAAAGATTTTTTGTTCTTTAATCTGAGCAACTCAATTTCATTTGCACAAATGCAGGGAATACTGACTTAAATCCTCTGGGAACTATACCCCTTCCATCATGCACCTGAAATGCAGCCCAGGGTATCAGTGACATCATTTGAGAAATGCTAAGTTGGTTCTGACAGACGTATTCCTCCCTTCACCTCCCACAGCATGTGGGATGTCTAATGGAAATGAAACAGAAGATGACTGGATGAGGAAGAAACAATACCTGTCTTAAAAAAAGAGCAGAGAACCTGGTAAAACTCAATTTGAATTTTTCAGTGATATGTCTTTGTTCCCTAGAGATTTTGCAACAGTTTTCTTTCCATTCCACAAAATTATAGAATGGTTTGGGTTGAAAGTGACCTTAAAGATTGGGTAGTTCCAATCCTGCTGCCATGGGGGGGACAGCTCTCACTGGACCAGGTTCTACCAAGCCCCATCCAACCCAGCCGTGAATACTTCCAGGGAGGGGCAGCCACAGCTTCTCTAGACATCCTGTTCCAGTGCCTCACCACCTTCAAAATGAGGAATCTAAATCACACTCTTCAAGTTTAAAAGAGCTACCCTTTCCCCTTTTTTCCCATCACTACATGCCTTTTTATAAAGTTTGTTTGTTTGTTTTTCCAAGAGAGAGAGAGACACTAATTTCCATGGTATATTAACAACCACTTTCATATTAGGCTTATTACCAATGTTTGTTATTCTTATCTGGCTTGCACAATGTATGCTTACATCCAAATAAATATAAGGAGCAGCCGCATTTTGTAGTAATTGTTTTGGTGATCATAATGTTTTGTTTTCTTTTTCGACAGGGAGGAACAGAAGCAAAAGGAGCTGCTGCTGCTTTCCCTCAATTTGTAAATCAGTTGAGACAAACCAGAGCCCACACGAGTTATTGAAGATGGGAAACAGTAACTGGGAGAGAGCAGCCTGGTGCATTACTGCTCTGGAGCATTTAGGAAAGTCTCGATCCTCTTTTGCTTTTCTGCTTTCCATCTTTTGTAGACAGAAAATCAGACACAATTACATGTAGGAGAAAACTGCACCGAGGTGTACCATGCTTGATTTATTGCTGCTTCCATGGAGTTAAATGCCCATTTACTGTTGCTTGCATCTGATTTTTTTGTAAAAAGCCTGAAGGGCTGTAATTCTTCTAAAATAAATCTATTTAATAGGAAATGGTGGTGTACTTTTCTTTTAAAAATATAGCAATAGCTTATACCCTGCTTATACTTGTCGTAAATTTTTTTGAAGATTAGAACATTTTTTTCACAGCTTCAGCTTCCAGTGAACACCTTAAAAGTGGAACTGTATTCCAAGGACAGGAGGTGGTATCCCAAAATTTGTAATTTTAGAGGCTTCTGCATTTTCTTGTGCTTCCTAATCTAAAGGAGAAAACAAAACTCACAAGACTGGAAGAATGCAGTAGAGTAGACAGATGCATGACCTGAAAGTTCTTTTGCTTATATTCCATTAAAAAAAAAAAAAGTATTCTGCTTTTCCTGGATTGTCTCCTGTCAGTAAATACATCACCCCCATCTCCACCAACACCCCAGCTACAGCAAAATTCTCTTTTCACCTAATCAGTTTTCATTCTCATCAGGATCACACATTAAGCCTACAATCTTGTATCCTGCTTCTCAAAACCACCAGCAAGTGGATCTTCCATTTCCTTACCTGCTCTGCATGCAAGCCTTTGGAGGAGCTCTGTAAAGCACAAGATGCACACTGCTATACTGTTTCCAGCTCAACCACACCAATATACATATATTTGCCCTTTCCTATAATTCATTTTACATTCAGCTCAGTTTTTAAAGTGTATTTCTCTTTGAAGAAAAGGGTTAGGCTAATAGCCTTCCTGCTCTTGTGAACAAAATTTCCTCAATATCTGCTCTTGTGAGCTAAATGTGTTTTGGCTGTGAGTCCCAAACTGACGTTTGCCTATGTCACACAAATGCTATGCATCTGTCAAGATGGGCACCAGATTGTATTTTGATATCTACTGCATCAGTGGAATACTCTCAGCCAAAAATACAAATCTCTGGCAGCTTGTGCCTCCTGTGTCCAGTTCACAAACTCATCAGTTAACAGAGCAGGAATACCAGATTTTGGATAGTCATTAAACTTGCACATAAGCAGTTTTCAGGACCATAAAGCAGGCACAGAAAAAAAAACCTTTAACCTGGAACGAGCAGACAGAAGTGGGACTGGTTTATCTTATGAAGGTCTATGGGGTCACCTATTTTTGTGCATGGAGTTGGATTTGGGTTAATTTAGGGTATTGCTTTAATCTGATTTTTTTAAAACACTAATCCAGTAGATGGTTGCCAGCAGCTCATGCAAATGAACTACACTTACTGTCAACTTTCCCAAAAGAAACACTTTCTTTTTGTTCTAAATGGGTCTTAAACATTTCAAAGAGCATTAACAAAGGTTGAGAAGTTTCCTGCTACAAAGTCTAGAGCAAAGCAAAAAAGGTCACACTGAAACCTTGATCTTATGCAATTTTCCCCACTGAAGTCCTCTGGTGATGGAAGAACTGTGACTCTTCCTGTAGTTTGCCACCATGTTCATATGGTAAGGGCAGCCATTTGTTCTTTATTATAACCACATGCCAAAGGTTTACCATGAGGCATTATGAAGGTGAATAAATTAAGGAAAAACAAAGCCACAAGCCAAAAAAGCTCCTTTTAGGTTTATATTTACATTTTGCCTTCATTCAGCCCCAGTGTCAGTGTCTAAGGTACCCTGCAGAATAAGACTTTCTTTTAGTAACAATGTCCTGACTATGAAATTATTACAGAGGTACCCAGAAGAAATAAATAAAAAGAAAACAACAACAACAAAATAAAACAAGCAACCCCCACAAAAAAACCAACTACCACACAAACATCCCCATAACCCCCTCAAAATGTAGGGTTAAAAAAATAAAGAAAACCAAAATGCTCTTCTAAAATTTATGTCTTTTCATTACTTATGATGTCTAGGTATTGCATTTACTGTCTCTGGATGAGATTTTAATTGATTTAGGAGAAGATAGCAATGCCAGTTGGAAGCTAATTTATTTAAATAGCAAAAATAACATTCTTCCTCTTTAATATCTTTCCTAGCCTGCAATTATTTACAGTAAAATAAATGGAAACAGAAGACTTGAAATAATTTAATTCTTTCCCCCAAGTACTTCTGTTCCTGTCTGAAAGTTCAAGCAGAGTCCCAAGCCATCACAGATCCAGGAATATGTATCCATACATTTAAGAATTTCAGTGCACGTTTCATAGAATGCTTCAAATATACATAAAGTGGGGTTTAGTTATGTACAAGAATAGAATAAGAAGTAACAGTATGGCAGTAACTCAAAGAAAGCAATTTTTGCAGTATTAAGTAGCATAACAAACCCTCATCTGAGGACACCAGCCTGTACCTTTTGAGCAGCTTCTGCCCATTAGCAGCTCAGAGGCAGCTCCTGTGCCAAAGCTTTATGGCATGGGAACTGACTGGCAGCAGGGCTGGACTGATACAGTGGCTCCTGCTTAATATATGGAGTCTGCTGGAAAAGAAAATTACCCCGAGGGCATCACATTAGCAGGACCTCTTACCAATTAGCTTTTTCTATCCTTATCCCCAGCCTAACCTTATGTGAAGAAGCTGGTGCCTTGCCAGGCTGCCACATTTCCCCACCTATGAGCTATCCCTTTGCTTCTGCTGAATATATGTGAAATGCAGAGCTGTTCCTCTGCAGGTAATAGATCCTGCCAAAGCCATTTCACACCACAAACCCTGCCCAGGAAAACAGCAATCCCAAAACAAAACCACCAGCCAGTGCTGCCTCATAACATTCAACACAGCTTCAAAAAACCCAACAAGATAAAGCTCTATAACCTTGTGTCAGCTTAGTGCCAGTGAGGCAGATCAAACTCTTTTTGATTCAGTATCTCAAATCCAAGCCAGTGAGCACAGATGTTGCCTAATACAGCAGTGAACCAGACTTTGCAGTTCCTTCTCCAGGAGGCTGACACATGGCACCCCAGGGAAGAATCTCAAAGAAGTAACTGTAAACTTTAATACACTTCCACATTAAGTGGCATCTGTGTTCCCTGGCTGGGTTGGTTTATTTATTTATTATGGCATTTTAATATTTGCAAAACTATGTGTTAAAGGAAATTCTTCCATTTTAATATAGTTGGACTCAAATAGCTGGACTTGAAATTGGCAAAATTTTGGTGATTTCAATGCTGAAGCTTCTATTTTTTTATATTTTTATTCCTACAGCTTTTCTGCTACTTGTTTATCTCTGAAAATTCAGCAATCACTTTTCACAGAACATTTTATCTGCATTGTATGGTTTTGGTTGTTTTGTCACACTGCATGGTTTAAAACTGAATATTTCAAGAGCTGACTAGAATTGAGTGCAATGAAGGAGTCTCAAAATTAGCAGAGAACAGTTAGACCCACAGCTACTACCTCTACAACTACCTTTTTTCAGCTCTAATGGTGTATCATTAACACTGAAAATGTTTTTAGGCTTTTAAAGACAGCATTCAAAGAAGAAGTTCTTAGCAAAGTCATGTTTGGGATTACAGCTGTGCAAAGTTACTATATCTTGCATTGTCTGATTGTTGTTCCTCTTCAATAGAATTAGAGACAGATTATGTGCACGGAGATCCTAGCAGAGGCTTTCACTCCTTCTTAGGCAACATCTCAAACTTTATTATCTGTAAACTGAACAACACTGGGGCAGGTCTTTGCTACCTGCTGTGAAGTATCTTTGCACCAGCACTGACTTCAGTGGTACTTCAAAACTCCACGTGCAAAGATGTAGAGTGATTTTGTTTCTCTTCCTACACATTGTAAAAATCTGTGTTCACAAAGACATGAAAAGACATCGTTCCCTGAACTACTATTTCAGGAAAGGACTGAATTACATCAATTATTTACATAGCACCAGTATTATTTTTCAGTCCTCTGCAGTGTTCTGTGAATTACACTGATAACAGCACCACGTGTCAATTTAACTTCTTATTCCTTTATTGACCTCCTCCATTAACACCTGGACACTTGAAATGAAATCAGCCATTAGGTTGATATGCAGTCTACTAGCACAGAAATAAAAAAAATAATTCTAAGGAGATATCAGAGGACAAAGTATAGAGAAAGCAAAGTTGCTCACCCAAGCTGGCAGAGTTGGGGCCAAATGTTTGTCTTTATATCAGACCATCTGTTATATCCTGCAGTGCTCCTGATTTGCTCCAATGTAGAGCCTTCATGCTGCCTGTTTGCATTTTACAGAAGTGTACTTGACCTCTAGGATGCACTAGAGTAGACCAGATTACATTATTTTGCAATTTGTTCTCACTGTAAAAAGATTTTAAAATAAATAACTAACTACATAAAAATCAAGATTTTCTGCTCTAGGTTTTTTGGGGTTTTAATCCATCCCCAAACAATTATTTATATCTTGCTTATTTCTTAGTTAGTTTTAAGTCAGATCAGTGCCTTTGTATTAAGAGTAATGCTTAAATTAGGAGCCAGTAATAAGGACAAAAGACCAACATCCCTGGACATGGAATGAGAATGGAGCAAGGAAAGATTACTTCCACTGTCACTGAGACAACATGCCTCAAAGGCTGATGGAAGGCACCCAATGTACCCTTATTTCAGGCATATTTTTCAATACATTTTACATTTCAGCACGTATCACATTTCAGTAATACTTCATGTACACATGTGAAAAAAAGTGGAGCTTTGATGTTGATGATAGTGACAAAAGAAAAGCAATGTCAAGTTTGCATTTCATTGACATTTAGCTTTTAAAAAAGTTTTTAGGAAACAGTAAAAAAATTTACAATGATTATGAGAAATCATTAAAGATAAATCATGCAATGTTAACTGCAAATGGAGAGCTAACTCAGTGAGGAGATTCAACCCAAAGAAAATTTTGACAGAAGAAAGAAGTTACTTTTGATGTCAATCTGATGCCAAATTGCCAATCTCACACCTTGGGCCCAAGCAGCAGCTACTCAAAGAGGCAAGACTGGGAGTGGAGAAAAAGGAATTACTTCATATACTTCAAGGGACAGATCAAGACCCTGAACTCTAAGTGTATAGCTGGGGATATTTCCAGGCTGACACTAGAATAATCAGCAATACCATTCATGATCTGAGCTGTAAGAAATACAGCAAAAGATAAAATTTCAAAAACACTATCTTCAGTTAATGGTATCTTGCAATTTCATTATACAAATTGGTCTTTTTCAATGGAAAAGTACACTGAAAGTTGAAGAGTGTTGCTCAGAATTTTTATTAACATGAAACAGCAGAGAAGTTTGCAGAAGAATCTCTAAGTGGCTGCCAGACTAATGCACAACACCAAGAATAGCAGGTGCCATGGTTTAGATTCCTGGTGTATTCTCACATTAATTAGATGTGAATCCTGTAAACCATTCAGCACGTCTTCAAAACTGTGTTATTCGAAGAGATAATGACCCTGGAATTAAGTTAGAACACCAGGCACTGAAAACTCTTAATATAAGCTCTGTGTGACCATGTACAATACTGCTGCTTTCTTGTGCAGTGTGGTGAGTGATTCTTTGATATGGTAATACTTACAGCAACAAAAGCAAGAGTCAAAATAATCTGCTTAAACAAAAAGAAAAAAATATCTTTTCCAGGAAATCTAAAATAAAAGGTACTCTCCACTTATATGATATAAAGGGAATTTTTGAGGATACATTCATTACCATGGAAATGAGAGGATTCTGTACCCACAGTTAGTGCATCCCTCCCATTTGAGGAGGCCAAATAGCTAGCATCTGCCATCAGCTCTCTCAGGAGGAATGAGTCTTCTGATTTTTTCTTTTTTCTTATTGCACATTTAAACCTGTTCACACGGACACACTGCTGTAGGCTGATTGAAGCTAAGGTCAGTCAAAGAAATGCTCCAAAGTCTTGACAGTGCTTAGCACTCTTCCCTGAAAGTTTCATCTCCTCTTGGGAGGAGAGGGAAGAAAAGTATAGCCTTTATTTCAGAATTTCTGTGGGTTTTTGAAAGAGCACTGAAGTGTTTTTGATTGTGTGTGTGTTGTGAAGAAGAATGGGACAAAAAGTTGACAAATCTTTGTTCATATTTATCCATATTCTAATGAAAGATGCCCTTTAAAATAATAGTTTTAAAAGCATGAAAATATTTCTTTTCTTCCTGAAGGAAGATTTCAGTTCTCTTGAAAGGAAAGTTTTAATTGATGTTTGAGCAGGAGAGGGAAGGATTGCTTTCATTCCCCCTATCCTAGCCAAGTGAATTAACAGCATTCAAAGTCCTACAAAGTGATAGGTTTCTGTTTGTTTGTTTGGCTGGTTTTTATGAAGAAGAGAAAATAGCTTTATCTAACTCCATTTGGAACACAACCATGTCCTCTCTTTATCAGTCTATAGAACAAGCCACAATGCAATAGCAGTAATATAGCTAAACAAACTGAAGAAGTTTTCTCAGGAGATTCAATTTTCAATTAATATCTCCTCTCTGTCCTGCAAATACTCTATAATTAATCCAGGCCAGAACATAATGACTGTGTTTAGCTTCTTCTGCCTCCTCCTCAAGCTTCACATCCCTTGCTCCCTTGGCATCCCATCTGCCTGCTTCTTTCACAAAGACATTCTCTTTTGGAAAGGACACAGAAAAGCCATTTGTCACCCCAGAGGGACCTGTATCTAGTATCAAGCCCTGTTCCCTCACTACTATTAGATTCCAGATTAAACACAAGTTATCTGTTGCCACAGATGGGTTTTTTTTTATTTGCACCCTGTGGAGCAGATCAAGAAGAGAAGATTCCTGCAGCCCTTCACTCCTAGGAGCTGTAAAAGGACTTGATGTCAGGATGCTCAGAGTCCTTCATGGTTAGGGGCCTCATCAGCTTTGTAAAACTGTAAATTTTTTATCCTCAGATTTCTACAACAGCTCCTTAGTCGTGTTCTTTCCTGTCAGTATGGCTCATTTTGTTGGTATCTGGGGATGGGAGAACAAGAGCTTTCTACTACTGTTTTCTTCCAGGGTGAAAGCAGATTCCTTTCTCTTCCTCTGACATTTCAATAGCCTGAGCTGAATTCAGAAATCCTTTAAAAAAATCAGTTCATTTCAACTCCTTGCCAAAAAGATTGGAAACTGTGAAGATTATCCCAAAACCATGGGGTTTAGCCTTTTTCTCCTCAGTCTTTGAGACATTTTCCCTTAAGCAACTCCTTTCCTTTCCCTTCCACCTCATCTTTTTTTCTTTCATCTGAGCTATGCAGCAAAGACAAAGCCTTGTCCATTTTGTCCATTCCTGTGCTTCTTATTCCTTTTCAGAAGAAACCCAGGTACTCTGATGTTTGTGCTTAGCACAAATTCATGTTCTTTGCCTTGGAGGGAAGCAGTCCTGGTAAAACCTCAGAGTTGGCAGGATTTGATTTTTCAGCCAACTCCACAAAAGCCTGACCAAAACAATTAGCAGTGGCAATAATACAAACAGAAGAAGCCTAAGTAAACTGTTAACCTGCTGCTAAAGACCGGTGCCCACAGATACCTGAATTAACACATATGGCATAAGATCAATGCTGTTACCCACCTACTAAACCACAAGGGAGTAAATAGTGTTTTAATTTCACTTAACCCCATCAGGAGGAGAGGTATTTTGTCTTTCTAACATGAGATAGGTAAGATTTCTAAGCAGCATCTTGTCTGCAGATGGAGCTGACCAGTGTGGAGATTGAAGAATTTGATTTTTAAAAAAATATTAAGAATATTTTAAAAATATTCTCTCTGAACTGGTTTCTCCCAAATGGCCACAACACAATGGAAAGATCTTGCTCGCCATTCCTGGAACACTAGTAAAACTAATGCAACATGGCAAAACATTGCCTGCTTTCTTTATTTAAGGAAACATCTACCACAGAACAAAAAGGCTGAATGGCTACAGAAATTGTTTTTAACACAAAGAATTAGGGATAAGCATGTTAGACTTACCCCTTAAGTCCACTATGGAAAGTTATTTTCTTAAAATCCAAGTAATTGGAGACCTAATTAATTTCTTAATTTCTCTTTGCTGACATTCAATGCAGAGCCCTAGAAGGGCTAGTGGAGAAAATGCATTGTCTCTGCCAGAAGCTCACACTTCTCAGCATGTCCTGTTACATGTCTTTAATCAGGAATGATAACTGGTATATCCCTTTCTACAGGAGAGTATACCTGTGAGCTGGAATTCTCTCTTGCCACAAAGAGCTATCAGATGCAGGCACATTCAGTACATGTGTTTGGGTGAGAACAAGAAGAAAAAATAGCTTGAACATAAAGGAGCCAACATCTACCTGGATTTCTGCCTCGCTTCACTGATCTCAGAGGGACTGGACACTGCACAGGTTAGGGTGGAATTTACCATGCTAAAGAACACTGGTGTACTTTTTAAAAAGAAGAATGATTAGGCATGATTTAAGTTAAACTAAAAATGCTTCTATTCCATTTCCATTGTATCATTTAGCAGAATCTTCCTTTCTCTCTCCTGACTACAATGCATTTACATGAGGGGATAAAAACCTTGATTTAACAGCAGGGTTTATGACTAACAAAATGAGGGTTTTTTCTATCAATATTCCCAAGACCAGCTGGGATCAGGAAGCATGAACTCCACCCAAAATGCCAATATTTCAAAGCCTTGCAACATTATTTTTTTTTACTTAAAATGAAAGGAAGCCAAAGAGAAAAAGAACAGGATCCGGAGATGATATTCAGAGCAAGGATCAGAACCTGGATCCCCCATAGCTCAGTTGGAATACCTTGGCCTATAAGCTAGTGTCTGCTCTGAGATCTTCCTCCTGACAGCTGATATATTTCCTCAAAAAGTTTTCATCTTAATGAATTTGCCAAGGAGACAGCTCTGCTGAAAATGCCCTTAACTGGGTTTGTAATTCATCTCCATGGTAATTCACATGTTTCTCATTTCTATGCTGGCATTTCTTTTGTGCTTGCATTCCTGGTACCGGCTGCTACAGAAATTGTTCCATCTGGTCCCAAAGTTGTGATGCTCCCGAGTTACCATTTGTGCTTCAAAAGCCAGAGCTCTTGTCTATGGGAAGAGTTTGAGAAGGTTTACTTAGAGCTGGAGGCCTGTGATCTATCATCCCTTCTGAGCCCGGTGCTGGGACATCCTGTCCTTCTGGGATCTAAAAAGTGTCAATGTGTGGACAGAGAAAGCTGAACAATGAAATTATAGCATGGGAAACAATAACAGTCAAGCTTGTCCAGTTTTCAGTCTGCTCCAAAGGCTCAGGCAGGTTGTACTGCATGCTACTTGCTATTCCACAGTGAGCAAAGAGCAGCTGAAGACATCAGCTAAGCCTCTTATGGAAGTTAAACAGGAAAGAGCTATCAGAAATTAGGAAGGGTGATGCCATCTTAAGAAAGTTATCACATAGAAAGGAAAGGAATGGATGAGGCCTGAGCAAGATTGACAAATAGATCAAAAGAGTAACCATTGCCAGTAAGAGAAGGCAACTAAATTCAGTCTCAGCCTCAACTGTTCAAGCTGCTTTTCCAAGGTAATAAAACCCATGTTTTTCCCTCTGCCCTTATTTCCTTTTCCCATGCCCCACCACACAGAAATGTGTGAACCACAACTGAGAGCTGCACCAAACCCAGCACATCCCTGCCCATCACATCCCCACGTGCCTTTGTCAAAGGACTGAGTCCAACTCTCTCACAGAGCCCTCTCTCCACACAACTTCTGCTGGTATTCAGGTTGATCAAACACTGGTTAGCAGTGGCAGGAGCTAAGCAAAGTAAATTCATCAAGGCTAAAAAGTTTTCAAAGGCACTAAAGAAGTCCCAGAAAGTGTCAATCTGGTAAAAGTTTTCAATCTGGTAAACTGAGCAAAGGGAACTGCCCCATCCCTTCAGCTTTGCATGTTGATCAGAAATTCCTGGAACCCCTATCAGGCAAATTACACCTTATACCCAAATTTTATTTGGAAGTTTTTCTTCCAAAGTAGATACTAATCCACGTGTCAGCTACAGATGTTGGCTTAAATCAGAAAAAAATGCTGTGCTCAGCACTTCTAAAGGATATTTCCAAGAGCCTCAGCTCAAGGTAAAAAAGTCTGGAATAGTTTTAACTGTTTCTATGCTTTCATTGCTAGACTGAAAATTTGGTGATACAATACAAAATTACAATTATAAAAGCCAAGAAATAATAAGAAAACGGGAAACAATTACCCATCTAAGAGTTCTTACAAAATAAACTACAGAGCCCTAAAATTGCAATAAGAAAGATGCTTGCAACTAATATAAGAATATAATGTATCTGCTTGTGAAATCAGCTTGGTACACAGAGAGCAACTGATATTTTTCTGTAACATTCACACCAGGCTAGACAAGGATTTGAAATGAGTAGCAAGTAGCTGCATTTTTTTTCTTTTAGCAATCCACTTTCCCTCCCTCTAAATATTCCTTTTCTAAACAAAAAACACTAAATTCTTTTGACTGGCAGGTCACACATCACAAGCCAATAGAAATGTTTGCTTTCCTCCATTATCTTTCTTCCTACAAAGCTCAGTGCTAGGACACTGAATTCAGTTATGAAAATAAAAGCATCACTTTCTAATGTGTGACTGAAGCACAAACAAGTTTAACACCAGGCACCAGTAAAATATACTGTGAGGGTTTAGTCACACCCTTTGATACACATGAATCAGGAAGACACTTTCTACAGGCTATTATAACAAGCTGGGTGGTTATAAGTTGTCAAGCCTTAAAATACAGAATCAAGGCCCCAGAACAGAACAGGCACAGAGATGATAGGAGTGGAGAGTAAGAGATAATGTAAGATGTTTGCAGCAGGATCAAACAGAAGCTTCACTGTGTGAGAAAGAGCCTCTGTTTCAAGATAAACACTTAACAATACTCAAAAAGAACACAAAAAGGAAAGGCCTGGGTTTCCTCAGAGTCCATTTTCCTGCAAAAGTACTACACAGTTCTAAACTCCAACCTTGCAGATGCTCATTCTGGCTAAGACTGGCACTAATAATAAGACTATTTTGAGCAAGACTAGAGAATGCAGTAGTACAATGTACTTGCAAAGCTAGTGAGCAGTAGCAGTCTGTGAACAGAAACACTATTGCTTTTAACCCTAAGAAATGTGCCCAGGGGGAAACAGACTGGTAGGTTAAATAAAGGAAATGGCATTCCCTTCCTCTAGACAACAGTGGTAATGACTAGATGCAGCATTTCTTATTTAAATTATATACAACTTGCATCTATGAAGGATTTTGAAAGAACACCATAACAAAAGCTAAAATATTAGGCTCATTTATTATACCCGATAACTGAACTGGCAGTAAAAAATACAGATGACTAAAGTCATACAGGTCACAGGAGCATTAAGGAAATATCAACATTACATTTTAATTTTCTTAAGGTTTTATGAACACCAGCTTTATCAAGGGGATCAATTTTGTGCATTTCTTTTACCTTATGAGTGGATCAGATAAGTAGACGGACACCATAAGCTGAGCAAACATGGTATAGATTTTTCAGGGACACCTGAATTGTGTATTTCCCACTGTATTTCCCTCAGCGTTAGAGTTAAAAATACAAGAGCTGCAAACGAAAAACACTCTTAAATTACCTTTTATGACCATAGATGTATAAATTCCTGGGTTATGGTTCCATCTCTGAAACCCATGAGCAGTCTGCTACAGCCATGGTATTTCAGCCAACAATTACTGAGGCCGGCAAGATCCAGATCCATGGCATTACTGTGTGAGACCCACTGAGACCCCAGTAATTCACACAGATTGTGGCCCTCCCTTCCCTCCTTCCCCTGTGAGCAGACCTCAAGCAAGGATTTTCACAAAACAGACACAGCAGAAATGAGCAGTGCTAGGAAATCAGTGTTTCTGTCACTCTTAATACAAGTCCTGCACTACACAGTCTTCTAAATAGCAGAGAAAACATCTGGCAGCCCTTATTCCCAGCCTGAACAGAGGTGCAGATGTCATAACACCTATTCTGACCAGTGGGGCAGCAAAGGTTCTTCTGGGAATAGACACCTACACTCCTTTGTGGCCACAGGAGACAGACAGGGGATCAAATAAAAATTAATCATTCATTAAAGTAAGGTGCAGAATTCCACAGATAAGTATGGAAAAGGAAGCACATACACTCTTAATCTGATGAGTAAACTATTTGTATGAGTAGGTCCTTTTCAAAGATACATAACTGTCCATCATGAGTAGCAAGATGCTTTTCCCATTTACACACTTATCTGGTGAAGGGCCCAAAGCAAAAAAAACAACATTCAGTGCAACAGCAATCTTGGTGTCTGAGAGGAGTGTTAATATAGCATTACTGCAATTTAACCTGCAACATTTGTCTGACAAGATGTGTATTCAAAGGAAGATCACATGGGGAATTAACTACCCATGACTTTCCCATTGAGACAGTAAAAAACAAAAAAAAGTTTGTAATTCCCTGACTATATTTGTTCCATTTCACCTCCTTCAGGTATTGCTGTAAAATAATGGCACTTTTTCTGAAAAAAAAAGAATAAGATATACATGTGTATAAAATTTTAAAATAGCAATAATAGGAAATTTAGTGACACACTCAAAATTCTATACAGCACCAAATATCAGGAGCCAATAAAGAGTGCATAATACCTATTTCATAGTCCCACACACTGCCTCAGTGCCTATCCCCCTTATCCCTCACTTCTCACTTCAAAGAAGCCTAAAATACCTCCCTGACTGAAAATAATTTCCAGACTTTGCACAGAGATTATTTCATCCATCAGTAAACGGCATTCATTTCTGAAGCAGCAATTAACAGAGCGTGGCAGCCTGGAACAAAAGGTGAAGAATAACTTGTTTAAATGAAATGTGGGAGGAAATCTAGAAAGGCAGAACTTTCCTTGCAAAATAAACTCAGGATATCGGGTTAAAAAAACCCTGCATGTTGCAAAAATTACCACAAGCCATTGAGGGA
Organism: Calypte anna; assembly: GCF_003957555.1. Taxonomy (NCBI): domain Eukaryota; kingdom Metazoa; phylum Chordata; class Aves; order Apodiformes; family Trochilidae; genus Calypte; species Calypte anna. Next base: position 8,028,542 of record NC_044260.1, read on the forward strand.
ACAAGATCCGAGATGCTTCACAACTTCATTAGTCCATCTTCCCCCAACACCCTAATATAACAGCTGCATATTTAACTGCACTGCTGAAGGATTTTAGCTAGAAAGCCACCACCTGCAGCTCAAAAACATTCCTTGGTGACCCTTCATCCAGCACTGACTAGGTCAGTTCAAATAGCCTGGGGAAATGAGGCAACAGGCAATGGATCTGTAGGGAATGAGAATTTATGTGAGTTCTTTCTACTGGCAAATTAAAGACTCACCTAACACAAGTCCCCACCCAATTAAGAGTTTGCTGACCTGAAGCAAACCCTCATGGTTTCTTTTTGTGATGCTGTCTCTCATGTTGAAATGTGCCCTGGGTTCTCACTAACATCTTCCTCTCAGTGTAGGTATGAGAACAGTGTTTCAGCTGCCTACAGTCATTCTCATCTGTCCAGATGCCATTTTTTCTGCACCTCTATTAACAGGTTTTTGCAAAGGAACATAGACCAGGCTGTTGAAGGTTTTTTTCAGTCATCCCAGGGCACGTAGAGTAAGACATTTCTATGAAAGACACCTCCTGTGCCAGGAAGCAAGGGTTGGAGTCACATCCTCTGCAACTTTCTCACACTTGCTATCTAATGCAAAAGCCACTGTAGCTCAGCAGAAAAGAGCAAGGCACAGAGCTCAGGGCCACCAGCAGTTCCCAACAAGACAGGTTGCATTTTCCCACACCAGAAAAGTCACTAACATTGACTACTCTGACTGCCTGATGACCAACAACAGGAGGGAAAACACTATGAAAAGTTCTGATGTGAAATGTCATCACATAGCACTGTGAGAGAGACAAATTCTGGACATCAGAGTTGATTGAGAAGAGCAGATGCCACACCAGAAGAAAACAAAAGCTGCAGCAAATGGAGAACTGCACGATGTGAAAATTACACTCAGGGTTTGTTTTTTTCTTTATAAAACCCTCTGCTTTCTCAGTATTTGAACAGGAAAGCCAAAGAAGGGAGATCTCTTTCTTGCAGTGGTAGTTTCTATGGTACCCAGGCACTGTCCATGCTGTTATTTTAAGAATTCTCTTCCACTTTTCTGTTACATGGAGATTTTGCAGAGTGATGAGGAGTTGCAGGGTACAAAGTATCTGGCAGCAGCACCTCAGCACCTTGGGAGGTTTGCCCTTCTGAGCAGGAAGAGCTCTGAGAAGCTGACACAGCTTCCTCCTGCTGGGGAGCATGAAGGGAGTTGCTGAGGATTTTGTTGCAGTTACTTCAGGGTCAATTTTAGTGAAGAAGTTATCACTGTGTTAAACAGGAATAGGTGTCTATCATAAAAATGTTTACAGACATCTAATGCTAGGCACATTTTCATACAAAGAAACCCCCCAACAAGAGAAAACCCAAAAACCCCAAACCTGTAACAGTCTACTCAGCCAGTAATTCTTTGCTTGCCTTGGATATTCTCAGAGACAATTATCCCCCAAAAATGTAATTTATTTGGTTTCCCCTTCCCAACTAATTTATTTTGATTGCTCTCACAATGACGTTAAAATCTCTTTTTCTGTTTAGGATTTAATATAATGTATTGCCTGAAGCCAGTCATCAGAAATCCACATTAGAATTTTGCTTGAAGAGTAAAGGCTAGACAAAGAAAGATAAGTCTCTTCTTTGGGATACAGTTATCTTCCATAGCTTAAAAAAAAATAAATGTACAAATCACATTCTAAATTATTAAATACTGCAACATGAAAATGAGCCTGTAATAAAAACCCACTCTAGAGAATATACCTGAATACTCATGCTATCAGTTTCTCACATGATCAGAATTCAGTATTTGTGCACCTTTCTGCATTAGTTAATTATTCCAAGAGAAGCTTATCATGTTTCTGTCTTGCAGCAATAACAGCAGAGCAGATCACTGCATTGGCAGCCTCGGGAAGGAACTGCAACCCCAAATTCAGATGTTGCAAGGTAATTTCATTACTTTCTTGGCTGGAATACGCCAATATTACTTTAGAGCTAATACTGGTTTATTTCTGTTAAAACCTGGACTCTTTTCACATAAAAATAACAGGTGGAGAGTTGTTTCAAGGCTTTATTGTTAGTGTTGGTGGGGAAAAATCTATTCAAATTATTAAAATAAGAAATCTCTAACATAGCCAAAAGAATTCTAACATCATTAATTCAATTGTAATGAAAATAAACATCAGAAATAACTTATTATAAAATCCCCATCTCTGTTAGAACACCTTTCTTTTTACTATGTCTATTCTGACCTTGTCTCAGCCTCCATAATCCCTTCTAACAGGAAATCTTTTTACTTAATTTTAAGATGCCATTAGAAAGCTCAAGTTGCAGGCATCAAAAAGCAATTCAACGGTTGGATTTATTGTAAGTGTGTGTTCATCATTCAGTTGCTTAGCATCACAAAACCTCAAAAACTATGGTATCAATACACATGGCATTATTACTTGGAACCACAGAAAAAAGTCACTCCAAGGAAATTTTAGAGGTCTTTGACACACCCTTCCTCAGAGAGCACCTATCCAGAGAGCTGGAATGGCAAAAGATCCTGTTTCTTAAAGTTCAGCATATTCAGTTCTGTCAACTTTGGGACACCAACCTGACCACATTCAGCCGTGTCTGACACTGAAAAAACCAGAACAACTAATACAAATCCTAGCAAGTGATGAATTTTGATAAAAGAAACAAAGCTAGCATGGAAGATGGGATGTTTCAGATAATTTTGCAGCAAAAACAGTGCCAGTGACTCAGATGGGGTTCATGCACTGCAGTACTGTCACTGGCTTCCCTAAAGGGACACTGGTCTCCCTAGTTCTTATGTCATATGTCCCAGCCTCATAGGGGTGTCAGTGATTACAGAGAATCTGAAATGTCAATAATCTGTTGTATTAAGTCTGCATCACTGAATGCTGAATACACATAATATATTTATTAACAACTTGCTTCTTAACAGACAAATGCACCTAAAATCCAGCCCTGCATATCTAGATTTATATTCGCTCAAAAATGTGGATTTCTTATCAAATATGTAAGTATTAGGGACTTTCAGAATTTTATTGTTTCACAAAGGGGGGGAAGGGTGGTGGTGTATTTGCTGAAATCCACAGACTCACTACTGATGACAACGAAGCAGTTCTAAGTGCCCCAAATCCTTCCCTCCCTCATTTTTTACAAGTGAAAAGCAAAATGTTACAATAGGCACTCATCTGAAAGAGCCTCTTAAAATAAATTTGGAAGATGGCCTTTGGTGGATTGCTGAGGTTAGGAGAGAAATACATTTAGTAATATACAACTCAAATAAGGGCTAGAAAAATTATTTTTATGTATTTCTTAAGAATCTGCCTGAAGTTATACATCACCGTGCTGTTTGTATAGAATTCTGAAAAGCAAGCAGCAATGTGCTTGTGACTCCACCAGCTGCAGAAAGCCCTTAGCATTTTCACTTTCTTTTCTTTTCCCACTTCATATTGTGGCTTTCAGCCCACTGAATACCCAAGTCCTCCAGTCCCCCAGCAGTCCTGTCACCCTCCTTTCATCTTCCTGGGGCTGCACTTTAAGGCATGTGCAACCACCAGCCAGGGTTTCACAGTTACATGAACCAGATGGAACCTCTTGTTAAGTTCACGCTCGTGTCACAAACGATTCAGCTCAGAGCTCAGTAATTAGGCAGCTCCCTGCATCCCTCCCTGCTGGAGACACTGGCATCTTACATAATATTTGGGCTGCACCCTAGAGGGTGTCCCTAGAGACAGCCAGCAAGTACACAGATACCAGTTAGCCTCTTGGTGTTCAGCATAAGAATGCAAATTCAGGTAGCAAAGGAACTGGTTCAAGCACTTCAATCAGGTCATCACTGCTCACAGAAATGAACTTAATAACAAATTAACTCTCTGAACTGCCTTAGCCTTCAAGCCTCCTTCAGCAGTCATTTACTCCTTTTGCTAGGGCACTTGCTGCTATGGCTTCTTAGCATGGATTTGTATTCAGGAGGCTGAAAATAATTTTGATAAAAATTTTGAAAAAGCAACCTTACTTCAAAGAAATATTTCTTGTCTTTTGGTAGAACTGCTACTAAATAAAAACCTACAGAGTGGTAGGAAATGAGACACGAATCCTTAAATATAGCTTCCTATTTCTGTAATGTATCTTTACCTAATACATCCATAATGGCTAGGAAAGAATAGGACTGTGTGGGCACTTGAGTGGTACTAGAAATGGAGAGAACGTGGTGTTGCTTGCCTAGATTATTTCTAATAAAGAAAAGGTTTTCATGCAGTCTTTAACCTACTAGAAATTTTATAAAATATATAAAGTCTCCTTTTTTTCAGATCTTCATAATCTGTCCAGTGAAATCAATGCTATTTTCAACTTTCATTTGAGAGTTAATGATGAATTTTATGTTTTCATAGATATTTTTGAAAGATTATTCCTCATGAAGGTGATCACTGCTGCCTTCTAACACTATTGGTGTTGGTTCCTTCTTAAAATTGCAGATTCTTCCACTAGCAGTTTGGTTCTGCTGGTCCCACCATGCTGCTAACAATTACTCAGAATTGAGTCTCTTGAGACTTAATAGATTAATTCAGACACATGGGATTTGGATTAAAAACAATTTAAAAGCACACAAACAAACTTTTCATGAGTGAATGTTGGGGGTTGGCTTGAGCTTGGTTCCCCCCCTCATTTTCCTGTCAAAGATATTTTAATTCCTAAACACAAAATTTCACTTTTGGTCAAATGTACCCAAACTGAACATTATTTCTTTTTTCTTGAAACAATTTAAGCAATTTGCATAATCATTTTCAGAAATCAAATGGCTGGAAATCAAAACTGGGACTAAGACTTGTTGAGCTGCATATACTGTCAGCTACATATTTACTGATAGAGATGGCCCATGTCTTGATGTTTCTCACTTGAGACAGCATCCTTCTAAAAAAAGACTAATTTTGATACGAATTACCAGATGAGATTTCACAGTGCATGCATCAGGGCACCTGGACTGATCACAGGGATGCTTCTTGTCATTCACATCTCTGAGTAGTTGTGGCTTCAGTACCCTCTTTCATCTGTTACAAACTGCCTCCATCTTGAATCAAAAATCAAATGCCAGCTCCTGCACTTCTGTCTTCACTCAGGGGGGTCTGGCAGACATGGGGATTCCCCCAAAGCAGACTCCTATTTGTCTCATTCTCTCGACTCTTCTCTCAAGTGCAGTGACACTTACCTGAATTGCTAGCACATCCTATTATTCTTCCTTCTCTTTCTCAGTTCTCCTATTCTCAAAAAAAGTGATAGATTCCATTTATTTATTTATTTTGCCTGAAAGTTACAGGAATGCAAAGTTTGACTGCAGTCTGACTTTTAGAGGCAAATGGTTCCTCTCCTGCCCAAGTCAAATATAAAAGGCATTTGAAACATATTGCCAATTATAAGAGTGCTTACAAATGTCATATTAATGTATTCTGAAACACATTCCAAATAACATTTATGGTGGATTATATAAAAAACAGCCAATGTTTTCTCTTTAGCTATACAGGCAAATTCACCTGCTGTTCCCTGTAGAACAATGAAATTCATAGTGATAAACAAACAAAACCTCCCAAGTTGAGACAAGATGCCTCATTATTGTGGAGATAATGTAGTCAGTGTTATTAGAATCACCACAGCCTACTGAGAGACAGTCACCAGCAAGAACCAGGTGAAAAAATACAGGGTTTTTTTAATCAGTGAAAGACAGAAGACAGGGCTTACTGCTTCACTCTGCAATATGTTCTCATAGGCAAGCTGCTTAGGATAATACATCCTTGGTTCAGCTGGTGATTTTACTCAGAGAAATCTCCCCAGAAAACTTATTTCAGAACTCAGAATCTAGGTGGGAAGTGTTTAAGTGTACTTTTTGTATGTTCCCTTTCCCAAAGCCAGAGGCCAGGTTCCACTTGGCTAGAAGTTCCTGGACTCTGGGATATGAATATGTAGAACATACCATGTGCACCTTCTTCAGCTGTCTCAATTGACAGTCTATGAGTCCAATGTTAAAAAAAAGTTGGAACTGTGTTTCCATTCTAGATGGTGGGGAAAGCTGAGCAAGGGAGAGAATATGGACCAAGACTCACAAGCTTAAACATGATTTATAGCCCAGTGACTGTTCTGCCAGTTATGTTTTTTGATAGTTAACTATGGTAACTTATTTATGAACTAAAAACATGAAAATATTTCTCTCCTTTCACTAGTAACTATCTGGCTTCCTAAGCTGCAGACATTGATTCATGTTTGCTTATAGGTTTCTCATGCAGTTCTGTCTGCCTCCATTTGTGTTATCCCTCTGTACATTCCAATATGCAGAAAAAAAAAAGAAAAAAGAATGTCAGTATCAGAAAAGCCTATTTGTTTCAGAGTACAATCTTTTTTCAAGGAGCAATAAGATCTTAGACTAAAGCCTGTGATAGCTTTCCTCACAGTTGGCTTTATTTAAAAGCATTAAGACAATAACTGTGAATGTACTAGGTTTCCACTGCAAAACCTAAAATTCTAATTTTCTAGAATTCAGTCACCTCTTTAACAAACAACTTTTGTCAGTTGGCTGTTCTTCGTTGTCAAAGATACCCACATTTCAGAATTATTTGCTATTTCTATTTACACTTGCTTTACAACAAATTCCTTACTTTCAGAAAGGCCAAAATAATAACGTATGCCACCTCTCAGAGCAATGTTTGTTTTTTTGGTGTTTTTTTTTAAGGTCTGATAAGACACAGACTCCCTTCTTGTAGATCTTAAGCCATCTGTGATTACATCACATAACCAATTCCAAAGGGCTAAGAAGCAAAATGCTGTCTTGAGACTACTGCAGCACTGTTTCCTTGTGTTGTACCTGTGGTGCAGTCACCACATTTCACACAAACACCCATTTCCTATTGACTGTACCACTCCTCTTGCTCACCTACCCTTACAAACAAACAAGCATTTTGGTCCCTGCTCCCTCCCAGCCTGTTCCATTCCTACCAGCACAGGAGGTTTCCAATGACACATGGCAGCTTTGGTGTGCAGCAAGGGCTCAGCTTTGAACCATCACAACTCTAAGGTCAGGAGGTATTTATCCCACTGCTAAAGCACAGAGCTCAAGACAGAACTATGAGCAACAAGTCTTTGCATCATGCCATAGAAGAAGCCACTTAAATGCAGATGTGGGGCAGGGAAAAAGAAAAAAAAAATATATTTAGGTCATTTATTTATAAACATCTACCAATGCCCTAAGAATCTATATTCACAATATGACTACAAGTTGATTAGTTTTTGCATCATCTGCAATGACATTGACTCCAAATTCAAGTTAAATTGTATTCATACTTGCATCACAGCCTGATTTATTTATGGTGTATCAATTTACAGGCACAGGAGAGCACTGCATGTAAAGTCAAACAAAAATGCCCAAAAAGCAAAAAAAGGTTGTACTGAAAATGATAACATCAGTGCTGGCAGAAAAACCCCAGGAGAAATAGCATGGAGACAAGTAGGGGGAAAAAAATACAAGCAAACAACAAAGATCAGTTGAGCAAAATACTGTACTGCAATGTCTGCATCTATCACCTTGGAAAGAAGACTTTCAGGTAAACTGGCTCCATAGAAATGTGCTGTCAGCTGAGAAGACTCAGAAGAAATGCAAATTCAGTTGTACTCCTGAGATTAAGAATTTCCACAACCCCATTTCTCATGGAAGGCACATGATTATTCAGTTATCTTCATTTCATCATTTTAATATTTTCTAAGATGTAGCTGAATATATTTTTAACGTTTTTTTTTTTTCCCAGCCATCCAGTTTGAGGACTTCAGATTCTGAAAGCTGGGCCAGTTGATGCCATTTCACTTCAATTTGAATTTGCCATTGAAAGAGTATTCAGATATTCAGTTCACTAAATGCACATGGGAAACAGATACTTCAGAAGCTGGAATGGGAACTTCTATACAGACTTAGTGTGTGATCTTGATTAAGAGCTTTTTGAATTCAGTAGGAATTTGAGGTTTTGGTGCCTCCACAAAGCAGTGCCATGGATGCTCCAAGACTCAATTTAAGTTTAGGTTACCTGAAAATAACTTCCCAAATTATAGCATAATAGTGCTACATTTCTTAACTGTGATCAAATAAAACATCAGGATAGTTACTGGATTCAGCTGTAAATGGGGTTCTGAAAAAACCCTGCAGGTTCTCATTGGACCCTCATCCCTTTTTCTTCACTTTAAGTTTAAGGTTCACAAACCAAATCCTGAGTTACTCCAAGGTAAATATAAACTAAAAATTTTTTTTAGTTCCTGAAATCTTGTCTGTATGCAAAGTACAGAAAACTATATCCAAAAGGACAAGGTGCCCATAATTGCTGAAGGAAAAATTCCCAATTTTTTAGGATACAAATCACCGAATTATTCCAAATCTGAACCCAAGCTCCATTTTAAAGAGTCTCTGAAATTATAAATCTAGCATTAGAAGCTGGCATGTATATAAACTACACAAAGTTTTCTTTTTTAGATTCTACACTAAGGAAAGTCTGATGAGGATAAGCCAATCTCTATTTAAAGATGGCTTCTCCAACAAACATAAGTTCTAAGATTTACCTGTGAGAATTACCTCATCTGCTTCCTGCACAGGCTCTTCAACCAAAACCCCCAGACTGTCATGGCCACATTTTTTCTAAGAACTAAGCAAGCACTCAGCCACATGGCCTAAGAGCTTTGATTTGTTGTCAAGGAGCCTGGAGTGAATTTTTAAGCGTGCACATTTACTCTACTAAGGTTACAGGAATCTGTCAGCAGAATAAGTGATGGTACGAGAAAAGGGTAGTGCAAAACTGTTTCTATAGATAAACTATTACATATTTGTCTGCAGATAAATGCCAAGCATTAATTATGATGAAAATGCCAAGCATTAATTATGATGATACATTAACATCTTTCCCACTTTCATTGCAGAGATACAAAAATCAAAAGTTCATTTTTGACAATACACTGGATAATTACTAAGATCAAATTGCAATGAAAAAGCTCAGAACCAGTCAAAGAATATACTCTTTTCAGTTAGATACTTAATAGTCAAGCTATAACTATATGAATACGATTTATTCTTGTTCCACTCAGGTACAAACATACCTTTCAATAGAACTTACCTGTTCTCTTAGTCTCACATAATAATGTACAAACTAAGAAAAATCAGAAAGCGTTCTCCTAAGAATGTTATTTCCACAGTGCTGGATGCACCCTATTTGCTTACCAGAAGTGGAAAAAAATTTGTCATTTTTAGTATAAATTTCAAATAACAGCATCTTTCAATACTCAAATAGTTTCTGACATCATAGATACCTCTAGTTACACATTTTGCACGCTGTGTCAGAAGATGTACACCCTGGTATACAATATATACCACTGAATTTACACAAACACATGAGCTACGAGCTCGTTCTCTTTCCTTTTTATGAAGTCCAGTTTAAAGTCTTCCAACACACAATTTGGTTTATGCCAAATAAGTTTCTCTTACACTAATGAATAAACATGCACTAGGTAGAGAAAGTTAAGTCATCAACTATCCTCAGCACATCACCATTACAAAAAAGAACACATATCAGGATAAAGAGGAGGGAAATAAAACAGCAAAAAACCCTAAACAAATCAATAACAACAAAAACACCATACACATAAAAAAAAATAAAACAAAAAAACCCCTCATACACAAACAAAACAAAAGAAACAAAAAAATAAATTAAAAAAAAAACAGCTCTGGTAGCATTGCCAGGTATTACTTGCTGATTAGCATTTTGCCTGAACTCCTTCTTGGTTATGAACATTCTGTCTCCCTGCCCACTTCAGCATTTTCTTGTTCCATATCTTCTCTTAAATCATTTTATTTTGGACATTTCAGGACAGAAGCAAACCATGAGAATGTCTTCTGGGAATCCTAAGATGCAATAATTGCCTCTGCTGACCTGCCTCACTAATTGCTTTAGCACATTAATGCTACTGTTAGCATTTTGCTGATAGAGAGCAAGATCAAGGTACCACCTCACATGCAAGCTGCTGGTGCAACAAAGCTGAATCTCTTTTCAGTCTCCTCAACAATAGAAATCTCTAACTGCAAACCAATCACCCAGTTCAGCCTAGCACAACAACTCAACCATTTCTTGCAGTAGTCGTTTCAACAAGACTTTATAAAGCTTTTCAAAGCTGAGATTAGTCTTGAAAAATTAAAGCAAATTTATTGGCTGAAATTAACTAAAATTAACTAATCCTCTTCACATCAATATGATCAAATAATCTTCTACAATTCCAGATATGCCCATCTTGACAAAGCATTATAAACTCCCTCTTATATGTGTCCAAAGTGAGATGGGAAAGACATAAGTGAATAATTAGCTTTTCCAATTTTTCTTTTGTATGATGATCCCACAGTATTTTACAGTGCAGAGTGATTACTTTGCAGAGGAGGAGACAGACAAAGAATGCCTCAATGGCAAAGCCCAGGACCCTGTAACAATTCATGGCAGAGATGTGACGTTGCTGTTCTGCTTCTGCTTTCAGATCCAGGATTGTCTAACTGGCCTTTAGCACTCAAATGAAACTGCAGTTCTTCCCAGAAAGCAGCAAGGAAGACAAATACAGACACAGACAGTCTCTGCTGGAACACCTACAGACAACTGTTCAGGAGACTTCTGAACAGGGGAGGATGCAGGGGAGGATGACTCAAGAAATGTATTGCGCAAACAATCTTTTGTCTTTCTTACCAGGCTGTTACTGTACACAGCAATAGCAACCAACAGCTGCGATTGTATTCCTTAATGCATGTGCCCATAATCAACCATATTTTGTTATTTATTATCAATTTCTTTTCAATTAGGATTCTAATAGACATAAAAGATACCTGTTTTTTACCTCTGGTAATATCCCTTAGTCTCCAAGAGAAATAAATTCACAGATTACTCAAATCTTCAGTCGTCCTATTTGGTTTTTTCCTCTTAAGTGAAAGTTCATTGCAATATCTGAAAAACTGGACCTTAAGGATATCATCATGAAAGCATGATTGTTTAAGTTGTGCTTATGGTGGCACTGATTGCCTCAGTACCAGACATTTCCAGTAGACCAGCAACCTGTGTATATTTAAGTCCCCTTAGGACACTGCCTCATAGCTTGACTCGCCAGGAAATTCTTTTCAGCCTCACCTTCACCATATAAATATGCCTAACCTAGTTTAGAGATTATTTACTCAGATTCTCTTGACCCTTTCCATGTATCTCTGCTTTTAAAATATGTCAACAGGCTAATATAGTTTTTATAATAGATCTGCCCAAGGGAGTAATGCTAGAGAGCAGAGTGATTTTCAAAAGCCCTCAGACCCATCCACATTTGAGACTAAATTTTCAACACTCTGTTTCATACTTAAATTCACCAGTTCTAGAGTGAGGCGTGACTAATACCAGGATCTACTCTGACCTCCTAAGTGGAACAAGCTTTAAAACTTCAAACAGTAATTTCTGCATTGATCTTACAACTTTCCTTTTCATCACCTTATACATTTACACACACTGCTGAACTTAAATGGATCATTTCAGTGGTGAGTTTCCCTTTATGTGAAATACTTAAATATTTTCTATAATGCTCAACCTTTAGTGGCTGTAATTGATTTCTTACCCTGTATTTCACTATATGTGAAACATAATCCTAAATTGGCAAACAACACCAAAAATAATCATGTTGACCTAAAAAACCCTCTCTGTAATGTACATTTGAATTCCAAAGTCCTTCTTAGAGTTTTACTAAATTCTATAAGTGAATTTATTGAGGGGAAAAAAACAAGTTTTCTTTTACAGCTTCTGATTGTTGATGTCTTGTTCACTAAAATCTGTTACAGAAACTGTGCTATATTGACAGAAATAATAATTCTTTTGCAACTCTATAACATAAATGTGTTTTGAAACTCAGAGCAATGCAGAGAACAAAGTAAAACCAAGGCAGAAAATGGACTAAGACACTCCACAGAGCAGACCAGTGTTAGAGTAGCAGGCAAATGCAAAGTTGCTTAGCAGGGAAGGGGACACCCTGGACATGTCCTGTTCTTCTCAACCAGCATGGCTGGTGGCTGCTCCTGGGAATTGTCCACGGGACTGGACCAACCTTGACCTCTGTGCATGATTAGATAGACACATCCTGAGGCAAGATCTGACCTAATGAACTGACTTCAGTCAACTATGGCTAATATCATGGCCTCAAAGCTAGTAAAAAAAATATTATTCTCTTCTAATAAATATAATAATTTACTATTTATATAATAGCTTTTTTTATTATCAGCATATCTCAATATTATCATACATGGGCTTCCATCTCAAAAGATGAGATGAATAAAGGGCATACTATGAGTACTTGTAATCTTCAGATGCAGTTTGTTAAGCAAAACCATCTGCACCAATCTGCTCCAATAGGTTCTTCTGCTTATTAAAAATATTTTTCAAAACATTTCCATGGGGATAAGGAAAAACAAAGGCCAGATAGCATTAATGATTCCTCTTTCTTTTCCAAAACATTTGTTCATTACAAACATCATGCAGCTTAACATATGAAGACCACAACACTTCAACTACTGCCAAACCCAGTATTAACTCCTATGCCTGCTGTGCTCCCTTCCCCCTTTTTCTCCAAGGGTAGAGGCTGGAATTTCGATCTGTGTTTGGATATCACCTACCCTAACAGAGTTTCAATATGTTCCATTAAACGTCGCACAAATGTACTAAAAAACTTTGCTGAAGAAAAATAATGAGTGATTAGTCCATGCTAGGCCCATTTGCACCTCAGTGCCCTACACGAATGCCAGATTTCCCTGCACGTGGAGATGTGAGACATCCTTAAGTACAAGGAGAAAATCCTAAAACATGCACTAAAGCAAGTGGAGGTAGAACAGCTGAAGCAGCAATTTCAGCAGGTTCAATGGATAGAGAAACCAATCAATTGTTTTAATCTCATGTATTGAGTTTCCACATTCCACATGTTGGTTCACAGTCCATCATAATGATTGATTAATTTCTGCTTTGCAGAAGTAATACCTGGAGAGGCTTTTGCCTGAAAATTAACATCACCCTGGTAATGAAGAACAGCCCGAACATCAATCTACATCTCTGAATAAGTCCCAAGATTCTTACACTGAAAACTCTGACCTCCATATCCCTATCAAAATATTTAAAGCAGAAGACAAAGGCAGGAATTGAGACACTCACAGTTTAACACTTAGAGACAATACATTTCACCAAATTCAGTGGGACTTGGCAACATGCATTCTTCCCAACAAAACGCTGCACACTTCTGCCAATTCAAGCCTCATAAGAAGACACAGGACTTTCATTTGACTCCAAACTGTCTGAAGTATGAGACCAGTTTTGTTTTGAAGAAACTCTACTACAGAATTAATTCAAGACTTATTTAACTTCAAGGAGATCTAAACTATGTGATTAAGGAGTAAGCACTGTTTTGGTTAAAGGATAAATTTATATAAAAATCACATATTTTTCTTTCATTTTAAATATCTCTGTCCACTTAAATTTTGTTTACTCCATGTCTCAAACAGGGATGATGCTCATTATCAAGAAGAGTTTTCACAGTATTGTTTTAGAGCATCTGGAAAAAAACCCCAGACTGCTCATGAAAAACTTCTCAGTGTTGACTGGAAGCATACCCTTGTTAGTGGAGTGGTTTATTTTCCTTCAATATTATGTTCTTATTTGTGAAATGAATAGCCCATATTTCTTCCAGATGACAGAAAGTCTTAGGAAAATCAATAGAAATTCCTAAATAAAATAGCCAGCACACATAGTACCCTTTTTATAATTGCTTCATTTCAGTAAGGCACAGAGAAATTGATAGAAGATCCATGCATCAGAATTTATGCATGTCTGAAAAAAATGGATAGTTTTGAGATGTTATTCAAATGGAGCACTGGAAACTAGAGCTGTAGATTGTGTTGATTTTGCATATCTAGACCATTCCTCATTGATAGTTGATGATTATCTTGTGCCATAAACTTCTAAGCTACTACATGTACAGTCACTATCAGACAGTGAGCTGGAAAAGGCACATTACTTGATATAATTTTCAGTTAATTTATGAAAGCAATCATCATAATTTAAAATACTATAAAAACAAAAAGGTAGTTTAGAAGCATTTGTTATTTCTTCCTTGGTCTAGATTTGACCCTGAAAAAGAAGCTCAAGAATAAGGAAATAAGAAGGCAAAACAATGTGGGAGGGAGAGTTGCATGGTTTTAAAAAAATAAATACTAATCCATTCCAAACTAGTTAACCAAAAAGAAAAAAAGTATTTCCTAAAACAATGAAATACTATTAGGTATTTGTCTTATCAGAGTTCATTTCCATACTGGCCTACCAGTGAACCACAAACAAACAGAAGCTTTTCCTTACAAAAGTCCATTCCTGCCACTGTAATTGTGTCCTTTTTAAGGACTGTTAACAGAAATGTACAACATGACACCTCTGAACAATATCACTTTGACAGCTAAAAGCTCCTGCATATGTATGGCCTTATTTAAACATTAAAAAAAGCAGTCAATATTTTTCATTGATCCAGGCAGCCACTCACATGATCTGAGCAGAAATTACTCGAGTGGCTTAGTGAATAAGACTCCTGAAACCTACCAGGTGAAACTGATTTGCCATCAAATCAGTGTGATTAATGAATGTGCCAAAGTTTATCAGCAGACAGTTCAGGTGCAGAATCAGAAAAATTGTCTGTGGCAAACACTGTGCCCCATTGTCCTCTCTAGAAATTGTATCTCATCATAGTAATCACAGAAATTAAACTGCTTCTGAGATTTTGCCACAAGGTTTAGCTGCTGTCGTCATCCTAACACACAAAGGTCAAATCTCCCATGGAGCCAAACTTTTAGAACCTAATTGAAGTTTTTTTCCCCCCCAAAACAATAACCCATTACCATAAACTGCTTCTAGTTTTCACTGGCTGTGAGAGAAATAGCTCTTGGATGTTTCCTTCTGGCTAGTATTACAAATCAGTTCTTTAAGGGAGTGGAAAAATATAAATTAAAATTGTGTGTCTCAGAAGTATATATCAGCAGAAAGGGGATAAAGGGCCATTAGATTAACAGACTAAACAACTATAAGTTCAGTAATGGTGCAGGAGCTATAAGGTCAGGCTGTGGCATTAACATATAAAGATCAGCTTTTATGAGAAGAAAGCCCAGCTGTTTGCTGGCAAAGTTACAGAGTTGCCTCAGGACACCTAGAAACCAAGAGAAGAGGGCTGTAGCATAAACCACTTGCTGTGTCAGCATCCTGCCAACCAGCAGCTAGGACAGTGAAAACAACACCCAGAACACCTGCACCCTGAGGCTATGGCAATTTTTAGCACAAAAAGAAAGAAGTCACTTCAGATTACAAACCAGTGTGCAAGACAGAAAGCCAAACTGTGCATCACATTTCAATAGTTAGTGATGAATCTGAGCAACACACCTAGAGCTGGATGATAGGGGAGTGTCAAGGTAAGTCTCCAAAACAGAGAGCACGCCTTCATCCCTCACATGCAAAGTAGCAGACACTCAGTAAAACACCTGAGGAGCTTCTTTCCCTGAGGTCTGTCCCCAAACACTGGACCTTATATGATCAGAGAACCTGTTCAGATATTCCCCACATTCTCTGGTACTCCACGCTCTAGATGAAGGTTGCTCCCCCTAAAAATCATTCATGCATGATGCACCCTGACACTGGTAATACAACTTCAGTGTCATGCTCAAGTGACCTACATAGCCATTTACTTTTGAAACAGTGCAGGGAATTTTCACAACCTTAATTTATCAAGACAAATCTCAGAAAATGCATGCAGGTGGGCACCTTATGAATACACTTCTATGCATTAATGGACACATACCATCTCATTACTACTTTTCTGAAGCAACCAGTCTCTCCACAGAGAAATATTTCCTCAGTAGAACAAGTAAACAGCAGTGGTTAGCTGAGAAAATCCTGTTTTGAATGACTGGCCATCCATTATTAATTATATCTTGCATATTAAACTCTGGTGGCCTTAAAAAAAGAGAGACCAAAAGCTGATTGTTATCCCAGTGCCTAGGCTTTCATTTTTTGGAGTTGGAAGTATAGGCTAGTGAAGTCTAATGCAAATAGTTTGAAAAAAAAAAATCACAACTTTGTGAGGAAAAAAAATTAAATTAGTAAATTAGTAAGTCTTTCTTTATATTAAGTAAATAGATGAGAATAAACATGAAAAAATGAGAATTAAAACTGTTCTGAAGATACAATGGGCAAAATATTTTATGCCAAGGCCAAAGTTCATCAGCTTTCACTTTGATTTATTTATGAAGCACCACTTTGGGGCACAGTATAATTACACAGTAAGTCTTCTGAAATTTGACAAATTTGTCATGTCACCAGATGGGCTGTAAGAACAGAAGCTCTGAACTGAGACTAAGGACGATTTTGTCTTGCATTAGTGCATATAACTGCTAGTTACAGCTAAAACAGCTAGATATAAACTTAAATCATTTTCCATCTATTATAAATCATTCTTTTCATGAAGTTGCTTTTTCATAAAAACTACATATATCTCTCCTTGTAAACTGTCCCCTACTGTTCTTATTCTTTGAAAAAATTATCCTGGTAGGAAAATTAATATTAGCTGACCAGAAAAATGGATGCATTCTCTTCTTGACATTTCAGCCATCACATTGAGTTATGTTGCTTAAATCTCATCATAGCATGCTACCTTGTACCATGCTTTTTTACCTGATGCAATAAATCACTAAATCCTGATAGAATCAATCTATGCTCTGCTGCAGTACTGTTGTCATACTCCACTGTTTTCTGTCCTGTTTAAGAGCTCCAGCACCAAACTCATGCTGCAAAGTGCTCCATTTCATGAGCCTTGGTATTACATTTAATTAAAGGACATGGTTTAAGGTAATCAAGATTTCACTTTATTTGCATTTTAGAATGAAAAATTCCCAGCACTATCATCCTTGGTAGAAAAATACCCCCAGGAAAAGGAGGTATTACATAGGTGCAATGGGCAACTTCCAGAACCTCATTTGCTCTCATGGTTATGATATCTATAGTAGGTTTGACCTAAAGC
Source organism: Calypte anna (assembly GCF_003957555.1). Taxonomy (NCBI): domain Eukaryota; kingdom Metazoa; phylum Chordata; class Aves; order Apodiformes; family Trochilidae; genus Calypte; species Calypte anna. The sequence goes on from NC_044260.1 coordinate 8,045,686, forward strand.
TAACCTTAGCTAGAGATTATATTCACTTACATTCATGTATCCAAATATAACCTCCCCACCTTGGAAAATTATACTTTTCTGCATTAACCAGTTCATGGCTGCAAGCAAACACACATAGGAAAACTTCCCATAGACTGTGCCATTAATCTGTATCTCTGGCTTCTTCTGCCAGACCAATACAAGGTTGCTGCACTCATATGATACAGGATGTGGCACTTCAGAGGGTACCATTTCCCAGCTTGGTTTTCCAGAATGTTTCTGCTGGGAATAATATGTCACCCATATGTGTACCTGTGCCAATATTATTTTTAGTATTAGAATGATAGAAATAATGCAGTTGTTTAAATTCAGGTCATTTCATTGGCAGCAGAAATTATATGTTACATTTTACTTTCTAGGTCACTGTATTTCCAAAGTGGTTACATTTCCTTAGGATGAACCTGACACCATTGGGGATTTCTGGGCAATGATCACAAATTATACCTTGACCATCAGAAATTCCCTAGTGACACCAGATCCGACAGATCAGCTCTATCATGAGATTGCAGATGTTCAGCATAGAACTGTTTCTTTCTTAAGCTTCTAGGTTTACAATCAGAGAACAGGAGTTTTGGTAGTCTTGGACAATGCACCTCAAAACACAGCTCTCAGGAATTTTCTTTTTTTTTTTTGCTTTTAAGGTTATTCTGAATGACCTTCTTGGGTATAGGATACAGCACATTCCAAAACATCCGAGTCCCTCTTTAAAATAGATTTCTTTTTTCTGGAAGAGGCATTTTTTAACACTTTTGGAAGCCAATTTTATTATAACATTTTCAAGTACTTTGTGCAAATTTAAACACAAATGAAACTGGAGCAAAGTTTTAACTGTAAATTGGTATTTTGAGAAAAATATGTAGCAGTTAATGAATGATAGCAGTCTGATACCACTGTGAAGAAGGTCAGGTAAGTAAACAGAAATCTTATGAATCCATATAGCTAGCAGAGTGCAGGAGAAAAGAAGAAAACAGGGAAATTATATCTGAGAGAGGAGCCAGAAAAGTATATTTATGTGGCCTTTCATCTCTGGCAGAAAACATGGTGCTCTGGGAATTCACCTTAGCAATCTTATCATTATCTCACAGCCTGCCTAAAACGCACAGCAGACTGGGGGAAAAAAGTGTATAACACATGAAGAGAAAAACAACATCTTGTTTCACTAAGATCTGTGTATTACCAAAGGACAGTGACATTAAAAAAAGGAAGATGGCCAACAGCAACCCCTATAGCGAATTTATGGCAAGAGCTTGAAGGAATATGAGCAGCAGAGAAATTCAGCAAGTAACATCTGTTTCTTTGATTTTGTATTAGGCACTTTCTGGTAATAAGCCAAATGAATCTGAAAAGCCAATGCAAATCATATCTACTGCATGTTTTGCATCTTGAGGGTGGGGAGAAGAGTACCAGGTCTGATATCTCAGCCAGCTGAGAATAAAATTGAGAATTATGTCAAAGGGAATTAAAGAAAAACAAAAACAAACAAACAAAAAAAACCCCAAACCAACCAACCAAACAAAAAACCCACCAAACAAACCACCAACTTCTATGTTGCCAAATAATTCTCTCCGTCTACAGTTCATAAAGCACAGTGAATAAAGAACATCTGAGACCTTCTTCCCAAGCTGCTTCCTAAAGCAAGATGCCTCATGAAACCAACAGAAATGTTTGTGAAGAGCTGTTGACTCTTACACTATTTTTTTTCCTTGTTTTTTTGTTTTCCTGAAATAGAAATGGGCACACAGGTGTGCTAGGGGATTTTTGCTTCTTCGTTGCTTTTTCCATCTGCAACACCACTCAGCAGTCAAAAGTAGCAGTTATCTTTCACCCTACAGAGCACAGGTCAAATCCTCCCATGCCTCAAACTCAACCAAAAACGGCATCTGAAAGACCTCAAATCATTTCTTTCATACGCAGCATTACCCCTACCAGCACTACAGACTATATAAGACTCAAGACACTGGAAAAATCAGATATTGGTCCTATAGGAACTGTTCTTAAGACCAGAAATATGTACCCCTGGTGAGTGACTATGATGCTATTGCATGTTTTTCCAGGGCTGAAAGACCAAATAGGACACCTGGCGAGGAGAATCAGTGGTGGAAACTGCTTGGAGATCTGCACAAAGGTCAAATGGCCTTCAGCCACTCAGCTCAGCCAGCCACTCCTGCTAACTTAGCATTTTGTTTCAAAATGCTGTAAAAATATATACAAGAACAGCTTTTTTTTAAAAGTAAGCCTGGACAGGAGGGAATAAACAGCCCAAGCTTATGGCATACATAAACTGCCAGAGTCCTATGTCTTTAAACTGCAACAATAATGAAAAAAAAAAAAAAAAAACTAAGGGAGGGAGGCTAAATGAATTAAAATTAGTACTGTGCTAGAGGAGAGTATGTCCATAGCCAAAGGCAAAGAAAGAGCTGATAAATGATGCGACTACAGCAGCCAAGATATGAATCCCTATTCCCCACTCTAAATCTTTTTTTAACAAATAAATTAATTATGCCATGAAACACTGAGATGCAACTGACACACAGGTAGGAGAGCAGATTATGTTGGCCAGGGCTGAGCAGAACTCAAAATGTCATGTTGTGAACAGTTATCAGGACACCGAAGCAGTACTGCTCTTCCTGCACCCACTATTTTGGTGCCACAAAATCCTCAGGATTCTCTGCTCCCTACTGATGCCCTTTGCAATAGATCCTGAGCAGTTTTTACCCCTAAATTATGCTGCTCTTTCCCTCTTGTTGTTTTCATTCTTACTTTTTGCTGGCTTGAGTATCACTAAATGGGAGGAAAACTTTTCCATATTGACCTTAACAAAAAAACTACATGCACTAAACAATTGCTACCTAAAACAATAGGCTGCTGCTCTCAGTTTCAGCCTCTCCTGCCAACAACACATTCCTCAAAAGAAGTTAACCTGCCTTTAAAGAGCAGCCTTTTTCATGCAGAAGAGCCAGATGAAAGTTTATAGCTCTGGATTTCAGCATCTGATGCCAGTGGATCTGCAACCAAGCTTGGCAGGAATGAAAGCCTGAAGGCTTGGTCTTGAAATTAACTGAATGTGGGTGGTAAAACTCCACTAATTTAAAGAACAGCCCCCTAGCTGACTTGCTCCATCCATCCATCAGTACCCATTTCACTTCTTGCTTTCCATGCTTATAGGAGGAATTCTGCTACTCTATCCCTTGCAAGATCATAGTGAAATGTGTAGTACAGCCCATCTTATCCAGCAGGAAGGTTTTCTTAACTTGAAATTTATTCCTTAAGACAACATTATCCACATGATAATGCTTATTATCTTAATTGAAAAAGATAAAAGAGAGCATAGGTGTGTTTCTAATGTCTCTTATATCCCTAGAAAGAGAAAATGTTACTTTCAGATTAAGTGGGTTATAGCTTCCAGGCTCCATTTATCTAATGTGCTACTAGAGATAACTCCCCATTTTCTGAATAGTTGTGCAGGAGTATAAATTAGGTTTCATAAAAATTCAATCTGATTGCTAAAGACATTCAAACTGTCTATTATATCAATGCCACTAATCACATTTCCCCTCCATGTCCCTCCCTCTCTTTTCCCACTACAATCAAGAGAGATGTGTCTATATCAAAATTAAATGAATTTGTTTGCTGCCCAGAAGCTAAATTAAATGTGCTCTTTAATACTCAGCACTTGCAGAATATGGAGAAATAAGAATGAGAGCTATTAATTAAATCTCACAGGGAACTACATTGCTGAAAAAAAAAAAAAACAAACAGAAAAACCTATTTTCCCCATAACTACTATTTTATGCTAAATGCATCATAATTGCTATTCAAGATCAGATTAAGAGTTTGTTTTCCCAGCATACACTTTTGTTTTAGTTGTGATTGGACTGCAGATTAAGTCTGACTCTCTGCATTCAAACCTAACCATGAGTTTTCTGGGTCATGTGTATGCCTATGGTGCAAGTGTGATTGCAGAAACCCAAGCAACAAGGCTGAGCAGCATGGTGCCTTATGAACCTCCCAGGCAACCTCTTGTTGAGGTGTTTCTATGCTCCTAATAATAAACCCATCTAAATTCTTTGTCCCATGTCACTGTTCTGAAGTCAAGGAGTGTAGAGTCTCTATGGGTCATAAAGGGCAATTGCAGTACAAATGCATTCTGTGCTTCAAGTGCCTTTGGGCACATGGAATCATAAATAAGTGTGGAAAGCCTTAAAGTCTTTTCTAGGCTTAGTCATTAAAAGACACTTCTCTTGCCAAAAGTCCTTCAAGTTTAAATATGGTTTTAATTTACCTAATGCAAAGCAATAAAAAAAAAATCTTTTATTTTGTCTTCATTGAGGTCTGTTTCCCCATGCACTTTTGCTACCCTTGAACTGAATAGAGAGTACATCTTAAACATTTTACAAATCAGACCTTATGCGAAATTATTTGATGTCTGGGGATTTGGTTTTTTGTTTTAAATTAAGAAATAAATCCATAAAAAATTTCATGCTCATCTTCCTGCATTTTGTTACGTGATGCATATATGAAAGCTTTCCTAAACCTGCAACCCTTTCATGGCATAAATTATAGCAGGCCATATGAAATCAAACACACGACATTTAGGAAAGCACCAGGAACCACAAATTCTGAAACAACAGACTGTGCTCACAACTAAATAGACATCATTTTGCTTTGGGCACTGGAACCACTCCCGCTCCCTGTGTCAGTTAACAGTTTATAATCAAAGGCCCATCAAAAGCCTGGCATAACTGTGACATCTCCCTTAATCAGAAGGGAACTATAGTTCTCTGCAACCTGCACATCCTTGCTGTGCAGCACACAGGGATTACTAACAGACAGCAGCTGAAGACAGTCTTTCTCCCACGGGCATGCTCAGCCCTTTTAATACTCCTAATCCCTGAAAGGCTCAAGTCAAGCTCAAATCAAATAAGAAAGGATCTTTATTAAAGGGAGGATCCAAGATCTATCTCCATTCTTAAGTTTAAGTACAGAAAAACAACAGAAGGAATGCAATCGTCACACGCTTGTAATCAAGGAGAAGACCTGGCAGTGCCAGTGAATGTCCCAACTACCTCACAGATGTTGTTTCTAAATTGGACTTCCCATTTGAGGGAGCAGTTAAACAGCTTGACCCTACTCTTCAAAGCAAATAAGTTTCAAAGCCAAGTTCTAACAGATGACAGCCCAAATGAGACAAAAAATAATCTTCCAATGTATACACAGCCAAAAGAAACCTCATTGTTTTACATGGACGAAAACTGACAGGTAGGAAATAGTCTGTAGTATCTAGAAAATAATACCCATAAATATATGGCTAGTAGAGCAAAGATACTAAATATGTTTGTATGCCCTGTGCTATACCCAGCTGAAGACAAAGTTCTCTGTGCACATGCAGACAAAAAAAAAAAATAAATCCCATAATAGAGTCTAATACTGTGCCTGTGTGCATACACACATGGATGAATATTTTGCTCAATACAATCCTGCAGTGAAATGAGGCAACCAGGTGCCACTAATTACCAGGTAGTGGGCATGAGCTTGTGTTAAGCCCACCTGTGCCTGATTAGGGTGGGCCCCTACTGCGCATGAGCAGGATTAGGGGGCCAGTAAAGGCGTAACACAAGCTCATGCCCACTACCTGGTAATTAGTGGCACCTGGCTGCCTCATTTCACTACATAATCCTATATAATCAATATAATATGGTCTTCCCCAGAATTCAGATTACTTGTCTTCTCACAAGGCCAGAGGACGTACTGTCCTGTTTTCTATTGCCTAACATCCTTCTCCATTGAACTAGCTTCTAAATCTCTTATTCAACATCCCCCGTACACTTAACCCCATCACAACCTTGTCTAATCCACTGGGGATCCATAGAAATGCCTTCACAGCTCTTTACAAGTGGTTCCATAATTTATACTTCACTTTACATGAGGTAATAACTTTGCTTTAAGCATTGGGCTGCCTTGTTTTTCAGTTCAAATCACCATTCTTGGTTTTAGAGGCAAGTATAATTAGCACATACAGACACAATCTTTTCAAAACCCCATTACTCTACCCAGAGCACTTTCATTTTACCCTCATATGAAAGCCACTCCAGCACTCTGAAATCATATAACCCTCTCCTCTTTTTCTCTTTTGAGAGATGATGAAAATCAGCATACATATGTAAGAGTGTGAACAATTTGTAGAGACAGGATGTGAGTTTGTGTTGTTCAACTTTACATAATGATTTCTAAGACTCTATTTTAACCTTCCATAGCCATCTTCTCTACAGGTCTATGCAGTAATCTTTTAAGTCTGGCAAAGCCATGTTTTACATGACAACATCAATTCTGTCAATGCTTAACTGCCAAAAAGAAAATCATTTTACAGTCAGTCACAGCTTGGGAAAATACAGTGCCCTATTCCCTGAGCTCTCTTTTAACCTGGTTAAGCTTTACTGAATATTCTCAAGCCTTTAGGTGCTGTACACTTGAACAAAACCCAGCAACTTTTCAATAGGTTGATACAGTTGCTTTTAACAATACATGAAAAAATTCTGCAACAGTTTAAAAAAAAAACAAACAAATTAAAAACACCAACATGCAGAAAGAATATTCTTTGAGAAAAGAAAATTGAAGTAATTCTTAATAATTTACTGATTTCAGGGTAATTTCTGCTGAATCCAGTTGCGTTTATGCCTCATAATGTGATTCCAAGGAACTTTCCAACATAAGATATAACTTCTTTTTTTTACATCAACTTTTCTCATAAGCAATGACACAAAAAAGTGAATCTATCAGACAGTAATACACATACTCTCAAACATCTTGAGAAGATCATACAAAATGATACTGTAATGCATTCAGATCTCAGTGGAATTGCCTTTTAAGCAGTAATTTTACTTCTGGTCATCTTATAAAAGCAGGATTGATAGCATACAACAGCACAGCTCTTGAGTCAGTACCCATCTCCTGGATCGTGCACACTGCCATAGATAGAAGCAAAGATGAGTTTTTCAAGTCTTCATCCCTGACTAAACCCCAAAGCATTTTACTATCAGTTTGAATGATAGTAGCATTATTTTACTGCTAGTTAAAATGGAAGTAGCATTACCTCAAGGGTATGTCAGGCAAAATTAAAAAACATGGTCCAGCTATAGAGAATGTGAGCACAGGAGTGCTGAAAACAGTGTGGATACAGGGCCATAAAGTCTAATTACAGTCTTAAGTACTTAAAGTCTGATTCCCTTTACTAGAATTATTTCATTCCCTTAAAATTCTCTGCATTCTTACTCAATTTAATTATAGCTTAAATATTTTTTTGCAAGCCAAGAAAACTGCCACTTGCATGTTGAGAATGTTGAAATGAGATGCTCTCAGCTGTTGAAATCTGTTTCTTAAAGATTTTGCCAGAGAAAATGGATCATATCCACCCTTTCTCACACAATTCCAGTTTGACAAATTGGCATTTCTAGATGAAGTATGTTCTTCTAAAACATCCCGCTCAGTTCTATTTAAATGCATAAAAATGTGAGCAGTGAAATGATGCAAGGTATATTTGATCTGGGGCTCAAACCATGAAATACTGAACACGGCTACACAGGCCTTATTCAATAACAGCTGCAGTGGAACAAACCAGGCCAAATTGGTTTTTTGAGTTGTGAGGAGAAATCACTCAGAGAAAGTACCTGTGTTACAAACAAAATCATTTTCATGTCATTAGTTCTCTTGCAGAGGTGTTCAGAACATCCAACTGCTAGTTTAAGGAAAATGAAGGTAAAACAGTGTTTTTAAACTTGATATTTTGAAGCTCACTGACATCTAAACACAGCCAATTTAGGAGGATGTTACTTACATACAGCTGGGACAAAATGAGTTTTGTTCAATTTTTGCAGCTAATTTAGAGACATGTTGCATAAAATAACATTCACAGGTAGCATAAGACTGGTTATTGCACCTCAATTTATTGGATGTTAATTCTTTCTCCAGCATCCAATACTGGAGACTGCTATAAGCTAATCTTATCTGTGAGGTTTCACTAGACTAATCAATAAACTGAATAGGCTGAAATTTTAATACCCAAGCCTAAATATTTTCTTTCAGAAATACGTAATAGACAACATGTTTCAGTTTTGTAGAATTTCATAATTTGATACCCTTCATAAACCTATTAATTCATTTGTTTCAATAATTTAATTTTTATGCTTATTGCCAAACGACATGATCAAAAATTGTAGCAGCTCCCTATTGATGAAAAGGTCTCAAAACAGGTGAGACAAGGAAAAAACAAAGAATGCAGAGCTTAAAATGTAAAATGAAAACACTAATTGAAGTTTTTAATCATGCTGGTGACTAAAACAACCAGAAGAAGAGAAACGAAAATATTTGTCAAAAAACTTAACTACATAACTAAGATTCCCAACACTGTGTCAGCAGAAAATCAGCAGGCTTGGACACAGTCATTACAGTAACCAGTTTTAAAGAAAGTCCTCATAAAATCTAAGCTGTAGCAGCAGCTAACAGGAGAACAGCTTGTAACAACAGCACACTGAAACTGGCAATAAAAATTTCCTTAAGAGTTTTGAAGATTAAAAGGAAAAGCAATAAACAGGGGAAAATTAGCTCCATACTGCAGCTACATTAGTGTAACAACAGGCTAGAACTGAGGAATAACATAGCCTAGCCCAGAAGCCACAAACCCTCCTAAATGAGTACTAAATAGCAAGCTTGAGTGCAAATGATTAAATTTATCATCTTAATTCCTCAAGCTGTGTTGTCTGTGTGATTGGTCAGGGCAGCTGCACGGCACTGCTTCAATCCACTTGTTGCAGCACATTTTTTTCCCCTGCTCTAAGCATGATAGCAATTGACTGTGGTGGTAAAATTATTAATATTTATTACTGAGAGGTCTGGCTTAGAAGTTAATCTTTACTAAAGGAAGGTTTGCAATAGATCTAGCAATCTATGATTGTTTGTAACTCCTTTCATCTGACCTACTACTAAGTTTACCACTTGAGGCTCCACCCAGAGCCATCTCTCCATATTGTCACACTGTTCGATTCCTCAGAACAGCAGAAGTTGCAGAGCCACTTCAGGAGTCCACCCCCCAGGGATAAATACCTGGGCTTCGTTAACATTTTAATTATTATTTTTCCTTTCTGACAATGTAGATGTGGGGCACACAACCGCTTAGCAAAGGACAGGGGAGTAGGGGGAACACGTTATTCAGCAGTTCACTCACAATGAACATAATTAATAAAGCTTCCATCCAACCTGTCCTAAATTATACTTGCTTCATTACACAGCTGGAGTCCCCAGATTCTACAAGATGTAATCACTGTTTAGGCATGGTAATGTATGCAGTGTTGAAATTCATCCATAAATTATTTATACCACAACTGATTGGGAAATTCACCAGATAAACTATTCATGATTATTATTCTGTTGGCTCTGATTTTTTTGTGAATCATGTACCTTGAGAACACATTGGTTCTACCTAGGAGAGAGATAGCTGAACGAGGATAACCTTAATATGTCGAGATACTGCAACAAGTTTATAACAATCCTTATATGATGTGAGCGTATAACTAACTGAGGACCTGGTTTAATATTACCATTAATATTTTGTGAAGTGTTTAAAAACCAGCATGAATAAATGCACTGGAGCTGATGAGAAAGTCTTAAGTGGAAAGCAGGCTATTAAATATAACAATGAGAACAGCTATATTCATGAGTGAAAATACCTATCTGCAATTCACTTATTTTATTAGTTTCCATATACCTGTAAAATAAGTTTGACCTTGTTCTAGCTCTCACATATTAGTGGTTTGCACTTGATCAATCATCCTTTTTATATGAATAATTTAGTTCCAGTAATAGCACATTACTCTGAAAATATAACTGTAGGGATATCTCTCTGTACTTAAGTATCACACTAAATAATGTTACAAAACTAAGCTTGTTTTCACCTGCTAATGTTTTCAGAATGAGCAAAAGATAACATACATACATTCAGGCTATTTTTTCCAAAATATTTTCATAGTAAGAGCAAAAATACCTAAGCTTAAATTTTTTTTTTTAAAAAAAAGACTTACACATGCAATAGTTCAGGCACAGAGGTGAAAAGCTGAGTGAATCAGCATTATTCTAGCTTGCTGGACAGCTAGAAAACAATAAAACAATAAATCACAATTTGTTTTAAATAAAACCCCTTCAGACAGCACTAGACTCAGAATAAAAGAGTAAGTTGCCTCCTGTCAGTTTCCTTCAACATTTAGTAAATGAAGTAGACTGAAGTACATAAAAGCTAAGAAAATACTTTGGGGACTTTTGTCATTAAAAGGAAAATCAATAGAGCAAGGGATACAATCTTTCTCTTCAGATTCTCCAAAGAACAAAATATTTCAGTCTGCTTATTGTTCACCCCACCCTTTCAGGAGTCCTATCAAAGATCATTAAAAAAAAAATACAGCATTTCAGTGGTCACAGTATGAACTTCTTCATTCATTGAGTTGGTCTCCCTTCCAAAATAACCTGCCTACATTAATGCTTCAGAGCTGCTGTGCTGTCGTTCAGCACAACTAACTTAGGCCTAACTTCACCATTTCTGTCCTAAAATGTTCATATGTGCCTGAAAGATAGAGTTCTGGCCCAATATGAACCAAGTATCCTGTGCTTTATATCTTTGATCTAATAATGTCCAATATTAATTAGCACAGCATCAAACAGAGAGATGTCTATTACACACCCATGGATTAACACAGGATTATTAAAGCAGAGGTTAAAGTCACCTGCTGAGCTCAGACTGCAACAGCAGACAGCAAGATAGAGAGTGAACATGAATGCTATAAATTCAGACAAAAAAGGAAATGAAACATAGTATCACAGTAAATACACAACAAACCTGCAGTGCTGAGTACAGACCCTGCAAAGGATAATAAACTTTTAACTGAGTTTTTGTACCTAATTGGCACTGCATACAGATACTGCAGGAGAACCACGTCTAAATATATTCATCATTGATCATAGGGAGGAAACAAAAAAATAAAAGACCCATTAAAATAAAACATTCATACACAGGTTCATTTTTCCAAAACAAATGCCCTGTGTTCTTGATGTGTTTCTAAAGCTGTATTACCAATTACCTCACACAAAACCTGAAATATTTCTGTCAGCTGTGACTCTAGAAGCACCAATACTGAATTCTTTGGGAACTGGACTAACAGAGCCCAGCCCCTGAGGCCACTACTCCCGCCCTGCCTCACGGGCTCTCCACCACCCTGGCACACTTCTCAGTTCTGTGCACATCCAACCTCAAACCCTCTCCTCCTCCTCCCAACCTTCCCAGCCTGTTGGTCTCTAGCTGCATTGCAGTCACACAACCTGGCCCACCAGGTCTGTTAATTCAGGGACACTTTGTGGATTTGTGCACATACCCTTGAGATGAGCCTCTCCTTGCGTAATTTCTGAGGCTTCCCGCTGTCTTTCACAGGGCATGAGCCTCCGCCATTTTGTGATTCTCCATACCAAGCAGAGCTGCGTGATGTCCTGTGCAGCGATGAGGCTTCCAACATTGTAACCCCAGGGTTTCCATGAAGATCCTGTCAGTCTCCACATCCCCCCTTGCCATCTGCCTGCCTGGCCCCCAGACACGGGTGCCCCTGTCTGTCACCCCGGGATGGCTATCTGAGCTGGCATGAGGCAACTCCCACAGAAATGTGAGGGGAACGCCCCTACATGTTCCTTTCAGGTCCAGGGGTGCCATTCTAGACTCAGAGAAGCCTCTGATTTTGGCAGGAACTGGTCTGTAGAAAGCCTTGCAAGATCAGCCTCTGACTGCTAAACCATTTAGAAGCAGCTGTGATGCCCTCCAGGTAGGAAGTGGCTTCATCAAAATGGCGCCCGCCGAACAACCAGGGCTTGGGCCGAACCCCGGCAGATCTTCACCACCACCTATTGTGCCAGAGACTTTTATTGATACAAAACCTCCTACAAGGTAATTTGTCTGAATCAAACTGTGCCTTGCAAGATCAGCCTCTGACTGCTAAACCATTTAGAAGCAGCTGTGATGCCCTCCAGCCAGGAAGTGGCTTCATCAAAATGGCGCCCGCCGGACAACCAGGGCTTGGGCTGACCCTGGCAGATCTTCACCACCACCTATTGGGTCAGAGACTTATTGACACGAATCCTCCTACAAGGTAATTTGTCTGAATCAAACTTTGCCATGTCAATTTCTAAACTTAATTAACTGTGGTCTGAATAAAAGCCAAGATTAGGAACATAATGATTAATTAGAGCCTTTTGGGTAATAAATTGGTTGACTTAGCTAAACAAAAATAGTGGAAAAGCTGGCAAGATGGATGTAGGCTTGTCCTACAAAAGCAGATGCAGGAAGCATTATGCATTAGCACAATAGAAATAACTACATTAATCATTGGAAGTGTGTAAGTTACACGCAGCTCCTTTTTATGAACAGGCTTAGCTACTGTAAATATATCTTACCTCAGAAAAAAAGGAAGTTTAGTCTCTTCACATGTCAGAATTTATCTTTATTTTCAGGTAAGGAATCAGGGACCAAATCTACTAACCCATATTTCTGAAATGAGGTATTACATAGGCAAAGATAAACCATAATTTTTCCCCCTTATTTTTGTGTAAGTAGTAGGCCCTTAATTAGCTAGTATTGCACATGAGTACTTGTTATTGTAGAGTTTTAAAGCATTTTAAATCCAAGATTATTTTTTCTCAGTCCTGGATTATTTTTATAAATTGTATGTTTTTATAATATGTTCATATATTAACACATGCAAAATAGAATTTCCAAGCATCTTGGTCACTGGCAAAAGCTGAGGACAGCAAAAATATTAACCACAGCAGAAACCCTAGGACGTCTTTCCAAGAGTTTAGAATTTCACCAATGTAACTTCTTTGAAATGAAGGTGATACACCAGTTTGTCCCAATTTCTTTTTTAAGTTAAAGAACTTTTGTCTATCTTTTGCAAAGCTATTAAAAAAAACAAAAACCAAACAAAAAACCCCACACCAAACACTAAAAAAATATGTCCCACTTTTCCTTTCTACCCTCTCTTTTCTCCACTTGGCTTAGTTACCTTGGACTAAATGTTTGACATCCATCAAAATAAGACTTCAGCCTGACCTAATTTTCCTTAGCAGCAAGTATAACACAAACCCGTAGATAAAAATGACTGATTACTTTCCACATGAAGATAAGGTGAGCTTAATCTGCACATACCTTCCCTATTTTCCAACACAATTCTTCAGACTGAAAAGATTCAGAAGATGGATTTTTCTCATAAGGCTGATCTACAGTGGTATTTTCCTTACTTTGTTTAAGGAAGTCGTAGCTCTTTATGTTCTAATTCAACAACAGCATCATGTGAGTCACAGTGAGATAAATCTTGTTCCAGACTCTGGGGCTAATGATTGTCACAGGCATTGTTCTTTTTACCAGCCAGTACTGAAATTCACTAGTAATATTTTGTAGTGTAACTAAGCCAAATAAGTTTAGTTGAGCTTCATTGTTTCCCATATGCATTTAAAATCTGCAACAGTTGCAATGAAAGCTGTGAGGCTGAATTTCACAGGTAAATTCTAGACTTCTTGTGGAAAAATGTAGAAATATAAATAGATTGAAAAAATAATTTTACCTTTTAAAATCTTTAAAAATTCAAAACTGCAGATCTTTCTGGAAAAAACAAAACAAAACAAAAACCCAGACCACAACTCTATGCACTATTTTCTTTTACTACAAAAACAGACCTGCAGCTAAGGAGCTGACTCTATCATTTGCAATGACTCACAATTGAATGGGGACTGCCAGACTCAATTAACATATCAGTTTAGTGCATAGATTGCTCTCTCAAACTGAAGGCTGAACTGTTTTTTTCAGGTCCCAAGAGTTTATTGCATCTTGCTTGCGAAACATACACAGCGCATTTGAACTTTTCCAACTCCTGTTGCTACTATCAGAAACAAGAGTAAGAATTGCAGCCTATTAGGGCTCCACAAATTAAAAAAAATATTGGCAAAAATTTGGCATAATGACAGATTAGCATGTCTATTCAAAATAAGTCATCCTCTTGTCTTTTAAAGTCATATACTGTTATGTTTTAAATTGCATTAGCAGGGCCTTTGTGTGGTGGGTTTTCTTTGCTTTTTTTCCCTTTTTTAAGGTAAATGTAGTAAACTAATGAAGATTCACTTAAAGTATTAGACTAACTCTTACAGATAAGCATCTGAGCAGACTTTATTATGTCTTTATTAAACTAAATGCACTCTGTATAGGCAACCAGAGTTTTCATCTTCCACTCAGCCACATTTCAGCCAAATCTAACATCCTTTGCCAACCCTGGTTCAAACTGGCCAGCAGTTTGAACTTGCAGTAGAGACATGGGACTTCAGGGCAGTCAGAACAAAAGCCCACAATTCTCCTTCCCTAAAGGAACTGAGCTACAGCAATGGGAAAGGCAGTCCAAAAGCAGATTACTATGCAAGCTTGAGGAGTCAGAAGATGCCTCAGCGACATTGTGATGGGGCTTTCTTTCTTTCAAAGGCACAGCAATGGACTGGTGTCCAGTGACCAATTTCCATACCAGTCTGCCCAGGCGAGATATATGCTCTTTCCAAACCACATGGGTCCGCTCCTCCAGAAAGTGGAAACCCACATCTTATCTTCAGCTAAAAAACACCCTACTTCCATTTTCACAACTCACTTTCAAATCCACAAAAAAATTGAGGTTACTTATTCTTCTAAAACGTAGGGGAAAAAATTCCTCGCTTTCCTATATCCTCTTTTTAATCATAAATGTTTTACAAAAGCTCAAAAGTAAAGAGAGAAGCAACTGATGAACAACCCAAATCTAACACATCAAGAAAACAAACATGCACTCATAACTCACCCCATCAAGCACTTGGTTCCACGCTCAGTAAGTTTTGTGTCAAGGACAAGAAGAAAATAAAGACAGCAGGAACAAGTGTAGCCAGAAAAGCAGGAGAAGCAACCTCCCCTGCTGCCAATCTTTATTAACTTATTTCAAAGTACAGCTGAACCCATTTTAAGGCAGCCACACACCTGTAATGAGAACATTGATAATTTAGCTACTTA
The DNA here is from genome assembly GCF_003957555.1 of Calypte anna. Taxonomy (NCBI): domain Eukaryota; kingdom Metazoa; phylum Chordata; class Aves; order Apodiformes; family Trochilidae; genus Calypte; species Calypte anna. The sequence goes on from NC_044260.1 coordinate 8,060,825, forward strand.
ACAGCACTATTTCAGTAAACCTGGCACGATGCCTACTCCTGAAATACAAAGACTAGTGCCACAAACTTTGGAAGAAAGCTCCCTCACCAAATCACTATAGTTTTTTTCCCCGCTTTTAAATGTGGCTTTAGTTTTTGGTTGCTTTTAACTGGAGAGAGAATAAGTGCTGTAGCTAAAGGGATTATTCTGTTTACACCCTTTGGCAAAGAAGACACAAGCATTTCACTGCCACTTACCCTGTCACTTTTTGGTCCTGTTGCTCCCAGCCCTGCAGACTTCCACTGCTTTCTGCTTGCCTTGTAAATAACTACTGTAACTCTCTGTAAATAACTTTTGTGTCCCCCAGCTAATGGTCGGGCTCCAAAGCTGACAGCCAATTAACCATCTTTTGGCTGCTCTCGGATCATGTGCCTTCCGCCAACATTTGAACCCAATCCATTAAAATCAGCTCTAGCCAAGAACAGCTGTTTTCCTGATTGCTTTCTGCATACACAGGAGGACAATGAACCCAGCTGCCTGCATGCAAGCACATTTCCCAAATATCTCTGGGCCTCTCTATGTGAACATAAATTCCATACAGGAACAGACATGAACTGCTAAGGTGCAATGTGTTTGGATACATTATCCAAACAAAATCTACAGGCAAAAAACAAACAAAAACCCCAAACAAGCAAAAACAAAAAACCAAAAATGAACAAAAAACTCACAAAACATTTTTAAAACCCTTTAAAATTATCCTACTTTACTAGTTAACAGTTTATTAAAGTTTAGAAACTTTCAGTACATGGACCTCAAACAAATTCGCTCTAGAGAGTGTCTTAACATCTCTAATACTCTTTACATCTCATTAAGAAAAAGATAAGTTCAGAACACCTTGTCACTGTTGGGAAAAGATTTTTACATTAACTATTGAATTTTTATGGCACTGTCTGCTTTGTTACAATAGCAGAATTGAAGGATGAGAGAAAAGTGATTCTTTCCAGCAGAATAGAATTCTAGACCATGCTTTAAGGCTCAAATGTTACTCACTCATGAAAGGATAATAACAATATTTCATAACTCCATGGAAGTATGCCCTGAATAGATGAAACTTTGAGAACATGCATAGGTCATCTAAGGGAATTTCTTCGTGTTTGAAACTAGAGAAATGCTGCCAAGGAGTAGTGATTATGCACATTATCCAATGGTATATTCCCAAAAATACTTAGATAACCTTGGAAATCAGGGCCAGAAGCAGGGACTGTGCAGCCTCACAGCTCAGCTTCTCATTTTTTAACACTCTTTATCAAGCTAATAGTGCATTCTCATCTGTGTGGTTTCAAATGTACCCCCCCTCTCACTGGCCTTGCACCTAGGATAGTAGCCTCATTTAGAAGCTTTAACTTTTAAGTCCTAAGCTACACAATATTTCAAAATAATTAAGTGCTAAATTGTATTTTGCTTAGATAACACAGAAACACTGATATATATTCACATATTTTAATGCTATTTTTCTTTTCCCTACTCTGAGAGAACAACATACATAATTCCACTGTTTTCATTTTTATTTTGAAAAAAAATACTGAGAAAAAAAAAGAAAGCAAAATCTATTTTCCTCTAATAAAATAATGCCTTGGCATTAGCTACTAGTAGAGGATTGAGCTAAGACCCTACACATACTACCACCACACAATATAGGAGCACACAACTGAGAACACACAAAAGTATTGCAGAAATGCTTGGAAATGTGAACTACACCTATTATTTTTTTTTCTACACACATACACTTATCCACTGCCATGCTTTTGCATTATGACTCTAACCAAAATCAATGAGCTATTTTTTCTTCTGATTTAGCTCAGTCTCCCTTCTTCAGCAGTAGTCACAAGCAGACCTCAATGCATTTGCAGCTTCAAATGCTTCATTCACGATGTCTGATATTTCTTTTAATAAAGCCATGACATATTAAAGAGTTTATAAGAAACCAGTCTATTCTCTGGACCTGACCACAATGTGGGGGATGCTTTATACAACACAGATGTGCACAAGTTGGCAGGGCATCTATCAGTTTTATCCATATTCAATCTCTTAGGCCTTGGCAAGAGTGTAAGAGCCTCAGCAGAAATATCTTACATGCAGCTCAGGTGTGCTGTAGAAAACTTCTGAGGCCTCAGCTGCCACAAGTGCTGGTGCCAAGGAAACCCACTTCGTTTAATTTAATTTTGCTAGAAGCAAGTGCTACTTATGAGAAGTTTTTCTACCTAGAATAAATGAAATTTATTATAGCAATGGAGGCCAAATCCAATAGGACCTCTCTATCCAGATCTTCCATTATGGTTCAATGTACTGTGAAGTAATCAGCAGCATTTCCATTTTGCAGGATTTTATACATGAATTCATTAAACGTTTTAGTTCTTGCCAGACAGCAAATAAACAAGATATCAGTCTGGAAACTTATCCAAAAAAATTTTAAACTTTATGAAATACCTGTCCTAGTGCCGAGTCTTTTGTTGGGGAAACCTTACAGATACAATTAAATTTTGGCACACAGTGCTAAGTGAATTTCAAATTCATCTTATAGTTTTAAATTGTATTTCCTGTCAGATATTGGTAGCAGAGATTCCAGCAGCTTGCTAGTTAAAAGGGAATACATGTGGTACTCATATTTAAACAGTAGCACTCCTAATTCTGAATGCACATACTGATAAATATCAGTGAATTACTGACTGCTACAGAGAAGTGAACAGTGCAGCATTAAAAACAGGTGTGATGATTCCAAAGGGTTCCCATAGTGTAAAAACCAAAAGCTTCAATTAAAAAGGCACATTTTAAAATGCAGAACAGGACTGCATGCAAGGTTCATAAGGAACTCAAACTAACAGATCAGTGCTCACTGAGTCAACTGAAACCACATCCACTTTTCAGCAGCAGACTGGGAATTCTGTGTCCAAATGGAAGCACTTCAAAAAAAATTCTTTTGAAGTTTACAAATAACACATATAACCAAATATATTATTCAATTTAGAACAGGCTTAGTGCCAAGCCCTTCTGACAGGTATGACCAACCAGCATCCTGGTGGTTGTCTCTTTTAGGCCAGAAGGTTTTTAGAAGTTTGAAACAAATTAAAAACTGAAATTACTTGCAGGGAGAAAAAGCAGATGAGAGGTATTGTGTACTTGGTAAACTGCATGCTTGTACAATTGGTGTCCCG